>NC_137793.1:102673174-104080674 GCF_963383645.1 Muscardinus avellanarius
GACACCAGGTAGCTTGTTGACCCCTGCACTTAGTAAGTGCACTGCCTGGGGACAAAGAGGCACCACCTGCCTAAGACATAAGTTACTAGCCCGTTGCCTTGGTAACTAACACTGGTAAGAACATACCAATAAAAAAAATATGTATTTAAAGGCCGCGGTCTGGAGGAAAGGGAAGAATTCCATTTTCAGGATCTCCAGCGTGGCTGCCAGGCAGGCTTTTCTTCCCTTCCCTTTCTATTTCCTACTGATTTTGTAATAAAGACTTGAAGCTGCACCAAGCTGTTCATTCATTTTAATTTCCCAATTCAACAAATCTCAGTTGAATAAGGAAGAGCCCACAGTGCTGTTACAACTGTAATACTCTATGCATTTTGTTTTATTTTTTGGCGGGTCTGGGGATGGAACCCAGGGACATTCGACCTCCAAGCTACACTCCCTGCCTTATTTTTTTATTCTTTATTTTGAAACAGGGTCTCACTAAGTTGTGGAGGGCCTCATAAAATAGCAGAGGCTGACCGTGAACCGCGATCCTCCTGTCTCAGCCTCTCAAATGCCGGAATTACAAGCGTGCGCCACCACGCCTGACATCTATGCATTTTGTGTGTGTCCACGTGGTCCTGGGGATTGAGCCCAGGGTGTTCTACCACTCAGTTGCACACACCCCTTCTTGTTTATTTTCAAAAAGTCTCACTAGGCAATCCTCCTGTCTCAGCCTCCCAAGTATTGGGATTAGAGCAAGCATGGGCCACTGTGCCTGGCTGCAACTAACTTCCTTCTTTCCTTCCTTCCTTCCTTCCTTCCTTCCTTCCTTCCTTCCTTCCTTCCTTCTTCTCTCTCCTCTCTCCTTTTTCTGTGCTGAGGATTGAGCCCAGGGGGGCATCCAAGCCACACTCCCAGCCATACACACACACACACACACACACACACTCTCTCTCTCTCTCTCTCTCTCTCTCTCTCTCTCTCTCTCTCTCTCTCTCTCTCTCTCTTGAAATGGTCTCACTGAACTGCTGAAGCTGGCCTCAAACCTGCAATTCTCTCAGCCTTCCAAATACTGGGTTTACAGGTATGTGCCACCACGCCCAGCTTGCAATTTTAAATCAGAGGTTAAAAATAAAACTGTTGCTTGGACTCTGTCCCCCTCCTCCAATTCCTTTGTTGAAGGACTAACCCCCAGTGTAATGGTATTTGGAAGTGGAAACTTGGTGATATAGTCAGTTTTAAGGAACACATGGGAGCCTCCTCTTGGGAGTCCCTTGGGGAGACCAGGGCTCAGCAGCGGCAGGGGGTGCACGCGCGCCCAAACCAGGGCTCCAGCCAGGACGGGACTTTACTCATGTTCTTCCTAGGCGTTTTGTTATAGCTACAAATACATCTGTATATTTTATTTGATTTTTTTTGGTACTGGGGATGGAACCCTTCTACCTCCAGGCTTCCAGGCTACACTCCCAGGCCTATTTTTATAGTTTATTTGGAAACAGGGTCTCTTAAGCCAGCGCGGCTGGCTTCCAACCTGCGCCTCCTGTCCTCCCATCTGTGCCTCCCCAGCGCGGGGATTCCGTGCGCCACCGCGCCCGGCACATCTGTATATTTTAATCATTCAGGTGCCTTTTCCAGGGCTATTTCTTGATGTAACTTAATGTTACTATGTATGCCCTTTCACTTGGAGAGAATCCCTTCGGTATTTCTTGTAGGCAGGTCTGCTAGTGATAGTTTCTGTTTTGAGGTGAAAATATCCTAATTTCTCATTTTTGTGGAATAATTGTACTGGTATAAAACCCTTGGTTGACTGGATTTGTTTTCATCACTTATTTACTTTGTAAACTTATTTCTGGTAAAAACTAAATTGAACTCGTCAACCTTACTCATTTTGACACAGGGTCACTGGGTTGCTGAAGCTGGCCTTGAACCCGTGAACGTCCACCTCAGCCTCCCAGGTGCTGGGATTCTAGGAATGGGCTGCCATGCTGGGCCTGTCCAGCATTTTAAGTGATTCCCTGTCTACCCACTCCCAAGGCTTATCACCAGTAGCTTTATTGTAAAGGATCTCTAACACAAGGAAATTTTCCGCTTCTTAAGGTTATTTTGTGGATGAATTTACCATTTGTTGTGCTTTCTGGATGTGCAGTTGTTTTTCATCAAATTTTGGAAGTTTCTGGTGATTTTTTTTTTCCAGATCCAATTTCTGCCCACTTTTCTCCTCACGTGGAATTCATAGCCTATGCGCTAGCACAACGGTGTCCTACGGGTCGCTGTGGCTTCACACGTTTTAATTTTTCCCAGGCAGGATATTTGCAGCTGGCCTGTCTTCAAGCCCATTATTAGTAACTCGAGTTGGCTGCTGAGACCCTCTAGGGAGTGAAGGTTTAGTTGGGGTTACTGCATGGGGAGGGATTGGCCTCTGGGGGCCTTCAGGCTGAGTCACACACTCAACCCTGCTTTATTATTTGGACTCAGGGTCTAAGTTGCTAAGACCAGCCTCCAATCTACAATCCTCATGTCTTGGCCACCCAGGTACTAGAATCACGGGTGTGCGTCACCACGCTACTTTACTTTATTTTGAAACGGGCCTCCTAAGTTGCTGAGGCTGGCATCCAATCCGTGACCCTCCCGTCTCGTTATTCTATTTCCCAATCCAAGCATCTACATGGCTTTTTCATATTTTGCCTTGGCTGATGTTTACTATTTGGCGACATATAGTCCGTTTTTAGTTCTTTAAACATGGTTTCCTTCAGTTATTTTGAGCATGTTTTACAAAGGTTAGTATTGAATTAAACCCAACGTCCAGACTTCTTCACAACTGCACCCATTTCTTTACCTGTTATGACGGTGTGGGTGTAAAATGTACCCCAGAAAAGCTCGAGTGTTAGGAATGCAGCCAGGCCTGGTGATGAGACAGGGCCTCAGGGCTGCACCTGTCCCCCTCTACCTCCCACACCTGTGAAGGGACTCACCTCGGAAACCCTGATCCTGATAACTTTCTCCAAGTTGTGCTTGTTAGGTAACTTGGTCAGTGATGAAAAGCCGACTGTAACACACATTCTAAAACTTTATTGAAAACTAGGCCTTTAGCCGGGCGTGGTGGTGCATGCTTGTAATCCCTGCGCTTGGGAGGTGGAGACAGGAGGATCGCGCAGGTTCGAAGCCAGCCACACTGGCTTAAGAGACCGTTTCCTAATAAAAATATATTAAAAAAAAAAAACAGGTCTGGGAGTGTCGGAGTGTAGCCCAGAGGTAGAAGGGTTTCCAGAAACCCCAGTACCACAAAAGAAAAGAAAAGAAGAGAAGAGAAGAGAAGAGAAGAGAAGAGAAGAGAGGAAGGAAGGAAGGAAGGAAGGAAAGAAAGAAAGAAAGAAAGAAAGAAAGAAAGAAAGAAAGCTAGGCCTTTTCTTTTTTCCAGTACTGGGGATCGAACCCAGGGCATTCTACCTCTGAGCTACACTCCCAGCCCTACTTTTTAAAATTCTGAAACAGGGTCTTGCTAGTGAGCTGCAGGGGTGGCTCCTCTTACAGGCTTCAGGTCCTGTGGATTTCAATGAATGGAGTCCAAGGACTAGCAAAGGGCAAAATATGAGTTTAAGTCGGGGAAGAATGAAAACGGCAGCCCACCCCCCACGAATGGGGGCGCGGTCCTGGAAAGGGAGTGAGCCCCTTGGAAGTGGGCTTTTAAACCCTAACCCTCAGTGAGGTTTCCCATCTGCTGTTATTTATTTTTTGCAGTACTGGGGATGGAACCCAGGGTCATTCTACCTTTGAGCTATACCCCCAGCCCTATATTTTATTCTTTATTTTGAAACAGGGTCTCACTGAGTTGCAAAGGGCCTCACTAAGTAGCTGAGGCTGTCCGCAAACCGCGATCCTCCTCAATCAGCCTCCAAAATGCTGGGATTACAGGGATTACAAGCACGCACCACCACACCCGGCTCTTTTATGATTGTTTAGAATGGGTTCGAGGGAACCAATGACTTCCACAATTTTGATCCTTAATTTGAATTACTGTGTGGGCAGGTTGATTCCTAACACCCGCCATTTCTCACCTTCCACTTACCTTCCCCCTCACAGAAAGCAATGCAGAGGCCTTTCTTCCTTCCTGTCCACAGGGCTGCTGCCCGCCTGGCCAGGCTGAGGATGCTCACTACACCTAGGCTGTCTGGGAACAGGGATCCTCCTGTCTCAGCCTTCCAAGGACTGGCATTGCTATCTCCTTGCAAAGCCTCAAGGTCTGCCACAGGTGAGGGTAGTACCATTTTAGGATTCTTCTTAGACATGCAAACAGCCTGCCCTGCACATGGCCTTTTAGATTAGCAGAGATACCTGGAGTGTCTCAAAAGCCCTCTATGGAAGTACCCTATCTCTCTCTCTCTTTTTTTTTTTTTGGCTAGCCTCTTTTCAGCCCCCAAACACCTCAAGCAACTGCTCTATTTTTTTTTCCACAAAAATTCTGGTGTATGTGTCTATTTATTTACTGGGGATTGAATCCAGGGCCATTCTACCACTGAGTTGTATAATACCCCTAGCCCTATTTTAATCTTTCTGAAACAGGGTCTAAGTTGTGGAGGGCCTCAGTAAGTTGCTGAGGCTGTTCTAGGGTCTGTGATCCTTCTGTCTCAGTCTCCCAAGTACTGGGATTACAAGTGTGTGCCACCAAACGAGGCCCGGATTGATCTTTTTATACTGAGTTGAGTTAGCTTGAATAAAGGCAAACTCTGAGAGTATAGCTTTTCAAAAAGTGAAGTTAATCAGTGAGAATTCTTAAAGACTTGAGATTTGGGGGGAATTCTAGGACAATTATTTGAGGACCCCAAACTTATTCTGAAAGTAACTTGCACAGGTTATAGAAAAACTGAATCCTTGTTTACTGCTCGTGGCAGCATACAATGTTGCAGCTATCATGGAAAAAGCCTGGGGGGTTCCTCAAAAAATTAAGCATACAAATACAGCATGACTCAACTCTATTCCATTACATGGAAAAACCCTGAAAACAATGTGAGTCCATTTACATGAGACACCTAAAACAGTCAAATTCAGAGATTAAAGTGGAAGAGAGGGCCGGGCGTGGTGGCGCACGCTTGTAATCCCCGCGCTTGGGAGGCGGAGACAGGAGGATCTCACAGGTTTGAAGCCAGCCGCGCTGGCGTAGGAGACCCTGTTTCAAAAATATAAAATAGGTCTGGGAGTATAGCCCATAGCTAGAAGGGCTTCCAGGAACCCCAGTACCACCAAAAGAAAAAAGTGGAAGAGAGGCTACCAGTGCTGGATAGCGGAGTTTATGGAAAGAGATTACTATGTACTGATTTCTGTTGGAGATGATGAAAATGTTTGGAAACGGGGGTGATAAGTGTACCCAACCCCTCAGAATTGCATACTTAAAAATGAGTGGTGGTGCACACTTGTAATCCCTGCACTTGGGAGGCGGAGACAGGAGGATCGGGCAGGTTCAAAACCAGCCGCGCTAGCTTGAGACCCTGTTTCCAAATAAAAATATGAAATAGGTCTGGGAGTGTAGCCGGGAGGTAGGAGGATTTCCAGGAACCCCAGTACCACCAAAAACAAAACAAAACAAAAACGGTTAAATGAACCAGGCACGGAGGACTTATGGGAAGATGGTCACGGAGAAAAGCGGGGCTTATGAGCCCCGCTAACAACCAATCTCTATTACCACAAAATCAGCGCCTTTCATAGCCAGAAAACACCATCAGCAGAAAAACAAAAAAATGTAAATACAAGGGACAGAGAAAAAGAGGGCTTGAAAAACGAGACACCAGAAAGAAACCAGACTGCAGTGCTGCGGCTGGAGCCGCGGTGCGGAGCGGCGTGGGCGCCATCTTCCCTTGCAGCACCAGGCCCCAGAGAGAAGGTGGACTCAGAACGGAGCTCAGAGCCAGAGAGGAGATACGCCGGCCTCACCCCCAAGGACGCGGCAGCAGCGCCATACTGCCAGCGGCAACGGCGAATTCAACAGACGGCTCCAGACCAATGCACTCAATAGCCCACCAGGCTCCAGGGAGGAGCAGCGGACAGCGAGCCGAGTGCACCAATTAAAAAAAAAAAAAAAAAAAAAAGAGCCAGGCACAGTGACATGGATCCTGTCTCAAAGGGGTGGGGGTGGAAAATGGGAATGATAAATCTGGTTATGTGTAATAAATTAAAAGGTGATAATGTATTCAAGGGACTTTATCACATTTAGTAAGTCAATTGAACTCGGAGATATAAAAATTAGATCCTGTGTGAAATCTCGGCAAGTGGTGATGGCCTAAATAGTATCTCTCTTCTTCCCCTGCTGCAAAACACACACGCACATGCACACAGTCAAGGCTCTATCAACTGCCTCTAATTACATTTTGCAAAAGATTACACATCCAGTGTTTTCACTAATGATGCAAACAGTTTATGTCTTCTCATACTGACAGATTAAAAACATACATTCTCTAAGCACAAAGCTTATAGTCACAAATAACTTTCTGCTTAAAGACAAAATTTCAATTAATAACCACATGGAATTTAGTTATTTAATGCAACCACTAATCTAATGAAACGTAACCAGTTTTATCACAAAACCAGAGTTATATTCAGTGGACATGCATTAATAATCTATACAATGTAACATTATGCCAGAAAAAGAATTGAATATAAAAGTTATCTTAATATTTGGTGGTTTTCAAATTCCATGGCACAGATTACCAAAAAAACTGTAAAAACAGATTTCAAATATTTTCAATAAAATGGTAAAAAATTGAGTAAGTCTTTAAGTTTTCATACTTGGCTCAAGATTTAAAACATCAAGCTGGCCCCAATCTGTCAAAACTGACAGATAAATATTTACAATGACTGGACAGACTTTAGTTACAATGGTACTGGAGGTCTACGTCCTCCTATGAAAACCCGTTGGGGTTAATTTCTCAATGCAAACATGTTTGTAAATACTGTGATAATATAAACTTGGAAACATACTTAGAATCAGGACAGGAATGAAAAATAACACACAAGTCAATATTTCTTTCTGACTTATCAGCATAAAGCCTTTTGGCTCCCCAACAGCCAACACTGCCCTCAATATAAAACCTTAGAGTAAGAGCAGGACAAGCTTACCCTGTCAGTCTGACATTCTTCTACGGACTCTCTCTCACTACTTATCCAAGCAGAGCACAAGCTCCATTATCTGCTTCTATAGAGTGTAATTAGCAGAGCTGCAAGTTTATAAACTAACATGGCAACTCAAAATGCTAAGCACACTTTCAAACAAAAGCAACCTTTCTATTCCCATTGTTCTATGTGGCTGCCAATAAGAAAAGATTATGGAAGCTTTGAACATATCTTGTACTTTTCAACAAGGCTAAAGTGCAAAATATCTCCATACATCTGATATTTTAAGAGGAAAAAACATCAAACACACATAATAAAGGAACAGAAGTGACTAATACAAAAAAGAATTCTTAAATATACAATTGAGAACTACATCTTATTACCAACTTCATCTTTCTTTAGTGAAATCTGTCAATGAACCATGTTCTCATAGAACTTAAAATTTTGACTCTCTTCCCCATGACCAGCAATTTCTAAACTTACAGGGAAAAAACAATGAAAAAAATAACATTGCATGACAATGGACAACAAGTTCATAAAGAACTTCTTTTTAAATGAGATATTATGGAAGAAAATACCATGAAAATAATAATCCTATGAGAATTGTTTTAAGCACAGTAAGATTGAGCCTCGGTCCTCATGAAGATACTACAGTTATATAGAAAACTATAAATATACAAGACTTCGGGGGAAAAGTCAGAATTCATATTATTTAACATTCTGTAGGCCTAAAAATTTTTGAGGTGAGAGGGAAAAGGATTGCCAACCAAATCTTAAGAATACAGAACTATGAAAAATTCCTGGGTCAAAGGGTGCTCCCAAATGGAACTGTACTTTTTGAAAGCATACAACTCAGATACATTTTGAATAGTAATGAAAAAGTACTGAATAACTGCAGTCCCTTCCAAAAAGTACATCTTAAATGAGAGGGAAATGATTCTAATAGTGTAAACGAGTCTGGCTCAGAAAGAAAACTGAACAACATATTCAAGATCTGTCTGTAAAAGTAATGGTGGTACATCTTTAATATTAAAGAAACAGGCTATAAAAAGCTCAGTCTCAGCGCTGGTTTTAAGAGCTCATTTGTGCTCCTTGGTGGGTGCGTAATAAAGTTCCATGGGTTTGTTCACCTTCCAGTACTTCTCACTGACCAATTCCAAAGAAAAAGAGCCATTTAATACCTAAAAACGAAAAGAAAAAGATTATGAAGACTGTATAAAGCACAATAGTAGAATGGGAAAAAAACTCTAAGTCTACAGAAATTTTTTTAATCCTAGAGACTGTCACATAAATTGTTCACTTTAAGAGAACAAAGGGCCAAGAGTGGTGGCGCACGCTTGTAATCTCAGTCCTTGGGAGGCTGAGACAGGAGGATCACAGGTTCACGGCCAGCCTCAGCTACTTAAGTGCCAACCAAATTACTTAAGTGAGTCCCTGTTTCAAAATAAGGAATAAGAAGAATAAGGCTAGGGGTGCAGCTTGGAGGTAGTACTCCAAGGTACAACCCCCAGTACCACAAACAAAACAAAACCAGAACAAAGGTACCAAAAATCCAGCGACCCTGTGGCAATTTCTCTCGGGTCCACCCTGTCCTGTTACAGCTGGCCCCCCACTGCCCACTCAGATGGTCAATGTGCTCCCCAGTTTCAACAGTGTATGATTTCAGATACTCACAGTGAACTGGCCACTGGCTGTTGCTATATAAATGGTATACTGCTTCTCACTGGCTGTATCAAGATTCATCTGGTTTGATTCTCCTTTACTTCGAAGTTCTTCTAAAGCTAATCTCACAGCCAGATACTTGGATAAGTGATCAACAGTGGCATTACCAGAAGTTTTTATGTATCTGGAAGAGTAAATTATTTACAGTTAAATTTATAGAATATATCCAAAAAATGTACTCAAGATTACGAACCTATTTTATTTCTTAGAAATTACCCAAAACACAAACGTCTCAATTATTGACAAAATAACAGAATCTCTAAAATCTTAAACTTTTATTGAAAGGTATAGAAAAGAAAGTAAACATTATCTGACTGCTAGGCCATAAAGCTCTGCCTCCCTTACCTTCTTGTAAAACATGGTGAGGTGACAAAAACCAGAGAAGCACACAAAGTAAGGAAGATTTAAAAAAGGAAAAATATACCCTTCAACCCAATGACCAGAATCCCCTGCTGCAGCAGCAAGAATAGTAACAATGTTAGCAAACTGCTTACTAAGAATTAAAATGTTTTTATCTTTAAGAAGTGCTAAACTGCAAAACCCCCCCCCCCCCCGGGTGTGGTGGCACAGGCTTGTAATCCCTGCGCTTGGGAGGCTGAGACAGGAGGATCGCACAGGTTTGAAGCCAGCCTCAGCTACTTAATGAGGCTCTCAGCAACTTAGTGAGACCCTGTTTCCAAATAAAATATAAAAAAAGGTCTGGAAGTATAGCCAGGAGGTAGAAAGCCTCTGGGTTCCGCCCCCAGTACCACACACACACACACACACACACACACACACACAAAAGTGCTAAACCATTCAATCATTCCATCAACAAATGTTTGGTATTTGTCTATATTCCATGGCAGGCAGTGTGCAGGAGACCCAGGGTCAAACTATCCTCCCCTGCATGAATCTGTTAAAGCCGTACTAGCACTGAGTGCCAACGGTTAAGACATCTGAAGAGTCTTTTTTCCTCTTCTATCTAGAACGCTGTACCTGAGGAAGGAAGAAAATAGCATTTGAGGCAGCCAATATATCCAGTCTGACCTGACAATGCAATAAAATAAAAAACCCTACTCCCACTTCTTAGGCCACTGTTTGGGGAAGGGGTGGCGGTGAACCCAGAGGCTGCTCACCCTGGGCAGGGCTCTGGCATTGAGTTGAGTGACACACAGCCCTGCAAAGTGCCTTTACCTCCACACTAAACGTTCTGAACTCAGATAAGCTGAAGCAAAGCCCACGCACCTCGTCTGTGCACTGTCGTCTTTCTCCATCAGTGTGGGATGAGGCCTGAATACTAACTCAATCTCACTAGCACCATCCATCACTGGGTCAATGGCCACGGCGGCATTGTTGTGATCGAGTTCAAGCCCAGAGTCATCCGACGTTTTGGTCCGTTTGTTACTAGGGCCTGCTTCCTGATTGCTGTGCGTGGATGCATTGCTACAGTGCGAGCTGTCACCATTGTCTTCCGCTCCACTACCATTCTCAATCTGCTGTTTCTTGCCTCGCTGTAATCTAAAGAGGAAGAAAAATTATGATGTTTATATTTAGGCCTTTAAATCATCAAATATGAAGCATGTTTACTATTGAACTTTAGAACTCTAAAATATTTAGTAACTGAATTTGGTAAGTTGTATAATGTCATTGTTTCTCACTTGTTCTTGAAAGGTCTAGAATCTCACCACACACAAACACTTAAGATGTAAACACATGTTTCAATTAACTCAATATTGGTAAGTCCTTTTTATATTTTGATCATTTTTATAAGATTATAATTCTAAAAAAAGGCACAATTTAAATATGAAAACATAAAAGCTTTGAGTTATCTATGCTTGTTTAAATTACAATATTCTTTTTATTTTTTATTTTTTTGTGGTACTGGGGATGGAACCCAGAGGCTTTTCTACCTCTGGGCTACACTCCCAGACCTATTTTATATTTTATTTGGAAACAGGGTCTCACTAAGTTGCTGAGAGCCTCACTAAGTAGCTGAGGCTGGCTTTGAACCTGTGTGATCCTCCTGTCTCAGCCTCCCAAGCACGGGAATTACAAGCCTGTGCCACCACGCCTGGCATAATTACAATATTCTTAAGCAATCAAGATATAAGGAAGGATGAAGAGCATTTCCTCCCTACCCATTCCCCTCACAGACGTTTTGCAATGCAAAACGAGTCTAACGACGATGACGACAGGACAGCACTTAACGACCAGCGTGGCTAGCGATGCGGCTCTTGAACAAGCTCACATCTGAAACCAATCGCTGGGCAAGGCACCTTGTGTGTGTAATCATTCACTCTTCAAAACACCTGGCAAGAGCATGTTACTTCCATCATTTTGAAGTTGAGAAAACAAAAGAAACTGAGGTACAAGATTAAATAAATTGCCTACAGTAATAAAACAACCAGTAAATGCCAGGATGGAGCTAGAACATGGACAGACCACATGTTTTCTACCATACGGTCCGTCTCTACCTGCATATATGAAAAAAGTTTATGTGTAGGGGGGATATATGATGAAAAAGAAATATGAAAGAATGATGTATACTTTAAGGTTAGGGCTTGTATAGTGTTTACTGTGAGAAAAAGAAAGTAACAGCCCAGTGACTAGAAAATATGGTTAACTCTTGCTTAAAAAAAAAAAAAAACAGAACAAAATCTTGCTTATGAAATCCATGGATCATTTCAAAACCAAGAGGGGATGACTAAAGCATTAACTGGCAAAATTATGATTCAAATAGATTTAAACATGTACAGTGGGTTATCATTCAGCCTTAAAAAGGAAGTTTCTATGCGATGGTATAGATGAACACGTTAAGGACGTTATGCTAAGTACAACTGATCACAACAGGACAATACTGCATGATTCCACAGCAGAGACACAAAGTGCAATGGTGGCTACAAGGAACTGGGTGAGGGGACTGGGGGGATACTACCGAAAGGGCCGAGTATCAGTTTTCTAAGATGAAATGGGTTCTGGAGATTGGCTGCACAACAATTAGATGTACTTAACACAAATGAACTCCACACTTAAAAAGGTTAAGAATCACCGGGCATGGTGATGCACACTTGTAATCCCAGCATTCGGGAGGCTAAGACAGGAGGACTGCAGTTAGCAGACAGCCTCAGCTACTTTAGTGAGGCCCTTTGCAACTCAGTGAGACCCTGTTTCAAAATAAAGAATAAAAAAACAGGGCTGGAGATGTAGCTTGGAGGTAGAATGCCCCAGGTTCCATCCCCAGTACTGGGGGGGGGGGGGGGAATAGACACAATTATTAAGAAATTAGGAATGTGAATACACAGCCTTCAAGAACATTTATCTCCACATCTCTATGAGAGTATATGAAAAATTAGAAGTGGAATCTAAAATATGCACAGGAATCAACAAAAGTGTTTCTATAAAAGACAGACATAGGCTGCTGCACAAAGGCATATATAATTTCATATAAAGGAAGGACTTTTTTTTTCCCCCAGTACTGGGGATGGAACCCAGGGGCATTCTACCTCCAAGCTACACCCCAGCCCTATTTTTTATTCTTTATTTTGAAACAGGGTCTCACTGAATTGCAAAGGGGCTCACTAAGTAGTAGCTAAGGCTGTCATCGAACTGCGATCCTCCTGTCTCAGCCTCCCAAATGCTGGGATTACAAGTGTGTGCCACCATGCCTGGCAAAGAACTGTTAAAAATTCACACAATTCAAAAATATTTGCTGAACAGTTACTTTAAGCCAGACAGATTTAAGTGCTGGAGTTGTCAATACTGACACAGTCTCTACCCTCTCAAGACTTACATTCTAGTACAGCAGATAAGATGTCAGAGAATGAAAAGTGCTGAGAAAAATGAGCAGGGAGGGTAAAGCAGTATGGAGTCCTAAAGAGCTCGGCAGATACTCAAAGTGAGGGAGTATGCCCTGGGGATTTTCTGAAAAAGAGTTTCTGAAAGATAGAACAGTAAATACACATTCCCTGAGCAGAAGCATGCTTGGTGAGTTTGAAGACCAGTGCAACTGCAATAAAACGGCCAACAAAGGAAAGGGCACCTGTCAAGGCACACAGGCCTGGCCGCCACCAGAAACGCCCACGCAAAACCAAGAATGATCTCTAAAGGAGTATGTGAAGGAGACTCCTGCTCCTCATAAAAGGCGAAACTTAACAACCACTGGAGTACTTCCAGCTCCTAGGAATGTACTAGTCTTTAAATTCATCCATCCATCTTTCTTTCTTTCTTTCTTTCTTTCTTTCTCTTTCTTTCCTTGCTTTTTGTGGGTCTGGGGATGGAACCCAGGGGCATTCGACCTCCAAGCTACACTCCTGGCCCCATTTTTTATTCTTTATTTTGAAACTGGGTATCACTCAGTTACCGAGGGTCTCGCTAAGTGGCTGAGGCTGTCCACAGTGATCCTCCGGTCTCAGCCTCCTGAATGCTGGGATTACAAGCGTGTGCCACCATGCCTGGCTTCATCCAACATTATTTTCTTTCCTTTTTTTGGGGTGGTACTGGGGTTCCTGGAAGCCCTTCTACTTCCGGGATACACTCCCACGGTCTACACTCCCAGACCTATTTTTTAACATTTTTATGTGGAAACAGGGTCTCTGAAGCAAGCGAGGCTAGCTCCGAAACAGCGTGATCCTCCTGTCTCCGCCTCCCAAGCGTAGGGATTACAAGCATGCGCCACCACGCCCGGTGTCATTATTTTATTTTCATAAATATTGTGGGAGCTCAATTTAATACAGTTAGAATGGACAACGTCTTTTAACCTTTAAGCCAGTGGTTCTGAACTCTGGACTATAGGATCACTTTAAAACCTTAAAACATTACATGTAGGCTCCAATAACTTAGTCTGGGGTGGTAAGAACCCAAAGCCCTGAGATTTAAATGCTTTCCAAGTGATTCTGTTGCTTAGCCAAGGTGACAGATATTAGATTGAGATAGGGCTTTATTAGCATCTCCTACTTTGGAAAATGATGATCATCCCTGAAACCTGAATAAATTATGACATGTCAGACAGGAAGAAAGAATGGAGTAAGAAGAGTGCCCAAACTATGAAGGATCTTGGAAGCTAGCAGTAACATCTTTTGTGTGCTTTTGTTGTTGTTGTTGTGTTCTTTTCTTTGCAGGGTGGGGCCGGAACCCAAGGGCATTCGAATTCCAAGCTATATCTCCTGCCCTATTTTTTTTTATTCTTTATTATTATTATTATTATTATTTTTGTGTGTGTGGTACTGGGGACAAAACCTAGGGGCTTTTCTACTATACTCTCAGACCTATTTTATACTTTACTTGGAAACAGGGTCTAAGTTGCTGAGAACCTCACTAAGTATCTGAGGCTGGCTTCGAACCAGTGCGATCCTCCTGTCTCGGCCTCCCAAGCGCTGGGATTATAAGTGTGCACCACCATGCCTCGCTTATTCTTGATTTTGAAACAGGGTCTCACTAGGTTGCTGAGGGCCTCACTAAGTAGCAGAGGCTGTTTGTGATCCTACAGTCTCAACCTCCCAAGTGCTGTTGAAAAAAAGAAGCAACTAGAGGATTCTAGGTGAGTAAGAACCATGAAATGACTTTCAATTTAGCTGAACTACTCTGCTACTGTACTAAAAACAGACAATTGGGACATATAAAGGCCAGCTGGAAGGCTGAGACAGGACTGTACCTTTATAGCCAGCTTCAGCAAGTTAGTAAGACTGTTTCAAAATAAAAATAAAAGCCTGCCGAAGGGTCAGGCCGGTGCCAGGGCCAGCGTGGCCAGGATCGGAGCCTGCCGTGAGGCAAGGACGATGCTGGGGCCTCCGAGGCCGGGATCAGAGCCTGCCGAGGGGTTAGGCTGGTGTTGGGGCCAATGACCAGAATCGGAGCCTTCCATGAGGCAAGGCCATTACTGAGGCCTCCGAGGCCGGTATCGGAGCTTGCCGAGGGGTTAGGCCGGTGCTGGGGCCAGCGAGGCCGGGATTGGAGCCTGCTGCGAGGCAAGGCCGGTGCTGGGGCCTCCGAGGCTGGGATCAGAGCCTGCCGAGGGGTTAGGCCGGTGCCGGGGCCAACGAGGCCGGGATTGGAGCCTGCTGTGAGGCAAGGACGGTGCTGGGGCCTCCGAGGCCGGGATCGGAGCCTGCCGAGGGGTTAGGCCGGTGCTGGGGCCAATGGCCGGCATCGGAGCCTTCCATGAGGCAAGGCCGTTATTGAGGCCGCCGAGGCCAGTATCAGAGCCTGCCGAGGGGTTAGGCCGGTGCTGGGGCCAGCGAGGCTGGGATCAGAGCCTGCTGCGAGGCAAGGCCGGTGCTGGGGCCTCCGAGGCTGGGATCAGAACCTGCCGAGGGGTTAGGCCGGTGCCGGGGCCAACGAGGCCGGGATTGGAGCCTGCCGTGAGGTAAGGCCGGTGCCAGGGCCACTGGCCGGCATCGGAGCCTTCCGTGAGGCAAGGCCGCTACTGAGGTCTCCGAGGCCTGGATCAAAGCCTGCCGAGGGGTTAGGCCGATGCCGGGGCCATCGGCTAACATCGGAGCCTTCCATGAGGTGAGGCCGGTGCTGGGGCCTCCGAGGCCAGGATCGGAGCCAGCTGAGGGGTTAGGCCAGTGTTGGGGCCAGCGAGGCCAGAAATGGGGCCTCCCATGAGGCAAGGCCGCTGCTTGAGCCAGCGAGGTCTGATCAGTCCACCGGGTAGCCAGGCCACAACTGGGGCCGTCAAGAGTGGGATCAGTATTTGCAACGCGGCATGCACAGAGAAATATCGCAGAAAATAAAAACCAGATGCTTCCCCTAATCAGCAATAACTAGGAGGAAACGGGCAACAGGAAGTGGTCGAGCTATAGAAAGGGCCCTATAGTGAAGCAATTAAGGTAACCAATCAGAGGGTATGGAATAGGGGAGGATGGAGCCTCTTTAAAAAGCAGGAGGTACATAAACATATGTATCAAAGTTAATCACCAAACAAGCATGGGATCGAGGGAGGGGGAGGGAATGGGATGGGGACTGGATGAGGGCTAATTGGATGATATATGCTTGTATATCCTCTCATGTCTTATATTCCAATGTGATGTATGATTACAATGCACCAATAAAAATAAATTTAAAAAATAAAAATAAAAATAAAAATAAAGTTGGATTAGGAGTATAGCTCAACTCAAGAGATAGAACGCCCCTGGGTTCAATCTCTAGTACCATCATCAAAAAACATAAAAACAACAGACAGCTGGAAGGCTCTTTCAGTATTTCAAATTAAGGACAGTGTTGACCTGGACCAATCTGGATACACTGTGGAGAAAGATAAAATAAAATAGTTCAGATTAAAATACAAAATCTGAAGCCCGGCATAGTGGCGTACAATTGTAATCCCAGTCCCTTTGGGAGGCTGAGACAGGAGGATCATGGTTCACGGCCAACCTCAGCTATTTAAATAGTGAGGCTTTTTACAACTCAGTGTCAAAATAAAGAATAAAAAATAGGGCTGGGGGTGTAGCTTGGAGGTAGAATGTTCCTGAATTTAGTACTGCAAAAAAAAAAAAAAAACCCACAAAATCTGAGAAAAAGGATTTAAGGGTGATCCCAAACTTTATGGCTGAAATAGATGAAATGATGAAGTTGCCATCAACTAAAAAGATCACTAATGAAGAGTAAAAAGCTAAAGTTAGTACTGAAGATGTAAAGCTGTGTGCGCGCGAGGGAGATTAAACACGGTAGTGGCTCTACCAGAGCTATAGCTCCACTCAGTATAGCTCCATCTATACTGAGGATAGAACCCACTATACTGAGCTACACGTACCCCAGCCCAAATTTTTATTCTTTATTTTTAAAACAGGGTCTCATTCCTGAGTACTAGGATCAGTCCCCAGGCACTGTAATTACAAGTGTGTGCCATATGCTCAGTCGTTTCATTTTTTATTTTGAAACAAGAGTCTCACCAAGTTGCCATACACTGGTTTTGAACCTGCAATCCTCCTTTCTTAGATCTGCCAGTAGCTGAGATTGCAGGCACACACCACCTCTTTCCCCCACTCAGATTCTGGTATTTTTGTTGGTTTTTTTTTGGTACTGGGGATGGAACCTGGGTCATTTTACCTCCCAGCGACGCACCCAGCCCTATTTTTTAAAATTCTTTATTTTGAAACAGGGTCTCACTGAGTTGTAAAGGGCCTGACTAAGTATCTGAGGCTGGCTTCAAACCTACGCAATCCTCCTGTCTCAGCCTCCCGAATGCTGGGATTACAAGCGTGCGCCACAACGTCTGGCTTTAGATTCTGGTATTTTTAAGTGGAATACTGTAACCATACCTGAGAGGACATATTATACCCGCATAAGAAGGCAGTCATGCAGAACTACTATTTGTTACTGTATTTTATACTTTTCAGAAAGTAAATTCAGCATTTAATAAAAGTATTTGGCAAATGGCCATTTGAGTCGTCCCCATGTACCTGTTCATGGCCTGGATCTTCAGCCCCTCCTCAATGCTGTGACTGAGAGCTTGCTGGTTGTTGTGCTTGTTGATCCTGGCTAATACTCTCTCTTGATGAGCCTCGTACTCATCACGACTTGGGTAGATTTTGCTGATGAGGGCATCAAAGTTTGGGTCTGGCCTTAATGATCTTTTGGAAACTAGCTTTTTCCGACAGGTAGGACATTCTTTGTTGCTAAATAATAAGAGAGGGAAGGAAATGTAAACAGTGTCAGTGGTCTCTGGCTAAAAACCACAATACCCAGCTTCTCTACAGTTAACTGCACTCCAAAACCTTTACTAAGTCTCAGACTCTTAAAATGACTAACCTGAACTCCCTTGAAAATCTGACGGGTAGGTAGACAAGATTTTGAAAACCTTGGATACCACCAAGTGCCAAGAGAAAATTTTGAATACTTCCCAATGGTAATTTACATATAACCATTTTAGGAATAAGTATCTGTTCTTTTCTAATTTAAATTTCTTCTTTCTAATATCCATGCTATATAAGGAAAAACTGCCCACGACTTCCTTAACATCAATTTCTCTTATTGAAGTAACACTTTCAGAAGGATATTGTTTTATGCACTTCAGAAGAAAGAAAACCATGGTTTCATGCTGTGGAATGTTCTCAAAACAAACACTCATTGTAGCGAACTTCTAAAACTGTATAAAATCAACTGCTTAAAACAAGGCTCTCCCCTAAGTAAAAACTAGATGTTACATAATTTTCAGTTCTCAATCTATTCCTCTCTATAAAGAGTGTATTTCTCAAACACCAGAGAGCATCGTCAAGGTATAATTAAACTGCACAGTGCAACTCATTTCAACATACCCACTGCTCTCTTTCCCTGTTGAACATCCCCCATTTTTTAAAATGGGAACCCTGTGATCACACATCACAATGGAGTTCCGAGTGACAAGCGCACTGGAGAGGCTGCCGGCTCCACCCCTCAACGTACCCACTTCTGAGGGCTGTGATGATACAATCTGCACAGAAGCGGTGCAGACACTCCTTTGTCGTCATGGTGTTCTTCAACATGTCCAAACAAATAGGGCACATTAATTCACTGTGTAGGCTTCTGGGTGAAACCACAATTTCCAAGCCATCTGTTATTGCCTCCTGTAAAAGAGTGACTTTAACGTTAAGTACCACTTAAAGTTTTTTATTATGAATAAATCCAAACATATAAATACTGGAAATGGTAAAAATGAATACCTACATATCTGTCACCCAGACACCATTGTCAATTTATAATCAATCTTCTTCTAGCTATAATCTCCCCAACTCTCCTCAACCCTACCATCACTGTACTATAATAAGTGGCAAGCTGGGCGTGGTGGTGCATGCTTGTAATCCCAGGATTTGGGAGGCTGAGACCTGAGGATCGCGGTTCGCGGACAGCCTCAGCTACTTAGTGAGGCCCTCTGCAACTCAGTGAGACCCGGTTTCAAAATAAAGAATTAAAAAAAAAAAAAAAAGCTAAAGACAACAGTCAAGTATATAAAAGATAATTAGTGGGAAATTATCTTTTTTTTTTTTTTCTTTTTTTTGCGGTACTGGGGATGGAACCCAGGGGCATTCAACCTCTGAGCTACGTCCCCAGCCCTATTTTTTATTTTGGAATAGGATCTCACTGAGTTGCAAACAGCCTCACTAAGTATTCGAGGCTATCCTTGAACCACGATCCTCCTGTCTCAGCCTCCAGAACGCTGGAATTACAAGCATGCTCCACCATGCCAGCTTCCAGAAATTATCTTGATATAATGAAAAAGAGCTGAATTTGGAACCATATGTCTTAGTAGCCTTTGTTATGCTCAATTAGTTCAGTGGCTTTTATGCATTGTTTCTTACCCTACAAAATAAGAAAGGAGTAAACTAAGAATTCTTCTAATTTCAAAAATGATACTACTTTGATAAATTATGTTTCATGTCACCCATTTAAGGATTCCAACAAAAGTTCATATTAATTTATAAACAGTTTAATACAATTTCATTTTTTATTATTTTCAATTTCAAAAAGTCTTATCCTACAGAGCAATTTTATAAAAAGTAGCCAGATTCTCAGGCTAAACTCACAAGCTGATTTATTTTTTTTATTTTTTGGTGGTACTAGGGGTGGAACCTGGAAGCTTTCTACCTCCAGGCTATACTCCCAGATCTATTTTATACTTTATTTGGAAACAGGGTCTCACTAGGTTGCTGAGAGCCTCACTAAGTAGCTGAGGCTGGCTCCAAACCTGTGCGATCCTCCTGTCTCAGCCTCCCAAGCGCGGGGATTACAAGCACGTGCCATCATGCCAGGCCACAAGCTGATTTAAACCACAATACATCCTAAGTATTATATGTATTACTGTATCTAATCATCCCTAAAAAGGTTTCACTAAAAAAAAAAAAAAAAAAAATTGTGGTTCCCAAGCAGAATTCTAGGACACACCTCTCATGCTTCAGTGATTAGTGAGTCCTACTTGTCATCACCACTACCTGCTCTTCCCACAGGTGGCACTGGGGACAAAGATTAACCTAACTCTAAAGCCACCAGCTCCTACAGACCGAGAGCTTCGTATGGTGTGTACTGGAATAGGGAGGAAGGAGAAGGTCCAACGTGCTCCAGGCACTGCCTGCTCCACTGGCTCTCCATCACATCTGTGCTTTCTTTAATATGGCCAAATACTGACCATAAGTAAGGATAGCAATGATATATATTTCCATAAAGGACTCAGGTAAAATACATTTTTATCTGTAATAATTACTATCAAGCTACTGCTTTATTTCATTATTTTACTTTAAATTTAAATTTTTTTTTTTTTTTTGGCAGTACTGAGGATGAAACCCAGGGCATTCTACCTCCAAGCTACACCCTAGTCCAATTTTTTTTATTCTATATTTTGCTTTTATTTTTTTATGGTACGGGGGGTGTGGAACCCAGGGGCTTTTCGACCTCCGGGCTATACTCCCAGAGCTATTTTATACTTTATTTGGAAAGAGGGTCTCACTAAGTTGCTGAGAGCCTCACTAAGTAGCTGAGGCTGGCCTCAAACCTGTGTGATCCTCCTGTCTCAGCCTACCAAGCGCTGGGATTACAAGCATGTGCCACCACTCCCAGCTTTAATTTACTTTAAAAAGTATACTCCTGCCGGGCGTGGTGGCTCACCCTTGTAATCCTGTTTCCAAATAAAAATATAAAATAGGTCTGGGAGTGTAGCCCAGAGGTAGAAGGGTTCCATCCCCAGTACCACCAAAAAAAAAAAAAAAAGTATACTCTTCCTGTGGTTTTTTTAAAAAAAAAAACATTTCTATTGTTAACTGACACACAGCAATTCCTTTCATTTAGAGGCATAGTGTAACATTTCATACCATCACTGTCACCTCAGATGTCTGTCTTTTTTTCATGTTAAGAACATTCAAAATCATCTCTAACATGCAAACTTTTGATTTAGGAATTATAACCTCTATTTTATACATGAGGAAACTATTATCAAGAGAATATGATGATGACCCAGTTAGTAAAATCTGCTCAGTTTACATATACCTCATTCCCATAAACTATATCCAAGTTTACATATACCTCGTAAGTCTCTATTACCTGAGGTGTTCGTTGTAATTCATATAAACTGAGTTCCCATGTTTTGCTTAATGGTTGAGTTCCATTTGTCTGCACAGCCTGAGACATTGCTAGGAATAAAGAGGAGACAAAAATAATTTTAGTATTTGAAAAGAAAGCACTATGTTTTGAATGTATCTGTATTCCCCAAAACTGATGTCCAAATTAGTAGGACCCAAAAAGCATATGCCCAAATATGCCCCTTTAGACTTCAAACTGAACACCTAGGAAGCAATAAACACAGGGAAGGGCTTTCTCAGATACTGCTGTGAAAAGAACATAACTGCCCTCATACAAATATTTTTTCAGTACTGAGGATTGCACATGGCTTTGCATGCGGTAGCTAGGCAAGTGCTCTACCACTGAGCTCATCCCCAGCCTTTTTGTATTTTACTTTCAGTCAGGGTCTTGCTAAATTGTCCGGGCTGGCCTTGAATCTGTGATCTTCCTGCCTCAGCCTCCCACTAGCTGTGATTACAGGCATGCATCACTGCACCCAGTCAAATATTCTTACGGAAATTCCATTAACCAAGGAGGACTAAATTCATATGAGAGGAAGAGGCTGAAAATCAAACACCACACCTACAGCCCAGGGGATTTGTTCTCAGGCCCCTGTTCTCAGCACACACTTCCACCCCTCTGAATTGCCTACAGCCTCCCACTTCCCTCTGCTATGAAAACACAGTCAAGCCTCAACCATCTGGCCCTTCTCTGTGTTTTCATATTTTGTAGTGCTCCATGCACAATAAATAAGTATGCGTTTTCTTTTATCTGCCTAGTGTCAGTTTGTTTCAGAAGATTCAATTATTAGATCTTTAGAAGAAAAGCTGGAACTTCTCTAGAACACCTAATCTCCAATGCAATATTAAGAGGTAGGGCCTTCAGGAGGTGACTGAGTCATGTGGGATTACTGTCTTAGGAGGCTTAAGAAACCATTTTGCTCTTCGACATGTGAAGACACAGAAGGTGCTGTCTGTAAGAAACAGACCCTAGCCAGACACTAAATCTGCTGATGCCTTGATCTTGGCATTTGCAACTTCCAACTTCCAGAACTATGGGCAGGATGTTTCTGTTGCTTACAAATTATCTGCTTTAGAGTACTTCGTAGGAGCAAGCTGAATAGACTAAGGCAGGAAATAAATCTCAAAACTGATTTTTAGGAAGCGTTAATCTTGAAATAATAAAAAAAGTACACAATGAGCCCGGCGTGGTGGTGCACACTTGTTATCCCAGCATTCTGGAGGCTGAGACCAGAGGATTGCGGTTTGTGGTTTGCGGATAGCCTCAGTTACTTAGGCCCTCGGCAACTTAGTGAGACCCTTTTTCAAAATAAAGAATAAAAAACAGGGCAGGGGGTGTAGCTTGGAGGTCAAATGTCCCTGGGTTCCATCCCCAGACACGCAAAAAAAATTTTTTTGAAGTACACAATGAAGCCGGGCGTGGTGGCGCACACTTGTAGCCCCCCCTCCCCACCCCCCCACCCCCGCTGGCTTTTAAGAGACCCTGTTTCCAAATAAAAAAAGTATTAAAAAAATAGGCCTGGGAGTGTAACCTGGAGGTAGGAGGGTTTCCAGGAACCCCAGTACCACCAAAAAAACCCCAAAAAAGTACACAATGAAGTGTAAGTGTAATTTTATAAAGGCAGGATAATAGAAAGCATCTAGTAGTAAAATCAATGAGGAACATTTGCCAAAACCTGAATGATATTAAGTATCTGAAGGAGTAGTTAAGCATGAATAGAGGGAAAATAAGACCACCAAGTGACACATAGGACCCAGGAGAAGAAAAAAATGAAATCTGACCCTGGAAAGCAATCATACTTTACTGAGGTCAAGAATACAGAGGTGAAGACTCTGTCCTTTATTCTTTACCCTAACTAAAGGCTAACAACTAGTAAGCACAGTTTGATCATGGAGCGGAGCCAATTTATAAGCATAATTAGATGTCTACTGTAGCAACCTTCTCTCTTATGAATCAAGATGAAAGATGCAAATTTCTCCTGGCAGAACTTGCCTCCTATATGCAATCTTAAAATAACACTAAATTATTATGTTTATTAGACTAAATGGCACATTTTCTCTTTAATGGTATTTTATTTATTTTTTATTTTTTATTTTTTTGGTGTGGTACTGGGGGTGGAACCCAGAGGCTTTCTACCTCCAGGCTATACTCTCAGACCTATTTTATATTTTATTTGGAAACAGGGTCTCACTGAGTTGCTGAGAGCCTCACTAAGTAGCTGAGGCTGGCTTTGAAACTGTGTGCTCCTCCTGTCTCAGCCTCCCAAGCGCGGGGATTACAAGCCTGCGCCACCACGCCCAGCTAAATGACACATTTTCTACAAGGAGAAATTCATAACTACTCTATATAAAGGGGGTGGAGATTGAACATGTCAAAGACAATAGAGAAACTCTAGAAATGTGCAGAGTATGCAGAGACTGTGGTATGCAGCGACCTCAAAATGAAACTCTGGCTTCAAAACAATATCCCTAAAATATTTTTTTGCAAAAGCCAAAGAAAAGAAACCAAACTAAAGCTGGGTGTGACACACGCTTGTAATCCCAGCATTTGGGAGGCTAAAACCGGAGGACTGCGGTTCACAGACAGCCTCAGCTACTTAGTGAGGCCCTCCACAACTTAGTGAAACCCTGTTTGAAAATAAAGAGTAAAAATAAAGCAGGGGTATGGCTCAGAGGTTAAATGCCCCAGGTTCTATCCCCAGACCCGCAAAAAAACAAAAACAAACAAACAAAAAACCCTAATTACTCGAAACTTTCCCTCATTGCGCATCCAACACTATCATGTGTTAGCATCACTGTCTACCTATATTCTTTGTTCCTCCTTTAGCCCTCCCTTAAAATCCTAAATGAACTGTACTTTTTTTTTTTTTGGTGGTACTGGGGATGGAACCCTTCTACCTCCAGGCTATATGCCCAGACCTATTTTATATTTTATTTGGAAACAGGGTCTCAAGCCAGCGAGACTGGCTTCGAACCTGTGCGGTACTGATCCTCCAGTCTCCCCTCCCAAGCAAGGGGATTACAAGTGTGCGTCACCACGCCCAGCTATACTTTCCTTTTTTTTAAGAGTGAAGCTCACTCTTAAAAAAAATAACTAATGGCCCAATACTCACTTAAAAGTGCTACAAGGCTGTATAAGCCAAAAGAAATAGAATGAAGGCATGGATCAGGACTGAGCTAACAAATGCCTGGAAAAGTTTTTTTTTTTTTTTTTTTTTTTTTTTTTTTAATGTGCCTAACATTCAGCAGGGACAAGAGTGAGAGAAAGTAGGGTAACACTTACATAAGGCCTTCTCTGGTGCCTTTCCATTAAAAATTGGACTGAGAAGTAACATTAGCAAGTTGGCAAAATAGAAAGCCTTGGACCCTCCCTTCCTTCCAAAACACACAGCAGACAGATGCTCTTTGTGAGAAACCCAGAAACTAGTTACAGGCTATAGCACCCCTGACGAGTACAAAATCATCCACATGGAAGCCAGTATGAAAATTCCAGAGGACCCTTTCTCCTAACCCTACCTCCTGCAAAGCACCATACTGCTACACAACCCTCCAGCTTCCAGTTTCTCCTTAAGGAGTGAAAAGATATATATATACCATTTGTCCAGTGATCTGAGTGGGGAACTAAGAAGAAAAATCCCATTTTTTTGCCTTAAGACACAAGTCACACATACAGAAGATGCTGTAAATTCTCTTGCTGGAAGGACATGGTCCACATATATTTAGGAAGCTCAATTTCCACTTTTAGCAGTCACCAAAGATAGAAATGGTCTCTCTTTGTTCTAGGTCAATATATTACTTCATTTAAATTTAACCTCAATTCTACCCTTCCCCAAATCATCTACAACCTTTCCTCTTCTTTCCTTTAGTAAGAAGTTGGGTGTCTGCCTGCAGCTCCTCCCACCCCGTCCCAGATAAGCTAAATGTGAAATACATGTAGTTTTTGATTTTCAGATCTAAATGACTTTAATTAACAGTACTGGGGAATAATTTAAACATACAGAAACAAATACATAAATATAGAAGAGACCGAAAGGATCGAGTATGAATGGCCTAGGCAATAGGTACATTCTGAAAGGCTGAAACCAGTGAAAAGATAGGAAACAAAGGTGTCAGATGAAATCTAAAGCTTTCTTTCCAGTACAAGAATATGCTTCTCAGATCCTGCTACAAGCAGATCCATGACACACAACACAACAAATTCTACATCTACATGGAGCCTATACACAGAAAAAACTTCAGCACATTGAAAGACTGAATTGGCTTTTACTCACATTTCTCCAACTGGGTAACACCTTACGTTAACAACTTTGAGGCCACTTTTACTAAAATCACTGTTCATTTAGTCCTGCAAATGTGCAAGGTAACTAAACGTAGGACAAAGCCAAAGAACAAAAGACTTGGCATCTGTCTCCATTCTGTATGTCTTCTTTGCTCTGAGGAGTCATCTTGGAATCTAGGAACAGCAGGTCAAACTGATAAGCACCTTTATCAGAGCAAAGGCGAAGCCCCTCCTGACCAGTCCTGAGATAATGATCAACCACTCGGGGACAGGTGAACCAGGACTGCTGACTGTGCACACTGCTGGCCCCTCTTTCTTACACAATCTAGGCGTTCATGTGAGTACCCCTGAGGCAGGGCTGACGATGTTGGTCCCCATCTTCCCAGCTAAAGTTCCTTTTCTGCCTTAATCACTGCTTGTCTCTTCCATTGGCATTTTGGGATGGGGATGGGTGGCGCCCATGTTGGGACCCCTGAAGCAGGGACCATCACTCTAAAACTCTGATTACACTTACTCTGTAAAATGAGTGTTCTGTTAAGCAAAGCAGAGGAAGCTACTAGCATTAGTCAGAAAAGAGCTGAAGACAGCAGAAATGGGAAAAAAGCAGACTGGTCATTTCAAAGTTACTTTCCCCCTTATGGGGGTAAATAGAAGGGATCTAGTAGGCAGACTTAGGTTGAGTGGAATCTACTTTTGGCAAACTGGTCCCTTTCAAAGCGCAGTGTGATTATGTGGCATTTGGAACAAGTGACTCCATCCTGTTTTGGTGTGGTCTGCAGTGGCCTAGTTCTGGAAGCTGGTCCACAACAATGTCTCTCCACCCCCCAATAAACTTTCATTCGTAGGCCAAATTTCTAGTTACAGTAAGTTAATTGTACTTCTCGATAAAAGACTACCTGACCCAACCGAAATGTTTCCCACAGAGTAGGTGCTCAAACTTGTGGAGAAAATACAAATGAAAAGTAACCTTAGTCTGAGTGAAAAAACTAGCAGCAGCAGCAGAAAAAATCTAACTGAAAAAAGATCTATTCACAGTCGGTTTTGAAAAGCAGGTAGCTTCAATAACTAAAGGGAAAATACCAATAAAATATTTAGAATGCTCTTCAAAGGACTGCAAAGACTTGCATTTGCTGGGTGTGGCTCATGGCTTTAATCCCAGTGACTTGGGAGGTTCAGGCAGGAAGAGCCCAAGCACAAGGGGCAGTCTGGCAACTTAACAAGACCCTGTCTCAAAATAAAAAACAAAATGGGTTGGGGATGGAGCTCAGAGGGAGAGTGCTTGCCTTAAAAAGGGTCTTGCTAGATTCCTGAGGGCCTCACTAAGTTGTGAGGCTGGCCTCAAAGCAATCTTCCTATCTCAGCCTCCCAAGTACTGGGATTACAGGCATACACCACCACGCCCAGCCTCAGAAAATTTTTCAGTAGTGTTCCCATGAGTAGTTCACAGAACAAAGTAGGTTAAAGAGATGGAAATTTCTTTATCTTCTACACCAAGAGATTTATTAAGTTTACCCTTAAAACAAATGTTAAAAAAAAAAACAGGCTATACTATGGTTACATTTTAAAAAGTAGATGCAAAGTATACATATATATGTATGTTCTGTGTATTACATTATGGTTGCTTAGACAGCTATCCCACTGATTTATTTTATTATTTATTTATTTTGTGGTACTGGGGCTCCTGGAAGCCGTTCTACCTCTGGCCTACATTCCCAGACCTATTTTTTATATTTTTATTTGGAAACAGGGTCTCTTAAGCCGGCGGGGCTGGCTTTGAACCTGCGTGATCCTTCTGTCTCCGCCTCCCAAGCTCGGGAATTACAAGCCTGTGCCACCACGTCTGGAACTATCCCACTGACTTAAATAACTGAATTTAAGCCGGGCGTGGTGGCACATGCTTGTAATCCCCGTGCTTGGGAGGCTGAGACAGGAGGATCACACAGGTTCAAAGCCAGCCTCAGCTACTTAGTGAGGCTCTCAGCAACTTAGTGAAACCCTATTTCCAAATAAAATATAAAATAGGTCTGAGAGTATAGCCTGGAGGTAGAAAGCCTCTGGGTTCCACCCCTAGTACCACCAAAAATAAATAAATAAATAAATAAATAAATAAATAAATAAATAAATAAATAACTGAACTTATCCTATTTTCTCCAACACCTAGAAATGAGTCTGCTTTGTAGTAAACCTGGAACAAGAAAAGTTAAATGAGGGAAAGTAATTAGAAATGAGAAAAAGGAACCTTAAATAAAACACAAAGGGAAAAATTACTGCTTACTAATGTTTATATGGTATATATTATGCTTCTGAAAGCAGGGTGCACCGTGTGTGCCCCAGAGCTACACAAAAACTTTCCAGTGGGCTATATAGCACTAGAATGGTTCTAAGAGAATTAATATCCAAATTCCTAATTTTCCTTAAGTATGTTTATCAAATTTCATCTGTCTGAGAATGAACCTGTGTATTTGGGCAGATTTCTATCCTTTTTTTAGACTATTTACCAATCATTCAAGTATCAACTACCTATTGCAGCCCATACAAAGTACTAGAGATAATAGTGGTAACAAATACGTATATAATAAATTAAAAGTTCTTTTTTTTTTTTTTTGATACCAAGGGTTGAACCCCAGGGCCTTCTACCTACCTCCCCCCTCCCTCTCTCTCTGAGCTATAATCCCAGCCCTTTTTAAAATTTTTTTTTTTTACTTTTTTCCTGTGGTACTTGGGATTGAACCCAGGGGCATTTTATCTCCCAGCTGTACTCACAGCTCTAACTTTTTTTTTGTTTGGAAACAGAGTCTTAGTAAACTGCAGAAAGCCTTGCTAGTTTGCTGAGGCTAGCCAGGAACCTAAGATCCTCCCACCTCAGTCTC
The DNA here is from genome assembly GCF_963383645.1 of Muscardinus avellanarius. Lineage (NCBI taxonomy): Eukaryota > Metazoa > Chordata > Mammalia > Rodentia > Gliridae > Muscardinus > Muscardinus avellanarius. Next base: position 102,701,155 of record NC_137793.1, read on the forward strand.
CTGAGGACTGGGGTTACAAACATGCACCACCTCAACCAGCTTTTTAAAACTTTATGTAACAAGGTCTAAGGTCTAAGTTGTTGAGGGTCTCTTCAGTATAAATTAGAAACTGTTAAGTGCCACAAAGGAAATTTTAAAACAGCATTGGGTTAATCAAAGGTAGAAAAGGAACTATTTTACATAGGGAGATCAACGTATTCAAAGAAAGGTTACTAGTAAATGTATGAACAGGAAAGTACAGGGGAAAAGGCAAGAGGTTTCAAAGCTAAAAAGAGTCCATGAAAATAATCTTCCTGAGGATAAAGCGGGTTTAATACAAAGGCAAAAAGCACAGTGGTTCAGGAGTGGTGGCCCATGCCTATAATCCTAGTACTTGGAAGGCTAAGGCAAGAGGATCACAAGTTTGTGGCCAGGCTTCAGCAACTTAGCAAGACCTTGTTTCAAAATAAAAAATAAATAATAGCAAATATGGCTAGAAGTGTAGTTTGGACATAGAATGCCCTTGGAGTTCAATTCCCAGTACAAAAAATAAAATAAAGGTGCATTGGAATGAGCTAAAAACTCAAATATTTAAACATTTTTAAAAGTTACAAAAGAAAAAAATTATATGTAAATGTATGTGATATATCATGAATTTCCCTCAAAATTATTAGAATTTTAAAATAAAACCATAAATACTAAAAAACAACAATCACTAGAAATTAGAAAATGAACTTAAAAGTGAAAAATGGTCATTATGAAAGAAGATATCTGATACCCAAGCAAAAATACTATATATTTTTTTTAACTTTAAGCAATCTAGAGGAAAAGAGAGTAGAGTCACCACACTATTGGGATGAAGCAGCCTAAGCAAGACTCAATACCTGGAAGAACAGCCAAAGATTCCTATTTCACCCCATAAAACATTTTACACTTCAGCCAGGCGTGGTGGCGCACACTTGTAATCCCAGCATTCCGGACACTGAGACCAGAGGATCGTGGTTCGTGGATAGCCTCAGCTACTTAGTGAGGCCCTATGCAGCTCAGTGAGACCCTGTTTCAAAATTAAAAAATAAAAAGGGCAGGGGGTATAGCTCAGAGGTCAAATGCCCCTGGGTTCCATCCCCAGACCCACAAAAAATAAAATAAAATAAAAAGAATAAAAAAATAAGAGTGCAGGTGTAGCTCAGAGGTAGAATACCCCTGGGTTCGACTGCTAGTCACACACACACACACACACACACACACACACACACACACACACACAAACTCACTCACTCACTCACTCACTCACTCACTCACTCACTACAGAAGCAGGTATTCTTAAATCATCAGAAATAAGACTGGCATTGTTTGGGGGACAGAATAAGTTGGCAGTTAAAGCATAATTATAGTACTTAGATTGAGGAATGTATTCCTTGAAAGGGAAAATGGTTGAACAAGCTATCTGGGGCAATTATAGATATCTCTATAGACATGCTGACAATAACAAGAGAAGTACAGATTGAACATTTCTAATGTGTTAACACGAAAGAAATGTTCCAAAATCTACACCGTGACAAAAGTAAAAAATTCCACACTTGACCTCATGCGATGAGTTAGTCAAAATGCAGACACAGTAAAAATACTACATAAACCTGTCTTCAGGTCACGTGAGCAGGTGCATATGAAATGTAAGTGAATTTCAGTGTCAGTGTGAGTGCCACCACCTCTCTGCTGCAAGCCACGAGCACGGTGTGCAAGAGGCACAGGGCTGCCCAGCACCACCTGCAGCCTGGGCTCCACGCCTCCCTCCCATGTGGCCTGTCCTGTCTTGCTGCTCAGACCAGTGAGGATGTAGCTGAACATTTCCTTCACCAATCTCCTAAGAAGAGGGATGGTGAGAAAGTGATGAACCTGCCTAATGTGGAATTAGTGTTAGTTCTCCATCCCCATGACAAAAATACTTGGGAAACCAAGTCAAGGAGAAAAGCTGTATGTTGGCGGTTTCCAAGGTTTCAGTCCAGTCGGCCAGCTCTACTGCTACAAGGCTGCGGTGAGGCAGGACATCACAACCCAGGGCACCACGTGGTGGTGGCCAAAAGAAAGGAGAAAGGGAGATGGACATGGAGGAAAAGTGGGAGAAGAGAGGAAGGAGGGCCAGAGTATGCAGAGGAGGAAAAGATGCCAGGGATAAGACAACTGGCGAGGGCATGCCCGCCACCTTTCAATTAGGTCCCGGCCAGAGCCCTGTTGATCCAGTCACTTTCCAAAAGCTCCACCTCGGAGTCCTGTTGCTAACACTGGGACTGATCCTCCAACACATAAACCTTTGGAGGACGTTTAAGATTCCAACCACAACAGTTACATGGCGTTCTCCAGAAGAAAAGAACCAACAGGATATATGCATAATTACAAGAGAAGATTAGAAGAATGGCTTACATGAACAAAGGCTGAATGTTCAACTGTAGGCCAAAGAGCCATGAAATCAGCAATCGCCTAGTCCAAGAACTAGAAGCCTCGGAACAAGAGGGCCTGGTGCCGTGGCCCGGGAGAGTGCTTACCTGAAGCCTGATGCCCACCAGCAACGGCAGCTCGGCACCGGTCAAGCTCACGAGCCTCCTGTCTGTCCCACTTTTGCTCCATCCAGGTCCCTAGCCTATTAGATTGCGCTGCCCATGTCTTTCCTATGTTCACTGGCCGGCACGCCAAGGCTTCTTCTCTCTTACTCCATCAAGAGTAACCATCACACTCCTCCAGGACCTCAGTGACTAGGAGATGAGACTGAATGGAATGAAACTTGCAGTCAGAGGAAAGGTGTGAATCTGTTACTAAGAGAGAACTGCAGACTAGCCACTGGAAAAATGGCTGTCACTGCCTGAAAGACGCAGGTAACCATGCAACCAACTTGCAGCAAGTTCAGGGCAGGCTGGATCCAGCACGACAGAGTATCTCTTTAAGGAGCACACCTTGGACAGAGTGACAAGCACTCAATGTCGGCTGGCTTCCCCAAGGCTTGGGGGTGACTTCCCGGGCTACTGCCCTCTCGACCAGCGACCAAAGCAATATATGCATACTGGGTTGACCTTAACCTTTTCTATGCAATGCACCAAAACATCCACTTAAATTCATTTGTACTATTTCTTCAAGCTTAGGAAGTAGAATGCCAGGTTCAATCCCCAGTACCAAAAATCAAAGGAGCCAAAATAATTTTAGGGGAGATTTAACAATGAATATATTTTTATGCTTCTACATGGTCAGGTATTTCTGAGATTTTGCCTCTGGCAGTGTATCTTTTCATTTCAGAAGGGATGAAACACAGCACACATTCCACAATCTGTCTGGTGACCTTGGAACATTCATTTACAAAGAACCTAGGAGTCCCCTATCCTCCCCCCCCCTCTCTCTTTTGGTGGTTCCTGGAAACCCTTCTACCTCCTTGTTACACTACCAGACCTATTTTTATACTTTGTGTTTGGAAACAGGGTCTCTTAAGCCAGTATGGCTGGCTTCGAACCTGCAGGATCCTCCTGTCTCCACCTCCCTAGTGTGGGATTACAAGTGTGCGCCACCACGCCCGGCATCTGTCCCTCTATTTTGAACAGAATATTTATTTTAGAAAGCCTGGTCTGTCCGGGCGTGGTGGCCAAGCTTGTAATCCCGCACTTGGGAGAGACAGGAGAATCACGCAGGTTCGAAGCCAGCCTCACTGGCTTAAGAGACCCTGTTTCCAAATAAAATATAAAATAGGTCTGGGAGTATAGCCTGGAGGTAGAAGGGTTTCATCCCCAGTACCACCAAAAAAAAAAAAAAAAAAAAAGAAGAAGAAGAAGAAAAGAAAAAAAGAAAGCAAAGGTCTATGTACCTGTGGCAAGGGTTGGCTGGACAAAATTTCTGGTTTGTTACCTACCAAACGGTTTACCCAATTCTCACTACACTGCCCTGGGGGATGAACTAGGATGGAGGGAACTGATGAAGTTACTACAGTAATTATTAATCTGTCCCTGCTCCAGTGACTTTAAGTCTACTTTCAGGGTAATATGAATAAGCATAGCTATTAAATATTATTTTAACATACAGAATTTGATTCCTACTACTTATCATTTAAGTCAGGCTTTAAGAATATCAACAAATTTTTGAAAATGAATATTAAAATTATTTTTTCAGAACAAAAAATACATTAAATTCCCTACTACAGACTAAAATTTTCATTATAAATTTCCCCATTAATAATACATTATACTAGCCGGGCATGGTGGCGCACACTTGTAATCCCAGCATTTGGGAGACTGAGACCAGAGGATAGCGGTTCCCAGCTACTTAGCAAGGCCCTCCGCAACTTAGTGAGACCCTGCTTCAAATTAAGAATAAAAATAGGGCAGGGCATGTAGCCCCTGGGTTCCATCCCCAGAACCGAAAAAAAAAAAAAAAAAAAAAAGAAAAAAGAAAACGCATTATACCACCGGGCATGGTGGCACATGCTTGTAATCCCAGTACTTGGGAGGCTGAGACAGGAGGATTGCCAGCCTCAGATACTTAGGCTCTCAGCAACTTAGTGAAACCCTATTTCCAAATAAAATAGAAAATAGGTCTGGGAGTACAGTCTGAAGGTAGAAAGCCCCTGGGTTCCGTCACCAGCAACACACACACACACACACACACACACACACACACACACACACATTAAAGTCAGGTATGGCAAGGCACACCTGTAATCCCTAGTACTTGGGAGGTTGAGATAGGAGTATTGCAGGTTTTAGGCTACCCTCAGCAACTGAACAAGACCCTGTCTTAAAATAAAAAAATAAAAACGACTTGGAGTGGAGCTCATAGATAGAGTGCCCCTATCCTCAGTACCATAAAAACAAATAACAATATTAAATAAAGAGACCCATATACATTAAACTAGAGGCTGAGGTGTAGCTCAGTGATAGAATGATGGAGCCCAGCATGCACGAAGCCCTGGGTTTGATCCACAACACCACAAACACACACAAAACTAAAAACATATAAGTAACGTGAACTACTAAAAACATATTTGTATACAAGTTCAATTACACTGTGGGTTCCTTTTTTGAAGGTAAGTTTAAAAATATAAAAACCACAATCACAACACCTTTTCCTATATAAATAGTCATTACACAGTACCTGGCAAAGTGATACAGAGGCTCTGTAAACTGCCCTTTATGCCACTAAGCTACAATCCTTAAATCAGTTGAGGAAAGTATGAGAAAAACCTCAGTCAAGTCTATAGAGGTTAAATGCAGCAAAGAATTGCATTTGTGTGAATAAAGTTGAAAATGTGGGTTTCTAGTCAACTCTTTGAGATCTCAAACCCCCTGAATCCTCTGACCAGGCCATACACTCGTTCCCAAGACCATTCAAAGAAAAACAGATCCACTAAACCATAAAATCCTCAAGATTAAGGACAAAGAACTTATTTTAGGGACATCTTTTTGTTACATATGGTACAAAAAACGAGACAGCTGGAACGTATGGGAAGTGATTTACTTGAGTTTCCATCTTAGCTCCAGCAGGCAGTAGTTCTATCACACATTTCTCAAAATCTGATTTTTTTAATCTGTAAAGTGATAAAAATTTGCAGGGGTCACTGGAAAAAGTGAATAAAATATTTTATAAAGCACCTGGCACAATACATATAGCTAAGAGGGTATAATCCCTTTATTTCAATTTTTTGTGTGTGGGGGGGTACTGAGGGTGGAATCCAGGGGCACTCTATTTCCGAGCTATACCCCAGACCTATTTTCTTTTTTTTATTCTTTATTTTTGAAACAGGGTCTCATTAAAGTAACAAAGGGCCTCACTAAGTCTGAGGCTAGCGATCGTCCTGTTTCAGCCTCCCAGATGCTGGGATTACAAGCATGCGCCACCTTGCCTAGCTCTTCCACTTCAATTTAAAGAAGCATTCTTACTTCTTAGCCCTTGGACACATAGATGACTATGAAAAAAAAATTTTGCCACTAGCGAACTTAGTAAGATTTTAAAGTAATCCTTTCAAAAAGAGGAAGTTATGTTCAAGAAGAAAATATTAAAAGCTAAGTACAATGTTTGGTTATATGCTTCATATGACAGAAAATTAACGAGAGGCTGATTCAACACGACTCATTTAAAGCATATTCTGCAGCAATCAAAAACTGTAAGGACAAATAGATCCGTTGTCTACTGTTAGTAACCTGTATGTGGCTAAATACTAAAAGTAGTCCTACAAGGTTTTTTTGTTTTTTTGGGGGGGTGGGGTGGGGGGGTCGGGAGATGAAACCCAGGGCATTTGACCTCCGAGCTACACTCCATGCCCTATGTTTTTCTTCTTTATTTCGAAACAGGGTCTCACTAAATTGAGGAAGGCCTCAGTAAGTAGCTGAGGCTGTCCATGACCCTCCCGAATGCTAGGATTACAAGTATGCACCACCACCACGCCAGCTCAGTCCTAGAAGTTTGCGGGGGAGGGAAGAAATGTATAGTAGACAGAAACATTTTCTGGATATTTCATTAGCAATTTGTGGGTTAACTGTAAAATATTTCTTGGATTATCCCTTTGCTCCTATACACATACACAATTTCTGAGATTCATATAGGCCAGAGTCACTACTGCCTGACAAGTATAAATACAGGACTCATGCATTGAAAGTCTATATGGCCTTTATTCTTTGGTCAGACTCTTAATACACCAACATCTCAAGTGAGGCATGGCACATACTAGTCCCAGTGAACTGATACCCAGATTGTCAGGTGAGGCCGTACTTCCTACGGAGACTCCAGGGAGGATCTGCCTGCCCTTACCTCCCTCAACTTGGGGTAGGTACATTTCTTGACTTACGTGCTGACATGCAGGGCCACCCGGGTAATCCAGGAAAATCTCATTTTAAGATTATTAATTACATACGAAACACCTTTTTCCAAGTAAAATAACACTTATGGTTGCTAAAGATTGTAATGCGGAATTTTCTTAGGGTCATTTATTAGCCTACCACTTGTCAAAGGTAAGGGTAACTATAACATGCCAATGAATATAACCAATTCCTCTGAGAATATTTAAATCTTTATCCTGTATATGATAAGTTTCCTTAATTTGTTTTTACACTGTGAAATAGGTATCAGAAAATGTAATCACTTTAATTACTTATATTATCCCATTTTGCTACATAGCATTTTTCTTCACTAGTGATATGCTTCCCTAAGCACTATAAAACAAAGATAGCTAAGAAGTTTATTTTTATTTATTTTTAAATTTCCAAACAGGATCTGTATCTTTTTCTTCAATGGTGTCAAACAGGATCTGTATCTTTTTCTTCAATGGTGTTGCTTCTGAGCAAAGAAAAACAAAGGTCTCTTCAAAGTAATGCTCCCAATACTTAGCATTTATCTTTTCTCTTGCATTATACTATGTAACATGTCAATGAGCAAACAATTTCTTCCTTAATTAAACATTGCTGCTTGCAGGATACAGGTGTTAGACTCCGCAAGCCAGGGAGCAATAATAAATTCTGAGTAAGCAATCCAACTGCCATTGTAACACTGCCTGCAGTAACTATCACCTCATAAATACCACTTTCAGCATTTTAATTTCAAACTACAGCTGTAAGACAGACAATAATTTCTGTAAGCTTCTAAAGACACAAAGAAAGTGTTCTTTATTTCTTTGTTGAAAAACCTGTCACTGCACTAAACATCTGGAAAACTCTAAATTACTTTTGTTAGCTAATAGCTTCTTTACTTAAAAAGGTAATATAATCGATTCCTAACTGGATTATTTATCTTTTCCACACTGGGGCACACAGAGCTGGAACCATTCAAAGGTGATTTTATAAATCTTCATTGTCCAGTCTTAAGTTTTTGAGTTCAGTCTTAAGTTTTAATGCTTTCTTGACTCTCTGTAATTTGCTGTTACAAGAAAAACTTTTAAGATTTTTAAGGATTCACTTAAAACACAGACCCAGGCGATATAACGTGACCTGTACACTCCAACTACACTTTGCGCAGCACCCGCTGCTATCTCCTATCTCTTCCAATGCCACACCCAGATGCATTCCCCTAGATGGTGGTCCAAATTTAGTCTTTCTCTAAGGTTTTGGGATGTATCTATCAAGGTCCAATAGTGGGCCACACTAATCACACTGACAGCAGTCTTGTTCTCCTTGTCCCTGTGCCTATCCATGTTAGAAGCTAACAGACCCATAATGAAAAACAGCTGAGCTGAGGAAACACAAACTGGGAGCTCCCATTGTTAGGAAATGAACACTCCAGAGTTCACTGGCTAATGGTGAGGACGACCCCTGAACATGTTTTCAGTACAATCTGATAAATGCTACAAGAGCACAAAGCAGCACCAAATGGGGAAAAGTCAGAAAAGGTGCCTAGAGAAAGCGACAAGGTTAAGCAGAAGCTAAATAAGTTAGGAAAGGAAAGCTGTTTAAAAGGATAATAAGCAAAGGTGTAAGGAAACATGGCACGTTTGGTAAACACCATGTAGTTTAATATGAAATGAGTCAAAATAAGGAGGAGCTAGGGAGTAGTACTGAGTGAGGCTAAAAATTAAGTTGTAGACCAGATCAGGGAGGCCTAATATGCCACTCAAAAGTGTCAGGAGAGAGCCACAGCACAGTGACAGGTTAGATTCACATTTCAGACGAAGGGGTCACCATTAAGAATGGATCTGAGAAAGTCCTGCAATGGTACGGTTGGTAAAATACACGGGACATAGAAAATGAAAAAGCAGCAGAGCCCCCAAACTTGTGGCTATATTGATAAAAAAAAAAAAAAAAGATGGTAGCCAGGCATAGTGATGCAAACCTGTAATCCCAAGTAACTTGGGAGGTTGAAACAGGAGGACTGCAGGTTTGAGGACAGCCTCAGAAGTAGTGAGATTCTCATGAACCTAGGGAAAGCCTGTTTCAAAACAAAAAATAAAAAGAGCTGGGGATATAGTTTGGAGGTAGTAGAATGCCCCAGGGCTTAATCCCCAGAACACCCCCACCAACACAGACACAGTAAAACAGGAAATGGTATCTTAAATTAGTGGACCCTAGAGCAATTGGGAACAAAAGGGAAAGGAAAAACTGAATAAATGAATTCAGCAAAGCTGCAAGTAGAAAAAAAAATCAACACACACACAAAATCAGTTGAAATTTAACAATGAACAATCTGAAAAGAAAATGATCCCATTTAAAATAACATAAAAAAGAACAGGGCCGGATGTAGCTCAGTGGCAAAGCCCTTGTCTTGCACACACAAAACCCTGGGTTCAATCTCCAGTACCAAAAAGAAAAGACATCCCTCCAATAAGCTAATAAGAAAAAAATCTTTAAAAACTCTCTGTGGTGGGATGTGGTGGCACATGCCCAGTATCCCAGTACCTGGGAGGTGGAGACAGGAGCCCAGGTTTGCTGCCAGCTACAACAACTTGGTGAGGCTCTGGGCAACTTAGTAACACTGTTTTCAGAATAAAAAATTAAATAGGGCTGGGAGTATAGCTCAATCATAGAATGTTCCTCCAGTCAATCCCCAGGCCCCCCCCACAAAATAATAGTCATCTTACTATATTCCAATGGACCACATATATAATGCTGACTTAAGATAATATTACTCACTGACAGACATAATGGCCATTTTTGTGTAAGTATACTTATATTTTGTGAAAAATGCCAAAACCACCTAACTACTCACTTCTTAGTAATGTCCTCAGTGTTAAGTGGCATATGACCATACTTAGAAATAAACTTAACCAAATGAGATAAAAATATGTACTTATTACAAAACACTGCTGAAACTAAGTAACTGGAAATATATCCTATATTCACTGACTGGAAGATTCAATATTGTTAAGGTAACAATACTACTCAAAGTAATCTACAGATTCAACACAAACCCTATCAAAATCCCAGTGACGTTTTGCAAAAATTGAAAAACACACCCTAAAATTCATAAAAAATTGCCAGGGGCCCAAATAGCAAAAATAAGCTTGAAAAAAAAAATTAAGTTGGCAGATGCTTACCTCCAGATTTCAAAACTTATTAAAATTAACACAATAATCAAAATAATGCCCAACAAGAGATAAATGTATACATAAAATGTGTTATATGCATATATGAAAATATTATCCTGCCTCAAAAAAGGAACCTCATACATGCCATAACATAAACCTTAAAAGCACTATATTCTAAGCAAAATAACCAAACTCAAAAGGATAGATATAAAATTCCCCTCTTACTAATACTTATCAAAAGCTGGACAAAGAAGGTAGTATACTGTTTAATGAGTACAGAGTTGCAGTTTTAGAAGTGAATTTCAGCCGGGCATGGTGGCGCATGCTTGTAATCCCAGTACTTGGGAGGCTGAGACAGGAGGATCACGCAGGTTAGAATTCAGCCTCAGCTACTCAGTGAGGCTCTCAGCAACTTTGTAGCCCAGAGGTAGAAGGCCCCCGAGTTCTATTCCCAGTACCAGAAAAGAAAAAAAAAAAGAAGTGAATTTCATTAATGCCACTGACCTGTACCAAAAAATGGCAAACTCTGTTATGTTTTACAATAAAGATTTTAAGTTAAAAAAGAGAAAGTGGCATATTCTGTAGGAAGACATGGGAAGTTGAAGTCACTTGTAGACTTCTTGCATACAAGGTACACATAGGCATCCAGGAAAATGAAACACACTTGAAGCCTAAAAAGTTCGACATAAAAAGAACATGCACCATGAAAAGAAAACATGGAATAATGGTCAAAGGAAACTCTGAGCTTATTAACTGAATTCATAGGTTTGGGATCAGAAATATTAAAAATTTTCCTATACACCAATGTTAAAGACTGTGCATGTGGTTTAAATATGGCCCTTCAGCAATGCTATCTGGCAGAAACAAATGTACCGGTGAACCTTAAACCTGCAACTACTCTTCTGAGACACTTCAAAATAAAAGCAAAGTCTAAAATCCTGCCATTGTTGAAAGAAAGTGCCCTTAGAATTCTGTGACGTATATATGATAGCTATTATCATTGTAGGAATATATACAGGACAAGCCATCTATCCTACCATACTAGATTCCTAACAATAAAAGAGAAAGTACAAACTGTTCCAACTGATAATGAACATTAATCATGTTACTAACTAAATAAAAGCTAATTTACCAGATACAATATTACAATTAAATAGGAAAAATAACTTCCGGTGCTTTATTGCACAGCAGGATGAGGACAGTTAACAATGGCCCTCAAAGGTTGCCAATACCTAATTCCCAAAATTTGTGAATGTTACTGTACATGGCAAAAGGGATTTCAAGGCCAAGGTAATTAAGATTTCTGAGACAGGGAGATTATTCGGATTATCCAGATTTGGCCCAATCTAATTACAAAGGTCCCTACAAGTCAGAAAAGGTGAAGTGATGACAGAAGCAGTCAGAAAGGTAGATGTGGTCAAGAAGGCAGACAGCAGTAGTCACAAAGAAAAAGAAGTCTGAAGATACAGCTGGATGGCTTGAGGATAAAAGACAGGGCCACCTTCAGGAGAGACACAGCTTCTAAACTGGAAAAGTCCTCTCCTAGAGCCTCCAAAAGAAACTCAGACCCTCCAACTCCTTAATTTTAATTTCATAAGACTAATTTTGAACTTCTGACTGCCTGAATTGTAAGGTAGTGAATTGGTGTTGTTTTAAGTCAGTAATTTGTAAGAGAAGCAATGGGAAACTAGTACAACAGGTGGGTCCAAATTATCAAGAAAAAGGCAACAGCAGAATGTGAGAAGGTGAAGAAAAATAATAAGCAACTTATCTGCCCAATGGACTCTGGTCTTCTGCAAAAAGAAAATTAAATGTACCCAAGGGAAAAGTCCTCTAGAGAATCTGGCTAGGCACAGAAACCACCTGAAGAGCTTTTAAACAATTCAGATGGCAGAGTCTCAAATGAGACCAACTTACTTAGCATCTCCAAAGCCCCAACATGGGTTCAGGCAGCCGAATAACTTCATGTGCAGCCAGGAATATGAATCACTGTTCTACAAAAATCAGTGTTTGATGACCTAAGAAACTGCTGACGTTTCCAAATGCTACTAAAAGTTCCTGGAACCTTCAACCAACAAAGATGTGCCTTAGAAATCATAAGCCAGGTGGGGTGGCACACGCTTGTAATCCCAGCATTTGGGAGGCTGAGACCAGAGGATCTCGGTTCGTGGACTGCAACTCAGTGAGACCTGGTTTCAAAATAAAGAATAAAAAATACGGCAGGAGGTGTAGCTAGGAGGTCGAATGCCCCCAGACCAGTAAAAAAAAAAAAAAAAAAAAGAAAGAAAAAAAAAAAAAGAAACCACTTATAGCCGGGTGTACTTATAGCCGGGTGTGGTGGCTCATGCTTGTAATCCCAGCATTCCAGAGGCTGAGACCAGAGGATTGCGGTTCACAGACAGCCTCAGCTACGCGATGCCCTCCATAACAGCGAGCCCCTGTTTCAAAATTAAAAAATAAAAAGAGGGCAGGGGGTGTAGCTCAGAGGTTAAATGCCCCTGGGTTTCATCCCCAGACCCGCAAAAAAAAAAAAAAAAAAAAAAAAAAAAAAAAAATATATATATATATATATATATATATATATATATATATTTATTTGTGGTACTGGGGATTGTGCCCAGGGGCATTCTAGCCCTGAGCTACACACCCCCAGCCGTATTTTATTTTTATTTTGAGTCAGGGTCTTAATAGGTTGATGCAAGTCTCACTAGTTGCTGAGGATGCCCTTGAACCTGCAATCCTCCGGTCTCTGCTTCCCAAGTACTGAGATCACAGGTGTGTGCCAACACACCTGGATTAGTAAATGTTTTCCTATGTTTTGCTGACATTAACTCTGACAAGAAGTTACTACTAGCGAAAAGTTGTCTAGGGAAAAATTCATAAGAAGTACAATTAAGATATCAAAGGGAAGATATTTTTATGACAAACATTGTTAAATGGCTATACCAATTTACATTTCTACTAAGCAGAAGAGCACCATTTTTTAAAAAGCTTGCCTTATCTGATAAGTAGGAATGATATGCACCTGATAAATGGGAATGACATTTCACTGTTGTATTAATTTGTAAGCCTTAATCATCAGTGGAGAGTATCTTTTCACAGTTTTCTTAGACATTTGTCTCTCAATTACTTAAGATTCATTTCTGTAACGTGTGCGTGTCTTGGTAAAAACTGAACCTAGGGGCATCATACCTTCAAGCTACACCCCTAGCCCTACATGACTTTATTTTGAAACAGGGTCTAAGTTTCTGAGGCTAGCCTCAAGCCTAAGATTTTCCTGTCTCAGACTCCCAAGTACTAAGGTTACAGGTATACACCATTACAGCCAGCCATTTCTCTAACTTTTTAAGAAGTTAACTTGTAAGAATTCCTTCTGTAATGAAAAATAAACTTTACCTACAGTGTTAAATATTTTCTTCTAGTTTCTTGCTTTTGTCTTTGACTTCTTTAAGATAAAACTTTATATATATTAGCATATTTACTCTTTCCTTTATGGTCTCTTTGGAAAGCTCACCCACATTCCCAAATTATAAGGCATTCACCTACGCTCTCCAACATATTCAGAATTTTATTTATTATTATGTATGTATGTAGTGGTACTAGTAATTCTACCTCTGAGCTACCCCCCACACCTTAAATTTTTTTTTTTTAAAAAGGGTCTCCGTAACCCCCGGGCGTGGTGGCGCACACTTGTAATCCCCGCCCTTGGGAGGCGGAAACAGGAGGATCACGCAGGTTCAAAGTCAGCCTTGCTGGCTTAGGAGACCCTGTTTCCAAATAAAAATATATAAAAAATAGGTCTGGGAGTGTAGCCCGGAGGTAGAAGGGTTTCCAGGAACCCCAGTACCACCAAAAAAAAAAAAAAAAAAAAAAAAAGGAAAGAAAAAAAAAGAAAGAAAAAAAAAAGAATAAAAAAGGTCGTTGTAGTTCAGAGGTAGAATGCCCCTGGGTTCCATCCCCAGCACCCACCCCACCCCCCACACACACAAAGATAAAAGGGTCTCCCTAGGTTGCTGAAAGTCTCATTATTTCCTAAGGCTGTCCTGGAACCTGTGATCCTCCTGTCTCAGTCTTCCAAGTAGTAGGATTTCAGGAGTGTGTCTTCACATCTAGTTTATGTAAATATATTTTACATCTACAAAGTATGTGAAAATACATGAACACTGTAAAACATAAGATCAACCCACTATCTAGTGTCCATAATAAATGCTATTTGAGATAGATCTATAAATTCCTTGCATAATTCCTTGCATAATAAGGTCATGAAATATGAAAGTAATAAGCACACTGTCTGCATGGTTCCCTCTGAAAAGCAACAGTAAAGTTTCTAAGCTGACTGCTTCTTTCTCAAATGCAGTTAAAGTTCTAATGGTCTTCTCCCTGGTTTGTACTCAACAACCTTATACTTGCAGCCACTAGATGGAGACAATTTGATTAGAATATGGGTTACTGAAATAGGAGTAGTGATAAATTTTCCACAAATATGCTCTAATGGTAAAGACGCTCTGCTTCTAAATTCTAGGGTGAACTTTTTTAACTGAAGATCCAGTTTCCTCATTTATAAATTTCTGGCTTTATATTAAGTGGCCTCAAGAACCCACTTAACTCTAATACTCTATGGAACGAATTTGCTTAAATGTTCTTCACGGCCCTGTTGAAAGACAATCTTATTTTCCTGAGCTAAGATATCTGACCTTAAATGACTTCTCCCAACTTGAATACCTCAGCCAATCACACACAACCAGTTGTCTCCTCTAATTTTTTTTCTTTTAAAGCAAGTGAAAGAGACATATTGCATATTTACACAATATTCCCACATCACAGCCAAGGCTTCCTGTATTTCCCCCCTTGTTAAAGAGAACAGCTCTTCTCATTCTTTCTACCTTCTTGATGGCGTATGATTTGGAACAATGAACTAGCTATACAGACCCGCCTCTCACTGGGTCCTGGGTGCTTTGCTGGCACATCTCGGGGCTGGGGAGGCTGTTTTACGTTCCTGTGTTGTTTTCACCTAATTGATCAGAGCCTTTCCTTCTTATTTCCTTTAACTCTCTCTCGGACAAGACATATTCCTCAAACTGCTACTTCACTACCCGCTGGTTCTCACCTGCCAGTTACGATTTTTTTTCAACCTGTTCTAAGGATGTATAAATCTCTGCTTATCACTACACCAAATATGCTGCTGTTGTTACTACTACGACTACAACTACAACAATGCCATTAGCATGTAAATGTTGACTGCAAGCAGGAAAGTTTTTTCAATAATTAAAAATAACAATTATTATTAGCCGGGCATGGTAGCACACACCTCTCATTCCAGTACTTGGGAGGTGTGACAAGAGAATTGCAGGTTTGAAGACAGTCTCAGGCAATTTAGCAAAGCCCTCAGCAACTTTAGAAACTGAGACTAAAAAAAATACGGTTGGGGGTACAGTTCAGAGATACAAAGCCCTTGGGATTTCTACTAAGAAATTTTAAAAAAGGAAAGGAAAGGAAAGGAAATTAGGTACTTGGAAGAGGAAATATAAAAAGAAACCAACTTTAGGGAGAGTAGCTTATATCTCTGATAAATCAAAAGATTAGTATAAACTTCAGATCCACAAAAGCAGCAAAAACTCAGTTCAGTTCTTATATATTAGAAATCAACATGACTTCAAGCAGGTCAATATACAGGCTTAAACCCTCTTTATCTATAAAATGAGCATGTTTTAGAATATATATATATATATATATATATATATAATTTTTTTTTTTGTGCAGGTCTGGGGATGGAACCCAGGGACATTCAACCTCCGAGAGCACACCACCACGCCCGGCTTAGGTTATATTTTTAAAAACATATTGCTCTAAAAATAATTCAGCCGGGCGTGGTGGCGCACGCTTGTAATCCCCGCGCTTGGGAGGCAGAGACAGGAGGATAGCGCAGGTTCGAAGCTAGCCGCCCGCGCTGGCTTAGGAGACCCTGTTTCCAAATAAAAATGTAAAAATAGGTCTGGGAGTGTAGCCCGGAGATAGAAGGGCTTCCAGGAACCCCAGTACCACCAAAAAAATAAATAAATAAATAAATAAATAAAAAATAAATAAAAATAATTCAAAGAGCTCCAAACATTACATGCATGTTTCAGAGAAGTAAAATGCCCACAAGAGCAAAGCTACTAATAAAAAATTAAGACTTACTTAAAAAATTCTTTTTGGTGGTGCTAGGGATTCATACCAGGCCAGGCACATTCTGGGCAAACACTTAACCACTAAGTCACATTTCCACCCCAGGCTTTTATAATGACTTGTCTAAATAAATAATGAATGTTAAACCCAGCGTGGTGGTACATGCTTGTAATCCCAGTATTTGGGAGGCTGAGATGGGAGGACTGAAGGTTTCAGGATAGCCTCAACTGAGATGAGAAATTCTTATCTACCTAGTGATAACCCTATTTCAAAATAAAAATAGGGCTGGAGGTGTAGCTTGCAGGTACACTGCCCCTGGGTTCAATCCCCAGTAACACATACACACAGATTTTAAAAAGTCAAAGAGAAAACTGTAATAATGCTGTAATAAAGAAAAACTTAAGTACCTACAGTAACAGGATCTAGTGTCTCATAAGCAAAACGGATTCTATACTATTAAGACAATAAAGGAAAAAGAAACAAACATTAATTCAATACGACAGATATTGTTTGTGGCACTTTTTGTAGCTTTCATTCAACCTGTACTTTTAAACAAAATCCGCTCTCCTTAATCTGATGACGACGAGGAGGAGTTCTCACCTTTTGGAGAAATAAAAAGGATGTCCAACAGCACATGCACACAATATTGTCTCAATTCTTCTAAATCACAAAATTTTATAGTATTCATGGATATATAGAGATCCCTGGGCTGAAGGCCAACACCTGTCCCACACTCCCAATCCTAAATGGGGAAACAGGTGATTGTCTCTAATTCTTTTTTGGTTTTCCTCAGCTGTCCTGCACAACAGGCTACTATCATCAAAGTGAGTTACAGATTCACTCCTGACGAGATAAATTCATAGAGATAACAAGCACTGCTTTCACTCCACTGCCACAATGAATGTTGGACCTCACTACCATCAACATAAGTAAAAAGCTAAAAAAAAAAAAAACCCTTAAGATCCAAGCAAAAGGAAATAGGAAATGAATAAATGTACTATGGTGCATCCACCTGTAATATTATGCAATCATTAAAGAGGTTACCAACCTGGTTATGACATAGAAAATACTAATATTTGAAACACATATAAATTTAGGTCTACATATAAAATAAATTCAAAACTACATTTTATTTTATTTTATTTGCGGTACTAGGGATTGAACCCAGGGGCATTCTACCTCCAAGCTACACTCCAGCCCTATTTTTTATTCTTTACTTTGAAACAGGGTCTCATAAGTTGTGAAGGGCCTAAGTAGCTGAGGCCAGCCGTGGACCTTCGATCCACCTGTCTCTCTTCCCAAGTAATGGGATTAAAAGTGTGCACCACCATGCCTGGCTTAAAACTGCATTTTTTTTTTTTTTTTTTTTTTTTGGTGGCACTGGGGATGGAACCCAGGGGCCTTCTATCTCCAGGGTACACTCTCAGACCTATTTTATACTTTATTTGGAAACAGGGTCTCTTAAGCCAGCTGAGGTTGACTTCGAACCTGTACAATCCTCTGGTCTCAGCCCCCCAAGCACGGGGGCATGCCCCACCACGCCTGGCTTAAAACTGCCTTTTAAGCAAAACCATGCCAAATTTATTTCCAAAAGGAAACACATCAAACTATAAGAGCAACTGAGTACTAAAAATGATTTTTCTTCCACTTTTTTTTTTTTTTTTTTTTTTTTTGCGGCAATGGGGATGGAACCCAGGGGCATTCTACCTCCAAGCTACACCTCCAACCCTCTTTTTTATTCTTTATTTTGAAACAGGGTCTCATTGACTCAGAAGGGCCTAAGTAGCTGAGGCTGTCCACGAACCGCAATCCTCCGGTCTCAGCCTCCAAAATGCTGGTATTACAAGCATGCGTCACCACCCCCAGCTTTTCCTCTACTTCTTGATATTTTCAAAATCAAACCAGACATGGTGACACATGCTTGTAATCCCAGTACTTAGGAGATCAAAACAGGAGTATCAAGGTTCCAGCCCAGCCTCAGCAACTTAGCAAGACTCTGCTTCAAAATAAAAAATAAAATAGGGCTAGGGGTATAGATCAGAGGTATCACATCCCTAGGTTCAATTCCAGGACCACCACCAAAAAATAAAGAACACAGTACCAGAATGATCACAGTATCTGATTAAAAGATAATAATATATGAATCTTTCCCCACTCTTAGTTCTTAAACTACTTCTGAAAGGACTAACAAATAGATCATAGATTAAAACTAAGAGCAATCTACTTCAGAAATGAATGATAAAAAATAATTTACCTTCTAAAGCTTCTTATCCTCACTTGCATACTAATATTGTTTCAATTCTTCTAAATCAATTATTTCAACAGATTACCCCAAAGATTTCAGAACAAATTAAACTGACATCAATAATGTTGTCTATAGTATACTCAAGTGTAATACAGCTTTTCAAAAGACAAGAAGCTGGGCTGGGGGTATAACGCTGTGATAGAGAGCATGCAGGAGGACCTGATTTCAATGTACTACTCAAAAATAAAGTGATGAAGATTTCTTGGGGGGGGATATCTCAAGAGATTATACTAATAATTAATTGCTGGGTAAATGAGATCTGTATTTCAATACAACTCTAATAACATTAACATTGGAGAAAAAAAATTTTAACAGTACTGGGGACTGAACCCAGAGGTGCCTTAATACTGAGCTCCATTTCCAGCCCTTTTATTTTCTTATTTTCAGACAGCATCTCACTAAACTGCCAAGGCTGGCCTCAAACCTGTGATCCCCGTCTGAATCGCCTATGTACCAGGATTTTTTTTTATTAATTTATTTTTTAAATTGGTGCATTGTAGCCATATATCAATCACATTGGAGTACAAGACTTGAGAGGATATACAAGCACACATCATCCAATTAGCCCTCCACCAGCCCCCATCCCATTCCCTCCCCCTCCCTCCATCCCAAGCTTCTTTGGTGATTTACTTTGATACATTTGTTTATGTACCTCCTGCGTTTTAAAGAGGCTCCATCCTCCAGTATTGCATACCCTCTGATTGGTCACATTAGTCTGGATCAGTCCACTGAGTAGCCAGGCCACTACTGGGACCATCAAGAGTGGGATCGGTACTTGCAACGCAGCATGCACAGAGAAATATCGCAGAAAACATAAATCAGACGCTTTTCTTAATCAGCAATAACTAGGAGGAAAAGGGCAACAGGAAGAGGTTGAGCTATAGAAAGGGCCCTATAGTGTACCAGGATTTTAAGCATGTGCCACTGCATCCAGCTGTATCTTAATATTTTAGACAATATTAAGGTACCATTTAACCATCTTCAACATACATGTTACTTTATATTTATATGAGGAAAAGTGTTCTAGGTGATAGGATTTCAAAGCTATACAAACCATCTTTTGATTAAGTCATAGAGCTCTGTTTTCTCCGCAAATATGCTAACCAAAAATTTTAAGAGGAAGGATAAAAAGAAAAGTTCATTAAAATTAAACATATATAATTTTCAGTCTTGCTTACCATACTTTTTAAAAGCAGATTTTTTTCTGAAACTGATGTAATATAACCCACACCAACCAAAACTGTAGTAGTAACTTCCAGCCAAAAAGAAATGGCATTGGTTTTCCCTGGGGTCCTTGTCATGTAAACAGTTTGCAAAGTGGTAGTTTTATTTCTATACATATAATGAAAATCTGGGGTACTGTCTCAGAATATAAACAAGACACTTAACCCTGTGGAAAAGAAACTAATGAGGCATGACAACCTTAAAAAGCTAGGATTACTCTTCCTATATCCCAATGCTACTCTAACAACTTTCCTTTTAAATATGGGAACTCAAAAACTTAAAGTCAGATACCAAACCATTACCAGGATCCAAGCCACAAATCAATGGCTCTTTTTTCTTTCTTTATATATGTGTCCTTAGATTTACAATGTGCTTTGCTGTTCATAAAAAACCCTTTACCTATACTACCTCTTCATATCTTAAAAAATAATCTGTATAATCAATGAAGACTCGGGAAGGCCAAGCATCTCACCACAGTGGATGAGACTGAGATCAAGTCTCCTGCTTTCGGTCCTGAAGCTTCTTCTACTACACACAACACTACCCCTCTATAATACAGCGAAGCCTTCTATAAAATATAAAACACTTGGCTGGGTTCCAAGACAACCGTCCCAGATGGAATTAGACTCTATACAGTAAATAGTGTTAATAGTGAAGAGTGTAATGCAATTATTGGCATGGAGGCATACATCTTTTAAAAAGTGAAGAATTAGTTGGTTTAAAATTAAATCAAAGCCGGGCATGATGGCCCACGCTTGTAATCCCCATGCTTGTAATCCCCGCACTTGGGAGGCAGAGACAGGAGGATCGCTCAGGTTCGAAGTCAGGCACGCTGGCTTAAGAGACCCTGTCTCCAAATAAAAAAAAGTATAAAATAGGCCTGGAAAAAAAAATAATAAAATAAAATAGGTCTAGGAGTTTAGCCCGGAGGTAGAAGGACTTCCAGGAACCCCAGTACCACCAAAAAAAAAAAAAAAAAAAAAAATCAATATAGTAGGTGCACAGTGGGGGAAACAAACAGAACACTCTTCTAAAATGAAATCACAATGAAATATTACAAATATGTATATTTCACAAAAGCTAATAGAGGTAGTCTTATTCTTTACAGAAAAGAGGAAAATAGGAGCTACAGTGGACAATTTAAAAAGAAACTGAACTGTTTGATATAATTTTACTTTTAGGAAATGAGGAACTTTTGTCTCCCTCAGAAATAACTAAAGCTTAAGAATATTAGTTATTAAAATTCTGAGAGAGGTTTTTATTTAGCCATCAACTAGAATTCCTGCCAAAATCATGGACTCTGGAATACAGATCAGAAATCCAAAGTCCCTTTTTTAGATAATTTATTGTACCACATAGTTTAAATTACTGATGATTTTAGCTTCAATTATGACATCTACAAAATCAAAGAAAACTACACAATTTTAATGGTCTTCAAAGAAGGAAATAATATCTGCAATATTTTATTCCCCCTGTCCACTGAAAACAATGCATTTTTCAAGCATTTATGTATACACTACCAAGAGGCTAAGATAAAAGTGCAGAGAAAGCAATGGTCTTTACCACTGAGATGAACAAGACACAGAGAAATGCTTAACAAAAGGCAATTATAACTATGTGACAAAATAGGGACATTTCAGAAAAACACCTTTCCTAGAGTTGGGCTGAACTGAAATCAGAAAGAATATAGTTGGATTTGATCAGGATTAAGATAAAAATAGTAGAAGTCATTAAGTTTACCTAAGAGAAAAGGTAAGTTATGTTCTCTGGGTTCCCAAAGAACATCACTCATCTGTTACTGCATTTAACACATTTGTACAACAGTTTGTCATGCCCACTTAGAGTAAATTCCTTAAAGATAAAGACCTTGTTTGTTGTATTTTTCTATTCTTAATCCCTAGCAAAATGGGTCTGGCAAGCAGAAAATATTTTTTTGAAACGCAAGTTAAGGACAGAGTTCTTAATTTAACTTATTATATCTTAATACAAACTATTTGTGTAGGTCATTTTATTCACCATTGGTCAATTCCTTTTTTTTTTTTTTTTTGGTGGTACTGGGGATGGAACGGGGGGTGGGGGAGCATTCTACCTCTGAGTTACGCTCCCAGCCCATACTGTGAAACAGGGTCTCACTAAGTTGCAGAGGGCCTCACTAACTTGCTGAGCCCGCCTGAGAACCTTCAATCCTCCTTGTCTCAGCCTCTCAAGTACTGGGATTACAAGTGGTTACTGTCTCTTAATTCTAAAAACATCCTTCTAAGACTGCTCTGTTATGCTGGAGCTGAAACTGCGCACATATATTTCACTGTCTCCTTCGCCAGTAGGGTCCCCACTAGGTTTGACTAATAGGGGTAGTAAATGAAGACTGGAAAACAGCAAGACAGATTCCTTCTGGTTCCTGTCAGTAGCAAATGCAGTCCCTCGCCCTGGTGGCAGCAATTGGTTCTAGCCTACAGCTTCTTTTGGTATTCCCAGGAAGAGCCACACCACAGGCCTTCATAGATACTAGCAACACCCAAACAGTGCGGACCTCCTCAGGGGTCCAATACCAGGTCCACGGAAGCTCTTCTCTGAGCTCTTAGATTCTGATCATTGTAAATCTCTCATTTTGCTCACATCCATCTAACCAGCTCCCTAAATTACGTCAGTTATTCCTACTGAAGTTTCTGTTTTCTCTACTGGATTCTGAGACATTGTGCTAGTCACTGTGATTCAAACTGCTCTCTTTCTCTCTAGATGCTAACCTTGCTGCTTCACAAAATTTGGTGCATTTTACAAATAAAATCCATTCTGGTTAACCTGAAACACTCTGAATTTGCTTCTGTTGAGCTGAAGCTTCTAAAATACTTTATCTTTTTAAATTTCAACTAACCAGCCTTGGAAAGAAAAAAGTGAAAATGAGAAACAGTACAGGCCAAGCACATTCACCACCTCCTTTTAGTACAACACACATCCTCGAGATGACCGACTCCATCTACTATTCCCCAATGTGCGTAGTCCCCATGCGCAATGCTCACATGTGGCACAAGACCATGCTGAATGTGATTCTTGTATTTAAGAACTGTTTGCTATGGATCAACATGGCCCTTATTTCATCTGGTGTACAGGGGGGGAAAGAACAGCAATCTGTCCCGATACTAATGCTGAGCTGAGCTCACTGGTAAGCTATTCTACCTTCCCAAGGTATTTTCAAGAATAGTTGCTTACATCCATCTAACCAGCTCCCTAAATTACATCAGTTATTCCTACTGAAGTTTGTTTTCTCTACTGGATTCTGAGACATTGTGCTGGTCACTGTGATTCAAACTGCTCTCTTTCTCTCTAGATGCTAACCTTGCTGTGTATGTGTGCTGGTGACTGACATCCATGGCTTCCTATATACCAAGTACAAGCTCTACCAACAAGCTACACCCCTGGCCCCAAGCATAAGATTTGCTACGTTTGACTTCCATTTCATGAACTGACTTTCAAACCCAACGTTTTCATAAAATACAACTCCACTCTATATAGCACAGGAGAAGAAAAAAAGAAATCCTCTTGCAGGAGAGTCATAATTTGCTTTTAACAAATAAGTTTTTTGTTTGGCTTGTTAAAACTTCACTTAATATGTCGTTAGACAATACTGAAAGTCATTTTTAAGATACTTCACTATTTTATTCAAAAGAGATAAATATTTTAAAACTATGACAAATGGTACACATGTAGAAAAAACATGTTAATTCATTCTTGAAATAAAATGGGAGAAGGCAATTTTAGAGAGAATGGGTGTACTAACTAGGGACTGAACCCAGGAGTGTTCTACCTCCAAGCTACACCTTCAGACTTATTTTATTTTTTGAAAAAGGGTCTAAGAAGTTCCTGAGGGCCTAAGTTGCAAACCTGTGAACCTGTGATCCTCCTGTCTCAACCTCCTGAGTACTGGAATTACAGGCATGCGCCACCACACCAAACTAGAAAAGACAAAGTTTAATCAAGAGGGGTCTTTCTCAGAATTTCTGATTACACAGAACAGCTCAGGCATCCGACAAGACACACCACTAGGCCCAGCCATACTAGTCCACTTCAGCTGCTGGACACCCACAAGACAAAAGAGAATTAAGAACATGGTTGGTTCTACTGGAGTTCCTTCACACAGCATAAAACTGGGTAAGGAACCACTTACCCTTAGCATTTACACACAGGGACTCATCACCTACCTCCTGTCTATGAACAATGTAAAGTCAATTTTTTTTCTTTTTTTCTTTTCTTTCTTTCTTTCTTTCTTTTTTTTTTTTTTTTTTTTTTTTTTGGTGGTACTGGGGTTCCTGGAAGCCCTTCTACCTCCGGGCTACACTCTCAGACCTATTTTCATACTTTTTTTATTTGGAAACAGGGTCTCTTAAGCCAGCAAGGCTGGCTTCGAACCTGCGCCATCCTCCTGTCTCTGCCTCCCAAGCACGGGGATTACAACTGCGCCACCACGCCCAGAGTAAAGTCAATTTTTATAGCTCTGTAAAATCAACCAAATACTCTCCCACAAGAAATACCAGAAAACACAGTGAACACATTCGGCAGAAAGGGTAGACACTACTGAAACAGACAAGGTATCTAGACCTTTAGGGAATGGACAGGGTAACTACTCTACCTTTGTACCCAAGCAATATCTACTCAGCTAAAAGCAAATCAACAGTCAAGTTACTAGGATAGTGAGGATTTCAGAAAAGTGAAAACAATAAATTAAACAACTGGCATCTTTTGGCCATGTCTACCACAAGGTATGTAATAAACAACACCAATTAAAACCATTTGTAGATTTGGATGTATGTAGAATGTGATCTCACAAGTATTTATCCTTTTTTAAAAATTGTAATCTGGGAAACATTTTTAGTTTCTCCAGAATTCAGTAAATGAGTCATTTAAAAACTATGAAGTGCTTTAAGCCATACTAGAAACACTGCCATGATTTTAACAAAGTGCATTTTAATGTTAACTCATTTCTTTTACTGGAAAGAATTATGCTTCTTTGCTAATGTATTGAAATTAAACTGTCATTGAAATATTTGGTTACACATTATTCATTAGGCATACATCACCTTTATTCCATATACCGCATAACATAAACACAAATCATGAGTAAATTAGATTCAAGAAACAGACGTTACACCACAAATTGAGGGTCAATAATAGACAAGTGAAATCCCAAACATGTCTGCTGACCTGGTCTATATTTCTATCCACTCCACTCTGAGTGCTCCCCACAGCAAAGAAAAACTCAAAATTGCCTGTATTTTGAATGTCTGCATTGACTACGGTCTTAATATAATTCTTGTTTCGACTCTTTCTGTATAGCACATTTGAGGCCCATTAGTTTATTTTTCAAATATTCAAATGGAGTAGCCTGACCCAGGCAATTTTCTTTCATAAATTTTGCCATGTTACTCATTTATAATTAATCTCCACAAGGGCACCTTAGGAAAATAACTAAAGCCCTTAGAGAAAGTAAGGGGGGCATATTTTCTGGTTATATAAGACCCCTGAAAAGAAATGTCTTATATAACTATGCATTATTTTACTGAAAAGAAGAGTAAGTGTACAATCAGTATACCTGTTGATTGTGACAGGCAGAAATTTCAAGGGTGAAAAAGGAATATCTAAGAGTCAATTGCTGCCATATAAATTCTACATAAATCAAAGGGTCAAATTTCACTCTAAGAACCAAGGTCTAACCCCGATTTAAATCATTCGAAAACTCAATTACACCTAATTCAAAGCTGGTTATCTACCCAATTACATTATGTATTCTAGTTGATCATTTTGGAGGTACCCCAAATGGATTATTTAATGCAGATCGCTCCTACATTCGTCTGAAACAGAATACCCAAGACACTATAACCCTGACTCAATTTTTTTTTTAATTTCCAAGAGAAATGATAACCTTACTAAAACGCCGGATCCATCTACATCCTTTTCACCACAGATTTCTTCCCACACCTCAAAGATCCCTGACATTTTCCAACCCTTTGGCAACGTAAAAATAAACACACTGAAAACTTCCGACGGCCCCGGGAAAAGACACCCCAAGGGGCGTCCGGGAGATGAGCCTCTAATGGGTCTTCGTGGGCAAAGAAATGATCGGGGATCAACTTCAAAGTTTGCGAGGCCGGTTTCTACGGAGCGCCTTCCTGGGGGCGGGAAGGCGACTTTCGCCGGAGCCAAAGAGCCGGCCCCGACCGCCGGGCCGGGGTCCTCGGGCGCCCGCCGCGCGGTCTCCGCCAGAGCCGCCGGGTCGGCGCGGCCTCCCGGCCGGGTCGGGCCGGACCGCGGAGCCGGGGGCGCCGGCCCCTCCCCAGGCGAGCCGCGGCCCAGCCCGCCGCGGCCGCCGCCCCCGGCTCGCCCCGGGAACAATGCGGCGCCGCCTCCTCCCGCCATCGCCTTCGCCGCCCCGAGCGCGGCCGGGGGCGGCGGCGCCATCGCCCCTCACGCCCCGCGGGCTCGCGCCCCGGCCCGGCCGCCCCGAGGACGGCGCCCCGCGCCCGGCCCGGCCCGGCCCCGCGCCCGCCCACTCACCGGCTCCTGCCCCCGCGCGGGGCTCCGCGGGCCGCGGCCGGAGCGAGACTCGGGGATCAGCCGCCGCGGCCGCCGGCGCCGCCGCACAATATGGCGAGCCTCGGCTTCCGCAATGGAGCTCGGGAAATACAACAGGGGCCGCTCAATATTCATGAGAGACGGAGGGGAAGCCGGCTCGGCCGGCGCCGCGGGGAGGGAGGGAGGGCGGGAAGGAGCGAGCGAGCGGGAGGCGGAGGCGCGGGGCCGACGGGGACGTGCGCGGGCGGGAAGGAGGGAGGCGCGCCGCGTGCAGGAGGCGCCCGCGCCAACGCCCCGCCCCCGCGGCCGCGCAGAGGCCACGCCCCCGACGGCCGCGAGCCGGGCCACGCCCCCGGAGAGCCACGCACCGCGGCCACGTCGCGAGGCCACGCCCCCGGCGGCCACGAGCCGAGGCCACGCCCCAGGGAGCCACGCACCGCGGCCACACCCCCACGCCACGCCCCTGGTGGCCACGCGCCGAGGCCACGCCCTCCGGAGGCCACGCCCCCCGGCGGCGCGCAGCCTCGCTCCCGACGTGCGCCCGCCCGCCCGCCGGCCCGCCGGCCCGCCGGCCCTCCAGCTCGCTGTGGCTCACCACCAGCCAGATGCTGGGTTCTCTTCCATCAGTACCGGCCACGGTCACCTCCAGCGCCGCACCCGAGCGGCTGCACCCGGCCTCCCCGTCTAACAAACGCACGCTCTTCGTTCTTGCTGCCTCGACCTGCCAGATCTAATTGTGGCAGGAAAAGTGACCTTCAGCGCTGCAAGTGTAGTGTCATGCCTGTTGGCATCCCGATTGTTCTCATCAGCTCTTGCGGTTATGTCTTGCTGCTTTGGGGCTCTTTTTCTTTCTTACCTCCGTGGTCCTTTCCGCTGTTGTATTAAGCTTCGGAATTGGAGGATATGAGAATAGATTAGAGGCACACAACTCGAATCCCAGTACTCGGGAGGCTGAAACAAGAAAATCTCAGGTTTGAGGACAGCCTTAGCATCATAGGGTGTAGCTGGGAGGTAGAATGCCCCTGGGTTCAATCCCCAGTAAGGGGGGGGGGGAGAGATTAGATGTAAGCACTACCTAAAACACAACCATTTATTTAGCCTACAAGAAATTATTCAACAGCGGTTAACGCAGATAAATTATTAGCTGAGGATGTAACAACGCAGTGGAATTATTCCCTAACTTCAAGCTGGACCATTGGTGAGATGTCCTTTCTCTGGAAAAGACAACCATATGGTAAAGGTGAAGGTGCTTGTTACAAACAGGAATGGACTGCATTAGGAATCGAGCAAACTAGTTTATATAGCCTCCAGTAACTATGCTACTTAAGTAGATTACATAACTTCTCTGAACTAAAAGTAAAATAAAAGAACAAGATAAGTTCTTTTGCAAAAGGAGACAATTGTGTTGACGGCTTCCAAGGTTTATTTGTTTGGTTTTTGGTGGTACTGGGGATGGAACACTTCTACCTCTGGGCTACACTCCCAGACCCCATTTTTTATATTTTTTATTTGGAAACAGGGTCTCTTAAGCCATCAAGTCTGGCTTCAAACCTGCAGGATCCTCCTGTCTCTCTGCCTACCAAGGGGGATTACCAGCGTGTTCCACCACGCCCGGCATCCAAGGTCCTTTCTAGCTTTTGAACTCTCTCAAACTCTCTGTAAGCATTTGGCAAGAATTGATATGCATTTCCATAGGGATTTGAAACAGAAAAGCATCAACTACAGCTGATGTGTTCAGGGACAGTTTCCTTATGAGCTAGGACTTGAGTTGGTCTTTAACAGTTTCTCTAGGATGGTGGAAAGAAAAGAGGACCGACATTAAAACATTTAAAACAGCATACTGTATGCTACCTAAGAACCGTCAAAGAAAGCAAGACCAAAGCATTATTCCTCTTCAGTGGCTTGACAATATTGTCCTCAGCTTTAGGTAAGAAATGACAACTTGCCGACTTTACAAACTCTTCAAGGTTAAGCTCTTCCTCCGATGTGAATAAAAATATCAAAGTAGTCACGAGTGCTCTGCCTCTCCCCTATTGCAATAGCCCACTCTGTGGAGATGCAGAAGCATCTCCTTTCTTTGTTCTTGATGTCTGCTACGTGTAGTTCAATCAAAAGAAGAGTTCATAATTTAGAACCTTTTGCTCTAGTTAAAAATGATTTTGAAAATCATGACATGTGGTTAGATTAAGCAATTCAGTTGATTTTGAGGAAGGCGATCATTTGTAGAATGCACAGGAACTATATAGATAAAAGTCAAATATAGTACTTAAAAAAGATCCGCAGGAGAATTCATAGAAAAATGGAAAAACTTACGGGAGATCTGGATTAAATGTGATTAAAAAGCTAGACCTCAGGCTAACAGTCTTAATATGAAAGACACTACTGACAAATTAATGAAACTTCTTTGTATCTATTTTATCTCTTTCTCAAAAATTTGGTATTGAGAGTACAAGGATCTTTTCCCTGGCTCTGTGAATCAGAAAAAGGGTTTGTGATGTATATGGTAATAAACATCTCCAATATCTACATACTTAAACGCAACAGAAGTTGGTTGTCTGCTCATGCTTGGTGCTCAGTTCAGCTCAGGCTCACTCTTTCAGTCTCTGCAGGAACCAGATTGACAGCGACTCCACTGTCTTGTAGCGGTATCACTGGGAACACGGCCACTTACTCCCTGTGCCAAAGGAAGAAAGTGACGGGAGAATCTCCATGGACTTTTCACAGCCTAACTTGGAAGGGAAACAGACTGTCAGTCCTATTTCACTGCACACATCTGCAAGGGAACTGAATTCTTAAACGGAGTCTGGAGAAAGTGGGGCTACTGGTGAATGGTACTAATATCAGCTACCCTGCCACCACCAGTTGGTGCCTAGATACTATGAGAATGCTCTAAGAAGTTTTACTGTACAACACTAGTTCTCATGAATGACTATAAGAAAGCTATGCTTTCAAAACTCTCTACTTGTTACTGTTATATAAAGTGGACTTTCCAATTTCTCCCCCTCCCTCCTCTTCCTCCTCCTCCTCCTCCTCCTTCTCCTCCTCCTCCTCCTTCTCCTCCTCCTCCTCTTCCTCCTCCTTTTTCTTCTCCTCCTCCTCCTCTTTTTCTTTTTGTGGTAAGAGGGTGGAACCCAGGGGCTTTTTTACCTCCAGGCTAGACTCCTAGACCTATTTTATACTTTTTGGGAAACAGGTTGCTGAGAGCCTCACTCAGTAGCTGAGGCTGGCTTCGAACCTGCGCGATCCTCCTGTCTCAGCCTCCCAAGCGCTGGGATTACAAGCGTGCGCCACCAAGCCTGGCTCCTGTTCTTTTTTAAATTGTACGGTACAAACCTCAATTTATGCCGGGCGTGGTGGCGCACGCTTGTAATCCCCGCGCTTGGGAGGCAGAGACAGGAGGATCGCGCAGGTTCGAAGCCAGCCGCGCGCGCTGGCTTAGGAGACCCTGTTTCCAAACAAAAATGTAAAAGTAGGTCTGGGAGTGTAGCCCGGAGGTAGAAGGGCTTCCAGTGAACCCCAGTACCACCCCCCCCAAAAAAAACACCTCAACTTATGACAGTAGACGTATAATTTTTCAGCATCATGAAAGTATAAAAGCCATATGACCAAAAAATATTCATACAACCATTCTGTTTTCCACTTTCGGTGTAGTGTTCAATAGATGAAACAAGGCCGGGCGTGGTGGCGCACGCTTGTAATCCCCGCGCTTGGGAGGCGGAGACAGGAGGATCGCGCTGGTTCGGAGCCAGCCTCGCTGGTTTAAGAGACTCTGTTTCTACATAAAAATGTTAAAAAAAAATAGGTCTGGGAGTGTAGCCCGTGGGAGTGTATACCAGAGGTAGAAGGGCTTCCAGGAACCCCAGTACCACCTAAAAAAAAAAAAAATAGATGAAACAAGATGTTCAACGCACTGTGTTGTAAAGTATGCTTCCTGTTAATTTTTCTTTCTATAGGCTAAGGTAAGCATTCTAAGCATGTTTGAGGGAGCCAGGGCTAAGCTATGATGTTTGGTAGGTTGGGTGTATTAAATCCATTTTCAAGTTACCATCTGTTTACTGGGCTATATAACCTGATTGTAAGATGAGGAGCATGTGTGTATTAATTAATGTAAACTTCATAATCAATGTATCAGTAGTGATTTGACACTAGCTCCTTATCTCTCACACTGTACAAAAATCAATTCAAAATGATCACATACCCGAGTATATGACCTGAAACTTTGTTTTTTGTTTTTGTTTTGTTTTTGGAGGTACTGGGGTTCCTGGAAGCCCTTCTACCTACAGGCTCCACTCCCAGACCTATTTTTACATTTTTATTTGAAACAGAGCTGCGGCTGGCTTCGAACCTGCGCGATCCTCCTGTCTCTGCCTCCCAAGCGCGGGGATTACAAGCGTGCGCCACCACGCCCATCTATGACATGAAACTTTGAAAATGCTAGAAGAAAATACAGGGGAAATGCTTAAAGATACAGGCACAGTCAGCGACTTCCCTAATTGGATTCCAATAGCTCAGGAGATAATAGCAAGAATCAACAAGCGAGATTACATCAAATTAAGAAACTGAGGCACAGCAAAGAAAACAACAGAGTGGAAAGATAGCCTACAAAATGGGAGAAAATATTTGCTAGCTATTCTTCTGTTGGAGATTAAGATCCAAAATATATAAGGACCTCAATAAAAACCCAAATAACCCAATCAGTAAATGGGCAAATGAAGTGAACAAATGCTTCTCAAAAAAGAAATACAAATAGCTAACAATAATATGAAAAAACGTTCAACATCTTTAACCATCAGGGAACTGTAAATCAAAACTGCACCGAGATTTTATCTGACCCCAGTCAGAATGGGAGTCATTAAGAATCCAAAAAACAATAAGTATTGTGAGGATGCAGGGGGGAAAAGGAACCCTGGTATACTGTTGGTGAGAATGTGAATTAGTACAACTGCTATGGAAATCAGTATGGAGGTTCTTCAAAGAAGAAAAATAGAACTACCACACGATTCAGTTATACCAGTCCTTGATGTACACTGTTGCTTACTATAAATAGCCATGTTTATTACTGGACAATTTGCAACAGGCAAGATCTGGAACAAACCTAGATGTCTGTCAATTGATGAATGGGTAAAGAAGGAGTGATATATATACATGATGAGTATCGATCAGTCATAATGAAGAGTGAAATCATGTCATTTACAGGAACAGGGAGCCGGAGATCACAGTATTATTCAAAATAAGTCAGACTCAGAAAGCCAAGTATCACATGTTCTCTCTCATATGTGGATCTAGCAGAGGGAGGGAGAGATAGCATGAAAATAAAAAAAATTAGAGAAGAGGGAGGGATCGAAGCACGTTGTATGCACATACGGACATGCCGCAACTAAACGCCTTATTCTGTGTAAATAATATGCACTACAAACAAAACAAAAACGTTGCTGTGAGAATTTAAATAATTTTCATGAAGCACACTGAAAAACAGAGAATCGTCCGAAAGGTACTCTAATAACACCCTGCCTACATGTTAAGTGTCCAATTGAAAGTGATATTCATATTTGAAGTAGAAGAGCATTACACCAATACTATATAATGCAATTATCATAGGTGGATAACCAGATGAACTCTACATAAAAAGATTCTTTTCCCTTCAAACTCCACAAGTCGTACCAGGTTAATCCCAGGATGAAAAAAATCACCTCTTTACTGACTTTCTGCTATGGTCATGTTACAAAATTCTATTAGTTCAGCTCAACCAACTTCTGTTCAGCATATAGTATGTGCCAAGCACTTTGTAAGGGCTTTAAATAAAGATACCAGTACGACCAGGCTGTAAGTTCCCTGTAAAAGAAAATCTTACTCATTAGCATATACTTAAAGACGAGCACAATGTACATAGTAGATGCTCAATAAATATGTAAGAGAATGAAAGACTGGGATTCTTTGGTACCAGTGTGTAAATAAAATAGAATAACATGAGCTTGATTTGCCTCACTTTTATAATTTAGCAGAAAATTTGACCCACATTGCACTGAGTCCTTCTTTCTCTATTTAGGCAGTGTGTCTCAAATGCAAAGTCAGGCTACCTATTCTATATCCACCACTCAGATTTCTTTTCAGCCGGGCGTGGTGGCGCACGCTTGTAATCCCCGCGCTTGGGAGGCGGAGACAGGAGAATTGAGCAGGTTCCAAGCCAGCCGCGCGCGCTGGCTTAGGAGACCCTGTTTCCAAATAAAAATGTAAAAGTAGGTCTGGGAGTGTAGCCCGGAGGTAGAAGGGCTTCCAGGAACCCCAGTACCACACACACAAAAAAAACCAAATTTCTTTTCACTCTTGTGTCTACTTTGTCTGCTCATATAAACTGAAGGCTGTAAGTGACCACGGGCCGGTTAGTACTAGGCTATGTATTTGTCACAGTCGACAGAGTATGTTTAAATCCATTACTTCGCCAGGCGTGGTGGCACATGCTTGTAATCCCAGCATTCAGGAGGCTGAGACAGGAGGATCGCGGTTCGCAGACAGCCTCAGCTATTTAGTGAGGCCCTCTGCAACTTAGTGAGACCTTGTTTCAAAATAAAGAATAAAAAAAAAAATAGGGCAGGGGGTGTAGCTCGGAGGTCAAATGCCCCTGGGTTTCACCCCCAAACCCGAAAAAAAAAAAAAAATCCATTACTTCATTGGATCTTTAGCAAAGTCCTCCAAGATATCATTTCTTCTTTCTAGATGAGACAGATGCAATTTCCATGATTCAATAATTCTCTCAAGCTGGGCATAATCCTAGTACCTAGGAGGCTGAGATAGGATTGAAAGTCCACAGCTAGCCTCTGCAACTTAGTAAGATCTTGTTTCAAAATAAAAAATAAAATGGCCGGGCATGTTGGTGCAAGCTTGTAATCCCCCACTTGGAAGGCAGAGACAGGAGGATCGCGCAGGTTTGAAGCCAGTCTCTCTGGCTGAAGAGACCCTGTTTCCAAATAAAAATATAAAAATAGTTCTGGGAGTGTAGCCCGGAGGTAGAAGGGTTTCCAGGAACCCCAGTACCATCATAAATAAATAAATAAATAAATAAATAAATAAATAAATAAATAAAATAGAGCTAGAGGTGTAATTCAAAGGTAGAATGCCCCTGGGTTCAATCCCCAGTAACACACACACACACACACACACACACACACACACACACACACACACACACACATTCTCCCAAACATTGTGTTCCAATGTGGCAGAGCTAAGGCTTGAGCCTGGATCATTTGAGTTCAGTGCAGGATACTTTTCCTTCCAGCACACCTGTGCTGCCTCTGCAGTACACATATGTGGTGTCTTTCTTCTTTCTAAAGAGTAAGTGCTATATGAAATAAACATCTCCAGGCTTCCTCTCAACACGATTGTTTCTTCCAGTCCTCAGTGGGATTCATTGGAAGAAGCTAGAAAAGAGGCTGAGTATAATATATTCTACAAACCCGCTCCATTGATGGGAAACTGGCAGGTTTTGTTTTGTTTTTGTTTTTCTCCCCTTAGGAAACTTGCCTTAAGAGAACAGAACAAAGGTCAGGTGTGGTGGCCAACATCTGTAATCTCAGTCCTTGAGAGCCGGAAACAGAATGATCACAGGTCAAGGCTGGCTTCAGCAACTTAGTGAGACCCTGTTTCAAAAAAATAAATAAATAAATAAAAAATAGAGCTGGGAGCATGGCTCAGAGGTATAACACTCCTGGGTTCAATCTCTAGTACCACACAAAATAAATAAGATTAAAAAAAAAAAAAAACGGCTAGGGATGTAGCTGGGAGGTAGAATGTCCTGCTGGATGCAATCACAGAGAGAGAGAGAGAGAGAGAGAGAGAGAGAGAGAGAGAGAGAGAGAGAGAGAGAGAGAGAGAGAGAGATGGAAAGAAGGAGAAGAAGAAGAAGAAGAAGAAGAAGAAGAAGAAGAAGAAGAAGAAGAAGAAGAAGAAGAAGGAGGAGGAGGAGGAGGAGGAGGAGGAGGAGGAGGAGGAGGAGGAGGAGGAGGAGGAGGAGGAGGAGGAGGAGGAGGGGAGGAGGAGGAGGAGGAGAGAGGAGAGGAGAGGAGAGGAGAGGAGAGGAGAGGAGAGGAGAGGAGAGGAGAGGAGAGGAGAGGAGAGAGATCTAAAACAACAGACGGGCTAGAAGACTGAAATAGCTGGAGCTTTAACCACCATCTCTATATATACTATCGTCAAAATATATCCTCTACCAAAATCTTTATTTGCCATCTTTTAGATGTGTTGTGCTTTCTCTGAAAGAAGCAAGTGAAGCAGAAACATTGTAGAAAGGCCCAGAGAGACCATAACTCAAGGTGGCTTTAGGGAACAGGCAACTCAAGATTTATGACCGCTTCAGCTAGAAAAATATAGCTGTAGCCACAAGCCTTCGTGAAGTTTTATTAGTGTTTCAGCATCGTGTACTTCTGTGCGGGAGGCTTTCCCGAGTGTTGTAGTTTCTTGTTAAATCTCCAAGACAACCAAAGGAGTGATGCTGTTCTTAGGCACTCACTACTCAACGTAAAGGCTTTAAGGAGGTTAAATGAGATTGGCTAGTTAGAGGACTAATCAATATTGCTGTTTCCCTCCCGTGGAGTCTGGGAATGGTATTTTATATGTCCCAGATGTGGCCACATTCTGCCTAACATCTGTTGGCGCATTTTATTAAAATAATAAGCTAGCATGTGTTTGAAAAGCCAAAAGAATGAATTGGAGTTTTCATTCTGATGCAGAACAAAAAGCTATTTTTTATAGTTAATAATGGTGTATATAAGTGGAAGATAACTGGGATACCCATCTTAAAATGTAAACTAAAATATAATGTAATTATTACTGGCTTTTAATTTCCTATTAGGAACAAAGTTTACTCCAGTCAAACAAATGATTGCAGTTTTTTATTTTGTTTTGTTTTCTTGTTGTTGTTCTTTCAATATGTTTGCTTCTAGAGATAGGATTTGACACTGATCTAGAAACACGAATCATTCTGGAAACTAACAATAGATAATTCTGATCCAAACATATAAATTGTTCTGAAAAATAAAACTAGATAATCCCAGTAGGAAAGTACAGATGAACGGTACAGAAGACCACACACACTATATATATAAGATATATATGTATTATATATGTATGTCTTATACACGCACACATATATAGTGTGTGCATGATATCTATATATATCTATGTATCTATATCTATGTATATATATCTATATATCTCTGTATATAGAGTTGCTGAGGCTGGCCATGAACCTGTGATCCTCCTGTTTTAGCCTCCCAAGTACTGGGATTACAGGTGTGCAACACCACGCCTGACTTCCTTTTATTTTTTATTTTAATAATAATTTAAATAATATTTGGTAGTGGGGATGGGAGCCAGGGCATTCTACCTTCAAACTAAAACTCCAGCTCTTTTTTTTCCCCCAGTACTGGGGATGGAACCCAGGGGCATTCGACTTCCAAGCAACACCCCCAGCCCTATTTTTTATTCTTTATTTTGAAACAGGGTCTCACTGAGTTGCAAAGGGCCTCACTAAGTAGCTGAGGCTGTCCGCGAACCACAATATTCCTGTCTCAACCTCCCAAATGCTGGGATTACAAGTGTGCACCACCACACCTGGCAGCTCTTTTTTTAAATTTTGATACAGGGTCTCACTAAGTTGTTGCGCTAATTACTGATTGAAGAGGATTCTGGTAATGTGGCAGTATCTTTTGAGTTGTATGAACGTGTGAATGTGTGTGTGTGTGTTGTGAGAAATAATTGTATCCTTTCTGTCAAAGGAACAACTTGATTTGGGCTCCATTTATTTTTCTTCTTTTGATGGTACTGGGGTTCCTGGAAGCCCTTCTACCTCCGGGCTACACTCCCAGACCTATTTTATATTTTTTTATTTGGAAACAGGGTCTCTTAAACTAGCGCGGCTGGCTTCGAACCTGTGTGATCCTCCTGTCTCTGCCTCCCAAGCGTGGGGATTACAAACATGTCACCACGCCCAGCTGGGCTCCATTTTTTAAGACTGCAATTGTGTAACCTATGTGTGCTTATATTTTTGTAAAGATAGCATTTCCTAGCCAGGCCTGGTGGTGCATTCTTGCAATCCCAGCATTTGGGAGGCTGAGACCGGAGGATTGCAGTTCAAGGACAGCCTCAGCTACTACTTAGGCCCTGTGCAACGTAGTGAGACCCTCTTTCAAAATAAAGAATAACAAATAGGGCTGGGAGTATAGCTAGGATGTAGAATGCCCCCAGGTTCCATCTCCAGTATCACACACACAAAAAAGGATCTATGAATTCTTGCCATTTGGGGTGGCACACGCTTATAATCCTAGCATTAGGGAGGCTGAGACAGGAGAATCGCAGTTTGTGGACAGCCTCAGCTACTTAGAGAGGCCCTTCGACACTCAGTGAGACTCTGTTTCAAAAAAAGAAAAAGACTAAAAAATAGGGCTGGGGGTGTAGCTCGGAGGTACAATGCCCCTGGGTTCCACCCCCAGTACCCCCCCCCCACACACACACACACACACAAAGAATCTATGAATTCTTAATGGCATGGAAGTATACAGTTGTAATCCCAATACTTGAGAGGCTGAGACAGGAGGATTGCAGGTTTGGGGCCAGCCTCAGCTGCTTAGTGAGGCTCTCCGCAACTCAGTGAGACCCTGTTCAAAATAAATAATAAAAAATAGGGCAGGAGGTGTAGCTCAGAGGTAGAATGGCACTGGGTTCAATCCTCCCATCTCCCTCCCGCCCTCAAAGAATTTACAAATGGCTGGACCTGGTAGTATGTGCCTGTTATCCCAGTTACTCATAAGGCCGAGGTAGGTAGGAGTATCCAAGTTTAAGGCCAGCCTAAACAATTTAGAGAGATTAAAAAAAAAAAAAAAAAAAAGGATACAGCTCAACAGAGCATTTGTCTAGCATGCAGAAAGCCCTGGGTTCAATCTTTGGTCTCTGTCTCTGTTCTCTCTCTCTCTCTCTCTCTCTCTCTCTCTCTCTCTCTCTCTCTCTCTCTCTCTCTCTCTCATACCAAGGATTGAACTCAGGGGCATTCTATCTCTGAGGGACAACTCCAGCCCTTTTTATTTGTTACTTTGAAACAGTATCTCGCTAGGTTTGCCCAGTATCTCACTAAATTGCTGAAACTGGCCTCAAACCCACAATCCTCCGTCTCAGCCTCCCAAGTACTGGGATTACAAGGGTGTTCCACCATGGGTGGCTCCTGGGGCTCCATTCCTTAATCTAGAAATTGCTGAAACTTCTGGTAGTTTTCATTAAAAAAAAAAAACCCTCAAGATTTTGTGAGTAATTTTTAGTTAATCCAAAGCAAAATATTCTTGGAAATATAGCACTGATATGTAAATATTAACATTTACACATTCCCGTTAGCTTCATTCTCATCTGGAATTTAGACATCGCATTTTTATAGTTAGAATTCAAAAACATCTTTGTCTGCCATCTGCTTTCTTTTAACTGACGCTTTAAAAATTTATTCTTTTAAGTCAGATTTAACTATAAAAAATTCTATTTAAATGCTTTACATCTAAGAAAAAAACATGTCCACATTAGCCCCAAATGAGTTACAATTATATAACCTTTTTCCTTTCAAAAAATTTAAAATTACTAGTGGAGAAAACATTCCTCATAAGTGCTTTAGTTCAGAAATAATAAAAGAAACAAAAATAAGCAATATGGAATAAATTTGCAGTATTTCTATCTTTCCAAGGGAAGTTATCTTGAAAATCATTAGTTGAGCAAAGATGTCTTTTTCAAAAGTGCTTGTGATTTAATTTTCAGTTTGGTGTTTTACAATAAGATATATTTTTAGAAATAATTAGTTACTGTAATCTCAGAATTTGGGAGGCTGAGACAGGAGGGCCGCAGGTTTGAGGCCATCTTCAGCAACTTAGCAAAGACCCTCAGCAACTTAGTGAGACTCTGTTTCAAAATAAAACAAAGAAATAAATAACAAGGGCTGGGGTTTAACTTGTAATTAGAATGTATTTGGTTCAGTCCCCAGTACGAAACAAAACAAAACAAAACTATTATCTGTGTTAGATCAGTTAAGAATAAGAAAAAATAATGTCTAAGAGTATATATAGTTCAGTGGTAGAGTTTTCCCCGAGCATTAATAAGGCCCTGGGTTTGATCCATAAACTATAAAAATATTAATAAAATACAAATAAAAGAATTTGTTTTTATTTTACCTTTACTTTTTTTTTTTTTTTTTTTTTTTTTTTGGTGGTACTGATGAAAATTAAATTTAGCAGCATCCTACCTCCAGGCTACCTACCCCCCCCCCACCCAGAGGAGAAAGGCAAGAAAATGATGCAGGATCCAGTTAGGCAAAAAGAAGATTTGTACCAATTCACGAGAGGCAATAGAGGCTGTAAAACAGGTTGCTTGTTAATAAAGGATGAGAGCAGTCGATATACTAGCGTGCAGGAAAGTAAGCACGCGACAGAAGACTTGTTACTCTAAGGGACTCAGAAAATAGCCCTAGGTTCACAGGCCTTAAAAACTCAAGTCTTAGCCGGGCGCGGTGGCGCACGCTTGTAATCCCCGCGCTTGGGAGGCAGAGACAGGAGGATCGCGCAGGTTCGAAGCCAGCCGCGTGCGCTGGCTTAGGAGACCCTGTTTCCAAATAAAAATGTAAAAGTAGGTCTGGGAGTGTAGCCCGGAGGTAGAAGGGCTTCCAGGAACCCCAGTACCACCAAAAAAAAAAAATAAAAACTCAAGTCTTAGAACACCGTATTTTTAACACTACTGAGTTGTATGATTAAAATGGGCTAGGCATGGTGGCACACATCTGTAATCTCAGTACATGAGAGGCTGGGATAGGAAGATCACAATTTCCAGGCTAGCCTTAGCAACTTAGTGAAACCCTGTTTTAAAATTTAAAAAAAGGAGCCGGGCGTGGTGGCACACGCTTGTAATCCCAGCATTCGGGAGGCTGAGACCGGAGGATCGCAGTTCACAGACGGCCTCAGCTATTTAGTGAGGCCCTCTGCGACTCAGTGAGACCCGGTTTCAAAATAAAAAGAATTTAAAACGGGGGGGGGGGGGCAGGGGTTGTAGCTCGGAGGTCGAATGCCCCTGGGTTCCATCCCCAGACCTACAAAATAAATAAATTAAATTAAATAAAAAGGGGCGGAGGCTGGGTCCATAGCTCAGAGGTCGAATGCCCCTGGGTTCAATTCCCAATACTAATGCTCATGCTAATTCTGATACTAACACGGCTGGGGGTGTAACCATGCTCAGAGGTAGCATGCTCCTGGGTTCAATCCCCAATACCCACCTCTCCACACACACAGTGATTAAAATGGTAAATTTTATGTCATGTGCATCTTATCACAATAAAAATATTTAAACATTTTAAAATATGGTTTTATAATTTAAAACTTTGACAAACTAAATACTGATTTAATTTTTTTTAGTTTTAATTAATTAATTGGTACTGGAGATTGAACTCATGGGCAGTATTTCTTTGAGCTATATACCCCTGGCCATTTTTCTTTTTTTTTTTTTTAATTTTATTTTGAAGCAGGATCTTGCTAAGTTGCTGATGCTGGCCTCAAACCTGAACTCCTCCCTCAGCCTCTCAAGTACATGGATTATAGACATGATCCACCACACCTGACATAAATACTGATTTTCTTTTTTTTTTTTTTTGCGGTACTGGGGATGGAACCCAGACATATTGTACCTCCAAGCTACACTCCCAGCCTTATTTTTTAGTCTTTTTATTTTTGAAACAGGGTCTCACTGAGTTGCTAACAGGTAGTCATTCTCTCCAAATCCTAGCCTTCCCTCAACAGTGATAGCTGTCAGTTGGCAGAATAGTTCAGGTGTAGCTTGAAGTTAGCTGTCTTTGTTGACTTTCAAGAGATCAGTTTAAGTGGTCAGAAGGGAAGGGAAGATGGAACTCAGAGGTGAAGGAGGTGCGTGTGGAGAGGAAGCTGAAAGTCTTTGACTTTTGAGTGGAGGAAGAGCCTGCAATCAGAAGAGCCATTCGGGTTAACTGGAAATGTTTTCAATTTACATTAACATCTGACAGGACCGGCTAAGACCCTAAAAGATGGGCGAGGGAGGGAGGAGGCTGTAGGGAGGATACAGGGAGGCCGAAGGGGAAGGAAGGATGTGAAACTGTTTAAGAGGTGAAGAAAAAGAGAAAACTATAAAGATGTTTTAGAGATAGAAAGGACAAAAAAACTGAAGTGATTATTTACTAATAGTTGTGTGTGTGTGTGTGTGTGTGTGTGTGTGTGTGTGATGCTGGGGATTGAACCTAGGGGTGTTTTACCTCTGAGCTACACCTCCAGTCCTATTTTAAAATTATTATTATTTTTTAATATTGAAACAGGGTCTCACTAAGTTGCCAAAGACATCACCCAAGTTGCTGAGGCTGGCTGTGAACCTGTGATCCTGCTGTCTCAGCCTCCCAAGTATTGGGATTACAGGTGTGTGCCACTGCGCCCGGCTTATTTACCAAGAGTTTTGGTCTCAAATAGCCAAGGAGGTTGGAGGTTAAACCTTGTTTGAACAAGGCAAAGTCCCTGGAACGCAGCCTTTGCACGGCCTCTTGCCTCAGTGCCCAGGGCTCCCTCCCAATCACGTGCACACTACTATCTTACTTAATTCAAGTCATCGTCTCCCCGACCGGCCTCATGTCTAAAACTGAGCCTGCTTCTGCAAATCCTGAACCCTGTTACCTGCTTCTTTTCTTTCTTTCATGGCTCTTTTTAGTGTCAAATATATATGATTTACTTACCGTATTTGTTTTCCCTTGTGTTTACTCAGAGCGATGTCTGGTGCTTAATATTTGTTGAGTGAATAAAGAGACAAGGCGATATTGAATGGGGGCAAGAAAACAGAAGAGACAGTGTTGTGAAAACATGGCACTTGGAGCGGAGCTGATATTCACTTGACTGAAATTATAGAGCTGTGCTGGTTGTTTTAATAGTGACATGTGAAACCGGGCGTGGTGGCGCACGCTTGTAATCCCAGCATTCGGGAGGCTGAGACCGGAGGATCACGGTTCGCAGACAGCCTCAGCTACTTAGTGAGGTCCTCCGCAACTCAGTAAGACCTGGTTTCAAAATAAAGAATAAAAAATAGGGCAGCGGGTGTAGCTCGGAGGTCGAATGCCCCTGGGTTCCACCCCCAGATCCTCAAAAACAAAAAATAACAACAACAAAAAATAGTGACATGCGGCTGTGCCGGTTGGGAAGTATCTGCTGCTGGGGTGACCTTAGCTTCTACCCCAGGCCCTCAGCCAGCAATGAGGGGGCAAGTATAAAGTCCATCTCTAAGACCCTATTCTAGGGCTGGTATCCATTCAAGGTCAGTGCCTCTGCTCTCATAAGGAGAAAATTTGAAACCCTTTCTTTCTTTCTTTCTTTCTTTCTTTCTTTCTTTCTTTCTTTCTTTCTTTCTTATACTGGGAATGAAACCCAGGGGCATTCTACCTCCAAGCTATACCCTCAGCCCTATTTTTTATTCTTTATTTTGAAACAAGATCTCACTGAGTTGCAAAGGGCCTCACTAAGTAGTAGCTGAGGCTGTCTGCAAACTGTGATCCTCCTGTCTCAGCCTCCCGAATGCTGGGATTACAAGCATGCAACACCATACCGGGCTCCTCTCTCTCTCTCTTCTCTCTCTTCTCTTCTCTTCTCTTCTCTTCTCTTCTCTTCTCTTCTCTTCCCTTCCCTTCCCTTCCCTTCCCTTCCCTTCCCTTCCCCTCTCTCTCTCTCTCTCTCTC
Organism: Muscardinus avellanarius; assembly: GCF_963383645.1. Classification (NCBI taxonomy): domain Eukaryota; kingdom Metazoa; phylum Chordata; class Mammalia; order Rodentia; family Gliridae; genus Muscardinus; species Muscardinus avellanarius. The sequence continues at coordinate 102,743,125 of NC_137793.1, forward strand.
TCTCTCTCTCTCTCTCTCTCTCTCATTATTTATAGTGCTGGGGATTGAAACCAGGGCCTCAAACATACTAGTCAAGTGCTTTATCACTGAACTACACCACCAGCCCAGAAAGCTAGAATGTTATCCCTTTATGGATGGTATAAGAAATGGCCAAGAGGATTATTATGCAGCAGTGTTGGTTCTGTTGAGGCCAAAAGTATGAATTTCACGCTCGTAATCCCAAGATTTGTTTGGGAGGCTGAGACAGGAGGTTCACAGGCTCATGGCCAGCCTCCGCAATTTAGCAAGGCCCTCCACAACTTAATGAGACCTTGTTTCAAAATAAAAAATAAAATAGGACTGAGGGTGTAGCACAGAGGCAGAATCTAGAGTTTACTCCCTAGCACCACACACACAAAAAAATGTGACTTTACAGAAAGCCCTGTCAACAGTCACAGCCCTGGGGACCAGCACATAGAGAGTGGCAACAGAAATGATCCAGACAGAGCAAGCACAGACGCCGATTGTGGTGGCGTACAACTGTAATCTCAGTACTTGGGAGGCTGAGACAGGAGGACCGCAGTTTGCAGACAGCCTCAGCTACTTAGCAAGGCCCTTTGCAACTCAGTGAGACCCTGTTTCAAAATAAAGAGTAAGCCGGGTGTGGTGGCGCACGCTTGTAATTCCCGCTCTTGGGAGGCTAAGACAGGAGGATCGCACAGGTTCAAAGCCAGCCTCAGCTACTTAGTGAGGTGTTCAGCAACTTAGTGAGACCCTGTTTCCAAATAAAATATAAAAAAGGTCTGGGAGTATAGCCCAGAGGTAGAAAACCTCTGGGTTCCACCCCCAGTACCACAAATAAATAAATAAATAAAGAGTAAAAAATAGGGCTGGGGCATAGCTCCGAGGTAGAATGACCCTGGGTTCCAACCCCAGTACTGCAAAAACAAAACAAAACAAAACAAACAAACAACAAAAAAAGAAAGAGCAGATACAGACCTAAGTGTAGGGGGTGGGTGCAGATTCTAGGTGATAAGAAGGAGCTCCTTTGAGATGGTTGATTATGGAGTCCAGGCTAAGGATCAACGCCAGTAGGAAGAATGACGTTTGACCAGACTCCTGTGTTAAAGGACTTGGGAGAAGCTGGGCATGGTAGTGCATGCCTGTAATCCCAGTGCTGGGAAGCTCATACAGGAGGATCGCAGGTTTCATCTCGATGCGGGGAAGGGTAAGAGAGAAGGGCACTTCTGGGAAAACAAATGACTTTTGGGAAAGACTATTCGGCTTTTAAGAGCATAGATGGGGGAAAAGATGGATCTGTGAAGATGCCGCTGAAGTGTGTGTAGAGATGTCTCTTCTCTGATGGCAAAAGTCAGTGTCTCCTGACTGCTCCCAGGGAGGGAGGGGATTTATGACAATTTTTTCTGTGTTCTTTTGGAAGGCTCTGTTTTTAGACAGATAAGAGAACTCAGTAGCTTAAATGCCTTCTACTCAGCATAATTTTTGAGTAGAATACAATGGTGTATTCTGGATTCTTCCCTCCCCAACTCTTCTTTGGCCCTGAAAAAACAGAAAGGAAATGCTAACCCCAATTATTTCCCCTCTCCCTGATGTCATATAATTGTGAGGAGACCTTGTCATTTCAGTATTCAAATGAGACAATAACCCTTTATCCTAAATGGCCTTGAGCATTACAGGACAGAGCACGGTTCCAGGAGACCCGTTACCAGGGCTCAACTTCCTTCTTTATCATTGAAGGGTGTGTGTGTGGGGGGGAAGCAAGATTGATATTCCCAAGCAGGCCGGGTAACGTTGTGCATTGTAGGTTATAAATATAATTTGGCTTTAAATCCTCTGAACAATATCAAAAGGCTGGGTTGTAGGCACTGTCTGGAAGCCATCCGCGGTTCTCTTAGATTCCACCACTACCAGGTTCTGTGGTTTCAGGTTTCCTGGCTACCCACTGGTCAAAGTGCTACCTTGAAACTATGTTGGAAAATGCTCAAACCCATTTCAAATTTAGTGCATCTTAGCATTGTTGTGACTCGTCAGCTCACACGAACCCTGAATGCACCATTCCAAGTTTTCTCTTTGAAAAGAGAAGCCCTACTAATACCCATCCTTTGGCCCAGTGATAATGTATCATTTCCTTCACTCTTAAAGAGATTGCTGTGATTTTTTTTTTTAAATGTTACTGGCAATCGGTAGCACATGGATCCTGCTTTGACTTGTACTCTAAATCATGCCGTCTGTCTGTATGGTTTTAATTTGACTAATGTCTGCTTTTCAGTCTAGACACACATTTGCCTTGCAGTGCCAGGTGATATCATCTCGCCACTGAAAGATGCTTTTATTAGACAGGTTTGGGGTTGAAAGCACCCTTTTTTGGTGAGGAACTGCGTAGAGAGAGCTCCGCTTGTGTTATGGGGAAACCGGGGTGGGGGGAGGGAATGATCGATTTTTTCCTTAGTGTATCATAATTAGAGATATTTGTATGAAAATAGAATGTCAGTTGCTTAAGCGTTGCTCAGCTGCTGATCAGTTCTCACGCGAGGGCACCATCCTTTGTGATATAATAGTTAGTTGCCGTGGAGATGATTATTCTGTCATAGAGAAAAGAGACGTATGAATTTAAATGAAGAATGAGCAGTAGGAGCAAAAGAACTATGCCAAAAGCCAAGCACTTCATCTAATTTAATTTTCTCCTGCCTTTTTAATATATGTTATGTCAGAAAGTTGCATATATCAGCTGAAATAATTCAGCTTCAGGGTGAATGATGAATAATGACAAGGGGGGAAATTTTAAGGAAAAACCAAGATGTAACAATGACATTTTATGGAGAGGCAAGGATGAGTTCAAGTTACAGAAAAATCCAACAATAATAAATATACACTATTGAGCCATAGTCCCGGGTTTTAAATAAACAATGAAGCTATTTTGGACAGTTCCAACAGAGTCCAACATTTGTTGAATCGTGGTGGCAATTTAGACATCATTCAACAAGTAAGAAGCAGATGTTGAGAGAAAGAGAAGGGTTTTACACCAAACAGTGTTGTTTTGAATCCCTACTCTGCCATTTATAATCATTGCCTTAGGCAGGGCAGTTTATCCCCTCTGAATCAGTTTCATTAATTATAAAACTGGGCTACATTTATAAGGTTGTTTTCAGGGTTCCTCAACTGGTGTGGACTCATGGGCCGTGTGTGTGTGTGTGTGTGTGTGTGTGTGTGTGTGTGTGTGTGTATGGAACACAGGACTTTGTACATGGTAGGCAAATTCTACCACTGAGCTACACCTCCAGTTCTGATACCTGTCTTTCACAACCAACAACATACATTCATTGATAACTACACTCATTCTGATAGATCAGTGGTGACAACGGACATCCTTGTCTTGTTCCTGTTTTTAGGGGGAATTCTCACAGTTTTTCCCCATTTAATATGATATTGGCGGTGGGCCTATTGTAGATTGCCCTTATAATTTTGGGGTATGTTTCTTCTATTCTGATTTTCTGCAGTGCTTTTAGCATAAATGGATGTTAGATTTTGTCAAACGCCTTTTCAGTGTCGACTGAAATGATCAAGTAGTTTTTGTCTTTGGTTCTGTTAATGTGAAGAATGACATGGATTGATTTTCCAGCCTTTCATCCTTGGGATGAACCCTACTTGGTCATGGTATATGATTTTCTTTTCTTTTCTTTTCTTTTTTGCGGTACTGGGGATGGAACCCAGGGGCATTCTACCTCTGTGCTACACTCCCCAGCCCTATTTTTTATTTTTTATTTTGAAACAGGGTATCACTGCATTGCAAAGGGCCTCACTAAGTAGCTGAGGCTGTCCGTGAACCACAATCCTCCTGTCTCAGCCTCCCAAATTCTGGTATTACAAGCGTGCACCACCACACATGGCTGGTGTATGATTTTCTTGATATGGTTTTGAATGTGTGTTGCTAGTATTTTGTAGCAGTTTTGCATCCAAGTTCATCAAAGATATAGGTCTGTGGTTTTCCTTCCTTGAGCTGTCTTTATTTGGTTTTGGTATTAATGTGATGGTAGCTTCATAGAATGTATTTGGTAGAGTCCTGTTTCTTTCTATTTCATGAAATAGATTGAGGAGTAGATTGAGAAATAGGGCTGGGGGTGCAGCTCAGAGGTAGAATGCCCCTGGGTTCCATCCCCAGTACTGCAAAATAAATAAATAAATATAAAACAGTCCCATATTTCTTCAATGTTCAATTCATGCTGTCAAATTGTTTATTTCTAAGTTATATACTATGCATTTGTTTTTGGAGTGGTCGTCTTCTAGGAGCAAGATTCTAATATCCATGTGGTCTAATCAATTGTTTATAGTTTGAATTGATGCCTTCTCTTCAAGGATTGCATCCTTTATTTCTTTCAGACTCTCTCTAAATTCTTTTTGGAAGTCCTGTATTATTTCTACAGTTACATTCCTCATTTGACCTTCTGGAGATCTCTGCAATCCTGTGTTGTCAGGTTCTGTTATTGTGGTGTTTTGGAAGCTCATTGCTTCCTTGTTACTCCTCCTTCTCATGATTTCAAAAGTTTGTATCTGTTGCTTTTATATATTTCTCTCAGTCTCTAGGTGTCAGCTGGTATATCAAAGGGCAAGTTGTGTTGTATTCAACAGTGAAGGTTGAGTGAGGAGGGAAGTGAAGTTGTAAATGCAAGAATAGGACAAAGCAACAGATCAGACTGGATAGAATGAGAGTATGAGTTTGGTAAGGTAGTATGTAGTCATATCCTAGAAACAAATGTAGAGTTTTTAATATCGTGATATAAAGTGGATTTAATACAAGACAAAGAAGAGAGAAAAAAGAAGAAAGGGATGGAGACAAGAGAGTAAGTATGAACAAGGGAAGAAGCTTGGGAGAAGGGTTGGGAATAGAGCAATCAAACAAGCATACACACATACACACACACACAAACCAAACAAGATAAAAACAAAATAATGCAATACTACAAATATATGAATATTCACCTGACTGGGCCTCTGCAGTCTCTCTCTGTGCAGACACTGAGTGCCACCAGCACTTTTCCTGCTGCAAGCCTGGTTCTCTGAGTCTTTCTCAGTCTATGCAAATGTCTGGTATCAATGGGGCTGGATCTAGTGTTAAGTATAGCTCACCCTTCACGCTTTCCAAGATGTGGAGTCTCAGTCTCTCCCTGCCTCTGTAGGTGGCGGATACCTCTGAAACAAAACTCAATCTAAGAGTATCTTTTCTGCACAGCTAGACCTGGGCTGGTCTAACTTCTCCCCATTCACCACAATTGAGTGGTCTGTGGTGATCCCGTAGATCCTACTAGTTGGATCTAGTGTTAAGCATAGGTCTCCCCCACACTTTCTACTGAAGCAGAACCTGAGTCTGTCTGAGCCTCTGCTATGTCCAACAGCAGACTCTACCCCCACCTTCTCCAGGTTGATCTGCAAAGTCTCAGACCCAGGGAGTTTATTGTGGCTGCATGAGTCTCTGGGGATGCTGTGTGGTCTTTGGCAGGGATGGCGGCTTCACTTACGGTGTTATTGAGCACTGGTCTTGATCTCTGGAGGGCACGGTGAGCTCAGCTATCACTTCTGCAAGTTGTAGCCGGTGTTTGAGCAGGAGGAACTGATGACTTACAATTCCAATGATCTGCAGCTGCTTCCTACAAGCCCTTAGTTGTTTTCCTGTTCATCTCTGGAGTCGGGTGCAGTGAGGCAAGAAGGCACCGCCACAGTGCCCATGGCTGCAAGGCGGGAGGGTTTCTTTTCTGGTGTGTTGAGTGCCGCTCTGGATCTCTGGAGGTCATGGTGAGTTCAGCAGCCACTGCTGGAAGTTGTAGCCGGAGTTTGTGCAGGAGGAACCGATGGCTTACAATTCCGACGATCTGCAGTCGCTTACTTCACATCCTTGTTGTTTTCCTGATTGTTTCTGGAGCTGGGTGCAGTGGGGCAAGATGGTACTTCCATTGTGCCCGCCACCGCAAGGCGGGCGGGTTCCTTTTTTGGTGTTGTTGCGTGCTGCTCTGGATCTCTGGCGGGCGTGGTGAGCTCGGCTGCCACTGCTGAAAATTGTAGCTGGTGTTTGCACAGGAGGAAGCGATGGCTTACAATTCTGATGACCCGCCGCTGCTTCCTTCAGGTCCTTGGATGTTTTCCTGTTCCTTTCTGGAGCTGGATGTGGTGAGGCAAGATGGTGCTTTTGTGGCACCCGTGGCTGCGAGGCAGGCGGGTTTCTTTTCTGTTCTCTGATCCATCTTCCAGCCTTTTATTTTTCCCTGTCACTTTTGTTCTTTTTAAAGTTGTGGCGTTTTCTGGCTTTAGGAAGAACACTGTTTTTAAGGTAATGGAGATCGAGTCAGCAGGACTGGTATGTGCTGCTTCCCTTGGTCGCCATCTTCTTGGAAGTCCTCTTATTCCTATATTTAATACTGATCTCTCTTGAACCACATATGCAAATTTGTATTAAAAATTAAGTATCTGGGATTCATTTTGTTCAGTCACTAGCATTGCTGAGCCAAACATAGTTACTCTGTCCATTTGGCGATTTTTGACTAATTGATATCTGAAGTTTCTTCTATTAAAAAAACAAAAAAGAGCTGGGTGTGGTGGTGCACGCTTGTAATCCCCATGCTTGGGAGGCGGAGACAAGAGGATAGCGCAGGTTCGAAGCCAGCCGCGCTGGCTTAAGAGACCCTGTTTCCAAAAAAAAAAAAAAAAAAAAAAATAGGTCTGGGAATGTAGCCCGGAGGTAGAAGGGCTTCCAGAAACCGCAGTACCACACACACACACACACACACACACACAAATTAATTAATTAAAAAAAAAGAAAATCACTATTTTTGGGGGAGGTACTAGGGATGGAACCCAGGGACATCACTCCTCTGAGCTACATTCTCAGCCTTTTTTTTTTTTTTAGTCTTTTTATTTTTGGAACAGGGTCTTACTGAGTTGTGAAGGGCTTTGCTAAGTAGCCGAGGCTGTCCGCGAACTGTGATCCTCCAGTCTCAGAAAATCACTATTATTCAACTTCTTTTTAGACATGCAGTCTTCACACATTTCTGTTTGTGGTCCTGTGCAGGGTTTATGTGTGTATTGGCAGAAGCAAGAAACTAGAGGGTAAATAAGATGTAGAGCATAAATAAGATTTAGGGAAATGAAGTTGTGTTGAAAATGAAAAATTTCTTTACGGTAATATTTGTTTAGAGTCAGGCATGGTGGCGCACGCTTGTAATCCCCGCGCTTGGGAGGCGGAGACAGGAGGATCGCGCAGGCTCGAAGCCAGCCGCGCTGGCTTAAGAGACCCTGTTTCCAAATTAAAAAATATAAAATAGGTCTGGGAGTGTGGCCCGGAGGTAGAAGGGCTTCCAGGAACTCCAGTACCACCAAAAAAAAAAAAAAAAAACTTGTTTAGAAATGAATTTTAAGCCAGGTGTGGTGCTGCAGTCTATAATCCCAGCTCCTTGGGAGGCAGAAACAGCAGGGTTGCAAGTTTAAGGCAAGTTAATTGCCAGTTAAGGCAATTTAGCAAGACCCCATCTCAAAATGAAAACTAAAAAGGCCTGGGACTGCAGCTCAGTGGTGGAGCAACCCTAGGTTCAATCTTCAGTACTGGAAAGAGAAAAACAAACAAGTTTAGGAGCGAGTTAAAAATGTTTTGTATATTGCTTTATGTTTGGGGAGAAGTAAAAACATGCTAGGATTCAGTAAATAATGTCTAGAAAATATGAATAGCTCATCAACTTAAACACAAATAAGCTAATTATTTGAAAATATAATTCAAGTGTTTTCTTGGTAGTATTCAAATTACTTAAAGCTAGTAGAACATTCTTTATAAGTAACAAGTCTAATGCTACCTAATTTGTATCTGTTCCACTAAGCCAACAAGGTTTGATACCTGGTGTCCGACAAGAGTACCACGAGTGTGAATGTGTATATTAAAATGAAAAGCAGTGATGCTTGATAAAAATTCCATAGTACTACAAACACAGGCTTTTGTTTTGTTTTCGTGGTACAAGGGATTGAACACAGGGCCTTGCACATGCTAAGCAAGTGCGTTACCACTGAGCTACATCCAGAGCATAGACTTTTGAGCCAGAAAAAAAGAATGGAGTTTATGTCAAGTTCTTTCACTTCCTAGTTGTTTCATTTTGGGGAAAGAAACAGTTGCTTAACTTCTTTCAGCTTCATTTTCTAAAAGAAAATAGGAATGCTTATTGTTACCCGTGGGCTGGTTGTTAGGGTAAAAGGAGAATATGTATGGGAAATAACCAGACATAATAGATGGCTAATAAGTGTTACTTATTTCATTATTAAATGTGTTCTTGGTAGATAGACTAGTGACCCATATCTGTAATTATCTTGCTGGTCTGGACTCAACACAATTTGACCTCTGAGTAATTTAATTTGCTTAGTTAGAATAAGCTGTCGTTCCTGCTGAGGGTACAATTAGGTGTGAAGTAAACAATCTGTAGCTCATTATTTTCAGTGAGCAGTCATCTCAGCCAGGCTCCAGGAGATGAATGAAAGGAATGGAGACAAAAGGTCCAGGGGCACCAGAATAGAAAAGAACTTTTAGGGAGTTGTGGGGAAATCGATTGTTTCAAAGCTGACACTTATGTTGAGAAATAGCAGAAGATGAATGCAAGGAATTTTGTGCTTTGGTAGGTATGATTTACTGCAAAGCTTTTAATATATTTTCTTTTTATTTTGCTGCCGTGGATTAAACCCGGGGATGTTCTACCTCTGAGCAAGACCCCAGCCCTTTTTTGATTTTGTATTTTGAAACAGGGTCTCACTGAGTTGCTGAGGTTGGCCTTGAACCTGCCATCTTTCTGTCTCAGTCTCCCAAGAACTGGGATTGCAGGCATGCACCACCATGCCCGGCTTTTAATGTACTCCATTTAACAGCTTCATAGTCTGTTAAATGACTAATTTTATTTTTATATATTTTATGCAGCAAAAATGAATAGCTATTTAAGTGCTTTTTGATGTGTGTGAAGCAATATACTTGTTAATTGCCACTAGTAAGTGTCCTTAATTAAGTAAAACCTCTTCCTTGTCTGTTGATGGTTTGCCTCTTGATAAAGCGGAGCGTGTTTGCTTGTTGGTAGCCATAGATATTTTTACACTCTTTAATAAGCACGGGGATAAAGGAATTGATAGTGACACGTGAATAGATGTGAAGATTTATATGAGATGTAGCAATGTGAAAAAATTAAAATCCTTCAATAGATGGCTTAGAGTGTATGGTGAGACTTTCACCTGAGCGGGGTCAGCAGGAGACCCAGGAACAAAAGAGGATTCTGGGAAAATGGAGGAGTGGGAAGTGCCAGAAATCTGCCCCTCCTCCCCTTTGACAAGCATTCCACCCGCAGAATCTGTCTGATGGAACTATCTTAGAAATCTGGAGTCTATTGAACAATTGCGACTTCTAGGGGAAGGTAGACGTGAAAAACTGTGGTTAATTTCAGTTCTTAGCTGAGTAGCAGGTTCCCGTCCTCTATGCTTCCTCCCTGTAGCGGGCAGCTGTGTGCATGTTCTTAAAGCAGCTCATATACAACTTGTAGGCACCAAGATGAGCAAAAAGGAGGGATCTGACCTCCAAATACCAGGCAACAGTGTTCTGTTCATTTGCTTTTGTGTATGTGTGTGGGAAAGTGGGTGGTGGCACTGTCGACTGAACCCTTCTGCTTCTGAGCTGCAGCTCAAGCCCTTTTTTATTTTTTGTTTTGAAATGGGTCTCACTGAGTAGCTGTGGCTGGCCTTGAAACTGTGATCTTCCTGTCTCAGCCTCTCAACTCCTGGGATTACAGGTGTGTACCACCATGCTAGGCTTGATACTTTTTTTTTTTTTTTTAAAGCAGTTAGGCTCAGTGGCACATTCCTGTAATCTCAGCTACTTAGGAGGCTGAGGCAGGGATCATAAGTTCAAGGCCAGCCTGGGAAACTTAGTAAGATGCTGTCTTAAAATAAAAAGGGCTGGGGCTGTAGCTCATAGGCAGACCACTTCTGGATTTGATCCCCAGTGTGTATACACACACACACACACACACACACACACACACACACACACATTCAGTAAAAGAAACCCCACAAAAGCCAACAACAAAGGTAATTACTCATCTAATAGCTAGTATTGTTGTAAATTTCTACAGTTTGTTTTCTAAGAATTTTTTTGTGTGTGTGTGTCACATTCCTGTAATCCCAGTATTTGGGAGTCTGAGACAGGAGGTTCACAAGTTAGAGGACAGCCTCAGCAATGTAGTTGAGATTCTTATCAACCGAGTGAGACCCTGTTTTAAAACAAAAATAAAATAGGGCTGGAGGTGTAGCTCGGAGGTAGATTGCAGCTGGTTCAATCCCCAGTACCAGCCTCCCCACCAAAGAAATTAGAAGATATAAACAACACCATACACCAACTATATCTCATGGATATATACAGAACACCCTCCCCAACTACAACAGAATATACATTCTCAAGTGCATAAGGGCTTTTTCCAGGACAGACCATATATTAGACTACAGATTTACTTTAAAAGATAAATAGCATACACAGTATCTTAGACAGCTTTCTATATTTTCTTTGACTTTATTCAGCAAAATCAATGCATTTATAGATTCAGACGCTTAGTGAATATAGTACGAGGCAAAATTATTTTAGACAGTTTCTGCTGCTTAACTAAGAGAATTTCAATTTCTCAATCAATAATTTAACCATCTGGGTAATGGTTCATGATGTTCATCTCTAAGATTTGAAAGCCTGTAGAATAGTTTTTGGGGGGCAGAAATGGCATTCTTTTATGCTTTGGGGGCATAAACATTAATATGAGGACAATCAGCAGTAATAGGCAGGAACCCTATTCTGGCATACAAATTTGGGGGCCTTCGTCTTATACCTCTTAGCTCTTTTTTTTCCTAATTACTTGACTCTCTTGAATTCACTCCCGCCGTCTCTTCAGTCTCAGCTCCTCTAAAGGAAGCTGCCATCTCACACAAAGCTTGCGTTAATAGAAGCTAGCTTTTGACATGGGCTTCTGAGATTTTACTCCTTCCATCGGGAGGTGCCTCTTCTCCTATCGTCTGGATTGAGCCTGCTCTTCTACTTCTCCCTCGCTCCCTCGCTTGATGGCCTATTTTCAACGTGCTTCTCTGGCTCACGTTCTTTATTCTCCTTCAGACAGTAACTGTGCACGGAGGTGCTCCTGCATCTCCCTGAACGGCAGGGGTACATCTCTCCAGGAACCATTCAGCCAAACTTGTTTCCCATCAGAAGAGAAGAATATTGTATTGGGTTCATTCTTCACTCTGAATGCAGTGTTTCTGTCTGGCTCTCAGGCAAGTACTTGTCCAGCAGCCTCCGACTCCCATAGGCCCTTCTGCTCTGCACAGAGTTCTTGGCTCCTGCTCTCAGCTTTCAGCTCATGCCTCCCAGTCGACGTGTCTCCTTCCTTCTTCCCCCTGGCAAGCTCCACGGTGTGAGCCTTGGACTTCATCCTGACTTACCCACAAAAACTATTCTCCCTGATTCTGTTTCCTGACTGCAAAGAACCACGGAATACAAAAAAAAAAAAAAAAAAGAAAGAAAAATTCTGACACATGCCACAATATATATGAACCTTGAAGATAATATGCTGGGTGAAATTAACCAGACACAAAAGGACAGATGTTTTATGAATCTACTTCAATGAGGAATCTAAAGTAGGCAAATTCATAGAGACAGAAAGTTACCAGTGGTTGGCAGGAGTGAAGAATGGGAGCTCTTGCTTGATGGTTACAAGATTTTTGTTTGGTGCAGTGAAAAAATTTTGGATAGTGGTAATGGTTTCACCACATGCTGAATTATACACTTAAAATGGTTGAAGTAGTAAATATTGTGTCACATAAATTTTAGTCACAATAAAACAAAACAGAACAACCCCCAACCCCCCCACAACAATACCTCCTCCTGCCTGTGTGTGTGTGTGTGTGTGTGTGTGTGTTACTGGGGATGGAACCCAGGAGCATTCTACCTCTGAGCTATGTTCCCAGTCCTATTCTTTATTCTTTATTTTTTTTTTAAAACAGGGTCTCACTGAGTTGCAAAGGGCTTCACTAAGTAGTAGCTGAGGCTGTCCGTAAACCACTATTCTCCTGCCTCAGACTCCCTAATGCTGGGGTTACAGGTGTGCACCATCACGCCTGGCTTCTCCTGCCTTTTAATGTTAGGGGTCAGCAGTGTTTGACTCTTGGTCTGTCTTATACTGTCCTACCTCCTCCCTCTGAGGAATCTCATCCAGTGTGCTAATGATGACTAGACCTGTGCTTTGGCGTAAATTCTCTTCTGGAGAGCTGTCCTGGCTTGTTGAGTGATTGCCTGAGCTCTCTGCCTGGACGCACCGCTGCTTCTCCTCCCTGCTGTGGGCCGTGGCACAGCGACTGCCATTTGACCACGCAGAGCTCTAGCACCATCGCGTTCCCCTCCAGCTTTCTGTGGTGGCTCCAAATGCTTTTCTGATGGTTCTAATTTCATATTTTAGTGGGATGAAACTTACTAAAGCCTGTCTAATGAGGATCTTGCAACACAATCCGGATACGAGATAAGGGCCAAAAGAAAGTCCTGGGGGATCCCTGAAACTGGTGCTTCAGAGGACTTAATGTTGCCTTACCTTCTCGTCTACTGGTTTAATGACAACCTCAGCGTTTCTCACAGCTAGAACTCTCAGAGTTCTTTATTTATTTTATTACAAATACTCTCACGGATTTCGCATGTTAAAATGATTCACAATTAAAAAATTATTTTTATAGTACTAGAGATTAAACCCAGAGGCATTCTGCCTCTGAGCTATATCCCACAGTCCGGTTTTATTTCTTATTTGGAAACAGGGTCTCGCTAAGTTACAAAGGCCCTCAATAAGTTGCTAAGGCTGTCCTTGAACCTGTGATTCTTCTCCTCCAGCCTCTTAAGTACTAGGATTACAGGCATGTGCCAACATACCAAGAGAAAATTAAATTTATCGTTAAGATGTTCAAGCTATTTATGCTGTATTTAGAGATCACAAGATTCCAAAGCATATTTGGGGTTTATTTATTATTAAATGTTGTTAGAAAGAGACTCCCATTTGCTTTAATCATCTTAATACTAGTTTATTTTTGATTTGTTACAAATAATGTAGCTACTATATCAGCCTGGAGAATCAGAACTAGTAAGTTTGTGTGAGTACAGCACTTCAGTTAGAGATGCTGAGACTGGACAGTCCACAGAAGAGAATCCAAAAGAGAGAAGTGATTGGAACAAAGAAAGTTGTAATGTATTGAACCAAGATATTTGTGCCAGACAGAGTACCTGCCTATTATTATTATTATTATTATTATTATTATTATTATTATTATTATTTTGGTGGTACTGGGGTTCCTGGAAGCCCTTCTACTTCTGGGCTACACTCCCAGACCTATTTTTACATTTTATTTGGAAACAGGGTCTCCTAAGTCAGTGCGCACGGCTGGCTTCGAATCTGCGCGATCCTCCTGTCTGCCTCCCGAGCGCGGGGATGACAAGCGTGCGCCACCACGCCCGGCCTTGCCTATTATTTCTGACTGTCCTCATGTTGGTATGTTTTTCCCCAAAAGCTTAAAAGATATCAATGCAGCTTCTGACTAAAAAAATCCCACAACTTTCTGACTAATATAATATCCTCTATATGTGAAAAGATTTATGCCTTATGTGATGGTGGGGGTTGGCAAATCTGAAATTCATAGGCAGGCCTATAGACTGGAAACTCGGCCAAGAGTTGATGTTGCTATTTTGAATTTGAACATTTGAGGCTGGAAAAACTCAGGGAGGATTTCTCTGCTTGTGTGGGACGGGCACTGGGAGTTGAACCCAGGGACATTCTACCTGTGAGCTACATGCCCAGCCCTATTTTATTTTTTATTTGGAAACAGGGTCTCACTAAGTTGTAGAGGGCCTCGCTAAGTTGCTGAGATCATGAACCTGTGATCCTCTCATCTCAGCCTCCCAGATACCGGGATTACATGTATGTGCCACTGCACCCGGCTTCTATGTTATATTCTTGAGCCAGAATTTCTTCTCTTCTAGGAATCCTCAGTTTTGGTGTTAAGTCTTCCAACTGATTGAATGAAGCCAACGCACATTATTCAGAGTGATATCCTTTGCTTAAAGACAAACGATTATAAGGTGTATTCATTTCGAGTCACCCCTCCATGCCAGTCTGGTATGGAGCTGTATTTCTATTTTCTGATTTTTCTATCTTTCTAATAAACATCTTAAAAAAAGTCAGATGATTATAGATGTTTGGTACATATACAAAATTGCTATTATTCACAGTAATATCTAGGACTAGTGCTTGGCTAAAAGGATAAATACCATGGCCTATCCCAATTGACACATAACACTGAATCATCACAGACACTCTAGGAGTGGATATATTTATTACTAGAGGTTAAAACAAATCAGTTGTATATTATCCAGTATGCCAATCTCCACAAAATAACTGGATGCTCAACCAAAAAGAAGTCTAGTGAGGTAAATCCTAGTAGAATTCCTGATGACCTGTTGCCAGTTAGCTATAATGGGAATTTTATAATGGTTATATTTATCTATAAAGTGCCTAAGTTTGTATTTACTTATATGCCTAGAAATATGTATAGAACCATTGCTGGCTTAGCTATTTTGACATTATTCTGCAACTTGATTTCTAAGTCAGAACCGTTTCTTGAGGAAGACAGTTCATTTCGAACTTTAATAGGCAGAATTCATGCTATGGAGCTACAATTGGAATGTTTTACAATTTGCTCATTCACACAGTTGAATAGGCTGTGCTCATCCTTTACAAGAGAACTCCCTTCTTGCTGGTAAAATAGGAATACCCTCTACCTTATACCGCTGAGAGAAGAAAGTGCTATTTGAAGCATTTAACACAGTGCCCGGTACACAGAAGATACTCACAATGTTTTCCCCCCTTCCTATAATAGTTTTCACAACAGTTTTCAGAACTGCAGCCAGAGAGACCCCTTGAGCAATAGCTCCTTGGATCTCAAGAAACATATAAGATAAACCTCCCGTTTTCTTTTTTTTCTTTTCTTTTTTGGTCTGTGAACTTTCCGTGAACCCTAAGTGTCCTATTTTTTTTTTTCTTTTGTCCATGTGGAGCTGCCGCGGCAGAACAAGAATGACGGTCCCTCAGCCGTCTCTCACGCGTGCACACATTTGTCTGCTCCTGCGTTCATACGACAGTCCTCTGCGGTACGGCTTCATGCTCTGGGTATCATGGCAGATACTGAGCACACGACACGGATCGCTTGCTGTGGCCCCTGTTCTCAGGGGATTCACAGAAAACAACCGGGATCACTCACTCATAAAACCAGGGACGACAAAGCGATACACCGAAGGTTCTACTCATAATTTCCCATTTAATTGTGAATAGGATAAGAATGTCTGCAAGCATTCCTTAAATAATATGTCATAGCATAAAAATACAGCATATGAGAATGAAAAATGAGAACAATAGATGGTGAAAAACTGTCTTACTGACAAAATATTTGTCAGTTATGGTTGTTGGCGTTTGAATTAATCATCCGTTGTGTTCAAGTTTTAATGCCTTATATGTCATTTTTTTCAGCTTTGAGGATTAGAGGTACTGTGTATCATTTTGAATAACCAAACTAAGACTTAAAGGAACAGCTTTTACTTCAACATTTCTGTGACTTTGATACTTAGGAATGGTGATGGCTCACTTTTATTTTTATTTTTTAAATTAATTATTTTTACAGTACTGAGGATGGAACCCAGGGGCATTCTACCTTTGAGCTACACCCCCAGCCCTATTTTTTTTTATTTTTAAACAGGGTCTCACTAAGTTGTGGAGGGCCTCACTAAGTAGTAGCTGAGGCTGTCTGTGAACTGAGATCCTCTGGTCTCAGCCTCCCGAATGCTGGGATTACAAGTGTGTGCCACAAAGCCCAGCTGATGGCTCACTTTTAATGTGGGCCAACCATTGGGCTAGGAGGGGAAGCATTTTGTCTTTCAGTCCTCAGAATGACTTCATGTTCTCATCTTGGGGAATGGAAAACTAAGGTGAAGAGGGGTTAAGTTGGTGTCTAAGGTCACTCGTGGGGCCAGTTTGAGCCTGGGAAGCTCAATGCTAGTGCGCGCGCCCGTGTGTGTGTGTGTGTGTGTGTGTGTGTGTGTGTGTGTGTGTGTTACTGGGGACTGAATCCTACCTCTGAGCTACACCCCTAGCCCTATTTTTTTAAAATTTGGAAATAGGTCTAAGTTGCTGAGGCTGGCCAAGAACCTGTAATCCTCCTGTCTCAGCCTCCCAAGTACTGGGATTACAGAAGTGTGCCAGTACTTGGGAGTGTGATTTATATTAGTATTTTCATAGCATTGTTTATCAGGTCCTGAAATTATTTTTCTTACATGTTTATTATCACTAGAGTATAAGTCCCTGGAAGGCAGGACTTTACTTATACTCTGCTATTTCCCTGTTGTCTGAAATACTGCCCAATGTTCATCAACTAATGAGCACTTGATATATATTTGTTAGCTGATTTACTATCCCGTCTCTGCTTTGGGAAGTTACTTTATCTCCTTTGGTCTCAGTTCTTTCTGTGTTAAGATACTGAAACTTGAAAAACAAGAACATCTGAAATTCTTTCTGGCTCAGTACACAATACTATGTCTTAGTACTTGGAGCGATTATAGAAAAATATCTTACTGTACCAAAGATTTTTATCTATTGTAGAACATTCATTCATTCAACAAACATTTACTGAGTACAGTTCTAGGTATTGGAGAACAACCCAAAGCCATTAAGATAATACTGCAATTGCCAAGAAATAAATAAGTAATAAAAGAAAGAAAATAACAAAACAACAGAAACAAAAGTGCCCCTGATGATTCAAAAGTTTTTGCTGCTGTCTTTGTTCTCTAGCAGGTTTTCTACTGATAATTCAGTGGCAGCTTTCTCAGCAATGCTTAGTTTATGTGCACTGGGTTCCCTCTGAATTAAAGTTATTATAGCTAGGGCCGGGCATGGTGGTGCACGCTTGTAATCCTCGCGCTTGGGAGGCGGAGACAGGATGATCTTGCTGGTTCAAAGCCAGCCGTGCTGGCTTAAGAGACCCTGTTTCTAAATAAAAATATAAGATAGGTCTGGGAGTGTAGCCTGGAGGTAGAAGGGCTTCCAGGAACTCCAGTACCCCCCCCACACACAAAGTTATTATAGCTAGATATAGACTGTCCCCTGAAGAGCTCATTTATTAATATTCAGAGTTGATGTAACTAACTCATGAAGGTTGTAATCTCACCAATGGATAAGCCTACTGTGATGAATTTATCTGGGTCACCTTAGCTGGAGGGTGTGGTTGGAGAAGGTAGACCCCTGATGTGTGGCCTTAGGGACTGTGCTTGTGTCTCTGAATCACCTTATTTGCTTGCTCTCTCTTGCTTCCCGCCTCTGTGAGGCGAGGAGCAGAGCCCTAGCCCTCTCCCTTTCTCTGCCTCTTGCCCTGAGCTCCATTGGCCTTGCCTAACATGGACGAAACCCGGAATCTCCAAAAAACTGTGCGCAGATATATCTTCTTTCTTCTAAGTTGTGTGGCCAGGTCTTTTGGATTATAGCAGTGAGGATGTTGACAGAGACAATAGCTCTTACAGTAGCAATTTTCAAGAGTTCTAAGATTAAAGTTATGACTACAACTTTAAGAATATCATGTAAAACACAGCCATTAAAACTATAGAATTTCTGCCAATCTAACCCAAACTTTGCCATGCTTCTTAATTTAAATATATCATAACTTGAGCTGAAAGGTAGATTTTTAAAAAAAAATCTAACTTTAAAAAACGAGTAAATGACAGTAAGATGGGACTATATATATATTCAGGTCATGATGTGCAAAAGGGCTGTAGTTCTCTTGCCAAGATTTGAGCCAGCTGCTTTTAAATCTAAATTGAATTAGATCCTATTGATGGTCAATTATTAATCAAATGTCTGGAATGAAAAGTAATCATTTTCCAAACTGACCATTAAGAATGACAAATTACTAAGAAGAGTAACCTGTCATAGATTGTGGCAACTGCCACTTTTTGGCATATGTTGTTTGTCACTTATAGAACAGGTTGTCTTCAGCTGGGTGCAGTGGTACACACTTGGGATGCTAAAACAGGAGGATTGCAGGTTCACAGCCAACCTCCGTGATTTAGCAAGATCCTCCTCAACTTAGTGAGACCCTACGTCAAAATAAAATATAAATAGGTGTGTAGCTCAGAGGTAGAATAGAATATCCTTGGGTTTAATTCCCAGTGTCACACACCAAAAAAAAAAAAAAAAAAGATGTCCACTTATATTTGTTTTTATCAATTATATAAAAATATAAAAGTAGATAGTGTAGGTATAGAATGCTTTGATCTTGCATAAAAGCACTATATTCAAAGCCTCAAATACTTTTGTTTGGAAAAGACAGAGATCTATTTTAAACTTGCTTAGCAAACAAAAACAAGGCAGACAAAATTTTTTTTTTCATATGACTGGACAAGCCAGGACACACAACTAATGAGATGTCATCAGAGAATTCATTTCTTTGAATTAGGCTCTCCTTCTGGTGAAAAAAATGTCTACTTAGCAGCACAGATTCATATCCTACCCATATATCAACCTAGGGGAACCCTGTCTTCCTCAATAGGTATAATAGAAATCCTGGGAAAGATCTTGATTAGCCCTGTTTAAAATTAGACCAGCATAATTTTTTTTTGGTACTGGGGATTAAACTCAGGGGTAGTCTACTTCTGAGATACACCCCCAACCCTTTTAATTTTTTATTTTAAAACAGGTTCTCGCTAAATTACTGAGGTTGGTCTTGAACCTGATATCTTCCAGTGTCAGCCTCCTAAATTCCGGGATTATAAGCATGTGTCACAGTGCCCAGGTACATAGTGTGTGTGTGTGTGTGTGTGTGTGTGTGTGTGTATGTGTGTTTTGCAGTATTTTGGGGATAGAACTGGGCATTCTACCTCCAAGTTACACCGCAGCCCTATTTTTTATTCTTTATTTTGAAACAGGGTCTCACTGAGTTGCAAAGGGCCTCACTAAGTAGTAGCTGAGGCTGTCCTCGAACTGCAATCTTCCTGTCTCAGCCTTCCAAATGCTGGGATTACAAGCATGCGCCACCATGACCAGCTCTATGTGTTTTATTTATTTTTATTTTTATTTATTTTTTAGTGGTACTGGGGGTGGAACCCAGAGGCTTTCTATTTCCGGGCTATACTCCCAGACCTATTTTATATTTTATTTGAAAACAGGGTCTCACTAAGTTGTTGAGAGAGCCTCACTAAGTAGCTGAGGCTGGCTTCGAACCTGCGTGATCCTCCTGTCTCAGCCTCCCAAGCGCGGGGATTACAAGCGTGCGCCACCACATCCGGCAGCTATATGTGTTTTAAAGGACCCCATGCACCTAGATTACTCTTTTCTGCTTCTCTTTCAGATGTCATTCTGGTAGTGAGCTGATACAAGCTAAATTTTATGTGGAATGCAATCTGATTAAATGGATTTACCCTGCGGTATTTACTGTGATAGCGCTATCATTTTTAACCTAAACGAGTGGATAATTGGCACAATGTAAAAATGGAAAAAAGAATTTAAGGCAGGGTGGATGAAGTCAGTTTTAATGAGGTATAACAAGTAATGCCAATTGTAGAAAAGGGTATATTCCTTTCATAGGCATAGGCATAGAAATCTGGACATGTTTACCCCACTCCCAACACCATCTGTAAGTACAAAATACCAAGAGAAGAGTTCTTCAGGGGGATGCTGGGGCAATGGTCTGCCCTTGGCTTATGCAAAAGGGGCACATTGTGAAACATTAAAAACAATAATAGCCGGGGATGGTAGTGCACACTTGTAATTCCAGCACTTGGAAGGCTGAGACAGGAGAATTACACAGGTTCAAAGCCAGCCTCGGCAACTTAGTGAGACCCTGTTTCCAAATAAATTATATTAAAAAATAGGTCTGGGAGTATAGCCTGGAGGTAGAAAAGCCCCTGGGTTCCGCCCCAGTATAATAATAATAATAATAATTAATAATAATAATAATAATAATAATAAATAGTAATAAAACAGGTTGTGGAGGTACATACCTGTCACCCTAGCTACTCAAGAGGTTGAGGTTGAGGCAGGAAGATCACAAGTTGGAGGATAACTTAGAGAGATATTGTCTCAAAAAAAAGAGCTGAGGGTGTAGCTTTGTGGTAGAGTGCTACTGGGTTCAATCCCCACTCATGCAGGAAAAACAAACAACAACAAAAAATAATAAAACAAACTCAGTTTGCTTTTGTAAATTCACCATTCGCAGAAATTTAAAATAATGCCAGTGATGCAATACCCCTCTCCAGGTAGATGGACCAGTTTCATCGTTCCCACATCCCCTTGAAGCCCTACTAAGACTCCCCCATCTCTTTTCAGCTACTATTGATACCTGACCAGAAAAACTAGTGTGTTGGTGAATTGCACTATAAAAAGATGAGAAGACTGGTGACTTTAAGGCAAAAGAACAACAACAAAAAAACCCTGTGCTTTACAAATACATTAAAATTAATGTCAAACTGTGTGTTCTACACAGTAACTACAAGCTGGTACTGTACAATAATAGATTTAACCCCCAGGACAAGTTGTGTTCTAGAAGAGTAAGTCATTCGGCAGCTGAGAAAAAGAAGCTCGAATGTTATTATTTATGGGAAATAGCTGGATACTGCCGAAGGTCAGCTAAGCGGATCTAGGTGCAGGCATATGCGTTTGATTTGGACAGAGGTCGCTGTTAATGTCCTCGTTGCCTGGTGGAGCATCACTGGTGGCCCAGCAGGTGGCGCTCTTCCCTTTGTGCACTACTACTGCACCAATATATTGCACCCTAAAAATTGGTTGTTTAGAGCTTTGCCTTCCAAAGAACCAGTAGAGTCTGGTTATCTTCACCAATAATTAGAAAGATGTAGGTTTTACAAAGGCAAGTGTGTTGGTCTAGTCTTTAACATACTGTTTTATTTTTTATTTTTTATTTTTTTGGTACTGGAGAGGGGCTTTCTACCTCCCGGATATACCCTCAGGCCTGTTTAAGTTTTTATTTGGTAACAGGGATTTTCTAAGTTGCAGAGTGTCTAGCCAAGTTGCTGAGGCTGGCTTTAAACCTGGGATCCTCCTCTTTCAGCCTCCCAAGTAGTGGGATTGCAGTAGTGGGATTGCAGGCATGCACCACCATGCCCGGCTGACATATTTGAAGATGTGTGCCTACACATTTAAATGTCTCTGATTCTAGAGTTTGTTGTCCTTAGTCCTATATCTTTACTGGTTTCTTCTAACATACTTGGACTCCTACTTTGTGTCTAAGGTCTCATGCAGTACTAGAGGTCTATGTAAGGTTGTTATGATTCATATTTGAAAAGCATATTGAGCAAACATTTCTCAACTTAAAAACAAATCTATGGTTTTTTTTTTTATTTTTATAAAACGGTCTGTACACCTCAGAGCTCCTGCAAACTCCTCTCCCAAGAATGGTTGATGGGCAGGGAAGTTGAATTTCATTCTCTGCGTGTACCCTTGAGAAAAGATTTTATTCAGCTCAGCTTTCCACAGTTGATATTGTGAAAATAGCTTTATATTTTGTTTTTCAACCATATAATTAAACTATAATAAATTCACTTTTTTTCTTCCAAAATTTTTGGTTCTAATGTTTGCTCCCTGGAGAGTCTAATATGCTGGCCACTAAACAAAAGCACTATAATAAACAGGTCAATAAAAAGAACTAACATTGACAAGCAATTTCTTTAGTACTAGAAATTGAACCAAGAGTTTTACCTCCAAAGTACACCCCAGATCAACCTATTTTATTTACCAATCTATTTTTATTTTATTCAGTCTTCAGTGTCATAAAATTTTTTCTGTGCTGCTTATTAAATTTATTTCTTTAAAAATTGAAGCAGATTGTAAAATCAATTAAATTTGTCTCTGGCACCATCCCACCATTTCTTAATATTTCTTTTATTTTTTCTCTTTATATAATTTCTTTTCATCTTTATTTTTTGCAGTACTGGGGATGGAACCCAGGGATATTCTACCTCTCAGCTACACCCCGGTCCTATTTTATTTTATTTTATTTTATTTTATTTTTTTATTTTGAAACAGGATCTCACTAAGTTGCCATGGGCCTCACTAAGTAGCTGAGGCTGACCATAAACCACAATCCTCCTGTCTCAGCCTCTGGGATTACAAATGTATGCCACCATGCCCAACTTTTTGTTTTATCTTTTATTTTGAAATAGGATCTCATGAGATTGCAGAGGGACCTTGCTAAGTTGCTGTGGCTGGCTGTAAACCTATCCCAGCCTCTCAAGGACTGATATTATAGAGATGCACCACTCTGCTCTGCTTCAAAGCACTTTTTAATTTATTATCTGCCGTTCTGCTCCCTTCCTTTAGAGAATGCTAAATACATGCTTGGCATATTAGTGCATTATACATAACCCTATTTAATTTTCATAGACATCTATTTTTTTTGCAGTACTGGACGTGGAACCCAGGGGCATTCCTCCCTCCAAGCTGTACCCCCAGCCTTATTTTTTATTCTTTATTTTGAAACAGCGTCTCACTAAGTTGCAGAGGGCCTCACTAAGCAGTTGAGGATGGCTGCGAACCTGCGATCCTCCTGCCTCAGTCTCTCTAGTACTAGGATTACAAGCGTGTGCCACCACGCCTGGCTCATAGACATTTATTTTGAAGATGAAGAGTATGAGACTTAGAAAATTTATTTCCCAAGATCATAAGGCAAAGTCAGTATTAGAATGAGAACATTTAAAGCAGCTGGGCAGTAGATGAGCACCTTTAAAAAAACAACTCATAAAATGACTTTCAATAGTTAATGTATTTTGTATAAAGCCCCTATGAACAACAACCTTGAAGAGATATTGTTGACTGGGTTAGGCATTCTTTAGAAATTATATAAAGAAAACTGGGCATGGTGGTGCATGTTTGTAACCCCAATACCTGGGAGGCTGAGTCAGGAAGATCACAGGTTCGTGGCCAACCTCAGCTACTTAGTGAGGCCCTCTGCAACTTAATCAGATCCCCCTGTGTCGAAATAAAAAACAGGGCTGGGAGTGTAGCTCGGAGGTAAAATGCCCCTGGGTTCAAACCCAGTAAAACATACACACACACACACACACGCATTATATAAAGAGAAAAGGAGACAGGAAGTGTTAAGGAACTATGGGATGGTGCCAAAGATAAACTTAATTGATTTTACAATCTGCCTGTGGTAGGTTCAATTTTCAAAGGAAGAAATTCAATAAATAGTACAGATTTTTTTTTTTTTTTTTTTTTTTTTTTTTTTTTGGTATTGGGGATGGAACCCAGGGACATTCTACCTCCAAGCTACACCCCAGCCCTATTTTTATTTTTACTTAGGAACAAGGTCTCTCTAGGTTGATGACAGTTTCACTACTTGGTGAGCCTGTCCTCGAACTTGTGATCTTCCTGTCTCAGCCTCCCAAGTACTGGGATTACAGGTGTGCATCACAACGCCCAACTACGAAATGTTTTAATGAGAAGAATGTGTTCAGTTTGTGAAGTCTGTTACAGTAAAAGGGCTAATATCTTTAACATATATGTAAATTGCCTCCAATGCAGTAGAAAAACAGAAAAACACAAGCTTGTAATCCCAGCAGATGGGAGGCTGAGACAGAAGGATCACAATTTGCGGCCAGCCTCAGCTACTTAGTGAGGTCCTTGGCTATTTAGCGAGACCCTGTTTCAAAATAAAGAATCAAAAAGGGCTAGGGTGTAGCTCGGAGGTAGAATGCCCTGGGTTCCATCTCCAGTACTGAAAAAAAAAGAAAAAAAGAAAAAAAGAAAAACACCACAGGATGAGGGCATTCACAGAGGAGGACCACGTATGGCCAGAAAACCATGGAAAAATAGTGAATCCTCCTCTCTGGGGATTCCCAAGTTGAATAATAGCATGGGAGACCTATTGGAATTCCAAATCGGCAAATGTAAGAAAGATATAATGACAGTAATACTGAAATAATTAAGAAGACAATGCAAATATGTGATGTGAGGAGGAGTAGGGAAACAGGCACATGGCCATGGCTGGGGGGTGGATGAGTTCAACTGCATTCATACAATGGAGTGCCATCAATCTAGGTCTAGATATTTACTTAAGTAGAAGTATTTCGAATGAAAGCTTATGACACAGACTGTAGACTATAAAGACAGCAGCAGCTCACTTGGGTAAATAAGTAACTACAGAAAGTTTATGTATAATTATGAATTATAATTACACCTATGTTCATAGTTATATGTAAGTCTTTAGGAATTTACACCAAACTGGTAATTGAGATAATCTACAGATATTGATGTTGTGATTTGCGTAATCCCCTCCTTTTAAATTTATTTATATTTTCCAATTTTGTACAGTAAAACCTGGATTACTTATAGAAATAAACAAAGTCAGAGTTTAAACATAAAATAATGCAGATTCGGTGTTAAAACAGACAAGACCTTAAACATAAATTCCTTAAAATCCTTCATCTGGTTTTCTCAGCTGTAAAGTGGTAATAATAACTGTGCTTACCTCAGTGGGTTTTGTGAAGATTAAATTACATGGCTGCTGTAACCTACCACATGTACTTGTCAATTAATCCAGTAATTACAGAATTCTTACTCCTCCATTACAGGACACTACAAGGTATGAGAAGTACAAGAACGTTTGGGCAGGTTGTTAAATACCCCAAGAGACAGGTGCCAGTAACTCAGACAAGAACACAGAAAACACGAGAGTCATAATTCTATCACACAGAAGGGAATCCCCAAACACACACACTTTAAGGGTATTAAGCACCTATATTAAAGTAATTTGTTTCTTAAAAACAGTCTAGTTGGGCCTGGTGGCACAGGCTTGTAATCCCAGTTCTTGGGAGCCTGAGATAGAAGGATCTCAGGTTGGAGAGCAGCCTCAATTTAGCAAGACCCTGATTCAAAATAAAAAATTAGCCCAGTGTGGTGGTGCATGTTTGTAATCTCAGCATTCAGGAGGCAGAGACCAGAGAATCACGGTTCAGACAGCCTCAGCTACTTAGTGAGGCCCTGTTTCAAAAAATAAGAAGACTAAAAAATAGGGCTGGGGGTGTAGCTCAGAGATACAATGCCCCTGGGTTCCATCCCCAGTATCGCAAAATAAAATAAAATAAAATCAGGGTTGGGGTATAGCTTGGAAGTAGAATACCTCTGGGTTCAATTGCCAGCACCAAACACACACACACACAAAAGGTAGACTAAATGGGTAAACTTTATAGTTATGTGAATTATATCTCAATGAATATGTTTAAGCAATCATTGTAGTATATGGTACTTACCTGAAGGAAATGATCTTAAGAACGTTTTTATACAAAATGTATTGATACAGTATGGAAAATAGCATTGCATTGGAACACTTTTTTTTTTTTTTGGTGGTTGGTACTGGGGTTCCTGGAAGCCCTTCTACCTCTGGGCTACACTCCCAGACCTATTTTTTTTATATTTTTATTTGGAAACAGGGTCTCTTAAGCCAGCGCGGCTGGCTTTGAACCTGCGTGATCCTCCTGTCTCCGCCTCCCAAGCGCGGGGATTACAAGCGTGCGCCACCACGCCCGGCGCATAGGAACACTTTTAAACTTGCTGATTTGAAGCCTATGAAATTTAATCTGGCTCATAAAGTTGTCGAATTGCTTGGAGACTCAATTTTAATGTGTGATTAATAAAATGGTGCCCACACAGGATTTGCAATTATTAAATACTATGACTAAAATAATGAATTCCTTAATTTTTCCTATAAGCCATGGGGAGAAAAAAAACTTTATTTGTTTGGGAGGGGGGAAAGAACGCTGCAGTTTTTTAAAAAATGTAACAGCAATCATTTTTCAAGGTCCAATTAAAATTTCACTTTCTTCAGAAAATCTCTTCCTTGATCATTTGTACACTTGCTGATAATAATCTTAGCTTTCATTTAATGACTGCTAACTCTTCTTATGGGAATATGTTAAGTGTTTCACAGAACTGACCAGATTTACTTTGTCAATAGCTCACGAGGGGTTACTGGCTCCACTTAAGGGATGAGGAGACGGAGACTGGTGTCACAGTTTGGACCCACAAGGGCTCCCAAAGGCCCATGTGTTGTAATCCCCAGCCGGAAGCACTATTTGGAAGTGGTGAATTTTTAGTAGGTAGGGCCTAGGGGAAGGAGGCTAGGGCATTAGAAGCATGCCCTTGAAGTAGATATTAATATTTTAGCAACTTCCTTTCTCTGCCCTAAGGTGAATAGCTCTTTTGGCCATTGTTATGGTTAGATCTATAGCTAATCCATTCTATCATGGCCCCTTGAAGAACTCATAAATTGGTGTTTGGCTGATGTTACTGAGTCATGAGGGTTGTAATCCCAGAAGTGGAGGAATCCATTGTAATGAATTTACCAGGTGGTACCCAGTAGGCCCTAGAGTGTGGCTGGAGGAGGTGGCCTGGGGGTGTAGCCTTGGGGATTATACGATTCCTCCTTCCCTGGCTCTGACCTCTCTCTTGCTTCTGGCCTCCATGATGTGAACCCATCCCATGTGCTCTACTTTTGTCATGCCCTGAGATTCAAGGTCCCCAGCTTCACGTGTACTGAGCCTGAAACTATAAGAAAATAAATCTCCTTTCCTCTAAATTATGTGGTCAGATCTTTAGATTATAGCTTCAGGAATGCTGGTGGATACAGCCATGTACTCTGCCATGATGTATTCAGCCTCCACGGGCCCAAAGGCAGCGGGACCACATGACTACGGCCTGTAACCCTGAACCAACAGAACCCATTCCTCCCTGTAAGTGGATTATGTCGGGCATTCTGTCACAGTGATAGAAAGCTGACAAAAGGTAAGTGAAGCAACGTGACCAGGTCACTTGGCTGGTTAGTAGCCCAAAGCTGGAATTTCCAGTTTACAGACCTGTTAATACTACACCAACAATCCTTCCTCATACCTTTTCCCAGCTGAGAATGTTACAAAAGAATGATTTAGGGAAATAATCATTTTTTTCCCCTTAGAGAGTTTCTAAACAAATGGTGACAAGCTAAAACTATACTTCTGGCAAAATATCTGACTTGGTTTTCTTCAGTAATAATAACAGTGTTCTAAGGGACAATTATAGCAATTTATCTAATGAAAAGAATGATTAACTCTGAGAAAATACACTTTAAGAGACAACTAGAATATTGAACATTGAGCAGGTTAATCATTCAGTAGATGTCTGGAGATGCTATCATTGAGAGCTATTGTTGAGTTTTACATTTATATTTCATCCAGCCTGACATCTTATACTTTATTCGTTCCTTTAGTCTTACATCTTATATTTTACTTACCCACTTATTCAGTATTTATCTGTTGAGAACCTACTATGTGCTATACAGTTCCGGGCATTTGAGATATATTGGAGAACTTAACAGACAAAAATACCTGCCCTTCAATCACCAAGAATACAAATAACAGAGCTGGGCACAGTGGTGTACACCTGTAATCCCAGTACTTGGAAGGCTGAGACAAGAGGATTGAAGGTTCAAGGCCAGCCTCAGCTACTTAACAAGACCCTACTTCAAAATAAAAAAACAAGCTGGGCATGGTGGTGCAGGCTTGTAATCCCAGTACTTGGGAGGCTGAGGTAGGAGGACTGAGGGTTTGCAGACAGCCTCAGCTACTTAGGTCATTCACAACTTAGTGAGGACTTGTTTCAAAATAAAGAATAAAAAAAAAATAAGGCTGGGTGTATAGTTTGGAGGTAGAATGCTGCTGGGTTCCATTCCCAGTACCACAAATAAAATAAAATAGGTTTGGGGTTATATCTCAGAGGTAGGATGCCCCTGGGTTTAGTCCTCAGTATCACAGGGGGAAAATAATTCAAATAATAGAAAATGCTAGTGAGGATGTTGGGGAAAAAAAAGAACATTTAGACACTGTTGGTGGGGTTGTACAATTAGTACAACTGCTACGGAGATCAGTATGCAAGTTCCTCAAAAGATTAGGAACAGAACGATCCAGCTGTTCCACTCCTTGGTATTTATCCAAAATAATTGAAGTCAGCATATTATAATGATATATGCATACCCGTGTTTAATGCAGCACAATTCACAATCGCCAAGTTATGAAAGCAGCCATAGACGGCTTTCATCAATAGACTAAGGGATAAAGAAAATGTCGCATATATACACAATGGATTTTTCTCAGTCAGAGAGAAGAACAAATGACATCATTTGCAGGAAAGTGGATGGAACTGGAGGACATCACACTAAATGGAAAAGGCCAGTCTCAGAAAGCCCAGGCTCATATGTTTTCTCTCACATGGGGAAGCTAGAGAGAAAGGGGTGGGGAGGGATCTCAGGAAAATAGCAGGAAGACCCATGGAGGATGAGGACTAGAGGGTGGGGGTAGGGGAAAGGAAGGGATTCGGGGATGAATTGCGCTACATTGTCCCATGTACAAGTGTGACTAAATCACAGTGAACTCCGCTATCGTGCGTAAGTATAATTCACCAACAAAAATATTTTCAAAACTTGTCCTTAGGGGGGGAAAAAAACAAAAAAGAAAGCCAATGTTTTTTTTTTGTTGTTGTTACTATACTGGGGATGGAACCCACGGGTATTGTACCCTGAGCTACACCCCCAGCCCTTTATAAAAATTCTTTATTTTGTAACAAGGCCTCACTGAGTTGAAAAGGGCCTCACTAAGTAGCTGAGGCTGTCCACAAACTTCGATCCTCCTGTCTCCGCCTCTCAAATGCTGGGATTACAAGCATGAGCCACCAAATATTTTTTTTAAAACACCAATGAAGAAAATTCCGAACTTCATATAATATATGAATCAGTGGGGAAAGGCAGACAAATGAAAAAATAAATATTAGATGATGCTACGTGATAGAAATAACAAGGAACAGGGGACAAAGAAATAAGAGCTGGTGTTAAAATAGTGGTCAAGGAAGGCTGCTCTGAGGCATTAGCATTTTAGGGGGAGGGGGCCCTAGGGATTGAACCCAGGGGCATTCTACCTCTGAGCTATACCCCACCACATTTTTATTTTATTTTACTGGAAAGGGGTCTTGCTAAGTTGCTGAGGTTGACTTTGAACCTGCGATTCTCCTGTCTCAGCCTCCCAAGAGCTGAAATTACAGATGTGTATTATGTGTAACTGAAATTACAGATGTGTATTATTTCTCTGCCTGGCTAAGATATTAGCAGGTAAGGAGAGGTTGGACAAAAGTGAGAGGCTGAGAAAGTGACCCACGAGGCTTCCTGAGGAAGGATCAGCAGAGGCACTGGATGAGCAAGTGCCAGGACCCTGAGCTGGTGCCTCCAGGAAGAATAAAGAGGCCCCAGGGCCGGAGAGAGAGCCGGGAGGGAGTGGTGGCCCACGAGGTTGGCGGGAAAGCAGAGTCCAGGCCATCGTGGGCTGTGTGGCTTTTCTTCTGGAGGAGCTGACCAGTTAGGAGGCCCTGGACTGTTCAGGTGAGATGTGGACGGCAGTGGGGGCATAGTACTGGATGGACATTGGACATATTCTGAACGTGGCACTGACAGAGCTTACTGATGTATTGGGATGTACTGTGTAAGAGACTGTGAGCTCTGAGAAATATTTGTATTAAAATACTAGTCAATTAACTTTTTTTGGTGTCAGGGATTGAACTCAGGAGCTTTCTACTTTTGAGCTACACCCCCAGCACTATTTTATTTTTTATTTAGAAACAGGATCTTACTAAGTTGCAGAGGCTCTCACTAGTTGCTGAGGCTGACCTTCAAATTGTGATCCTCCTGTCTCAACCTCCGGCACGGGCCAGCATGCCTGGCTAGTTAATTAACTTTAAAACAGGATGAGGGGCCCCTGAAGTCCTCTTCGGGCTTGGATCTGGTGCATGCTGACCATCTGACCTTGTGGTTAAGTCAACAGGAGCTGCTACAAGTCTGACTGCTAAGAATAGGATAAAATCCGTGGCGACCCCTCTGTCCAGGCTTGGGAGGGGCTGCCAAGCTAAACAGTGGCTGTGGGAAAGGAGCGAATGTCTTTTCTAGTGAGGTATTTCCAGTTCTGTAAGAAGGTGAAGCGCCTACAGGTGCAGGGACAGATTTTCATCAAGTCCTAGGTGGTTTCAGGGCTGGGAGCAGTTGAAGGCTCTGCCTTAGTTTTTCCCTAGGCTTTCCCCTGCCCTTCTCGTTTCCCACTCTGTCCTTGGCCCAGGCTCTCGGCTTCAGGAACCTGTAGCCCACCACTGCCTCCTCATATTTCAGAGAATTCAGGAGATTTTCTTTCTTCTTTCTTTCTTTCTTTCTTTCTTTCTTTCTTCCTTTCTTCCTTTTTCCCTTTCCTTCTTTCTCTTGGTACTGGGGATTGAATCCAGGAGACTTCTACCCCTGAGATCTACCCCCAACCCCGTTTTCATTTTTTATTTTGAAACAGTTTGGCTCAGTGTCTGAGGCTGGCCTTGAACCTGTGATCTTCCCCTCCCAGCCTCCCAAATATTGAGTTACAGGTGTGCACCATCCCTCCCAGCTCATGGGGATTCTTTGGAGGCCCCCACCCTCCCCCAGGGCAGAAAATGCTCTACCACTGAGCTGCATACCCAGCTCCCCCTTTTATTGGTGGTACTGGGGATTGAACCCAGGGGCCTTCTATCTCCGGACCACATTGCCAGAACTATTTCATATTTTTATTTGGAAACAGGGTCTCTTAAGCCAGCCAGGCTGGCTTCGAACCTGTGCGATCCTCCTGTCTCAGCCTCTCAAGCGCAGGGATTACAAGCGTGGGCCACCACGCCTGGCATACCCAGCCCTTTTAATTCTTTGAGACAGGGTCCCACTAAGGTGCTCAGGCTGACCTCAGATTTGTGACCCTTCTGCCTCTGCCTCCCAGTAGCTGGATTACAGATGTCAGCCACCATTCTGGGCTTCTCTTAAAGGGCCTTAAAATAGATTGTTGGGCTCTACTCTCAGAGATCTGAATTGGGGCGAGCGATAGAATGTGTATAAAAGGGGGCGGGTGGGTGCTATAGCAGGGGGGAGAGGGAGAGCCTCACCATTTGACTGTCTGTCTGTCTTTCATTGGGGATTGAACCCAGGGACAATTCTACCTCTGCTCTACCGCCCAGCCCTATTCCATTTTTTCATTTTTCATTTTGATACACGTTACTGAGAATCTCGCTAGGCTGCTGAGGCTGGTCTCTAACTCGCAATCCTCCTGTCTCAGCCTCCCAAGTACTTCAATGCTCAGGGTGCGCTTCCAGCTCGGGTCTGAGCGTTTGCATTTCGCACGGGCTCTTTGGGGATCCCTGAGGACGGCACTTCTTGTACAGGAGAGCGTGCAAAGCGCCCCAGTGTGACCTCCACCTGCTGGGATGCCTCTGTGTGTGTGTGTGGGGGGGGGGTGTTGGGGGAAGAGTTCCAGCTCAGGAGCTTTAGTCCACTGGTTCATGATCAGCTCCCTTCGAGAGGTTCCCTTAATGGGTGAACAGAAGCGGAGGCGGTGCGGACGGAGAAGGAGCGGGAGTTTCTTCGAGGCTGGGCCGCTGCCGGGAGGCCAGCCCCCGGGCCAGCCCACAGACCTCAGAGGGCGCGGGCCTGGAGGAGGCGCCCGGGACGGCGACGCCTCTCGGAGGAAGTTGGCCCTTTATTACAGAGCCGGTTCCCCACGTCGCATCCACCTTCCCAGTCTGTCTGGGCGCGGGCTGGGTTTCGCTGCCTCTGCGTCCTCCACACCGCACGGTGGCCATGGGCGGCGCCGCATCCAGCCAGCTGGACGAGGGCAAGTGCGCCTACATCCGAGGTACGCCCGCGGCCCCCGCCCGACTGCGGGACGGCGGCCCCGCGCCCGCCCAGCCAGGTCTCCTGCAGGGACACCGCTGCGCTGCGGCTCCTGCTTGGGCTTGGGGTCAGGGGATGGGGATGGCTTGGGGGAGGCAGGTGCAGGATGCCGCGCTGTCTGCCCGGGTCTCAGTTCTCCCTCTTCCCGGAAACGCCTCCTGGTACCTGTTGGTGCTGGACTCAGTTCTGAGCAGTTTCAGCACTTGGCTGCGAAGAAAACTTCAGGGGGATACCCCTGACTTCTGGAGTTTTCCCTGGGGATTCCCGTCCTGTAATGCAGACTTTCCCTCCTTGTAATGATGGCTTTTTTTTTTTTTAAATCACGGGGGTGGGGGGTGGGGGGGGGAGTCACCAGCTTCTCTTGGGGATGATTTCATCAGAAGCAGAAAGGACCCAAGTCACTGCGTTCCCAGGTTGTAAGTTTCCCTTCCCTCCCCAGAGAGGAACTCTGGCGCGTTTTGTAACAGTTGCTAAAGTTATAGGTGGAGAGAAGCTTGCTTTGGGGGAGGTCCTCAGTGATGGAGTGACTCAGGGAAGACCCAGAGGCAGATGAAAACACAAACCAAACTGCACGGAGACTGCAGGAAGTTGGAGGACTCTATCTCCCCGGTGTGCTTAGCATCTGATCCCCAGCCCAACCGGGTCTTCAACCACGACCTGACGTTTGGTTGTCTTGTGAGTGGAGTGTGGACGTTTTAACCCTGATATATCCGAGATACTTTTTTTTTTTTTTTTTTTTTTTTTTTTTTTTTTTTACAGGGGATGGAACCCAGGGTCTGTTTTCCTCTGGGCTATACCCCCAGATCTATCTTATATTTTATTTGGAAACAGGGTCTCATCAAGTTGCCAAGAACCTCACTAAGCAGCTGAGGCTGGTTTTGAACCTGCAATCCTCCTGTCTCAGCCTCCCAAGTACTGGGATTACAGGGGTGTGCCACCACACCCGGCTCAGAAATACTTTTTAAAGTAGATATTACTCTAAGTTTTACCTTCATTCTTTACAGAAGTGGCCAAGTTCTTCCTGACACTTCTTTCTGGTCCTTAGCCTTCCCTAAGAGGAAAGGGATTATTTGGTGTCCTTATGCCATGTTTGTTCTGTCACCACCACAGTTAAAAGTATTTTGAAAGGATATCAAATCAGGGCCCTCGAAGGGCAGTGGACTGAAATTGAATTTCCAGATTCCTGCTGGAATGCTTTTTTTTGGAGGTAGAAGATCAGCAGTAAACCCACACTGTCAGGGGATAAAACTTATGGTCACATATTCCTCTGCTGTTGTTTATTAAAAATGGGGAAAAGATGGATGTTTTATTTAGCTAAACTAAACCTGCCTTCGTCTAAAAAATTTGGCCGTGTGCTTGTTTTTGCCAGACGGGAGGGCTAAGAAACGAAGCAGAGCCTGGTGAGAAAGGACTTGCAGTTAGTTGTCAGCAAGTTGACGTTTATAGCCTTTATAAGACTTTGTTTTACTGGAGAGTGTAGAAGCACCTAAAAGACAGCCATGGAGAATAAGCACTTCAAGTCCAGCAATAGGAGCAGTAAACTTGAGGATGTCAAGGTCCTGAGAATTGCTGCGACTCGTAGGAGCACTGCAGTTGTAAAGAAAGTGTGTCACCCTCTGTGTTCTGAAACCAATGATTACACGTACGGAAGTCCAAGGCAGGGCCCAAGAAGGACTCGTCGTCATGAATGCATCTGAATGAGTACTACCAGTGCTCGGTGCGTCCATCTGGTTCAGCTTTCTCTCCCCTTTCTATATTTGGGGGCACTTTAAAAGTAGGTGTTCAGGGGGAGGAAAGAGAAGAGTTAACGCTAGAGCAGCTCCAGAGAAAAGGAGACAGGGCTTCATGTGAGAACGCTCGTCTTGCCAAAAGAGAAAAGAATCTTGGAAAATACGTGCTGTTGTGAATTGTTGGTGCATGAGGAAAGCAAGATCACGGGGCTGGGATTTCTTGGTGGTTTTGAAGCCTCAGGTCCTCGGTTTAAACCCTAACCCTGTCTTTACCCCTCCACCCATCCTTTCGCCTGTGTGCATTTCTCAAGCTTTGCCTTAACTGTTGCAAAACAATTTGGGGAATGACTATAAAGCTTAAATATAATTTTATGATCTGTTTTTCATAATGTAGCCACTAGCGAAATCTGGGTTTAAAAGCTCTTTGAGTTGCACTGGGAATCTCACTATCATGTACAATTATAAGGAAGAAAGAAAGCCCAAAGATGGTACCAATAAGAAAGAGAGAAAGCCCTTGTAGCCAAGGCAATGCACTTCTTTTGAGCTTGGTACATTTTGCTGATATGGAGAATAGCTACTCCATATTTTCTGTTTTCTTAACTTTATTTTGTGTGTGTTAAAAAAAAAACACAACCAAACAACCCTATCCTTAGGCCAGGCATGGTCCTTGTGGACAGCCTCAGCTACTTAGCTAAGCCCTTTGCAACTCAATGAGACCCTGTTTCGAAAATAAAAAGACTAGCTGGGCGTGGTGGCACAGGCTTGTTATCCCCTGCTTGGGAGGCTGAGATGGAGGAAACTTCGCAGGTTCAAGCCAGCCTCAGCTGGTTTAAGAGACCCTGTTTCCAAATAAAATAGAAAATAGATTTGGGAGTGTAGCCTGGAGGTAGAAGGCCCTGGGTTCCATCGTCAGTACCACCAATAAACAAACAAACAAACAAACTAAAAAAATAGGGCTGGGGGTGTAGCTCAGAGGTACAATGCTCCTGGGTTCACACACACACACACACACACACACACACACACACACACACACAAATTTATCCTTTTGATATGCTTATCAAGTTTAAGAGCTGCCCCTCGAACTGGGTACTGCCGAACTTGGTCATCTGTGTCACAGGGCTGTTTTTTCTTTTTTTTCTTTTTTTTTTTTCAGTACTGGGGATGAACCCAGGGACATTCAGCCTCCAAACTATACCCCCAGCCCTATTTTTTAATCTTTATTTTGAAACAGGGTCTCACTGAGTTGCAAAGGGCCTCACTAAGTAGTAGCTGAGGCTGTCTGCAAACTGCCATCCTCCTGGCTGAGCCTCCCAAATGCTGGGATTACAAGCGTGCGCTACCTCGTCCAGCTCACAGGGCTGTTTTGGAAATATGTTATTTATTAGGAGTTAGTCTCTAGGTAATATGCATATACATACATATATGGGAATCCCTAATGTAATATTGCAAAGCCATAAACGATTTTGTAAACAGAGTTTTCTAATCAATCAAAAAAAAAAAAAAGTAAAGATAGGAGGCCAAGACAGGTGAACATTTTCTGCAGTACTTATGGGAAGGACAGTGACCTTGTCTCTGAGGATCTTAATACAAGCCTTAATGAACCCCAAAGTCCGATGCCGGATCAAGACAGGTCTTGGTAAAATAGTTCCTTTGACTATAGACATTGGCTTAAAGAGGACACTGTAGGCATTGCAACTTCCAAAATGATGACAGTACTTTTGATTATTTATTGTTGTTACGGGCCACTGAACGGCTTGTAGTTTTACAGTATTATAATCTTTGGGCAGGCTGGGCGCGGTGGCGCACGCTTGTAATCCCCGCACTTGGGAGGCGGAGACAGGAGGTTCACGCAGGTTCGAAGCGAGACCCTGTTTCCAAATAAAAAAGTATAAAATAGGTCTGGGAGTGTAGCCCGGAGGTAGAAGGGCTTCCAGGAACCCCAGTACCACAAAAACAAAAACAAAAACAAAAACAAAAAAAACACCAAAAACAAAAACAAATAATCTTTGGGCAGGTCTGAACTAGATCCATAGGAAGTCAGCGGCAGGAGTACAATTTGTAGCGGTATTTTCTCATTTCATTAAAAATAAATGTACTGTGAAAATTTTACAAAATATGCAGTGTGAATTATGGCAGTGAATTTTAATCTCCTAATCAGAAATTTTAATTTTTAAAATTTTTGTCAGTAAAACGAGGTAGCATGACTCCAAGAAGCGACCAACCTGTACCGTGACACGGGAAATGAATTCGAAGTCAGGAGTGAAGGTGAAGGATAAAGGGAAGGAAGACAAAGGAGTGGAGGCAGCCATCGGCTGCAGTGACTGAAGCATGGGACACGAAGGCGAAATTCTAACAGCGCCACACTAAGATGCACACACACACACACACACACACCACCACCACCAAACAAAACCCTAAATGCATTACAGACTTTGTCGTTTGAAACTGGAAAAAAAGACTAGCAAATTACTGCCCATAAGAAAATGCAAGCCAGCTTTTAAAAGTGCCTTTTTGTTGCTGTTACTCCATGCTTTTCTCACTTAGAGGAGAGAATAAAAGGTTTAGCTATATGAAAAAAATCAATTCAGCTTTGCAAATTGCAGGGCCTAGGACCCAGAGAAGTTTGTATTTCTATGCTCGCTGTTACATGGAACACGGCTATGGGTTTAGAATAAATGAATAGCTAGGATCTCAGAAGAATTAAAAAAAATAAAGTCCATAGTCTGAATGAATTTTTTTTTTTTTTTTTTTTTTTTTTTTTGGTGGTACTCGGGTTCCTGGAAGCCCTTCTACCTCCGGGCTACAATCCCAGACCTATTTTTACATTTTTATTTGGAAACAGGGTCTCCTAAGCCAGCGCGCGCGGTTGGCTTCGAACCTGCGCGATCCTCCTGTCTCTGCCTCCCAAGCGCGGGGATGACAAGCGTGCGCCACCACGCCCGGCCAGTCTGAATGAATTTTGAAAGATGAGTAAATGTCTCTATGTCAAATCACGTGGGTTTCTTTTTCCTTTTTTTTTTTAAAAACTATCTATTTAAAAATAAAACATAGGTTCAGAAAACCACACAAAAAGATGCGTAATTTAGTGAATCATTATAAGACAAATATCTCTGTAGCCATAACCTGGGGCAGAATAGTAAGAACCTCACTGGTTGTCACAAAAATCCCATGTGCTTCATCCCAACTTTCAATCTGTTTGTTTCTCCAAACTATAACCACCACTTTCAGTTATTTGCTGCTCAAGAAACTATGTTAAAGACACTGGCTCTACCCATGTATTTATATGCTCACAATTTTGCTATCTGGACCGGAATTCTGGGTGGTTCTACTTCTTTTTTATTTTATTTTTTTACTTCTTATTTTTGCTGGTGGTCCTTCCTGTCCCTGGGTTCAGTGTGGACCAGCTGGTGGTTGGATTTAACTGGGGAGGCTTTGCTTCTCCCCGTGTGGCTTTCTACACAGTCTCTCTGGTACAGCATCAGTCTTTTTAAAAAGAGTGGATCTGGGTTTACAAGGATGTTAACGCTTCTAGAAAGTGCTAGGGCTTTTTTATGGCCTAGGCGGAAGCAGGGAATATGGCGTTACTCTGCCAAATTCTGTTGGGTAAAGCAAGTGTCAGGGCCACCCGGGTTCCAGAGGAGGGGACTCCACACAGGCACGAGTATCAGGAGGTATCTTATGTAGGGGCTACCCCGGTAACCCCAGTCACAGACTGCCACACCACCAACCTTAGAATTTATACTAATTACTTCCTTCTGCTTCCTTATAGTTGTGTCACACACTTGTGCACTTAAAAAACACTGTGTCATCTTTTAAAAATGTAGTTTTAGTGGTGTGTTTTAATCATATATCCTAATGAAGTTCAGAGCAATAGAGGAAGCCATGCACAGAGGACTCCGTGAGCTTTCCCCCACCCCACCCCACTAATCACTTACACACTTAAGAACATGCCTTTCAAGTCTGTCTTATCTACAAATTTCCCCCTCTATCCCCCTCTTTGTTACTTGTAAATTATTTATTGAAGGATCTGGGCTGATTGGCGGGTGGGCTTTTCTCCACTGACCCACACATCAGTGGAGTCTGCTCATGGCACAGGTCCACACATTCCTCCTGTCTTTTCTACAAATATAGAGGCTTGACCAGTCTCGGGATGAATCCTTTTGTCACATACTTTAAAGATACCGTCTCTAATCATGCTTTTTTTTTTTTTTCCCTCTATCTGGACTGGGACCAGCTGGGTACTTCTATTTATTATTTTTTCTACTTATTATTTTTTGCTGGTGGCCTTTTCTGTGGATACTTAAGGGGTGGACCAGCTGGTGGCTGGACTTAACTGAGAAGGCTTTTGCTTCCTATCGGTGCTGCTGAGTTCTTCATTTGATAGTATATACTATCTGCTTGTCTTTTCTTTTTGATGTTAGTACTCCTGGGGGTGCATTGCCAGGACTTGTTCATTCATTGAGACTTAAAAAATGATCCATTCAGTTCGTGCCCAGCCTCAGCAACTTAGGCCCTGTTTCAAAATAAAAATAAAATAAGGCTGGAGGTTTAGTTCAGAGGTAGAATGCTTCTGTGTTCAATCCCCAGTAACACACACACACACACACACACACACACACACACACACACACACAGTCCATTCTTTGAGTCTCTCTATAAGAGCAAATAAACCTTTTCCAGGCACCTCCCTTGCAGACTTCCCTGACACCCCACTGGTCAGAATTAAGTCACACATTCCTCTCTAAGCCATCACTGGCATGAGTATGAAATTAACATGATTTATTAGACCAATGAAGATTCACCCCTTAACTGGAGCTTGGACCACTTTTCTAAGTCACAGGTTATAAGGAAGATCTTGAGACCTGAACCAAATTAGGTTCAATTACAAGAAGAAAGAATGCATAGCTGTTGTATAGATCAGCAACATTACCAATTTTTGAAATGTGTCAAGAGGAAATAAAAAGGGCATCAAGGTAGAAAACTGGTGATGAGGATAAGGGAGGGGATGAGATATATGTAAGATATGGTGTTCAGGAGGATCATATAGTGCTACCTATGTGAAGAATCAAAAGAAGGATCATTTGGGTAGAGAGAACCTCATATAGAAGGGGAAGGAAGGGGAAGAACTGGAAAGAACTGGAGAAAGGGTAGTATGTTTGGAGTAGTGAACAAGAGGAGAGAGGTGTGCTTGGAGGAGAGTACTAATTTTTATATTGGTGCGTTGTAGGCATACATCTTAATGGAGTCCATGATAGTAGAGGCATACATGCACACATCACTCATTTAGCCCTTTCTCAATTTCTACCCCATTTCCCTCCCCCACCCTGTCTATTAATATTTTATTGCCTCTTGACTGCCATCAGAATGTAAGCTCCATGAAAGCAGAGACTAGTTTGATTCATTGCTCTCTCTGCAGCAAATAGATGGCTGTCTGAAACATGGTCCCTGATAAACAAATAGCTTAATGAATGAATGGAAGGACAAAAAAAATTACAACTACAACAGATTTCTTACAAAATAAGAGGACTGTTGAATTTGTAAAACAGGTTCAGAATGTGATGAAGAAACTCTAATAGAATAAGAAAGAGCTCTTAGAAATGAACAATGTGATGGTTAAAAATGTCAAAACCCAACTGTTTGCTTTGGGATATAAAATCGAGGAAATATTTTGGAAAATAGAATACAAAGATCAAAAGATAGAAAATAGAAAAGGCATTATTTAAAAAAAAAAAACATTTAAGGTTGCCGGGCATGGAGGCACACGCTTGTAATCCCAGCGCTTGGGAGGCTGAGACAGGAGGATCTCACAGGTTCAAAGCCAGCCTCAGCTACTTAGTGAGGCTCTCAGCGACTCAGTGAGACCCTGTTTCCAAATAAGTCCTTGGGTTCCAACCCCAGTACCACCAAAAAAAGAAAAAAACAGCTTAAGGTGAATTCAAAAGTTTCAACAGGTTATTAGAGAAGAAAGACAATGAAGGGAGAAAATTCTGTCAAAGAAATAATATAAGGCCATTTTCTAGAACAGAAGGTCATGCATCTCTGAATTTATAGGGCCAAACAATTTTTAAAGGTCACCAAGATGGGCCTAGTCCAAGCTCCCATCATCCCAAGTATGAAGATAGGTCAGTGGGCTGAGTCCTCAGTAGGAGTGAGCAGAAATGAACCCCAGTCTGCAAGGCTGACTGTGAAAAAAGTAAATCAATAGAAACTAAGTCAGGAATTACAGGTGTGATGGATTCAGCAGACAAGGTTGTTGGGTGTGATGGCGCACGCTTGTTATCCCAGCCTTGGGAAAGCTAAAAAATGAAGTGAAATTGTGTATATTCTTTTTTTTTTTGCAGTAGTGGGGATGGAAACCAGGGGCATTCTACCACCAACACCCCCAGCCCTACGTTTTATTCTTTATTTTGAAACAGGGTCTCACTGAGTTGCAAAGGGCCTCACTAAGTAGTGGCTGAGGCTGTCTGCAAACTGCGATCCTCCTGTCTCAGCCTCCCAAATGTTGGGATTACAGGCATAGGCCACCATGCCTGGCTGTATATGTTCTTTCAAAAAGGACATTGTTAATAGTGTTCGTGTCCCCTTAACTCTGGGGCTCACTCAAGACAAGTAACAATTACTGTGATTATCTCCAAAGAATTCAGAGCCTTTCCAAATTTGGGTTGAATGTGTTTGTTTAAAGAATTATTTCCTATGTAAGTCATGCTAAATGTGTTATCTAGATATGTCTGAATAATTACCCAGGCCATGCTGACACAGGCTTAGAGTTAGAATAAAGAGAAACTTTATTAGTGACAATGACAAATGTGTAGTATCTGGAGTATAAATATTTAAAATGGTTACGTCAGAAAGAAGGATGAAGTGAGTAACAATAATTGAAATGCACTGGTTAAATTCAAAGTAAATAAGAATTTTAGAGTGAGACCTATGCAAATCAACTGAGATGTCAGTTCTTAATTAGAAGCAATGCCTGGTCTGAGAAATGATAAGAGTAGTAGTAAAAGTTAACATTTTTTTCTGAATGCCTACTATGTGGCTGGTAAGTAAATGTCTCGGAAAAAGAACAGGATAATTTCACATCCTCCAGAAATTCCATGTTCGCATGGCCTCTTTTTTTCTTCTTCTGGGGATTGAACCCAGGGGCATTCTATCTCTGAGCTACACGTCAAGCTCGGTTTTATTTTGATTTGGAAGCAGGGTCTTACTGAATTGCTGAAGGCTTATTAACTTGCTAAGGCTGTACTCGAACCCGTGATCCTCCTCTCTCAGCCTCCCAAGTACCAGAATTGCAGGCGTGTGCCCAGTTTCACGCGGCCTTCTTCTTTAATGGAAAGGACTCTCAGCTTGATAGGATTTGAGCCGTGTCTCAGCTCTGTTAGTATTTCAGATAAGCAGAACCCATTACCCGTCCCTTGGTATAAGTTGAAACACTTACTAAGCCTTTGATTTCATATCTGAATTCTAAATGAGCTGGCTAATTTTTGAAGTGAATATTTTCAGTGGATGAGATGGTCGATAATGAATAGCTTAATCCAGAAATTAAAATTCATCTAAATGTTAGCAAAGCATAATGTGAAATTTACAAATAGGTGAAAGCCCCATTGCAGATCATTTTAACTTGAAAGAAAATGATGCCTTTAGGCAAATTCTTCATTATAAAGGGAAATATTTATATTTGGGAGGCAAGGCACAAAAGCCTAATTAATGGAGCTTTCAAATTTGCAAAACAGCCGTGGCAGTCTCCTGAGGACTTGCTGAATCTGAAGCTGGATTTTCTGTACATTTTTGAATCCGCAGACTGGCTGCCTTCTGTTTCTCTTATGTGAAACTGGGACGAGAAGAAAAGAGCTCAGAAATAAATAAGATAATGTAATAAATGTAATGTGATTCCCAGAGTTCCCAGTCCTGCTATTATGCTAATCAATTTGTTTTACTATCAGTAATGGCATTGGGGCCTTTGCAGAGTAAATAATTGGCTCTCGCAGCCTGCCAAATAATACCTATCTCACATTTGTTCAGTAGACTAATTAATGTTTGAGTGTTTAAACACAATGCCGCTACAGAAGCAATGGCATTATAATGTGTTGGGACACTCTAGTATTGTAATTAGTACTAATTAGATTCTTTTCAACAGCTTGTTGAATTTACAAATTACTGCATGTAAGGTATTCTGCTTTATTTACTCATTATGAAGGAGGCAGGCACAATGGTTTAAATAGAAACCTTTAAGTAACTTTCTCAAGGTTAAACACCAACCTCTCCCTAAAAGACGAGGGAGGGACAATAGGAAGACACCTTTTTTTTTGGGAACTCTCATGGGGCAGAGCCATTCCAGGTATATGCCAGGTACAGGCTTGCTCTGGCTCTGGGCATCTCTTTTTAAGGCAGAATTTAATGACCTCATATTGGTAGTTGGAACCATTCACGGTGGATGTCTTTTTTTCTTGAGACCCCATTTACCAGCACATCACTGCCAGAGCCCCTTTCCTGCGTGTATGCGTGGAGTCTACTTGCAGGGGTAACCAATGGCAGTGTCCTGAAGCTGGATTTCAGTCGTGCATTAGTCAGAGTGGGCTAAAAGAAGAAACAAACATCCCTCAAACCCCA
This sequence comes from Muscardinus avellanarius, assembly GCF_963383645.1. Lineage (NCBI taxonomy): Eukaryota > Metazoa > Chordata > Mammalia > Rodentia > Gliridae > Muscardinus > Muscardinus avellanarius. Next base: position 102,785,334 of record NC_137793.1, read on the forward strand.
CTGACCCAACAGGACACAGTGAGGGCTGTGAATGGGGGGTAGGGTCCTTTCGGGACCCAGACTCTTCTCACCTTGCACCATGGACTCCTTGGGGAGTCCACGGGGAAACCGATGGACCCTTTCCATGGGGAAACCGAGGGACCCTTTCCCAGATTAACATTTTCAAATAAAAACAAAAACCAATACTACAGGATTAAAAAACAACTACACCAAGATGCTGTTAACAAAACTCTTTTTTGAATCTCTGCTACAACAAGAGATGCTTCTCTCCTAATGCCTTTGATAACAAGGTCTTACGGTGGATGTAAGAACTACTGTCCCTTTGAAGAGGTACTATTCTAGGATCTGCAGCAACTAAAATGTGCTATGAGAACATTTGTGAGCACTATTGGTGACAAAGTCACAAGGACTTCTAGACTTGACTGTGGTTTGCTGCCTATCTTCATCAGTGAAGAAAATGATGAATTACATTTGGAGGCTAATAAAAATAAAGGTTAAGAAAAATAAATTTCCCCCATTTAATTTTCAGACACCCTGAATTCTATGAATGGAACCTCCCAGGAGTCATAGGTCCCAGTTAAAGAATCCTTGGCTTACTGGCTCCATTATTCTCAGGGCCACAGAGGCCTTGGGTAGATGCTAGGCATATGCCTGCAAATAAGGAAAGAGGGTAACTGGGTAAGAGGAGAGAGATTCTGCGGGTAGGTTTTGTGGACCAGGCCTCAAGGTGGCATGAACTATTTCTGTCTAAACTTCCTCTTCCCACATGAAGGCTCCTTCTGTGTCTTTTCATGTTTGGGTTCTATCACAAATCCTATTCTTTTCTTTGTCGGCCACCTTTTCTTCATAGCAGCGTGTACATGGTGAGCCTAGCCTTTTGATGAATAGCTTTTCTGCTTCGAGTAGATTCTCACTTTGAAGGCAGGGTATATGTTTCATCTTCAGGTAAGAAAAGTTGAAGCCCTCTCAGCCCAGACTGTCCAGTTGCCGCTAGACACTGATGACTTGGGCGCTTGAGATGTGGCTAGCCCAGGTTAAGATACGATGTAAGTTTGAAGATTTAGTGCAAAGGCTGTACAACCTTGAAGATGCAAATTCAGACCTTAACAATTTTGAGAGTTTAGTACTGAAGAAAGGAATGTTAAAAAAGATCTCAGTATTACTTAATAGCAATTTCATATTTAAGTGGGACTGGTTGGATACAATTGGGTTAAAACAAATTGAATTGGTTTTTAAAAATTTTAATGTAGCTCCTAACAAATTTAAGATTACAGTTGTGGCTCACAGCTACAGCTCATGTCGCCCGCCCCTCATACCTTCCCTCCTTCCTTCTTTCCTTTCCCTCCCTCCCCTCTCCTTCCTTTCCTTCCTTTCTTCTTTCTTTCTTTTTCTTTTCTTTTAGATTGGAGTTCTACCACTGAGACCATTTTTCTTTTTGAATACTTCCCATGGTATTTCCTTTACATTGCTGTTCCTTTTTTTTTTTTTTTTGCCGGTCTGGGGATGGAACCCAGAGGCACTCTACCTCCCGAGCTACACTCCCTGCCCTATTTTTTATTCTTTATTTTGAAACAGGGTCTCACTAAGTTGCAGAGGGTCTCTCTAAGTAGCTGAGGCTGTTTGAGAACTGTGATCCTCCTGTCTCAGCCTCCCGAATGCTGGGATTACAAGCGTGCGCCACCACGCCCGGCTGACACTGCTGTTCTTGAATCGAGATTCCTAGACGATTCATCTGCGAGGAATCCTATAGGTAAGCAACTCCTCAGGCCCCTCTATTGTAACCGAAGAGGCTGATTCAGCTGCCCCCACCCGCCTAGCTAGTAATGGCAGATAAGAGACTGGAATTCAGGTAGCCACACTCCTGGTACGAAGCTCTTTTCATAGCCTGTGGTCATTACCCAAACCAAACCAGAAACTTTCAAGATTTGAGTTTCTAGACCAACCCAAAATATGCTAGGTAATTCAGAGTAATAAATAAGAACTCTGAAAATGACAAGGCTTTTTTTTTTTCCAGTCTGCAATATCCTTCGGCCATAGATTTTAAAATTTAAGTATAGCTTCCCCTTGCTAGTGGAGAATTGCTGGCATAGACGGGCAGCCTGGCTGGCATCGATGCCATCATGAACCCAAAAGAAAGAAGCTCTGAGGGCTTTTTCCTGGACCCTGTTCTCCTGCGTTTCACTTTGTTGAATGCTTTAAGCTTAAAAAGAGGCAGGACAATCCTGATCTCTTCCTGATTTGGTTTCACAGGGACAGAAACTGGGAACCCTAGTATTTAACATGACTACTCCTTCCTCTTAGCCAGGCGGGAGTGAATAGTGGTTAAAAAGATGGTGGCCTTCATTGGCTCCCACTCTAGACTCTGTAGCCAAGTCTCAGAGGATGTCCAGGGTCTTTGCTAGCCTTTTTGCTTCTCAGCCTTCTTTCCCATGGATTTCCCCCTCTCCAACTCATTCCCCAAAGGATCACACTGGGGCCGTTATGAATTAAGAAAAAGCCTTAGATAATAAGACTCTTATCTTAAGCGACCGATTAGCAATGCAATATTCCTCCCCACTTTAAGAATGAAATAATGTGAGTGCTTTTTGAAAGTCATATGATTTGCTCTTGAGATTTAAATAGTATAGCTAACTCGGCATGCTTTGGAAAAGATTATGTCACCTGGGCCCCGGAGTTGTCCCATGTTCTCTGCATTATCAGAGGCCTGTAGAATTCTGAGATGAGCCGTAAGGAATGTCTGCTGACCCATGACAACTTTAGTGGACACTTATCGACTTGTTTCATGTTTTGACATCTTCTCTCTTCGATGTTGCTGTTTGGCAGTTTCTTAGGAAACTCTTGATGCGTTCCGTAGCTAAGGGCTTTGCCCTTTTCTGACCACGGACACCAATGGATGTCTGAGTAAGAGAACACAAACTCTTCATGTCTCCCTATGGATTTTCTAAAACTATGTGTGTTGACAACCCAAACTTAGCCTTTCTCCAAGGATATTCTTTAAGTTTTGCATTGTTAATTAAAAGGAGAAGTATAAGCTAGGTGTGGTGGCACATACCTGTTATCCCAGTACTTTGGAGGCTGAGACAGGAGGATCACACATTCAAGGACAGCCTCACCAATTTAGTGAGGCTCTTTGCAAATTAGTGAGACCAAATTTCATAATAAAAAATAGGGCTGGAGGTGTAGTTTAGAGGTAGAATGCCCCTGGGTTCTGTTCCCAGTACCGCAAAAATAAATAAATAGAAAGCGCTGGTGTGTTTGTGTGTGTGGGTGGGTGTAGCTCAGAGGTAGAATACTCCGTGGTCCAATCCCCAGAACTAAAATAAATAAATACAAAAATAAAACAGGTGGAAACCTCGCTCCCGTGAACTTCCATCCATAGAAGTGGTGGCAAGGAGAAAGAAATGAAAGAAGCGACAGGATGGTGAGTGGTAGCATCCTGAAGCAAGAAGCCCAGCGTGGTGGCCCAGGAACTAGAAATGGGAGCGAGAAATGGCTTGAGGAGGGAGGAGCGGAAGGGGCGGGGCCACAGCGGAAGGGGAGGAGCCACAGCAGAAGGGGCGGAGCCACCGCACAGGGATTTATCAGGACTCACACTCTTATTACACTTGGGCAGTTAGGAGCCAGGCAATGACACCATCTGATTTCTCTAACTGCCGCGTAGGGAATAGACTGTAAACCGGACAAGAGACGAAGGAGGAGGGTTAGAAGGGAGCTGCAGCAAGAATCCGGGCGGGGATTATGTTGCTTTGGCTAAGGAGTAGCTGGAGGCAGTGAGAAGTAGTTGGGAGATATATATATATATATATATATATATATATATATATATATATATATATGTAATTATTATATATTATATATTATATTATTATATATTTATTATATATTTATTATATATTATATATTAATCATTATATTATATATTAATTATTATATAATATATAATAATATTATATATATATATATATATATATATATATATATATGTTGGTGTTACTGGGGATGGAACCCTTCTACCTCCGGGCTACACTCCCAGATTAATTTTTAAATATTTTCTTTGGAAACCGGATCTCAAGCCAGTGCGACTGGCTTCGAACCTGCGCGATCCTCCTGTCTCCGCCTCCGGAGCGCAGGGATTACAAGCTTGGCCACCACGCCCGGCGGGTTATACATATTTTGAAGGAAGAGGTTTGTGTGCTATGGTGGGGGCGGAGAAGTGGCTCCAGGTTTTATAGCTCCAAGTTTTGTAATTTTTTCTTTTGGTGGGGGCATTCTATCGCTGAGATACAACCCAGCCTGTTTTTTATTATTTATTTGGAAACAGGGTCTCACTAAATTGCAGATGGGTTCACTAAGTAGCTGAAGCTGGTGGCGAACCTGTGATCCTCCTGTCTCAGCTTCCCAAATACTGGGATTACAAGGGTGCACCACCACGCCCAGCTCCAGCTCTATTTTTACTTTTTAATTTTGAAAGTTGGTCTCACTAATTTGCATAGGACCTCACTAAATTGGTGAGACTGTTCTCGAACCTACCTCCCAAATACTGGGATTATAAGTGTGGGTCACCACGCCCGGCAAGGTTTATGATCTTAACAGCAGAAAGAATGGAGTCTCTATTTCCTGAAGCAGTGGGGACAGGAGGGCAGATCTGAGGGCAAACACGAGTTCATTTGGGGTCATGCTAAGTTTGAAATTCCAGTGGAGTGACTGGTAGGTGGTTGAATGTCTTGACTAATAGTAACTGTCATATCTCAAGTGAGGCGCTAAATTACCTGCCAGGGACATACTTGTTACCCTATAGATGTTCTCTCAATAACCTCCGGAGATAGGCGCTGTTACCCTCGTTTTGCAGATGGCAACACTGAAGCCCAAAGAGATTATCTCTGGTAGAACCCACAGGTCTACTATTTAGTGGGCAAAACGGTCCTTGAAGCAGAGCCCTGGTCCTTTTTCACTGTGGAGTCAGGGAGGGAAGAGGCGGGCCTTGAGAGTAGCTGAGCTGAGCGTATTTCCCAGTGAGTATGCCCCTGGCCCTCTGTCAGTTGCTCTGACTTCTTTTTGTCTTAATTCTCATGGACACCTTGAATTCTATTGAGTTTTGGGTCAGAAATGTTGTTCATTATTTAGGAGCAGAAAGATGTTGATGCTAAATATTTACCATCTATTTTACTTCTGAGGACTGCAAATAATTTTCAGCGCCAAATGCTATCATTCAAAAGGACAGTAAAAACTGTCATCTGATAGAACCATTGTTTCCCAAAGAACTGAGCCTGGATGCTGATCTAGGTCCATGATTGTCTTTTTTTTTTTTTTTTTCCCAGCCAAATTGGGCATTTGGCCATGAATTTTCATTCCTAGCATGTCCTCCGCTGAAAGCAGCTTCTTATTTCTGATGCTACTGAGTAAGTGAAGTTCCCCCATCTATATTTCATGATAGCCTTTAGATGAACAAGCAGAAGTATAATCAGGATGCTCTCATTTGCATAAGCATCTCCATGACAGGTCATCAGATATTTTTATTGTTCTTGGGTGCATTTCATGGGCTGCTGAAGGCATGCACACACGTCTCTAGCCATTCATCTTTATACCCAGCTTAATGGCCCCTGTTACATATCAGGAGGATGATGGAATGAAAAGAAGGGTATCCCAGGCCTGGCTGCCTAAGAATGTGAAGTAAATTATGGCAGGGAAATAAATTACGGGGACTCGTGCTCATATCTCAGTTACTTTTTGAAAACTTCATCTCACCGGGAAAAACGGTTCTGGACAACCCAGGAAAAAATAAAAGAGTTGTGTGTCTTCTCACCAAGGGCCTCGGAGTCCTTGTTCCTGTCAAGATAATGAAGACTACTTTTATGATCTCTTGAGGTCGTCTACATCTAAATTAGGGCTAGTGCACTCACTTGGTTGCAGCTGGGAGTTCTTACCTTTTATTTATTTTTTTTCTGGTACTGGGGCTTGAACCCAGTAGCATTCTACCTCTAAGCTATACCCTTGGTCCTTTTTATTTTTTATTTTGAAACAGAATCTCACTAAATTGCAAAGTTGGTGAGGCTGCCCTTGAACCTGCGATCCTCCTGTCTCAGTCTCCCAAGTACTGGGATTACAGGTGTGCAACACCACGAATGACTTAGGTTTTCTTCTTTCCTTTCTTCCTTTTCCATTTTGGAAATTTTTTACTTTGTCTTTTTATTGGTGCATTACAGTCTCCCGTCACAATTAAATCACGTTGACAATGACATACATGCACACACTCTTGGTGCCCCCATTTCCCTCCCAATACAGAGTGCCCAGATTGATGATGTTGGCATATATTCACATGTCTACACAGTCTATAGAAGTATTTCTATTAATGGACCTCAAGGGAGCCAGGGAGGAGAGATAAGGGTGGGGGTAGAAAAAGACTTAGGTAGAGCTGTTTTAAATAAACACTTGATTAAATCAGCCTTTCTTTTTTCCTTCTTTCCTTCCCTCCTCCCTCCCTCCCTCCTCCCTCTTCCCTCCTCCCTCTTCCCTCCTCCCTCCTCCCTCCTCCCTCCTCCCTCCCTCTGTGGATTGAACCCATGAATGCACCACCACTGAGCTGCATCCTCAGCCCTTTTCATTTGAGGTGCAGTCTTGCTAATTTGCCTAGGCTGTCCTCAGTTTGTAATCCTCTGGCCTCAGCATCCACGGTAGTTGGGATCACAGGCATGGGCCACCACGCGGGGCTTTTTATTACACTTTTCTGGTCTCTACTCAATGAAATGGCTTCTCTGTGATGGAGGAGGGACCGGAACCCGGCTCTGCATAATTTTCTATAGATATCATCACCCTCAGTTTTCTAACTAGGAGCTGAAACTTAAATTATGGTTCGTGACTCTCTCATTTAAATATGGGCAAAGTATATTCCTATTAGCATCGTCCTTGTTTAGTTTGGGAACTTTGAAGGAACACAGGTTAAACTTATTATCACAAGATTAACAATTCTTTTGTTTCTAGGGGGAAGTGCTCCCTCCTCTTCCTCCCTCTCCTCCTCCTCCTCCCCCTCCTCCTCCTCCTCCTCCTCCTCCCCCTCCCCCCTCCTCCTCCCCCTCCTCCCCCTCCTCCTCCTCCCCCTCCTCCCCCTCCTCCCCCTCCTCCCCCTCCCCCTCCTCCCCCTCTCCCTCCTCCTCCTCCCCCTCCTCCTCCTCCCCCTCCCCCTCCTCCTCCTCCCTCTCCTCCTCCCTCTCCTCCTCCCCCTCCTCCTCCTCCTCCTCCTCCCCCTCCTCCCCCTCCCCCTCCTCCCCCTCCCCCTCCTCCCCCTCCTCCTCCTCCCCCTCCCCCTCCTCCCCCTCTCCCTCCTCCTCCTCCTCCCCCTCCTCCCCCTCCTCCCCCTCCTCCCCCTCCTCCTCCCCCTCCTCCTCCTCCCCCTCCTCCCCCTCCTCCCCCTCCCCCTCCTCCCCCTCCCCCTCCTCCCCCTCCTCCTCCTCCCCCTCCCCCTCCTCCCCCTCCCCCTCCTCCCCCTCCTCCTCCTCCCCCTCCTCCTCCTCCTCCTCCTCCCCCTCCTTCCCCTCCCCCTCCTCCCCCTCCTCCTCCTCCCCCTCCTCCCCCTCCTCCCCCTCCTCCTCCCCCTCCTCCCCCTCCTCCTCCCCCTCCTCCTCCTCCTCCCCCTCCCCTCCTCCCCCTCCTCCTCCCCCTGGATTGAACCCAAGGGAATCCTACTTGCAGGTCACACCCCGAGCCTTTTTAAAAACCAAATCTCACTAGCTCGCTGAGTGTCTTGCTGAGTTTCTGAGGCTGGCCTCAAACCTGTGATTCTCCTATCTCAGCCTCCCAAGTACTGATACCCAACTTCCTTATCCTTTTGGAAACTTCTGCTTGGTTGGACAAACAGAAGGAAAATTTGGGTGGCTCCGTGATTCAGTGGCAAGGGCTCAGAGTAGCAAATTTGAGTCCTTTTTGGGTAAATGTGCACCAGGTATTTACTAAGAAGCCTTAGTTCCCTCATCTGTAAAATGGGGCAACAGCAATTAACTGCCATTTAGTTATGAGGATTAGGCCATGCGTGTACTGTGTTCATAAGGACTCAGTGAATGGTAATTATTCCTCTTATTATAAGCCAATTCCTTTGAACAGTAATCCAGTTTCAAAGAAAAGAAGCGAGGCAAATCTCTCACTAATTGTCAGGAGTAGTAAATTCAGAAGATTTTATTTAAAAAATGTCAAGAAAATATTAAAAGTCATTGTTTTCATTTAATATTGCCAAGTAACATTAATTCTGCCTATAAATTACTACATGAGACATGAAAGAAAATACAAAGAAAAAAGTAAATAATGCACGACCCCGCAATCCATTATTAAGGACTTAGTTGCTTTCTTTCTTTTTGCTCTCTTTTTTTCTCTCTCTCTCTATTTTTTGTCTCTCAATACTACATATAAGTATATTCATAGATATAAAAATTGGACCATGTTTTCTGTATAAGTCTATGTATAGCAATTCCACATTGTACTGCAAACAAATCCCTCATCAGTTCTTTTTTTAAAATATGCTTTTCTTGGTGCATTAAAGTCTCACATCAGCACGTATATCATGTTGATATACAGTGACGCACACGGGCACCCTTGCGTTTTCTGGCTGTGGAGAATGACAGCTTCTTTGTGTCTTATAATTGATTTAGCCATTCTGCTCCTGTTGAGCATTTAGATCATTTTCAAGTTTTTGTTCTTACAAAAGATATTCCATTGAGCCTCTAATACATATTTATCTGCATCTCTGATGATTTTCTCAGAATTACTTCTTAGGTGTCAGAGTGTGAACAAGTTTTGAAATTACAGTTTGAAAAAGAAAGGCATAATAGGTGCATAATGTACCAGCCACACTGAATTTTGAGACTCTTGGGGCACAGTGACTAGTCTGAGCTCCTGGTAGCAGAAATCTGATATTATGCATTTTCCTACCACTTTTATATTCTATATTCTCTGTCATCAATACTTGTGTGTTGAATAAATGAATAAATATTTGTTCTGAATAGGAGTTAATTTACTCTAGATTTCTTTCAGATGGAAATGTAGCTGCATTAGTCCCTTTTTAGGTACCGTGTAGATCTAAAGGACTCTTGGGAGAAAATTCCATGAGCTTATATGATGATGGTTCTATTTGAATATCCTTAATTCCTAAGGATTCTTTTCTTTTTATTACCTATTCTTGAATATTCTGATTGTGCTATCCAAGAGTAGATTGAACAACTGAATCGTGTGAGAGTTCTTCCACAGTTCTTATTTTTCTATTTCACTGTTCTGTGGAGGCATTTCTGAAGATGTCTCATAGTTCAAGGAGATTATGGTAAAGAAATAAACATCACCTGCTTGCTCTTCTGAAAGGGAATTCAGAGGTCACCAAAGGTTCCCTCATGTTTGAATGCGCTCACCAAGCAGGTGAGCACTTTTGGTACCTCTAGAACTGGGATATCCACAGCCTCCCAAAGCCAGTCAATCCATATTTGGGCAGTTATTTTGTTGGTGAGTAGTGCCAGGGCTGAATTCTTTCTAGTTTGGCCCCTGCATCTTGGCTAACACTTAGCTCTTGGCCAAATCCCCTGCCACCCTCTCCTGCCCAAACTCCATGAGTTAGTTCTCCCTGTTCTATGGCTCCTGATCAGCACTAGAGAAGAGAACTTAAATTACAAGAAGCTAGGATTCAAACCCAGGTCTGTCTGATCTATGGTCACAGACAGACCTTTTTTTTAATTGTAAAATATACACGATGCAATACCTATCATTTTAACCATTTGCAAATGTGCAATTCATTGGCATTAAATACATTCACAAAACTGTAGAACAACAGCTACTATGTCTGTTCCAACCTTTTTAATAATCTCTGTCTTAGCCTGTTTTCTGTTGCTATAACAAAATACGTAAGGGTAGTGATGTATGAAGAAAAAGGGTTTAGGTGAGTCACAGTTTTGGAGGCTGAGGGTTCAAGATCAGGTGGCCACATCCGTTTAACCTCTGGCCAGGGTCTCCTGGTGGATGACATTGTGGTACCCAGGACATGTACAGAAGAGATCAGGTGGCAAGACAGGACACCTGAGGGACTCAGGGGTCAGGCTCACTCTTGTACAATAGGCCACTCTAGTGGGAGCAAACTGAGGTCCCTTGAGAACTCTTATCAATCCTTTCCAAGGGTGGCACTCACCCCTAAAAACTTAGTTATTTCCACTAGGCCCCACCTTTTAAAGGTCCTACCACCTTTAGTATTGCCACACTGTGGACGGAGTGTCTAGCTCATGAACCATTGGGGGATACGCTGAAACCATATCCAAACCGTAGCAATCCCCAACATGAACTTGGAACCCATTAAATAGTAACTCCCCACTCCCCCCATCTGCTAGTAACCTCTGTTTCACTTTCTATGAATTTGCTTAATCTAGATGCCTCATCTAAGCGGAATAATACAGTATTAGTCCTTCTATGTCTGAAGCCAGACATAGCATTGTTCCCTATCATTAATGCATTTTGGCTTTTGAATCCTCCTAAACTCTTGTGGGTCCAGGATTTGCCACACTTCTATAGAGATCTCAGGGGTCCTGGCCAGATGTCACCTGAGCCAATAGAAAGCACAGTAGGAGAAACAATGCATTTCTTTGTTTTAAATCCTATACTCTTATTTTTTTAAGGCAGTTTCTGCTTCCTGTTGTGCCAGATTCCTTTTCAGAAAATTATGAAGAGTGTTCCTCCCTCCCCAAATAGCAGTCATTCTGGTTTAGATCCTGCTTTAAAAAAACAAATGTCTTTATTATTTCTCCAATAAGTTCGATATCAGCGGTTAGTTTAGAAACAGATACCAGCCAAGATGCCCATCAACAGAGAAATAAAGAAAATATGACCTATACAGTGTTTATATATATGTACACACACACACACACACACACACACACACACACACACACACATTGTGATCTAGTTTTTAAACCATGAAATTGTAAACTAGCCCATTCATATCAGCTCCTCAATATCTTTCCTGGTATTAAATTAAACTCAAATTCTTAAATGTATATATGCACAAGTCTCCATTCCTCCTCTTTTCTCTTTTTGAGAATCAGATCTATATATGTACATGCAACCCTTCCAGCACCTCTGCGGTTGACAGCCACTTAGCAATCTTTGTAAATTTTTTCAGTACACTGGATTATAGTTGTTTTATAGCACCCAGTTGCCCACTTAATTAATTTTTTTGTCAACACATGGCAATTGTATCTAAAGTGGGGTTCAGCATGACATTTTCATGAAGGTGTACAGTAGGCACAGATCATATCCAACCAGCCTTCTTCTACCATCCCCTCTGCCTACTTGATACCCTTCCCAGTCTCTAGTGATCGCTATTCTACTCTCAGGGTGACACGTTTTAGTTTCCACATATAAGAGAGAACCTGTGATACTTGTCTTTCTGTGTCTGGCTTATTCCACTAATACAAGTTTTTAATCTTCTTTATGGCCAAATAATACCCCATTTTGTGTGTGTGTGTGTGTGTGTGTGTGTGTGTGTGTGTGTATACATTGTATATACAATATACACATAATACACAGTGGATATATACACTACATATATATATTTACTATGTATGTACTTTATATACAATGTGCCTATATACTATATATTACAATGTGTATTATAGATACATTATATAAAATAAGCTATAGATTTCATATTTTCTTTACCCATTTCTCTGTTGATGGGCATCTTGGCTGGTTCCTCAGCTTGGCTGTTGTTAATTGTACCACAATAACGCAGGCATGCGGGTTTCTCCTTTTATACCCTGACTTAATTTCCTTTGGCTATGTACCCAGGAGTGGGATAGCTGGATCATATATAGTTCTATTTTTAGTTCTCCTTAGTCCGTTGCCCACTTTCAATCTCTTTACCATTTCTTTTTTTACAACCGTATTTAGTCTATTACTCTAAGTCTGCAAGTCATTATTCTTGGAAGAGGAGACATTAACAAAGGAGATAGTGAGATAGTGAGACCATTTTCCTTTAATGTTGTTATTCCAGCATCAAGCCATTGGCACCAAATATGTGACTCACCTCTTCTTGGTGTCCTTCTTGCTGTTCTTATAAATCATAGGTCTTAATTTCTATTTTTGAGAGCTGCAGCACTCTCTTATATTTTTTCTGGAGGAGTTCCACTTTCTCTTTTCCATCATAGTCCTTTTTTTTTCTTTTTTTGTGGTACTGAGGATTGAACCCAGGTCTGTTCTACCTCTGAGCTATGCCCTCAGCCCTTTTTAAATTTTTGTTTTGAAACAGGGTCTCACTAAGTTGCAGAAGGCCTTACCAGGTCGCTGAGGCTGGCTATGAATGTGCGATCCTCCTTTCTCATCCTCCCAAGTATTGAGATGACAGGCGTGTACCATCATGCTCAGCTACCACCTTCAACATCACAGCCCTTTGGAAATCAGAGGTTATGACAGGACGATACAGGCGTCTCCATTATTTCCTCCTTGGTGGGTCACAGTTAGGGATCAGAATGGCAGGCAGCATGGCCAGATGGGTGCTGTTCTACTCTCCCAGTGTCTCTTGTCTGAAATCATGATTCTGATTTTACTGAGCCTTTGGAAACCTGCCTTCTGGAAGCCCAGGTTTGATCATATTTTCAGGCACTACCTAACTGGTTATCAGAAATTTTACCTGTTTGAGTGGCATTTGATAGTTAAAGTTCCAAAATCATTCAAAGATACGTGTACTTTGAATATTTTATTTTATTGTCTCTCTTTTGATGCTGGAGGTTGAATATATACTGATCTATACTCCCACCCAAATATCTCTCCTCTCTTTTTCACCCCTCCCCTCCCCTCTCCTTTTCCTTTTTTCTTCCTTTCTTTTGTGCTGGGGATTTAACCCAGATTCTTGTGCCTGCTGAGAACACACGTTACCGCCCATCATGGTGGTACACACATGTAATCACAGTACTTGGGAGGCTGAAACAAGAAGATAGCAGATTTTTGGCCAGCCTCAGCAACTTCATGAGGTCCTCAGCAACTTAGCAAGACCCTATTTCAAAAATAAGTAAGTAAGTAAGTAGATAGATAGATAGATAGATAGATAGATAGATAGATAGGGCTGGGAGTATAGATCAGAGGTATAATGCCCTGGAGTTCAACCTTCAGTACCATACAATCAACAACAAACAAATAAACAAATACCCCAAACATACATTACCACTGAGCTACTAAAATTTTAATTCAAAATATATTAACAAAACAGATGTATATATTTGTTCAGCAATCTTTTGGTGGTCACTTTTCCATCATTTGTAGTTTTTAGTTTTGATTTTTAAAAAAATTGGACAGGACCTTGTCAAGAAATCTGACAAGAACTCATCAAGATCTGTCTTCTTACAGATTTTAAGCTTGCATACAATTGTCACAGTTCTCTTGCGTACACTCGACAGTAGTTATTTTTAGTGGTTATCAGGACTTTCTAAAACATTCAACTTCATTGGCAACTCTTTTTTTTTTTAAACTGGTACCTTGTAGCCATACATCTTAATGGACTACAAGATGGTGGAGGCATGCATGCACACATCACTCTTAGCCCTTCCCCAATTCCCACCCCATTTCCTCCCCCTCCCTCCTTCTCATGTTTAGCTTAGTGATTGACTTTGATATGTTAGTGAATGTACATCTTGTACACTAGGGAATTTCCCTCTCCTCCTCCCAATTCAGTTAGGTCATCTTATTTGCTCATCTACCATTTCTCTTTCTTCGTCTAGAGTTCCTCCTATGACCCTTTTGCTCCCTATCTTCTGCATAGTAGGAAGAACATTTGCTTTTTTATCTTTTGTGACTGACTAAGCTCACTTGGCATAATGTTCTCTGACAACTCTTCCTTTTGCTTTAATATTTATTTAGCTTGTATAGTATTTAAGTCATTTATCCATCATGTCCAGGACAACTGGCATGAATAGTTTGGAGGGAAACACAGCTGATTGTTAAACACACAACTTGGCAGGTGGGACAGAGAGCAGAGGGTGGTCTACTGAACTTGAGTCCTGGCTCCCTGGGCATCAGCAAGGATATTTTCACAAAAGAGTAAAAAGCCCTGGGCAAATGGAGGCTTGGGAAGAGGGCTTCTGCCGTACTCTATCATGAATATCACCGATTTCGCCAAGTTTCCTTATTTCATTTCACAAACTGGCACCTCCCTGAGTAGCAGTTCCCCTGGTTGCTTCCTCTCTCTGTAGAGAAATAAAGTTGCTATTCAGTCCAAACACTAACTTGCCAGACATTCTGCTTTTAGTGTAGAGCCTCCAATCAAATGGAGTTGAAGTTTCCCATCATAACTATTTCGTGCCTGTGTGCCAAGCATTGTAAACTAAATTAGGAACACATCATCCATTCCTTCCATCTGGCCAGAGAGTCTACTAATATCTATTTCCTCCAGTAGTGTGATTTCTTTTTCTCCTTATGGGAACCCTCATTTGCAGGCTAATTTATTGTTCTTACCCCTGGGGTTCATGGGTTTGCATGCAGGTGATTGGTAATATTTCTTTCCTTCTCTTCCTTGAAGATACTTCTTTGGAATCTAACCAAATCCCAGTAATTATGGCAGGATTGTATTCATCATCTCATTCTCAAGTTCTCATGCTCTGTACTGGTCTCATACAACTCTGAGACCCTTGAGACTGTCATTTTAGGAACTTTTCCCAGTGCTTTTCCTATAGGAATTTCTTGGCTCCTTCTGCTTTATTCCTCTTCCCATGACATGGCTGTAGACCTTTATGGAAACTGGCTTCATGGTTTTACATGAATGTCACTTTCTTTCCTTTTTTTTTTTTTTTTTGGTGGTACTGGGGTTCCTGGAAGCCCTTCTACCTCTGGGCTACACTCCCAGACTTATTTTTACATTTTTAAAATTTGGAAACAGGGTCTCCTAAGCCAGTGCGCGGCTGGCTTCGAAACTGCGCGATCCTCCTGTCTCTGTCTCCCAAGTGCGGGGATTACAAGTGTGCGCCACCACGCCCGGCACTTTCTTTACTTTTATGCATTCAATATGAAGACCACCTAAGAGTCTCTGAGACTTTCTTCCCTGTCCTCATGAGACGTACCACAAGCATCCCCAGAGTCCATCACTGCACCATCAAATGGAAAGTGTCATCCTGGTCACCGCTCACCCCTTCACGGCCCATCACTTTTCGAATATTCTACCTTTCCCAAAGTCATATCCTATGAAAGGAAGAGGCTACAAGAACACCACCTGTGTTTCTGGGTTATTTATTTATTTTATTTATTCTGGGTTATTTATTGTGGAAGTGGAGATTGAACCCAGAGGCATTCTACCTCTGAATTACCTCCCCAGCCCTATTTTTATTTTTTATTTTGAAACAGAGTCTCACTAAGTTGTGGAGGGCCTCACAAGTCGCTGAGGCTGGCCTGGAACCTGCAATTCTGTCTCCTCCCCAAGTACTGGGATTACAAATGTGTGCCACCACACCCAGCTCCTGGGTCTTTTCATTTCCAGCCTGTGACTTCATAGGTCCAATGATGATCCCTTTTGTCTTGTGGTAGTATGGATGTTCCCATGAAGATCCAAGGATTGAATTGTGGGTTAGTGTTTTATTATGTCTCAATGGGTTATTACATTCTAGAACTACTCACTGGAAAGATGCATGGTGAACTGGACTGGTCCTATCTTGTCTGTACAGAGCCCCTCGCTATCCCCAGTAGGGGGTGGTGACCAGTATCCATTCCTCTCCTTCCATGGCAGTAGCAGGTTTACTTACACTGGTGGTCCTGGGATGGCTTCTGGATGTGATTCCTGGATGCTCTGTATATACAAAGGTGGTGATCAGGTCTGTCTAGGTGACTACATAGCTGTTGCTGTTCCCTTGTGTCAGGGGTACATGTACACTTATGATTTTTCCATTTATCTTTTTAGAAGGTCATCTTAATTACCTCCCTTCTTTTCTGTATTAAGCTTAGAATCCTGAGCTTTCTTGTTTCTTTTGGGTTGCATTGCCTACTATGTGTTAAAAAATTTAGCACTTGACAAATATTTTATTTTATTTATTTATTTATTTTTTTGTGGTGGTGGTACTGGGGTTCCTGGAAGCCCTTCTACCTCCGAGCTACACTCCCAGACCTATTTTGTACTTTTTATTTGGAAACAGGGTCTCTTAAGCCAGCAAGGCTGGCTGCGAACCAGCATGATCCTCCTGTCTCCGCCTCCCAAGTGCGGGGATTACAAGCGTGCGCCACCATGCCCGGCTTGACAAATATTTTAAGTTAATTAATTCATATAAGATGCCACTAACTATATAAGCAAAGATTTTGGGAGTCATTTTTGTTTCATTTATTTTTTTCGGTCTTTTCTTTTTTGGTACTGGAGATCAAACCAGGGCATTGTGCCTGCAATGCAAGCACTTTACTACTGACCTACATCCCAGCCCTTCGGAGTAATTTTTAAGCAATAATTTGTATTTGTTGAGTTATTGGTGTTAACTTTCTATAGTGCATTTAAAATAGCACATTGCAAATATTTAAGCATCAAGATATATGGTCAACTTCTAAATAAGAGCTGATCTAGGCATGGTGGCACACCTTGTAATCCTAGTCCTTGGGGGGCTGAGACAGGAGGATCGCAGGTTCAAAGCCAGCCTCAGCAGCTTAGTGAGGCTCTCAGCAACTTTGTGAGACCCTGTTCCCAAATAAAATATAAAAAATAGGTCTGGGACTATAGCCTTGAGGTAGAAGGCCCCTGAGTTCCACCCCTAGTACTAAATAAATAAAAATAGAAGTTATATATTTTTTCTATGTTATTCACCATTAACATTCACTGGCTCCCTTAATCTGAATCCCAAATATAACCTCTTTGCTTCTATTAAGAAAATAGAAATTTTCCCCAAAGAAACTGTAGGCATCATTATGATACTATACATTACCTGACTGTAATTTTTGCTGCTGAGCTATGACATCAATGCACTGGTGTTAGAGTTGCAGCGATTGGTGCTTATGTTAATCCCAAGAGTTACCATCTTGAAGATTCAATTTTGCTTGGCATGGCGGCACGTGCCTGTAATTCCCAGTACTTGGGAAGCTGAGTCTGAAGGATCCGGCTCTAGGTTAGCCTCAGCAACTTAGTGAGATTCTCAATAAACTGGTGAGACTGTTTTCAAATTTAAAAAAATAAAATAGGGCTGGGCTGTAGCTTGGAGGTTGCTCAACCTCCAGTACCCTCCTCCCAGAAAAAAAAGAAAAATTATGCCTGGACTAAAACATCTATAAATTCAGATGTGACCTCTTTTTCTTTATTCTTTCAGGACAAGCCAATTGTTTTTTCATTTACTGGCCAAAAGAAAGGCTCCCACATAACTCATTCTGATTTAATGTTGTAACTGAGACCATTAGGCTTGCTGGCTTCAGTGGGATTCTTTGCAGACATCTAAATCAAAAGTGTCCTGACTTGGGGCCAGGGAACTTGAAGTGACAGCATTTTGTGTTGTAATGTGTACATATGTGTGTGTGTGTGTGTGTGTGTGTGTGTGTGTGTGTGTGTGTACATATTTCAGATATCCAAAGCTTTCAGCAAGCTAAAGGGGGCTATTGTTCCAAAAGCTTAACCATTTTCTTCATATTTAGATTACAAAAAGAGATATCACATTCTCTCCAAAAATCCTTTTTTTGGAGAGAATGTGAGTTTTGCTTACATTCTGGTGAATGCATTTACCTTTGCATGTGACTTTTTCTGGTCTGGGTTGATAATTTTTCTGAAACAACATTGACTTTCGGGTCACAGGGAGATAGGGGATTTTCTCAGCCTGGATGTGAAAAATGACATACTGGCTGAGGTGTCAGTCACAGAGTTAGGGTCTGAGTGTGCAAGGCGGCTCTCACGGTCCTGACCTTGGTGCTGAGTGTGGCCAGCCAGGCACCGCAGGAGACAGTGTCCAGGAGAATGTGGAGAACTTGTGATCCTGTCACAAATGGAAACGCTCAACACATTTCCTCTGCACATAGACTGAGAGTAAACACAGTGCACACAATTGTAATCCCAGTACTTGGGAGGCTGAGACAGGAGGATCTCAGGTTCATGAACAGCCTCCACTACTTAGTGAGGCCTTCTGCAACTTAGTGAGACTTTGTTTAAAAATAAAGAATAAAAAATAGGGCTGGGGGTGCAGCTTGGAGGTAGAATGCCCCTGGGTTCCATCCCCAGTACCACAAAAAAAGAGATTAAGCACTGTCCATTAAATATGTGTGTATTGATTTTCTTCAAATAGGTGATGAAATTTAAGGCTTCTGTTGATTGTATTGCATTCTTCTTACTGTGATAGAGTTGGACCAAAGCGAGATGTTTTCACAATATGCAAAAGGTACGTCCTCCTTTAAGTTGGAAACAGCAAAACAGACTTAAACGAAACTTTCAGGCAGGAAGTGGAAAGATATAGTAATTGCTATCTTCTCTTTCGGGTAGTTTATTGTTATATTTCGTGGCCTACACAGCTTTCATTATGAATTCCGTTGGTTCCCTTAGAAATTATTCTACAAGTCAGTAATTTGTATGTATTTGAATAAATATCTCAGGGATCTCAGCAAACTGTACATCGTTTCACTTAAATTTTTTTGAAACTGTAGGCACCATTATGATACAATGCATTGCTTGACTATATTTTTTTCTGTTGAGTTCCCAGTGGCGGGAGGTTGAGTCACGATCAGTCCTCTATTTTATCATCACCTATCTGTCTTGCATTGTCTCCATATCCGTCCCTGTGGTTAAAAACTTCCCTCTTCTCCTGGGAACTGTGAACATTCTTCTTGTGGGAGACACACCTGCTTTTCACACTTCTCTGTGGGAGCAGCTGAGAACATGTGCCCTGATGTAACCTTGACAACTTCCGTGGCAGACTTGGCCCTCCCTACTGATACTATCATATGTCTGTCCAGGTCGTAGTGACATGAGTTGTGATGGGCTAGTACTTTCATACAGCTTGTTTCTTAGAGAACTGGGTGGGTGTGTGGGGATGTGGAGTGGGGGAGGGGGAGAAGAGACCTGACTTGGTTGTGAAGAGGCCAGGGAGCCGCAGGGTGAGTAGTTGAAGAATTTGCTACCGATTAGGGTAAATACGATCTCCTTCATCTCTGAGCAGCTGGTCTGTAGCTTAGCCCTAATCATAGCTGCATCTGTGGGTATGTTGTAGAAATAAGATGACTGGCACCGATCTTTTTTATTTTTCTTTTTTTTTTTTCATTGGTGCACTGTATTCATACATCATAGTTGGATACAAACTTTTGTAGACATACGTGCACACATCACCCAGTCAGTCCCCACCCGATTCCCACCCCACTCCCTCTCCATCCCTCCTTCCCATGCTTGGCTTAGTGGTTGACATCTAGTATTATAGCAATTTATCCAAAATTAAAAATGATAATCTCACATAACAGTTTCATTTGTCTGATACCAAGCTTTTGATGACTTAAAGATAACATTTCAATATTTCTTTTTGCTTTCTTTCTTACCAGAGAATATTTTTTTTCTATTTTTTTAGGTGAAACTATCATATATTTATATATTTATTTTTCAGAAAAAAATCTATCCTAATATGGAATATGGATTCTAGATACCCAAAACGATCTAGAAAAAGAACAAAGTTAGAAGATATATATTTTCTGATTTCAAACCATATAAAGCTACAATAATTGAAACAGTATAGTACTGTTCTAAAGGCAGATATATAAACCATTGGAGTTAAATACAAGCCTAGAGCTAAATTCTTCCCTATATTATCAAGTTATTTTTGACAAGGTTTCCACGAACATTTGGTGGTGGGAATAATAATCTTTTAACTAAATATTGTTGAAAAATAATAATTACATGGAAAAGAATAAAATTGGACCCTTACCTAATCCCATATACAAGTATTAACTCAAAATAGATAAAAGACCTAAATATAAATCTTAAGACTATAAACTTTTAGAAGAAAATCTGGGTCATAAAACCTCACAACATTGAAATTGGCAGTGATTTCTTGGATATGATTTCAATGGCACAGGCAACAGAAGAGTATACAAACTTCCTAAAAAATAAAAAAATATTGTATATCCAAAGACAATGTAAACAGAGTTAAAAGTTACTAATAGAATTGGATAAAATATTTCCAAATGCTATATCTGAAGGTATATTAATATTCCAACTAGAAATCCTAAAAATTAACAACAATAAAGGCAAACAATACAATTTAGAGATAGGTAAAAGACTAACATAAATAATGAATCTCCACAGATAACCAATCTTAGTTGTCTGTTGGATGGAAAATCTTGTTTCTCTGGTTCTGGTGTGTGTTACCTATTTCTTCTTTGTAGTTAATCTCTTTGAGTATTTTCTCTAGCGCTGGTTTTGAAGACATAAATTCCTTCAGTTTCTGTTTGTCATGGAAGCTTCTTATTTCTCCATCTAATTTGATAGAAAGTTTTGCTGGATAGGAAATTTTTGGCTGGAAGTTGTTTTCTTTCAGAGTTTGGAATATGTTACTCCAAGCCCTTCTGGCTCTCATGACTTGGTTTGGGAAGTCTGGAGTGATTCTAATTGGTTTGCCTCTGAATGTCACTTGGCCCTTTGTTTTTGTTGCCTTTAAGATTCTCTGCTTGGCTTCCACATTGGTCATTTTGACAATTATGTGGTGTGGGGATCCTCTTCTCCGATCCTGTCTAAAGGGAGTTCTATAAGTTTCCTGGACCTTTGTATCGACCTCTTGCTCTATGTTTGGAAAATTTTCTGCTATTACTTCCTTGAAGAGATTGTTGATCTCTTTGGTATCACTTTCTTTAAAACATTAATAAGACTTCTTGGAGTTGAGAGGGAGAGGAATGGCAGAGAGCTTCATCTGGCTCTGGTTCACTTGCTTTCATTTCTTTTCTCCCTTCTTCAAATGTTTGCCTTTCCTTTTCTTTCTTCGTCTGTGCACTGAACCCCTAAGTTGGTTTAGGTATTATGGTAGGTGATGTCAAGAGTCAACAAAATAGATATGAAATATTTCCCATAATGTGAACCAGAAACGAATGGGACAGAAGAAGGGATCACTGTGGGGTGCCGGCACCTTTCCTGATGGATCTCTGTTGGGCGAGTCCAGCCCCTTTCACCAGCTCCATGAAGGAAGTCAAGTCATCAGCCCATGGCAAGCAGAGCCAGTGACTAAGTGCCGGGGCTTTTCTACTCAGAAACAGAAGGGGCCTCCTCACGTTTTTACAAAGATTGTTTGGTCTGTGAACTGTGAATGCAGAATGTGCCTGAGCAGTTTTACTTGCAGAACTGATGAGAGAAGTTAAAGCAGTTACACAAATGGTTTGCTTAATCTTCTTGCCGAATGTCTGCTTTAATAGTAAGTTAAGCAATCGTATTATTGTCACAAGGTAAACTAAGATGTGCCAATATCCACTAGTTAGGCTACCCTGTTGTTATCACTGCTTCCTTCCATTGGGCAAAAAATTAAAAGCAACAGATTATAAGTTGTTTTCTCTCCTATATTTATTGATTTATTTTGTAGAACTGGGGATTGAACCCAGTGGGATTCTACCTCTGAGCTACATCAACAGCCCTATTTTTTGGGGGGGGTTCTGGGGTTCCTAGAAGCCCTTCTACTTCCGAGCTACACTCCCAGACCTATTTTATATTTTGAAACAGGGTCTCTTAAGCCAGCGCGGCTGGCTTCGAACTTGCGCGATCCTCCTGTCTCCGCCTCCCAAGCGCGGGGATTACAAGCGTGCGCCACCACGCCTGGCCCATCAACAGCCCTATTTTAATTGTCATTTTGAAACAGGGTTTCACCGAGTTGTGGAGAGCCTCGCTAAGTTCCTGAGGCTGGCCACAAACCTGTGATCCTTCTGTTTCAGCCTCCCCAGTACTGGGATGACAGGCATGCTCCACCACGCCCGGCCTGTTTCCTTTATTTTGAAGCCACTCACTCCTGAGTGGTATGGGGAAGCCTGTGGTATTAGACAATTTGAGGAACTGAAAAAGCTCCCAGGCATTGCTGGGGCTGCTAAAGTAATTTGGGGAGATTTATTTAGTACAGTGCTTCTTTACCATCAGTCAGGATCACTGATTTATTTTTCAAAACCAGGCGTCTCTCGGTGGACTTGGACATCCTTGCTGGCTTCAGGTCCAGCCGTAGTTTTGCTGCTTTGGCAGTCAGGGGCTTTGGCAGTTGGATATTCTTGCCAGCGTGGTCTCTGAATAGCCACTTACCCACACTGCCCCTTTTAAGGGTCTGGGGTTCTTCACCATTATCCCAAATTAGCCCAGCATCTCTTCCTCTGTACCCGGGGACCTGCCTCTGCACTGGGTTCTTCCCCTCACCTTCGCTTTCCCACAAAAACTACCACTTTCATATTAACCATGACTTCTAGCCACCAGATCCAATTTTCTCAGCTTTCCTTTTCCTTGGGTCCAGTATTTTCCACCTTTGACACAACTACTTTTTTTTTTTTTTTGGTGGTGGTGGCACAGGGGTTCCTGGAAGCCCTTCTACCTCCGGGCTACACTCCCAGACACATTATATATATATTTTAAATTTGGAAACAGGGTCTCTTAAGCCAGCCAGGCTGGCTTCGAACCAGCGCGATCCTCCTGTCTCCGCCTCCCAAGCGCGGGGATTACAAGCGTGCGCCACCACGCCCGCCTCAACTACTTTCTTTTTTAAAAACATACTTTGAAAGCTCGCATGGTGGCATATGCTTGTAATCCCAGTGCTTGGGAAGCTGAGAAAGGAGGATCGCGCAGGTTCGAAGCCAGCCTCAGCTACTTAGGGAGGCTCTCAGCAATACACACATATACACTTTTACCTAGTAAGACCCTGTTTCCAAATAAAATATAAAATAGGTTGGGGTGTATCCCGAAAGTAGAAGGCACCTGGGTTCCATCCCTGGTATCACACACAAAAAATTAAAACTCTTCCGGGTGTGTTATAATTATACATCATCATGAGGTTGGGAGCGATAGAAACCCGCACGCACCCAGCACTTGGTGTTTCCCTGGGGTCCCGCCCTGCTCTCTCCCTCTTCCATCCATGTTCTTGACACTGGTGTCGGTCGTTTTGCAGATGTACAGTTCACTACTGGAACGATTCCCCCATCAAGTCTCCTCCTCCACCCTCCCTCCCTGGATCCCCTTCCATCATTTCACTGGAATCTCTCCTCATTTATCTAAGGTCGCTCTTATTTCCCAATTTCTTTCTAGTGTCTACATAGGAGAGAAAAAACACAACCCTTCACTTTCTGTGACTGGCTGATCTCACTTAGAATAATATTCTCTAGTTCTATCCATTTTCCTGCAAATGGCATATTTTGTTCTTCTTTACGGCTGAGTAGAATTTGACTATCTTACTGCCAGTGGTTTCCATGAATGGGACTACCCTACAGTTTATCCTTCCCACTCACCAACTGGACCAAACCCCCTCTCCCTCCATCTCTGCTTTTTCTTTTTTTCTCCAGATGAGGAATTGGGAGAACAGTTTCTATTTTTTTTTTTTTTGGTAACTTTGTATTCTCTTTTATATAAACTTTTACACACACATATACACTTTTACTCGATGCACTGTAGTTATGCATCATGTTGGGTATAGAATGATAGAAATGGACTTGCACAGGACTCTGGGAGCACTGCCCTCCAGCCCCTCCCCCTCCACACCCCTCCCCCTCTTTAGTCTCCCTGGATATCATGATTAGGAGGCTCCACTGTGTGCATCACTCTGAGCTCAGCCCCACAGAAGAAGCAAGGAGGAGAGGAAAGAAGGCGTTTTAGGCAGAGGAGCCTGGGCCAGAAGGGCGTGCTTTATCAAGGCCAGTAAGAAAAGCAAAGACAGCTTGGCATTGACGCCTTCTGTGATTTTGCCCAGGTGGTTCTCTCTGCCCAACATTTTTTCTACTTTTCTCTCTGCCTTATGGTTACTCCCCCTGGAATCCCTCTTGACCTCTGAGAGCCTGGTTATGACTCTTGTGTGGCACCCAGTGTGTGTTCTGGGGGTACTAGCATGTTCTATCTCACCTTTGCACCCATCTGTGTCCTCCTTTAGAAATCTGTGGCTTCTAGTACTGTTGCATGTAACAACGACTCAGTATACATTAATTGAGTGTCAAATTATGTTAATCAAGGCAGGACAAGTAAGTCAAAATAATCCACACACCTTTCAAGATGGAATGGCCATCAGTATTTTCCAGGAGTAAATAAGCAAATAATGTAACCTGCTCCAAGGGGCTTGGTTTAGCTGTGGCAACTAGTTTAAAGATACAGTTTATCCACTGGCTGGGGTATTGGTCAGGATTACTGGGGCAAATCCTCTGAAATTCTACCTCTGAATTTATGCTTTCACTTGGCATCTAAGCCATCCTAAAACTCTTTGTGAGAAGTATGTTTTAGCTTGAAAACACCATCCCAATAATTATGTTTTCTGAATATAAAGCTTAACAGGATTGTAGTGTGTGTGTGTGTGTGTGTGTGTGTGTGTGTGTGTGTGTGTGTGTTACTGGGGATTGAACACAGGGTTGTTTTATCTCTGACCTACATCCCCAGCCCTGTTTTATAATTTTGAAATAGGGTCTCACTGGGTTGCTCAGTCTCCCTAAGTTGCTGAGGCTGCTTTGAACCTGTGATTTTCCTGTCTCAGCCTCCCAAGTACTGAGGTTGCAGGCACGCACCACCACGTCCAGCTTAAAATACTTTTATTCATCATGTTAAAACAACAACTTGAAAGCTGAAAAATATACCCAACATACTTTTGTATTTATGTCCCAGTGTGAATTTTCTTCTTGAATTCACAAGGAAAGATTTGATTTTATTGTGGAGAGCGAGAGAAAGAGAGAGAGGGGGAGGGAGAGGGGGAGGGAGGGAGGGAGGGAGGGAGAGGGAGAGAGAGAGGGAGAGAAAGATGGAGAAGCAAAAGAAAAGGGAGAAGTACATTTTCTGGAGCAGAAGTGGAACAACAGAAGGTGTGTGACCTGTAAAACCATCTTAGGAAGGAGATATATACATCCATATGTATGTATGTATATATATATATATATATATATATATATATATATATATATTTATATCTGTCTGTATTTATTTTGTGGCACTAGAGATTGAACTCAGGGGCATTCTACACCCCCGCCCTATTTTATTTTATTTTATTTTATTTTATTTTATTTTATTTGTGGTGCTGGGGATTCAACCCAGAGGAATTCTACCTCTGAGCTCAACCCTTAGCCCTTTTTTATTTTTAGTTTGAAACAATGTCTCACTAGGTTATGAGAGTCTCACTACTTGCTGAAGCTGCTTTCAAACCTGCGATCCTCCTGCCTCAGCCTCTGAAGTACTGAGATTACAAGTCTGTGCTACCATGCCTGGCTTATTTTATTTTTTAATTTCAAAACAGGATCTCCCTAATTTGATGAGGGCCTCACTGTGTTGTTGAAGCTGGCCAGAAACCTGTGCTCCTCCTGTCTCAGCCTCCCTAGTACTGGGATTACAGGCAAGCGCCAACCACACCTGGCTTTGCTGAGGTTTCCTCTCTATTATCTGGAGTCCCTCTGGTATCCCCCAATACTCCCTAGCTTGAGCATATTAGAGAAAACAGATGTCCCTTCTCTTTCTGTGCTTGAATTCTACTCAGCAATAAAGAAGAACAAAATTATGTTCTTTGCAAGAAGATGGAAAGACCTGGAGAACATTATGTTAAGTGAGATCAGCCAAGCACAGAAAGAGAAGGGATATATGTTTTCTGGTTTACTTCTTGATGGCTGACACCTCATAAATCATAGATTTTCTTTTCTGAGGATTGAACTAAGGGCCATTTTTACTTCCAAGGCACACCCTAGCCCTTAATTTTTTTTTTTTTTAACAGAGTCTCATTAGGTCGCTGAAAGTCTCACCTGGTTGCTGAGGCTGTCCTTGAACCTGTGATCCTCCTGTCTCAGCCTTCCAAGTCCTGGGACCATGCCGGGCCAATCTCATATTTTTACAGTGAAGCCACATAACTTACCCTCCGTTAGTCATTTTCATTCTTACCATTTCCAGCATGTTCACTGCAGGCATCCCCGCACTACGGAGTGTGCCCTACAAATAGATACGTGGGAATCCTGCCAGGAGAGATCAAGCTGTCATTCCCCTCATCTTCCAAGATGAAGGTTGACAGATATATCTGTCTATGTTTTGGCAGCCGTCACTCTAAATTGAGCAGATTTCAAACTTCTCTCTCAGTGGCGTGTCTGGAGTTTAATCTCTGAAGACTTTAACTTCCGTTGCTCATTATTTGCAAGGCGGATCGATGTGAATTTTACTCTGTTTTTCTCCAGTTGTTTACTGAAAGAAACGTTGAGTAGGAACTTTCAATAGAGGATGAAGCAAAGGCCAGTAAGCCAGATAGTCCCGAGAAGTCTGTGCTGCCGACGCTGGAAGGCGAGCATGCGGGTTGCTTTTTGTCTGGCCACCCCCGGCCACTGAGGCGTGAGAAGGGAAGCTTGGGCATGGGCCGGGATGCAGACCCTTCCCTGGGGCTGAAGAGTTTTCTGTCCTTTTGGTGGTCCTGGGGATTGAGCCCAGGGGAGTTTTACCTGTGAGCCACATCCCCAGCCCTTTATATTTTTTTTGTTTTGCAACAGGGTCTCACTAGGTTTCTGAGAGTCTTGCTGAATTGCTAAAGTTGGTTGGACCTGATATCCTCCTGTCCAAGCCTCGCCAGTACTGGGAGGTGTATGCCCCCACCCCGGCCGAAGAGTTCTTAACTCCTGATTTTTTTTTTTTTTTTTTGGTGGTACTGGGGTTCCTGGAAGCCCTTCTACCTCCGGGCTACACTCCCAGACCTATTTTTGCATTTTTATTTGGAAACAGGGTCTCCTAAGCCAGCGCGCGGGGCTAGCTTCGAACCTGCGCGATCCTCCTGTCTCTGCCTCCCAAGCGCGGGGATTACAAGTGTGCGCCACCACTCCCGGTTTAACTCCTGATTTTGATCTCACTTCTGTTACTACCTTGAGAGGAATTCTTCTGTTCCAATCTTCAGGGTACTGATTAGATGACGAAACATGATAATATTTAAAGCCCCCAAACACAATGCTTAGTAAAAGTTAGGCAGCTGAGATAATGCTATGTAGAAACGTGAATTTATCAATACCAATATCAATAGTATATATTAGGAGAGGGAGGGACAAGGAGGATGCAGGGGAAACGCACGGAGGTGCCTGTCACTCTGAACCTTTGATGTATAAATACAATGCACAATAAAAGCATATTAAAAATAAGACAATTATCTAAAGAAGGTTTAAAGGAGTATGACAGATTAGGTTATACATACATTAGACCTTTCCAGACATTCAGGTAAGACAGATATTACAGTTAGCAATAGAAATCATATCCAGACAGGTTCATTCAGTCATCCAACAAATCCTCACTGAGTGAACGTTATATTCTTGAATTTATTCTAATTTATGAGCAAATGGTCCCTGTCCTCATGGGCTGTACATATTAATTGTTTTATTCATAGCAATATGCTACAAGAATGTGGCCAAGTGAGGAAGATGAATAACATTGTAGGTTTAATGAGCATTGGTAGTAAAGAAATATGTAAGTAAACAAAAAGTTATGCAAATCTTCCTGTTAGCATTAATGATGATTTAATCTATCAGGTATACGCTAACATTTTGACCATACAGGGGTGGAGCTGACACAATGAGCCAGCCTTTGTTTTATTGTTACATTAAGGAAAAAACAAAACTTAAATTTAAATGTATAATCCACTAGATTGAGAAGACAGTCTTCCAGGGGGAAGTTCTTATACAAGCAAGCTTTACTTCTTATTCAAAATGAAATGCCTTAATACTTGCATTTGTTCCCTTTTGAGGCAAACACAAATCTCCCAGGAAGTTGCTCTTTACCAAAAAGAGAAAAAAAAGCCACACGAACCTTCCCTGTACCCCCACCAATTCGATTGCCGTAATTAGGGGCACACGATGAAGACGTAATACCTTCCAAAACGATCATGCGTTAGAATTGTGATATGAGAGAAAAATGAGATGGGAAATAGGTGGGACAGAAATGGCAGTATTATACAATGACTGATTCTTTAAAGGGCTGAGGGCGGAGCCCGGAGGTACTTTCTGCTGGGTTCCACCCCCGGTACCACAAAAAAAGAAAAAAAAAAAAAAAAAAAAGGGACTACATGCTTAAAGTAATCAGAACACAGAGTCATAGTTTATCTATAACAATCGCTCTTTCAACTCTCAAATGCCCTTGAAAATGGTGGCAGTATCCATGTTACTGGAAGATTACTTTTGAAATTATTTGATTGATTTTTACCATGCTTTGGCAGTTAATAGGCAACCCATTTGTCTTGATTTTTAAATACTAATTTTAAAACAGTAAATTATTACTATATATACTATCATTTTCCCAAAGGAAACTATTACATATAATTGTAACTAATTTATGTATCATAAAATTGAAGCGAATTATGGTTTTAATTATATATCACATATATCTATATATCATACCATTGAAACTAATACATATAATTATAATACTTTCCTTTGGGCAAATACTTGATGCTCTCTAAGCAGGTTATTACTTTATTCTGTTTCTTTGGAGAACATTTTTCTCTTACCCATTTTATTATGTCAAGATTAGTTCTTTATAAAAATAGAAGGAAAATCTCAGGTATAGGCCGATTACCACTTACAGTCATTATTATCATTTTGATAAATTTCTTTCTACTCATCATACTTTTCTGCTCATCTGCTTTTTAGGTTCAAGTTTGCTTTCTTTGTCTTGATAATATACTGTATTTCCTTTTTCATATATTTTATTTATGTATAATTTTTTTTGCAGTATTGGGGATGGAACCCAGGGAAATCGTACATCTGAGCTACACCCCCAGCCCAATTTTTTTGGTCTTTTTATTTTTGAAACAGGGTCTCACTGAGTTGCAAAGGGCCTCGCTAAGTAGCAGAGGCTGTCTGGGAACCGTAATCCTCTGGTTTCAGCCTCCCAAATGCTGGGATTACAAGCATGTGCCACCATGCTGGGCCCCAGAATTATGTAAAATTAAATTCAGAAATTAAACTTTTTTTGGTGAGAGTAATTTTCTATTTGCTTTGACTTTTTTTTTTCCTTTTTGGTACTGGGGATTGAACTCAGAGGCATTCTGCCTCTGAGCTACATTCCCAGCCATATTTTGAAACAGGGCCTCACTAAGTTGCTGAGACTGGCTATAAACCTTTGATCTTCCTGTCTCAACCTCCCAATACTGGGATTATAAATGTGTGCCACCATATCTGGCTCGGACTTTTATATTATAACTTTAAAGCAGCAGACAAGCTATCAAATTTTATAACAATTACAATGTCTATGTTCAATCAATTGATTTTAAATAGTCCTTGATAATGGTATAACTTAAAAAGGGATCCTTTAATTTTCTATTTAAAATTTCCTTAGATTATTATTTGTTGATTTATATACATTTGATGGCAAATATTAAAGAGTTTTACATATAATACACCTTTTCTTTGCTTGATCTCTCTTGATTATCTTTTTATAGCCTCCTCAAATCACCATTAATAATTAATTGATTATATTTCATATTTTATGCCTTTATGATAATCCAGTTACAGGCTCTCGGGTTCTTTCTTGCTTGCTTGCTTGCTTTCCTGGGAACTGAACTTGGGAGCATTCTAGCTCTGAGCTAAACTCCCAGCCCTATTTTATTTCTACTTTGAGTCGGGGTCTCACTAAGTTATTGAGGGCCTCACTAAGTTGCTGAGTCTGGCTTCAAACCTGCGATTTTCCTGTCTTTACCTCTTAAGTACTAGGATTTCAGGCATGTGTCAGTCACCACGACTAGCTTGAGTTTCTTTCTTAAAATGAGGCCCTTGATTTTTCATTTTTATACATCGTGTGGGGTTCCTACTCTTCAGAGCCTTCAAGTTGAAGGTTCAAAACCACTTCCTCTTCAAAGTTTGCCAGATTTCCTGTACATTCATTTCCCCGACTCTAGTTGGCAGGTCTTATTTATAGGTCTTACTTATTTAAAATCATAACAACCAAAGTATACCTTTCTTCCTATCTTTGGGCAATTGAATGAGGCAAGACTTTTGATCTTTTTTCCTTATAAGGGAATTTCCTTTCACCTGGAGATTGTTTTTGATCAAAGCAGTTTGGAGGGAGGTTATTAGTTAGTGTTCATTTTGTTTGTGTATTTACTTATTTGGAGATCATTAAAGAACTTGTGACTCAGAGGTAGCATTGTGTACGCACATATATTTTATACTCATGACCAAAGATGTTCACAGAATGTGCGTCCTGCAGAGTAACACACAGCTGCTTTCTCTTTATCACCCACTACCATTATCTAAATATAGGCAAGTCAAAGCATCATAGAAACTTGTGAAAAACAGCTAAACAGATGAAAGGTAACTCGCTTCTTTTCTTCTTAAGAATATTTTTAAATTTCTTTGTGGTTATTGAAGATTGAACTCAAGGGTATTCTACCTCTATGCTATACTCCTAGCCCTTTTTATTTTGTATTTGAAGCAGTGTCTCACTAGGTTGCTGAGGCTGGCTTCAAAACTTCAATCCTCCTATCTCGACCTCCCAAGTACTGGCATTACAAGTGCGTGCCACCACCGTGCCTGGCTAACTTTTTCTTTTAAAAAGTTATTTTCAAAGTAAATTTGAGTTTTTTCTTTTTTCCAGTAAGTAAATAACTTCTAATATTCAGACAATTTAAACTCGATTCTTTGCCCCTCATATTAAGTTAAACTAACTCAATCAAGTATTGCTGGACACATAAGCATAGGCATCATCTAAAATGTCATGGAGAAACTTTCTTGGTAAATGTGGAGTTTTGATGTTTTGCTCCCAGTGGGACAGAAAGCTCTTCGGATGGGATTTGGAGAAGAGGAATGAGATGCTCTTTCTGAGAGCTTCTATCCAGAGCCCAGGCCACTGTGAGCAGGTCGGTTTAATTCACCTACAGCTTGGGATGGTCCAGTTTGGACCAGATATTTAAACAGTTCAATTATTGATCATCTCTTTTTCCTTTTCTTTTCACTTTGTTTCACACCAAATCACTGAAAAGTTAAACATATTGCTTTAAGATAAGCCTTCTGACACTTTATTATCTATTGGAAACATTTCTGGTCTTCTAGTAAAAGGAAAATGAACTCATGATATATAAGAGACAGAATAGTTTTGGAATAGAGTTTTCTAAACAATTTTCAAATGCACTACTCGTAAGTTTAAACATTGGTACAAACGTTCTATTTGCACGGCAAATTCATTTTGTATTTGCTTTCCTGTAAGTCCCTTGGTGGGGAAGGTCAGGAGGGTGTAGCAGGGAAAATATACTTGATATAGAGCTAATATTTACAACGTGAATTCAATAAATATTTATAGAGGCCTACTATGGGCCTGGTACTGACCTTGAGGCTCTCAGTAACACGGATAAGTAACGCGCATGGATGCATCACCACACTGAAGTGTAGAGATGAGCAAACTGGGCCTAGGGGAAAGGCGGTGTAAATATAGAAAAGGGAGCAATTCATTATGACTGACATGGTGGGTGAAGGGAGGTCGGGAGATGCATGAGAGGAGAGTCTCAATCTGAGTTCAAAGTTTGGGTTTGCAGGTTCCAGGAAGAGTGAATGATACAGGCATGGAGCCAGAGATGTGCTCTGCTCAGCAACCAGGGGAGACATGATGGAGCCAGCGCATACCATGCTCGGTGGGTGGAGGAGGAGCTAGGGTGGGTTGGGGCCCACTGGAGAAGATCCTGGAAGAGCCCAAGCTGATTTTTATTAGCAGAGGGACCTGTGAATCTCATTGTTACCTTTGCTGGTGCAGCAGACAAGATCAGAGCTCATTGCAGTCTGCGTGGTTGCTAAAGATGAGGTCTCATTGCAGTCTACGTGGTTGCTAAAAATGAGGTCCTGAACCCATCTGAATTTGAGAGCTATTTCTGAGGACAGATGGGTGGGATTTGGTGACTGTGGCACCAAAAAAAGAGTAAAGGAGAATCTGAAATTTCTGCACCACTTGAGGGTTAGCAGGTTTGAAGTGCCTGGAAGGACTTCCATGCTCAAGGACTCTTGGGGATATTTGGCGAGGGTCTAGGAGGTTGGGACTGCAGGTGCCTACATGGGAGTCGTGGGGTGCGTGGCCTGTGCATTGGAGTTGTGTTTCCTAGAGGAAGAGTGGCTGACTTAGAAGTAGATAGAGGTGATGGATCGGAGAACAGTGGATTTAGGGTGCTGTTTCAAGAAGCTTCGTGGTCAAGGGAGAAAAAGAGGGAAGTTTCTGAGAGGGAGATGAGTACTCTTTATTTTTTCTTTAGAACTTGAGCAAATTTATAGATAAAAACCAGTGGAGAAGAAGATGAGGATGATTCAAGAAAAAGGAGATACTTAATAGGGTGAGGGTTGGATAGAAAAATATGAGCCTGTCTTCCTTTTGGGACTAGCAGGAAGGAGGGAAGTGTAGTTGACAAGGAGATGAACTTGGAGTGGAGGAGGAGAGAAATGAAACACAGGATGCTTCAATTTTCTTGAAAGAGGAAGTCTCTGGAGAGTAAATGGAGGGTGGAGGAAGGGGTTTGAGGATACTTAGGAGGATGCAATAGCTGCTTTGAAAAATGGAAGGGCTGAGAAGAAGGTTGTTTAATATTACACAACTGTCCGGCATCTGTTTGTGGTGGCGCCGACAGACTGCTCGGCACTGTTCTCTCTGTGGCTGTGAACCCTGGATAAGCTGCCAGGAAAGTGGGCTGATTTAGGGCTATAAACCGGCTAGGAAGGTTCTGAAGAAAGACAACTAAAGGTAAGAAAATTCAAGTTATTCTTGGCTGAGATTAAAGGATAAACCATGGGATACCAGAGATCAAGGGTAGATCATGGAGGAAGTAAAGCTTGGAGGAGAATTAGGAAGGCAGGTGGAGAGAAGAGAGAGAAGGAGGAGGAAGAGGAGGAAGAGGAGGAGGAGGAGGAGGAGGAGGAGGAGGAGGAGGAGAAACAGGAGAAAGAAGAAGGAGGAGGAGGAGGAGAAACAGGAGAAAGAAGAAGAAGGAGGAGGAGAAACAGGAGAAAGAAGAAGGAGGAGGAGGAGGAGAAAGAAGGAGGAGGAGGAGGAGGAGGAGGAGAAGAAGAAGAAGAAGAAGAAGAAGAAGAAGAAGAAGAAGAAGAAGAAGCTCTGTTCTGATATCAGAAAGGAGGAATGATATATAATCCCTATGACCACACCCCCAGAGACCATCTCTTCAGCAACCATGCCATCCCACCTCCAACATGGTGGCTGCCTTGTCTCTTTAGGTCTGGAGACATTCTAAATTTAAACCATTACAGTCATTTACCATTACAGTTATCAAACTGACCCTGACTTACACAGAATTTATGTTGAAATAGGGTCTTGCTAAGCTGCTGAGGCTGGTCTTAACCCTGCAATCCTCCTGTCTCAGCCTCCCAAGTACTGGGATTACAGGCATGTGCCACCATGCCTGGTTTTATTTTTAAACAGGGTCTCTCTAAGTAACCTACTACTCTCCTGCTTCAGCCTGCCAAATACTGGGAGTATTGGTATGTACCTCCGCACCTGGCTTCTATTCCTTTAATAAGGAAAATTTACTTTTCGTTATAATATTTTAAATAAAAATATTTGTATTTTGTTATATTCAATAGAAAGATAAAAGCAATCTTCAGTATTATCATGGAAACAGAATGTTTCACTTTAAATAAAACTTCCTTATTTTAAAGCTTTGGCCACATTTAATGCAGAGTATTTGAATATATGTTGTATATAATATAAATATATAAACCAATTATACAAAGGGGATAAAAGGAAGTTAAGTTCTTTATACACGATTAGATTATCCCCCCATTGGCTGTACTGGCAAAATAAAAATCAAATATTTGTAGATAGTCTAACATTAGCATGCACTTACTACAATTAAATAAAAAAAAATTTAAAATGTAAACTCAAGGGAAATTCCCAGCCCAAGCATCTTATATTTTTACAGATAAATAATTTACTTACTCTTGAAGGTTCCCTCCCTTCCCTTCTTACCAGTTTTGTGTTCCCTTTTTTGGGAATATTAGTTATAAAGCAGACCCAGTGATATCTGTTTATACCATCCAGGACATTTTCCCTGATGAGAGGCGCCCACAGAAACATTTCTAAGCATAGGTTGTTTCTATTTCTGCGAGTAATTACCTTTCATGTGATGTTTGGATCCTTTATTTGGAGAGCTTCGTGTGCTCTGAAAGAATCCCATTACATTCCCTTAAGAAAAACAGCTGAACAGATGGTCTCTGCATCTGCAAAGAATGGGAATGCTCGTGCATTTCTGAAACTATATTCAAGTTTCAGGAATCTCTGCGGACGTTATAGGATATGCTCCTTGAAAAGCAGCAGATTCATGGATGGACTAGAACCCAGGCCCCTTGCCAGAAAGCCATCCTTTAATCCTATTGAGGTCATCTCTTCTTTTAATTTATAAAGTTAACAACCTGGCATTGAGGTTTGCTGTGCAGTTTTTCTTTCAACCTCTGCCTGTCTCTTTTCCATCTGTTTTTCAAATTGCTTTAAGAGGGTAGTTACACATGCATAGCTTTCTCTTACCTCCATTCCAAGTCCCCTCACTGGATTTCGAAAGGACTTTACCATAACAATTGCAAAGAGAGTCAAGATCTTTCCTCCTTTAAGTTACTCATGTTAGGGCTAGGCCCTTTATTATTATCCCCCTTCATCACAACAAAACAAAGGCGGACTAATCGAGCTCTCCACACTCACACTGTGGAACGTGACCCCCCCACCCTCCCCCACTGGAAGTATGGACTAACTTACCTGGTTTTTAAAAGCTTTGAAGTGGGTCCTTTGATCTAGTGAACAGGTATGTTAGCACCATTAATTTCTCTAGAGCACGGCCCTCCTCCTTCTGGAATGCGCCCCGTGCCCGGCATCTTGCTAAGCTCACAAATGTCCGCGTCTATACTCTGTTACGATGCTACTAAATATATTCAACTGACTTGAGTCTAAGAAACGAGTGGGAAACATAATAAAAATAGAGTCTCTGGCCTCTCTCAGGTAGGTTTCGATTCCGTAAGTGGGAGATAGGGGTTAGAATGTTCTACTTTTTAATCAGACAGCTGAAAAGAGACCAGATAAAAAAACAAAAACAAACACTGAGGTAAGTGATCTTTTTAGGACGAAGTCATGAAGGTTTTCTACAACTGCTTTGCTCAATGTGAAAGCCACATATGGCTCTTAAAATGAAATTTAAGTAGAACTAACTAAACTATTATTATTTTTTGCAGTATTGGGGATTAAACCCAGGGGTATTCCACCTCTGAGCTACACCCCCAGCCTTATTTACTTTTTATTTTGTAACAGATTCTCTCTAAGTTGCAGAGGGCCTCCCTAAGTTGCTGAGGCTGGTGGCAAACCCGCGATCCTCCTGTCTCGGCCTCCTAAGTACTGGAATACAGGCACGTGCCACCATGCCTGACCAGGCTATTAATTTTAAAAAGTATGTGATGGGTGCATGTATGTTTCTATCACTTTGAACCTCCCTATGATGTCTAATTAGAATTCACCAGTAAAAGTGTTAAAGGAAGAAAGTTTAAAAGTAACTACATCAGATGATAGGTATGTTAAGCTACTTTGCAGACACCTCTTCTGTTAGACAGCACGTTTATCAGCAGCATGGGAAGGATGTTTCTGCTCCTCTAAGTAGTTACCTTTCTTATTATATTTGTGTCTCGTATTTGGAGAGCTTAGTGAGCTTTGTGGACTCTGAACGAATCCCATTATATTCCCTTAAAGAAAGCAGATGAGCACATGACTTTACAACTGCAAACTGTGTCTTAGAGATAAATTGACCTGGCTAGGGTTTGATAACTATGTGGTGGAACCGATTCAATGGGGATCTGGACCTTCACCTTTCCAGAGTAGAATCTTATGCCACTGTGAGTTCAGCTTTGTTTAGTAGAGACTTAATCTGCTCAAGGGAAATGATTGAGGATTTGCTCTGTGCTGAGAATGAACCAGCCCTCTCCAGATGTATCCAAAACCCCAGAGGATGTTCATCTGGGGTGTTGGTACTGAGACCAAAGGGGCCTTCTGAGAGTGTCTTGATGTCAACCTCTAATGGTGACATACTTGGGAGAATGTGTACAGATGAAAGCCACTAATCCGATTGCACACTAGGTCAACTTTGTTTTCACAAGAGCAATCCACCTCTAATCTACATCTGCCCAGCCATGGGAAGTTCATCCAGTCCAGCAGGGAATCTACTTTTATTTTTATTTTATTATTTTTCTGTGTGGCACTGGGGATTGAATCCTGGGGCATTCTACCTCTGAGCTACACCCCAGCCCTATTCTATTCTGAAAGAGGATCTCACTAAGTTGCTAAGGGCCTCACTAAGTACCTGAGACGGGTCACGAACCTGCGATCCTCCTGTATCAGTCTCCCAAGTACTGTGTTTACAAGTGTGTGTCACCATGCCCAGCTGGGTATCTATTTTTAAATGTTTCCCTTGGCAAAATGGAATTAACAGTGTATTTTCTTATATCCAGGTAGTCTTTCGTGTACTCCAAATGTTTGAAATTGAAGTTAGTGGTTTTGGATCTTTGGGATGCTTTTTCTTCTAGAAACAATATGATTATAAATGCTGGTTTGGTGTCCAGGCTGGGCTACAAAAATCTTTAATGTACATAGAAGAAATGACGCACCTGAATTATACGACAGAACCGTGAGGACAATATTAGTTATTGTAGCTGCCATTTGCAGTTCTTTTTTGGTGAAACTATACAATATATAGTATAGTCCAGCTCTCCATGCTGAGAATAATTCTCTCCATCCTCTGTTAAGTCTTCATACTTTTAATGGCGGGTACTAGCTCAGGTAGGAGGGATGGTATTTCTGGGTTCTTTATTAACTCTCTATAGAAGCACGAAAGAGTCATCCTCCGTTGACAAAGATACGGAAGTTTGGGAAACACTGCTGGTGAGTCTGGGTGAACAATAATCTTATATGGTACTCGTGGCACTGCAAAATAGAACAATTTCTACAGAGGGTGGTTTGTCTATTTTTTTATTAAAACGACAAATGCATTTACTCTTTGTCTCAGCATCTCCGTGTCTGCAAATTTATCTCCTTCAGAAATGCCTGCACGGGTACAAAAGGGATAGACGACATGCTTTCTTACAGCATTGCTTATGCTAGACAAAGTGCACTGTCCAAGCATCCATCAATAAGGGATTGATTAGTGTTTCAAAAATTCAGTGTGCATTCTAATCACTTAAAGGCTTGCTAAAACACAAATTCCTCTGCCACACTTCCAGAATTTCTGTCACAAAATGGTCAGCCTCATAATAGTCACAAATCTATTTATTCATCTGATAAAAAAATGCAAAACCTTGTATATTCACAAGACTTGACGTAATTAACCCTAAATTCATGTGGGAAAACATTGGGTGAGAAATATGTAAGAAATTTTGAGGAAGATTCAAGCGGGAAGACTGTCTTATCCAGATTTTAGCTGCTATGCTAACACTTTAATAAGTAAGAGAATAGGTACTAATTACAGTATAATCAGTAGTAGACCACTGGACCAGATTAGAGCTCAAAACCATTCAAATATGGAAACTTGATAAATATCGCTGTACAGTTATGTGGAAAAACATGAATTCCTAAAACCATTTTTTACATTAAAATAAAGTCTAAGTTGTAAAAATCCTTCATGAGAAAAACACTTTAAAAATATATAGATCTATTCTTATGAACAAAAGAGTAAGGACGGTTTTCCTACTTTAAACAATAAATTTAAAATTAATTAATTAATTAATTAATTAATTTATTTATTTATTTATGGTGGTACTGGGGGTGGAACCCAGAGGCTTTCTACCTCCGGGCTATACTCCTAGACCTATTTTATATTTTATTTGGAAACAGGGTCTCATTAAGTTGCTGAGAGCCTCACTAAGTAGCTGAGGCTGGCTTCGAACCCGTGCAATCCTCCTGTCTCAGCCTCCCAAGTGCGGGGATTACAAGCGTGTGCCACCACACCCGGCTTTAAATTTAAAATTTAACTTCATTTAATTTTTTTTTTTTGGGTGGTACTGGGGTTCCTGGAAACCCTTCTACCTCCAGGCTATACTCCCAGACCTATTTTTATATTTTTATTTGGAAACAGGGTCTCTTAAGCCAGTGAGGCTGGCTTGGAACCTGTGCAATCCTCCTGTCTCCTCCTCCCAAGCATGGGGATTACAAGCGTGCGCCACCACGCCTGGCTTTATTCTTTATCTTGAAATGGGGTCTCACTGAGTTGCAGAGGGCCTCACTAAGTAGTATCTGAGGCTGTCTGCGAACCACAATCCTCTTGTCTCAGCCTCCCAAATTCTGGGATTACAAGTGTGCGCCACCACACTTAGTTCATTCTTTCTTGAATTATAAAAAAAAAGTGCTTGGATTTCCCTATAAATCAAGGTTGGAATAGCAAAGGAGAAAACTCTTAAAAAGTTGGCACTGATCTGTTTTTAAGTTATAACTCTTAAAATTTTTTCATGAATGTTCTATTACTAATTTAGTTGGGCCAATTAATTTTTTAATTGAAAGTAGAAGAACATTGGAGAAGACTATCATGACCCCATTCAGATTTTGAAGTCTATAAGTTGTAGATTTTTTCAGAAATACATGAAAGTTGCCATGTAATTGGCACTGGCATGTTTACCATCCAAATGGGCACAAGTTGCTTTCTTAGGTGTATTGAGGAAGGCAGTCTCAGCTACTTACAATTCCACTTCATATTTTGTCCCCTGGATGCGTATAATGACTAGTTAGAAATGAGTACATTTTTATATGAGAAGCCTAGACTCCAAGCAAAGCTAATAATTCAACATATTTACTAAGTATGAGGTAAATTCAATTTATCAAAGAGAAATGTTCATAGGAAAAAAGAAATGACTTTGGAGAAACTAGTGTTATCTAGATAGTTAATACTCTTTATAGACAGTTAATGCTACTGGGGATTTTGGTGAGTTTTTTTCTTTTTTTTATCTACTGTTAGAGCATTTTGTAAGTTTCTCAAACAGTTGGACAATTTTCCACTAATGTTTATCACTCAGGAATTTTTAAATTTGGTGATTAAAGATTCTAGGAACTGACAATTATTAGATTGCCTCCAAATAATTGATTCTGTAATGACCTATTATATTTGTCAACATTTCTAGGTCAGATTTTATTATTAGGGATGTTTGGAATATTATCAAGGACACTATATTCAGAAATTTTGTGCCTGATCAATTCAAGTGGACAATAGGTTACAACCATGTTAGCAGTTGTCATAAGTTAGAACATGCTAAAATAATGTTCACTAATGAGTATCCTATTAACCTTGTAAATAGTTTCAAAAATTAGCTGGCCTACAGAAATATTGAATAGTTTACAAGGTTTTTCCTGAAGCCCACTGTAAGGACTATAGAATGTACCTTGCTCTCTCTTGATTCTGGCCTCCATGGTGTGAGAGTAGAGCCCTTGTGTTCTCTCTCTTGGCTCCCTGCACAAATTCCCTGAGCTCTATAAACGTCACCTGGTTTAACATAGACTGAACTCCTAAAATCTCCAGAACCATGAACAAATGGATCCTCTTCCCTCTAAGTGATGGTCAGGTATTTTGGATGATAGCAGTGAGAATATTGACTGAAGTGCCCACCAGAGATACTTTTCATTTCCTAGCCAAGCTCACTTTTCTCGTTTGTTCAAATCCCAGGTGAACAAAACATAAGCACACAAGACCTCAAACACAGTTAAGCAGAAATGCATTTTTTCATGTTAATGATACAGATTCTGGAGAAAGAAGATATAGGAAATATAAATAAATTATTTCAAACAAATATACTTTTGTGTGGAGAAAAGAAAAGTGAGATGAAATAAGAACATGGAGAGGACATAGTTTTAAAAAATGAGGGCTGGGCATGGTGGCCCATTCCTGTAATCCCAGTACTTGGAAGGCTGAGACAGGAGGATTGTAGGTTCAAAGACAGCCTCAGCAACTTAATGAGATCCTCTGCAACTTAGTGAGACTTTGTTTCAAAATAAAAAATAAAATAGAGTTGGGGGGTGTAGCTCAGAGGTAGAATGCCTCTGGGTTCAATCCCCAGTATGAAAAGAATCTAATATGATGTCGTGTGGGGAAATCAGCAAAATTTCTAGGCTTGTTGCCTGGTTTAAGTCCAACCTGACTTCTTTATTGTACATGTTATATTCATTTACAGGTGTACAATCTCTAAACAAGGAATATTTTCAGGATTTTGGAATAATTTGAAAGTGTATGCTAAAAAACATGTAGTAATAGCTATGATTAGATTAAAAAGAACAAAGAAATATCTCATTATTTTGGTTTCTGAATTTCAACAATACACTGTCCTCAAAACCAAGAAAAAAGGTTGTCTAATGGGCAAAAACATTATTATTCCGTTCAAATTCATAGTTCTTATGATACTGTCTGAAAAATCAGCTGTCAGATTAGGTTAATTTTCCCTTTCACACTCTCTCCCCTCATTTTTTGTTTTGTAAAGAGAAGACAGCTGAGCTGCAGCTTTATTGGAGGACATTAGGCAGCTTTAGAAAAGTGGCAAAATAAACAAGATGCATTCTCATCAGATGGGTTATGAGAAAATTGGAGGCATGCTGTGAGGTAATGACATAATAATCTTGAAAATTTACAAGCACGTTTTCATGAAATGAAAGGAAATTTAAAGCTACCTCCATCTAATTATGGCTAAAGAAATAAGTGTGCATAAATGTACAGGCGTGTGTATTTTTCTGACAATACTAGAGAAAGAAAGGACCAGACTTAAGACATATAACAGTTTTAGAAATCTTTCCCAGACTTTTTTTTAATCTGGAAAAACTGACCACAGTGGGGCTTATATATATAATAAGGTAGTAGGCGTCAAAACTTATAAAACAGTAGTGTGTTTTTCCTTTCTTAATTTCTCCTCACCTCTCTCTCCCCCATGTTTGTGTGTGTGTGTGTGTGTGTGTGTGTGTGTGTGTGTGTGTGTGTGTGACTGATGATTGAACCCAGGGCCATTCTACCTCTGAGGAGCTGCATCCCAGCCCCTTTTTGTTTCTTATTTTGAGACAGGGTCTTACTGTGACCCCCAGGCTCGCCTTGAGCATTTGATCCTCCTGCACTGGCCTCCCAAGTTGCTAGGACTGCAGATGTGCGCCACCATGCCCAGCTTCTCATTTCTCTTGTATTACTATGGGAAGGTATGGGTCTACAAATTTGTAGTGCAGATGGAATTTTATTTTAGTGACTATCGTTGTTTGTAGAAAACATTTTCTTTTTTTCTTTTTTTTTTTTTTTTTGCTTCTGCTAATTCACCAGAACTAGTGTTTGCTTTCTTATGTTTTATTTTGTTTGGTGGCGGCATGTGAGGTACTAGGAATTGAACCCAGGAACACTCTTCCTCTGAGCTATACCCCCAGCCTCTGTTTTATTTTTTGTTTTGAAGAAGGATCTCACTACGTTCTTGCCATGAGAGTCTTGTCATGTTCCTGAGGCTCTACTTAAACCTGTGATTCTCCTTTTGCAACACTCAAGAAGTCCGGGGATTACAAGTATTGGCCACCATACCCAATTTTCTGCAGCATTTTAAGTGCCTTTAAAAGACTGTAGCTAAGGTAAAAGATACTGGGCTGGCCTTCTAAAACAGGTGGGAGACACTGAGGGTCTTCAGTAGTCCCAGAGCAAGCCCACTGTACAGTGTTTGAGATTACTGTGAGTGAGTCTGGGGAAGAAGGAAGCTGTGTCCTATTGTTTGTTCCTAAGCATGCCAGCATTTTATCAAGATGCTTGCTGACTGCTGCAAGGGTTCTGGTGTGACTTGAATATATTTAATGTAAGCTCTTGGGACCATAAATGTTTTTTTTTTCTCTTCATGGATTAA
The DNA here is from genome assembly GCF_963383645.1 of Muscardinus avellanarius. Classification (NCBI taxonomy): domain Eukaryota; kingdom Metazoa; phylum Chordata; class Mammalia; order Rodentia; family Gliridae; genus Muscardinus; species Muscardinus avellanarius. The sequence continues at coordinate 102,827,259 of NC_137793.1, forward strand.
TATCAAGAGTATATCAGAGAGAGCTTAAGCTGGTTTATCTCTCATATTTTTAACTCAAGGTAGAATTTCTGTAGGGAAGGCTGCACAATCAAGGCTGCCCATGAATCATTTTGCTTTTATTTAGTGGAGTCTGTTCAAAACCTGTCACTTGCGCAACAATAATAAATGAGCTTTAAAAAATACAAACACACATACGCGCACATATATACTCACACGCACACACCCCCTTTAGTTCAATTATGGAGAATCCAATTTATCCTCATTCTCCAAGGCATTTGGTAGAAGAAAAAGAGAGTCCTTGGGCATTATTCTGTGTAATTAGATTTTTGCACCTCTGTGCTAGGAATTGGGACTTCCAATTTCTCCACCCTAAGGTGTAAAAGCGATGGTGCTTAGCAACCTGATACTATCGCTGATGCTATAATTTATTAGGACTTTTAAACTTTTATAATTAGAGAAACTCTGGAGAACACAAACAATAGTGGATGTTGTGGTTTATTTTAATAATTATTAAAATATTTTGTTTTATTTATTTATTTTTGGTGGTGCCACTGGGGTTCCTGGAAACCCTTCTACCTCTGGGCTACACTCCCAGACCTATTTTTATACTTTTTAAAAATATGGAAACAGGGTCTGTTAGCCAGCCCGGCTGGCTTCGAACCTGTACAATCCTGTCTCCGAGTCGAGTCCCAAGAGCGGGGGATTACAAGCCTGCGCCACAACATCCGGCAAAATATTTTATTTTTAAAGGCATTTGTCTTGTTTCCCCAAACTAATTTATACCTGAAATCTTAATAGAGTTTTGTGTGTGTGGGGGGTCTGGGGATGGAAACAACCCCAGCCCTATTTTTTATTCTTTATTTTGAAACAGGGTCTCACTAAGTTGCAAAGGGCCTCACTAAGTAGCTGAGGCTGGCCATGAACTGTGATCCTCCGGTCTCAGCCTCCTGAATGCTGGGATTACAAGCGTGCACCACCATGCCCAGCAACCTAATAATTTTTAAGAAATGGTGCCAAACGTCTGGCTAATTTTTTCTCATATGTGGATTTGCCTTACTTCTTAGAAAACAGTTACCTTGTTAAATATATACATACATATTTTAATTTCCATATTTCTCTCCTTCATAATAACAATAGAAATGTTTTATCTGGAAAAAAGTCATGACTTGTTTGGTAATGTCAGGAAAAATCTAAAGACGATATGTTAAGTAAATAAAACTGGTCAAAAATATAACCCCAACTATTTAAAAATAGAAGGTAATATAGCAAAAAAAATGTTTGAGCTTTTTATATATTTTTGTGCATATGAATTATTTTCCTAAAAGTAATTAAAATAGGAAGGAATTTGTACTTTTCAGAGAAGATTTTAGAATATGTCCTAGCTATTACACTAAAAATAACAGGAAACTAGGGACAGTCTACTATAAGCAGTGTCTTTCAAGAAAGTCTGTTGGTAAACAGCAAGTTGGAGTTGAACTGCTATAGTACTGGGAACTGTTTTTAAAAGAACCTTCTAAAAATGAGAAACTACAAATTAAGGTTCTTCAGAGTTCGTATAACTTTTAACTGGATCCCGAAAAACTTCTAAAATGCTTTTAGAGTGGTCAAGAAAAACAAACCAACCAAGAAGGAGTTTTGTTTCTAAATACTTTCTCACAAATATTTTGTGGACAAATCTCGTTCAAAACCTTAAACTGAGCTGGGTGTGGTGATGCACACTGTACCTCCCAGTACTTGGAAGGCTGAGACCGGAGGATTGCAGGTTCGAGGCTAGTCTCAGCAACTTGATTTTTGTTTGTTTGCTTGTTTTTGTTTTGGTACTGGGGATGGAATCCAAGGCCATTGTACTTCTGAGCTACACCCCCAGCCCTATTTTTTAGTCTTTTTATTTTTTGAAATAGGGTCTCACTGAGTTGCAAAAGTCCTTACTGTAGCTGAGGCTATCTGTGAACCGTGATCTTCTGGTCTCCACCTCCCAAATGCTGGGATTACTAGCATGCACTACCACCCTGAGATGGTGCTGTATTAAAATTAAAACACACACACACACACACACACACACACACACACACACACACACCCCACCACCACCACCACCACCACCAACAACAACAATTAAAGCTCAGGAAGAATTAATCTGAAAGAGTCAGATTTGGGGGGGGTAAATAAATATGAATTGGGTTCAAGAATGTATACTTTTATTTTTTTGTTGGTACTGGGGTTCCTGGAAACCCTTCTACCTCCGGGCTACACTCCCAGACCTATTTTTACATTTTTATTTGGAAATAGGGTCTCCTAAGCCAGCGCGCGCAGCTGGCTTCGAACCTGCGTGATCCTCCTGTCTCTGCCTCCCAAGCGCAGGGATTACAAGCGTGCGCCGCCACGCCCGGCTAGGAATGTATACTTTTAATAATAAACATTCAAGCAGAAATTGACATGAGTTTCTCAGTGACATGAGTTTCATTAGTATTATGTGCGACAATTTGCTGTAGTCTTTTGAGTTCCTATTCAACTATTCTTTTATCCATTCAACAAATATTTGATGAGTATTTAAGCACAATATATCCTTGGAGAGGAGATAAGCTATATTTAAACAGCTGTAGGAAAAGTCGTGCACAAATTGGGGAGAATGCAAAAGAAGGGGAGATGGCTTCCAGCTGGGGAGATCATAAAAGTCTCCTTTTGGGGTTGGGTTACCACGTGGGATTGAGAGGTCTGGAATTGATAACAAGGCACTTGGGGAAAGAAAGGAAGAGAGGCATGGGTACCCAAAGTGGGGGGAGAGGCTTTAGTTTGAGTGCAAGAAGAGAGAAATATAAGCAGTGGGGCCAGATTCCTTTGGCGCTAGGCTGAGTTCCTACAGTAGGCAGCGGGAAACTGCTGAGGGTGTTTGCGAAGGTAGTCATGTGGTCTGGCAGCAATGTAGCAAGTGAAATTTGGAAGGCCAGGACCCTTGAGAATGGTGCCTCTGTGACTACGGAGGTCTGCCCCTTATTATGGCTTTTGAAAGAGTTTCTTAGTGGCACCAATGCCATGATTTGGTTCTGAAGGATGGTTCCACACTTTAGCTTCCAGGCCTTGGTAACTCGTGCATTATCTTGAGTGGGAACAAGTGGCCAGCTTGGCTTCGGTCTTTCTTTCTTTCTTTCTTTCTTTCTTTCTTTCTTTCTTTCTTTCTTTCTTTCTTTCTTCCTTTCTTTCTTTTCTTTCTTTCTTTCGTTCTTTCTTTCTCTTTATTTCCTTCCTTCTTTCGGGTCTGGGGATGGAACCCAGGGGCATTCAACCTCTGAGCTACACCCCTTGCACTATTTTTTATTCTTTATTTTGAAACTGGGTCTCACTGAGTTGCAGAGGGCCTCACTAAGTAGCTGAGGCTGTCCGGGAACCACAATCCTGAGGTCTCAGCCTCCCGAATGCTGGGATGACAAGCGTGAGCCACCACGCCTGGCTAAGGCTTTGGTGTTTCTTACCCTGCCCCAACAGCCCTGGACTCTGGCTCTTGTCAGAATCTGCCTCTGCCCCCACAAACCAAGCTTTGGTTTTCTTCCCACAGTCCTCCAGGGTGTGTGTATCATTCCTGGCATTCCCCAACTCATTCTGCTTTTGACTTTGTCGTTTCTGTTTTGAGCTGAGAGCTATTTAAGTTTCTTTGCCCTGTCGTGATGCTGAAGTAGAGAAGATTAAGAGAGTCTGGCAATTGTTGAGAGATAATAAAGGCTTGACAGAAGCTATGGTGGTTGAGATGGGAAAGGGGGATAGATTTGAGAAATATTGTAGAAATAATAGTGACAGGACCTGCTGACTGAATGTGGCAGTGGAGGAGGAGCCTAATGAGTGCTGTTTTTGAGACTGTATGCACTAAAGTGTCTTTAAATGGGCCAGCAGATACTCTTCTTACCTTTACAAAGTTGAAGTGGAGCCAAATTCTGTGGATGGAACTGTTGAAGGGCCTTCTTTTAGCTTTACTAAAGATTGGCCTGAAGGGCTAAATGTTACCAACACAATGTCTAGCATAGGCTGCAATCATTGAATAGGATTAGAAGATGCCCGTGTCAAGTACTGATATAACACAATGTGGAAGAAGAAATATTCATGTGTCAAAAGTATTAATGTGTCACAGTATGGAAGAAGCCTTTGCCCCCCCCCTTCTCTCTTTGGGTACTGGGGATTGAGCTCAGGGATTTTATACTTATGAGATACATCCTCAGACCTACTTTTATTTTACTTTCAAACAGGGTTTTTGTAATATACTATGTGCTGGCTTCAAACCTGTGATCCTCCTGTCTCAGCCTCCCAAATAGAGATTTCAGGCAGATGCCACCGTGCTCTGCTCATTCTGTTTTTTGTTTGTTTGTTTTTACTACTGAATAACTTCCTTGTCATGCAAGACTTGGCACTGTGTTTTACAAACAATTTAGGAAAGAGAGTGCCACACTAAATTTGGGAGCAGGGAAATAAAAATATTTAATACTCAAGAATCTTGAATAGTGTGTAAAACAAGCTGGTTTTGGCTGAGTTTATCTTCTGTGGTGCCTGTGGATTGATCCACTTATTTGAATGTTTTCATTGTGGAATATTAAATAATAGTAAAAACTTGATTGATCAAATAATATGTGTTAAGGTCCTGTATTAGACACTTAAAAAAACACGTAGGATATTTCATTTACTCCTCATAAAACCCAGTGATAGGGCATCTTATCCCTATTTCAAAGGTGAGAACATTGAGCTTCAGTGGGAGAGAGGCTCGTCTTCTAATTCTTGGGTTCTGTTCTTTGCTCATTGATGGCAATGTTTGCTTACTTGACTTTAATTCCAGATGCACTGAGGGTCCTCTTATGCTGAAGTTTGTGGGAATGTGGGTTATATTTGTTTTGAACCTGCATGGGGTGGGCAGCTGTTCTGTATGAGCAGGACAGGATGTCCCCAGTTCAAGAGTGATGGTAGACAGACTGCTTAGTGGGTTCTTCTCAATTCTCAGTTCAGTTCAAGGACTTTCTCCTGGTATTTGGTAAGAGGCTCCATCACTACCATGATCATCTCCATTTTAGTTACTCTCAAGAGTTCAGCTCTTTCAACGTGCCAGTTACAGTGCTGGACACTCTACTGTGGTATAAATTTACGCAACCATTACAACAACCCTAGGAGGTCACTGCTCTTGTCTCCAATTTCAATGTGTGTTTGTGTGGAACTGGGAATTAAACCCAGAGGCATTCTTCCTTCAAGCTACACCGCCAGCCTTTTTTAGTTTTTGTTTCTAAGCAAGATCTTACTAGTTGCTGAGGAGCTTTCTAAATTGTTGAAGCTGGTCTTGAACCTGTGATCCTCCTGTCTCAGCCTCTCAAGTACTGTTCTGCCCTGTGCTGTGGGTGCTGTGAGCTCTGACTGTGAGGCCATGCTGGAGGAGGACTGAGAACAAAGGAACCAAGAAATAGAAACCCCTGACCATTGCTCTGCCCCAAGATGACCTGGCCACTGGCATACCACCCAGTGGCTCACACGACTGCTCCTGTACCGTCTCCCCTTCCTTGCCTCATAAAAAGCCCCTAGCCTGTAAGGCGGAGGGCTTCTGACTTGTGTGGGCTCTCTTCCTGGTCAGATGCCTCCTTCTAGGTTTTATTTCTAAATACAGCCTGTTCCTGCAGTTGGGCCATGTTTTCTTTACCCCCATATACTCCAACAAGTGCCACCAGGTCTGGTTTGTTGTCTTCATTTTACAAGTGATAAAGAAGAAAAAATTACTCTCATGAGGTCCTGCAGCTGGTAAATAGCAGAGTTGGGACTTGAGGCCATGTCTGTCTGACTGCAGAGTCCATCTCCCGATGCCCCAACACCAGACTTAGCTCTCGCCCTCAGGATCCTCAACCCAGGGTCTTCTATATTTGGACTCAGATACATTTCACCTAAAATTTGAATATATATGTTGAATATCTTTAGGTTCTTTTCTCTCTAGAATTTAAAAAAACTAAATGAAAATTTGCATTAATGAGCTGAGGGCAAAAAGCATGAGTTAGTAACTGTGAGCCTCTCTTTCTGTACCCCTCAATTTTCTCACCTGTAAACTAGGGGTTAGATGACCAGATCACAGGGTTTTGTGAAGAGTAAATGCAATGTCTACATGGGGGAAAAAAGCACTTCATAAGTGCCTGGTGACATATTAGTTGATCAATAAATTTGTGCTACTATTTTTATGTTTGAAAGTGTTCGGTTAATTATCTAAGGAAGCTGTGATCCCTGATACCACAGTACCTGGGATGATGGTACCATATGCAGACATTTGGCTCACAGAACTATGTTTTTCTCCTACTTTGGAAGGGATGGGGCATTGGAACAAGTCATGAGAAGCAGTGCACACCTGGGGAGACTTGGTGATGTGGGAGAAGATGGGCTTTCAAAGTATTGTAGAGTTTATCATAAAATGGAAGCCACCTCCTTTCATTTCAATCCAAGAGCTTGGATGAGCATAAAAATTAGCATCATCAATGAACACTTTACTCTTCCGACAGACCAAATAGTGGTTATCGAAGCTAAAGGGCAAATTTGGTCAATCATTTCTATGTTTCAGGAAAGCGAGACATGTTCTTATTGTGGGAATTCTCAAAGACGTCCCATTCCTATGTGAGAAAATTATAGACAAGGGTATAGAATTTTACTATGGTTGCACTGTAATAAAAGCTAATCAAATAATAACCAATTAGATGGTTATAAAGCCTGAGCATATTAAAGTATTATGCAAAACCTGATTAATTGTAATACCATAAATTCTCAGAGCAGGCAACAGCATGCTTGATTCAAATTATAAGAGCTTTTATTTGCATTGCTACAGAATCTATGATTAGTGTTTCTCAAAGGACCTTAGAAGAAATAAGTACTAAAGCCCATAACTATAACAAGTAAATGTCATTTTATTAAGGGAGTACAAAGGAATTCATACCTATCATAACACTGAACTGTCTGAACAAAAGTAAGACACTCCATCCACAGAGGGTATTCATACACACTGGGTATTTGGGCTGTGGCTTCATAGGCTACGAATGGGCAGCTATGGGGAGTCAAGGTTCTTCTCCTACTCACCATCTCAATATACATGGTTAGAATTCTTCACTTATTTCCAAAACTTTGCCTGCTTAACAGCTCTAAACAAATCTCTCCGGGGGAGTTAAAGTTTAATATTTCTCATTTGACTCTATTATTGAAGTTGAAAACCAAAAATTATGCCAAGTTCATATGAAGTTTTAAAAGTATTTTGGAATGTCATGTCAGGTTTGTTTCCTCTCAAGCTGATATCCTATTGTGCGGACTGTTTGTCAGTAAAACTCATCAGTGAAACTTAAGAGCTATTTCTATATTCTGTAACAAGGACTTGGAATGAGGATTTCTAATAGGTGACAGAAGGCTCCTCTCCTCCTTTTCTTGCATTTCTCCATCTCCCATATTCACCAAAGTTAAGTCGGGGTTAGAAAAGACCAAGAATGTTTCTAGTGCCTGATTCTCCCCATGTGGTTGGTATTGGCTTGATCTGCCAAGACTACTGTATCTGCTGGTCTCCGTCGCTAGGCAGCTGTATCTCTCTGCTGATACTTCTAGGCCAGGCAGATTCAAAGAAAAATGTGGACTCCGGAGCCCCCCGCCTTCTCAGGCAGGGACCCCAGAGCCGGGAGAGCTGAGTGACTGGCTGGGGTTGGATGGATGGCACCTGCCTCGCAATTAGTGTGAGACCCAGGTTTCTGGACTCTTAAGCCAAAGTCTCTCTCCTTCCCCATGTTGATTTATAACACGTCCAGTCACAAAAATCTTTTAAACCAGATGCATGGGAGCAGAAATAGAGGAAACAGATTGTTGGCTTTATTCGGGACCGTTGGTCAAAAGACTAGAGGTAAAGCCTCAGAGATTTGGAGGAAAATGGAAGTCAGTGTTTGGGGTGGACCCTGGGGTTATCAAGAGGGGGGTTGAACTTCGGGCAGTAGAGAAGAATGAAGAGCAAGGAGACGTGGAGGGGTCATGTAGAATAGTCTTATAATGAGCAGAGGGTGGAGCTGGGTGTGGCAGTGCATGCCTGTGGTCCCAGTACTTGGGAGGCTGAGATAAGAGGATTGCAGGTTTGAGGCCAAGCCTCAGCAATTTAAGAAGACTGTACTTCAAAATTTTAAAAATTACAAAAGGGCTGGGGCTGTAGCTCAGAGGTAGAATGCCCCTGGGTTCCATCTCCGGTACTGGGTACTGCCCACATCCTAAAAGAATGCTAAGTCTGTGGTTATGACAATGGGTACAATATACAATGAAGAAAACTCTCTGGGTTACTGAGCGATGACCCCAATGCCAGAAGCGGAGGGAGCGACCTGGGCATGCGCCACAGGTATTGCCTTTCTTAGGGAACGCAGGCTGAGAACAAATCCTGGGGAAACTAGCACTAGGGGGACTGTAGATTTATGTCCATTGTTGTCTATTTTGTGAGATAGGCTGTATTTTAAAACTCTAACATTCATATTCTTTTCCCAGGGAAAACTGAGGCTGCCATCAAAAACTTTGGTCCCTACTACAGTCGCCAGTATTCGGTGGCGTTCTGCGATCATGTGCGCAGTGACGTCGAGCAGCAAAGGGATTCAGCGTCACAGTTTCTGAAGACCAAGGTAACCGCCAACCTGAGGCTCATGTATTTCTCCCAGTGAAGAAAGCGTTTTGCTCATAACCTTTAATAATAACAAAAATAATAACAAATACTATTTAATAATAAAAATAAATAATATATAATAATAAAATAATAATAATTATCATAACAATGATGATGACTGAATGGCAGTTTAATCAATATGCTCTGAAATAGTTTCATGTTCAAAAAAACCTCTTTGCCTAGAAGTTTGACTATATACAATAATGTGCTGATGGTATAATCCATGTAAAAAGAAAAGTGCACGATTCCGGTTTTAGTTTTTTTTTTTTTCCACACTGATGCTTTTTTTAAATAATTTTTTTTTTTGCACTGGGGCTTAAACCTGGAGTCATTCTGTTTCTGAGCTACACCCCCAGTCCTTTTTATGTTTTTTTGATTTAGAAATAAGGTTTTACTAGATTGCTGGAGCCATGCTAAGTTGCTGAGGCTGTCCTTGAACCCGTGATCCTCCTGTCTCAGTCTCCCGAGTGCTGGGATTATGGGTGTGCACCACCATGCCCCGTCTGGTTTTTAATCCTTAATGCAATAAGTGCACGGAGTTGCCTTTTACTCAGGAGGGAAGGGAGTCATGGGTCCACTTTTGCCCTAAGTTTGGCATGTTTATTTGACAAACACCCATGGAAACATTAATTGGACAGTTGGGTGTTCTGATGGGAAATGCAGCAGAGAGCATAGGGCTGGGAGCTGTTAGCTTACAGCCAGTAGGAAAGTCATGGGATGTGATGGAGAGAGAAATACAGATAGAGGAAGCAGTGCCCTGGCCCCACCAACATTTGGAGGTCAGAGAAAAGAGAAAGATCCAGCCCAATGGACCAAGAGAAAACAGCCTGTTGAGCCGATGAAAGGTTGGGCAAGGAAGATGTGCCAAAAATGAAGGGGCTTCAAGGAATGGGTGAGAAAAGGGTCATTGTTGCTGAGAGATTGAGTTAGCCAACAGGCTCGGCTGTGTGGCTGTGCAGGGAAAGCCGACTCTTCCCCTTTAAACAGGAATTCTTCAAATGTAAGGAGCTTGGTAAAAGTGCAAGCTCTCACTCATTGTTGGGGCACACACGTGCAGCCCCAGCATTGGGAGGCTGAAGCTGGAGATTGCTTTGAGTCCAGGACTTAAAGACCAGCCTGGGGGACACAGTCCCCGTCTCAAAAAACAAAGCAAAACAAATGCATATTCTGGTTAACATACTCAGAGATTCTGATGTAGTAAGTCTAGGGGAAAGCTACATTTTTATTTTCTTGTGGTCCTGGGAATTTAACCCAGAGGGGCATGCCACCTCTGAGTTGTGCCCCCATTTTCCCTCACTCTGTTTTAATTTTTTGTTTTGAAACAGGTCTTTCTAGGTTGCTGAGAGTCATGCTGAGTTGCGGAGGCTGGTCTTTAACCTGTGATCCTCCTATCTTGGCCTCCCAAGTACTGAAATTACAAGTGTGTGCCACCACACCTGGCTATATGTGGCCATGATGTGTGTGTGTGTGTGTGTGTGTGTGTGTGTGTGTGTGTATGTGTGTGTTGCTGGGGATTGAACTCAGGGGGCATTCTACCTCCAAGCTGTATCCCCAGTGTCCTATTTTATTTTTATTTGGAAACAGGGTCTTGCTAACTAACTTAGAGCCTTGCTGAGTTGCTGAGGCTGGGTTTGAACCTGTAATCCTCCTTCTTAGCCTCCTGGAATTACAGGGATGCGCCATCATGCTCAGCCTGTGGCTGCATTTTTTTTTTTTTCTGGTGGTACTGGGGGTGGAACCCAAAGGCTTTCTACCTCCAGGCTATACTCCCAGACCTTTTTTTATATTTTATTTGGAAACAGGGTCTCACTAAGTTGCTGAGAGCCTCACTAAGTAGCTGAGGCTGGCTTCGAACCCGTGCGATCCTGTCTCAGCCTCCCAAGCACAGGGATTACAAGCGTGCACCACCACGCCCAGCGTGGCTGCATTTTTAATAAGTTTTTCCATTGATTAAGTGGCACAGGTTTGAGATCAGTTGCACATAAGAACTAGAAAATCAGCTTAAACTGGTTTGAGCCTCATTTCAAGACAGAATTGAGGTCCTCTCTCACCTTTTAATGAGGCAAGAGAGCAACTGCCTCATTATCTGTCAGGACAGAGAGCTTTGAGCACTGAAATTTGGAAGGGAATTAATTTCATCCTGTAGATAGATGACTCTTAAAAGAAATAGGCTTATCCGTCTTCTCTGTATGGTTCATGTAAATTTTCACTTGGAGCTACAGGGATAAGTTTCTGAAGGCACTATCATTTTTTTTAATAAAGGGAAAAATAAATGTAAATTCAGCGGCTTGCCAAAGACAAAAGGCCTATTCCTGTGTTTTGAAATAGTGTGGGAATTGCATATTGAGGATGGATGGGAATTTTCTTTCCATAGTAAACCCAATGGGAGGACTAAACAGGAATATAATGGAAATTCCCCTATATCTATCTATCTATCATCTATCTATCTATCTATCATCTATCTATCTATCTATCTAATCATCAAGCCTAATGAGAGACACTCGGCTTTGCCTCCTGGTTCAGTGAACACTCTCCTCAAGTAGCCCCAAGACAGATGAAGTGTTTATAACCTGGGTCCCCATGTCTTTGGGAAAGCCACAGAGCTCTGTCTCTTGAGATATGCTTGGAGGCATGATAAATTGGGGAATATTCTGTTCGTTTTTCTGCTTTTCAGGAACTAACCCTGAGGCACGTCAGAGAGTTGTGGTAGACATCCACAGCTTTACTGTCCTGCCTCATTTAATCTCTCCCACAGTTTATCAAACATTTATTAAGTGCCCTGTGTGTGCATGACACAACCTTAGTGCTAGTGCTTTGACTCCTTCTACCATATGCTCCTGCGCCTACTCCTGTGTATAACAGAGGGAAGAGAACGTCATAAAAATACTTACAGGACAAATATCTGCATTAGGTCAGGCAGAGTAGGAAAGGGAAAGTGTAGAGAGAAGCAAGGAAGCTTTTCCCCTGGATCTCCACACACCATTATTTTCTCATATATTCCTGAAATACCATAAATAATGGCGTGGGGACAGGACAGGTCATCTCTTGTTATGGTCGTTAATTGTGTCCATCCTTGCTTAAGCCCCCCCTGGAGCCTGGAACTGTTTTGTATGAAGCGGAACTCTCGCAGTTTGCTGAAGACATAAAGAAATGGAAGGAGAGATATGTCGTGGTTAAAAACGATTTCGCTGTGGAGAGCTATGAGAACAAAGAGGTGAGACGTTTCCCTTGTTACCCTTGGTTCTTGGAGTATCTTAGGCTGCCTGGCACGCGCTTCCCTTTGCCACCGATTCAATCAATAATCACTCAAATTTGGGTATCATTGCAACAAACGGATACTTATTAAAATTTTACTATATGCCAAATGTTATATGAGGTTCTGAGCAAATAGCAGGTGTTGAGATAAATGCTTGCAAAGCTAGTGGACAAGATAGGAAGGGGTTTGAACAAGTGATTGTACCTGCACAAGAAAGCAGCAGTGGCCAGTGTTTGGGGTGGGAACCTTTCCTATTATTGTTTGGCCTCCATCTCCTCCTCTGTCACTGCCCTGAGACTTTTTTCTCAAGCATGTCTGCCTGTTTTCTCACTCTAATGCCTCATCTATGAAAGATGGTTGAAGAGTTATTTAGTAAGTTTGCAATTAAATATGCCTGGCTTTCTAAGACTGTAGAACACTACACATACTTTATTCCACCTATACTTATATATTGATATTAAGTTTTTTTTTTGCATTTCGACTTTTTCCCCGGTTATTTTTCTTGTCTCTAAAATGTAGAGAAAATGAGGCCATGTATGTAAAGCGTCTAGCCCTCGGGAGGACATCAGTTTCTGTTGGTTTCTATTTCTGTTTCCCGTGTAGGGAGCCATTATGGTATAAGGGAAAGGGCACTGGGCAGTGAATTTGGAAAACTAGTCTAGATCAAGTTGGGCTGCTAACTAGAAGTGAACTCATGGCCAAGTGACTTATTCTCTCTGGGCTTCCGTTAAACTTGGGATTTCAGGCATGCACCATTGTGCCCAGTTTCTTGACACATTTTATTTCCAAACTACAATATTGTCAGACCATGTGTTTTCGTCCTCAGTTTTGATGGAAATTAGAAGTAAAATGGAGTACAAACATATTTCACTGGAGACAAGGCTCAAATGCTTTCCTGGACAGACTTACTCTCTTTAACATTCATTACGCTAATATTTTCTCTGCTTATCTGTATTAGGATTTCATGCAACACTTAATTTGTACTCAGAAGCAAATTATCAACACACTATAAATTATAATGGTATTAATAATAAACTGCCTTATTTTTTATGGTCCCTTATTGTGTCCTTTCAGGGAAGCTTGAGGGGAAGTGGTGTAGCCTAATGGTTAGTTTATCTGATGGGCTCTGAATACCATCTTCTCCAGTTACTAGATATATGTGTCCTTGACCAAGTTATGAATTTCCTCAAGCCTCAGTTTTCTCGTCTGTAAGATGAAGAGCACGAGCTCTTTTTTTGTGAGCCTTAAATAAGTAACTTTATAGACACACTTAGCTTAAAGCTGGACCTGTGGTTGAGCCCCACATAGGAAGTTGTTGATATGATTACTTCTAATTGGGAAACCAATTAGTTTGTAGAACTTGTAGAGCTCGTTCTTAGATTCATTAAGGTTTCCACTATATTTGGCCCTAACTAAAATTTCTTTGTGAATAAATTGTGGTGTTTTTTCTTCTTTTCACTTTTAACAACGTGTTCCCTCAACCTTCAACTTATGCATTATTCTGTGTTCTTCTCTCTGCTCATGCTTTTCAACTAACCTGTTCAGGGTTGTTAAGATATAATGACTGAATTTGGCAATTACGCTGTATGTGTAAACAAAAAAACTCACTTAAGTATTTAAAGTCGAAGTCCATGCAGTTTGTCATAATTGCTGAAAGTTTTAATTATATTCCACTTTTAACCTACAGACGTGTTTTTTTTTTTAAAAATTACACATAGGAATTACACATGCAGAACTTACAAATTGCCTGTTATTTTATGGAGCATCTAATTTTGGCTGGTATTTAGGCATGGATGTTAAAGCACTCCCGCTTGCTAGCTGGCTCTCATTTACTGTTCATTGGTGCTGGGGCTGCACAGACAGGAGCCTGAATCTTGGCTTTGTCATTTCCTTGCCTCTGGGTCACACTGGCGACTGATTAAGCCTTTTTGAGCTTCATTTGTTCTCATTTGCAAAATAGAGATAATATCTAATTCCTAGTGCTGTTTTGAGGATTAGATGATAGAATGTTTATAAAAGCCAATATTGGGGCTCATTAGAGCTGATCACACAGTTCACATCTGAGTCCTGTCTGAATCAAGTTGCTCCTAGACTTTCTCCAAATCATAAAAATTCAGATGGTCTCCGTGATGCTCTGGGCCCCTGATGTGTTTAGACAGTTCACGAGTGGTTCTCGCCAGTTGGAAACAAACGTCTTAGCTATCAGAGAGTTTATTTTGCTTGGGTTCCTGCAGTCACTATCTTGGCGATGTCGAACATGTTATTGTTATTTTGAGCTTGTTGCCTGGATCAGGGTTATTTTGGTTATTCCCAAGAGCACACTTGAGAGTTCAGGCCCCACGGTTTCTTGGTTTCAATCCTCAACTTGCCTTAAGGTTGCTATTTTTCAAGTTTTGCCTGGACGTAAGCCGGCCCACCCGATGCCATGCTTATCTGTCTCTGTATCCTTGTGGGCATATCTGCATGTCTGCCTCAGCACCCCCTTTGTACCTCTGTTATGTTTCTCAAACAGTAGAGCTTCTGCTCTGCCAATCAGAATTTGTTCTGATGTCACAAAACTGTACTTCTATCCCAATCATTTTACTGTAAAATAGTCACAGCTGAGGGCAAAGTAGTGGTATATTTTATCTTGGTGACATTTTAGTGTTTTTGATGGAAATCTATGGTGACTCATGGCAGTGATGGGTTCCATGGTCCCATTAGTCATCATCCGCGGCCCGTATCTGTCACCCAAGCATTCTGAACGGCAACAGCGATCTTGTCATCGTCGCCCTTGTGGTTATCAGAATGACTCAGGATTAGCGTCTGAAATGGTAAATATCAGAGAAACATTGCTGAGATTGTTTTCACCCTTTGAGAACATACTTGCAGCTTGTCATCCCAGTTCCTGGAAGGTGGAGACAGGAGGATCGCAGGTTCGCAGCCAGCTTCAGTAACTTAGCCAGCCCCTTTGCAACTTAGTGAGACTCTGTTTCAAAATAAAGAAAAATAAAATAGGGCTGAGGGTGTAGCTTGAAGGTAGAATGGCCCTGGGTTCAATCCCAGTAACCCCAATCCCAGAGAAAGAGATATATATAGAGAGAGAGAATAAACACACCTGTAGGGAATCTTCCTTGATTAGAAACCCTGATTTGCCAAATGGTTACCATTACACAGAAGTACTAGATATTATCTTACAAGAAGCAGGCATATACATATATACATATATGACTGAACCCAGGGGCATTCTACCTCCAAGCTATACCCCAGTCCAATTTTATTTTTAGTTTAAAACAGAGTCATGGTAGGTTGATGAGAGTCTCACTACTTGTGAGTCTATCCTCAAACCAGCAATCCTCTTGTCTCAGCCTCCCAAGTACTGATATGACAGGCGTGCACCACCATGCCTGGCTATATGTATCTAATAAATCTCTCTAACTCAGTGACACAGCATGGAACTTGCTCTCTCTGGGTATACGTGTCTGAGTTTCTGTGTCTATTTTTAACATTTCAGATATTTTCCAAAGGAAAAAGATCATTCATGTGTGCCCTTTCTTCTCAGGCCTATCAGAAAGGAGCTGCTCCTAAAAGCCGAATTCTTCCAGCTGGCGGCAAGGTGTTAACCTCAGAAGATGAATACAATCTATTGTCTGATCGGCATTTCCCAGACCCCATTGGTGAGTCTCTGAGCATCCACAGAAAAATTCCTAAACTTGTTTTGTTGCACTATTAACATTTTTACAGCCATAATATAAAGATCTGACCTTAGAGGAGAGAAATTTTATTTGCTCACAGTTTTCCTTGGAGATATTGGGGTTCAGTCTGTGCGAGGCCGGGGACTGTGGACCACAGGACATGGCGGCTATAGAAAACAGAGAGAGTGGGAGCACAAAGCTCTGCTCTCACATCATGGAGGCCAGAAGCAAGAGAGAGAGAGAGAGAGGGCAAGGAGAGAAGGAACCATATGTAATCCCCAAGGCTGCTGCCCAGGGACCTGCCTTCCCTGGGCCACCACCCACATAAATTGAGGGCTAGAGGGGCACCCCAAATCCAAACCATCACAACTAGCAGTGATTCTCAGTGGGGAGAGGGAATTCAGCTTCCGGGGATATTTGGCAGTGAGACCTTTTGGTTGTCATGGAGGGAAGGTGGGTGTTGCAGGCATTTAGTGGGGGGAGGCCAGGGACACTGTTAAGCATCCTTCAATGCACAGGACAACCCCGGGAATGAAGACTTATCCGGCATAAAATATTAGTCATGCTGAAGTTGAGAAGCCCATTTTCCAGAGATGAATGGACATAGTCATTTTTCTAATTTGGTAAACCTTATGTCACCTTGATCATTTCACAGCCTCACTCTAGTCAGTTACAGTGTTTCTAGCACATGGAAAATTTGTTCTTGGTCATGTTTCAGGAAGCTCTTGGAACCTCTTGCA
Organism: Muscardinus avellanarius; assembly: GCF_963383645.1. Taxonomy (NCBI): domain Eukaryota; kingdom Metazoa; phylum Chordata; class Mammalia; order Rodentia; family Gliridae; genus Muscardinus; species Muscardinus avellanarius. The sequence continues at coordinate 102,843,597 of NC_137793.1, forward strand.
GACTTTGATAACACCACCCAAAACAGCAGAAATAAATAGGCAGTGCTCAATCTGGGAAATGAACAATCCCATTTTTCAGTAAGCGAGCCTTTACCTTTCGGGGATTTTTATCATTCTAATAGTGGGGTGAAATGATATAATAAACAGATAAAAAAGACTTTAGGTAGGTATTACAGAGCCAGGCGTGGTGTCACACATGTGTAATTCCAGTATTTGGGAGGTTGAGATAGGAGGATCACAGGTTTGAGGCCAGCCTCATTTAGCAAGACCTTCAGCAACTTAGGAAGACACTGTTTCCAGATAAAAAATAATATAGAGTTGAGGTAGAATGCCCTTGGATTCAATTCCCAGTACCACTAAAATATATAAACTAGAAAGAAAGAAGTATCACAGTAACTCATAGCCACCATGTAGAAAAGCACCCCATTAGTTCATCTACCTAGAAACAAAACCAAATGCTGCTGTGGAGAGAATGTTGATGTAGGAATCAGGAGACTCGGTTTTTATCCAGCTCTAACTGTGCTGTTTCACAAGTGTTTTACAGTAGCCGGCTGCTGAAGTCTCTCTGGTTTCTGTTACTCCCATTCTAAAACAGGGATCTGAACTTGAAAGTCTACAAGAATCTTTCCGGCTCCTACCGCCTTTGAGTCTCATTGGGTCCACTTATTTTGTAATGCCGAGGGAGTAATGGATAATGTATAGAGTAAATAGAGCAATTCATAGAGATCCATGAACTGTGGATAATGTAATAACTCCATCTGGCTTTGTGTAAATCACACCACGCAGTGATTACTTGGCTTCTTGAAGGGAGGCCTGGTTTTTATTAATGGGCACAATCATTTCGTTACCATTTATGGGGAAAGATATAATCATTTCATCAATTGTTATTTTGGTGCAGAATGCTTAGCGTAGTGTTTTTAATAACACAATTATAGGATTAGTACATGGGCCATAAACCTAGATTAGCAAATTATTGCTAAGTAATTCAGGCTAAAACAATATTTTATGTGCAGTATACATATCATTATATTTTATATTTCCTTTCAACATCTATTTATATGCCATCCTGACTGTGGAGCCGCAGCTAGAAATGGAAATACCATCATGCTGGCTCCTGGGACTCTCTCTAGAACTTTCCAATGAGTTCCATTAGAACAGACAATATATTTATTGATTGATTGAGGGAATCATACAGGAGAATGAAAAGAAATAAGAGGCACAAGGCTTGTGTGACTCATCAGCAGTTGGCTCGGGGCATCAGACTTGGGCATTTTAATGACTATATTAAATGGTGTGGCCTTTCTGAGTCTTAAAAATAGGATACTCTACAGTAGGTCATTTGTGATATCTTCGCAACTCAATTGAGCAAATATGCAGACTGATGGCATCTGGAAAATGGTTGTAAAAGGTTCAGTAAGAGATAACTCGAGGCTAATAAGAGAGGATTTTATGGGTCTTACCAACGCTTTTAAATGCAGTAGGTCAGTGTTGCTTTCAGATGTTCATAGAACATTATGGCATCTTGTGAAGGAAAATTGCTTCACAAATACCACGTTAATCAAGAAAAACTACTGTGCAATACTACTTTTACTTCAGAATTACTTTAGGTACAACAAAAATGGGAAGAATTAACTTTGCTCGAGCAAAGGCACTGGAGGCTTATTTAATTATGAAGGAGCTGGGCATGATGGCGCATGCCTGTTAGCCCAGAATTTGGGAGGCTGAGATAGGAGGATTGTAGGTTCGAGAACAGCCTCAGCAAGTAGTGAAATTCTCAGGAACCTATCGAGATCCTGTTTTAAAATAAAAATAAGATAGGGTTGGGGTGTGGCTCAGAAGGAAAATGGTGGGGACTTGTTAATATCCTGCTAAGTAAAATTAGCCAGTTATAGAAAGTGAAGGGTCATATGTTTTCTTTTTCTTTTCTTTTCTTTTTTCTTTTTTCTTTTTTTTTGAAGCCTTTATTAGCTGGCCAGCAGCGGAGCCCTCAGTCCAAAATCAGACCAGAGGGGCGCCGGGTCGTATGTTTTCACTCAAATGCTGAAGCCAGAGAGAAACTGGGAAGCAAGGAGGATTCAGAGAAATGAGGGGGGACACTGGTAGGATAGTGGAAGGGGGTTGGTGGAGGGAAGTAGGAAGGTGGGGGGACACTGGTAGGATAGTGGAAGGGGTTGGTGGAGGGAAGTAGGAAGGTGGGGGGACACTGGTAGGATAGTGGAAGGGGGTTGGTGGAGGGAAGTAGGAAGGTGGGGGGGGAGAGCTGATGACAAAATAGTTCAAATAATCCTCTGTTCATATATGAGGTTATCAGTATCAATGTTCATATTATGTAGGGGGGGAGCAGGGTGCAACCCAGAGGGAAGCACGTAACAAGTACCGTGGCAAGTGTTTTCCATCACTCGGAACCTCGCTATGATGGAAAATTACAATGTGCCAATAAAATAAAATTTTTGAAAAAGGATGAAGGAAGTCAGGCGTGATGGTGCACATCTGTAATCCTGGTGCATGGGAGGCTGAGACAGGAGGATTGCAGGTTTGAGCCCAGCGTCAGCAACTTAGCAAGATCCTGTTTCAAAACAAAAAAATTTAAAAAGGGGCTGGGGATGTAGCTTGGAGGTCAAAGGTCCCTGGGTTCAATCCCCAGTACCAAATAAAGGAAGGAAGGAAGGAAGGAAGGAAGGAAGGAAGGAAGGAAGGAAAGAGGAAGGAAGGAAATGGAGAGAAAGATGTTTTCAAAGTATGTTACAGACCAGGAGATGCCCTGAGCCAGCAGTCAGGACCAATGACATTAGTGACCTCAGCCTCAAAGGGAGGTGGGGGGAGCCAGTGGAGGGATGGAGAGGGGCTGGAATGCCAATTTTTCCCATGCTCTTTCCATCCATGGTTGGCCCCAGATGCCCTCACAGCCTGAAATGTGTTTGAAATAAAGGACACGTGTTTTAAAATAATTGGTTTTCCCCGTCGCTCCTTAGCATCCAGTGAGAAGGAGAACTCTCAGCCCTTCGTGGTCCTGCCCAAGGCCTTCCCGGTGTACCTGTGGCAGCCCTTCCTCAGGCATGGATACTTCTGCTTCCAGGAGGCCGCGGACCAGAAGAAGTTTAGTGCCCTCCTGAGTGACTGCATCAGACACCTGAACCACGGTACGGCCTGCCTCCGGCCCCCTGAGAGGCTACCTGTCCTGAGTTGTCTCGGTCATTCACCTACCACATTGGTTCTTAGAAGGAGCCGAGGATGGTGCTGCCTTGGGGACAGGGAGGGAAACCCAGAGACGTGAGAGTTCTGCACACAAGGAGCGTGGCCTGCTCGCTGGTGGTCCAGTCGGGTCTAGGAAGTCTCTGGAAGTAGAACATGGGAGTCTTACTTGATGGCAAATGGAGGTGTGTATTGGCCTGCTCTGTTTGTGCAGGCCATTTTGCATAAAATTTCTCCTCTTCCTTTTCTTTTGAAGGGAGGATTGAACTCTGGAGCATTCTACCTCTGAGCTACATCTCAACCCTATTTTGTTTATTATTTTGAGTTTGGATCTCACTAAGTTGTGGAGAGCCTAATTAAGTGTCTGAGGCTGGCCGCGAACCTGCGATCCTCCTGTCTCCTCCTCCTAAGTACTGGGTTTACAGGTGTGCACCGCCATGCTTGGCTTCTCCTCCTTCGTCCTGATGCTTTTAATCTATGTGCCAGCAAGGATATGCCAGTTGATCCTGGTGAAATCTGAGTCTTTAGGACATTTCTCGTTTATTTCCACCTTTATTTCTGAGTGACAATTACTCACTTAAGGTCAGTGGTACAGTTCACCGTCATGCAATATTTGTTTCCCAGTTAGTGGGTGTGTGTGTCAGTTCCTGCCACTGTAACACATAAGGTTTATCTTGGGTCATAATTTTGTGGGCTCCAGGGCACAGTCACTTAGGTCTGTTGCTTTGGGCCTGTGCTGAGGCAGCATATTTGGGCAGGAGCAGATGGTCCAGCAAAGCCATTCACCAGATGACTGGGAAGCAAAAGAGAGTGAGGAGGGGGCAGGGTCCCATAATCCCCTGCGAGGGCAGACCCCTAGTCACCTTAAAGACCTCTCACTATGCCACACCTCCAATAGGCTTCATAACCTTTAAAAAGCAGCAAGCTGTGGAACAATGCTTTAACACATGGGCCTTTGGGGGTCATTTACTCAAACCATAACAGTGGTCCTCAAGATTGAGAGCCCATAAGAATCACTAAGAGAACTTAATAAAACACATCTGCCTAGCCAGGTGTGGTGGCTCATGCCTGTAATCCCAGTACTTGGGAATCTGAGGCAGGAGGATTGTAGGTTCAAAGCCAGCCTCAGCAATTTAGTGAGGCCCTCCACAACGTAACATGACTCTGTTTCAATATAAAAAATAAAAAGGTCTGAGGGATGTAGCTTGGAGGTAGAATGTCCCTAGGTCCAATCCCTAGCACAACAAAATCATCATCATCATCATCATCATCATCATCATCATCATCATCATCACCTAGGACATTCTGATTTACTGGGACTATGATGACCCTGGATTTTGATCTTTTTTAGCAAACATTTTAGCAAATTTTTTTTTAGCAAACAGATGCTGCGGGTCCACAGGCCACTCCTGGAGTGGTGTTGCTTCTTTCCATTGTGCCTCTAGGTATGGATTTAATTAATATTGCATCTATGATAAAAGAGACGTTTCAATCCACTATGGTATTTTGGACACTTTGTGTTCTTTGGCGGTTGGAAAGCCAGTCACATACTACTGCTGGCTGGCTCTGTGCTGACCTCCATTAGCAAGTTAGGAACAGGGTAATGAAGCCTGCAAAGTTCCTCTCTCCAGGAGCCTAAGTTCAGACAGAGAGGAGGGCCAAACACATCCACACATTCAAGCTTGATAATCATCAAAGTTACCATGCCCAGTGCAGAAGGGGATACAGATGGTCCCAGTTTGGCAGTGGCTGAACTTAGGATTTTTAAAATTTATGATGGTACAAAAGTGACACACACCTGGGCTAGTGACATGTGGCGTGATTCTTTCTCTCGGTTATGGAAGACAGGGAGTGGCCACCCCATTCAGCCACATGATCAGAAGGAGGAGAAACAACCAATACTTTGGCAGTGAACTGTGTTGCCAGTGTTTGGGGTAGCAGGCTTTGTGTTTTGTATCTCATTGCATCTCTGAAACACACGTGTGTGTGTGCATATGAGATACTCAACACTGTCATAACGTGGGTTTTGTAGTAGATGACTTTCCTCACTGAAGGTGAATTCAAGTGTTCTCAGCACACTTACAGCGGGCTAGGCAGACTTAGGCACACCTAAGTCAGGCTGCTTAGTGGGTTAAGTGTATCAAGTGCATTTTTGACTTCCGTTTTCAACTTGTGATGGGTTTATTGAGACATAACCCCAGAGAAAGCCAAGGAACATCCATACCATTCCACAAGTTCATTGGGGGGCCTCTTTGAGCAGGTGATGTTGGAGCAGTGACTTTGTGTCCTACAGTGGCTCATTTGACTGTACACTTATTTTATTTTATTGACTGATTGATTGATTGGTTGTTACTAGGAACCAGTGCTTGGGGTTAGGATCCAACAGGTCTCTGGTTTTAAGGAAGTTAAGTCTATGCTGAAGGTAGAACAGAAGAAGAGAACTATAAGATATTGCCCACATCGCATGACATTTGCGCCAAAGTGGCTGTGTGTGTCAACATCAGGGAATACCTTCTGCTGAGAGCCAAGAGGAAGTTCCTCAAAACTCCAAGGGAGAAGTGTTTTTTCCCCACAACAACCTAGCTTTGGAGACATTTATTTATTTACCTATTTGTTTGTACTGGGGATTGAACCCAGGATTATTTTAACCCCAACTTCCCAGCCCTGTCTGTCTGTCTGTCTGTCTGTCTGTCTGTCTCTCTATCTACCTATTTTTATTTTTTATTTTTTGAAACAGGGTCTTGCTAAGTTCCTGAGGTCTTGCGGGGTTGCTGAGACTGGCCTCGAAACTGCAATCCTCCTGTCTCACCCTCCCAAGTACTGAGATTCCAGGTGTGCACCACTGTGTCCTGCTCTGTACACTTCCTTTGAGGTTTGGAGGGCTCCCCGAGACCATGGGTCCTGCAGAGCAAGTCATTGGTGAAGCATTTAAGTCAGTTCTTGGTTTTAGTTTGTGTGTCACCTGGAGGCTAATAGGAAAATATAATGTCATTCTGTTTTGCTGTAGCAACTCAGAGTGACATCATCATTATTGATTCTTAACTACAGACTAAAAAAATGGATACCCTGATTAATACCCTGCCTTGCGGTTTTTAATGTTTTAGAGAAACAGAGAATTACCCAGCACTGCTTCCTCCATCCAGCTCACTTTTTGCACACTTAACACCTCTGTGTTTAGAGCTTTGGTCTAGTACGAACATGCAGCTGGCACTACATGCGAGAACCACCAAGCTTCTCTGAACAGAGAATGTTCTCTGCCCAGCCAGATGGGACCTGCTGCCTTCTCCCTCCCATGTACATAATAGGAATTTCTCTGGGGAATTTTTGGATGTTGTGCAGCCTGCATTTAGACACCATTTATGGAAGATTCCAGTCAATTCTAAACCCAACTCTGCTCTCCCGTATGTTATCAAGGGCACTAAGATAATGAGGTCTAGTTATATTGTCCTGGCCCTGAGATCCATTCTTCTGTCCAGAAACCACTGGCTCCTTGCCGAGTCTTTATGTGGAGGTTTGGCATAATTTTCGGTAGCTCTAGTCAGAACCATAGATCACCATAACATTAAAGGGAACAGGTCTTGGTTATCAGTGGCTGGTGACTCATGGGTCTTTCCAGATTCCCCTCTTTTCTGTTTTTGATGGCACAATGTACCACCCAATTTTACTGCATCACTTTTTCTTTTGTGTGTGCCCTGTATGTCCTTGAGTAAACAAGTAAAAGACTTTTGCAAGCTTTCAGTTAACCATTTCCCCCACCCCCCACACTTACCAGATGAGTTTAGAAATAGATATAAAAGGCCGGCCATGGTGGCACATGCCTGTAATCCTAGTACTTAGGAGGCTAAGACAGGAGGATCATAGGTCCAAGAGTTCGAGGCCAGCCTCAGCAATGAAGGGACCTCCTGTTTCAAAACAAAAATTGAAAAGGGCTGGGGTATAGCTCAGAGATAGAATGCCCCTGAGTTCAATTCCCAGTATCAAAATAAGAAAGAAAGAAAAACAGAGAAAGAGAGAAAAGAAGAGAAATGTAAAATTATGGCTGTGATGAGGGCCAGGAATCCTGAGGGGCTGCCAGCAGCCCGCTGTCTTCTGCCCCAGGAGTGGAAGGGCTTCAGGCTGCAGTTGCTAGTCATCAACTCCCAGGCCACCACGCACCTCTTAAGAACTGGGTTCTAGGCCAGTTATGGTGGGGCACACCTGTAATCCTAGTACTTAGGAGACTGAGACAGGAGGATCACAGGTTTTAGGCCTTCCTCAGCAACTTAGCAAGACCCTGTTTCAAAATAAAAAATAAAATAGGACTGGGGGTTGTAGCTCAGAGGTAGAATGCTCCCAGGTTCAATCTGCATTGTCACAAAAACAAACAAACAAACAAATGAAACAGAAAAAAATCGTGAACTGGGTTCCAGATGTTCTAGCAGTCAGTGCTGGATCACAGTTGACCCCAGTGAGTGTGGAGAGTCTTCTCCGGGACTTGGGAGGGAGAGACCTGAGAGGGGAAACTGAACAGCTACCTGATTGGCAGCTGCCCTGAACACTGGACAGTTGGCTGATGACCAACTGTCCTGAAATGAAAGCAACAGCTACCTGACGAGCAGCCGTACTGAAATGTAATTGCCCGATGAGCAACTACCCTGAAATGAACACACGGACAATCGCCTGATGAGCAACTGACCCCGTTTATTCTCTAAAACCAAGATTTTATACCCTTCTCCAGTGAAATTAATCATCAGATCCCAATAGAAAAGTGTAAACACCAAAGAACAATAGTGGGGTATAAGTGAAGGACATGTAAATCACCAATCATAAGCAAGACAAACTGTGACGTCACAGGTCTTGTGATTAGCCCCATGATTACAGGTCTTGTTTTTGAGATCAGCCCCCTGGCTTTGTAGGTGGGCCTTAGAGGGCAAGTTCCGAAGGACAATGGTCACACCCAGTGTTTTGGAGAATTCGACCTTTCCTGGAATCTCCTTTAACTCTTTCGGAACCTTTCGTTCCTCAGGCTTTGTCCATGTCCTCCGTCAACCGAGGAACTCCCAGGACACATCCCCTAGTGCTCAAAGACAACGACTCTCCAGCCCACTTGTCATTACTGGGTCCAGATTGGTCCCTGTCCATTCATTCTGAACCCACAACCATTTACCCTGTCTGTCCTCATGAGGTTGGTGTGTATTTAACCCTGACAAAGGATCTGATTACACAAGATTCTTGGACAGTGAGGCTCACTGAAGGTAAATAGGTCAAGTAGAGAGCTCAGTGTGTCTGCCTCCTCAAGAGAGAGAAGAGCCCTTATGCAAAGATTATTTATACTCCTAAGGAACATGTGTGTGTGTGTGTGTGTGTGTGTGTGTGTGTGTCTGCCTGTGTATTGTGTGTATTGTGTGGTGTGTGTGCATTGTGTGGTGTGTGTGTTATGCATACATGTATATTTGATTTGGGCTTGGGCAGTTCTTCATTGAGCTGACAGAAGAAAATCTCACAAGGTTACTCTTTATTTATTTATTTATTTTTATTTTTTATTTTTTTGGTGGTACTGGGGTTCCTGGAGGCCCTTCTACCTCTAGGCTACACTCCCAGACCTATTTTATATTTTTATTTGGAAACAGGGTCTCTTAAGCCAGCGCGGCTGGCTTCAAACCTGCACGATCCTCCTGTCTCCGCTTCCCAAGCGCAGGGATTACAAGCTTGGCCACCACGCCCGGCTTTCAAGATTACCCTTTAATAGAACATCTCACTCCAGCTCACTGGACTAAGTACTGAGCCCACTGAGAGCTGTATGTCCAGAGCAGCGAGTGCTCTCCGCTCATTTTGGAATCACACTGCAATTCCTTGTCCCTGACCAGGAAAGGCCAGGGTTCTGAGTGTCAGCTGCCACCAAATGAGACTTAAATAGAACATGGGTGCTCTGAAACAGTCCTAATGTCTGAAATATAGTCCTATTCTTCGGAATATTAGTTCCCAAACTATGGTCATCATAGTTACAGGGGTATAGTTCAAACTCCTGCCAGATACAGAGAACTGTACACATATGATGAGGAGTAATGGTTGTTCTGGGTGCAAGCCTGCTCATCTGGTTCAGGATAATCATTCCTAGGCATTCAGGTTTGCAGGAAAAGGAAAAAATGTTCCCTACAGGAAGAACAGGATATGTAAGAGCTAGGAAGCAAGAGAGAGCATGCGCTGTTAAAGGAACTGCAAGTGTTTTGTTGTGGCTGGAGCTGAGAGAGGAGAGAGGAGCCGAGGGAAGATGGAGAGATGGGCAAGATCCGGGCTAAAGGAGGGACTTTGTGATGCATATTGAAAATCTGAACTGTATCCTAACAGCAATAGGAAACCACTGAAAAGTTTTAAGTAGGTAAATGACCTGCACAGGAATTCCTTTAGAAAGGTCACTGTGGCTGCAGTATGTGTCAGCAGGGGATGGAGAGTGGCCTGCGGGATGCCAGGAGGTCACAGAGGAGACCTAGGCAGGGGCAGTGGGTGGCAGCTTGCACAGTGAGGGGTGCGGTAGTGAGCAAAGGAATTTGGCCATTGTACTCAGCCTGAAGAGTTGCACGTTAGAAGAGGACTGTCACTGCAGGAATGGCAATCCTTCCAAGGACGTGGAATGCTGGCAAAGTTTTGTTCAGCAGTGCTGGGCCGGCCTGGACCACCTCTAATCTCCCCAGTGGTCACATCATCGCAAACACCAAGGAAGATGGACCAGTAGAGCATGTAGGAAGCACGAGGGCAGCAGGCTGCAAATAATCTAGAAAAAGACTCCAGAAGGTCTTGATACAAAGACCACAGTGATGTAGAAACGCTCTGTAAACCTCTGCAAACAGTTCGCTGACGACGGAAATCTCCAAGGGTCCTCGTGACCGGCAGGCTGCGTCAGGCTGGATGTTGTACTGACTGCATTTTGGAACTGGTTCCTCTGCCAGGGCCACATGCCTTGAGGTCTTATTCCAGAAATTCCATGTAAATCAAACCCCTTTATTAAATTTGACTTTGACAGTTGCCCATTTTAGGTGTTCAATACACATTGCAGAATTCAATTGAATTTTAGGACAGGAAAAAGGCCTTATATTTCAAATCAGATAAAGCAAATAATTTTTGGAGTGCTTATTGGAACATGGTGTTTTATGCTCTCTAGTACTCAGCAGCAGATCACAGATCCATTTTCTATTTTAATTTCTACTCAGGGCCCATTGTCAATGTCTGAAGCAAGTTCATTACTTGAGGGACTGGTGTGGGCATCAATCGATTCTAACTGAAAATATACAATCAATCTTATTTTGTAGTATATGAAAACATACTTTAGGATTTTATGACACATGCTTAAATTTATGGATGAACACATATCTATTAAGTTGGAAAATTTTGTCTTATGCTTGGGCTTCTTTGAACACTTTCCTACAGATGAATAACGTTTGGAAGCAGCTGAATAAAAATACAATTTTTATGAGTACCTCTTTGAATCCTTTTACTTATAAGTATTCTCCAGTATACTTTTGTTGCAATTTGTAAAATCCTTTACGCACTGCAAACAAAAGGCCTGGTAATTGCTGTTTCATAAAAACTAGACATTGATTTTTCTGTTTTAGAAGGACTTTCCCAAACAAAATTCTTCAAAAGGATTCTCTCTGCTTGACATTCTCGTGCTCTGCGTGTCACATAGTTAATATTCTTCAACTGTAAATATTCCCTTTGTTCCTTTGTGAGTTTGTGGTTTTCTCCTAAGAAATTATTATTTTTCCTAAAACTCTACATCTTGTCTTCTCTTTCTTCTCCTTCTTCTCCTACTTTGGTCTACCTCTGATTGAAGACAGTCCACCAACTGTAACTTAGAGACAGCCAGGACATCCCACAGGTCAGCCATATCTTGGAAGATTGTTTAGCCCATTCTTCTGGCTTGTGGGAATACTAAAGTCCCTCAAGGGCGTTTCACACACAAGTTGCTAGCTTACCTGCACATCCATGATTCAGCAGACCTGGAGGAGTGCTCAAGAATTTACATTTCTAAGCTGGGCTCTGTGGCGCACACCTGTAATTCCAGTACTGGGATGGTGAGACAGGAGCATCACAAGTTCAAAGCTGCTTCAGCAACTTTGGGGAACACTCAGCCATGTTGCAAGACTCTTTCAAAATAAAAAATAAAAGAGGGTTTGGGATATAGCTCAGAGGTAAAATGCTCCTGGGTTCAATTCCCTAATACCACACACACACACACACGTTGCATTTCTAACATAGTTTTGGATGGTACTGCCATACTTGGAAAACCACCACATTAACTCACTCAGTCCTGTGAGTCAGGCGTTATTATTTATATCATCACTGTTTTATAGGATCCCGAAGTAATGGGTAAGACAGCTGGGGATCACTTCCCGGCTTTAAACCCAGGCAGTGTGGCTCACAGCCCATGTTCCAGCCCACTGTATCATATGACTTCTCAAGTAACAGTTACTTAGTAAGCGCCTGCTGAATGCCTAGTATTTGAATATATATATGTATATGTATATAATCCAACTCCTTACTCAGAACCACATGATTTGAGGTCAGTCACTTCTTCCCAAACTGGACAAGGATACTTTCTTAACATGTGTTTGAGAGGGAAGTGAGCTGCTGTCCTCCTGTTGAGATCTCAGAAGTGAACTTCGAAACCTGAAGTTGTGCCTTAACCGAAATGGTGTTCCTGTGCAAATCTGTGCGCTGTGTGAATGCTCTCCAAAGCTAGACGTCTCTGGGCGTGTGCACATATCCGGCTGAGAATAATTTTGTAGGTACGTTGCAGGGTGGTTGAGAAATTCATGGTGCTCATGTGTCACAGGTCCTTCCTTTATGCTTTAAATTCTTAGTCTCATTTTGTTTGATTTTCTTCCTTTCCTTTTTTTTTCCCCCTTCTGTTAACTGGGTTTCCATATTGGCTGCTGCTGGAGAAAGTCCTGACTTGACCTGATTTTTTTAATGTGTTTTCTTTTGCGGACCACAAGCTATGCTTTAAATCACCAGCATCTGGCAGCTAAGGAGACGTCCCTCTTTTATGGGACTTAGGAAGAGAGGTGAAAGAGAAGGAAGTGGGGAGGCGCAATGTTATCATGGTCCTCCTTTCACCTCTGACCCAGCCAAGCCACGCCCACCATGTTCCTTTCCTGTGAGAGGACACGGTGTGTGCAAGTGCCAGCGCAGACAGGAACCCAGAGCTCTTACTTCATCTGTACTTCTCCATTCCTCTGAGCTCTCCATAGGAACCAAAGGACAGCCCAGACTGCCCATTCGCTTGCGTTGGTCATTACAATTTTTCTGCTGCTTCTGTGCACTAATTTGGGGATAAATGAAACTTCATGTGTCCAGATAAAAGAAAATTGGAACAAGGGAATTTCTTGAGGATTCTACTGTATCCTGAATATTGGGTTAGATGTAGAGGGTACAACAAATTAAAATGGAAAGGTTATAGCATGTGCATAGCCCCAGGTTCAATCCCCAGCGCAACAAGAAAAGAAAGAAATGAAAGGAGGGAGTGAGGACGGAGAGAGGGAGGGAGAGAAGGAAAGAAAGAAACAGAAAGAAACAGTTGTTGCTTATAATGAAGATTATTTCTATGGCCAATATGTTCTATTGATAGTGGAGTTTTGGAATTATTTTCTCCTGAAGTCCAAGGAGAGTTGGGATGAAAGAAATGTAAAGTGGATCAAGAACATTTCAGCTTGTTTTATTTGCTTTCCTGCCAACTCTTGGCCAACCTCAAGTGGTTTTACTCAGAGAGCATGATGAACCAGGCCAGATGCGCTCCTAGGACATTTCCTGGGCCATTGTACTGTCCTTAGATGCTTAGTGAGGAGAATAATTGAAGGTGCCCTTCTCACTTTCTTTTTCAGGGCGTGTGTGTGTGTGTGTGTGTGTGTGTGTGTGTGTGTGTTTTGGGGGATTAGACCCTGGGCCTCGCACACACGTGCTAGCATACACACATGCTAGCACACACATATGTTCTGCCTCTGAGCTAAGCTCTGAGCACCCCTTTCCAAGCTGTAAGATAGCAGATTAGATATTTTCAAATGGAGAATCGAAATCTTTTCTACCCAAATTGAGCTGTTTTTGGCAATGGTAATGAATCATTCTTGCTGAAACCACAGATAGTTTGCATCTGGGCAGTAATTCTTGCCTGAAGAAGCTTACCACTTACAGAACTGTATTTCCTGGCACTGTATGTCCCAGTCACAAGGCAAACTATTGCAACAAGGCTATTTATTAAGGGAATTTGATATTATAGCAGGGCCACTTTTGATATACGTGTGTGTGTGTGTGTGTGTGTGTGTGTGTGTGTGTGTGTATGAGATAGGAGCAGTACCTAATGTCACTAAATGAGTACAGATGCTGGCTTTCACATCTCTTGTGAAGGTGCAAGTCATCATACTTAATATTTGACTTTAAAATAAACCAATTTGCCCACAAGTCTGGTGATAAACAGACAACAAACATACCTCTTCTGGTTGGCCAAAAGAGGTACCAAACTTCCGTTATTTGTACTATAGCTATCATGCAAGCTAAAAGCCTCTAAGGATTTTCAGGTGAGGTTTTAAATATCATTAGTTTTATGCTGGGCATGGTGGCACACGCTTGTAATCCCCATGCTTGGGAGGCAGAGACAGGAGGATCGTGCAGGTTTGAAGCCAGCCTTAGCTGGCTTAAGAGACCCTGTTTCCAAATAAGAAAGTATAAAAATAGGTCTGGGAGTGTAGCCCGGAGGTAGAAGGGTTTCCAGGAACTCCAGTACCACCAAAAATTAAAAAATAAATAAATAAATATCATTAGTTTTGAGATAGGTTGATTGACATTTATAGTTGGGTTTGGTCATGATGAAGGATAGGGAACTTCCCAGCATTGATGAATGGATTACCATTGGCCAGAGAAGGTGGTCTAAAATTTTTCCATCTCTGAAAAAATTTCTGATTTCTAGTTTCACATTTGTTGGTTTGAAATGGAGGCAATGCCATTCTGATCATACCATTTATTCCTTTGCCAGGTCAGGAATCTAAGTGGCTTATGGTCTAATTAAGATGTCCCTGGAAATATAAATTTCATAACTGAAGAGAAACGAGCATATCTGAAATAAAATAGTATACTAGGGACCTAGAAATTGGGTCAAATGGGTTGCTACACATTAGAATCTTAAAGTTGTAATTTGTCTTCTGAAGTTTCCTCTAAAGAACATATTTGGGGATTATAATATTGTTTCTGCTGCCCTTTGCTTCTTTATGGCCAAAGAACCAAATCTTGGGCCAGGAACTCACTGGGGGCTCTGTGGTTGACTTTCCTCCAGGCCTGCGATTTCCTCCTGGAAGCCGTCCTTCATCTCAGAGGTGGAAGCCTATTCATCTGTCCTTCCTTCTTTCCTCTCCATTCTCACTTTCATCAGAGTAGTAATCACATCATGTCATCATTGACTGTTTATTTTTCTGACTCCTTAAACTAGAAGCTGCTAGAGGCTGGGCCTGTGCCCGTCCACTGTTCTATTTCAGTGCCCAGCACTGGACCTGGGCATAGTGAGCACCACACAACTTACTAACCCACCTTTCCTCCCTTCCATCCTTCCTTCCTTCCTCCCTTCCATCCATCCTTCCTTCCTTCCTTCCTTCTTTCCTTCCTTCCTCTTTTCCAAACAAATAATGAACATAAGGGAGTAGTCCATCAACTGAAGTGTCTGGAAATAGTAAGAGTGTTAGCAAAGCAATTGAGATTGGGAGCATGGCCTATTTTACATGCATTAAGAGGAAGGGCAGTTTTCTCGAAAGGCTCAGCTTTCTTCCCTGAATTCCCATGCAGTAACTTGACTTTTTTCTATTTTTCCAAAGGCACATAAACTTTGCAACCTTGTCTCATGCTCGTCATCATTCCCTATCGTTCCTGATTAGTCTTTCTTTGTATAAAACAGTCTTTCCAGCTTATTATTTGTATGATTCATGAAAGCCCGTCATTTCTCTTCGTATGTGTGTGGTACTGGGGATTGAGCTCAGGGACATTCTTCCTGTGAGCTACACCTCCATCCCTTTTGGCTTTTTGTTTTGGAAAAGGATCTCACCAGGCTGCTGCGAGTCTCCCTAAGTTGCTGAGGCTGGCTTTGAGCCTGCAATCCTCCTGTCTCAGCCTTCCAAGTAGTGGGTTTATAGGCATGTGCCACCATGCCCAGCTATGAAAACCCATCTTTTTTTTTTTTTTTTTTGTGGTACTGGGGTTCCTGGAAGCCCTTCTACCTCCGGTATACACCCCCACGGGCTACACTCCCAGACCTATTTTTTAACATTTTTATGTGGAAACAGAGTCTCTTAAGCCAGCGAGGCTGGCTCCGAACCAGCGCGATCCTCCTGTCTCCACCTCCCAAGCGCGGGGATTACAAGCGTGCGCCACCACACCCGGCAAAAACCCATCTTAACAGTCATTATTTCTCAGGCCAGGTGGGCAAAATAAAACATGTTTACTATGCCATTATTTAAATTGTTTTCCTGGCTGTGCTGCATGGGACATTCCTTCCTTTTGTATAAAAAAAAATCTATTACTTATACATCTGCTTTAATTTCCCACATATTTTTTATAGTCACATTAGGGATTTACCTTTACCGTCCCTTTACAGTAATCTATGATAACAATAACAGCAAAGAACCCAGGCAACACTTCTCACCTGCACAGACTTTCTCCAACACATCGAAGTGGTTTCTGCACTCCTAACACATTCATGAAGCTTTCCTGGAAGATCAGAGCTTCCCCTAAACCCACCCTATGAACAGTATAATTCATACTTGTTTACAGACTCCATAATGCGCATATAAAAGTATATGGATTACATACCTCCGAGGAAGAAAATAGAAGTGAGCCTGGCATGGTGATGCCTACCTGTAATCCCAGTAGTTGGGAGGCTGAGACAGGAGAATTGCAGTTTGGGGGACCGCCTCAACATAACAAGACTCTCAGTAATCTAGTGAGAGCCTGTTTAAGAAAAAGGACTTGGGGTTCAGTCCCCAGTACCACACGCACAAAAAGAAAGGAAGAAAGAAGGAAAGAGAAAGAAAGAGAAAATATAAATGAAATGATTTGTACCTTATAGCTTGTCAGAGATATGATTGTTCACAATAGTGGTAAAATATTAGCTAAATTTTCTAATATGTATTGATCATTTGAGCATTGACAATGCTGTTGGCTAAGGCTGATGACTCTCCATCTTCTCCATCCTGAAGAAACTGAGGCTTAGACAGGTGACGAATTTGCCTGGAGACAAACAGTTATCCAACGGTGGGCTCAGAATTCAATCCTGAATGTTTAACGCTGAAACCTCAGCTCCTAACCAGTGTGTGTTAAAGACCCCAGCACATGCAAGATCATAGCAAATTTTCCCTACCACTTTTTTTTTTTTTTAACAAAAATGGGGATGGAACTCGGGGGCATTCTATCTCCAAGCCATACCCCCAGCCCTATTTTTTATTTTTTACTTTGAAATAGGGTCTCGTCAAGTAGCTGTAGCTGGCTACAAACCTGTGATCCTCCTGTCTCAGCCTCCCAAATACTGAGATTACAAGACTATGGCACCAGGCCTGGCTTCCCTACCACTTTTTAAGAGGAATTTTAGAAATAATACTAACAACCATTATTGAACACCAGGCAACGTGCTGGGTGCTTGATATGCGCTCTTTCAATTTGTGTGGCAGTGCCAAGGAGAAATGATTTTGGTCTGCCAGTTGCGGTGACACACACCTGTAGTCTCAGTACTTGGGAGGCTGAGACAGGAGGATCATAGGTTTGAAGCCAGCCTCATAAACTTAGCAGGACCCTCAGCAACCTAGTAAGACACTGTTTCAAAAGAAAAAAGAAAAAGGGCTGAGGAACTCAGAGGTAGAAAGTCCCGAAGTTCAATCCCCAGTACTTAATAATTGTAATAATAGTAAAAATGATTTTAAAATAATTTTGTCCCTCCTTTTTTCTTTCTGTTTTTCTTATTGGTGCACTGTAATTGTACATGATAGTGATAATTTATTTACATTCAGTATAGAACACTGAGGTTTGCGAACCAGGTTATATGTCTGAGAAAACTGAGTATGTTTAGGTTGACAAATATTGAGGGAAGAAAAAAAGGTCTTGAGATATCTTCTGTCAATTAAAAGAAAGATAAGACTTTTTAGATTAAAAAGAATTTTTTTTTTTGTGCGTGGTACTGGGGGTGGAGCCCATGAGCATTCTGCCTCAGAACTACACCCTATCCCTATTTCTTTCTTTCTTTTTTTTTTTTTTTTTGTGGAACTGGGGTTCCTGGAAACCCTTCTACTTCCGGGCTACACTCCCAGACCTATTTTTATACTTTTTTATTTGGAAACAGGGTCTCTTAAGCCAGCGCAGCTGGCTTTGAACCTGCACAATCCTCCTGTCTCAGCCTCTCAAACGCGGGGATTACAAGCGTGCGCCACCAAGCCCGGCTTCATTATTATTTGAAATGAGGTCTCACTAGGTTGATGAGAGTCTGAATACTTGCTGAGGCTGTCTTTGAACCTCAAGTCATCCTGTCTCAGCCTCCTAAGTACTGAGATTATAAGCATGTGCCACCATGCCAGGCTTAGACATTTTGTTTTGCTCTAAAGGATAAAGGTCTCTCTTTCTCTTTGTGGTACTGATGAACCCAGGCACACTCTACCACTGATTGACACACGCAGCCCTTTTTAAAATTTTTTCTTTTGAAACACTTGCTAAATCTGATCTCCGACTTGGAATCCTTCTGTCTCAGCCTCCCAAGTACTTGTGATTACAGGCTTGTGCCTCCCTGGTCCTGCTAAGGTCTCTCTAATAAATGTGGGTGAACTAGATTCTGAAATGGCTACTGCGGTTTCTTGCTTCCAGGAATTTTATTTAATTAAAAGTAGAAATTGAATCTATACTTCAAAATCAGGAAAAAAACACATTTGAACTCAGTGGAAGCCCCCAGGCGGTATCCATCTCATGCTGCTTCTAAATATGCAGTCTCGCTTTTGTTGTATTAGAAGGAACAACAGGTCCAGACTATCAGGGTTGAGGCTGCAGAGCAGCGCTGCTGGAATGAAAATGAAAACCATCTTTTTCCCTTTGACCATCTATGAAAAGACATCAGTTGTTCTGAAGGAGGATAAGTCCAACTGATGTGCACGGGGAGGGGGAACTGCCTTGCTCTAAGTGCTCATAGACAGAGAACTCTGGAAAAGCCTACCCAGGATCCCAGCCACAACATCACCCCACGAGGTGAGGAAGAACGATGGGCAGCCCTGAAGTTCCTGGCACTCCCTGGGGATGGTGGGTGCGATGTTTTTTAAACTAATAAAACTTGCCGAGAGACAGAGCACCCACTAGGAAGGTGAGATGGAGGGTCAGGAGACCCGGCGCCACTGGCCACCTCCAATCATGGTACAGTGGTTGCTGTGAAAGGGGCAGGGTGAGCACCTAAAGATACAGAAGGAACCAGGGGCAGTGGTGCACACCTATAATCCCAGTACTTGGGAGGCTGAGATAAGAGGATCATAGATTCAAGGCCAATGTCAGCAACTTAACCAGGACCTCCGCAAATTAGAGAGACCTTGTTTCAAAATATAAAAAAAAAAAAAATAAAGTAGGACTGGGGTTGTGGGTCAGAGGTTGAACACCCCTGGGTACAATTCCCAGAACCCAAAGGGGAAAAAAAAAAAGGATAAACAAGGGAAGGTCTACAGGTGTCAGGGAAAGTCAACAGGAGGTTTCCTAATCTACACTTTGGCATGGTTGATATTGACTTTTTGCAAGGAAAAGACCAGCTGCTCTTGTCATTCTTTCCTTTCTTTGAATGGTAAAATAATGGTGGGGGCTCTTGCTTGTGTGAAGAAAAGAATAGGATTTTTTTTTTTCCTTTTACATAAATGGACAGGGGGGTACTTGATTTTTTTTTTTTTCTTCTTGCAATACTAGAGATGGAACCCAGGGACATTCTACCTCCGAGCTACACCTTCAGCCCTATTTTTTTATTCTTTATTTTGAAACAGGGTCTCACTGAGTTACAAAGGGCCTCACTAAGTAGCTGAGGCTGTCCGCGAACTGCGATCCTCCTGTCTCAGCCTCCCAAATGTAGGGACTACAAGCATATGCTACCATGCTCAGCTAAGGTACTTGATTTTTAATAATACCAGTCACAGAGGTGCTGGGAAAGCAACCCCACACTTCAAGACACAAAACCAGGTTAGGTCCATGTTCAGCTGGCTCATCACCGGACCCATCTTCCATTTTTTTCTCATTTTCTTTCTCTTTGATGTCTACAGTCCTTGCACTGACCCGACTGCGTCTCTCCCATCCCTTCCCCTTCGTTCAGTCTCGAAGCTTGGGCTTTGACTCCAATCTCCTCTGGCATGTGGTGTCTGTTCTATTATGAGGAGGATGTTACTAGGCGCCAGGGCGCCAGGGGTGGAAGCCAAGTGCCTCGCACACCTGGTGGCTGCCCCCTATCCTGCTCCACTCCTCAGTCCCTGCTGAGCTCCCTGCAGTAGGAAAGAGGCGGGCCTGGTGGAGCACACAGCAATGTGTGGCCGTGGGCTCCCTTGTGCATGGGCGCGGCAGCCTCAACGCACCAGGAAAGTAAGTACCAGCCAGGCCGCTCAAGAAAACACAAAATCAGAACTGGTAAAGTAGCAACGAGGTTGTGGGGCTGGGGGCATTCTCCACTTCTGCTTTTGGGTCCCTTTTCCTCTGATTCCTTGGATCTGTGGTTGTTGGGGAAACGCAAATTAAAGGAAGCCTAGACATCCAGTGGTGATTCCAGGGCTGAGAAGGAGCTCACTGATCCTGTGCTTCCCCCATCCTGTCATGGAGGGAGGGGCCCTGATGAAGGGGGTGGTTCAGGTCATACTGTGCTCCGCAGTTTTAGTGACCCAATTGACTTTTGAGTCAAATGTTGTTTCCCTCTTTTTTGTTTTATTTTAAAATAAAACACAGCTGGACTCAGTGGCGCATGCTTGTAATCCCCACGCTTGGAGGGTGAGACAGGAGGATCGCTCAACCCATGTTAAATGAGTGAATATATGATAGGGATTAGGCTAAGAAGCAGTAATTCTGGTTGACATATTATTTTCTCAATTCTATATCAAATACTTATCACTTTTTGCCTAATTTTAAAAAATCCCCAACTTTTGCATTTATTGTATTTGTTTCTTTGACCTAATTGTCCATGGTTAGATTTTTCAAAGTTTGTCAGAATGAAAATTTTTAAATAATAATTATAGAGCTTCAATTATATGTCAGACACCATTATAGGCATTGGGGAGAAAATGAAAATTAAAAATAGGCCCACATGAACACATTGACATTTTAAAAAGTGGAAGTTGGATCATTTTTACCAGATACAAAGTAGGCACAGTATTTTTTAAATTTTTATGTGGATCACATTGAAAATGGCATACATTCACACAGTGCTTGGTCCCCCCTAGTTCCCTTTCCCCCCTTCCCAACAATGAGTGTCCAGGTTGACCGTGCTACATTCACACTTTAATTTAGACATTTAATCTTGTTTTGCCTGATATATTCACTGATTAATGAGGAGTTTGGCTGTAGATGAACACTTCTGTGTTCTTTTTTATTATTATTATTGTCTTTCTTGTTATTTATTGTTAATCTTTGAAAAAACACCAAGTCCTCTTCTTCCTGCTGAGTCTCTGTTTCCTTCCTGCTCAGCTCTGCCTTGACTTCTCTGGTCTTCCACCTTGACATCTTGTTCCTACTCAGCTGTGCAGTCTCTCCTTCTTGCCCAGCTGACTGAGGCCCCCTCTTCTTCCTGCTCAGCTCCTTCCAACCCAGAACCTTGAGTTCCCTCCCCTTTCACTTTACCATCTTCTTCCTAATTGTATCTTAATTTTAAGCTCAAAAAATCTACATTCATTTATTTAACCAATCTTTGTTGAGCACACAGTCTGTGCCAAGCTTTGTTCTCCACACTCAGGACACAGAAAAGAGTAAAATAAAGATCCTCACTTTTGTGATACTTATATTCTAGAAAAGGCTACTGGTGGAAATAGAAAATAAGCCACAAACACAATAAATAAGCAAACTAATATGATAGGAAATAATGATGCTGTGGAAAAATAGAGTAAAGGGATCCATGAGTGCCCAGGGTGGTGGAGTGAGGACAGGCTGTAATATGTAGTCAAATTTATTAAGTATGCACAGAATTAAGTAGGAATCCCTATGCCCAGCCTAGAACTTAGGAAAAATGTAGAGATGAGGAGTACTCTCAGAGAAGATTTTAATAAAAAAATGTAGGTATGGAATTAAAAAAATAAAAACTGTAAGGAATACTTGTAATGCTTGCATTACTCAATGTATTAGTTTACTTTCTGTTGCTAATAATACAATATCATGGACCAGAAACATATTAAAGAAAAGGAATTTATTTGGGCTTACAGTTCTGGAGGTGAAAGGTCTAGAGGTGCATGTGGTGAGGACCTTCTTGATGGCAGAGTCCAAAGATGGCACAGGGCAAGAGACGAGGAGCAAGCCTGTCTATGAGAGTGTCCTCCCTCTTCTTAATAAAGCCTTCAGGATTCAGTCACGGAGACTCCACCTTCAAGACTCCATCTAATGCTTATCACCCCCCAAAGACCCCACCTCTAAACACCACAGTCAGATTAAGTTTCTACCCCCTTAATTTCTCACAATGGTGATGACACTTCAACACATGAAGCCTTGGGGACACACTCAAACCTTATCCAGACCATAGCAATTAGGTGGAAAGGAAAGTTCTGGGAAGACTCTATGACTTTCCAATTATATTTCCAACCATGTTGAAGATGCTACTTGTAGAAATGTTCTCAATTGTAATCCAAGAAATGTAGGTTACACATGATGGGGAGCTGCCTGATAATAGGGACTTTCATGTTCTACTATATGCAAAGGATGTCACAATGACTTTTGAATAGTTTTAATTTGATTAATTTAGTTTAAATTTTTTTTTTTTTGCAGGTCTGGGGATGAAACCCAGAGGCATTTAACCTCTGAGCTACACCCTCTGCCTTATTTTTTTATTTTTATTTTTTGAGGGTCTGGGGATGGAACCGAGGGGCATTTGACCTCCAAGCTACAACCCCTGCCCTAGGGGTTTTTTTTTGTTTGTTTTGTTTTGGTTTTTGCGGGTCTGGGGATGGAACCCAGGGGCATTCAACCTCCAAGCTACATCCCCTGCCCTATTTTTTATTCTTTATTTTGAAACTGGGTCTCACTGAGTTTGCGGAGGGCCTTACTATTTAGCTGAGGCTGTCTGTGAACCGCAATCCTCGGGTCTCAGCCTCCCAAATGCTGGGATTATAAGCGTGCGCCACCACACCCGGCTCCTGCCCTAGTTTTTATTCTTTAATTTGAAACAGGGTCTCACTAAGTTGCAGAGGGCCTCACTAAGTAGCTGAGGCTGTCTGCGAACCACGATCATCTGGTTTCAGCCTCCCGAATGCTGGGATTACAAGTGTGCGCCACCACGCCCGCCTCTATTGTTTATTTTGAAACAGGGTCTCACTAAGTTTCGGAGGGCCTTACAAAGTAGCTGAGGCTGTCCACAAACTGCAATCCTCCAGTCTCAGCCTCCCTAATGTTGGGATTACAAGCGTGCACCACCACGCCGGCTCTAGTTTACTTTTCTTTGTGTGTGGCACTGGAGATTGAACCCCTGGGCATTCTATCTCTGAGCTATACCCCATCCAAATTTTATATTTTATTTGGAAACTGGGTCTCACTGAGTTGCAGAGGGCCTCACCGAGTTACTGAGGGTGGCCTTGAACCTGTAACCCTTCTATTTCAGCCTTCCAGATTACAAGTGTGTGTTACCACACCAGATTTATCTGATTAATTTTAATGTGTAAATCCATACTTTTGAATACAAATTAGCTTTTTACAATCATCAGTAATGACAATAGGTCTAAAATAATTTATATTTATCTAACAAATAAATACTTCCCCATTTTAGAGAAATGGATAGACAGTAAAGGTCCATTCTAGTTCTATGTTCCTATCATGTCTTCCTCAACCAGAAATATGCCACTAGAAACTATGACTCCCCAAGAGGCATTTATTTACTTATAATAAATATGACATCATAGGAAAACACACACACACACACACACACACACACACACACACACACTTAACCATACAAATGCTTTAACACTTCTGACACGAGAATTGAGGTTTTGCTTTTATTTCCTCTTTCTCTGTTTTACCATAAAGGAATTAGATCATTGGGCCAATTTGTTCAAATAATTGTCTGGAATGAGTTAATTACACCATGTGATTGGAGACTACAGCCAATACTGTCTATAATAGGTATTAGGACATCTAAAACCATCACACATTTTAGCTTTATTTTTTTTTTCTTTTTGGCAGAGGGCAGGAGCTGGGTGAACAATTTGTTGCTATAAATATGCCAGATTGTTGTAGGGCTGTATCCTGTTTGGAAATGATGTCATCCAATATGTCTGTTGGTGGTTAGCAATTTTCTGCCACCCTGAGCAGGCTTATTCTGGTATGGCTTTGTTGTTAGAGAACAAGTCCCCAAAGTGTAACCTACACGGGTTCCTCACTGCCGGCAAGAAAGGCTTTGTGAGTTAGGATACAATTGTCCAGGGCCTTGAACTCAAACCAACCTACGTAGGGACTTGTTATAAGCCACTTTGCTTCTTGTACATTGCACCGGTCCTGGGATTGTTCTATTCGATGAACTATGCTGTGTGTATCATGATGAATGACAGGAAGAAGTTTCTTCCTGCTTTGTTGGTTTAGAACAACTCCCTTTGCAACTGCAGTGTTTGAACCTGGTCAGGTTCAAAGGCTGAGGTCCCACAGCCGAAGCGGAGGAGTAAAAGTCACACTCCGGTCTGCTTCTCACTAGACACTGTGGTATAACCTGAGAGTACCAGGACCAATCGGACAGCCCTGACCCTCAAGGACGTTATAGTGCGATGGGACGCTATCCCATTGTGTCTCAGATGACGTGTGCACCTTCAGATGCATGTACATGTGGGTTTCTTTCCTTTGGTGGGAAACTGGAAATTGTATTAATATTTGGAAAGACATTTGGAACAAGTCCCAAAAGTGCTCCAGGATATAAAATTTTGTCTCTGTTCATGGAAGCAGGCAGTGGGGTCCTCTTCTGAGTAAGCAACACTGAACAATATCTTTACGGAGGAGAAAAAAGAATGACCTCTTCATTTGAAATCACACTGGACATCGCCTCATGGGCTGAATGAGGAGCTGATCGTGCGTACCACCACCAAGGGAGAAAGGCTGGTTTTCGCCAGTGGAATTCTACTCACAAAACCATATCTGCTTTATTAAAAGCTTGGCCTGGGTCCTAATGTTGGGACCACAGAGCGTGCTGTGATTTGACAACTACCAGTGCTTGTGGGAGCACGTTTAAGCTTTAAGAAGCAAACTGCTACAGGACCGTTCAGACTCTGGAGAGGCAAATATCACCCATGGTCATGAGAGGATAAGTTAAAAAAAAAGTCACTAAATCAGCATGTATCTTGCAAAGGATATTAATAGTGTAACATCTACAGACTTTTAGCCACAAATACAAAATCTCAACTTCATTTTTTATATGCTTTTTTTGATCACAACTCACATGGGTAAGCATTTTACATTTCTTAAATTGGGATGGATATGTCATTTTACAATGCCTTTTACAATTAAAATTGTGCCCAAACTATTTCCATGATGTTGCTACGCATTGCAATTGTTTTCTTAGTGACTGCATAATATTCTATTCAGTGAACCAGGCACATGCCTGCAATCCAGCTGAGACGGGAAGAGCACAGGTTTAAAGCAACCTAAGCACATTAGCCAGATCCTGTTTCAAAATAAAATAAAATAGGGCTGAGGAGCTGAATGTGATGATGCAGACTTGTCATTCCAGCACTTGGGAGGCTGAGACAGGAGGATTGCAAGCTTGATACCAGCCTCAGCAACTTAGTGAGGCTCTCTGCTACTTAATGGGACCCTGTTTCTAAAATAAAGAAATACATAAATAAATAAATAGGGCCTGGGGTGTAACTCAGAGGTAGAATGCCCCAGGGTTCCATCCTCAGTACCAATAATAATGATGATGATGATGATGATGATGATGATGATGATAATAATAATAATAATAATAATAAACTACTAAAATAATGTAGGGCTGTGGGTATGGTTCAGAAATAAAATGCCTCTGGGTTCAATCCCCAGACACACACACACACACACACACACACACACACACACACACACACTCTGTTCAATAATCTTATTTTACTTAAGTTTGTTGCCAGCCAAGTTATTAAATAAGATGCTCCTTGGCCTATACTAAAAGGAATTATTAAGAGTTTTCACAAGAAAAAATTCATAGAGTTGGCCCTAAGTATAAAGCTGTATTAACTGAGTCCCTTAGTGAGACAAAACTTACTGATACAGAGTCGCAGGCCTTTACCCAACAGTGAAATGCTTCCTGAGTGTCTTGGCTTGCAGCAGTTATGCAAAATTGTGGCTCAACTAACACGGAAATTAAAATATGTTCTCTTGGCAGCACTTCTTCTCAGAATGGGTCAGGAATGTAGACACTGTTTTCATTGGTAATGACTACTCAGGTTCCCGTTTTTAAAAAATGATCCGATCCCTAAGAATCTGAGCAATGGATTGTTTGCTGCCCCTCCACACCTAAGGAGGGATGTGAAATGAACCCATGTTCTCAGCTTCCTAATCAGGACAGATGATGGGTTGTCACCTTCTGCGGCTGCCATCCTTGCGTGTGTGTGTGTGTGTGTGTGTGTGTGTGTGTGTGTGATATGTCTTTTTTATATAATTTTATTGGTGCAACGCAATTTATCATCACAGTGAAATTCAAAGCGAGCTAAACATAGTGCATACATCACTTCATGTATGTCCCTGTACCCACCCATCTTCCCCTCCTCCTTCCCTGTACGTGTCAGTGAGGGTGGTAGTGAAGCCTGCACGGATATGGCCTTGCTTGGCCTGTTCCCTTCCTCAGCCCTTTTTTCGCCTCCTGCCCACCTTCCTTCCCCTGCCCCTTTCCACCACTGTTCTCTCTCCTCGTTTTAACTGGAGTCCCTTTCTTTTTTTTTTTTTTTTTTGGCGGGTCTGGGGATGGAACCCAGGGGCATTTGACCTCCAAGCTACACCCCCTACCCTAGTTTTTATTCTTTATTTTGAAACTGGGTCTCACTGAGTTGCAGAGGGCCTCACTAAGTAGCTGAGGCTGTCCGCGAACCGCGATCCTCCAGGTCTCAGCCTCCCGAATGCTGGGATTACAAGCGTGTGCCACCACGCCTGGCTTGGAGTCCCTTTCATTTCCTAGCCTTGTTCTAGATTCCACATTTGAGAGAAAACGTACAACCCTTGGCTTTCTGAGATGGGCGTTCTCGCTTGGCGTGATATTCTCTAGTTCATCCACGTTCACTTCCCTGCAAATGACACAATTTTGTTCTTTCTGGCTGAGTAAAGTCCCTTGTGTGTGTAGGCCACATCTTCCTCATCCATCCCTCTGCTCATGGACACTACGGTTGGCTCCACAAGTTGGCTTTTGTGAATTGTGCTGGTATAAACTTGGGTCTGCAGGTATCCCTAGTAGTCTGATCTCTGTTCCTTACTGGCTGTATGTCTTAAAGAGAGACTGGAACATGGTTGATTTTATTTTTTAGGGCTTTGGGAAAAGAGTACAGATAAGGAAACTGAAACATATTAATTAGATAAGAGTAGACGATTGTATTTAAGACATTTTATTTATTTATTTATTGGTGGTACTGGGGTTCCTGGAAACCCTTCCACCTCTGGGCTACACTCCCAGACCTATTTTATATTTTTATTTGGAAACAGGGTCTCTGAAGCTAGTGAGGCTGCCTTCGAACCTCCGGATCCTCCTGTCTCCACCTCCCAAGCGCGGGATTACAAGCATGTGTGCCACCACGCCCGGCTATTTAAGACATTTTAGATAAGGTTAGCATATTTTTAAAGTTAAGTTTAGCCTGGCACAGGAGCACACATATGTAATCCCAGCTACTTGAAAAGCTGAGATAGAAAGATTACAAGTTCAAGGCCAACTTTGGCAAATTAGAGAGACCCCATCACATAATAAAACATAAAAGGAACCAGGAGTGGTAATGCACACTTCTAATCTCAATCCTTGGGAGCTTGAGACAGGAGGGCTGCAGGTTTGAGGACAGCCTCAACAACCTAGTGAGACTTGCAACAGCCTTACAAGACCCTGTTTCGAAACAAAAACACAAAAAGGGCTTCGGGGGGCAGCTCAGAGGTAGAATGCCTCTAGGTTCAATTCCCAGGACCATAAGATAGTAAAATATATAAAGGGCTAGGAATATAGCACAGAGGGATCAATCCCTGGATTTGCAAGATAATAAGTTGAGTGTATCAGGCTAGAAACTTATTTTCTATTATTTTTACTCTGATGACCTGATGAAATTATTGCTATGACCCTGAGCAATAACATAAGCATCGTTTTCAGTCTTGCCCATTTTCTACCTAGAATGATTAGATCGGCCTTGCCTGCCTCATGAAACTGCTGTATGAATCTCAAATGAGATCACGTAAACTGTGAAATCCCTGGTAAGTTCCAGGTAGATGCTACTATTAGTCATCGATAACCATGACGAGTGGACTGTGTCCAGACTGCATCACTAGACAGTGCTGCGCTCCGGGTGTGTCAGGCAGGAATGTGATATAATAACGCCAGTCCGGGCCAGGGATGTATTTGTCCTTGAATAGATAACCTGGCCACGTTACTTAACTGTGCACCTTTACCTGTGGAAAGCGTGGGTAAGACCAGGATGCTGGGTCCAGAAGGAATCATTACCTATAGAATTGGTCAGGAAGAATTCCTTCCTCTAAGATTTTTGTGTGCTTGAGTGACACATGATGATACCAGTTTGAAAGTAGCCATTTCCAGGAATAAAAGAGTGAGTTAGCAAAAATGAAAGATCGAGAGCCGGGCATGGGGCTGTACACCTGCAACCCTAGGACTTAGGAGGCTGAAACAGGAGAATCACAGGTTCATGGCTAGCCCCAGCAACTTAGCTGAGACTCTCAGCAATGTAGTAAAAACTTGTTTGAAAATAAATAAATAAATTAATTAATTAATTAATTAAATGAAAATGAAAGGGCTGGGGTAGGAGCATATTTTGGAGGTAGAATGTCCCTGGGTTCAAACCTCAGTATTCCTTCCCCCACAACAACACCAAAATAAGGACCATTCTGTGACTCTATGGGAGCATCTTCCCCACTTGAAAACCCAGGCTTGATTTCAAGAGTGTCCAGGTTGTGTGGTCGGTTTCTGCTGCAGGGAGTAAACCACACCGCTTCCTCCCTTGATGCCACCGACAGACACATGACTCAGTTTCTGTGGTCTGAGCTGAAAGATAACCAAGTAAGCACATTATCACAACCGCCGGTTACACTTTATATAGAGAGACTGACAATTTTCAGTCAGGCACATTTAAAAAAGGAATTAAGCTGGGCATGGTGGCACATGGCTGTAAACCCAATACCTGGGAGGCCGACACAGGAGGGCCGTAGGTTCGAGGACAGCCTCAGCCTGTCGTGAGACTCTTATCAACCTAGTGAGACCCTGTTTCAAAATAAAAATAAAATAGGGCTGGGGGTGGAGCTCAGAGGTACAATGCCTCTGGGTTCCATCCCCATTACTATACACAAAAATACACGAATCATTGATAGTAAGATAAAAAGGAATTGTATAGCTTTTATTTGTTCTGCTGAAGTTTAGGAGGGTGTATTTTCCTATTCTCTTGAGTACAATTTTGTAGCCTTCCTACAAATAGTTATTGGAGGTTTGGGAGATACTTCTGTGTTCACCGTCTTACAATACAAATCTCCTCAGATAAAGCCATACATATCTGTCCCAGGTAGTCAGGAGATAATTGATTGCATCATTATCCTGTTGGCCTGATTCTGCCTAGTTAGCTGAGGCTCAGAGGCCGATAGGTGATAGATTAACTCAGGCCCCTGGGAAGCATTTCAATGAATCACAGCTCCAGGGTCCAGAGGATTTTTATGGTATTTGGAAAGAAACAAATGATAACAACATCCATACTTTGGGGAAAAGGAGTGGAGCATGGGTCGTTTTTATTTTTTAAACCTTAAAAAATCACCTAAAGGAAACTGAGATCATTCATCCTAGAGAAAAGGCTATCACATGTGAGATATAGACCAGAGACCCACTGAGTAATCAGAAAGGGAAAATTAGTTCAACCAGGATTACAGCTGAGGATTTACGTCCAATGACGCCTGTCTCCGAAAGGTGGGAAGGGTCTTTTCCATGGATAGGAGCCTAGGTTTTTAGAATGGTGTGATTGAATTTATCTCTTTACCCCCTATGTTTTTGTTGTTGTTGTTGTTGTTTGCGGTACTGAGGACTGAACCCAGGGGCATTCTATCTCTGAGCTACACCCACAGCCCCATTTTTTTATTCTTTATTTTGAAACAGGGTCTCACTGAGTTGCAAAAGGCCTCACCAAGTAGCTGAGGCTGTCCATGAACCGCGATCCTCCGGTCTCAGCCTCCCGAATGCTGGGATTACAAGCGTGCACCACCACGCCCGGCTTGTTTTTGTTTTTAATACAGCTTCATCATAGTACTATTTTTATACTTTTATTGGTGCAGTATAATTATACATTATACTTAGGTAATAGGAATGTACATGCCCACAACACCTGGAGCACTTCCAGGTCCCACCCACCCCTCACTTTCCCCATACATGTCTTTGAGATTGGCATTGGTAATTTGATATATGCATGTAACATTATTTCATTTTTTCATTTTACCTTCTTTACATTTCTATCTCCCCTCCTCCCTTCTCTAAACCCCCTCCATCACCCCACTGGAGTCTCAGCTCTGTTTTACTTTAAATGTTAGAAATTTGTTCCCTGTGCTAAATTATTAATCTGCCATACTCTGCTTTAGACGACACAATCCCAACTCCAGTATCTGAATCTACCTGGAGCAAATCTGATTCTCTTTTACACTGCAGATCTTCAAATAGATAAAGATCTCTTCCTTCTGTTTTTTTTTTCCCGAGGGCCATGAGATTTCTCTTAAATTAGTGTGTAAAGTTAGTAGAGGAGGAGGGACAGAAAAGGGGAAAAGACAGAAAGGAGAGAGGAAAGGAGGGAGAAAGATAAGGAAGAAAGGAAGGAAAGATGGAAGGAAGAAAATCCACTTCCTTTATTTTAAAGTGTTTAAAAATATTTTGGTGCTGAGCAAGAGCTATAGGTATGGAACAATAAACTCAGAAGAGTGACTCTCAGAATCCCCCTATAACTGTTCTTGGCCATGTTGTAAGCCACATTTTTGAGATCCAACCTTGCCAGCTTTGTGGACACCAGTATCACACCTCTGAGTTACACTAATCTCAAAGTTACATGAAATCTCAGGGCTTGGGGGCTTTTTTTCCTTCAAATGCACATTTGTTTATTCGGTGTATTCACCTGTCATTTGTTGCTTATATACTGTGTGTTGGGTACGTATCATTTACTTTTGTGTTTTTGGAATAAGTGCTGCATTCAATTATCCATATTATACTTCATTTTCAATCCTGATTACGTAATCCAGTGAACTGTGAAGAACTTGAAGGTAAAAATCTGATATACTGGCCCATGCTTGTAATCCCAGCTACTAGGGCGGGGGCTGAGGCAGGAAGATCACAAGTTCAAGGCCAACCTGGGCAACTGAGCAAGACCTTGTCTCAAGATAATGTTTTTTAAAAGGGTTGAGGACACAGCCTAGTGGTCAAGCACTGGCTAGCATGTGTGAAGCCCTGGGTTGAATCCCCAGTGCTCCAAAACACAAAAACAAAAATGCTTATATGTTTGGCTATATAAGGACTTAGTAGGTAAATAAAATGTGATAACTTATTGACATATATAGTGTATGTAGATGTTGATATATATACACACAATTGGTATGCATATAGGCATATATATATATATATACTAATAATGCATATTTGTGTGTATATATATTCTTTTTCTAAGTAACTGAAAATGTACTACCCCACAGATTTCCCTCTACAACGTCAGTGTCAGTTCCTCAGCCCTTTAGCCAGCACCCTTCATTCGGGTGAACTACTTTGCTGTCTATTTGCATTTTCCGTCTATCTAAACTTCTTCAGTGTGTCAATCCAGATCATACGAGGCGCTCATAATCGCCTGGCTGAAGTCTAGATACAGGATGTCTCCAACACCCTTCTAATCTACCAATCTAGTCCGTTGAAAGGAAGTGAGCCCAGTCTCTCTTCACTTGTTCTAGTAGTCACCATTACCACTTCCTTTTCTCTGTTGACAAATAGTCTGTTAATTTTTATCAACAAGTCAAAAATTCATGAGATGACTGCTCTTGGCTGGGCAATACATGAGGCATTTTTTCTATTTTTTTCTTTTTCTTTCTTTTTTTTTTTTTTTTTTTTTTTTTTTTTTGTGTGTGTGTGGTACTGGGGATGGAACCCAGGGCCATTCTACCTCCGAGCTACATCCCCTGTCCTATTTTTTAGCCTTTATGTATTTTTTGAAACAGGGTCTCACTGAGTTGCAAAGGGCCTTGCTAAGTAGCTGAGGTTGTTGGGGGAACTGCCATCCTCCGGTCTCCACCTCCAGAATGCTGGGGCTACAAGCATGCACCACCACGCCGGGCCCCATGAGGCATTTATTTTGTGTGGTTAAAAAAAATATTCTCTTCAAATAAAGTCCTCCATAAGGAATTCTTTTTTTGTTTGGTATTAGGGATTGAACCCAGGGCATTCTACCTCTGAACTATACCCCCAGCCCTATTTTTTATTATTTATTTTGAAACCGGGTCTCACTAAGTTTGGGAGGGCTTCACTTAGTAGCTGAGGCTGGCTGCAAACCTGAGATCCTCCTGTTTCAGCCTCCCAAGTATGGGGATGACAAGTGTGCGCCACCATACCCAGCTTCTTTGTATTTTTCTGCTAAAACTACTGCTGGCTGCAAACCTGAGATCCTCCTGTTTCAGCCTCCCAAGTATTGGGATGACAAGTGTGCACCACCATACCCAGCTTCTTTGTATTTTTCTGCTAAAACAACTACACCCTTGGGTCCCTGGATCTTCATGAGGTATACACATATTTTCTTGGTTGGTGTTCTTCTGTTTCTGGTGGATCTGTGTCCACTGACACAGATGCAACTTGGAAAATATATTAATATTTCAGTAGTTTACAAATGATAGCTCAGGCACATCTGGCAGTTTATCAAGTTATTCTCAGTACTTGGGGTTAGTCACCATAAGAGTTATCCTTGCTAGTGTCATAATAAATATTTGCTTAGGTTGGTCATGTATAAATAGGCATTTAAATAAAAATTGAAACTTTCATGACCGTTTTGTTAGAATGGGCACCATTCGTTATTAGTCCCAGTGAGGGGGGTTTCACTAGTTTTGTTTTATTTTTTAGTAATGTCATGTAACCTCCTATCTGGCCCTCAATCTGCTCACTTATAAAATGAGGAGTTTGGCCTAGATAATCCCTGTTCTCTGATCAAATCTGGAATTATAGGAATCTAAACTCCGAGAAGGAAATTTCCTTTTAGAGTAACTTTAAAATTAAGCCCCCCCCCCCCCACACACACGTCAACCTAGTGACAGCTGAATAAGAAGATTGGATTGCACCAATGTCAATGACATGGTTACCATATTGTACTATGGAGTTGAAAGATGTCTTCTTGAGGGAAACTAGGTAAAGAATATGTGGGGCATCTGAGTATTTTTACAATAGTATGTGAATCTAAAATGATCTCAAAATAAAAAGTTTTCAAACATGAAAGGATAGAGTGTTAAAACAGGATGTGGAAGTGAGTGGGCTGGACCACACACTGACCTAAGCTACCCAGCATTCCTGAAACTCAATTTCCTGGCCCCCTCTCGCTCTCTTTTTTGGTCCTGGGGGTTAAACTCAGAGTCATTCTGCCTCTAAGTAACACCCCCAGCCCAATTTTATTTCTTATTCGAAAACAGGGTCTCACTGAGTTTTGAGAGCCTCGCTAAGTTGCTGAGGCTGGTTTTGAACCTACGATCCTCCTGTCTCAGCCTCTCTAGTACTGGGCTTACAAACGTGTGCACCATGCCTGGCTTCCTTGCCCTCTCTTGAGTGGAGAGGTTACTTCCTACCTGATAGGAGGGTTGGCAGGACTATAGAGACGTGGTCCCCACTGCGTGGGAGAGACCCGGTGTTGGCCACCTTCCCCTGTGGGCCTCCTCCTTTGTTCTAGAGAAGAAACGAGGGCACGCAGCTTCACCAGAGCTCTATGCAGGAAAGGCACCTACAACCTGGCTCCGAAGACAGTCCAGATGTGCAGAAAAAGAAGCCAGGGAAGCGGCCGTGGCCGAGCTGTGAGTGAGCGATGCTGTTACATAACTGCCACACATCACCAGGCAGATCGGCTGACGTGGCTTGGCACAGATTACCGGTAAAATAAAACAACAGCGCAGCGTCCAAACCCCATCCTGACACGGCAGCCAAATCTACAGTGACTCCCCAGGCTTTGAGGCTTCAGTGTTTCAGTTCACTCAGACGTGTTATAAATCCATAAAAGTGGAAAAAAACAAAAGCAATTCCTCTCTGGCCGGCCCCCTGGATAACTGTCCCCAAAAGGGTTGGAGAAACTTTCCTTCCCTTGCAAAATTCTCAGTCACGTCTCCCAAATATGCATTTTCCATGCAGCTGCATGGATGAGAAAATAGAGACTGTGGAGAATGATGCTTTTATATACATTAATCGGTCCTGGGATGTAAGCATTGAACTAGTGGCCAAAATGTGTCCCCCACATGCTCCCGAAGATGCTTACAGCTTCCCAGGGCTCTGTCTATGCCCCTGAGCTGCTGAATGGTTTATTAGTGAGTTGGAGAAAAACACAGAAGAGAAACTTAGCGAAGTTTCTAATGATACTTAGGTGAAAGGCAATTATGGGATGGGATTACAATTTTTAAATGGCTTTGGCAGGCTGTGGTTGACTAGGCTGAGCACACTATGTTGTAATTTAATAGGGATTAAGGTTAAAATCTCCCCTTAAAAGTCAGGAGCAGACATAAAATTTAGGAGAGGCTTAGATTGGCCAGAGTTTTATGTGAAAAAGGTGTGGGGAATGTACTGGATTACAAGAAAGAGATGAGTCAACAGTATGATGTGGTTGTTAAGAAAGAGGTTAGAAATCAGAACATGGAAAGCAGTCCTTCTACTTCACAAAAGGTATGCTCGTCAGAGAGTACCTAGCACACTGTACTCAGTTCTAGGGACCAAGTTTTAGAAATGTGTCAGTAAATTAGAATGTACTGCTGAGGGAAGGAAGGAAAAGAAAGAGTCAAATTGAAAAGATCCAAAAAGACATGCTGCTTAAAGAACAGTTGGAGAAAAATAAGTCTATTCAGCAGATTACTATATTTTAGAATCTGGAAGAGAAGCAAACTTGTGTATTTTACTCTGAAAGGCAGAAATGGGATTGACGACAAGCCGGGTGTAGTGGTGCACACTTGTAATCTTAGTACTCGGGAGGCTGAGACAGGAGGATCGGTGTTCAGAGCCTCAGCTACTTAGGTCCTCTGTAACTTATTGAGACTCTGTTTCAAAATAAAGAATAAAAAATAAGGCTGGGGGTGTGGCTTTGAGGTAGAATGCCCCTGGGTTCCATGTCCAGTACCGCAAGAAAAGGGGGGGGGATTAATGGGAAAGAGACAGAGACAGAGATAGAGCGACAGAGACAGAGAGAGAGGAGAGAGAGAGAGGAGAGAGAAAGAGAGAGAGAGAGAGAGAGAGAGAGAGAGAGAGAGAGAGAGAGAGAGATCATGAAAGCAGAGTTTGGCTCCATCGAAGGAAAAATTTCAAATAATTAGAGCAGTTCAGTGAGGAGAAGAACTGCTTTGTTAAATTGTGAGCTTTCTGTTGCTGGAAATATTCAAGCCAAGGCCAAATGAGTGTTTGTCTGGGGCGCTGAAGGATCCCAACATGGAAGGATATTGAGGGAGGTGACCTTGAGGATCATTCCAACTCTCATAGTGTATGATCTAAGTAAGTGTGAACGCCAAGGCTGCTCTCGACATGCCAGAGCCACTTTTTCAACTCTTGGCTCTGATATGAACCAGCTGTGTGACCTTCAGCTAAGAAATTAACCACTTTTTGCCCCCTTTTCATCACCCATAAAATAAGGGAGCTGAATCTGATGACGTCTACGTTGCTCCTTAGAGCATCTGCCTCCGTGAGCATTCTCATAATCACATGTCGGGCTATTGGGGCGGACAGCTGCCACTTTTCTCAGTTGGTTTGCAAAGAGGCCCAAAGACAGAAATCATCGTTGATTCAAGGGGCCATTAAGTTCAACTCTCATTTTGCTTGCTGGTCGTTAGAGGGCCGTTCTGAACCTGAAATTCGTTCCCTTAAGATCGGAAGCAGGAAGTTGATCAAATAGCAGATAATCTGGTTTCTCTCAAACACCTGTACATTCTGGTGGAGTTCAGACACGCCTTTGCAAACGACTTAAGAGGCATGAAGATCGTATAACCATTGTAGCGCAGTTCTGTCTTTTACGAAGCAAACTCTTGTTCTTGGTTTGCTTAATGATCTGGCAATTGCTATTTAGCTTTATTTACATGCGTAAAAACAAACATTCATGAGGCGACCTACTCTGTGGCAGATTTGTTCTAAGGGCTTTATATAAATCAATTTATCAGCTTTTAAACTGAAAAGCGACTAAAGCATTGGTAGATTAGATTCCTTTTCGCCTATGAAAAGGGAGTAGGTAAAATCCAGTTTGTCCGTCTTATGGGTAAGAAGTTGTCATTCTCTAAAGGTTCATGGCTCATTTGTGGTTCATTTGATTACTAAGACTTCTTCTCTGCTGACGTTAGGGTACCTCACGCCCGCCACCATTGCATTCTACCTCTCTTTCTAGTCCTTCTTTGACTTCCCTCTGATGCCCATATTATTGTGTTCAAATCCCATTTCTCAAGCCAGGCACAGTGGTTCATGCTTGTAAACCCAACACTTGGAAGGCTGAGACAGGAAGATCACAGGTTTGAGGCCACCCTCACCAACTTAGTGAGGCTCTTTGCAACTTAGGGAGACCTGGTTTCAAAATAGAACAATAAAATAGGGCTGGGAATACTCGCAGAGGTAGAAATTCTCTGGCTCAATCCCCAGCAAAACACACACACACACACACACACACACACACACACACCCCTATTTCTCTATTTTTTTTTTTAAAGATCTTTGGCGATGCAGCTTCCAGGGTGGGTGTTATGGTTTGCTTTGATCAATATAGAAGGTGACAGACAGCGTTTAAAGTATCTGCTCCAGTAATGGAGGTCAGCAAGAGAAGAAAGAAAAGGGATGCTTTTTGTAAAGACGTGAAGAATTTAAAACTTCATTCCTTGGCTGGAGAATGTGGCCATACTCACCCTGTCCAAATACAGTGCCATATTTCCTTCCATCTCTTTGTTTCCTTAAGTTGGAAATTAAAACATCTGTTAAAAATAAGAGCACATGAGTCAATTTTGAATCCCAATGTAGTAATTATAGTTTCCATCTCATTTGGTAAAGTCCCTCCCAGTGTACTGAGCTCTGTATCACGGTCCCTGCAGGGGGAGAACAGTACCAGTGGTGTTGTCAATTTTATACCAAAACCTTATTTTTTGTTTTCCAAACCTCTGAGGTTAAACACTGAATCAGTTGCCAAGCCAAGAAAAATAGCAAGGAAGAAAATACTCTAATTCGAACACTTGATTCTTGGGACATGCCTGTTTTCTGATTTTCAGTTATGACTACATCTCTGAGTTGATATTAGAAACATCATTTCTTGTTCTATATTTTTTAAGGTAAAGCAACTGGGCTTTCTGGTGTCCTCCTGTGAAGAATTTTGAATGAACTCAAATAGAGGCTATGCCCTAGATTGTGTTTTAAACTCTTTCCTAACTTTCTGAGGACCATGATGTGTTAAGCCAATCTCAAAAGAGTTATGCTTAATCTATTCACTGATTGTCACCTCTCAGAAAAGATTGATCCTCTCTTAATTCTGCCGAGTCTCTATATCAACTATTTCATCCTTGACTGATTAATCCCACCATCGAAAGCTATGATTGTTCCCCCAGTGAATAGAGCCTCCAGTTGACAAATTTAATACCCATGGATAAATTTAGAATATATGCTGCTGATAATAGAACTTTGTGCCCTAAGGTGGGAGGGACAGGAAACTTGCCCCTTTTCTTCTCTTTACTTCTTCTTGCCAAATCTGATTTCTTTATTGCTTCATTAGACTATATCTTTTTCTGGTGTTGGGGATAGAACCCAGAGCCTCTTCTATGCCTAAGGACACATTGTGAACCACTGAGCAACACTCCTAAAGTTTATCTCCCCACTAAGATGTCTACGATTCTGTCCTCATTGTGTCCTCCAAGAGCTAGTTTTCTGTGATGAAAAAGAAGACCCTTGCATGCCTATGTGATCTGTGAAAATTTGAGGTTATTTAGACCCAGTTCTGGCCACCATACCTAAGATTTTTACCTTTGGATAATCATTTCTTGGTGGTGGGATGTTACTTCTCAGATAGAACATCACTTAAACTCCGATATTTTTGGAAGAACAAGCCCATTAAAATGAGAGGCACTGCAGTGTGACGGTCAAAAGCAAGCTCAGCGTCAGGCTGTCTGAGTTCTCAACCAGGCCCTACCCCTGCCTAGCTAGCTGGTCTTAGGCAGTTAATTCATCTTCCTGTGCTTCAGTCTCCTCATCTGCAAAAATAATTAGATAATAATACTTCTTCAGGGGTTTTTGTTAGGTCTTAATGAAATGTGTGAAGTGCTTAGAGGAACAACATCCTGCTACATAAGTGTTAGCAATTATTGTCTGTCATTTGCATAAATTAGCATGTGATATAGATGTCCTCTGGACAGAAAGCTGATATTAGAACACAAAAAAGTTGGAGTTTTGTTTGAGAAACCAGGAGGGGATACTCTGGACCCAAGAGGCACTGTTAAGAGAGATGGCCTGTGTAAGTGACATGTTAGGGTTGATCGCACACAGTCACGGGGTGCCTGAGGGGAGTTAGGGGAGCATTTATAAGAGAGAAAAAGGAAGATTGTATTAGTCTGATTTTTCATCGCTGTGACTAAAATACCTGACAGGAATGACTTTGAGGAGGAAAGGTTTATTTGGCTCTCGGTTTCAGAGGTTCAGTCCATGGTTGGCTGACTCCAGCTTCATGGTTGCCTGATGTCATGGCGACAGGGTGTGGCACAGGATAGCTGCTCAACTTACGGCGGCTGGCAGCAGGGAGAGCTAGAGAAAGCAGGCAGGCACAGAGATAGTCATCAAGGCCACACCCCTAGTGACCTGCCAACCACGCCTCACCTCTGAACCTTGAGGCACATGAACATTTTAGGAGACATTTCAGATTTGAACCATGACAGAGATGAACCCACTTTTTTTTTTTTTTTTTTGTACTGGGAATGGAACCCAGGGGCATTCTACCTCTGAGCTACACTCCCAGCCCTATTTTTTTTTTTATTCTTTATTTTGAAACAGGGTTTCACTGAGTTGCAAAGGGTCTCACTAAGTAGCTGAGGCTGTCAGTGAACTGTGCTCCTCCTGTCGCAGCCGCCCAAATGCTGGGATGACAAGCGTGCACTACACCTGGCTAATGAACCCACTCTTAATACTAGCCATTATGATCAGCAACTGATAGAATTGATCGGCTAGGATGGTGAACGAGTAATGTAATGTACACCTGCAAGTGAACTTGTTTTGAGGTGGGTACTGGGGATTAAGTTCAGGAGCATTCTATCTCCAAGCCATTTTATTTTATGTCGTTTTTATTTTGAAACATGATCTTGTTAAGTTGCTGAATCTGGCCTCAAACTTGCTGTCTTCCTGTCTCAGCCTCCGAAGTACTGGGATTACAGGCATATACCACCATGCCCAACTGCAAATGAACTTTTTTTTTTTTTTTTCCGGATCTGGGGATGAAACCCAGGGGCATTCGACCTCCGACCTACACTCCCTGCCCTGGTTTTATTCTTTATTTTGAAACAGGGTGTAAGTTACGGAGGGCCTCACTAAGTAGCTGAGGCTGTCTATGAACCGTGAACCTCCAGTCTCAGCCTCCCAAATGCTGGGATTACAAGCGTGCGCCACCACGCCCGGCTTGAACTTCGAATTAAGTACTTGCTTAGCTTTTTCTCTGTCATAATTTCATAAATTAAAAGATAATGCTACATCTCCGCACCATCATATTTGAAGAATCATGGAAAAACCTACACTAGAGCATTTTGCTTTGCTAACTGCCCGCTCTTCTCTCCTTTAGATTACATGAAGCAGACGACATTCGAAGCCCAAGCCTTTTTAGAAGCTGTGCAGTTCTTCCGACAGGAGAAGGGTCACTATGGCTTGTGGGAAATGATCACTGGCGATGAAGTCCAGGTAACCCAGCGCTCAGAATTTTTGAATCCTCTCTCTTTCTGGATGGTAGGAAGTCAGGGGCATTTTAATAAACAATCCATAAAAAGCTGCAAAATGGAAGATGTAGTGCCAAAGATCATTTCTCTCTTGGCAAGCAGCATTTGAGCAGCAAGTGGGCATCTACTACTGGAAACACCAGACCATGCACTAAACAGGCCAGCTTCATTCAACTACAGGGAAAGAGCTGGCCCCACTGTCTTTTATCAAAAACAAAACCAAAGGCCTGTTTTCAATGACCTCACGTTTCTAGACTAGAGGCAAATATGAGTGTAACATAAGGAGAGACTTAGTCGTCAGATGTGCACTTAAATCTTGCAAATTATTCAACCTCTTTTAGTCTCAGATTAGTTGGGGAAAAAATGAATAATGATGATAGCCTTGCAGAGAATTAAATACAATGCTATTGGAGAAGGATTTGACACATGGCCATCTTTATCGATTGAAAGAAATATAAATGAAGTAATAAAGAGAAATGCATTAGCCAGTTTTCTACTGATTTCGTTTATCTTTTCTAGTTTTCTGTCCTCTCTGGTCTCTCATAACATCCCATGACCCCGAGGAAATGCTGACTGTGGTTGATCTCAGGCGTGGTGGCGCACGCTTGTGATCCCAGCATTCGGGAAGCTGAGACAGGAGGATCATGGTTCGCAGACAGCCTCAGCTACTAACGGAGGCCCTCCGCAACTTAGTGTGACCCTGTTTAAAAATAAAAATAATAAGAAACAGGGCAGGGGGAGTAGCTCAGGGGTTGAATTCCCCTGGGTTCCATCCCCAGAACCGCAAAAAGACAACCCCACAGAATTATAAATCTCCACAGGAGACCCTTTCATGATGTGGCCCCCGCTTCCATGATGTGCCATTCCCGTGGCTGATCCAGCAAGAGAAGCCTAGGTTTGGGCATTATTCAGTTATAGGAATACAGTGTCCGAATCTCTCTCTCCCTCTCTCCCTCTCTTCCTCTCTCTCTTTCTCTCTCCATGCATATCTTACAGTACTTTAGGGGACTGCTGAAAGCTGTTATTTGGTAACAATATTTGGGAAGTGCCAGATGGTGCCTTGGCCTTTGTATAGTTATTAGAACCTAAAGCCATTTTTTTTCATAATACTGAAGCTGTTTTTTTTTTTTTTTTTGCCATGTGTACTAGAATCTTCATCTCCCTTCCTCTCCTTTATTTTACTTCTTTTGTGTGTGTGTGTGGGTATGGGATGGAACCGATGGCCATTCTACCTCCGAGCTACACCCCCAGCCCTGTTTTTTATTCTTTATTTTGAAACAGGGCCTCACTAGGGCCTCCCTAAGTAGCTGAGGCTGCCCGCGAACCGCGATCCTCCAGTCTCAGCCTCCCAAATGCTGGGATTACAAGCGTGCGCCACCACGCCCAGCTTCATTTTTATTTTGAAATAGACTCTCACTAAGTTGTGGAGATCCTGGCTAACTTTTGAGGCTGGCCTCAAACCTGCTATTCTCCTGTTTCAGTCTCCCAAGTACTACAATTATGTGCTGCCATGCCCACCTTCCCCCCCCCCTCTCTCTCTCTCTCTCTCTCGTAAATTTATTTCCCAACACAACACTTATTCCGGAACTTTAACTGGTTCTTGGTTTCTGCTATGTTAGGGAATCACGTCATTTATAAATCTCAGAGGACTAAAGGCTTAGTGCTACTTAGACCAAAAAGAAAATCCAAATCATTAGACGAGAAGGTTGGCACTTGACACCGACTGGCCTATCATGTAAGACAATGTATTTGAGTTCTATTTTATAGTTAGATTAGTATCAAAATGTGTTTGTATGATGCTTCATGATGCCCAGATCCTAATTCCTTTTGTCTCAACATTTTATGAAATGAAGAGGACAGTAATTATTATTTCCATCTCATTAATAAGAAAATTAGAAAATGGAGGATGGCACAAAACAGCTAAGCGACCTGCCCAGGGTTAACTATTTGGCACCCACTGAATCCCAGGCCCTGCGCTGGATGCTCGTGATCCAGAGACCGACGAGACAGAATGGCTCCTGCCCTGTGGGGCTGATGGTTTCAGGGTCATGTGTTAGGAGACAAGTGGCAAAGGAAATGCTCTCTTCTGCCTCCTGATACAGCGAAAGATGAAAGCGCAGCACCGACCGTGGGCATGTGTGAGGTGGCACGTCGTTTATCCCGTGACTTTATCTGTGCCACTTGATTTCTTTTGTTAACTTGACATCTTGTGTCAGCTCACATTGCTTCACAAAGTCCTGGACAACAGGTACTCAATAAACCCTTTCTGGGAGTTGAGTCCAGGGGTTTTTTTGTGCGTGTCTTCTTGTGCTTACTTTCTCTTTTTGGTCCAATATATACTAAGTGCCGTAAGGTGCAATGAAGCTAAATGACTCATCTTTTGCTATCGTGTTGAGACAAGATATATGCAGAAAGCATCCAGAAGATAAGGCAGCGTACATGTGTGTATGAAATAAATATATGTATTTGTGTGTGTGTGTGTGTGTGATTGTGTGTGTGTGTTTATGAGCGAGAGAGA
Organism: Muscardinus avellanarius; assembly: GCF_963383645.1. NCBI lineage: Eukaryota > Metazoa > Chordata > Mammalia > Rodentia > Gliridae > Muscardinus > Muscardinus avellanarius. Next base: position 102,885,829 of record NC_137793.1, read on the forward strand.
GAGAGAGAGACAGACATTAATGATTGAGCCCAGAGGCATTCTACCTCTGATCTATATCCACAGTATTATTTTACTTTTTTTTTTTAAACAGGGTTCTTCTAGGTTGCTGAGAATCTTGCTAACTTGCTGATCTCAAACCTGGGATTCTCCTGTCTCCGCCTCCCAAATACTGAGATTACAGTCATGCACCACTATGCTGGGCTGTGTATATATATGTGTGTGTGTGTGCGCGCGCGCACTGTAGATAGATCTGTGTAGATACACACACATACACATTATGCATATATACACATAAAGACATCATAAGGCATTAGTGCAAAGCAATTATAGTAAGATGCTAATTTTGCAATAAAAAACAATCCACAGGGCTGAGGGTGTTGCTCCGTGGTAGAGTGCTTGCCTAACATGCAAGGGTCCCTGGTTTTGATCCCCAGAATGAAAAGGGAGGAAAATCAAATACTGTAAGTGAGAAAAAATAAAAACAGAGGAGAGATCAGTAAAAGCTAGTTATTGAGTTAAAGCCTAGCCTTTGAGTCTCTGGTGAAGTCCCAGGCTCATGAAACGCGGGTGCAGGTGCATTTCAAGGCCACAGGCCACACTCTCCAGGTGAGGACAAGACCTTCCAGGGGGGCTACCTGCAGCCAGGAGGCCGCTCCATGACACATACGCATTTGAAGAAGCTGGAAAAAGAAATGGCTCCCAAAACTTGCCTGTGTGAGACCTGGTTAGGGACTAAAATTCGCCATAACCTCTAATGATACTGGAGGGGGAACAGTCAGACACTGTTTACCCCAAAATTTGTGGAGAAAAAAAAAGGTCATGGCCCCAGAATGCTACCAAATAGCTCAAAAAAAAAAAAAAAAAGGCACAGCGTAACTGAGTTTCTGACGTCTTTTATTTACAGCCTGAGTTTAGTTGCATTTTTTTTTCTTCCTTTCTGCTGTGAACTTAATCATAACACAGCATTAACCCCTCTGCCCTCCAGGCCTGTGTGAGAAGATTCTCAGCCTCATGACTCTTCCCTTCATGGTGCTACAAAGCAAGTATGGCAGCCCCCCTGGCAATGGTTATTTTAGGCGTGGGTCCAGACTGAGCAGTAACTCAGAATAACTTGCCTGATAGACTGTGAAGAGAAAAATATTTGGATACTGGTAAAAAGCCAACATATTTTCAACTTGTCAATATAAATGTATCCAATGAGATCAGTAGGGAAAGCACTGTGGAAAACTATCTACAGTTATTTGGTGCATTTATTGTATTTGCTCTAAACCAGCCCTGTGGGTGAGACGGCAGCTTAGAATTCCCACAGATTGGAGCGGTTTCAAAATAAGACGTCAGATCCATCCATGTTTATACGTGTGTCTATATGTGCTGGAGTAGCCTTCTGCTGAACGATGTTGAGTGTGTGCCTCTTCAGATAGGTTCCCTCACCCACGGCCCTTCAGTAGAACCAGGGGCTGGGGTGCAGCAGGTCAGAGCTGGGCCGGCCCCGGGAAGTGGGCAGAATGTCTGCGCTGTCCACGACAGAAAGGAGGTGCTCTGGTGCGGCCTTCAGTGATGAGCCTGGGGCGTCTTGTTTTCCATCAGTCTAGTAACAATTTTGTCTTATATGTGTGAGAAAATTTTTAAATCTCTGAGTCCCAGCAATTCAATTTACCCAACCACCCTTTCCCCCTCTTTTTATTAAAATAAAATTATATATTTTATACCCCTTATGGTAAAACTCCACGGATCCTGTTTTGTGGGGTGGAGGCTAGAGAACCCCCTCGTTATTATGATCAGCTGCTTTCCTTAGGGAAGCCCGCGGGCTTAGGGGAGAGCAGGCCAGGGTAGGGGATCCCCAGAGGGCCCTGGGCAGTGAGCGGCAGTGTGAGGTCAGGGGGGTGGGGCTGAAGGTTAGAGGAAGAGGAGATGGTCCTCGTGTGACACAAGGTTGGGCTGTAGCCCCCCACCTGGTCTGCCTGCCCTGTATTACTCTCAAGCCCCAACCTGCTCCCTTTGCCAACCACTTTTACCCGCTTTTTCTTTCCCCAACATATTTTTTCTTAGCTCCTTAAATTGTAAAATAGAACCAGATTTCTTGAAACATTGGGAGGGACAGACTAAAAGAAAATTGTAAGCCCACCCAAAGAGACTGTTCTCTTTTTTTTTTTTTTTTTTGGCTTTCATATATAACATTTCCATCTTTTCAAATCCATCACAATCGTGCTGGAGTTTAAACCAATGTCTGCCAATAGGATGCATTAGGACTATTGTGATTTTTTTCATTTTTTATTGGGGCATTGTAGTCATCCATCTTAATGGAGTACAAGATGGTAGAGGCATGCATGCACACATCACTCTTAGCCCTTCCCCGATTCCTACTCCATCCCTGCCCCCTCTGTCCTCCTCAGGTTTGGCTTACTGATTGACGTTGATATCTTTGTGAATGAACATCATGTACGTTAGGGAATTTCCTTCGTCCCCCCTCCCATCACCCCATTCAGGCCTCCTTATTTGCTTATCTATGGCTTTTCCTCTTTTGTCTAGAGTTCCTCCTGTGACCTTTTCTTCTCCCTAGCTTCCACATGGTTTTTGAGTTTAATGCTTTTCAACCAAGATAATATTTCCCATTGATTGCCTGTTCTGTCGTGAGTCTCCGTGTCTCTAAGCTGCCTCTCCTTACACTACCCTTAGCTCACTCTTGGGCACATGTGTTCCAATCTAGAACTTACCCCTCTGAGTAGGACGGGGCCCATGGAGTGTTAATTACTGAGTTTAATTGCTCCTAAATTTAACTGCTAGACCTGATGATTTTCATGGAGTTTGCAAGTGTCAAGTTCCTCTTAAACTCCTCAGAAAATGATGATTCATCTCTTGAATGCCCCCAGAGAATGGTTAAAAAAGGGTAAACATGCCTGTAATCCCAGTACTTGGGAGGCTGAGACAGAAGGATCACCATGGTTTATGGCCAGCCTCGGCACCTTAGGCCCTCTGCAACTTAGTGAGGTCCTGTTCCAAGGAAAGAAAGAAAGGAAGAAAGAAAGAAAGGAAGGAAGGAAGAAAGAAAGAAAGAAAGAAAGAAAGAAAGAAAGAAAGAAAGAGGAAGAAAGGAAGGGAGGGAAAGAGAAAGAGGGAGGAAAGAAGGAAGGAAGAGAGGGGGAGGGGAGAGGAAGGGAAGGAAGGAAAGAAGGAAGGGAGAAAGAAAAGAAAGGTAGACACATCTTTACTAATGGATTAGTAGGACTAGCAGAGATCTCATCCCATCATGATCTCTGTCATTCACTGGGCAGATCCACACTGCAGGTGACAGGGGCCCTGCTTGCTGTGTTGACCGGAGCAGCCTTGTCTCCCAGGAAGCCTCAGGCATGGCATGCCTGGTGGCTTTTTCCACCTCCACCCTGGGTGTGTTCCTAAAGTGTTACACCCTGTTGCAACAGCCCTGGTGGAAGGCAGTATCTAGTGAGCTCATAAGTGTTTCCATTAGCATGGTGCTGACCTCAGAGAAGATCTTCCTTAATTCCCAAAGGATTCAATTATTATGAGGAGTGAAAAGGAGGCCAGTTATTTTGGATAAATATTATTTCAACTTCATAAAACATGTCTTGAGTGATTCTTTGCTTTTCTGCCTTCTTTCCCAACATTACTCTTTCCCGTGTGTGTGTGTGTGTGTGTGTGTGTGTGTGTGTGTGTGTGTATTTTTTTTTTCAGTGTTAGGGATTGAGACCAGGGCCTTATGCATGCCGGGCAAGGGTTCTACTACTGAGTTGTACCCCCAAAACCCTTCTGTAAATCACAATCTGCAGCCTGCTGTTGAAAATTAATCTGTGAACCCCAAAAGACTCATGGTAAAGATGAATCTGAGCAGTGAGCTGCTGCAGGTCCAGAGGATGAGAGTAGAGAAGAAAGGCCCGGTGTTAAGAGGAACTGTGAAGAGTGGATGTGTAGACGACTGCTCAGATTCAAAGAAACGTTTTTGCTGATTCATGTAAAATTTAAGTAGAAATTTGGGAATGAATTTATTTAAGACTTTGAAATTTTTAGACCCCCGCCCCACCATATTATACTTTGCCTACAAATTTCCCATGGTTCCAAAGTCTCTTCTTTCTTTTTCTTTCCTTTTTTTCAAGCTTTGTCAAAACTTGTTAAAGATATCTTTCATAAACAATCATGATATTTCAAAATTTGTTAAAGATATTTTTCATAAACAGTTATGCTATTACAGGGCCGATATGTACAGGCCATAGGCAGTAGGCAGTAACTTTCAAACTCCCTTCTTCGATGGACTACCAAAATCATATGAAAGTCACTTAGAAACCCAGCAAAGTCTTCATCTGAGGTTCTGCAAGAAAAGCTGAGGGTGAAGATTGATGGTTCACATGTAGCAGGACATTTAACAGCTTTTCATAGCCATGACTTTCAGGAAGCGAAAGGAACATAGTAGAGTCCACTATCCAGAAAGGGTGCCACTCTTCTGAAGGACGCCCTAAGGTGGAGTTACTGGGAAGGCCAGTTTGACACACGGGAACCAACCTTTGGGGTCAGGTTCCAACAGATCTCTGGCTCTAAGGAAGTTAAGTCTATGCTGAAGGTAGAACAGGGAAAAGAGAACATAAAAATCAGTTTTAGTTTGCCCACACCATAAGATATTTGGGCCCAAGGTGGCTGTGTGTGTTAACATCAGGGAATTTTTCCTGCTGGGAACCAAGAGCAAGTCTCCTAAGGGGGATATGTTTTTCCCTACAACAACCCAGCATTGGAGACATTTATTTACTTATCTACTTATTTATTCTGAGGACTGATCCAGGGGCATTCTATCTCCAAGCTATACCCCAGCCCTTTTTTTTTTTTTTTTTGAAACAGTGTCATGTTAAATTGCTGAGGCTGGCCTCAAACCTGCAATCCTCCTGTCTCTCAAGAACTGGAATTACAGGCATGTGCCACAAAGCCCAGCTTGAGACTTTTATTAGTGACATATGCTCCTTCCATCCCCATATAATAATAAAATATTCTGTGTGATAACAATATGGCTCAAAAAAAACTGAATTTTGCATTTTCAATAAAACTTGATGAAAATAGCATTTCAAATGGTACAGTCACCAGAAATATCGTCCTAAAATATGCACATGCTTTCCTTGGCATCTCCAGCACCTTCAGCCATCTGTGGCTGGTCCGCTCCGGCATCTCTGCTTTCTGCAGGGTAGCCCCGAGCTTGCTAGGGCCAGCTTTTCCCTGTTTCCCTTCGGTCCCCTTCTCTCCCTCTGCAGGGGCCCCTCCAGGCTTGGACTCTGGCTTTGGAGAGGCAGCGACAGCTGACCACCTTGCAGCTCTTCCCTGAGGCTCCCCTTCGCCTTGGCTTTATCCCTTTATGTCCCCCTCAGTCAGTCCTTTCCTTGGGCATAATGGCAGCAGCGTAGGATGTCGGCGCTGGGCTGGGGGATGCCGTGGCCCTCAGTCTTTGGTCAGCCTTCACACTGTTCTTTTTCTAACATTAAAGAGGCTGGCGAGGGTGCTCAGGGACCAGTAGGAACAGAGAATGAAGACAGTCACAAAGGAGCTTGAGGAGGAACAGTAGCCACAGGAAATATAGACTTGGACTTAAGCCATCAAGACCGAGCCTGTAATCCCAGGACTTGGGAGGCTGGGATGGGAGGATTGAAAGTTTGGGACCAGCCTCAGCGAAATTAGGGGCTCTCAGCCCCTAATTGTTTTGAAACAGAATCTAGTGTGATTCTGTTTCAAAACAAAAACTATAAAGTACCTCGGAGATCGAATGCTCCTGGGTTCGATCTCTATTAACACACACACACACACACACACACACATACACAGAAAAAAACAACAAAACAAGCCTGATTCTTGTCATGATTTTGCTAATAATACCCTTGTCCATTATGGAAATCTCTCCTTATCCTAAATGCATTAGGTCTTTCTTGTTTGAATATAAAAAGTTTGAATTTGAAGAATTTGGATCCCCACTGGGAGATATCAGTGGAGAAATGGCAGCAGATGATTCTGTTCCTTGTGAATGTTTAAGAATATTCACCCTTGAACCATAGTCTTTGTTGAAATTTCCCTCCTCCAGAACCAAGGTTAGACTATTCGCTGAGGCCAGGGCTCTCTTAAACTATTAGCCTAGGGGCGTAGCGTGGAGGTAGAGCGCGTGCTAAGAGATCTTAGGTTCAGTCTCCAGCACCGACACACACACGTTTACCTAACAGAGCTCACAGCGCCCGGCCAGCTCTTGTGGCCCTGGTGCTCAGACTTGGCCACCGCCAGCTGACCGACTGGGGCCCTCTTCACTCTGCAGGTCCTGAGTAACCTGGTGATGGAGGAGCTCCTGCCCACCCTCCAGACTGACCTGCTGCCTAAAATGAAGGGGAAGAAGAATGACAGAAAGAGGGCGTGGCTCAGCGTAAGCGATGGTGTTGCTATGCAACCATGATATCCAAAATGAATGTCCCCTTACCTTTTCTGTTCGGGGCAGCTGTTGCTTTTAAAGAAATTTATTTCCTGGGTGGAGAAATGCCTGCCTCAACCCACTCTATCTCACTTATGTGAGGATTAACCCAAACAGACTTGAACTTAAAAAAAAAAAAATTCAAGCGCGTGTAGGATTTTGTTTAAACTTTGGGAGCCTGCGATGGCCCTCCTCGTCCCTCTGCTCCTGTGCGTGCACACGGCAAGCTCAATTCACCTGTCGTTCCTCATGCAGCTCCTGGAGGAGGCTTACAGCCTGGTTCAGCAGCAAATTTCGGAAGGATTGAGTGCCTTGAAGGAGGAATGCAGGGCTCTGACCAAGGGCCTGGAGGGAACAATCCGCGCGGACATGGACCAGATTGTGAACTCGAAGAACTTTTTAAATGGGAAGATCAAAGGTCAGTGGAGATAATCCATGTTCCCACTAATTTAAATAAGCTGTACATTCAGGAATTCATATCGAGTTAGAAAACAGTAGGCTCTTCCCGTATCTGCGGGTCCCATATCTGTCGATTCAACCAACCACAGATGCAAAAGAATTTTTTTTAAAAAATTGTACTGGAAATGTACAGACTTATTTTCTTGTTGTTATTCCCTAAGTAGTGCAGATAAACAACCATTTATGCGGCATTTCCATTGTGTTAGGTATTAGAAGAACTCTAAAGATGGCTTGATATATATGAAGTGGATGGTCGGTGTACAGAGGTTATATGTGGATATCACAGCTTTTTTTTTTTTTTTTTTTTTGGTACTGGGGACAGAACCCAGGAAAATTCTACCTCTGAGATATACTCCCAGCCAAATTTTTATTCTTTATTTCGAAACAGGGTCTCTTTGAGTTGCAAAGAGCCTCACTAAGTGGCTGAGGCTGTCCGTGAACCGCAATCCTCCTGTCTCAGCCTCCCAAATGATTACAAGTGTGCGCCACCACGCCCCGCTTGCAGCATTTTATATCCTTGGATTCTGGTATTCTCAGAGTTGGGGGTGAGGGTGGGCGGTTCTTGGAACCAAATAGCCTGCGGATACTGAGGGACAGCCGTTCGTGATTTCAGAGAATACAACTGAGGAAATTGGGAGGTGGTGACAAAAGTCCTACTAGGAACATGCCTTGGGTATTCTTAAGGGTTTAGATCTTTCTATGGAAGCTTCATAGATGCCAGGAGAAGACAACTTTGTTTCCAATCTTATGGGAGAGCTTGTATATTTCAATACTGCCCAGGCTGCTCCTACAGGACTTCTTACTCTGAATTCTAGTGGCTCTTCTCCCTTCCTCCCTGTTGTAAGCTCTGAGAGCAGAACCCTGTGGCCCTGGTGTATTCAAGTGTATTCATGCTTAATGCCATCCTGGTAATACACAGACTCTCTCTGGTGAATAGTTAAATCAGTGCATAATGGATTTGCCTTTGACAAAACCTACAATGTTGGCTCCAAGTCACTAAATCTAGACTTGCTCCAACTCTGGCACTGATCAGTCGTATGCACTTGGGGAGGTCATTTGGTTGCTGTTTTTCTCACTGTCCCTCCTCCCTCTGAAATCAGGAGGGCTCACAAAGGCCGCAGATGGCAACCTGGGGCCCTCCACTCAAGTCTGGCCCCACCTGATTTTGTGAATGATGTTCTACTGAAACACACAGCCCTGCTTCTTCACACATGTACTGTGGCTGTGCTTGTGCTGGGACACCAGAATGGACTCACTGGAACAGAGAGATCTTGTGCTTTGCAAAGCCACAAATATTTACTATCTGCCACATGACACAAGAAAGTTGGCCTCTTCCCATACAAGAGGCCTTAGTGGCCTGCAAGGAATCCTATGAAATAATTTCTGTGGTTCTCAGTTCTATCTGGGACCCCCATAACCCAATGCACACACCACACTGAACATCAATTCAGAGAAAAAGGAACTCATCCGTGACTGATTGTTTATAAACAATCTAGCCAGCCCCGCGTGGTGGCACACCCTTGTAATCCCAGTACTTGGGAGGCTGAGACAGGAGGATCGTGGTTCGTGGCCAGCTTCAGCTACTTAGTAAGGCCTCTGCAACTTAGTGAGACCTTGTTTCAAAATAAAAAATAAAATCAGACTGGGTGTGTAGCTCGGAGGTAGAATGCCCCTGGGTTCCATCCCTTCTACAATAAATAAACAAACAAACAAACAAACCATCTTTTTAGACAGTCAGTTTTCAGATTATGATTCATTGAAAAATGTTTACCAGGTGCCTGTGCGCAGGTTGGTGGAGCTTTGCAGTGGTCAAGGAAGCCCTGGCCCCTGTGCTCCTCGGCTAGCAGTCTCATGGCATTGCCTGCGTGCTGGATTCTCCTCTGCAGCACTGACCCTCTTCAGGCCATAGCCCAGCTGGCTTCAGGGCTCTCAGTACAGTCTCACGGAGATTAGAGATCAGAGGAGGCATAGCCACACGAGGGCTGTATCTGTGTGTCTATCCGTCTGTTTGTGCAGTGCCGCCCAAAGCCAGGTATAGGTGAACTTCAGAGTACTTTCCGTTTGCTACCATCCAGGCCTCACTACTGTAGAACACAGGGGTCTACAATTGGCTGTGTGTTGAAATACTACACACAACTTAAAACCACCAGTACCAGCTCTCCTGGGCCAGCATCCTGTTCTCTGGGGTTTGGCTGGGCCTAACCATGGCCGTTTTCATTATGAAATTAAACCATCTTTTTTTTTTTTCTTGCCTAAATCCCTGCAGCTTCCACATATCCTTATATGATAGGAAAATATTCTGCTCTGGACTAGTCATTATCTCTTAAAAGAAACCTTGGCACAAAGTAATGATCAAATTTATTTATTTATTTATTTATTTTTGGAACTGAGGATTGAGCCCAGGAGCATTCTACCTCCAATCTACACCCTCCCACCCCGATTTTTTAAATTTAATTTTTATTATTTATCTCAGCTTCCCAAGTGCTGGGATTACTGATGTGTGCCAACACGCCTGGCTGATCAAGTCTTTTATTATTTATTTATTTATTTATTTATTTATTTATTTATTGGTGGTACTGGGGGTGGAACCCAGAGGCTTTCTACCTCTGGGCTATACTCCCAGACCCATTTCATATTTTATTTGGAAACAGGGTCTCAATAAGTTGCTGAGAGCCTCACTAAGTAGCTGAGGCTGGCTTCAAACCTGCGCCATCCTCCTGTCTCAGCCTCCCAAGCGCGGGGATTACAAGTGTGTGATACCATGCCCGACTTGATCAAGTCTTTTAAAAATAAAATATCAGAGCCGGGCATGGTGGTGCATGCTTGTAATCCCAGTATTTAGGAGGCTAAGACGAGAATCCCAGGTTCATGGCCAGCTTCAGTAACAGCTAGGCTCTCAGCAACTTAGTGAGACTCTGTTTCAAAATTAAACAATAAAATAGGAGTGGGGGTGTGACTTAAAGGGAGAATGCTCCTGGGTTCAGTCCCTAGTACAAGAAGGAAAGAGACAGAGAGGGAAGGAGGGAGGGAGGGAGGGAGGGAGAGAAGAAGAAGGAGGAGGAGGAAGAGGAGGAGGAGGAGGAGGAAAAAGAAGAGGAGGAGGGGGGAAGGAGGAGGAAAGGAAGGGAGGGAGGGAGGAGAGGAAAGAGAGAAGGAGGGAAGGAGGAAGAAAGGGGAAAGGAAAATGGAGGGAAGAAGGAAGAAAGGAAGGAAGATTGGTTGGTGGCAGAGCATACGTGTGTGGGATATGAAATTTACTTAGCCCATAAGGCAGCACCCGCAGACCCGGGTTCAGGAAGCCGAGTGCCAGGGCATTCAGCTGTCTAGAATGGGTGACCTTTGAATTGAGCCTTGAAGACCTGAGTCTGATGTTTATAAGCAGAGGTGGAGGAAGGAAGGCCCGTGTGAAGGATGCTGAGGGAATGTAGGGAGAGGGTGCTGGAGTAGCTGTGGGGACAGGAGCAGGGGGAGCAGGGGGAGCGGGTCAGTTTCCTCCCTGAGGCCTCCTGTGCCGGCTCCACCCCACCCCGCAGGAAAAGTCGGCCGCCTCCCCTAAGTCATCGCTGTGCATTGCCTCCCCTAAGTCATCGCTGTGCATTGCCGGTGCTCTGGATTATTCTGAAATTTCAATTAGCTGCTTTTCAAATAGTGCCTCCAACAAAGTTAATTAATAATTAATTTATTCTCCTGGCACACTGTTTTTTTTTATAAGTTACAGAGCATTTCGTAGTTTGAATCATACAATCAAAAGGGTTTCCCCCCAAATAACTACAACCTGTTTAATATTTTACATCTTGAATATTTATAGTACTGGTTATCTCAGATTCGGAGGCAAAAACCTGACCATCCATAGCTCTGATATATTTTTGCAAAAGAAACCAGAATTTGGCTGTTTGTCTTATTGTAAACAACTTATTTGCCAACAAGAACTTAGAAAGCACACTTGAATTGTAGTCGTGCTTTTGCAAATCAGGACGTGACCTGGACTGTGATCTAAGCCCTCCAGGCCTCTTTTGTACCCAAGGATAAAATGGCGGGTGGTGGAACTTGCCTTGGCCCTTGAATGGCTCCGGGGACCCGCCCAGCCCTGGCCTGGCTCCAGTGCCTCTGAATCCCATTTTCCCCTCAGTCACCGTGTTTGGTCATTTCCTACCTTAGCGATGGTGGCCCAGCCGGCAGAGAAGAGCTGCGGGGAGAGTGTGCAGCCGTTCCTGGCGTCCATTCTGGAGGAGCTCATGGGGCCAGTGAGCTCTGGCTTCGGAGCAGTGCGCTCCCTCTTTGAGAAAGAAGTGGATGAGCTCAGCCAGAGCTTTCACACCACCAAAGACAGCGCCCAGCTGAAGCAGGTAGGGTGCTGAGGGAGGAGCTGCGCGGTGGCGGCTGGGCTGCCCTCCCTTCCTTCCTTCCTTCCTTCCTTCTTCCTTCCTTCCTTTTTCTTTCTTTCCTTTCCTCCCTTCTTTCCCCTGCCCTCCCATTCACTCATCTAGCTGTTTTTCCATCTATCCAACCCTTCATTCATTCATCCTTTAATTCACTCAAGTTTCTTTATTAATGGTTTTCAAGTTGCAAAGATAACATGTTTGTACAAGTGGAACAATATACTCAATACACATATATACAATATAGATAGGCAAAGTTAATCACTGATACGCAGTAATCAAGCCATTCTGAACTCCCAGGCCACCTCTGTTCCCAACTACCTTAATTAATTAATATAAATAGCTTGATATATCTTAATATGTTATCTTTGTTCAAACAAATATATATAGGCATATATCCTCATTTAAAGAACTTTCATTTGTGTGTGTGTGTGTGTGTGTGTGTGTGTGTGTGTGTGTGTGTTCAAAATGATAGACTCATGACATAGACCAGTGTTTCTCTTAACTGTGGTCCCTCGACAGACACTTCCTCATCATCAGGTTGCTAACAAGGCAAGCCCTTAGGCCCCACTTCAGTTGAATCAGAAACTTGGAATGGGACCCTGAAGTCTGCTTTAGCAAGGCCTCCAGAGGATCTGATGTACCTGACGCTTAAGGATCACTGACATCTGTATAACTCTACAGCTTGGTTTTGCACTTGGCATATCATGATGAACATCCTTACAAGTCAGTAGATAAAACAAGATACCTGTTTTCCTCCTTTCTTCCTTCCTTCCTTTCTTCCTTCCTCCCTCCCTCCCTCCCTCCCTTTCTCCCTTCCTTCCTTCCTTTCTCCCTTCCTTTCTTTTCTTCTTCCCTCCCTCCCTCATTAAAAACTAATTTTTTTCTTTCTGATTGACACAAAATAATTGCACATATTTATGGGAAGCAGTGTGATGATTCGATACATATATACAGTGAATTAAGATCAAGTCAGAGGAAAGAGCATTTTATACCCTTAAACATTTATCATATCTTTGTGTTGGGAACCGTTAAACTAGAAAGTTCCTTTTTAAATATATAACAAATGATTGTAATCTATAGTCACACTTCTGTGCCACATATTTTTATTCCTTTATGCATGCATACACAGATATAATTGTACAAAAAAGACATTTCATTAACACTTTAAGGTTTCTTATTGCAGCCTGTTCTTGTTAAATTGTCTTTATTCCCCAGTACCACCTACCTTCCTTCAAACAACTAATAGCACAAAATTAGCATATGCAATTTTATACTCCCCCCGATACTTATATAGTATATAAGATACACACACTGGCCAGGCATGGTGGCACATGCCTATAATTCAAGTACTTGGGAGGCTGAGACAAGACAAGATTGTAGGTTCAAAGCCAGCCTCAGCAACTTAGCAAGACTTGCAGCAACCTAGTGAGACCCTGTTTCCAAATAAAAAGTAAAATAGGAACCGGGTGTGGTGGCACACGCTTGTAATCCCTGCGCTTGGGAGGCGAAGATAGGAAGATCAGGCAGGTTAGAAGCCAGCCACACTGGCTTAAGAGACCCTGTGTCCAAATTAAAAAAAATAATTAAGTAAAATAGGGCTAGAGATATATCTTGAAGATAGAATGTCCCTGGTTCAGTCTTACACACACACACACACACACACACACACACACACACACCTCTGTCTCATACACACATACACACTCATAGACTATTTTTTTCATTGCTTGCTTTTTTAAAATGGGATTCTATTTTGTATATCATTCTGCTTATCAGTTTTCTCATTCAAAAATACCTCATAAAACTGTTTCCACATAACAGTTCTAGCTCTAAGTAATTTTTTGTGATGGCTGTGTAACATTTCATGTATGGAAACACTATGACTCAATCCATTATCCCGGTGTTGCTGGCACAAAAAACAACCTTGCATGTATCTCCGTACATCCTGATACTTTTATTTCTATGGGCTGGGTTCCTACTTTGAACGGTGTATTTCTTGTGTTAATAAATGCTTTCACTGTATTTCAAAAAAAAAAAAAAAAGGACTTAAATTTAACCTCCACCCATCAGGCATGGCAGGGGACTTTCCCATACTGCCATCAGTGCTAGGTGTCATTGCTTGCTAAAGTTTGAGATTTTGATAGGAGCAAAGTGTAACGCATTTTTCCTCTCCAGCCTGCCTAATTGATATATTTTTTAAAGATTTTATTTATATATTTATTTATTTGGTTGGTTGGTTTGGGTCCTGGGCATCAAACTCCGGGCCTTACACACACTACTAGGTAAGCACTCAACCACTGAGCTACATCCCCAGCCCGTAATCGGTATTTCTAAGAAACTGAGACATTCCTGAATTGTATGATAAGGGACAGATTTTATAGTGTACTTTTGGCCACTGATTTCACTCCAGGGGACCTCACTATAATCCACTTCTTAATGGAAATAATGTTTCCCTTTAAAGCCCAATGGGAAGGGCCCCTTTTAAAACTGCCAGCAGTGTCCTTTCTCCCCAGAGCTTCCATTTTCAGCAACCTTCTTTCAGTCTTCTCCTCTCTCTTTCAAACCTAAAGTATTCAACTTTAGAAACATTTTGAAATGGACCTCGAAAATAGAGTGCCTTCTGTTGCGACAACTTCCTAGAGTGGAGCATGTTGATTACACTGGCGGCTGCAGCAGATGGTTGGACCTGGGCAGCCAGTGGCCTTGCTGATTAAGTTATCAGTTGTGCAATCTGAGGAGGAGGGGCCCCCGGGTCTGGAACTGCCTGTATCTCCCATCTCCCCGTGCAGCCTTTTCCCGTATCCTCTCCCCAGCCACCAGCACCTGGGCAGCCTTCAGCCAAAAGTAGCCCGGAGCACTGGCCAAGCGTCACAGGATAGTGAGGATCCCTGGCTTCCCTCCCCAAGGAGCCCGGGGAACTTTCCAACCTCCCCGGGGCTCACTGAGAGGGAAGTCACTCCTTTAAGACAGCTGTGGACATTCTATAGCGGTACCTGCGTACCGACGTTGATAGCAGTACAATTCACCACGGCCAAGTTATAGAACCAGCCTAGGTGTCCATCAACAGAAAAATGAAGAACACGTGGTCCGTATACACAATGGGGTTTTATTTTGCCATAAAGAAGAACAAAATTAAGTCATTTCCAGGAAAATGGAGGGAATTGGACAACATCATGCTAAGTAAGATTAGCCAGATCTGGAAAGTCAAGAGTTGTGTGTTTTCGCTCATATGTGAAAGCCAGAGAGGAAAAAAAGAAAGGGGGTGGGCGAAGGGAGTCCATGAAACAAAGGGAGAGAAATTGATTAATGGGACCAGGGGGAGAGAAAGGAGGGGCCGGGGAAAGAAGTTAACCAAAGTATGTTATGTGCATGTACGGATATGTCACAAGGAATCTGATGATTATGCATCATTATAATGTGTCAATAAAAATTTCCTTGGAAGAGAGAAAGCTTTGGAGGCTCAACAGCAGTTCTATTTGCAAAGAATAGAACTGCCTGCCTCTCTTGTTCTTGAAAACTTGAGAAGGCTAGCATCTCCCTGAGCGCGCCCCTGGCTATTCCTGTCACCTGGTTGGCAGCTTCCATGGGTCTCTCTATCCCAGCAGTAGAGCTGCCCTAGGGACCCACCAGAGGAGGGAAATAGGACAGTGGACGATGTCACAGTGGCCCAAGTAAGGATTCTTCTACTAGCATACATCGACTGTCTAGAAACCTAAATGTAAAATTTTCCCCTTCAAAATGCAGCATCTAGACCAGCTTATGAACCTCCCCCTGGATTCGGTGAAGATGGAACCGTGCTATACCAAAGTCAACCTGCTTCAAGAGCGCCTGCAGGATCTCAAGAGCCGCTTCCGGTTCCCCCACGTGGACCTGGTGATCCAGAGGACCCAGAATGACATGCAAGAGGTGTGTGCCTTGGACAGAGGTGGAGGAGGAGGAGGAGGAGGAGGAGGAGGAGGAGGAGGAGGAGGAGGAGGAGGAGGAGGGAGCAGAGAGACAGCTGCAGATGCAACAGGGTGCCCCAGGCTCAGGGACACGAGGCACATTTCTGAGCTTGTAGTGACTGGGGACATGTTCTCTCCTGCCGGCTTAGTCTTCCTTCCATGTTGATGAGCACCAGAGAGAAGAAATGTCTCAGGGAAATAAAGTAGCATTAATTGATCATAGCAGGTTGGTCAAGTCGGGGCTTTGTCCATTGGCTGCCATTGAGAAACACTTAGGGAGGTTTTTTTGTTTGGTACTGGGGATTGAACCCAAGGCATTCTACCTCTGGGCTACAGCCTCCGCCTTTTATTTTGAAAAAGGGCCTTGTTAAATTGCTGAGGGTTTTGCTATGTTGCAGAGGCTGGTCTTGACCTGCAATCCTCTTATCTCGGCCTCCCAAGGCTTACAGGATTACAGGTGTGAGCTGCCATGCTCAGCCTCAGGGAGATTTCAAGAAATATTGATGCCTGAGCCCCATATCCAGTGATTTGAATATCTGTCTATGATATAGACATGCAAATGTTTAAACATTTCCACTGTTTGTAATATACAGTGAGGATGGAGAAATACTGACTTAATTCTCTAACCTAGTTCAGAGTAAATCAATCCATCACAGATTCTTTTTTTTTCTTCTTTTTTTCTTTTGCAGTACTGGGAATGGAACCCAGGGGCATTCTACCTCCAAGCTATACCGTCAGCCCTATTTTTATTCTTTATTTTGAAACAGGGTCTTACTAAGTTGCGGAGGGCCTCGCTAAGTAGCTGAGGCTGGCCGTGAACCATGATCCTCTCTTCTCAGCCTCCCAAGTACTGAGATTACAGGGTGTGCCACCACGCCCGGCGACAGCTTCATATTTGACAATCTTGAGCCTATTCTATAGGTTCCATGTTTTCCCCACAAAGAACCCCTTCCCCACCCCAGAACAGGAATGAATACCACAGACCCTCTTTGTGTAAAAGGGTGTGATCAGCCACAATTCTATTTCACAAACATTCTGGGGAGAGCTGAGTGGGGGCTGAACACTGTGCTCTGCCAGATCCCACTTCATAGATCCGCAGTGAGACACTAGATCAATTCACAGCTGGGTTGGTTGGAAGTTCTGGGATACAGGTAAGTGTTGCATATTTGAGGGAATAGTTCCAGGCTTGGGGAAGGAAGGAATGCTTTGTTTTCTGAAGTTATGGGCAGGATGAAGCAATCTATCTTATTATCTAACCCTTCGGTTGTGAGAGGTCAAAGATGAAGAAGGCACAGAGCTGGGCTACAGTTTAACAGCAGTCCCTTTGGTGACTGTGGAGCCTGGAGGACGGGACACAGGCACCAGGGCAGAGAATACGACATCTAACTGCCTCTGTTTCCCCACAGTGTCACCGAGTCCTGACTCTGCTTCCCTTCCCAGCCTTGCAGAGGGGGAAGGGCTATATGTTGCAAGGGGAGGGGGGGGGAGAGAGAGAGAGAGAGAGAGAGAGAGAGAGAGAGAGAGAGAGAGAGAGAGAGAGAGAGAGAGAGAGAGAGAGAGAGAGAGAGAGGCACAGACACAGACACAGACCTAAACCTGGAGCTGCAGCCACTGCAGACCAGAGACCAGAGGATGGAGGCAGGAATGGCTGTAGATGACGACATTCTTAGCTCTGTGGCCTGGGTTTACCAATTTGGGGATAATGGGGAGATAAGGGGAAAAATCAGGCTACACCTGTGTCCACGGCTGACCCCCTGTGGCCACGTGGGCTTTCATTTCACAGGCGATGTGGGGTGAGGACCTGTGGCACCGGGTCGCCCCAGAGCAGAGCCCAAGGGACCCCTCTCCCAGCCCAGCCGGAGCTGGAGCTAGCCTCCCGGGCCTATGACTGAGATCATTCTCTTTGTCTGTTCACTTTCCAGCTCATGCAGAACGCCGTATTCACTTTCCAGAACTTGCTTAGCCCCCATCTCCAAGGAGACGCCTGCAAAACTGCAGCTGCCATCGAGAAGGTCAAGCTCCGTGTCCTAAAGGTAAAACCTTCGTTTGGTCCGTGGAGAGCATAAAACAAGCCTGCAGCCCTTGTTTCTTCTGTTAAGTGGAAGATGCCCTGTTCTCCCTTTCTCTCCGGGCTCAGGCCCTCTGCTTCTTGTCCAAAGCACTTGAGAATCTCCCCCAGCAGCGGTTTCCCCAGCACCGACTTTCATGCTTCTTCTGCCATCTAGTGGCCACTGTAGGGATCACAGGTCCTCAGCACTGTTACCCGGATTTAAAGTGAGGTGGCCCAGCTGACTTTCACAGCCTTTGAACTTGGCAAACATTTATTGGCTGTGCCCCTGCAAGCATTCTGACAAATACACAAAGATAGCCAAGGCATGGGCCCTCTCTTCAAAGATCTTTCAATTTAGTAAAACCCAATAAATCAGCCAACAGTGTGCAGAAAAATCAAAACCTCAAGGCAAAAGAAATGCCCTAAGGAAAAGATGCCTGCCATATAAAATTGTTTTAAATGTGCTTCACGCACAAGTGTGTATTAAATTGTTGCAATAGTAGGATTTGTATGTGTGTGTTCGTATATGTATGTAGAGATGGTATCTCTTTAAAGCTCTTTAAAAATATCTACCCAATTTCATTTGATCTTCATAAGAACTTGTGAGATGATTACAATATATCCCCATTGTACAAGTGAGGAAACTGACCTTTAAAAGCTAAAGTGACTTAACTCCAGCTCAACAGGCTAGTCCGTGGTGATCCAAGAGCTAAAACCATCCTTACATCCACTCCACTAAAAAATTTTGAGTACCTCCTGCTTCCCCTAAACAGTGCCTTCTGAAGGGCAAAGCCCCGCAGAGCCTGTGGGTGGTCCCTGCACCCCAGACCTGATCTTGACGCCTCTCAGACAGTAGGAAACTCTGACAACCAAGACATTGTGATCACAAGCACTGGTGATCAGGACAGCGGACGCTGGTACACTAGCAAGTGAGCTGAACGGAAGATGGTCCCACCGTCGGGTTAGCAGAGAGAGGCGGGAGAAGAAGGCAAGCAGAGAAGCATTCAGATCCTAGGGTCTTAGATTGCACGGGACCATCAAGTGCCTCTAGTTCAAATTCACATCTCGGGGTCCCTGCCAGCAGGGGTCCTCCGAGTGGTTGGGTGCCTCCTGCATCAGAATGCTGTCCACCTCCCAAGACACCATTCCATCTCTGGACACCTTGGGCTGCAAGACCAGACATTCCTCCATTGATTCCCCAATGGCGGATACCATCCCTGGGAAGGGGGATGCTGGAACACTGTGGGTGGGGGGTTGCCTCAGGTGCAATTGGGAGGGGTGAATAAAATAAAAGGGGGATAGGGAATGGAAACACCCAGAAGGATGCTGAGGTTTTTGTTTTTTGTTTTTTTTCCTGAAAAGGAGATGATAAGCCACTATTAAGTTTGGGAACCTATGATTAGAGCAAAGTTCTTGCTGCTGGTAATTCTACTTCTACCCTCTTTTTCCACATGGTAGTCAATCTTCAGTGGTTTGAACACAGCTGTGGTTTCGCATCTGAGTTATTATCTCCAGTGTAGATGCTCTCATCTCTTTAACCTGTCTTCAGTGGGCCTGGCCATTCTGCGCCCGCGCCTGTGGCCGTTCTCCTGTCATCTGTGATCCTCCTGAAGTCACACCTCAAATAAAACCCTGGTCTCCAGGTTTGGATGTTCAGTTCAGAACAGTTCAGAATCACCTTTCTTATCTAGATATTGAATATTTTTGTTATTGCTGTTACTGAGTGTGGAACCCAGGGGCTTTTCTACCTCCGGGCTATACTTCCAGACCTATTTTATACTTTATTTGGAAACAGGATCTCACTAAGTTGCTGAGAGCTTCACTAAGTAGCTGAGGCTGGCTTTGAACCTGTGCATCCTCCTGTCTCAGCCTTCCAAGCACTGGGATTACAAGCGTGCGCCACCACGCCTGGCTAGATATTGAACATTGCTGGCTTAGCAGGTCACCGTGCCCATGGATCTCTGAGCCTGGTCTTCTTTTCTTCTTGTGGAAATGTCAACCCACTGACCCGTGCGTGGGATTAAGTTATAGATGATGGTATAGCTCCTCCTCGCCTACCCAGACAGGGGTGCTGAGGGGCGATCTCACTCACTCCCTAGTTCTAGCCCTTCTCTAGCACAGATGTCACTTCTCTGTTTTGATCTTGCCTCAGTTTCCATATCTGTGCAAGGGGAGGGTGAGCTAAATTAGCATGTCACAGCCTCCGCCTGGAGTGTGCAGGGATTGCATAGAAAGATCTCTGAGACCTTGGAAACAAGCATCTCAGAAGTCGGGGGATGTGAGGGAGATGAAGTGGGTGGCTGAGTGTTTTGTGTAAGGGAAGGACAGAGATTGTGATGTGCCTATTTAACACGTGTTTCTGTATTGACAGCAATATGATTATGACAGCAGCACCATCCGGAAGAAGATCTTTCAGGAGGCTCTGGTTCAAATCACACTTCCCACCATGCAGAAGGCACTGGCATCCACGTGCAAACCAGTAAGGCCAGAGAGGACTCCAGAGAGCCCGCTCTGAAGTTCAAATGAGTTCTTTTGCTTTGCTGTGCTTGAAAACAGTAGACTAGACCAGGGAATGGTTGGCAAACTTTGTGTGTGTGTACGCAGTACTGGGAACTGAACCCAGGGGTGCTCTACCTCTGAGATACACTACAAATCTTGTTCAGTTCTTTATTTTAAGACAGTGTGTTTCAGTAAACATCCCCATGTCTATGACCCAAAAAGCATCACTGCACCACACAGAGGAAGATTTATCTGTTCAGTGTTGGAGATTTGGGGAAGCAGTCCATGTTAGGCCAGGCCTGTGGAGCGCAGGGCATGGCGCAGGGCATGGCGGTGGGAGCAGAGAGAGAAAGGCTCTGCTCTCTCATCACAGAAACAAGAGAGAGAATAAGGGGAGAAGGGACTTTATATAATTCCAAGTCCATACTTCCAGGGACCCCTTCTTTGCAACCTGCCCCACCTCCAAATTGGCTGCGTGGTTTCTCTGTGGGCTGGGGGAACATTCTAAACCCAATTAGTTACACAGGGTCTTACTAATTTTCCCAGGCAGGCCTCAAATTTGCATTCCTCCTACCTCAGACTCCACCACCACCCCCATTTGCTGGGATTACAGCTGTGCAACCCCACAACTGGCATGAACTTTTTCAATATACAAATATATATAATATTTTTTTGGTGGTACTGGGGTTCCTGGAAACCCCTCTACTTCCAGGATACACTCCCAGAGCTTTTTTATATTTTTATTTGGCAACAGGGTTTCTTAAGCCAGCACGGCTGGCTTCGAACCTGCGCAATCCTCCTGTCTCCGCCTCCCAAGCGCGGGGATTACAAGCGTGCACCACCACGCCCGGCGAACTATTTCAATAAATGGTCAAATGGTAAATATTTTAAGCTTCGCGTACCATACTATTTCTGTTGCAACCACTCAGCTCTGCTGTTGTAGTACAAAAGTAGCCAGAGACAAGACACAACCAGATAAGTCTGTGTTCCAATAGACTTTTTTTTTTTTTTTTTTTTTTTTTACAAAAACAAAGAGCTGCCAGGATTTGCCGACCCCTGAACTAGAGGAAATCTCAAAGGGCAAAGATCTAAACTGGAACCAAGCGAAGGGTTGACACAGAACACCTAAGGGGACCAGGTGTTCCCCATTACAGAGTGACTCATTGGTGCAATATGTCTTCTAAAACTTGACCACTACGTCCATAAAGGTCTTAGGTAACATGATCGCAGAAGGATGTTTGCTCTGTTACATCCGGCAACGTTTATTTACTGAAATCAGTGACATCATTTAGAGGTGCCACAAGCATCAGGCATGCAGGGACAGTGTGATTATAAGAGTGGTGTCACCTGGTCTTTAGGGAAAGTCACGGCTGACTAGAATCTGGAGGCTGGTCCAAGGTTGGGGTTCACATCCTGGGGCCCTCCGTGTTTCTGCTCCAGGGCCCTGGGCAGGATATTTCTCTTTCATCTAGATTTTATCTCCTACAAAATGCAGATAATTTTTTTTGTTATTTGAGGGTGTGTGTGTGTGTGTGTGTGTTTACATATGTGTGTATTACTAAGGATGAACCCAGGGGCATTCTGCCTCTGAACTATACCCCCGGCCCTATTTTATTTTTTATTTTGAAATAAGGTCTCACTAAGTTGCAGTAGGCCTCGCTAAGTTACTGAAGCTGTCCTCGAACCTGCTGTCCTCCTATGTCAGCCTCCCAGGTACTGGGATTACAGAAATGCACCACCACATCCAATAGATAATAATGTTTTACAATAACTCTCTTAAGATTGAGAAGACAAGAATGATACAGTTAACATTTACAGAGCTCTTACCTTGTAGTCAGCACTGTGTTAAATATTTTGTATGGATTATCTCAACAAATTTCACAATGGCCTTTTGAGGAATTGCTGTTTGTATCCTCATTGTACAAATAAGGAAATTCAGGAGGTCAGGAAACAAGCCCAGAGTCACAGAGCAGCTCACCACCAGCTTAACGCAGTTCACTCACACCTGTAACACAGTCAGGGCATCCACCACTCTGCTCCTGTTACTACTGCTCCTTCCACATTTCAGAAATGACTCCCAGCCGTGTGGTGGTACACACCTGTAATTCCAGTACCCGAAAGACTGAGACGGGAGGATCACAGGGTCACGGCCAGCCTTGGCAACCTAGGGAAGGCCTCTGCAACTTAGACCCTGTTTCAGAATAAAGAATAAAATAGGACTAGGGGTGTAGCTCAAAAGTAGAATGCCTCTGGGTTCAATCCCTGGTACAACAAATAAATAAATAAATAAACAAACAAACAAATAAATAAGCCATGAGCTTGGATATTTACAAGGCCTGCTTCCTCTTGGAGTAAATGATTAAGAGCTTCTGACTTAAAATTTTAAAAGGGCTGCCTGGCGTGGCGGCGCACGCTTGTAATCCCCGCGCTTGGGAGGCGGACACAGGAGGATCGCGCAGGTTCGAAGTCAGCCTCGCTGGCTTAAGAGACCCCGTTTCCAAACAAAAAATATAAAATAGGTCCAGGAGTGTAGCCCAGACGTAGCAGGGTTCCATCCCCAGTACCACACACACACACACACACACAAAAATTAAAGGGGCTTTTGACAGCTTGGAGAGATTCCAAGCATTTGAACATTAACAGCTCTTGGATTATTTTATTGTGGAAATTTCTTCTTTCACTTTTATATTCTGTGAATGTTATTTTTCCTCTGACAGATATTGGCATTTCTGGGGTATATTTCTTTAGTAGAAAAGGATTAGACTGGGCCGAAGGAGAAAAGAATTGGTCTATCTCATTGTCCCTTGGCTCTGTGCAGCCCAAGAGATCACTGGGCCCACCTTTAGACGTGTGGACCATGGACGTCTGCTTAGGATTTTCTTCTTTTTCAATCCCAAGGGTGGTTTGGAGGTCCCAGAGCCACCTCCTCTCAGGTAAGGCAAGGGGAGGAGAGGAGAGGCCCCCTTCCTGTCTGCACCACTCTTTCTGAGCATTAGCTGAGTGAGTTTTGTCCAATCTAAAGAGATTCTCATGACTTCATTTTTTATTTTTTGCGGTACTAGGGATGGAATCCAGAGGCATTCCAACTCCAAACTACACCCCCAGCCCTATTTTTTATTCTTTATTTTGAAACAGGGTCTCACTAAGTTGCAGGGGGCCTCACTAAGTAGCTGAGGCTGGCCATAAACCTGTGATCCTCCTGTCTCAGCCTCCCAAATGCTGGGATTACAAGCGTGAGTCACCACACCAGGTGTTTAAAAAAAAATATATATATATATATATATATATGTGTGTGTGTGTGTATGTATATGTATATATATATGTATGTATGTATATATGTATATATATATGTATGTGTGTATATGCACACACACACACACACACACACACACACACACACACACACACTGAGGATTGAACCCAGGTGAGTTCAGGTGGGTTCTACTTCTGAGCTACACCGTCAGCCCAATTTTACTTTTTCTTTTATTTTAAAACAGGACCTCACTAAGTCACTGAGGATCCTGCTGAGTTGCTGAGGCTGGCCTCCAATGTGCGATCGTCCAGTCTCAGCCTCCCGAGTACCAGGGTTACTGAAGCATGCTCTGCTACTCCAAGTTTGTGATTTTTTAAAATCAAAAGAGACTTCTTTTAAAAGTTTACCGTAGCAGAGTGTGGTGGCGCACACTTGTAATCCCAGCATTTGGGAGGCTGACACGGGAGGATCGCAGTTTGAGGACAGCCTCAGCTACTTAGTGAGGCCCTTTGCAACTCAGTGAGACCTTGTTTCAAAATAAAAAATAGGGCTGGGGGTGTAGCTCAGAGGTAGAACGTCCCTGGGTCCCATTCCCAGTGCTGAAAAAAAAAAAAAAAACAAGAAAAAAAAAAAACAAGAAAAAAAAAGTTTACAGTAATGAAGGCTACTCTGTGCATTTTGTGAGATTTCAAAAAAAAAATCTGGATATTCAGCAGATAATTTCCCTTTTCGTTTTTTATTAGTTCATATTAATTATGCAGGATAGTGGGTTTCCTTGTGGCATATTCGTACGTGCACAGAACACGTGGCGGTCATTTCCACACACACCCTGATCCGTTCTTTTCTGTCATCATCTTTTTCCTTTACTGCTAGAAAGAGTCTTCATTTAACTAATGAGTCTTTTCCTTGGTTCTTTAAGTAATAACTTCTTTTTGTGTGGTACCTGGGATGGAACCAAGGGGATTTTCTACCTCTGGGCTATACTCCCAGACCTATTTTATACTTTATTTGGAAACAGGGTCTCACTAAGTTGCTGAGAGCCTCACTAAGTAGCTGAGGCTGACTTCGAACCTGTGCGATCCTCCTGTCTCAGCCTCCCAAGTGCGGGGATTACAAGCGTGCGCCACCACGCCCAGAGGAAGTAATAACTTCTGATACGTGGTGCTAAACTCTACCTTAACTATGTATCAGAACTGCCTTTCCTTAAAAGCCCTTTTAAAGCATTACTCCCCAGACCCACCCTTACAATTCCAGTTTCATTGATCCCAGAATATTAAGCATATGACATGGTTCAAGCAATGCAACATAGAAGCCCTGTTTATTAAAAGCTGGGCACATCAAAATAGCATAAATGCCCCCTTCAGTATTCCTTCCACAGAATGATTTAGCTGGTTGAAAAGTTGAAGGCTTTCTATTTAATCAGCAAGCATGTATGAAAAACGTTATCAAAAGTGGTCAAGGCATCTTGCTGGGCCACTGCCTGCTGCCTTCTGTGCTGTCCTGGAGTCCACCGTGCAGGTCCTCTTTCTCTATCTCTATCCCGTAAGCCCACTGGGGGCAGCGAAGCCCATGCCTCTCCAAGCCTTTGGTTTTTCTCTTGGGTGGGTACAAAGGGACCCTGTTATTACCTGCTGGCAATACAGGACAGTCCCCCACCACTGCGAAGTCTTAGCACTGAAGGTTGTCTAAATTGCCTGCCATAAATCCTGTCCATCCCAGCTAAAGGATCAAACCCCACTGCTAAGTCCCTTGTTCTCGAAGAGCCCCACACGGGAGCCCTTCACCAGCACCAGGGGATGCAGGGATTACTGCGATAATCACTGGGATATGATCTGGCCCGTTTTGATCCTTGCCCTATCCTCAGACTGGTAGCAGGAAAGCCATTTGGAAGCCCGTGGAAAGCAGGGAAGGCTAAGGGATTTTGTATCAGGCCTGGGCTGTCTTTAAAAGAATCAGCAAGAGCCGGGATCCTTAGGAGAGAAAGAGGAGCATGTTTCTACAGGGTCCTTGACTAGAGACAGTCCAGCTAGAAAAGAGGCCCCATTGTAATCAAGTTAAGCATGCATCTACCCCAAGATTTAGCAACCTCACAGGTAGGCATACACCCAAGATAAATAGTGTTTAAACACACACACACACACACACACACACACACACACACACACACACACACACAAATGTCCATAGAACGGAGATTATTACAGAGGAGGAAGGGCCTGAGGGAGGGGAGAATAGGAAGGAGAATGGGAGGATCATGATTAAAATATGTTACATGCATGTAGAAATATGTCACAAGGAAACCCATTATTGTGTAATTAATAGACACTAATTAAAATATGCACAGTAGTTATATTTCTAATGGTTAAAAAATAGTGGAAAAATCTCAGTGTCAAAAGAGTAGGGTTAGCTGAGCGTGGTGGCTCATGCTTGTAATCCCAGCATTCGGGAGGCTAAGACTGGAGGATTGTGGTTCGAGGACAGTCTCAGCTACTTAGTGCGGCCCTCTGTAACTCAGTGAGACTGTGTTTCAAAATAAAGAATAAAAAAAAAAAATAGGACTGGGGGTGTAGCTCAGAGGTAGAATGCCCCTGCAAAAAATATATTTTAAGGGATGCTGGGTATGGTGGTCACATTTGAAATCCCATTACATGGGAGGCTGAGCCAGGAGGATTGCAGGTTCGAGACCAGCCTCAGCAACTCAGAAAAATTCTGTTTCTAAATAAATAAATCATAGGAGTAAGGATCAAAACTTTTAGTTTATCCATATAAACTAGTAACTGAATGTTGTTTATCATGAGAAAGAAATGAACCGCCAATAGACACACAAACAGGGGAAAATCTGGAATGCAAACACCACAGAGCGTGTGGTGTGGCTGCCGCACAGTCCAAGAAGCAGCAGAAGCAGATCTGCGGTGATGGGTGTCGGAGCAGTGCTGTCTCCTGAGGGTTGTGGGCCGAGGGGAGCGGGGAGCCTCGGGGGAGCGCTCTCCACCCTGACCTGGGTTAGGGCTACATGGCTATAATTATATACTTAATGTCACTGAGCTGTACTCTTAAAATCTGTTTGCTTTGCTCTGTGCTCTTTGTTTACAAAGGTGTATATAACTTATACTTTTGTAAAGTACTGTTGGCATTAAATAAAAAAGGAAGAAGGAAATACTTTGGTTAGAATAGAAAAAAAAAAAAAAACCTGGGAGGCCCTAGACTAATAACGACCTTCTTATTAGTGGTGGTAAGTCCTTGAGATGATAAAAAAAAAGTCTCTTGTGCCTCCTTCTACCTTTTTTTTTTATTATTATTGAACCCAGGCACATTCTACCTCTGAGCTACAACCCTCCAGTCTATGTTATTTATTTATTTATTTATTTATTTATTTATTTATTTATGTATTTTGTGTATGTGGCTAAACCCCCAGCCCGATTTTCTATTTCTTATTTGGAAGCAGGGTCTCTCTAACTTGCGGAGGGCCTCACTAACTTGTCAAGGCTGGCTTTGAACCTGCGATCCTCCTGTCTCAGCCGCCCAAGTACTGGGATTACAGGCATGCGCCATCTCACCCAGCCTACTTTTTAAATTTTGAAACAGGGTCTGTTAAGTTACTAAGGCTGTCTCCAAACCTATGACCCTCCTGTCTTAGCCTCCAAGTTCTGTCACCTCCTGAGGTTCCTAGGATGGTATGCCCCGTAAAGAGAAGGGAAGGGGACTGCCAATGGCCAAGCACCACCCTACTGTGGGTCATTAGTAGGTAGGTGAAGTTCAGTGGATGGTTAATAATTGTTATGTCCATATACACAAACTCATGAATGTTATGGAGAGTAATAGATATGGCTGATGTGGGTAGTTCATAGATGGCTGAAGTCCTGTGTGGCACTTAGTGCAGTGACTTGGATTGGACACAGGGACTGTTGGACTGCGTAGTTTTCCAAGCATCGTTCTCCCATGGCCAAGGTCACCCTCCTCCCCGCACTCCACGGAGGCACTCGGAGGGAGCTGTCCCTTCCATACCGCCCCGGGGGCCAGCATCTCATGCCTTTCCTCACCGTGTTCTGTCTCTTGCTCTCCAGGAGCTTCAGAAATACGAGCAGTTCATCTTCGCCGATCACACCAATATGATCCACGTTGAAAATGTCTACGAGGAAATTTTGCACCAGATCCTCCTGGACGAAACTCTGAAGGGTAAGGAGGGGTTGCCTGCTGCTGGAGAGAACTCCGCGTAGCAGAGAGCACCCCTGAAATGGGAAGGCCGTAAAGTCGGGGTGGGGGAGGAAACTGGGGAGAAAGTGAGGAGAGGGAAGGATGCCGACCTTGATCCTTGACTGAACATTTGTGATCTGGGCAGGCTCTTTGGGTTTTATTTTCTCAAACTCTGCGGGATGGGAGTGTTAAGCTTTCATTTACGGATGAGAAAACAGACTGAGCAGGATTAATCCTCGGGTTTCCCATGAGGAGCTGCCAGGGCGAACAAAGGGAAGAGGGTGCTGGGTGGGCGCGGGCTCCCAGGCCCTGGCAGAGCAGGGTGTCGGTGACTCCTGCAGCGGCTGGACCACTGATCTCAGCACATTCCTGGGCCCCGCTCGGCTGGGCAGAACAAGACATGGGGCACTGGCACGGTGCCCGGCGAGCCTTGTCAGGACGCCAGCACCCGGTGTGCTGGGGAAGCAGCCTTGCCTAGGGTCAGAGTGTGAATAGAAACACTGCTAAAAACACACTGGAGAGAGCCACCATCAAACTATGGGCCCGAAACACATCCAGTCTCCATGGGGTGTATGAGCGCCACCCAAGTGCCACTGCAGACAGAACCGGCCATGCATGTCACGGTAACCACTCACAGGGATCCCAGGAGATAGAGAAGACAAAGGTGTCAGTTTGGTGTCTGCACAAAGGAGGGACTCAGCAAGCCATGGCTGACTGGCCAGGGACACCTTTGGGTGTCCTCCAGATTCTTTGCTGCCCTTGGTCAGAAGATTATCACAAGATACTGATTTTGTTAGAGCAGGACAGTCTGCGGTTAGCTGCTGAGAACTCATGCCAAAGACACAAGTCTCTTGCTGCCTCTGATATGGGCGTGTTATTATTGTTGGGCACTGCGACCCTGTATGGCCAAAAGCAGAGGACTGTGGTCAGAAATGTCAGCTGCTAGACTGGCATGGTGGCACACACTGATAATCCCAGTACTTGGGAGGCCGAGTGAGACAGGAGGATTGTAGGTTAGAGGCCAGCCTCAGCAACTTAGTGAGGCCCTCTGCAACTTAGTGAGACCCTACTTCAAAAAAATAAAACAGGGCCAGGCGTGGTGGCACACGCTTGTAATTTCCACACTTGGGAGGCTGGCTGAGACAGGAGGATTGAGCAGGCTCGAGGCCAACCTCAGCTACTTAGTGAGGCTCTCAGCAACTTGGTGAGACCCTGTTTTTAATTAAAATATAAAATAGGTCTGGGAGTATAGCCTGGAGGTCGAGAACCCCTGGGTTCCACCCCTAGTACCACTAAAATAAATATAAATAAATAATAAAATAAAATAGGAGCTGGTATAGTGGCGCAGACTAGTAACCCCAGTACTTAGGAGGCTGATTCAGAAGGATCACAGGTTTGCAGCCAGCCTCAGCTACTTAGTGAGGCCCTCTGCAACTTAGTGAGACTCTGTTTCAAAATCAAGAATAAAAAATAGGGCTGAGGGTATAGCTCTGAGGTAGAATACCCCTAGGTTCAAGCCCCAGTACCATCAAAAAAAATAAAATAAAATAGGGCTGGGAGTATAGCCTGGAGGTAGAATGTTCTTGGGTTCAATCCTTAGTACCACCACTATGTAATAATAATAATAATAATAATAATAATAATAATAATGCCAACTGCTATTGTTTTTTTTTGTCACCCTTCTTGCTCTTCCCAAGACCTCCAAGAATGAGCTTGATGTATATAGATCTTCAGTTCATACACTGCAGGCCCGTGAAGCTCTCTCAGCTGATTGCTCAGTACTGAGTACCTATTACTCAGTCAGGACTGTGCTTTGCAAAAAGCAGAGAAGTGAAGTGTAAGGGCAGCCTCTGGCCCAGAGGAGTTCCCATCTGAGTATACAAACTGAGCCACACATATCAGCAGCTAATGAAAGGTCACACGAGACTCTTGAAGACTGTGAGCTCCTGAGAAGCAAAGGCCATAGTTATTCACCCAGTAGATTCTCCACGCCTGTCCTTTCTCCATGCCCAGCAAATGTTTGCAGTCTGAGTAAATGGATAGATGCATGCTACGAAAGTCTCACAGAGTCTGGAAAGATTTTGCAGTCTTTGGCCATCAGAGAAGGGTCCTCTGGAGAGGGTACATTGGGTCTTGAAACTGAGGACTCAGCTATCTAGAGAGGCTGACAGAGGAATTTGGTTTTTGGATTTTTAAAATCAGAAAATCCAGGTTTGCCAGGCAGAAAGCTAATATTTTGTTTTGTTTTCTGATATCTCAGTGATAAAGGAGGCTGCTATCTTGAAGAAACACAACTTATTTGAAGACAACATGACCTTACCCAGTGAAAGCGTGTCCAGCTTAACGGATCTGAAGACCCCTGTGGGGTCCAACCAGGCCAGCCCTGCCAGGAGAGTGTCTGCCATCCTGCCCGGAGTTCCAGATAGCGAGACCCCCAGTAATGAAGTGTTCCAGGAGCCAGAGGAGGAGAAGCAGCCCGAGGCCCCTGCTTCACCAGCCAGAAGAGAAAGCCTTTCTGTCCCTGGGCCCAGCCCTCCTGTAGGCTGGGATGAGCCAGTAATTATTTCAAGCTCGGAAGATGCAGCTGTGCATCCTGTGGTCACAGAGGACATGGCAGGAGCCCCGGGTGCGCATTCCTCAGATCTGAAGTTTGGAGAGGAGCCTGCAGAGGAAGAACCCAGCCACAAGAAGGCAGAATCTGCTTCTGCCTCGGGATCCTTGAAGGAGCTCACAGAGCTGCTGACCATGACGGTTGTGGTGCCATCGGCCCTGGGGATGCAAAAAGACACAGATGAGACACCTGTTCCCCAAGAAAATGAAAAAGAAGACGAGACACCCCAGATCTGCACAGAGGCCAATCAGGATGCCGGACCCCAGGAGGACAGCTGTAAAGAAAGCCGAGTCTGTGAGAGGGAGGTCTGTCTTCGCTCTCTGGAGGCCTCTGGGATAGATTTGGAAGCCCATGTAGAGGCCAGCAGCCTTCTGCCAGGGGGTGGAGGAGTCCCCGAGGCCCCCAGCTATCTGCACCCCACTGAGCCCACTGAGAGGGAGCTGGCAGCAAGGGCTTCCACACTGGACGCCCCGGGAGGAGGAGAGAGCCAGGCCACGCCACAAGAGGATGGCGCTTTAAGTTCTGCCCCAGTCTACCCCAGGGACAGCCATGTTTCTGAGGAGGAAGAAGGGATCGGAGGGAAGAGGCCGGCCCTGGCCACAGTTCAGGCTGCCCGCGTGCATGAGTGTCTGTGGGTGGTCGAGGATGCTCCAGAGCCCGATGGCCTAGTTTCACTTGGAGACGACGTGAAGGACAGGGGAGCATGTCCGGAGAGCCCCCCAGAGCAGCCCACAGAGGAGTGAGACCAGCCGTGGGGCAGTAGTCTGCCTTTGAGTAGTCAGTTAAAGGGCTATAGTTAGGGATAGGTGTAAGAGTTGCTAACAGAAAATTATGAAATATTTCCTTAATTGAATAATAAAGCCAGGGTGAATGCACGCAGGGCATGAGGGAGTACTGAGGCTGACCTTTGTGGAAAGGAACTACCCCACGGTGAACCGTCGCTTTAGCATTTTAGTAGGAGTTAGGCACGAAGCATGAGCAAGGGAGGCAGCAGCAGGGCCCAAGGGCAGGAGCCATGTTGCAGCAAGGACTGAAAAGGGACGGAGCACTGTTCTCTGTTTCTCTGCACATTTCAGCGGTACAATTTTCTACTGCGCTTTCAACCTTTTTAAGCTTTCGTCAGAATACAAATATATACGGTAACACCAGGCTCCAGTCTATTCTATCCTCTTTACTGTCTCTTAAAGACTCAGCATTTGCCCACCGTCAGGCTGCAAGAAAGGGAAGGTCATCAACATCCTTCACCTCCAATACCAGCCACCCGCAGTGCGCAGCCCCACAGAGCCAGCGGTGCCAGTAGGTCTCAGGAGAAGCTGAAGGGAACCTGAGGGAGGAAGAATGTGGTCTAGGGGACAGTCTGAGCCTTCTACTAATCCTGCTATCAATTTCTTGATTAATCTTGTTGATTCCTCTGAATCACCTTTTAAGGAAATCCAGGCAAGGCAAGGGAATTTCACTAGCATCCCTTAAGCATTGCAAGTTAGCCTTAGACTCTGCAAATAGCTCAGCTAAATTATGAGCTTCCAGCCTGCCAATTAAAGGAACATTATTTGAACAACAACTGGGTGCCACACGCTGTGCTCCGCATAGTAATGACAAAAGGAAAGGTAAGGTACTTTTTCTCTCACAAATTCAAAGACCCAAGAACATTCAGACTAGAAGAAAAACAGATGCCTATCTGCCGACCATGACAGTTTCTGATTCATTCTCAGAAGGGAACAAACTAAATACATGGATAAAGGCAAAAGCAGAAGTATAGATTGTCTGGCACCAAAGATGTCACCAGAAGGAGAAATCATTTGCCTGGTTGTTCAACAAGTTAATTGAGTCCTTGGTAGGTATCCACCACTGTGGAGGCCATGATAAGAAAGCTTTCCTTCCTGGAAAAAAAAAGAATGAAAGAGAGAGAGACAGAGAGAATGAAGGAAGGAAAGTAAGAAGAGAGAGAAAGAAAAAGAGAGAAAGAAAATAAAGAAAAAGAAAGACATACACCTAAAAGGAGTATGACCTGCAACTATTAATGCAAAAGACAGAGCAATGGAACAGACTCACTTGCACAAGACAGAGATGATTTGTTCTATTTCCCTGAAGGCTTCAGCCTTGTGTACTACATCTCGAAATGTCCTTAACTTTAACATTAGACTCCAACATATTGTCCTAAGAGCTTGTTTTGATTAACACCACCAAGTGTGTTTATAGCAGGTCCTTAGGACATTTGTCTCCCAGTTCAGCCATTTTAACCAGAAATTACAATATTTCCTTCCCAGAACATGAAGATGTTCTTGGATTTCTCAGTCAAAAAGGATGAGTAATAATCAGTGCTGAAATGGTCTCCAATTGAATTGCTTCAACTCTGCCTAGTGTTTAGACCCTCTTGTCCCATCGTGGGTGCAGAAGGTGTAGCCAGGTCCCCTCAGCCCCTGCGTGCTGTGTTTCCTTACAGCTAGGCACTCAGCACGGTACACCGAAATTGTGTTTCCTTCTTGTCTCTCTCAGAGGCTCTTCTCTTCCAGGACAGAAGCTAGGGTTTAGTCATCATATGTGCTTCCTGCTAGCAACCCACAGCCTTAAATAATGGCTTCCTTCATGGCGAGTAACTTTCATATCCCTAGCACCTAGCCCAGGAAATGGCATGTGCCACCTGCTCCGGAAATTCAGGAACTGAACCCCCAACGTGCGGCTCTGCAGGGGATGTTTGAGGTTGCTGTTGGGAAGGGAGCTTTCTGCCTTTTGTGAGTCTTCTCTGAAATCAAGTCTAAAGTCCAACGGGCAGAGAGCCAGATGACCAGAAACACTGCCCAGCACGGCAGGGAGCCCAGCCCCACAAAGACTGCCCTTCTCTCTGAGAGAATCCTGGCTAGTGTGGATGGAGTCCCAGGTTGCCCAGCCCCACTCCAGAGTTTCTCAGCTTCCTCCCTTTGCTTAGCTCAAGGCTGCGGTCAGGGACCAGTATCAGCATCCTTCTTTGATCCACTCTGTAGGCTGGAAAGGACTAGACACCAAGGGGCGGGTTGTTCTAGAAAGCATAATTAAAGAACCTTTTTCATATTGCACACAGACAAATTCTCTTGAATAAGCAGGGTGTTTGTTCCATTTGAAGATGGATTTAAAGTGCATTAAGATGGTCTGCTCCGTGTTAGCAGGTTGGTGGGAATAACTTCACTTAACCACGTGATCGTCTCACTTTGCATACAGATGTTTTATGGTTTCCAGATGAGAGGGAGGCTGCTAGGATCTGAACGAGCAGTATGAAAGCCCTGGCCTGCTGCCCTGGGGATCTCGACTCTGGGCAGAACCAGTAGAAAGGCATAAAAGCTCCAGACAGCAAGTTTGGCAACAAACTCCCATGACTTTAAGCCAATTTATGTTACTGTTGACCTTTCACGGAGAATGAATATTTTCCTTGAAGAAAATTGGCTTGTCATTATTTTTTCCCATGTAGCCTGGAGCACAAGACATCAGTGCCTCACATTCTATAGAGTCAACTCTTCCATCCAAAAAGCAAAAACAAAAAACAAAAAAAACCCCAAAAACCCCACTATTTTAGCTACTGCAAGGATAAGATTCCAAATTTTCCAAAAGCTTTCTAAGGAGGCTGTGTATTTAAAAAAAAAAAAAAAATGATGGCTTTTTACATCTGACCCTATGTGTTCTATTATAAAGATTCTCAAATCTGCTCTTGTAATTCTTTAGGTCCGAGCCAGTGATTTCAGAGGATTTTATGATTCTCCCAGGCAAAAGTGATTTAATGCTTTAGAAAAACTGCTCAGTGAAGCGTGCTTCTCAGCCATTTTAATGTGGGGGCAAGAAAGACATCGCTGACCTAAACAATAATCCAGTTCCCCTAGGTGAAAATCTGGCAGGATGGGCCTTCTAATTTTACCACGAACAGATGGGTTTAGAGATTTGCCTTTAGAAGTCCACAACTTCAAGAGAAAAAACAAAAGAAAACTACATGGTGGTTTTATTTTTATGGTCACTCTATAATGCAAATAAAACACTTTGTAATCATGTATTTACTCTGCCAAGTGCCTATATTTCAATAAAATTCTCATCCTTGAAGAGCTGTCCCATGTCGTTTATTTGGAACAGGGTTGGTTTCATCTTTTAAGCAAATGTCATTGTTGAGCTGGAAGGAACAGGGCTCACAGATGCAAAGGTGAGTCACTCTCGCTGTGCCATGGAACTTTCTCTTTTCTGTTGACGGCAGAGTGTGCAGGGAAGCCACTTAATGCTAGGTGAAATTATGTTTTGATGATGTATATGCTTCTTTTTCTAGGACTTGGATCACATCCATAAATACAGCAGTCAGCAATTACTTGCGATGTAATTGAATGGCTGTTGGAACTTAAATATGTTTGCAGTGGCTAACGGTGAACAAAACATTTATTCTTCCTGTAATTAAAATAAGACAGCATTTACTCACCGATATTTTTTGTTGCTCGGTTATGCATAAATTCATTCATCTAAAAAGAATGATGGTGTCTCTGTTACAGGTAGGCACGGTGGTGGGTGATAGACAAATGGAAGTAAAACACAGTAGGTATGATCCCTGATGTCAGCAGAATTCATATTCTTGTACTGGTATTGGGAAGAGAGTTTAAAAAGTATTAATGTATCAGTCCTGGGAAAGATGTCCAACCTTGAAACATATCGTCTTTACTAAGAAAGCCAGGCTTAGCCAACATGTCCTTGCATTCCTAAGAACAATTTAACACATTGTGGGGGAAAAGACGAAATGTAAAAGCCTGTGTTTGAAGACAGAGATGCCTCCCCCTCCGGCCATAAATCTGGGTCTGTGTTTGAAGATAGAGATGTTTCCCCCCTTTCAGGCCATAAACCCAGCTGGAGAGATAACAGAAGCAGAGCCGGGGCTGGCGATAAGGTGTAACATGATCTCCAAAAATCAAAGGGACCTGCTGGACTTAGACAGGATAAAAATTCAGTAAACTGGAGTTCGTTGGCATTTTCGTTCGAATTGCCCCCCTGTGCCTCGCTCCGGCACAGGGCTGTAACTATCTCTATATTTCTATCTTTTTAATAAACTTCTTTAAATCTGCAGCAGCTGTCCAAGCGATGAATACTTATTCTTAGCTTAGGACAAGAATCCACGGTTTTTCTGTTTGTCTCTGTGTGTCTGGTGGGGGGGGGATTATTTCACACCACACACCTTCCCCCCCCCACCTATCCCCTGCAACATTCTGAGGGTAGAAATGGCCAGGGAGAACCTAGGATGGATATTTGCTTCCTCGCCTGACATTCACCTTGTCTACGTTCTCACCTTCAGCTCTGCAACAACAGCTGCAGGTAGCAGAGAAAGGTACAGTGCAGAAATCGAGTGCAGTGATGGGGACACTCTGGGGCACCAGGTCGTCACTCCCTCTCCTCCTTCCGTACCAAACTTCCAGCATCCAAGAATCATTCCCAGAGTGACCCCTTCGGACCTTCTGTCACTAGCCCAGTCAGATCAGAATTGGGGCGAGGGGGTTGATTTGAAACTTCTTTTGTAGAGTTTTCTCCTGGATTATTTGTTAATTAGGGATAGCTTAGACAAAACAGATAAAGGCCTAAGGAGAGGAGGGTCCTGAGTTATAGCCTCTTCGCAGCCATAGCTGGAGCTGCTACTTTTTGGGCATCTCTGAATCTTTGCCATATTCTTTGCTTTACCAAAACCATCTGTCTCCCCCTTTCCTATCTGGTCAATTCTCGCTTTTCCTAAAAGGATCGGGACAAGTCATCTGCCCTGCCCCCAATGCCATCTTAGGAAGCCACCCCTTAATTTACTTGCCCACTTCTGGTCCTCCTCTTTCTACTGTGGCTCTCTCCTTCCCTGTGTTCTGGGCAGGGACCCTGTCTTCCATCTTTGTGTCCCTAACAGATAGCAACAGAAAGGTCCTTGCAGATAGCAAAATACTCAATACATGGTGAATGAATAAGTAAATATCACCCATCCCAGATGTAGGAGAAATATACAGCTGATGCTCCTTTAGCACACGGAGAGAGTGTGTGAAGCTGATAACGTTATTCATCCTCAGCCGACTGAGATAATTCTGTGTTCGTGGTGAAAGTTGACCATGTGTTTGTGCACACCCATACCTCCAGGAAGAAGTGTCAGGACAAAGTTACCCCCAAAATCAAGCTGACTACTTTGAACCACCTCCTGGTTTTCAAGAGAAGCTTATACTAAGTGTTTCCACAGTCTCTATGATGTAAACTATGCAAAAAGGCTAAGAAGTTCAGCTGTGCATTGTACCCAAACCTGCAAATCACAAGCCAATGTTCATGGACAGCATCTGTCTTCTGTTCAGCTTTCTGGGGGTTGCACAGGGAAGATGTGGCCCTTGCTTTTTGAGGAACTCATTTTACTTGGGAAGACCTAGAAACTAATGGTGGTTCCAAAAGAAAAGAAGGAAGGTCCTAGCAGCACAAATGAAAGGCAACCACTCACTTTATTCAAGAAATTTATAGTTTAATTATCATATATACTCAGCCTGCCCTTTATTCTTGACTCTTTTGTTTCTTGTCTGGTGTGGACTAAAATTCAAAATGTAGCTGCCTACAGAAACACTGAGGATTTTTTTTTTCAAAACCAAGATCCCTTCTTCCAGCCTCTACACACTCTTTCCAGGAATCCTGAGTCTTCGGTAGATGTTGTTCAGAACTTCCGCCGACCCACCTGGGTTTACATTCTCTTCCTACCCCACCCCGCATTCTGTGCGCTGCCTGAGCCATGTAAGGAAGGGTTTCTCTGTACATTGGTTGAGTAAGATTCTGTGGGGTAAAGGGAATGCATTTTTATTTCTGTCTATTGGAATCTTCAAGTTGTGAGCCCTTGGATTTCTCCATTTGGGTGTTGGAATAGATGACATTTTCCTCCCTAATGCTATCATACCATTAGTCCTTCAGGATTCATCCATGGAGTAATTCTTCCACAAAATACTTGCTTTCTTCTTCTTCTTCTTCTTCTTCTTCTTCTTCTTCTTCTTCTTCTTCTTCTTCTTCTGTGGTACTGGGGGGTGGAACCCAGAGACTTTCTACCTCCAGGCTATACTCCCAGCCCTATTTTATATTTTATTCAGAAACAGTGTCTCACTAAGTTGCCGAGAGCCTCACTGAGTAGCTGAGGCTGGCTTCAAACCTGTGCGATCCTCCTGTCTCAGACTCCCAAGCATGGGGATTACAAGCGTGCGCCACCATGCCCGGCTTGATATCTCTAATGTGTTGGAAGTATAGCACTGTGTGGCTGGGTCAGAATTCCTGCAGGTGGGCCCTGAATTGGCTGTTTAGAGTAGAGCTGCAAAGAACCCCCCTCTCAATTAACAAAAGCCAGAAGTGCAGAACGTCCTCAGAGGAAAGCTGCCAGCTGCAGACAATGGACCCAGGCTACGATAAAAAAAAAAAAAAAAAAAAAAATGCTGCTGGCCACAGCCACCCAGAGTGCCATGGGCCCGTGGTAATCACATCTCACCACCACGGACCCCAGGTGCCAGATGTGGAATAACAGGATTTAATTTTGCCTGCTAGAGTTTGGTCCTGTTTTGGCTCTATTCCTTCTTTCTATACCCCTAATCTTTCTGTTTGGAATGCAAATATTGACTCTCTACCATTGTAGGTTGGAAGCATGTAGCTAACTTGTTTTTGTTTTTACAGGGGCTCACAGCAGAAAGTTTGCCTCTAGTTTCAGAGGTGACTTTGGTCGTTTGAGCAAGTTTAAAACTGCTAAAATTGTGGGATCCTTGTTGATGGACTACATGAATTTTTCATTGTGTGATAGACATAAGGTTCTGGGGCCCGGGGTGGGGGAGATATTATGGTTTGGATGTAATATGTTCCCTGGACCCTAATGCTCTGGAGGCTGCCAGGCTCAGACTCTGATCTTCTGTCCTCTTTCTGCTCCCTGGCATCATGTCCTAAGGACCTATAGCTCTGGCCTCTGTTTGGCAGCCATATCAAATGGACTGTAGATAGATGACACATAGATCTGCAGGCTCCATAGATGTGAGAAAATAACTCTTCAATCCTCTGAATTTTGCGCATATCAGGTGTTTGAGTTGGAGTAGTGAGAGTGCTGAGTAAAACAAAATGTGTCATGTAGCAATCATTACAAAACAAACCGCTCCAAAGCGCACTCAGAAGCTTAACACAGTACAAGCACTCATTCTTGCTCTGAAGACTACAGGTCAGTTGGGTAGATGGTTCTCTGATCTCAGTCGGCTCTCAAAATGTTTGGGGAATTGATCTGGTTTAGCCATCACTGAGACAACTCGACTCTAGGCCACACGGTGTCCCAGATGTCAGAGGCTAGTCCAGCTTTATGCTTTCAGTAGAAGAAATAAAGAAAGGGAAAGGCTGTCAGGGTTCTGGGCTCAGAACTGGTAAGCCATCACTTTCTCCTTATGTTAGTGGCCCAAGCAAGTCACAAGGCTGGCCAAGTTTCAAAGGGGAAGAGAGCTGCGAAGTCACACTGCATTGGGCATAAATCCAGGGAAGCCATTAACTGGGCCTGTCAATGCAAGCTTGTCTCCCTCACTAGGCTTCAGATGACTTCTGTTTGTCTCTAAAACCCACAGTCTTGCCTCCAGACTGCACTAACTATAATTACTCATCCACTCCCACACTTGCCCAATGCCCAATGGTTGTTCTAGTTAGACTTGCTGTTGGGTGAACAAAACATGATAATTCCCAACTCCAAATCTTTGACCTATTTTTTGAAAGAAAAAAAAAAAAACCTTCATTTTTGCATTGATTTTTGAGAACAAACCATCTACTAAAAATAGCTTTTAGAACTTGTAAATATGCTTATAATCCCAGTACTTAGGAGGCTGAGATAGGAGGACTTCAGATCTGTGGCCAGCCTCAGCAACGTAGTAAGACCCTGTTTCAAAATAAAAAATAAAAAGTAGGGCTGAAGGCGTAGCTCCAAGGTAGAATGGCCCTGGGTTCAATCCCTAGTAACAATAACAACAATAATAACAAAACAAAAAGGAATTTATCAGCCTTGTAAAAAAGATCTAAAAAGATCCCCCCTCCCAATTTAGCCACAAAATGAACATTGTATATCGATTGCTTCAGTTAACTAACAAGATTGATGGTCGTGATCAGCATGTTAATTATCTCCAGGTGAGTAATGAAATGTCATCTGCGACAACACATTGTATAACTCCAAGCCGACAACATAATTTTCTCTCCAGATATGTTACTGACAAATGTTTTTCTATAGCAAATAATCCTTATCTTCAGAAAAGCTTACAGTTCTTGGGGATTAACTGTACATGTATCCACCTTTAAGAAAGAAAGTTTTTTCCTTCAAATTAAAAAAACAGCAACAATAAAACCCAAGACAAAACCAAGAAACTAGCTAGAAACTCAATTTTCTTCCAGCAAACAATCAAATAAGGATCTTGCTTCCAACCTTTATCCTGTCTGGCTAATATGCTTTATTTTTGTAACTCTGATTTGTGCATATTCATCAGTCTTCCCTTTTACCTGTTAAAATAGGATTCCCAGGATGTAATATTCAAGTGTTTATATCAAATTTTACCCTTGTAGTTTTCTCGTTAAAATATTATTATGAGCCGGGCGTGGTGGCGCACACTTGTAATCCCCGCGATGGGAGGTAGAAACAGGAGGATCGTGCAGGTTCGAAGCCTCACTGGCTTAAGAGACCCTATTTAAAAAAATATATATATATATATATGAAAAAATTATATATATATATCTCTGGGAGTGTAGCCCGGAGGTAGAAGGGTTTCAGGAACCCCAATACTATATATATATAATTGTGCTCAATGATCCGTGGTTTTTTGTCCTCAAAATTCGAATGAAGGCTGAATTGAAGGCTTCAAGGCTTATAACATTGTATTTCACTTCATAGGTATGCCCTCTCACCAATAATGTTCAATAGATCCACATGAGGAGTCACATTCTACTCCCAACATACATTTCAAGCTTCCTTTCTTTGAATCCCCTCGGTTTTTATTGCTGGCAGTATTGATTTGGGGCATGTAAGTAGGTGTCATCAATAAATCTTTAATTATTTCCCATGTATTTTGATTCATACACAGATGGCAAGCTTTGGGAAGAGAGAGACTTTTCCCCCCTGTATGTCTAGGCACTCAGTATATCCATCGAATTGTCAGCTCCTAGGGTTGAAAAATACCCTAAAGTTCATCCCAATGCAAATGCATTCATTTGAGCTTGCTTCCATTTTAAACCCATCTTCCTCTGTGGGCATCTACCTGGAATGGCGAAACCCCCCTCTCTAAGGAGCACTTTCCATTTCCAGACACTCTGAGAGTTAGCAGAAGCGTTACCCTCCCATCCCCCCCCCCCCCAGCTACCCACATCCTCGACCCTGATGTCCAACCTCTGCGTCCGGTTTTGCCCATGAAGGCTGCTCACGGCACTCTAAGTCCTGGTCCTCATCTGCAAGCAACTGAGATCCCTTCTTGGGTTAAATAATCCCAATTCCTTTTCTTTTTTTATGTAGCATGGCTTTGACTTCCTGTTGAATCTTTTTTTTTTTTTTAACAAACGAATTACTTGTGTTTTCATTTCTTCCTTGAAGCAGGTTCATCAAAACACCCCTCCTCTCCTTCAGTAGCCTGTACCTTAGAGTCTAACACTTTGGCTTCTAAGGATCTTTTGTCTCTTTCCCTCTATCAATCTCTCCCCCACCCCTCTCCTTCATTTATTTCTTCTTTCTTTCCCAAAGACCTTGCTTCTAAGAAGTATGGGAAAATGACAGAGGCAAAAATAATAAAAACTCTAAAATCCAAATGTTTTTAAGTTTCCAGATCTCGTGTGTGTGTGTGTGTGTGTGTGTAGCTGGGGATTGAACCCAGGGATATTCTACCTTCAAGCTACACTCCTTGCCTTATTTTATTCATTTGGAAACAAGGTCTCACGAAGTTGCTGAGAGCCTCACTCACTAAGTTGCTGAGGCTGGCTTCGAACCCGCGATCTTCCTGCCTCACTCAGCCTCCCAAGCACTGGGATTAGAGGCATGTGCCACCATGCCCAGGTCCAGGTTTACCATTTTTGACACCTACTGAGGAGGTTACAGGAAGGCTTGTTGGTTGTCATCCCTCTACTTACTTCTAAAGGTAAAGTTCACCAACACACCCTTTCCACCTCTGAACCCAGCTTGAAGAAGGCCATATAAAGCCATTCTTTCCCCAAACACCTTCTCCCAGCATGCATGCAATTCAGGAGAAACATAATTAATGTTATTCTTATGGGCTTCCAGACTACAAGAAGTCTCTGCTAGACTTGTCTTAACAATTCTTGTCTCCACTGGTTTGTTTTGTAAATCTCCCGTTGACATCTCATTATTTCTCCTTGTAACCTCTTTGTTGTCTTCTGGGAATTTATTGATCAAATAGTTTTACTCCCCTCCCATATACAGATATATAGAACAAGAGCTCCAAAGAGTTCAGGGCTAGAAATAAGGGTCTGAGAGTCAACAGCATATTTTTGGTAGTTGAATCTATGGGAGTAGATAGAATATCTGCCTCTGAGAATCTTTAGAAAAGTGAGCTAGAAAACATTTATTAAGTCCATATTTGTGGAACAAAAAGAGGGAGGAAAAGTAAAAAAATTATAAAAAAGAAAAAGAAAAACGCATAATGATGGAAAACCCAGAGAAGACAACTTGAAGAAGGGAAGAGTCAAAGGAGTCAAATGCTACAGAAAAGATCAGGTATGATGTGGAAAGAAATGTGTTCACTGGCTTCTAAAAAAGTCATCAGCACCTTGGTGAGGGAGAAACCTGACTGCAGTGGGAGGTGGAGGTGGCATCCAGTTTGTCTTTGTCTGCCTTAGGGTATGCTATCCTAAACTGAATCCAATATATATATATTTGCAGTACCAGGTATGGAACCCAGGGGCATTCTACCTCTGAGCTATACCCACAGCCCTATTTTTTATTGATAT
Source organism: Muscardinus avellanarius (assembly GCF_963383645.1). Classification (NCBI taxonomy): domain Eukaryota; kingdom Metazoa; phylum Chordata; class Mammalia; order Rodentia; family Gliridae; genus Muscardinus; species Muscardinus avellanarius. The sequence goes on from NC_137793.1 coordinate 102,927,594, forward strand.
AGGGTCTCACTAAATTGTGGAGGGCCTCACTAAGTAGCTGAGGCTGGCTGCGAACCTGTGACCCTCTTGTTTCCTCCTTCCAAGTACTGGGATTACAAGCCAGTGCACCACCACGCCCCCAGTGCACCACCAAGCCCAGCTCTAAATCCTATATTCTTCTTTTTTTTGGTGGTACTGGGGTTCCTGGAAGCCCTTCTACCTCCGGGCTACACTCCCAGACCTATTTTTACCTATTTTTTATTTTGGAAACAGGGTCTCTTAAGTCAGCGCGGCTGACTTAAGATTCTGCGCCATCCTCCTGTCTCTGCCTCCCAAGCGAGGGGATTACAAGCGTGCGCCACCACGCCTGGCTTACATCCTATATTCTAAGTGTGGTTTGTAGCCTGACCTGGGGAGTAAACTAGGGTCATCTCCCCACTTTGAACAATCCACTCAGTGTCTTTTGATGGAGGTGTTTCTGTTTCCTTTTACTTAATTTTTTGGTACTGCGGACTGGACCCAGGGGCATTCTACCTCTGAACTACATCTTACTCCTATTTTATTTTAATTTTGAAACACAGCCTCATTGGGTGGTGAATTCATTTGAACCCCCTCCCCTGGCCACTCCTGAGTGGCATGGGGCTGTAACAGTGTCTGTATTTCTATCTTTTTAATAAACTCCTTGAAAAAAAAAAACACAGCCTCATTAAGTTGCAGTGGGTCTTGCTAAAATGCCAAAGCTGGCCACAACCTGCAATCCTATTGTTTCGGCCTCCCAAGTATTGGGATTACAGGCATGTGCCACTGTGCCTGGCTTTTTATTATTTATTTATTTATTTTAGCGGTCCCACTTACTACACCATTCCCAGTGACTCACGTGGAATGTAATCCGTTTGAATCTTATGCCACTTCCATATGCAGTAGTAAAATGTCATGACTTCCCATCCTGCGCTTAGGCAGCTGAGTCGGAAAACTCAGTTCAGAATTCCACTCAGTGGCAATTTACACTGTGATTTTGAGTTCTTTGTTCCAGCCTATGGAAATCTTCTTTGTCCGAATTCTGCCATCCTCTATATTATTTATCCTTCTGGCTAGATGTCATCCTTAAATTTGATCTACATGCTGTCTGCATTCTCATCCAAGTCATCAATAATGTCAAGTCATGAGCATTTGGGTAAAGAGGGGTCAGGTGGAAACTGGACGATACGGCTGGGTCTGGAACCCAAAACAGTTCAAGAGGCTGACGGTAGCAGATCTAACGCCAGGGGAGTTGGTGAGTTTGGTGGTGAGAGTCGTTCAGTTGGAGAAGAGCATGGTTAAGAAACGGTGCAGGAACCAGGACCTGAGCCAAGTCACAAGGCAGATGAGCAGACCCAACACAGAGGGCAAGCCTAGACGCTAGAGTAATTAAAGGAGCCTCCAAAGTCACATTCGGCTCCATGGGGGAAACAGTGCATGGATTCCTCCCGAAGGCCCTTTTAATGACAGTAACTGGGAGTGATGTATAACCCAAAGAGAAGAAGCCACCAGAACCCTTTGCCAAGGCAAAATTGGCTTCCTAAAATAACCATTTGACAAACACTGATCTTCTGAAGGGCTCTTCTGCTCACTGAAGTTCTGATCTTGACTCACACCTTCTCCATCAGAATTCTTTTTTTCCACAGTACTTTTTATTTTTCTTTTGTAGTTTTTATTATTATTATTATTATTTCGAAAGAGGGTCTAATGCCGGGCGTGGTGGCACACACTTGTAATCTCCGTGCTTGGGAGGCAGAGACAGGAGGATCACGCAGGTTCGAAGCCAGCCACTTGCTCTGGCTTAAGAGACCCTGTTTCCAAATAAAAATATAAAACTAGGTCTGGGAGTGTAGCCCGGAGGTAGAAGGGCTTCCAGGAACCCCAGTATCACCAAAAAAAAGAGGGTCTAAGTTAAGGGGGGCCTCACTATGTTGCTGAGGCTGGCCACCCACCTGCGATCCTCCTGCCTCAGCCTGCCTAGTACTGGGATGGCAGGTGTGTGCCACAGTGCCCCGCTCCTTCATCAGAATTCTTAGGGTGACAGGCTAGCATTTGCCAGGCCCCTTGGTTGACATTTTATTCTCACCATAGGAAGCCAGATACCTGGGCCTTGCTAGTTGTAAAAGACTGTCCAGCTGGGAGTTAGGAACTCCCAGGCTATATTTCAGCTGCGCATTGTAGGGGAATCCCCCAAGAAGTCTAACATGAAAGACAACTTAATTTATTTAAGCCAATTTCCACTTGCTTGATACACCTTCAGAAACTGAAAACAGGAAAGAGATCATACTCATTAGCGCACAGCATGCCCTGCTGTAAAGAACATGACACATGGTTGTTTGAAGTCTGAAAAGCCTACTGAGTTTGAAAAATTTCACCTACATATCCTTTGATGTATAAATGGGTTTTTTGTTGATTTTTTTTTTTTTTTGCAAAATGGTGTTTTCTAGATCAAAACCACAGATAGAAACTTTCTCTTGGTGAGGAAAAATTATCTCAAGATAAAGTTGCTAGACACCGCTAAGGAGATGAGATTAAACACAGGACCACAAATGGTTTAAGTACATCTCTACGAAGAGAAGAAGCTCAGAGTTGTGAGGGTCGTGGAATTGAACCCAGGAGTATTCCAGCGCTGAGCTACATCTCTAGACCTTTAGTTTTACTTTTCTTTTAAGACAAGGTCTTGCCGTGTTGCCCAGGCTGGCCTAGAACTTGTAATCCTCCTGCCTCAGCCTCCTGAGTCTGTGGGATTCTAGGCATGCACCACCACACCTGGCTCACGATTACTCTTTAAAGTTTAATAACTTCCTAAAAATTGGACAGACATTTCTTTAAATGTTTCTTCCTCCTGGATGCATAATATTTGTCCTGGAAGCAGTGACTTTGTCCCACTTAATTAAAATGAGTGACGCTTTATAAATTATTCACAGCTAACAATCTATTTTGAAAAAAATATTCATTCATCTTCTATCCCATTAAGATGTTTGATTACAATGCACCAATAAAAAATAAGATATTTGCATTGTGAAGTAATCTCTATGGGTAAAGTCAAATTTATTCAATAAACAGACTTTAAGGAAGAGTTTCTAACAAATGATTAAACATAAGTACTAATAAAGGGATATCAATAAAAAAAACATTCATTCAGAATCTGCAAATTGTAGTAAAATTAGACCTTAAATTTCTGTTTCACTCCTTGCTATAGTTTGGATCTGAACTATTTCTCAAGGGCCCATGTATTAAAGGATTAGTGTCTAGTCCATGTTGCTGTTGGGAGGTAGTGGGACCTTTAAGAGGTGGAGCCTCTGCGAGAGGAAGTTAGGTCATTGGGGAGAGGCCCTTAAAAGGGCTATTGGGACCCCAGCCCCTCCTCTCCTCTCTCTTATGCTTTCTGGATGCCAGGAGGAAGGCAGCTTGCTCCACCACCCACTCCTGCCATGACGTGCTGCCTCACCACAGGCCCCACAGCCATGGGGCCACCTGCCCATGGGCTGAAACCACTGAAACTGTGAGTCAAAATAAGCTTTTCCTCCTATTCAGGTGGTTATCTCAGGTGTTCAGGTATTCTAGCAGTGGCAAGTTGATTAGTACACTCCTGCTATTTAAACTAGGCCCGAGAAATGATGAAATGAGAAGTAAAAATAAGTTTTCCTTCTTCTCCTCTATTAACCATTTAGATCTTTAACTCCCATTCTCGGGTCTTTAGCTTGGATTTTTTTTTCCAGGACTTTCTCAATATTGTTGGGTTTTGTTTGTTTATTTATTTATTTATTTATCTATTTATTGCGGTACTGGGGGTGGAACCCAGGGGCATTCTACCTCGGAGCTACACCCCCAGTCCTATTTTTTCATTCTTTATTTTTGAAACAGGGTCTCACTGAGTTGCAGAGGGCCTCACTGAGTAGCGGACCCCGTCTGCGATCTGCGATCCTCCTGTCGCAGTCTCTTAGAATGCTGGGATTACGCGTGTGCACCACCTCCTGGCTTGTTGGATTTTAGATGCACCCAAATGAATACTATCCACCAAAGGCTAATCTTCCTGTCTCCGTCAATGTTATTTTGGATATAAGTGTAAAACCCTATTCAAACTACCTTAGGAAAAAGAAGAGAGTTTATGCTACGCTATAGAAATAGCTCATGGAAACAAACAAAAAACCCGCATCCACCAGGACCTAACTTCTCCATCTTTCTCTGTGCCTGAGGCTTCCTGGTCTCCATTTCTGCCTCTCCTTGCACATCTGCTCGGTCCTTATCTACAGTGTAGCTTTCTCTACAACCTCTACTGTTCTGTACACGGAGAGGGATGTACTACACTATAGCCCCTGGGTTCATTTATCCTCGTTTCTAGAAACTAGAGAGGACTAACTATAATTTCTCAATCTCAATTCAAAATTGCCAGGAGAATTTGTGAGCTCTAATTTGGATCAGGTCTGAACCTCCAGTCCAGTCAGTTGCAGCCAGAAGATAAGATCACATAGAACACATCCGGTCCAGTGTTTCCCACATGAATCTGAACATAGAACATTATCCTCTCCCAGGCCCTGGTCCTTGTGGGGGTGGGGGTAGGGGTTGTAGGGCACACCCATTTAAATCCTGCAAAACAGAATTCCTCAAGATATCAGTTTGAGATGTTGTGATCTAATTTACTACTCTAATTATAGGGGAGACCAAACTCAGACCCAAAGAGGCAAAATAGCTTGCTTAAATTACCTAAATAACAATAGAATAGAGATTATTCTATTTGACACTTTGAACCTTCAGTTCAACCTGTATGCTAAGAAGCATAACAGCTGCCTGGACCAAAAGAAAGTCTAAAATCCAGGTACCAGCTGGGCCATGCTTCCTCTGGATTCCCTAGGGTGGATTCTTCCTTGATATTTCAACACCTGGCAGCTCCTGGCATCCCTGGATGCGGCTGCTCAGCTCTGTCCCGATGCGTCCGTCTTCCCGTGGCTTTCGGCTGCTGGAGGGCCCATCTGGATAATCCAGGGCGATCTCATCTTAAGATATTCAATTTAATTACATCTGCAAAGACCCTTGATTCAAAGAGGATCACATTGTCAGGTTTACATGGCATAGGACATGAATTTATCTTTCGGGGGCCACCATTCCAACCATTACAAAGGCCTTATAAGGTTATCATAAGTATTCAAAAACATTAATAGGTGGCAAGAGGGAAGAAATGAAATGGTCATGATCTGGGTTTTTTTTCCCGCAAAATTTAAGAAATGTAGGATTGAAAAGGAAAATGTAATAGAATTTCAAGAACATAAGGTTTTCTAGTTTCTTGGATATCACATTTATATTCCTAGATTTTTTTTTTCTTTTGCGGAACTGGGGGTCGAGCCCAGGGGCTTTCTACCTCTGAGGTACAACCTCAGCCCGATTTTTAATTCTTTGTCTTAAAACAGGGTCTCACTGAGTTTCTAAGGGCCTCACTACATGGCTGAGGCTGGCTGCGATCCTCCTGTCTCGGCCTCCCAAGTACTGTGATTACAAGCATGCGCGCCACCACACCTGGTTTTCCTAGATATTTCTTAATGTGTTGATCCCAATAACTCCAGATTCCTTTATCTAACATTTTCTTTCTTTCTTTCTTTCTTTCTTTCTTTCTTTCTTTCTTTCTTTCTTTCTTTCTTTCTTTCTTTGTTTTTTTTTTTTTTTTTTGGTGGTGCTGGGGTTCCTGGAAGCCCTTCTACCTCCGGGCTACACTCCCAGACCTACTTTTACATTTTTATTTGGAAATAGGGTCTCCTAAGCCAGCGCGCGGCTGGCTTTCAACCTGCGCGATCCTCCTGTCTCCACCTCCCAAGCGCGGGGATGACAAGCGTGCGCCACCGCGCCCGGCTTTATCTAACATTTTCTAACAAACATTTATTGGGTTAACTGAAGAAAAGTGATTGGGGCAAAACTTGGAAAGAATAAAATGAAACACAGAAACTAAAAACTGAGAGAACCACATGGGTCAAGATTTGCCCCAATGGGGTCAGTCTCCTGCAAAGTTGAAGGAGATGAGGGAATACTGGGACAAAGTCCCAAAGATGGGATTGACCTTGGTGTGTCTAAGGCCAGCAGGCAGGCCATGTGGTTGGAGTGTGTGAGGGGGAGAGCTGCCGGACAGAGGTCAGAGAGATAACAGAGCAGGGGAAGCTAGATCAGGTTACCTAAGGTATCTGCTGCTGCATACCAAACCATCCCAAAACTTAGTGGCTTAAAATAACTCATGGCTCGCAATCCTGGGGCAGCTGTGTGGCTGCAGTCATCTGGCGGTATAGCTGAGGCTGTAGGGTCAAAGTGCCTCGCTCACAGGGGATGCTACTGGTCTTTGGCTGGACCACTCTTTCTGTGTGGTCACTCACCATCCAATAGACTAGAATGGGTTCCTTCATGATACCACATTCCAAGAGGCCCAAAGTGAGCCCTACAAGGAATCTTGAAGCCAAAGCTCGGGGACTCCCACATTGACATTTTCAGTATAGTCAATGGAGCAAAGCAAAGCATGAGGGCTGGCCAGACTTAATGGGTGGAACAGAGACCCCCATCTTTTAATGAGAATAGATGAAAATTACTGGGGCCATATTTCCCAACCTATTGCACAAGTCTGCACTGCTGTTTTGTTTATAAAAATCTCTCCTGAAGCCTGGTGTGGTGGCACATATTTGTAATCCCAGTGCTTGAGAGGCTGAGATAGGAGGATCTTTAGTTCGAGACCCATCTCAGAAAAAAAAAGAAAAGAAAAAAATTGGGGTATGGGAATAGCTCCAAGATAGAATGCCCCTAGATGGCTCAATTCCTAGTATGAAAACAAAGCAAAAGAAGGCTGGGTGCACACATGTAATCCCAGTACTTGGGAGGCTGAGACAGGAGGATCGCACAGGTTTTCATCCAGCCATAGCTACTTAGTGAGGCTCTCAGCAACTTAGTGAGACCCTGTTTCAAAATAAATTATAAAATAGGGCTGGGGGTGTAGCCTGGAGGTAGAAAGCCCCTGGGTTCCACCCCCAGTACCATACACAAAAAAAAGAAAAAAAAAGAAAAGAGAAAAGGAAAGGAAAAGGAAAGGAGAAAGAGAGGAGAGAGAGAGAGAGAGAGAGAGAGAGAGAGAGAGAGAGAAGAAGAAGAAGAAAAAGAAGAAGGAGGAGGAGGAGGAGGAGGAGGAGATGGAGATGGAGATGGAGAAGGAGAAGGAGAAGGACAAGGAGAAGGACAAGGAGAAGGAGAAGGAGAAGGAGAAGGAGAAGAAGAAAGAGCGAGAGAGCCATGCGTGGTAGTGCATGCTTGTAATCCCAGCATTCAGGGGGCTGTGACAGGAGGATCGTGGTTTGCAGACAGCCTCAGTTACTTAGTGAGGCCCTTTGCAACTCAGTGAGACCTTGTTTCAAAATTTTAAAAAAGAATGAAAAAATAGGGCTGGGGGTGTAGGTCAGAGGTAGAACGCTCCTGGCTTTCATCCCCAGTACTGCAGAAAGAAAAAAAGAAAGAAAGAAAGAAAGAAAGAAAGAAAGAAAGAAAGAAAGAAAGAAAGAAAGAAAGGAAGAAAGAAAGAAAATAAAACAACAAAAAAAACCCAGCCTAGTATGATATGAGATCATTCACATTATATGGATTTTGTTATACTATCATAAAAATCATCTTTGAAGAGCCATTATCAACTTGCCTGGGGTGCTCCTCAAGCCTTTGGTATTTAGATCACTCTTTGAAAGAATCTAACGCATCTTAAAGACACCGGTCTGAAAGTAATGTTGAAATGCAGGCTATTTTTTTTTTTAGAGGTCAGTTCACTAGTGAATATTTTCATCATGTGACTGGCTTTCTTCGGCAAATCTCTATTTGCAGAATTTAGGATAATGAATTTTCTGAGGCAATAACTTCTGATGATATGAGACTTTTCCAAATAAATAAGAAAGAACAGTGGTTGTTCTGTTTGCCCTGGGTGGAATATATTTGAAATATATTTGCACCGAGGAAGGTGGAGAGGGCTGATAACTATTGCCTAGTTCTTATATACCACCTTGCACTTTTAAAATTCAGTTAAACAGAAAGACTCATATGCCAAGGATTGGATTTACTTTTACTATGCTAAAGGAAAAATTAGAAGAAGTTGAAAGTACAAAGAGCCAACTTCTTTCCCAATGTGAGGAAGGGCTTGTGATAGTTGGAAGAGTATTTAAAGTATCATTATGCAAAATAGCAAAACATCCACTAATAAAAATTGCTCAGCCCAAGGCCAGTGCCCCGGGATACGGGATACGCTATTAGAAGTCTTTCACCGAGCTGGAGTATGAGGGGATTTGGAGTGGAGAAGCTATTGGTTTAACTCTCTGTGACCTTTAGACTAAGAGAGAGTGGCAGAGTAGGCCAGTTCAGGCTTGGCCAAGTGAGGATCTGCATTTTCTTTCATGTAACTTCTAAGTCAGCACTGTCCAACACAAATATGAATCCAATGTCATTTAATGCACATTTTAAAAATTAAAAAGGAAGCATAAAATTATTGGATAGTTTACTGGCCATTTTAATATGCAATGTTTAAGCCGGGCGTGGTGGCTCACGCTTGTAATACCAGTACTTGGGAGGTGTAGACAGGAGGATCTCAGGTTCGAGACCAGTCTCAGCCTACTTAGTGAGGCCCTCCGCAACTTAGTGAGACCCTGTTTCAAATAAAAAGAATAAGATAGGGCTGGAGGTGTAGCTCAGAGGTAGAATGTCCCTGGGTTCAAGCCCCAGTACCCCTCCTCACATACACAGTGTTTAAAAATCATTATTTTACATACTTCAACAGGTCTTTGCAATCTAGTATGTTGGAAGAAAATCCCAAAGTCTATTTACATTTATGAATGAACCCCAGGCACTACAATATTCGACTACACAATTCTAGCCCATGCCATTAATGAAATCGCCAATCAGATTTCTAGGATTAAAAAAAAAAAACCTTCATAAATGCATAAAAATAGCTCCTAAAATTGTAGGTTTCCTGGGATCCTGGAGGAATGGAATCAATGGAGAAAGACTTCTGATACTTACCTGCTGGATTCTCATTTCCTCGGGGGGATGTCTCTCCTGACTTCCCTGCTTTTCCACCAAAACTCATAGTTAAATATAGCAAATAATTCTGCTAACCACTCACTAACTTTTTTTTTATCAGCTTCTTACAGGTTCCACCTCTCCAAATTGGAATGGTAAAGAGCAGCCCTCTGGTACTTTTATGCTAATCCTATTATAGTTAATCATTTTATCCTTTAATTCTGGGAGCCTTTGCCATTACTGCTACCCTAGCCTTTACTGTTTACTAGCTATGTCTCTCATCACCATGGGATTTAAGGACTCACAGGGGAGCCCGCCTTGCAGCATTTCCAGTAACATCTGAGCTCTAGCGTCGTATACAGTGGAGAAAGGATGCGGAAAGTCATAATGATAAACGAGGCTACCTTTGCAAACACAAAGCTCCCCCAAGGCATAGTCAAAATAATGAGATTTTTAAAAACATCTTTCCAAGGAGATCCTATTATTTATTTACAGTAATAAGGGTTTCCATGGATAAACTATATGTAATAATCAAAATTAAAAGTTGAATGGAATTGACTTTTCATAGATAACTCATTTTAGAAATGTATAAATACATTGATACTTCGTAACTTCACCGTAAGTGTAAAGGTGACTTACAGAGCTAGGAAAGCAGGGATTTGGCGCAGTGTCTCCCAATACTTATTTTCTCCTCTTTTGTAGTTAATGAACCCCCTGAGTTTAAGCTGGGCACTTGGCTGTTCACTTAGAGAATAAAATTCTCAGCCCAGAAGCCAGGTGTGACCTGTCAACTAACTCCTTTCCAATAAGATGTGAATAAAGAGATGTGTTCAACTTCTAGTCACATTGTGTTTTTTTTTTTTTTTTTAATGTGGTACTGGGGTGGAACCTAGGGGCTTTTCTGCCTCCAGGCTACACTCCCAGACCTATTTTATATTTTATTTGGAAACAGGGTCTTATTAAGTTGCTTTAGAGCCTCAGTAAGTAGCTGAGGCTGGCTTTGAACCTGCGCGATCCTCCTGTCTCAGCCTCCCAAGCGCGGGGATGACAAGCACCAAGCCTAGCTTAGGTCACATTCTTTGTAAAGGAAGCTGCTGGCTTTCCTCTCTCTTTCTGCCTTCAGGCAGGCTGGAGATTTTATATGATGCTAATGACACCTGTCAGTTGATAGAATAACAACCTGAGTTCCGAATGACCATGGAGTTGCCCATTAGCCCTAGATCATCCACCTGCTTCTAAATATTATCTGGGAGACAAGTGCCTTCCACCTTGCACAACCACTGTATTGCGGTCTCTTTCTTCCAGGATCTTGGCTTATTCCATAATATCACCATCACTTTATCACTACCATTTATACCACTTTGCTCAAAGGCTTTGTCTTATTTAGTGTATGTAAATATACTCTGTATGGAGAGAGAGAGAGAGAGAGAGAGAGAGAGAGAGAGATTCTCCTTAAAATACTTAGGGACTGAGCCAGGCGTGGTGGCGCACACTTGTAATCCCTGCACTTGGAAGGCTGAGACAGGAGGATTGCACAGGTTTGAATCCAGCCTCATACACTTAGGCTCTCAGCAACTTAGTGAGACCCTGTTTCAAAATAAAATATAAAGTAGGTCAGGAGTATAGCCCAGAGGTAGAGATCCCTGGGTTCCATCCCCAGAATCACACACACAAAAAAAAAAGAAAGAAAGAAAGAAAGAAAGAAAGAAAGAAAGAAAGAAAGAAAGAAAGACAGGCAGACAGACTTAGGGATTTATTTTTCATAAAAGGCTCCTATGATTATTTGTCTTGAGATTATTTTCCTTAAATTATATAATGAAGTATCTATGGAATCTTCTTTTTGAATGTAAAAGCAACTTTTATTTGTGTGTGTGTATGTGTCCTGGAGCTTGAACCCAGTGACACTCTATCTTCGAACTAAACCCTCAGGCCTATTTTATTTTATTTTATTTTTTGTAAACAAGGGGTTTTTCTAAATTGGTAAGGGCCTCACTAAGTAGTTCAGGCTGGCTTCGAACCTGCAATCCTCCTGTCTCAGCCTCCCAAGCACTGGGATTACAGGCGTGTACCACCACGCTTGGCTCATGACGTTATTCTTGAGTGACCAGTCCAAGAGAGTAGCGGGTTAATGATATTTCTGTAAATATTTAGCCAGTTTAATGTGGCTGCCTTCCAGCAAGCATGAACCAGGTGACAAGCGCTTGCTTCCAGAATAATTGGTCTTTCCAGCACTATACAGTACCGGTAGAAGGGAGAGCGGGGTGTACAGAGACACGTGTCTTTTCAGCTACTCCAGGGAAGTGTCTTCCTACTTTACCTGTGTCCCAAGTTGGCTCTAAACTTGGGAGATTGATTCAGTTCACCACATTGAAGAAACTTTAGAAAATGCTTCTGTCTCATTTCTCATTTGCTTACGTCATTAATGTGAAGGCAAACTCAATTAAACATGTCATTAGCACTCCATTTTACTAATTTCATTTTTTTTTTGTTTTGGTACTTGGGATGGAACCCAGGGGCTTTCTACCACTGGTCTACACTCCCAGACCTATTTTTTATATTTTATTTGGAAACAGAGTCTCGCTAAGTTTCTGAGAGCCTCCTTAGGTAGCTGAGGCTGGCTTTGAACCTGTGTAATCCTCCTACCTTAGCCTCCCAAGTACTGGGATTATCAGCATATGCTACTAAGCCTGGCTAATTTCATTATTTTACCTTAATCTTCTTGAATCACTTAGTGGCCCTAATGCTTTCCTGTTGATATTAACTGAGCATCCACTGCATTCAGAAGTAGGGTCAGGGCCTTTCTGACCTAACTTGACCTATCTGCCGCAAGGGACACCATGGGTCACACCCTCCTTGAAACCTTTTCACCTTTGACTTCTATGACTCTTTTCTATGGTTTGCTCCCAAATTTTCTGGCCTTCTTTATCACTCTCCTACTTCCTAAACGCTGGAGATCCCCAGTGTGCCTCCCTTAACATTCCATTTCTGCCCTTAGTCTTTTTCTTAGAGTCAAGGATATCCTGGAGAATGTGATAAAAATCCAGGAAGCTTAGGGAGAGAGGGCATGTTGTAAACAATTTTAGGATTACATGAATGTCCTGAAGCAACTGGTAGACCTCCTCAGGGTCCTTATCCCTCAGGTTAAGAACCATTTTTATAAGACAGGCGTGGTGGCATGCGATTATAATCCCAGCATTTGGGAGGCTAAGCCAGGAGTATCTCACTTCACGGCCAGCCTCAGCTACTTAGTGAGGCCCTTTGCAACTCAGTGAGACCCTGTTTCAAAATATAAAATAAAAAAATAGGGCTGGGTGTGTATCTCAGAGCTAGAATGCCCTTGGGTTCCATCCCTAGTACTGCAGAAAATAAAAAAAAGAACCATTTTTATATAACTGTAACTTTCACCCATGGTTGGTGACTCTCAGCTCCTTTCTGTTTAGCCTGTCTTGATCTCCAGACCCATATATCTAACTAATTGTTTTTATTGTACTTTAAAGTGCACGCTGAACCTATTGTATATTCAACTTATCGCTGACAGTATTTCTTCATTTGAATGTCACCCAACATCTCAAACTCATCATGTCCCAGACAAACTCATCCATCCCCCTCCCCTCATGGCCCCTCACGCCATCATCTTCATTGTGCTGATGGCGCTACTCTTCCATCAACTGCCCAAAGTCTAAGGAAATAAAGGTATAACGTAAACCACCACTGACAAACATGTTGGTTGAGTGACTACGGAGCAAATAGGATGAGTCCAGTAAAGAGTGACCATTGGGGATGATGCGAGGGAGCCTGCTTTCAATTGTGCACGCCACTCTGCATTTAATAAGCATGTAGAAGACATTTTATTCCGACTTCATTAAAGGCTGGGTCTTAGCAATACTTTTAGGAAACTCGGGAACATGGTGGTCAGAAAACAATAGTCAGATTATTTCAAGTGGGGTAAATATTATTTACTTGAGTTCAGTTATTCTTACCTCATAACCAAGACATGTTATTAATACATTCTCTAGGGTCTTGCTCCTGGTGAGGATGCCTTGAAGATTTCGTCATGGTTTATACACAGTAGCTATTGCAAAGAAAACTCAAGGAGATGGGACACTCTTTGGAGCTTTAGGTCCGATTGAGCAGCTCTACCTCCCTGAACTCCCTTAGCTCTTTATTTGCATTTCTCTGCAGGAATTTGTTTAGTGTCTCATTTTATGATAATTTGTGTGTATCTCCTCTCTCCCAGAAGAAAGCTTTTTTTTCCCCCCTATGAACTGTGTGTCCTGTAACTGAGATGATGAAATGAATATACATTACTAGGCAAATGAATGTCTATTATTTACAAATAACTCATCTAAAGGCAATGCAAATGTCCTTTAAATCAAGTAGATGTTGCAAGTGGGATCAAGTTTGCATTGTCTTCTAACAAGAGAGGCATACTGCGTATTTGAATAAACTATAGATTTCTGCTGTAGTGTACGAGGCAGTAGGGAATGTGCTAAGCCACCTTAGAAAGTTATCCATGAGGCCGGCTGTTGGCTGCTCAGATGGGACCTCCAAGGCCAGACTGCATGGGTTCAAATCATGGCTTTGCCATTTAATGGTTGGGGGCAGAGGACCTCTTGGTACTTCATTTTTCTCTCTTGGAAGATGAGACTCATAATAGTATACACGTCTCCTCCTGCAAGAGAATGAAAATAACTCTACACATAAGTGTCAGGGCTCATTAGACACCAGCCTTAAAAAAAAAGACTATTCTAACAGGAAAGAATGAGGGTAGAGGGTGAGAGTAAGGCTCATTTATGAGCGTAGGAAAGAACAGAATTTTCTTCCTTGAAAAACATGATAAAGAGGTCAACTCTTTCATTTTCCCAGCTCAAGACACTCCTGTGACCCTCAGTTTATCCCTAATATTACAAATACCTAGTAAGTATTTTCAAGATATGTGTTAAGCAAATTTTATTATAAATATTGGGGAGGTTTCTGCAGGCTGCAAATTGACAGCTCTACAGCTTTTAAAGATGGAGTCACAGCCGGACTTGGTGGTGTATGCCTGTAATCCCAGTATGTGGAACTGAGACAGGAGGATCACAGGTTCGAGGACAACCTCATCAAGTAGTGAGATTCTAATCAAACTAGCAAGACCCTGTTTCAAAATAAAAAAAAAATCTAGGCAGGCATAGTGGTACATGCCTGTAGTCCCAGTAATTGGGAGGCTGAGGCAGGATGATTGTAGCCTTGGAGGACAGCCTCAGAAAGTAGTAAGATTCTCATCAACTTAGTGAGACCCTGTTTCAAAATAAAAATAAAAATAGAGCTGGGGGTGTAACTCACAGGTAGAATGTCTCGGGGTTCAATTCTCAGTACTACAAACACAAAAGAAGAAAGAAAGAAAGAAAGAAAGAAAGAAAGAAAGAAAGAAAGAAAGAAAGAAGAAAGAAGGAAGAAAGAAAAGAAAGAAAGAAAGAAAGAAAGAAAGAAAGAAAGAAAGAAAGAAGAAAGAAAGCAAGCTGGGGATGTAGCTCAGAGGTAGAATGCTCCTGGGTGCCAAAAACACACATATATGCATATGTACATACATACATAAAATGATGGAGTCACTAATTCTTTATTTTGAAACGGTCTCACTAAGTTGCAGAATGCCTCACTAAGTAGCTGAGACTGGCCACAAACCTGAGATCCTCTTGCCTCAGCCTCCCAAGTACTGGGATTAGAAGTGTGTGCCCCCACACCCAGCTCACTCCTACTGTTGCATGAACAATTTTCAAAGAGCTGGATATTAGAGATGGTGTTTGAGTTGAAGAACTTTCAATTGCCTGACACCAAATCTAAGGGTGACAAAATGCCAGTGTTGGAACATTGTCCCATTGCTTCCAGCGAATCTTTCATGTAAGGTCATGCATGCAGAACTGAAAAGGACAGGGACTGAGGCTGAATCAAACCCACAGAATGGGTGGTATGCGTTACCTTGTCTCTACTTGCTAACAAATGTTTAATATATATATGTATGACTGGTCATGAGGTGGCGGAGAAATTATTAATTTTCTCCTAACTCCTAGAGTTAGGCTGTTATAACTATTTACTAAAAACAAGCCAGTAGTTTTGCATAATTAAACGCTATCACCCCCTTTTAAACCACTAACCTGATTCTACTCTGGAACCACCAGTCACTTCCTTAACCATTTGACAGCAGAGTAAGTTTTGGGACTCCGGGAACCCAAATAAGGTGCTCAAATTGGCTGCAAACCTCCAGAGAAGGGCTAAAAAGTTTCAGAAGATAATATCGGCTGAAGAGCTAGTTCTACAAATAATACTAATTTTAATTACTCTATTAACTTTTAATTAATCAATGAAACCATTAAACTTGTGTGTGTGTGGGTAACTGGGGATTGCACCCAGGTTCTACCTCTGAGCTACACCCACAGCCTTTTAATTTTTTTTTTTTGTATGTTGAAACAAGGTCTCACTAAGTTATTGCACACTGGCCCCAAACCTATAATCCTCCTGTCTCGGTCTCCCAAGTACTGGGGTCATAGGTGTGTGCTACAACACCTGGCAAGTCTACTAATCTTTAGCAAGGGACTAACAACAGTACATTTTCATGCACAATGAGATTGCACTTTGCCTGAGAGCCTGAGGCCAAGAAAAATACAGGGAGCTTTCAGAGGGCAGTGACATCTAAAAGCAAAACTCTCAAAGCTCTAAGTACGATTCAGGTTTATTTGGAGGTTGTACACTGATTTTAAAACATCACGAGGAGATCAATCTGCAAAGAAACGAAGAACTATTTATGCCCTGGCTCATCACCTAAAATACTAAAATCCCTGCTTGCAAAGAATAATATCCCCTCCCCCCCAAAAAAAAGCTGCAATTTTTCAATGTATTTGGAGAAGAAACTCTGTTTTAATACAACTTTAAGTTGAAGAAGCAAGACAGGGAATATTTACTTTCAAATATTTAAGGACTTGACAGTCGTCATTTCAATGGGAAGAACACCTCTGAGGTTAGCGAATGATGAGGTTTGACAAATCTGAATCACTGTCAGAGGATTATAAGCCTGAGAAGTGTTACTTGAGGTGTGCGTGTACCGTGCATCTACACACAATAGGCAGAAGCACAGGAGTATGCCGAGGGTGTGTAGGAGTAAGGATGCTGACATTGGGATACAGCTCTGTGTAGGGCACTTCCCTGGCATAGGTCAGGCCCTGGGCTCAGTCCCCAGCACCGCAAAATAAATAAAATGAACAATAAGAGAAAGGTTAAGATTACTATATAAATAGCTTATTTTTAATTCTTAAGTGTCCATGCGAGGGTTGCTGTGCTTAATGTTTTTTGATGTGATCAACTGGGTACATTGCGCTTTAATCTGCAACTTTGCGTACAGTTAGATAACTTATAAAACTATCTTTCTGGATAATATAGAGGTTAAGATGTGTTTTGTAAAAACAAAGTAGAGCTGAGGAAAGTCACGCAAACCAAAAGGTTTGGGGACATGTTTATTCTGCATCCTCCTAAAACTTCCAATGCCTTACAAATGAGGCCACTTATTTTTTTAAATCTTTAGATTTTATTTTCAGTACTGTGATGGAACCCCAGGGCATTCTACCTCTGAGCTACACTCCAAGCCCTATTTTTTATTCTTTATTTTGAAACAGGGTCTCACTGAGTTTCAAAGGGCCTCTCTAAGTAGTAGCTGAGTCTGTCCACGTACCATGATCCTCCTGTCTCAGCCTCCCAAATGCTGGGATTACAAGCGTGCATGCTCAGCATAGATAAGGCCATTTTTAAGAGGGAAGAAAAGCACCCTCATGTCCTTAGGCATGTTTATTCCAAGGCTTATTCAGGGATGAGGCTCTATAGCCCATACAGGGTCTCTGTAGAAGAAATTACATGTGAGTTCAATAGTGTCTTGAGTTGCATGAAGGTCTAGGAGGGCCACGGTTTCTGGGTGGGGAGCCCGCAATGCCAGCATGAAGTCAGCAAACCAAGGAATTCATTGGACAAGATGGATTCGGGACTGTGGGTGCTGTGGACCAGCTCCACCACCCTTGAGTCCCATCCTCAATCATAGCAACTTTTCCCATCTCCCTCATAATAATGATCATATCCATTGCTATTGAAAAGCTTTCTAAATATTTTGCACACATCAATCATCTCATTATCTTCACGATATTCCTAAGGGAAAAGTATAATAGAGCAAAACATTTTCTCTTTCTACAAATGCTGTGAAATAGGCCTCATTTTACCAAGGAGGAGATAAGGCACCAAGACATTTAGTCACCAACTCACACGGCTGGCAGGCAGCAGAGCTGGCTCAGAGCCATTGGTCTTGTCCTCTCTGATGTCTATGTCAGACACTGTTGAACAGCGCTGAATTAAAACCTTCTGGCCACTCTGAACTGATAAGCGGGAACCATGTTGATGGTGTGGAATGGGGGTTTAAGAGTGGGATCAGAGGAAGACACACTGAAGATGTGGCTTTGCTTCTGATACAGGCGGTCAATGGGAAATGGCTGCCAAACGAGAGAGACCCATGCCCGCTGAGTACTTGTTTCATAAAATGCTCCTCCTCGGGCCTGCCCCCAGCTGTCAAAGTAGACTAAGTACTGGCTTGACGGAATGTTTGCGAGATTGGGTGGTCAAAAAGAGAAGTGTTCCGTAAATTCCATGCAGTGGCTAGTAAGGGGAAAAGCCATTTGAAGAATGGCAAAATCACCACTCCTGAATTCCACGCTAGAGTTTTCCGAGTAATTAGATCCGCAGCATATTGTGTGACCAGTCTTGCACAGCTGCTCTCCGCCTCTGAGGACACAGAACTAAAGAACTAACTAAACTCTCACTTATGCCTGTGAATCTGTGTGCTTCTATCTCTGGCTCCTATTTTTCCTTAACTTTTGACACGTCAAGCAGGAAAATGAATGTACATATTTACATAAGCCGAAAGGCTGTGCAAACACACTCTTAGCCAGTTAAAGGGCACTTTATAAATGGCTCTATTTCTTACCATTTCTTAATGGGCTTTACACATCTTAAATATGATCCATATACTTTAAAAGTCCTTATCCCTTATTCTACATAAGTGCTTTTACCAATGTTTCCCCACCCTGTACAACACCAAGCTCTCTCCATTAATTCCCACATTCTTTATTTTCTCACGAGTGTACTAGTTTTTTTTTTTTAATAATGAATGTAAGGTTTTCCTAGTGTTGGTAAACTGCCAATGAGCTAAGAAATTCTAGTATTTCCATTAAGAAGCTAACTTGGGTTCTCTTTTGAAAATGTGCTTTGTGGATATATGTTTCTTTAACTTTCATGGGGGTTCCTCTTAGATATGAAAAACTTCAAGATTTTTTAGACCAGACCAGCTTGTCTATTTACAAGTAGGCAGAGGTCAGTGAAATATTTACCTGACCATTGGCTAGAAAACGAATTTCAGCAAAGGAGAAAAAGATGCTTATTGTTTAGCAATTCAACAACAATAAATGTATTTTTATTTCTCATTATAACCTTTAAAAATGCAGTGTTAGCTCGAAACCAAACAAAAGCGCAGAAAATATTAAACACTGAAAGCCAGTATTTCCTCTTCTTTAGTTTGTTTCTTAGTGATAGTCAATAGTCAATTTGGACTTCTTATAAAGGCTTGAAACATCAGGAAGGTAAGAAAACTGAGTTATTAACAATAATCCATGCCAAATAATTGACTTGGTTACCTTTCAATATTAGTTAAAGTCATTGGCTGTTTTTCTCTTTTCTTTTTTTTAGTTGTCAAATACTTGACCTTTAGCTTGTCATATTCTCTAGGCTAGAGCCAAGACCAACTCATGGATATTTATTTAGCTAACTTCATCATTAAGGCTGCCAAAGAGGATCTGGGACTGAACCAATGTAGGATTATAGGATCATAAAAAGGATAAAATCAAACACTATTAAATTATCTCACATGTGTTTTTACAGCATTATGTAAGTGTATAAAACGACTATAGTATTTCCATTTTATAGATGAAGAAACATAAGGAATAAAAACACAAATATGTTCAATGTTTATTAAGTATATGTGGGAGAGGCAGGGTGCTAGTCGTTTTAGAATAAATATACAAATAAAGCAGTCAGGACCCTTCACCTGGTCACAGTCCAGTGGACATGACAGATCGTGAAATATGCAGTAATAAAGACACAGAATATAATGGAGGAACACGAGAGAGAGTGACTTGAACTGACTAGAGGATTTTGTAATGGTTTTGTGGAGATAGATTTTGAACACAGCCTTCATGGGTTATGGGTGTTCTACAGTCAAAAATGGCAGGGTGGCAAAAAAAAAAAAAGGTGGGTTGCAGAGGGGTCAGTATGTTTGCAGAGGGGACAATGTGAACAAAGGATATAGGATGATAATATATTTAGTTATTGCATAATGTGTGTGTGTGTGTGTGTGTGTGTGTGTGTGTGTGTGTCTGTTACTAGGGGTTGAACCCAGAGTCTTCTACCTCTGAGCTACATCCCCAGCTCTATTTTTTTTTTTTTAAACAGAGTCTTGCTAAGTTGTTGAAGTTGACCTTGGACTTTCAGGTAAGGGATAACAGGTATGAGCCACCACACCCAGCTATTGCATGGGATTTGAGAGCAGGGCCGGAGAGAAGGGAGAAAGTGTTCTGGGAGTTTGCAGATGTTCTTGAATGCCAACTCTGGTGGCAACGTAGAAGAATATGACAGCAGGGAAATAATTTAGGAGGCCATCACAATGATTCAGGAAAGTGGCAAAGAAGGCTCAAACTGAGCAAAAGGGGGAGTCAAAAGAAAGGCAATACTTTGAAAGATAGCAGTGGTAGAATCTCAGTAATTTGACAACTGGACACCAATTAGGAAGGAGGGGGAAGGGCTGAAGATGATTTTGATGCATTAATTTTACCTTTGAGTTCCTGGGGATAGAATTAAGGACATTTCTATTTGGGAGGTGGAAATGTAGATCTAAGGATCAGGATAGATATCGATCTAGAAGCCAACCACGGAGATATGATGGTTAAATCCACATAAAAAATCTGCAAGGAACAATCCAAGTACAAAGAGATAAAGGACAAGAAACCTGAACGGAACGCCTGTATTTTAAGAAAGAGTAGAGAAGGGGAGAGAAGGAAGAGAATCCTTGATGTAGCGTGGGTAATTAGAGAGGTCGGAAGTAAGTGGTAAGGTGATAGAAGTCAGGGAAGAAACGTTCCCAGAGAGCTGAGGGACCAGTAAACAATTTACTGTGGTCACAGAGGTCACATCCAAGTTCCTCAACTCCGCACCTACCTACTGAAATGTCACAAAACAAAAACAAAAGTGCCTTTTCAAGAGGAAAATACTGGCCATTTCATCAATGGTCAGCCTGGGAACCAGCAAGTTCCAGAAATACAGATATAATGGATATATTATATAATGTGTATGTGCGCGTGCATGCGCACATGTGTATATAAACGTATGTATATGACCACCCTGCTCTCCTTACGCTGAGCTTCTTAAATAACGTATTAATCATATCCTAGGCCTTAGGCGCCCTCCTTCATCTTTGCGTCCTGTGCAGTGATAAATGCAAGAGTTTCGGAATCAGAGACTGGCTGCAGGGCATCCCAGCAGACTGACAGGGGCTTATTAACTAACTTTTCTAATCCTCAGTTTCCTCGTGTGCAAGAGGTGAATGGTGACACTTGCCTACTAGAGTCAAGAAGAGCGTATGAGATAGAGCGCGCAAAACTTCAGCAACAAGGCCGAGAAGGGCTTAATTCATTTCAATGTTTTTGTTTTGCACTTTTCCCTAAAGGCAGCGAGTGGACTGCCCTAACACCCTTCCCTAAGGCACGAGCAGGACTGACCTGGGGACCGCGCGCCTCATCCTGCTTGCCCTCGGGGAAACCTCTTCTGCAGGAAGAGCTGCGGGCCCCAGAGATACGCACCCACCGAGCGGGCGCTGGCTGCAGGGCGCGGGGGCCACCAGGCTGCCCGGAACCGCCCGCGCCCCGGAGAACTACAAGTCCCAGAGTGCAGCGCGCCGCGCCAAGGCGGAGCAGCACCGGGGATGCTGCGAGGGAGACTGCGAGAGAGCCGGGGCGCCAGCGGGGCACGCCGGGACCCGTAGTTCCCAGACGGCCACTTCGCGGCTCCCAGGAGTGCCTGAGCGACAGGGCCCGCCCGGGTCCCGCCTTTTGTCCACGTCTCGCTTCTCCGGGCCAATGCCCTCTCCGGCGGCCGGGGCCGGCCCCTTTGCGCTGAGGCCGCTATTGGCCCGGAGGCGCGGCGGCGCCGGCCGCACCCGGAAGTCGCGCGGGCGGAGGCGGTTTCCTAGACTACGACACCGGAAAGCCGGGGGCGGCGCTCCGGGCCGCCGAGGGAGGGCGGTGGCGGCGCTGGCGCTGGGGACCGGCTCGGTGGCTTGGGCACACAGTTCGGCGCCGGCGGCCGCCCGCCTCGCTCCGCGTCCCGCCCTCGGCCCGGCTCGCTGCCCCGTCGCCCGCGGCGTGCGGCGATGTGTCCCCGCGCCCGGGCGTAGCCGCCGCGCGTGCGCGGATCCGCGGGGCCATGAGCGAAGCCGGCGGCGGCCGGGGCTCTGCGTCCCCGGTGCCCCAGCGAGCGCCATGGAACCTGGTGGCGGCGGCGGCCGCGCTCTGCCTGGTGGCCGCCACGTCCGTGTGCACGGCGGGGGCCGCGCCCATGAGCAGGGAGGAGAAGCAGAGGCTCGGGTAAGGGCGCGGGCAGCCTGGCTGCGCTTCCCGGGCGGCGGAGCTGTCATTGCCGCGCGGGCCGGGTGAGGGGCGCGGACGGCCCGGGAGGGCGGAGGGGCCTCGGCGCTGTCGCCCGGAGGCCGGCCGAGCCCAGTCCGCGCAGCGGCGTGTCCCTGGCCCGCGGGAGCCCGCGCTGGGTGGATGTCTGTCTCCCCCAAAGAGCGCCCGGCTGGGAAGGTGTCGCCCATCCCAAATTAGTTAAGGAAATGGTGTTTACACCTGTTCGGGGTGAAAGGGGGCCGGGCATTCACTTGGAATTAGAACTTGACAAATCTTACTGTGTCCGCACGGTGTTTGCCTGCCCTGCATGTTCATAATAGTGCCGGCTATTTGATGGTGTTTATTCAAAAGCCCTAATTAAGTATACTTCACTCAGAGTAGTTTTCAGCAGTCTTGAGAGTGTCATAAAACTATTGGTTAGGTTTATAGCGTGTAATTCGGCCAATAATGCTAATACACACGAGATCCCACAAATGGGTAAGAAAAAAGCCGAGGACCAATAGAAAATGGGCAAAAAGCGTGAACAGTTAGGTCAGGGAAGAGGAAATGCAGATGGCCAAACAAAGTTACTCAACCACATAAATGTGAGAGAGAGAGATTCAAATATGTTAGCTGTTTTTTACCCATCAGAAATGTAAATACAAAACACAGGGATACAGTACTAGATAGTTTAGGACTTGAGGAAAAAACCCCTCAAAACAACAAACCTTGGTGGGAGTATAAATTCATGTAAGTTACCGACATTGTCTCCTGAAGTTTCAATTGTGCATACTCTCTGATCTGTAAGTCGTCTCTCCAGGAATCTAATCCTCATAAACAAAGCAGTGTTAGTGTAGAGGTAGGTATACAGGGGTGTGTATTTGACAGAACTGAACTGTTGGGGGGAAATGGTTAAATATCATGCAGAAGATCTGTCATTAGAAGGCTATATCCAGGATGTATTCCGAAGACAAAAAACAAGAACAAAACAAGATGTAGAATAATCTATATATAGTACCATATCCTGGGTGTGTGCATTTTACTGGGGATCAAGCCCAGGGCATTCTACCTCTGAGCTACACTCCCAGCCTTTTTTTTTTTTTTTTTTTTTAATGTATGTGTTGTTTTTGAGACGGGGTCTCATCAGGTTACTGAGAGTCCCCCAGTGTTGCTGAGGCTGGTCTTGATCCTGTGACCCTCCAGTCTTAGCCTCCCAAGTACTGGAGTTACAGGCGTGCACCACTACACCAGCGGGTTTTATCTTATCTTTTTAAAGAAAAATATTGTCTAAGCTCTGAAAAACGTGAAAAGACAATTATCTCCTAGTATTAGGATGTAAGGGAGTTGGGACCATCCAGTTTTAATCTGTATACTTCTTTATTGAAATCATTGCAAGAATCTTGTGTTAATTTTTTGATTCAATAAAGGTCACATAATGGGAAAAAGATCAAATATCAACATCCAAAACAAAATTAC
Organism: Muscardinus avellanarius; assembly: GCF_963383645.1. NCBI lineage: Eukaryota > Metazoa > Chordata > Mammalia > Rodentia > Gliridae > Muscardinus > Muscardinus avellanarius. The sequence goes on from NC_137793.1 coordinate 102,950,807, forward strand.
CTTTAAACTCTAAAGTGTCTTAAATTTTTTCTTGAGGAATTTAGTGTATCATTGATAACTTTTACTAAATACCCCACTTTGCGAACACTTAAGATATGTATCTAGCCCCCCGTGGTGTAACCCCCGCGATTGGGAGGATGAGACAGGAGGATCACACAGGTTCGAAGCCAGCTTCAGCTGACTTAAGACAGCCTAAAAAATAGGTCTGAGAGTGTAGCCCGGAGGTAGAAGGCCCCTGGGTTCCATCCCCAGTACCACCACCACCAAAAAAAAAAAAGATATGTTATCTGTAATCCTCCCTATTTCTTCAGGAGGTGGCTAGGATCCCCATTTTGTAAGTAAAGAAATTGAGATTTAAAATTAACTTGTTCAGAGTTGCAAACTAGAAATGGGCAGAACCAGTTTTCACAATCAGGCCTGACCCCAGAGCCCATAATCTTTGCACTGTGCTGAACTAAGCCGTGGAAGAGAACCACCAGGCTACTAACGATGACAGCTATTTCATCACCTTTCTTCATTTTACCTTTTTATTTGTGTGTGTATGTGTGTGGTGCTGGAGCTTGAACCCAGGAGCACTCTACCTCCAATTTATAACCTCAGCCTTATTTTATCTTTATTTTGAAACAGGGTCTTGCTAGGTTGATGAGAGTCTCACTACTTGCTGAGGTTGTCCTCAAACCTGCGATCCTCCTGACTCAGCCTCTCAAGGGCTGGGGATATAGGTGTATGCCACTACACCCAGTTCCTATTTCTCCCTTTTTATTTTTTGTGGCACTACAGATTGAACCCAGGGTTATTCTACCTCCTAGCTAAAACCCTAGCCCTAATTTTTAATTCTTTATTTTGAAATGGGTTCTCACTAAGGTTGCAGAGGACTTCACTACATAGCTGAGGCGGGCCACAAACCTGTGATCCTTCTCTCTCAGCCTTGAGTACTGGGATTATAAGTGTATGCCACTATGCCTGGCTCTTTTTCCTTTTTTTTTTTTTGTTAAAAAAATCTATACAAAAATGATTGGATAACTCATTTTAAAAATGAGTTATCTCATAATTCTTAACCAAATTACTTTTTTGCATTTCCCCTTTTTAAAATTATTTTTGTGGCCGGGCGTGGTGGCGCACGCTTGTAATCCCCGCGCTTGGGAGGCGGAGACAGGAGGATCGCGCAGGTTCGAAGCCAGCCGCGCTGGCGTAAGAGACCCTGTTTCAAAAATATAAAATAGGTCTGGGAGTGTAGCCCGGAGGTAGAAGGGCTTCCAGGAACCCCAGTACCACCAAAAAAATAAATAAATAAATAAAATTATTTTTGTTAGTGCATAAAATTTCACAAAATAGTGGGTTTCATTGTGGCATACTCTTGCATGCACATAGCATCATTTGATCAATTTCAATCCCTAGAATGAACTTTAAGCTAGACAAGACTAGCCATGATTTCAGCTAAAATTTGGAGATCATTTACAAAAGTAAAATTACAATTATTTAGGCTTATAGTAAGGGTGGAGTAAGAGTCCAGAGCTATAAACCACAAATAAATGACTACTTTCTCCTTTGGAAATGTTGAGAAAACTGAACTGTGAATCGTTAGCTTTACATTGTGATTTTTTTTAAAGCTCAAATAATGATTTATAAAGAGCAGACAATGTCCTACCCTTTCCCCTACTCCCCCAAACGAAACATAATAAAGAGCAGGATTGCTAGGAATAGTAAGCAGTTGCTCAGTTGCTTGTAGTTTGTAGATAATTTACTTGATCATATCTTTCTTAGAAAACATTTTTTTTTGTCATTGTTCTTAAATGTTTAGGGCAGATGTTGTTACTGTTATCTTTTTACTCGAAAATGACTATAAGGCAACCCAGTCACTATAGATGTTGGCAGGTAGCTGACTTGGAGAAATGATTTGAAGAAAGACATAATTTTAAACTAGGAATCTGATTTTTAATATATTTTAAATAGTCGTTGAATAGATATAAAACCTTACAGAAATGTTTTTTTTTTCTGCCTAATGTAGTTATTATTGTACCATTCTGGACTTCTACATGACTTTCTTAGGACAGAGAGCAGCTAGATATTAAATATGTCCCCATGGAAGTATGTGCTGTGAGGTTTGCTGATCATACTCTCTTTAAATACAAGGACTGGAAAGTAGTATGCAGTTGTGATTTACTTATAATTTTGGAAAATCAGTGCTTGCAAAGTTAAACCTTATGTCATCCGTAATCCTGTAGAAATGACAGGAATTTCTACTTCTTGGTATTGATCTTTTTTTTTTTTTTGCTTTTTGGTGGTACTGGGGTTCCTGGAAACCCTTCTACCTCCGGGCTACACTCCCAGACCTATTTTTATACTTTTTATTTGGAAACAGGGTCTCTGAAGCCAGCGTGGCTGGCTTCGAACCTGCACGATCCTCCTGTCTCCATCTCCCAAGCACGGGGATTACAAGCGTGCACCACCACACCCGGCTCTTGGCATTGATCTTGTATTAGTTTCATTTCAGGGAAGGAGAAAGAAGAGCTTCCATAGTACTGGGATTACCCACCTGGCAAACAGCCATTTTTAAAAACACTTTTATTTTTCAGTTCTTTCTGTAAGATTGCTTAGCCATTTTGCTTTGCTAATTATTGAGAGATTTGGCCTCGTCTGGCCCTACATTAACCCTTATAGTTTTTCTTATAGCACTTAAGCCCCTGAATATGTTTCATTGAGAGACTGGTCTTATTTTCAACCTTGTAGCTTTTGATTTAGTAAATCTGATGTGGTAAATCCTCATTCTCCACTTTAAACCTGAGATTTTTGTAAACAAATTAGCCAAAACACATAAATTCCTTTCAGCCTTAGATTACTTAGAGAGTACTCTTTATATATATATATATATATATATATATATATATATATATATATATATATGGACTAGAATGCATCACAAACTATCTTTTGTAAATGTGACACACATGTTAATAAGTATATACTTACACTAGGCATTAGTGGTTATATTCAGTGTAAGTGGAAAGACAGAGGCTTGATGAAATATTATTTAATTCCACACACACATACACACACCTCTCTCTCTTAGTAAAGCACACAAGATGGCAATAAATGGTACCAGTAAACATTTTTCTTGGGGGCTTTCCAGCAGTATTTCCGCTTCAAGACACATATGTTAAAGGGTTATGTTAAGAGGTATGATAATTGTTTTTCAGCATCAGATTTCCTTCCCTCTTATCATGAATATGTCATTCAATAGTTTTCTTAAGACAAAAGGTGAATCTTATATAAATTACTAAAGGTTTGGCCCAGGTCTTTGTGATGAGTTTATGAAAACTTGTCTACTAAGTGCTGTATTTTCCAACTCTGTTATATCTCCTTCTACTGAATTTTTTTCATTTTTTTATATTTTTATGAGTGAGAATTAAATTTTTGGAACACAATAGAACATACTTAACTTTTCTCTGTTTATTTTTTCAAAATTAGGAATCAAGTACTGGAAATGTTTGATCATGCTTATGGTAACTATATGGTAAGTAGAAAGCTTACCTTTATATATCATTTCTGTGAGCTAATTTTGTGAGCACAGTCAACTGGGAATCTTGAAACCTGAATCTCTAGCACATGCTTTTACAGTAAGTTTTTAAAAGTCGGAGGAAATATAAGCTAATAATAGTCCTGGTAGTGATTCTCAGTGAACCAATTTATTGAATAGGCAGGAATAAATTTAAATCAGGTTATATAGCTTTGTATTTAAGCAGTTTCCTTGGGTGTTGAGTGAGTGCTACCAACAGTGTTCATTGAGTGCTTTGTATAGCTAGATATGGCAGCTGTAAACATGAAAATCTTTGGCTTTAAGGGAAATTCTCTTAATTTAAAAGAAAACTTTTTAATATTACTTTACGCTGTCTGCAGAAAACTACTGCTTGAAAGAGATAAGCTATCACCTACCTCTGACTAAGTTATATCCCTGTGGACTCTGAATATATTTTGTGTTCTGCTATGCTAATTTGTACTGCTTTAAAATGTTTTAGAGCTCTCTTAAGATGAAATACAGTTTCAGTTTCACCATATGAAACGTTCTGGAGATTTGTTGTACAACAGTGTAGATGAAATAGCAAGCAAATTTTAGAGTTCAAAAGAAAGTTTTGCTATATATTTCTGTAATTTTGAAAAGAATGATCAACCTGTCTTAAGAATGACCTTTACTAGCCTTTTTTAAACCCAAAAATATGCCAGCAGATTTTCTTTTATGATTTCAGTCTATAAAATGTAAGGCTACATTTTATAGTAGTCGGCAGCTGGGTGTGGTGGAACACATTTATAAATCTAGTACTTGGGAGGTTGAGACAGGAAGATTGCAGGTTCAAGGACAGTCTCAGCAATGTAGCAAGACTCTTAGCACCCTAGCAAAACCCTATTTTAATACAAAAATTTAAAAAGGGCTGGATGTCGTGGTGCACACTTCTAATCCCAGCATTTGGGAGACTAGGACAGGAAGATTGTGGTTTGCGAACAACCTCAGCTACTTAGGCCCTGTGCAACTTAGTGAGACTGTTTCAAAATAAAGCATAAAAAATAGGGTTGGGGGTGTAGCTCAGAGGTCGAATGCTCCTGGGCTTGATCCCTAGCACTTTCTTCAAATATATTTGGCAAAAGTTTGGCAGATAACTAATTTTAATTCTGCTTTAAACATTTTTCAAGAGGTAAAGTATTTTTTTTTAAACAGGTATAGGTCTTTGATTCCATTTTTATTCTATAGTAATCAAATATCTTCATACATCAACATCATTACTGTTATCTGTGAACATCTAAGTGTATATATTTTATGCATTTTTGTATTTTTTAAACATGTTTTATATGTGATAATCCTTGTTCTCTTTTATACTGTACATTGGGTGAGAGTACATTTTTGACTTAATAGTAAATTATTTAGAATATGATGGCGATGAAGTTTCGGATGTAAATATATTGGAAACATGGTTTTTAATGAATGTCTCAAGACTTCAGGTATTCCTGTAATACTGTTTCAGATCATTTGTGGCCTAGTTAATTCATCAAATGTAACTTAACAGTTGTAGACTGGGGCTTTCGAGACGGCCGAATGGACTCGTGCTGTGCCCTGCAAACCATCGTCTCCTCAGACACGCAGCGTTTTAAGATAGTGTACAGCTGGATGAGTTCAGCATGTCTTGCTGTGCATGGGAGCCTCTCTTTGTAAAGCATGTTGCCTTTAATTTCTTGTCCCTTTTAGGTAAATAGCAAAAGGTTAGATGAGTACATTTTCCCCACTATAGAATAGATTGAATGGTTTGTGCAGAGCAGGTGCTGAGGGCAGTTTCAGTTGTGACCCAACTGGGTATATTTTTGCTACAACTAACTACTTATGAAATCTAAATGAGAGAGCTTTCCACTGCAAAGCCTGAGAACTTCTGGAAGTAATATCCTCTTCCATATTTCTGGTGGGGCCATACCTATTTGTGTAGACCATTGCAGTGCATATTTTTAAAAGTGCAACGATTTTACAACATGCATGACTTGGAATGCACTTGTGCTGTGCTCAGTCTCTGAGTGGTCTGTAACCCAAGATTTAGTCTAGAATTTACTGTTGCCTTTTTCAAGTTCTCAACTAACAGGACACAGTTCTAAATTATTAAAGAGAAATTCAGGTGCCTTTTATTTGTTATTTGAAGTCAGTTTAAATTTTTTTCTTCTTCCCACAATCAGAAACACTGAGCTTAGCTTGCTCTCGAGTAAAAATGTTAGTTTTAGGGTTCAGTTGTGTTAAGCTGAAATCCTGGAACAGCTCTTCACTACTTGGACCCTACGCAGACCTGTCAACGCCTCTCAGCAGTGTCTTAGTGATAAAAACTGAGATCATTGCAAAGGATTATTGTAGACTGTAAGGTTTTTGAGAACAAAGATGATTTATTTTTAACTTTTAGTCGATCCACTTTTATATATTCTATGCTTAGCATAGTACCTGAAACATAAATGCTTATTAAATGCTTTTTTTGGAAATAAATTGAATTCTTGTGAAGATAAAATCTAATTATGTTTATTTATTGCATTTGAGTATTGTAATATATCTTTGCCTTTTAAACTCAAAGAAATGATTTAATAAATTTCCTTAAAAATCAAGTTTATGGTGAATTTTGGGACCTAGATCTCCTTTGTTTTAGTCAGTTGCGCCCTGTGCCTGACCGTGGCGGGCTTTTAATAAATGTTGAAAGCTTTCTCTTATTTCATGGTAGTTCTTTCTAATATTAATTTCTAGTCTAGCCGACAGAACAATTCCTTTAATCTTCTTGGTTCCCAGGAAAACAATGTTATTTTCTAAAGAGGCAATATAATAGAATAAAGGGAAAAACTTAGCTGGGCATTGTGGCATATGCCTGTAATCCCAGTACTTGGGAGGCTGAGGCAGGAGGATCACAGGCTGGTAACCAGCTTCAGCAGTATAGTGAGACTCCCAGCAACCTAGCAAGACTGTTTCCAAGCAGTATAATTGGGCTGGGGGTGTAGCTCAGAGGTGCAGTGCCCCTAGGTCCAGTCTCTAGTACCAGGGAAAAAAAAGAAAAAGCACATAAACTCTGGACATGAAACAGGCTGCCGTGAGGTGACGGTGCTACCTACTAGCTGGGTTTCACTGGGAGAGTTACCTAATCTCCTTGAGCCTGTTTCCCCATCTCTGTACAATGGAGACCATGGTTTGCTTGCGCAGTGTGGTGCTGAGAACTAGTGTTTACAAACAGGAAGCACTACCTAAGAGTTTACTGCTTCCCTGCTACTAACTGCTGTTGATTGTAACTACTAATGCTTTTCTGTGTCCTCTGCCTAAGATTGAAATGCCCTCTGTTTCATTTAGGCTTTACCCCAGAACTCATCCTTCAGATTATGCAGAGAACTTCCTTAAAACACACACAGTCTTTCCTATTCTGGGCATGTGTCCTGTGGGCTTATTTTTTTCTTTTTGTTAATGAAATAAAAGGTTCTCTTCGGGTTGTTTCTTTTTTTCTTTCTTTTTGTGATGCTGGAGATGGAACCAGGGGCATTGTACCTCTGAGCTATGCTAAACCCCCAACCCTATTTTATTCTTTTATTTTGAAACATTGTCTCAGTAAGTTGCTGAGGATGGCCGGGAACCTGCAATCCTCTTGTCCCAGGCTCCCAACCACTGGTATTATAAGGGTATATTTCTCAAGGAAAATGGCCTACCAACTCTAGGTAGTTTACTACATTTCTGCTATCCCTGTAGTTATATCCAGGGATTTTCTCATTTTTATTAATTAAGGTTTTAACTATTCATATTATAACAATTATTTGACAGAGCACCCACCCTGACCAGACTGTAGTTTACCCACAGTGACCTACATAGATAACTCTCTTTTCCCAAAATAACATGAAATTTGCTGTTTATTTGGGCAGTTCTTGTGTGACTGTACTTAACCCCAGACCACAATTACTTTAGAGCTTCTAGTACCATTTTTTTTTTTTTTTACTATTTATTCTGAGTTCAGTTTGCAAATTAATTTAGGTGACAAAATGGTATGTATTTGTGCTACCCAAATGCAGAACCATTTTGGATCTGAGCTTTCTGATATGGTATTTGTATCATAATGCTTTTCCTGCATACTGAAGATAACTCAAACTCTTATAAGCAAAAATTGTACTTTGGTAGAGCCCTAAAGCTTACAGATAGACTTGGAAAGAATTGTTCAGCACAATTTCCTTTAGTAAAATCATACCTAATACTGATAGGTCGGGTCCCTCCCTTCCCCCACGGGACCCCGCAGCGGGGACAGGAGGCAGAACCCCGGAAGCCAGAGTGGAGATGTTGAGAGACTCCAGGTGTCTCGAAACTCCAAACATCATGAGACAGACTCCAGGCATCGTGAGACTCTGGATGTCATAAGAGAATTGGCATTCTCGCACTGCTAACCCCCCCCTCCCCCAGCTTTAAACATGAGTACTTCCACTCCACTGTGCGACTCTGCTGACTGTGTGGCTCATCGGTTCCTTCCCCCATGGTCCGTAGATAACTTCCGAAGGTGCCAGGTTTGATTAAAGCAGATTTTGATAACTTGGCTGGTATTTACCTCCTTCGCGACTCCCCAACTCAATTTCAACATTGCAAATACTTTTAAGTTTGGTTTCATAAAAGAAATAGTCAATTAGTCCTTACTGTTGAACCAAAGAAAGTGTGTGTGTGTGTGTGTGTGTGTGTGTGTGTGTGTGTGTGTGTGTGTGGTGGTGGTGGTACTGGGGATTGAACCCAGGGACATTCTACCTCTGAGCTACACCTCCAGTTCCATTTTAATTTTCATTTTAAGACAGTCGCACTAAGGTGCTGAGGGCTTCACTAAGTTGTTGAGGTTGTTCTCAAACCTCAACATACAAGCATCTGGTCTTAGCCTCCCAGGGACTGGGATTGCAGGTGTGCGCCCCCACGCCTGGCTCCAAAGAAACTGTCTTAAAGTATATAGTTCTGTGGCATTCAGTACATCAACATTGTATATCCATCTCCAGAGCCTTTTCATCTTCCCTGTCTGAAACGACTTGATTTTTCTTTTTAACAGGTTTTTTTCATGAAGATTAATCTGTAAATAAAGTATTTTAGAAGTACCAGTATTGGGGAACTGCACTTAAATCTTTTCATGTAGACCTTGTAAGACAGTCATGTGTCAGTCATGGTTCCTTGACCTTTACTTTTAGAGAATCCTAAATCTTACTGACGTACACGAGAAATTCTATTATATTATCTCATAATGTTTTATAACCACATTTCAGTACTTCAGTTAATTTAGTAACCCCAAGTATTTCTAACTAATATTATTGAGGTATAATTTATAAGTAATAATATTCCAATTTATTTTATTTTATTTATTTATTTTTTTGGTGGTACTGGGGGTGGAACCCAGGGGCTTTTCTACCTCCGGGCTATACTTCCAGACCTATTTTTTATACTTTATTTGGAAACAGGGTTTCACGAAGTTACTGAGAGCCTCACTAAGTAGCTGAGGCTGACTTTGAACCTGTGCGATCCTCCTGTCTTAGCCTCCCAAGCGCAGGGATTACAAGCGTGTGCCACCATGCCTGGCTATAATATTCCAATTTTAGTGCACCATTCTAAGTTTTGACAGTTATATGTAATTACTTACGTACTAACACAATCTTGATATAAAGCATTTCTGTCACTTTCAAAATTCCCTTTTTACTTGTGTCAAGAAAATTCCTTTTCTCCATATTTGACCTGATAAATATTAATCTGTGTTAATTTTTTTGGTTACTGTAGATTTCCATTTTTTTGGTACTTCATACACATGGCATCATACAGTAGGTGGTCTTTGAGTGAGGCTCTTTTGTCTAGCACAATGCTTTTGAGTTTTGTCCATTGATGGAGGTAAATCAAAGCTCATCTTTATGCTCTATAGTGTTGAGTTGGTTTGCTAGAACACTGTTTATTCACTCTCCAACTGATGAGTAGATGGCTTGTTCCTGGTCTGCTTTACAGCTGCTATGGACCAGTGAGTGCCAGTTTTTTTTTTTTTTTTTGTAGACATGTGTTTTCATAGATTTCTCACCCAGGAGTAGAATTACTAGGTCATGTGGTAAGTTTGTCTGAAGTGGCTGTAACATTTTGTGCTTGCTACTGACACTGCATGAGTTTCAGTTACTACGCATCTCCAGCACTTGGTATTTTCAGTTTTTAATTTTAGCCATTCTAGTGGGTGTGTAGTGGTCTTTCGTTGTGACTTTCATTTGATTTTTCCTGATGACTAATGATAATGAAAATCTCCCATGTGCTTACTTGCTATTCGTGTATCTTTTTTGACAGAGCCTCTGTTCAAATCTTTTTTCCATTTTAAAATCAGATCATTTGTCCTGTTATTGGTGAGTTGTAAATTTTTATATAGTTTGGATATTAGTCCTTTATCACATGTTGTTTTCTACATATATTCTCCAGTATGCACTTTGGCTTTTAATTTTTTAACAGTGACATTTGAAGCACAAATATTTTAAAATTGTTCTCTAGTCCAATTTATCATTTTTATGACTCATTCTGTTTATTCTTAACTAAAAAAATTTTGCCCAGTCCAAGGTCACAAAGTTTTTTTTTTCTTCTTATACTTTATAATTTTAGCTTGTTCATTTAGACTTAAACCCACTCTGAGGTGATATTTGTATATGGTATGAGACAAAAGTTAATTTACATTTTTTTCTATGTGTATATGTAATTCTTCCAACACCATTTTTTGAAAAGAATATCCTTTTCCTACTGAATTATTTTGACCCTTATGTAAAAACAAATCAGATTACCATATATGTGTATGTGTGTATGTGTAACCCGTATGGATGTGTCTCTCTCTCTATATATATTTCTTTCTAGACCCTGTATTTTATTCTATTAATGTAAATATCCTTACACTAATCTCTCATTATCTTAATTATTATAGCTTTATGGTAACTTCTAAAGCCAAGCAATATAAGTCTTTCAGTTTTTTCTTTTTCAAAATTGTTTAGAATCACATTGTCAGTTTTGTTTTTTTGAGGTACTGGGATGGAACCCAGGGGCATTCTACCTCCAGTCTACCCCAGCCCTATTTTTTATTCCTTATTTTGAAACAGAGTCTCACTGAGTTGCTCACTGAGTAGCTGAAGCTGATTGCGAATCGAGATCTTCCTGTCTCAGCCTCCCAAATGCTGGGGTTACAAACATGCGCCACCACACATGGCTTTGTCAATTTCTGTTAAAAAAAAGCCCATTGAACTTTCATTTGGGGTATGTTAAATCTGTAGAAAAATGTGAAGAGAACTGACTTTTAACTATTGAATCTTCAAATCCATGAATATAGTGTCTCTGCTCATTTACTTAGACCTTAATTAATGTCTTGGCAACAGTTTATAATTTTTGGTATATAGGTCTTTGTACATTTTTGGTTAAATTTATCCATAAACATTTTATATTTTTGGTGTTATTGTAAACTATGGTTTTTCTAATTTTAATTTGTACTTGTCTATTGATGTTACAGAAATACAACAACTTTTTGTCTGTTTTGTTTATTTACCTTATATCCTGTAGCCTTGCCAAACTCACCTGTTATTTCCAGTAATCGTTTCTGTAAATTTCTTAGGATTTTCATATGGTCAACCATGTCATCTACAAATAGACTTTTAGTTCTTCCTTTTCAATCTATATGTTTTATTTCTTCTTCTTGCTTTATGACAGTGGCTAGGACTTCCAGTAGTATGTTGAAAAGAAGTTGTGAGGTCTTTGCTTTGTTTCTAATTTTACAGAAAAAAGCAATTAGTCTTTTACTATTGAGTGTAAAGTTAGCTGTTGGTTTTTCATAGATGTTCTCTATCAGCATAAACTCCCTTCTCTTCCTAGAATGTTAATTTTTATAATGAAATGGTAATGAATTTTGCCAGGTGCTTTTCTATATCTATTGCTATAATCTTTTTATTTTGTTTATTTATCTATTTATTTTTTGCGGGTCTGGGGATAGAACCCCGGGCATTGGACTTCTGAGCTATACTCCCTGCCCTATTTTTTATTCTTTATCTTGAAACAGGGTCTCACTAAGTTGCAGAGGGCCTCACTAAGTAGCTGAGGCTGTCCGCAAACTCTGATCCTCTAGTCTCTGCCTCCCGAATGCTGGGATTATAAGCATGCGCCACCACGCCGGGCTTCTGCTATAATCTTTTTTTTTGGATCTGAGGATGGAACCCAGAGGCATTTGACCTCCAAGCCACACCCCCAGCCCTATTTTATTTTTTTTTAATTCTTTAATTTGAAACAGGGTTTTACTGAGTTGTAAAGGGCCTCACTAAGTAGCTGAGGCTGGCCAGGAAAGTGGATCCTTCTGTCTCAGCCTCCCAAATGTTGGGATTACAAAATGTGCACTACCACGCCTGGCTACTTTGTTTCATTTTAATTTACTCTTGCTCCTTTGCACTGGGTACATGTTCTACTTATATAGGGCCCTCCCATCACCTGAATTTTACTTCTGAATGACTATTACTAAGCGTTTTCATGGCCGAGTCATACTGACATGAATCAGTTACTCCTTGTTCTGAAGAGGAGGCATTGCTGTACTTCAAATACCCAGGAAGTTTGAAGCCTCGTAAGGCTGTTTGCCACGTATGCACTACTCTGGATTTATGCAAACACGCTGGAGTTTGCTTTGTGGTTAACCCAAAGAAAAGGTTGTGGTTTATTTTTATCTTTAATCTTAAGACAAAGGAACATAAAGTATTTTTACACCTAGTTCAAAAATTCTTTACTGTACTACTCTGCTTTGCTTGGTAGTAATATTTTTATTTTCTAGGTATGTTCAGGATTTGAATTTTCATATTTAATTTGGAGTTTGAATTTGTATTTAATTTCAGACAGAGGTGTTTGTGTCTGTTTTGTAAAATCCTAAAAAATAGGAGTGCAGAAGTTTTCTAAAGCAGTGGTTTAAAATATTAAGGAACTTTACAACCAAATTAACATTTGAATGATCTTTTTACAGAGTACCTTTCAAAATATATCAGCAACTTCAAAAAAAAACTTTGCTTTTCCTGACTTCTAAGTGTTACTTATGTGTTAAAACAAAACTCTAAAGCAATAAGAAGTGTATTCTTGGAAATTGGGATTGACAAATGCAAAATTAGAATATATACTAAAAAAATTAGAAAGTACTGTATTGAATTGAGAATTTGGTGGCTGTCCGTGGGTTCTAATGATATTAAAACACTTTTTGCCAGGAATCCTTTCTTCATGGTATAAATCATCATAAGGGCCTTAATTTTTCTAAATAGTTGAATGTTTGCATTCTTTAATAGTGTTTGTATTCTTTAGCCTGGTTTAAAACTTGAGGATTTTTTTGTTTTTTGTCTTTTGTTTTTCTGTTGATTAGGTGTTAATTGTTCCTAGTTTCGGTTCTGTTTTTTTTCTGCTAATGCACTAAGAGTTTAAAATCTCAATAATTGATTGAGGGGCAGGAGGAAAGAGTTGGGCATGTAACTGGGAGTATTTTTGCTGAACTTTAAGAATTAAGAATCATATATTGAAGTAATTAAAGCTAGTCACAGTGCATAAAAGATCAGGCTAAGGAACTTTGCTAGAACGATAGATACTCATGAATGCAAGCAGAACTGTATTTTCAGATTTCAGAATGACAGAGCACGTCTTAGGTAGTGTGTGCGTGCGTGTGTGTGTGTTGCTGGGGATGGAACCCAGGGGCGTTCTACCTCAGAGCTAAACCCCAACCCTGTTTTTATTCTTTATTTTGAAACAGGGTCTCACTCAGTAGCTGAGGCTGGCCGCAAACCTGAGATTCTCCTGTCTTAGCCTCCCACGTACTGGGATTATACGTGTACACCACCACACCTGGCTTATGTCTTAGGTATTTCATAACCATACAGATTGTTCTTCAAGTAAAATTAAGCTAAGAGTCAGCCTAACCCAGGAGTACCAGCAAAACGGAAAATGCAGAATATGTTTAAAACAAACTCATGGGAACAATCCGGAGGATATCAGGCAGCCAAGAGAAGAATCAAAATAAAAACTCAGGCATGGAGAAGCTATGGAAAAATGTTGTGCCTCAGCTCCCTAAAGTGAAGCTTGCACCCAAGGATCCCTAGCAGTTAGGTTCCTGATCAGAATGCAAAGTGTCACATAAAGAATTCTCTTCCTTTGGTTGTAAATATAGAAAAAAATGGAAAAAATAGTAAAGGTGACATTTGGTATACTATAATTCAAATTAGTAATAAGGTTTTCTTTGCAGGAACATGCTTACCCAGCTGATGAACTCATGCCTTTGACCTGTAGAGGTCGAGTTAGAGGCCAGGAGCCAAGTCGTGGCGATGTTGATGATGCCCTGGGAAAGTGAGTATGGGCATTTCAAAGTGCCCACGTCAGCGGGGGGGGGGGGGGGAAGCAGCGCACAGGGAGTCCGACGACTTGGGAGGCTGAGACAGGAGTCGCAGCTTCATTTGAGGTCAGCTTCAACAACCTAATGAGACCCTATTTCAAAATAAAAAATAGGGCTCAGGGTATAGCTCAGAGATAGAATGCTCCTAGGTTCAATCCTCAGTACCAAACCAAACAAAAACCCCTAAGTACTCAAGTCTACTAGGGGGAGGGAGAAGGGAGGCAAAGGGGGTCAGGGAGAATGAAAAACCACGCAGTATATGTTACAGATGTGTCCTAATGGACCCCACTATTATGTGTGATTATAGAGCCCAAGAAAAATATTTTTAAAACAGAAAGTACGCCAGGCATGGTGGTGCACGCTTGTAATCCCCGCACTTGGGAGGCAGAGACAGGAGGATCGCACAGGTTCGAAGCCAGCCGCGCTGGCTTAGGAGACCCTGTTTCCAAAAATAAAAAAGTATAAAATAGGTGTGGGAGAATAGCCTGGAGGTAGAAGGGCTTCCAGGAACCCCAGTACCACCAAAAAAAAAAAAAAAAAAAAGAGAGAGAGAGAAAGAGAGAGAGAGAGAGAGAGAGAGAGAGAGAGAGAGAAAGAGAAAGTGAAAGTACCCCCCAAGTCTTAGGCTTCTTAGAGGCAATTTGCAATCATATTTTTGGGACTTGACTAAATTTTAAAGACTTCTTTAAATATTACTTTAAGCCCCTTTATTCTGTTCTCTTGTCTTTTATAAACATTAATCACTAAACTCCTTAAAGTTAGCTTGTCAAAGCTGGATATAACTTTAAAATATATACAATTTTATGTAGCTTTAAAAATGTATATAAAGTCGAGACATTACTTAGTGTTGCTGCTTTAATAGTTTCATTTGTTTTCAAAAGGGCTGATATTTTTGTGTATCTTTAAAGATGTGTATAATACTAAGACTTCAGATTTTCCCAGTGTTTTATAGACATTTGCCTTGTAGGTACTTGGAAGTGCTAGTTATACAGGCTGCGGTCAGAGGGGTGTAGATAGACCTGCTTATTGTATTCATGGACAAACTGTCCAGAACGCTCACGTTGTGTGTCTCACTTGTTTCTTAGGTTTTCCCTGACACTGATTGATTCTTTGGACACTCTTGTGGTAGGTTTGATTCTTCTTGGGTTTACTTATTTAATAAATTTCCTAATATGCACATTGAGGTATCATAAATAAAATCAACATAGTATAAATATGAGACAGAGCCTTCAGAAATTAAGATGTTCAGATCTTTGCTTTAAATCAGTCTTTCAGTATTGAGTTGGTAATGCCAAGTGAATGTCAATTGCTGGGGTGTCAGCTCATGTGATGACATCTTAGGAAGGTGCTCCCCCACGCCCCTTTGATAAGAAGGTATTTGATATTTTGGGAGAAAGTAATTTTGGAAAATTGATATTCTTGTTTCATAATGACAGGTTACAATAACACTGAAATTGTTAAACTATGATCTCTTTAGACAGTATTTATAAACAAAAATTTATTTATTTTTCCCAGCAGTGGTTCTTAGTACTATGTAAATGACTTCTTGTTTTTCCTTTTCAACCTCATGTGATGCAGACATTGTTTTGATTAATTCTAGTTCAGAACTGTTTGTGATGGCGGAGGGGAAGGGTTGAGCTCCGTCCCAGTGCCTGGAATCCTGAATGTAGTACCTTTCCAGTTGTCACTTTTTAGGTCACTGTGGCATAAAAGCAGGCTTTTTTGAAGATTTTCCTTAGTGCATACTTCTCAGCTTTGAATTAATGTCCTAAGTGCTGATTAGTATTTAAAAAACAAAAGACAGTGTCTAGAAGCAGGCTTTTCTTTCTGATACTATTTCTATATTCTTTTTTCACTGAGTTATTTTTTAAAGCAAAGATTCTCAGCTTTACAGCCACTTAGGAAGATTACCTGCTCAAGTTATTCTGATGTAATTGTTCTGGGTGAGGCTGGGCATTTTTGTATTTTTTTTTTTCTTCTCATGTTTCCTTTCAAAATGCAGCCATTGTTGAGAAAACCACAGTTGTTTAGATCTTTTTAGCCAGGTCAGTTTTGAAAGTAACAACTTCATTTTTTAGAGATTAATGGAATATGCAAGCTATATTATAATAACTATAAGCAGGGAATTTCCTATGCCTTGTTCTGGTTTTGTGGCCCTAGGTTTTTGGTAAATAGGGGAAGAGAAAAAGATACAGAAAATATCCTGGGAGGCACCACACTCAGCTTTATGCAGTACTTTGTAAACTTGATTGTGCTCAAGTCACCTAGTGCAGATTCTGACCCAGTAAATCCAAGATGGGGGCCCAGAGTCTGCGTCCTGAAATGCTGCCCATGGTGCTTAGGGACCCCACACTGAGTAGTGAGGCCGTAGTGTGCTCTGCCGTGGCTCTTTGCAGTGGGAGTGACAAGAAGTGATTATGTGATACTGATACATGTGATCTTGGCCAAATGATTTCACTTCTCTAAGCCCCTGTCTTTTACCTTAGAAGGCTAGAGTAGATGTTGATCCCTAGCAACTGTATTATTTCTTAAAAATCTTTGGTTCATAATCAAATAAATAATGTCTGTTTGTTGAAGCTATCTTCAAAAGAAGCCAGGAATAAGCCAGGCGTGGTGGCGCATGCTTGTAATCCCAGCATTTGGGAGGCTGAGACAGGAGGATTATGGTTCGCGGACAGCCTCAGCTACTTAGTGAGGCCCTCAGCAACTCAGTGAGACCCTGTTTCAAAATAAAGAATAAAAAAAATAGAACTAGGGGTGTAGCTCAGAGGTAGGATGCCCCTGGGTTTCATCCTCAGTGCCGAACAAAAAAGTCAGAAATAAAGATCAATAAAGTTAAGAATATTTTAAAAAATGATACTTTGTAAATCTGTAAGTTTCAGTCTTTTCAAGTGGGAATAGTCAAAGTAACCTACTGTATAACATCACAGCTTCAAAATAGAGGGTCATTTCAAATCTTTATCATTATCTTAAATTTTTTCTTCTATGTTTATTTATTTATTTTTTTTACTTTTTGGTGGTACTGGGGATAGAACCCAGAGGCTTCTACCTCCAGGCTATACTCCCAGACCTATTTTATACTTTATTTGGAAATGGGGTCTCATTAAGTCACTGAGAGCCTCACTAAGTAGCTGAGGTTGGCTTTGAACCTGTGCAATCCTCCTGTCTCAGCCTCCCAAATGCGGGTATTACAAGCATGCACCACCATGCCTGGCTCTTTTCTGGGTTTAAACAGAAGAATCAGAGGATATTAAAACACCATGAAAGTTTTCTTGCATTTATTTTTTATTTATTTATTTATTTATTTATTTATTTATTTATTTATTTATTTATATTTTGGTGGTACTGGGGTTCCTGGAAGCCCTTCTACCTCCGGGCTACACTCCCAGACCTATTTTTACATTTGTATTTGGAAACAGGGTCTCCTAAGCCAGCGTGGCTGGCTTCGAACCTGCGCAATCCTCCTGTCTCATCTTCCCAAGCGCGGGGATTACAAGCGTGCGCCACCTCGCCCGGTGTTTTCTTACATTTAGAAAGATGCCATCTTGTACATTTTGTGAGGCCAAGCACTGATGTGTCTGATTAACTTTGCCTTTACTTGTGATTAGTTTTTAATTTGTGATTTAGGAATTTGAAGATACTAATAGTTCATGTCATTGTAGTAGTGTACACAACTCTGCCATTTTTATTTTGGTTATACCATACTATGTAAAATAGAATGTCTATTACCAGAGTTGGATCTTCAAGTTTAAACTGTTCAAAATCCTAGCCATCGAGTTTCTACTGATTATCATGGAGTCAAGCACCAAAACTTCAAGTGTACCTTTAAATTCAACCTTACCATGAAATCTGTAGAAAAAAATCTATAGGAAACAAAGATAATGGGGAGAGAATGGACCTGGATTCATCCTTTGTGATCAACCAGGAACTTTAAAAACTCATTAAATAATGAAGATATTAGAATGAGTTTTCTAGCTAATTATGGACAAAGTTAATACTCTCTACACGTATTCTTTTTTGAAATAAATGGTTCTAAGCCGAGTGTGGTGGTGCACGCTTGTAATCCCTGCGTTTGGGAGGCTGAAACAAGAGGATCGCGCAGGTTCACAGCCTCAGGTACTTAGGCTCTCAGCTACTTAACGAGACCCTGTTTCCAAAAAATATATAAAATAGGTCTGGGAGTGTAGCCCAGAGGTAGAAGGCCCTGGGTTCCATCCCCAATACCACCAAAAAAAAAAAAAAAAAAAAAAAAAGAAAAAGAAAGAAAGAAAGAAAGAAGAAATAAATGGTTCTATTCTTGATTGTTTTGATTTTGGAGAGAAGGAAAGAAAGCTGTTTTTCAGTTAGAGAAGCAGCTCAGACCTTAAAGGAATACATGCAGATGGAAGTCTGAGCATAGGTTAGAAGAGTTGAAGAGGGAAACATCCTCAGGAGAGAGACTGGGGGAAATCGTAAGATTGAAAAGCATTTGTGCTTGGGCGGTGGGAGGAGTAGACCAGTTATGTCTCATTCTAAAAGTGACAGTTGGGCCATACGCCTTTGTATTCATTGCTGCAGAGTCCATGTGGATTTCAGGATTGAGAGGAGAAAGTAGTCAACTTCAGTTTAGATTTCTGACCATAAATTTTACTTTAACTTGAATTTTAGGCACATATCCTTATGGAATATATTGTACCTAAGTTAGAATTTTTAATGAAAGTATCAAATCAAGTGAAAATTACTACAAAATATCAAATGAAAAGACTAAACGGTCAAATAAAGGTAAACTTGTAATAATGCATCTTGTCTCTAAATAGCATCTCATTATGCAGCCATACTGGATGCTGAGCAATGAAAGCAACAGTGCCCTTCCTGGGGCTCTGCAGGACCTCTTACTGAGTCCGGATCCTAGACCTGCATGGTAATAGTGATGATATTAAACACATGAGACCACGAAAAACACTTCATGTAACATTAGCTCATTTAAGAAAACTATGGGAGTGGGCATTTCTTCTTCCTGTAGTTGAAGGGACAGGTTCAGAGATTGAAGTAACTTGGCTTGGATCACACAGATAGTGAGTGAAAGAACCAGAATTCATGTATAGAAATACATATATATTTAAAACAACAAATTAATATTTTAATTAACTTTGATTTTATCATATGTAATATGAAATGTGTAGGATAGAAGTGTTAGAGAGGTTTTTTGTATTTTGGATTATTTTCATAGTCTTTACTCTTTTTTGGCTCCTAATCCAAAACCTGAAATCTGAAGTGCTCCAAAATCTGAAAAATTTTGAATGGTGCCAATGTGATAGTCAGAACTCAAAAACCTCACACTTTTAGAGCATTACAATTTTTGAATTTTTGGTTTAGAAATACTCAACCTGTACTAAGGAACCAGTATCATATTTTAAATGATTGTTTGAAAGTCCTAAAGATATTTCAGTGTCCCTAAAAGAAGTGTATAAACATAGTATAATTAGACACTTGATTATTTTCATTGCTAGACATCATCACATTTTTATAAGGAAAATATTTATCATGTTATGTTACTTTTTAAAAGTTGCTTCTAGTAGCTCATTTTGAGGCTATTTCTCCTTAATGTGGAAGGAAGAACTTTATTCCTAATTTTTTTTCTCCTAGGTATTAAATAAAACTAAAGAATTTGAAGACGCGGTGAGAAAAGTTTTAAGAGATGTTAATTTAGATAATGATGTAGTTGTATCAGTCTTTGAAACAAACATCAGAGTTCTTGGGTAAGTATGCCGGACACTAACGCTATAATTTTAATAACAAAATCTTAGGGTATACTGTTTGTTTATGAAGCTAATAAACAAGTTTCTTATGTGTAAAAGATAAAACTTAGGTTTATTATACCACAGAGTGTGGGATAATCGCAATCAAGACAGCAGGTTTTGGAAGTAGTGGTGACCGAAATTAAAGGTAATCCCTGTGTAAAATGAAATTACAGGTTGTACGTTTGTTGTAATCACTACATCACAGGTTTGCTTTTTTTTCACGAGCTTACATAGTTTTCTAACTTTAGCCAAGCTCCTTTTGCAGAGAAGCTAAATAAAACTGAATTTATAGGATTACCTTTCAACTAAACAATTTGAAGTGCTCTTGAGATAATTAAAACAATGAAATTACAAAATTGGTTTCAGCATTACTAAATTTTTATATTTTAATGATTACCTTTGTGTTACTGTAATTCATTTTCTTTTGATAAAGTGAGCCTACTCTTCAGTTAAATGTAAGAAACAGCAGTTTTCAGAGGTTATTAATTCTCTGTATTTAATAGAGTATTTAAAAAAATTTTAAGTTTTATACTAAGACATTAAAAGAGTTCATGATAATAAAAATAAAATTATAGCCTGGTGTGGTGGCGCACGCTTGTAATCCCAATATTTGGGAGGCTGAGACAGGAGGATCGCACAGGTTCAAAGCCAGCCTCAGCTACTTAGTGAGGCTCTCAGCAACTTAGTGAGACCCTGTTCCCAAATAAAATATAAAATAGATCTGGGAGTATATAGCCCAGATGTAGAAAAGCCCCTGTTTTCACCCCCAGTACCACCCCCCAATAAATAAATAAAATTATAAATTTATTAAATTAGTCTATCACATTTATTAAATGTCTAGAATGTTCTTAGTTTTAAGAAAGATATTTAAGAATGCTACTTTACAAAAACATAAAACATTTGATTTTTAAAAATTATGTTGAAGCTGGGCATGGTGGTGCACACTTGGAATCCCAGTACTTGGGAGGCTGAGATAGGAGGATTGCAGGTTCATGGCTAGCCTCAGCTACTTACTGAGGCCCTTTGCAACTTAGTGAGACCCTGTTTCAAAATAGAGAATAAAAAATAGGGCTGGGGGTGTACCTCAGAGATAGAATGTCCCTAGGTTCCATCCCCAGTACCACACACACAAAAAAAAGTTGGCTATAATAGAATAGTTTGCCATGAAATAAGTAGCCAGTAAAGAATTAGGTCTTCTGTGGTCTTTCCTCACGTATGAACCTGTGGATAATGAGAGACATAGACCTGCTGATGTGGTACTGTTAGGCCTGTGTACGGTGTGGATAACGTTTCATCTCTGACCCCAGGGGCCTTTTGGGTGGACACTCCCTGGCAATCATGCTGAAAGACAAAGGCGAGTACATGCAGTGGTACAATGACGAGCTGCTCCAGATGGCAAAGCAGCTGGGCTACAAGCTCCTGCCGGCTTTCAACACGACCAGCGGCCTCCCGTACCCGAGAGTGAGTGATTCTGCAGGCGGGCCACCATCTTTACGTGCTTCCTGTGTGCAGGTGACAGGAGCTTCTGTGATCAGAGCCAGTGTTCCTCACCTGCTTGGAGCCGAAGAAAAGTGCTTCAGAGCTGTCTAGCGAGTTTACGTGGGCGTCTCAGCTCAGTTAGATTTGAGGGATGTGAAAACTAGATTCCCGTAAGCTTTGTGGTGTCTCTGCGTAACGGATTAGACTGTGCTGCAGAAGGGAGAAGCAGACGCCAGGATTCAGGCCAGAGCTGTGGGTGCAGAGTTGCAGTTGAAGCAGTGAGAGTAGGCACTCTGAAGGAGGCGGCACCAAGGGAACATGGACAGCAGGGTGAGAGGAAGCGGACTGGTGAGACCGCACAAGATGTCTGTGACGATCGAATGAGAGTAGCAGGCATGTAGGAGGCAAACCTAAAGTAGTGGGTAGTATTCTGAAGACCAAAGCCAGGCGTGGTGACGCATGTTGGTAATCCGAGTACTTGGGAGGCTGAGACAGGAGGATTGCAGATTTGAAACTAGCTTCAGCAACTTAGTGAAGCCCTCCACGGTTTAATGAGACCCTGTTTCACAATAAAAGAATAAAGTAGAGCTAGGGGTATAGCTCAGAGGTAGAATGCCCCTGGGTTCCATTCCCAGTACCACGAAAATACATCAATAAATCCCAAAGCAGGAGAGGTTGTGGGTATAGTAGCAGCATGTTTGTAATCCCAGCTACTCAGGAGGTTGAGGCAGGAGGATCACAAGTTTAAGACCACGCTGGGGAAATTGGCAAGGTCCTGTCTCAAAATAAAATTAAAAAGAAAAGGTTGGAAGCTGAGGTTGAGCTCAGCGGTAGACCTAGCATACCTGTGAGGCGTCCTGGGTTTGATTGCCAGTGTCTCTCACACACGCACACACACACACACACCCTTCTAGAACACTGGAGAACTGGGTGCAGTCGGCCTGAGAGGACGTCGTGTGGTAGATTAACGGGGCAAGAAGGACTCCGTAGGTTCAAGTAGGCGCGGGCCACTTATTTGGGGATTTCCTCTGTGTTAGTGGTTAAGGAGAGCTGGTCGCGCAGTCAGCTGGGGGCTGGCGTTGTTATTTTTTCCTCTGAGAAAACTTTACGTTTAGAGACAAGGGAGGAGCCGCTGAGGACTGGAGGGCTGTCGCTCCGGTTAACTCCTCTCCTGTCCCCACTGCGCTCCCCGTCCCATGGGGCGCCGCAGCCATCGCCGTGTGCCACGGCGTCCCCCTCTCATCACTCCTGAGCTTTTGGAGAGTATCATTTCATTCCCAAGCTCTGTGAGGACCTCGCTCACTCTTCTCTCTGCTTTGTGATTCAGAGCACGCTGAAAACTAGTGTGACTGACACTTTCCCTGAATTCCCTTCAGTTTTAGTGACTCTCCCTATCAGGTTGAGTGTCCTTTAACGTTGAGGATTCTTTATCGTCGGCCAGCAGACTGATGCTGTCTCAGACCCGCTAACCAGTTCAGCCTTTTTCCATTTAGCCAGACACTCCCTAGCGTTGCCCCTGGTTTGGTTTACTCCATGCTCTTAGACCTGCCGTCTCTGTTACCTAGCATAAGCTCTCTACCGTTTTTCCTATCAAGAAGTCGTCTCTGGCTGGGCATTGTGGCACATGCCTGTAATCTCAGTACTTGGGAGGCTGAGACAGGAGAATCTCAGGGTTACAGACAGTGTTAGCAACTTAGCCAGGCCCTCTGCAACTTAGTAAGGCCTTGTTTCAAAATAAAAACTAAAATAGGGCTGGGGGGGTGTAGCTCAGAGTTAGAATGCTCCTGAGTTCAATCCCTGGTACCAGCCAGAAAAAGCCATCTCTGACTACGTAACATAGTGTGATAAAGGCTAAGTGCTTTTCACACTGGAGCTCACATCCCACTGATCTTCCCATCAACTTACGGGTTATGGCAGCGCTTTTCTTTACTGAAATGGACTAGAATTAAACCTTGTATTATTTGAGTTTCCAGGTTTTGATATCATAGATAGTGGTGTGAGCATTCTTCTCTACATGTTTCTACACATTCTTCAGGATAAACTACTGCAGGAGAAAATCAGAGTAGGGGAGGCTTTTAAGACTTTGGGTACCTAATGTGAGTTTTTCCCCAGAAAGATTCTTTTTAAACTTCCTCAGTGTTACATAAAAGTGCATGTGCCACTGTACTGTTATCAACACTGTATATTGTCTTTTTTTTTTGCCAATTTTGTGAGGAAAAATGGGATCATTTTAAATGTGACTCTCTTTGCTTATTAGTATAGCAAACTTTATTAATCTTTTTTTTAGTTTATTAAAATTAGAAGGAGTTTAAAATAATATATATTTGTTTTTATACAATATATAAACATTTACTTAACGGAATTTACTTTTAGTTAATATTTCTAATTTTTCTCATAGAGGTGGTGAATTTTGAAGACTCTGGCATTTCTTTACTTTGGCCTAACATGCGAAGCAGGCAGGGGATTGAAATAGAAGAGACTGTGAGCACTGTAGCAGCTGAAGTGCACGTGCACACGTGCACACGAGGGAGGGGCTGGGAGGGAACGCAGCGGCGCGCCACCACTGAGCTGCGTCCCGGCCGTCTCACTAAGGTGCCCAGGTTGGCCTTGGACTTGTGATCTTGTCTCAGCCTCCCAAGAGGCTGAGAATAAAGGCATGTGCCACTCTGTCTGGCTACTTTTATTTTCTTGTTCCTTAAGAAATTTTTAAAATTATTTTTTAGAAGAGGGCTATGGGGGAACATAATTGGCTTCCCATCCTTTCTTCTATACTCATAGTAAATAACTACTTTTGCCCATGAAAAGTTTTGTAATGAATTTTAGATAACATGCATAATTTCTAGAAGTCACATTAATGTTCTAAGCCCAGAAAATTTTGCTGGACTAAGTGTTGTAAGAGTTAATGGTCATTTTTTAAAGTCACATATAAACCTTGTCCATGTTAGTTAAAGGCAACTGGCCAGCTTTTCAGATAAGCTCTCATGCTGAAGCTTAGTAGGTGACTATGCATAAAATACAGGAGTGATACGACTCACATTATGATTTGTACTTATTTTAAGGACTTTCCATTATAACAAATAGAAAATGTAGGTTAAAGTAATGTAGGTAATTTATTCTTTTATATTTCAATGAAAAAGTGCCCTTTTTGAAAGCCACTTGGCGACTCTCAGGAATGCAAGATCTGTAGGAATAAAGTTGAAATTCGTTCCAAAAGCCGGGCGAGGTGGCGCATGCTTGTAATCCCAGCATTCGGGAGGCTGAGACAGGAGGATCGCAGTTCGTGGACAGCCTCAGCTACTTAGTGAGGCCCTCTGCAACTCAGTGAGACCCTGTTTCAAAATAAAGAATAAAAAATAGGGCAGGAGGTGTAGCTCGGAGGTTGAATGCCCCTGGGATCAATCCCCAGACCTGCAAAAAATAAAATAAATACATTCCTTCTAAATACAAAACCTTTATTTTACTTTTATCTTTTTGTCTTGAGCCTTTCAAGTGAATAGAGCAATAAGCGACTTTTTCTTATGTCTACAGTAGTAAATGGGTGCTCCTACCAGTATCTTCTCTGTGTTCATGTATTGGAGGCCTCATCAAGAAGATGGGAACTTTCCAGCTTCTAGATCAGATGTCAACAGAGAATGCTTATTAAATTCTTTTTTTTTTTTTTTAACTCTTTTGTGGAGATGGCAGTGTTTCCTATGGGTAGAAGTGTATGCTGTTTTTTTTTTTTTTTTTTTTTTTTGCAGGTCTGGGGATGGAACCCAGGGGCATTCAACCTTCAAACCACACCCCCTGCCCTATTTTTTATTCTTTATTTTGAAACCGGGTCTCACTGAGTTGCAAAAGGCCTCACTAAGTAGCTGAAGCTGTCCACGAACTGCGATCCTCCGGTCTCATCCTCCCAAATGCTGGGATTACAAGCGTGCGCCACCTGCCCGGCTTGTATCCTGGTTTTGAACTTAAAAATTGCTTAATACGACTTATGTTCAGGGTACAAGACTGAAATGATCACAGTAGTAGAGGTAGTTGTATTAATACTTCTTTCGCATAATTTGTAGCAATCATCTTGGGATAGTAAAGGCTATAGTTCAGTATATAGACGTCTAAAATATTTTTAATGTGCTAAAACTTTAATGATTCCAAGTGTTTCCTGTACTCCCCTCCCCTTTTTAAGGGAAAAGATACTAAAAGCAGGATATAAATGTTTATGCTTTTCTGTTTTGTTTTGGCTTTCTCGTGACCACTCCCTGGATTCTACCATTTTTACAACTACCCCCAATCACTTGATAATTCCTCATTTGAATTTTAGCTCCTTTTTTTTTTTGGTCAGTTTCTTTTGTTTGGCACTTGTTTATGACTTTCCCCTGCTTCTCTATTTACATATTTGTCTTGTTTTCTCTGTCTAGATTTTACTCTCCTTATTAAAGACAAGGATCTGTTTCTTTGTATCTTACTATAATATCTGTTACATATTAAGTAATTAAATTTTTGAGGTAGATATTTTTGAGGTAAATATTGATCAGTTGACTAGTAATTAATACAACCAATCAGAAAAATAATTTTCACTGTTAGTTATTGTTCCAAATATATATAGACGTTATTATATATTACCTTTGTGTAATTAGTGAAATTATATCTACTATTGAGGATTGCTTCATTTTAACATCAGTTCAACTTCAGATCTATCGATAGGGAGAGATGTAGGCAGCATAAGAAGGCGGGGGATACTTCCTGCCCTTGTGATGGTGCAGGACTACCAAGCGTAGTCAGCCTTCCAGAGATGCCAGTGGGAAAGAGTTCTCATTGGGTGGAGATGGGGCGGTCTGCCAGCAAGTAGCCCATGGAAACACCTCAGTGACATTCTAGCGGTGAGGCGAGCAAGGGTGCTGAGTACTGAAGACGGCATGGCGTCCCACTCCCCATGCCTCACATTTTACTGTTTATTGTTGAGTGGGTATTTGTTTAGAAGTGCCAAGAATGTGTTCATTGGACACTGTTAAGATACTAGGCGTACTCACTACTTTCTGCAGATAAATTGAAGTTTAAGTTCATTTGAGCTTCTCTTGATAGGAGACATGTACAAGACATTTTGTATTTGAATCTTTTTATTATGCTAATTCTTTGGCATTTGTTTTCTTTTGGCTGATTTACTTAGATTGCTGGAAAACATCTTAATTTTCATCAGTTTGATTCTAGTTAATTCAGGTTTATACCTGAATTTGTTATGTTTGAATTACAAAAGAAATATTCCCCTGAAAAGCAATTTTCTTGTGTTATTAGGCCTGCCAGAAAGGCAGAGTACTGTGTATCTCAAAACTTTTAAAACATGTGAAGAAAAGTTTAATCTCTTCAAATACATACTTTAAAGTTTTTTTTTCTATGAAGAACTATTTAATATAGTACAGCTTTTTCACAAATTCTCCATTAAACCGACTTTCTTTTAAGGCTTTTGTATTCTTTTATGTTTGTACTAACTAGCTCATACTGTTCAGAGAGCAGAATTATTGGAAAGGTGCATCCTCTGGGTAATTATTTCAGTGATGCTGCATTTTGGCATCATCAAGGGACTAAAAGAAAATTTATTTGCCTCATGAATATTATGTTCTTAGAGTACATTTTCCTAGATGTTAATTAGAAAGTCGCATAAGTCATTAGGTTGAATTTATGAAATAATAAGTTATAATTTTCATGATTTGATAAAATATCTGGATTGAAATATAACTTCAAGTTGAGCATGATGGCTCACGCTTGTTATCTCAGCATTTGGGAGGTTGAGACAGGAAGATCGCAGTTCGCCTAGAGCCTCAGCTTCTTAGTGAGGCCCTTTGCAATGACTGAGACCCTGTTTCAAAATAAAGAATAAAAAATAGGGCTGGGGGTGTAGCTCGGAGGTAGATGCCGGGGGGTTCCATCCCCAGTACCCCCCAAAAAAGGGAAAAATAAGTAACTTCAGAAATCTCCTATCTCTTGATATTTGCTGATGATAATCTTCTGGTTATTTTTAGATTAATTTGAAGTTTGGCATCAGAAAACCGGAGGCTCGGACAGGAACCGAGACCGACACCTGTACCGCGTGTGCGGGCACCTTGATCCTCGAGTTTGCTGCTTTAAGTCGATTCACAGGAGCAACAGTATTTGAGGTTTGCCTTTTCTTCTCTTTGGACTTCTGGGTGTTGGGCATAACTAACTTTTATTTGTCTTCCATAGCTTAACTCTTAAGATCCCATCAGTTGGAGGATTGCTGTTTTTTTAGTGAACTTTTTATCTAAGTTCCACTACCTGGTTTGTTTGTTTGTGTACTAAGGATTGAACCCAGGGGCATTCTATGTTTGAGCTAAAACCTCAACCTATTTCATTTTTTATTTTGAAACAGAGTCTTATTAAGTTGCTGAGGGTCTTGTTAAGTTGTTGCCTCAAACCTGCATTCCTTCCATCTCAGCTTCTCAAGTACTAGGATTATAAGGCATGCACCACTATGCCAGGCTCATTACATAATTTCTAATTTTTCAAAACAGAAGTCATTGGGAGGCAGCTATTTTAAGTCCAGTTTTGCAGTTTGTGCATTTTGCTTACAAAGTAAAATTTTAGTTTTATTCTTTAGATTATTTAGCTATATATAAATTTGACAGCTCCTTGACATCATAAATGTCTTTTTTGAAATATCTTTTGTCTATGTTTTATTTGTTAGACTTCCAAATGATTAGTTGGATTCCCGAAACTGTCACTAATTTTTTAAAACACAGTGAAATTTTTTCTTTTAAGTCTTGATTAAAAAATCTGGTCTGTGAATTTGTTTACTTCACAAGAATATTATATTCATTTACCGGAAGGCTGGTGTAAGATCCCCCACTCACTTGGTTTGGGTCTAGCTATGTATCACATTAAAAAAAATAAATCTGCCGGGCGTGGTGGCGCACGCTTGTAATCCCCGCGCTTGGGAGGCAGAGACAGGAGGATCGCGCAGGTTCGAAGCCAGCCGCGCGCGCTGGCTTAGGAGACCCTGTTTCCAAATAAAAATGTAAAAATAGGTCTGGGAGTGTAGCCCGGAGGTAGAAGGGCTTCCAGGAACCCCAGTACCACCAAAAAAAAAAAAAAAAAAAAAAAAAAAATCTCCTTAAGCCTGCCTTTGGAGTGCAGTAGTTAAAGCACTTTCTTTTTCTAACACATGACCTTGGGCTACTTGTCTGTGTATTTTCTTTGCTTTTATATTTTGTAACATCTTTTTATCCAAAGCCAAGAATTTGATCAGATTATTTTAATTTAGTTTCTAGTGGATAAAAATAAATGAATGAAAGAAAATGTTATTATAGGGTTATAAGTTTGGTATTACCAAATAAAGATTTAGTAATCTAGTTGATTTACTAACTTGTTACTGCCAAAGTTATATATCATTTAACAAGGAGGATCTGACTGGGTATGATGGTGCACATCTGTAATCCCAGCTACTCTTGAGGGTAAGGCAGAAGGACTGCAAATCAGAGGCCACCTTGGGCAACTTCATGAGACCCTATCTCATGATAAATAAAGGATGAAAGGTCTAGGGATACAGCTCAGTGATCAGAAGTAGAACCAGAAATTACTTTTGCCAAGAGAGCACACCAGCTTTGAAATTCTCTTCCAGATTCAAAATATGAGTCTCTGAGAGGTTTTCACCTTGTATTTAAGTGATAAATTTTGTTTTATTTTAAAAGTGGGGATTGAACCCAGGGCCATTTTTAAGACACTGGGATTACAGGTGTGCACCAGCACTCCTCGTGGGTGACAGAAATTACTGTTGTGCATTTAATTATGCCTGTGATTAATATAATTTAATAATGTCTGAATTTGAACCTGTACCGAAAGAGTAGCTAAAAATGGATGTTCTCAGAGCAAGACCACTGCCATTAAATAGCATTTTTGGAATCCTTCTTAACTAGACCGACAAGGAAACAGACAAGATAAGAGTTACAAATGATTATCTTGGAGATTTTACTTAATTCTTAAAATATCCATAGGCTTTTGATTTTTGTTTGTTTTCTTTTTGCCAAAGACATGCAGTTCTCCAAGTATGCTTTCCTTTCTTAATTATAGGAATATGCAAGAAAAGCTCTTGATTTTCTCTGGGAAAAAAGACAACGAAGTAGTAATTTAGTGGGTGTGACTATCAATATTCATACTGGAGACTGGGTGCGGAAAGGTACGTAAGGTGGGCTTTTAAAATCAAACCTTCACATCCTCATAGTGGCTGGGAAATAAAAGCTTTTCATCTGTGAAAATAATCATTGGGATAATATACTATTCCCCAGCTTAGTGGGTATAGCTTTACAGGTCCAGGGTATAGATGAATCACTATAATTAATTTATTATTTTTTTTAATGTGGTACTGGGGATGGAACCCAGGGGCATTCAACCTCTGAGCTACACCCCTAGCCTGATTTTTTTATTCTGGCCTGGCCTATACTTATTATGAGGTGCTCACTGATGTGACAGGGTCCTTTTGAGCAATGATTTTACTTCTGGGAATGTAGCCTGAGGAAATAGTACAAACTAGAGAAAATTGTTTCCAAAGATGTTCATCACATAATTTATAATACTGGGAAATTGGAAAATAGTTGAAGTGACCATCAAAAGCCAAGAAAATTATTTTATATCAATCCTGGAATATTAAGTTATTAAAATAATTTGGAAGTAGGGAATGAAACATATAGTAGTGTTATATAAACAAATAGGATGTCATATTATATAAAGAATATAATTTTTTTTTTTTTTTTTTTTTTTTGGTGTTACTAGGGTTCCTGGAAGCCCTTCTACCTCTGGGCTATACTCCCAGACCTATTTTTATATTTTTATTTGGAAACAGCGTCTCTTAAGCCAGCGAGGCTGGCTTCGTACCTGCACGATCCTCCTGTCTCCGCCTCCCAAGAACGGGGATTACAAGTATGCGCCACCATGCCTGGCAAAGAATATAATTTTGTCGGGTGTGGTAATGCGTGTTTGTAATCCTGGTATTTGGGAGGTTGAGATAGGAAAACCACAGGTTCAAGGCCAGTCTCAGCAACGTACTGAGGGTCTGTTTTCAAATAAAAAATAAAATGGGGCTAGAAGTGTAGTAGAGGTTGAAAGCCCCTGGGTTCAATACCCAGTACAAAAAAAAAAAAATGTAATTTTATGTTTATAAAAGACCTCACTGTAGAAGTAGAAAGGTGACCATTAGGTTGACAGGGAGAGAGTGGGGGGGCAGTGGGGAGTGAGATTGATCAAAGTGTGTTTTTATATATGTGCAGATATGTAACAACAGACCCCACCACTCTGCACAATTTAGGTATACTAATACAAAATTTAAAATAAAATTTAAAACACCCCTATAGAGAATCAAAGAAGGAAAATGTATTATGATATGTCTAATGAATTATCTTTTTTATACATTCCCATGTTTTCCAAAAGGGTTATTTATATATATATTTATTTATATTTATATATATATGTTTTCCAAAAGGGTTATTTATATATATAAAATTATTCTCTATACTTAAATAAATGATATAATTATTAACCAGATCATATTAAAATAAAATTGTTACCTTCATTTAGTATTACTATTTTTTTCTAAGTTTTATCTAAATGGTTCATGAAAGAGATCTGAATACTGGCTTCAGAGCTCTATAATTTTTTCCTTAACTCATGTTGGACCTTAGGTATGAATTAATTAACCATAATTAATTTGAATTAGTCATAATCTTTGACATATGCAGATGCTCTTGTCATTGGTCCATGGGCCATCTTATTTAGTCATTTTAATAAGCACCACTAATGAACCATTCATTACAATAGCAGCTTTCCTGACACTATGCTGCTCACATGGTCCTTGATTCTCCTCACCTTTGCCTCTTCCCAGCCGAAGTAACCATTCTTATGTTGATCATTTTATTTCCATTCAGTAAAGTTGTATTACATCTCTATATATATTCTCAAAAAGTATAAACTTTATTACAGTATATTATATTGTATGCATCCTTTTGAGTTTTTTCAATTAATATTATGTTGCTAAGACTTAAGTATATTGTTGCATGAAGTTGTAATTTTTATTTTACTTTTTGTTATTTTGTTGAACTAATAAACCCTGAATAATAGGCATTCAAGTTGTTTGTAGGATTTTGCTATTGTGATAAGTAGTGTTGTGAATATTTTTGTAGTTACTCCAGTTGTACATGTGCAAGAGTTTTTCTTGGCTCTATATGCAGGAATATAATTTTTAGGTCATAGTGTAAATTCCTGTTGAGTTTTAGGAGATAATGTCAAATTATTTTCTAACGTTATTTTGCCATTATATACTTTCACTAGCAACATACATGATACTCTGGATTGGCATCCTCTCCAACCCTGTATATTATCAGACTTTTAAGGATTTTGTCAAACAAATGAGTATAAAAATATTATCCTGTTATGAGTTGACTTGTGTTTTCTTGATCACTAATGACTTTGAACATGTCTTCATATTTATTGGCAACATATATTTCTTTATTTTTGAGTTACATCATCCATTTGATGTTGGGTTCATGTGTGATTTTTAAAAGAAAATTATTTGTAAGTTTCTTTTTGTAGTTTTGATACTAATTCTCTTTGAACTTTGTATATTGCATGTATCTTCTTCCAGTTTATGACTTATCCTTTCATTTAAGTCCTTTGTAATTTTTTTTTTGTGTGTGTGGTACTGGGGGTGGAAACCAGGGGCTTTCTACCTCTGGGCTATACTCCCAGACCTATTTATATTTTATTTGGTAACAGGGTCTCACTAAGTTGCTGAGAGCCTCACTAAGTAGCTGAGGCTGGCTTTGAACCTGCGCGATCCGCCTCCCAAGCGCGGGGATTACAAGCGTGCGCTACCACGCCTGGCTCCTTTATAATTTTTGATGCAGTCAAATTTCTAAATTTGCTTTTATGGTCAATATGGTTTTGTCTTATTTAAGAATCTTATTGATCAGAGGTCTAAGGGATACTTTGGAATTATGAGTTTTAAAGTTTTGTTATTGATGTTGAAAATTATAAACCATCTTCAGTTGATTTGTGTTTGGAATATGAGGCAAAACTGATTATAGATTTCTCTTTTCTTTGAGATTTTAGAGGTGTCTTCCATTTTACAAATATGGGAAAAACATTTAAAACTTTTTGTGGTATTTATAGTTCAGTGGTATATATGTTATATATATATGATACTTATGATCTGTGTGACACCTGCCCTTTGAAATTTATTGAAGTATTCTTTGTTGTCTAAAATTTGGTCAGTTTTTGTAAATGTTCTACATATACTTAAGGAAAAATACTTTTTTTCCAAGTTGCATATAAAATTATCTCAGTTTGCTTAGGTACTAGTAATGTATAGATCCTAATTATTTTCTGCTTGCTTGACTGTTTAAGAATTAGCCCAGGTAGCCAGGCATGGAGGCACACACTTGTCATCCCAGTACTTGGGAGGCTGAGACAGGAGGGTTGTGTAGGTCCGAGCCAGCCTCAGCTGCTCAGGGAGGGAGGCTCTCAGCAATGTAGTGAGACCCTGTTTCCAAATACAATACAAAGTAGGTCTGGATGTGTAGCCCAGAGGTAGAAAGCAACTGGGTCCATTCCCAGTACCACACAGGATGTGTAGCCCAGAGGTAGAAGGCAACTGGGTTCCATTCCCAGTACCACACACACAAAAACCAAGAATTAGGACAGGTAGATGACATTTCCAGAAATGGTTTTTCTGTAGTTGTTTTTGCATTATATATTCTATTGGGTGCATTAATTTGAAATGGCTCCCTCTTTTTATTTGAACCCTCTGCCATTCATAGAGTGACCCTCTCCATTTCTTACAATACTTTTGTCTGAAAATATATTTTATCTGATAGTTATGTAGCTGCATCCACTTTATCTTGCATAGCACTTGCTTGATATAACTTTCTCTGTTTTTACTTTCAGTCTTTGCAACTGCTTATGCTCTAAGTGTGTCTTTTGTAAAATTTATACATCCTTAAGTCCATTATATGAGTCTTTGTCTTTTAATTGTGAGTTTAGTTCATCTACATCTATTGATATTTTAATGCATTTGGACTTATTTGTACCACTTTAATGTTATTTCAGTATGCCCCACTTTTCTGGGTTACATTTTAATTGATACCTCTATCTACCTTCTAAAAACATAAACTTTAGTACGCTCTCCCACCCCTTTGTCTCCCTCTACCTCATCCTTTATCCCGTTACACTGATATTGCATCAGTATTTAGTTCTTATCAATATGTTTTTTCTTTTTTTCTCTTGGTCTTAAGAGGATTCTTTTTTTGTCTTTTCTCCATCTCTTTTTATTTAAAGATAACAAACTTTATTAAGAAATTTACTTGTACTTTGTATGCCGTTTATAACATCTGGGTTTGTCTTCTTATTTAATAAGGTCAGACTTGAACTGACTTGTAATCCCAGTACTTGAGAGGCTGAGACAGGAGGATCGCAGGTTCTCCACCAGCCTCGGCTACTTAATGAGACTCTGTTTCAAAATAAAAAATAAAATATTGCTGGGGGGTGTAGCTCGGAGGTAGAATGCCCTGTGGTTCAATCCATGGTACCAAAAGTAAATAAATAAATAAATAAATAAATAAATAAATAGTCACACCTTCCACCTGTAGGTTCTGCTTCCACAGATTCAACCAACTGTGGATTAAAAGTATTCAGAAAAAAGTTGTATCTGTACTTTTTTCTTGTCCTTATTTCTTAAACAGTGTAGTATAACAATAATTTACGTATTGTTTACATTGTATTTGGTATAAGTAACCTAGAGATGATTTAAAGAAAATGGGAGGATGAGCATAAGTTCTATCAGATTCTATACCGTTTACATAAGAGACTTGAGGATACGGAATACTGAAATCAGTCTCCTGCAGAAAGGATTGAATTTTATCCCAGACTGTTCAGCAGGAACCTTATATGCTGGGACCTTATATGCCTAACAGTTGTTTTATTGTGGGTTTATATTTGGTTGTATGTAATTTTTTGTTTAAGGTATTTTCCCTCAGATTTTTAGAATTATAACTCTATTCTTACATCTTGTTTAAAAAATGTCATCTCATTCTTATATTTATGCCTTTATATGTGATCTTCACTCTTTTTAGAGGATTATAAATATCAAAAACTAGGAGAAATTTTTTAACGTGTCATTCTAATTCTCAGTATAGGTTTTCCTGTTTCTCCTTTGATACTATGTGGGCCCTTTCAATTCAGATCTTTCTTTTTGATTCCTAAAAATAACATTTTAAAGGTATTATCTTCATTTTTATTTGTTTTCAATTCCTGTTACCTAAATAATTTTCACTTGTACTTCTATCCTCTATTTATCTTTTCTAATATCTCATTTTTAAATAAGACCTTTGTAACCAATTTTGCAAAGTAGCAAACAGTTATAGCAAGGGAACTATTATTCACATAATAGGGTAAATATTTCTGTAAATGTATATTTTTTACTTTAAACAGTATCATGTTTAGACTATTTTTATTGGTGTATTAGTATCCTCATTTGTACTCTATAATTATCCAGACTTGTTTAATGAAAGATTATATTTATATGTATTTTCTATAGATAGTGGAGTTGGAGCAGGGATTGATTCATATTATGAGTATCTGTTGAAAGCCTATGTCTTGCTTGGAGATGACAGTTTTCTGGAAAGATTTAATACAGTAAGTTGATCTAATTTTGTATTCTATAGTTGATTCATTTGAGTCCAGATTTTAATAGAAAATTACCTGAGTGACTAAAAATAATTTTTAAAAATCTATAGTAGATTTTTATTAGTATTCCCTGATATTGGAAAGGGACAAAGTAAAAGCTACATACATTCCAAAAAATAAGTACACAAAGTAATTTTGTTTTAATCCACCAATAAGTGATAAAATATGTAGATTAAAGTTTGATCTTTTCTATAAGGAAGAGAAATTTTTAGAATAAGTTACAGCTAGCTTTTTTTGTTGGATTCCAATTCTGTTTGAAATCTTGGAAGTTTGGTCTAGCCCTTGATCATACCAAACGTATATCATTTTAACACTTAGAGAAACTCTTGAGTATTCATTTCAAAAGCAAGTTCATAGTATTAAGACTGGATCAGTACTGCCGGCTTAAGTTTTTTGGGAGAGGGAGAGGATTGTTGAATTGGACTGCCTTTGTAATTGAAATAAACAAATTAATTTGGCATACTCATCCGCTCTATCACTATCTTTTTTTGAACATAATTTACCTTTTTTTCTTTGTCCACACATCAGTTCACCCATATTACATATGATGCAATGGTTAAAAATATGGGAGAGGAGCTATGAGTGGTGTCGCAGTACGTGGAAGGCTGAGGCTGGAGGATGCGGGTTTGAGGGCAGCCTCA
Organism: Muscardinus avellanarius; assembly: GCF_963383645.1. Taxonomy (NCBI): domain Eukaryota; kingdom Metazoa; phylum Chordata; class Mammalia; order Rodentia; family Gliridae; genus Muscardinus; species Muscardinus avellanarius. Next base: position 102,986,336 of record NC_137793.1, read on the forward strand.
GCAATGTAGTGAGACTCAGCAACCTGGCGAGACCCTGTTTTAAAACAAAAAATAAAGACGGGCTGGCGGTGTAGCTTGAAGGTAGAAGTCTCTCTCTCACACACACACACACACACACACACGCACGCACGCACGCACGCACGCACACGCCCTGCTTTAAGCCCTGAGTGAGGCTTTGTCACTGTGAGCAAGTAACTAACCTTGCTTATTTTTATTTCTCATCTGCAGACTGAGGGAACGTATGGTATTTGTAGAGTTACTGAGAGGACTAAATGAGCTATGTGTATAAAGTGATTAGAACAGTGCCTTGACAGACGGCAGGTAATCAGTAAGAGTGAGTGAGTAGCAGACAAGCTAGCAGAGCAACAAGAACAAAACAACTTATTAAAGACCCAGTGAGTAATCTGTTGAATACTCTAAACATACCATCGTAGCCGCGTGTGGTGGCGCACACCTGGAATTCCAGCTTTTGGGAGGCTGAGACAGGGGATTGCAGTTCAAGGACAGCCTCAGGTACTACTTAGGCCCTTTGCAACTCAGTGAGACCCTTTTTCAAAATAAAGAATAAAAAATAGGGCTGGGGTTGTAGCTCAGAGGTAGAATGCCCCTGGGTTCCATCCCTAGTTCTGTAAAATAATGATAATAATATAATAAAAAATAAAATACTATCACATTATTTATTAGGTAATAAGATTTTCTGAAGGTGAGTTGGGACAGCTTACTTATTGTTGTTTCATTAACATAGCTATTCCTGTTTTTTCAACTGAGAAATATCGAGGGAAAGGGAGGAGTCTCTAAGAGCACACAAGTGAAGCTAAGAGACAGTGAGAGGGAATAGATTGGGTTTAGCAGTAGTGAATGCCAGAACACTATTAGTTAAGAAGGGACCGAGCTTCCTGGCTATAGGAGAAAACTAATGATCCCAAGGTCATTGGGCGTATGTTAGAAAGGTACACCGAGCACGGGCTAATCCCAAAGGAAATAGGGTGTTCAGACGTATTCCCCTCAGAGCCCCATATTAAACATAGTCACCGGTATTCTACATCTGACTTAAAGGACATAGGCGAATATGGATGTTTTAGAAGGATTTCAACCTAAAATAAATAGTGCCGTGTTAATAGATAAATGAGAGATCATTTATAAAAGTAGAAGTTTATAGGCTTCACTGTGCAGTTTGAGGTGCTTGGACTAGGGAATCTTTTTCATCCACCTTCACACATACATTGTCACCGTCTTCCAGCACTATGATGCCATAATGAGATATATCAGCCAGCCGCCTCTTCTGCTCGACGTGCACATCCACAAGCCAATGCTGAACGCTCGGACCTGGATGGATGCCCTGCTTGCCTTCTTCCCAGGCTTACAGGTGTGCAAAATGCTCGCTCCTTCCTTCCTTCCTTCCTTCCTTCCTTCCTTCCTTCCTTCCTTCCTTCCTTCCTTCCTTCCTTCCTCGCGGGCCTGGGGGGATGGAACCCAGGGGCATTCGACCTCCGAGCTACACCCCCTGTCCTATTTTTTATTCTTTATTTTGAAACAGGGTCTCACTGAGTTGCAAGGGCCTCACTAAGTAGCTGAGGCTGTCCGTGAACCGCAATCCTCTGGTCTCAGCCTCCCAAATGCTGGAATTAAAAGCGTGTGCCACCATGCCCGGCTTGCAAAGTGCTTTTTCTTAATATTAAAAGAAAATGCAGCTGGGTGTGATGTTGCACACCTGTAATCCTAGTACTTGGGAGCCTGAGATAGGAAGATAGCATGTTTGAGACCAGATTTCACAACTTAGCAAGACCCTCAATGACCTAGTAAGATCCTGTTTCAAAGTTAAAAAAAAAAAAAAAAGGGAAAAGGGCTGGGGTGTAGCTTGGAGGTAGAATGGGTTTCAACCCCAGTACCAAAAAAAAAAAAAAAAAAAAAAAAATTAAGTGCGTTTATGATCTCTAAAGTTGAATGACAAAATATAGTTTCATTCTAAAGTTATATTAATACACATAGTTCTGTTTATATAATGATTATAGATAAAAAATTAACTCATATTTTATTCATATTTTTGCTGTTTTTGACTTCTAGGTCTTAAAGGGGGATATTAGACCTGCTATTGAAACTCATGAAATGTTATATCAGGTGATTAAAAAACACAATTTTTTACCAGAGGTAAGCAAACAATCTTTGAAATTTTCATTTACATATATTATAAATTGCTAATTTAAAGGAAGCGGTATCTTCAAAATATTTGTTTTTGTTTATTTGTTTGGTGGTACTGGGGTTCCTGGAAACCTGTCTACCTCCGGGCTACACTCCCAGACCAATTTTTATACTTTTTTATTTGGAAACAGGGTCTCTTAAGCCAGTGTGGCTGGCTTCAACTTGTGGGATCCTCCTGTCTCCGCCTCCCAAGCGCGGGGATTACAAGCGTGCGCCACCGCGCCTGGCAAAATATTTGTTTTTGTAATCAATTTTTTCCTGGTTAGTTTTTTTTTTTTTTTATACAGATTTTTTTTTTGCTTTTTTTATGTATTAGTAGAAGCTTAATTTTAGGCTGATGCTAATATTTGCTAATATTTATTAATTTTATGTAAAAAACAATCTGAACTTTGTGTTTTCAACCCTTCTTAAGCCTAGCCATTACAATATTATATCTGTCTTTCTTTTTTGTGGTGTTAGGGATCAGTCCCAGTGCCTTCCACGTGCTACGCAAGTGCTTTACTGAGCTGTGCCCCTAGCCCTAGAACTCTCTCATTTTAACTTTTATGTATACCTGTACCAGCTGGGGATGTCTTGTCACCTTTATTTCCTGAGATGTGTTTGGTAAAGACTATATTCATTAAATATATGTTGGCTGGTCCCACACACTCACTGGGAATTTGGAGAATGACAAGTTTTTCTCATGTTAACTGAGATTTTTTTTTTTTTTTTTTTTTTTTTGCAGTACTGGGGATGGAACCTAGGGACATTCTACCTCCAAGCTACACCCCCAGCCCTATTATTTTATTTTTTATTTTGAAACAGTCTCACTAAGTTGTAGGTGGCCTCACTAAGTGGCTGAGTCTGCCCTTGAACTGAGATCCTCCTGTCTTAGTCTCTCAAATACTGGGATTACAAGTGTGCACCACCACTCCCAGCTGCTTCTTTCTTCCTTTCCTTTCCTTTCTTTCCTTTCCCCTCTCTTTCTTCCTTCCTTCCTTCCTTTCTTTCTTTCTTTCTTTCTTTCTTTCTTTCTTTCTTTCTTTCTTTCTTTCTTTCTTTCTTCTGTGGTACTGGGGGTGGAACCCTTCTACCTCCAGACTACACTCCCAGACCTATTTTATATTTTTACTTGGAAACAGGGTCTTTTAAGCCAGCCTTGCTGGCTTCAAACCTGAGTGGTCCTCTTGTTTCCGCCTCCCAAGCATGGGGATTACAAGTCTGCACCACCATGCCCGGCAGTTCTTTCTTTTTTTAACATGATATTATGTGTGTTGTTAGTAGTAAATATTATTACTAGATTAATAGGATAAGACTTTAACAGCATACTTTTTAGCTTTCCAGAAGTGTACCCCTATTGATTTCTAAATTTATTGGTCCTTGTTCTATCCCTGATTATTGACTGTGACTACCATCTGTGAAATGTCTAAGCATTCCCCCAACTTAGAATGCTTCCTAAAGTATTTGTTTGGGAGAATATAGTTTTATTAGCCTTCAGGTAAGTAGGACTTGGCATTGGAGAAAGTTCATATCCATGAAGAATAAAATGATGTTTCAACTAAATACATCTATTGCAAATGAAACTGTTACTTGGTTTCCATAAGGAATTTACTTCCTTTTATTTTTCTTTCTTTAAAAAACAAACAACAACAACAAAAAAAACAGCCGGCATTGTGGTGCAATCTTGTAACCCAGCTTTCAGGAAGCTGAGACCACAGGATCGCAGTTCGCGGACAGCCTCAGCTACTTAGTGAGGCCGTTTGCAGCTCAGTGAGACCCGATTTCAAAATAAAGAATAAAAAATAGGGCAGAGGGTGTAGCTTGGAGGTTGAATGCCCCTGGGTTCCATCCCCAGACCCACAAAAACAAACAAACAAACAAACAAACAAACAAACAAAAAAATACAGTTGCCTCTGTTCTTGATTAAATTTCAGAGTATTATTTAAGTAATTCTCTTGTGTCATTCCACAAATTGATTTAAAGTTGTTATAAAAGAAAAAATATGCTAAAATAAAACTAAAATAAAAACACAAATACTTTAGAATAGCTAAGAGAATACATTTTCACTGTTCTCATCACAAAAATCTGGTAAGTGTGTTTAGGTCGTGGATATATTAATCAGATTAACTTAGCCATTCCACAGTGTATACATATAGCAAAGTGCCATGTACAACATATATGGTTTTTATTTGTCAATTAAAGAAATTTAAAAGGAAATATGAGAACCGTGAAAGTAATAATTAAGAGGGAAAGGTAGAGAAAAGGAGAAAAAAGAAAACACAGTTGCCCATGGATTCCCAGGCAGAGTTGCTGGGAGGGGCACTGAGGGGAGAGACACTGGAATGATCTTGGCGGGTAGTTGTAGTTTGGGTACAATTCGGGGGTGTTGAGTAAAATAAGGGGGCGGTGGGAGCACTCAAGCAGGCACTGGTGATTTTCTTTTCCCTGAGAGGGGGTGGCAAGCCAATATGTTTGGAAGTTGGGGAACTATGAGGATCCCTGCACTAGCATTACTGAACTTCATTACTCTATTACTGAGTTTTTCTGCTTTTCCTAAGTGCCTAAATGGTTATTTAAAATAATTTGTTTAGCCAGGTATGGTGGCGCACGCTTGTAATCCCCGCGCTTGGGAGGCGGAGACAGGAGGATCGCGCAGGTTCAAAGCCAGGCGCGCTGGCTTAAGAGACCCTGTTTCCAAATAAAAATATAAAATAGGTCTGGGAGTGTTGCCCGGAGGTAGAAGGGCTTCCAGAAACCCCAGTACCACCAAAAACAAAAACAAAAACAAATAAAATAATTTGTTTAATTGGTAAAAAGAGTAGCCTTTGCCAAAATGAATTGAGATTTTAATAGTGAAAGGAGATATTTGATAGGTGAATATAATATCATGATTGATATTTTAATCTTATCTGCTTATAGCTTTGTATGTGCTACTGTATATTTTAGAACTATTTGTTTATTTTTAACCACATTTTTTGCCAATTTATATGTTGTTTTTTTCAGGCATTTACTACAGATTTCAGGGTACATTGGGCTCAACATCCTTTAAGGCCAGAATTTGCAGAAAGTACATACTTCTTATATAAAGTAAGATAATTTGCCTTTCTTTGCTTTTTAGCCTCCATTCTCTGTTGACGTTCTCACTTTTAATAATAGAAACTGGTATTTAATGTTATAATGGTTGAATATATCACAGTTTATATTCATCTAGTCCATAAAGTCATTGAAAAGGTGCAAAACTTGGCATATAAATTGTGTGCCCTTTCAAAATATTTAAGTAAACATTCCTTTAAAGAGAAGATTTATATTCTAGAGCTGCGTTCTAAAGCATGTCTCTTGCCTTTCTTCAGTCAAGGAACCTTTTTGACATTAGACATTTCACCTAAAGACTGAGGTTTAGCAGCTTCTCAGCTGTTTAAGAACCTCTGTAAAACAGACCAAGGTTCTATGTGACATGCATTCCAGGGCCCAGTACAGTGCCTGGCACCGAGTAGTACTCATTAAATACTTGGTAAATGAATGGGTGTATGATAATATATAAAACATAATATGTATACCTATATTCTCCTTTTTAATAGGCTACAGGAGACCCTTACTACCTTGAAGTAGGGAAAACACTTATTGAAAATTTAAATAAGTATGCTAGAGTGCCTTGTGGATTTGCTGCCATGAAGGATGTCCGCACTGGAAGTCACGAGGACAGGTAAAGCATTCGCTAACATCCCCTTTCTTTAGGGTAACTCTGACACAACACGAAATACAGCTACTTGTGAGGAGTCAGATGAACTTAATGTTTTTACAGAGGGTATTGGAGGATGGAAACTTTAGTTCATTGTGTTTTTTTTTTTTAACTCTCTTGAATAGACTTATTTTAAATTGTTTGAAAGGTTTATATTTTTATCATAGTGCCTAGTATGTAATAGGTACTCAAATGGTTCTTAAGCAGAGGAGTGAATGATTATTAAATATCAAAACCAGCCAGGTGTGGTGGTGCACGCTTGCAATCCCAGCGCTTGGGAGGATGAGACAGGAGGATCACAGGTTCGAAGCCAGCCTCAGCTACTTATGAGGCTTTCAGCAACTTAGTGAGACCCTGTTTTCAAATAAAATATATTAAAAAAAAGGTCTGGGAGTTTAGCCCAGAGGTAGAAAGCCCCTGGGTTCCATCCCCAGTATCATAACAAACAAACAAACAAGTAAATATCAGAACCTTGGTATTAGGAGTATTAGAATTTTCCCTTTCCCTCGTTGTTAATAGTTTTATTTTACTTATGATAGAAAGATGATGACGATGAAAGATCTGGATTATGATTCATGGCCAGTCAACGGTTCCTGTCTTCTTACTCTCTTCCCAGCTGGAGGGTGGGGAAAACCTGTGGCAGTTGTGTTTTGTTGGATTTTAGATAGATGTGGGTAACATGAAACACTCAGGCTGTGAAAAGCATGGTTTAGTCAATTTGGTATTCACTAACATGCCAGTTATTCCAAGATCATGCTGTCTCATCTCTGGATGAACAGCAAAGCAAGATAGTTCATTCGGTTATCAAATGTCCAATCATAAATCCTTACCAGGGCCTCTGTGTGCCAGCACTATACTAGTTTTTAAGGATTAAAGATAGGAAGACAGGTCCAGTCTGTCATCGAATCACTGAAGACAAGCAGATAGATGAACAGGATTTAAAAGCATGGCAGAAGTGCTCTGAAGCATACAGGGATGTGAAGTGCAAAGTGGGGCGTGATGGCAGTCACTGGGAGGCTCCTGAGTCCTGTAGGATGAGCAGAGAGTTAGGAGACGAGACTGGGAGGAGCCTCAGGCAGAGGGCCGGTCTTCCCGTGAAGCAGCACCCCTCTGCTCTTTAGTCTTCACCTAGAGGTGAACCCTCTCCTGACCAGAGCCTATGAGAAATGGGTAGGTTTCTGGACACAGGCATACAGGTAAAAGCAAGAAATGAAAGCAGACACCCCGGGTATTTGTAACTTCTCCAAACACTTTATGTATTTAACTCATTCAATCCTTGTAACAGACCTCCAAAGTATAGCTTTGCTATGATCTTCATCTTAAGATTGAAAAGACCAGCCGAGTGCAGTGGCCCACCCTGTCATCCTGGGACTCAGGAGGCTGAGACAGGAGGATCACAGGTTCAAGGCCAGCCTCAGCAACACAGACCCTGCTTCAAAATTAAAAGGGCAGAGGTGTGGCTTGGAGATAGAATGACCCAGAGTTCAATCCCCAGTACTAGAGAGAGGGAGGGAGGGAGGTGGAAGAAGGAGGAGGAGAGGAAGGGAAGGAGGGGCCAAGGTAGAGAAAATAGGGAACTTGTTTACACAGTAAGGCTAAGTCAGTTTTTTTTTTTTTTTTTGCAGTACTGGGGATGGAACCCAGGGGCATTCTACCTCCAAGCTACACCTCCAGCCCTATTTTTTATTCTTTATTTTGAGTCAGGGTCTCACTGAGTTGCAAAGGACCTCACTAAGAACTGAGGCTCTCCGTGAACCGCGATCCTCCTGTCTCAGCCTCCCAAATGCTGGGATTACAAGTGTGCGCCACCACACCCAGCAGTCTAATTCAGAATTCTAATGAAAGCACATTGGCTTCTGACAACTATGTTATATTGGCAGTTCATTCAGAGAACAATAATTAAGCACCTACTATATGCCAGGTACTTTATACTTGGTTATAGGGATGGAAAGATAATTGGAACTGGTCCCTGCCCTCCGATTACTTGTAGTTAGTGTTTGTCAAAAATAATTATAATCACATGATATGTGCTATAGTAGAAAGAGGTAACTAGCTGAGGAATTACAAAGTTACCACTCACTCTGTTTAGAGAGTTCCATTTTACAAAATTTTGAATCCTTTTTTCCCCAACCAAATATTATTCTTATGGCATTGTTTCAAGACCTCTCAGCACTTTGTTTCATTCTGATCATGCTCCAGAATGTAGCATCCCCCACAACAGCATGCCCATGGGCTGGGGATGGAGCTCGGTGGTAGAGCATCTGCCTAGCAGGTTAAGTTCCAACAACAACAACAACAACAACAACAACAACAACAACAACAACAGCTACTACTCATGTCCAGAGTTAACCAACTTGAACATAACCAGCACTCTTGCCATCTGTATTCAGGCAAGGGATGGTTAGGTGCCTGCAGTCCTGATGGACTGTGCCCTCAGCCCAGCGAGGACCACTGCTGCATCAGCTTGCTGCTCCTTGTGGGGATGTTTGACCTCTCTGCTGCTTTGGGTCCAGCGAATGACTGGGAACCACTGATGCTCATTGTACTGTATTATTACACGTGCTTTAGACTTCTTAGCTTACTTTGTTCAACTCACAGTGAGCTTGTGACTGACCCTGACCTAGCCTGCTGACAAATGGACTTCTCCATCCTGCTCTTGAGCAGCCTTTATAAAAAATTAAAAAAAGATTTTATTGTGCTGGGTGCGGTTGCACATGCTTGTAATCCCAATACTTGGGAGGCTGAGACAGGAGGATTGCTGTTTGCAGACAGCCTCAGCTACTTAGTGAGTCCCTCTGCAACTTAGGGAGACTGTTTCAAAAATAAAGAATAAAAAAAAATAGGGCTAGAGTTGTAGCTCAATATGCACCTGGGTTCCAAAACAAACAAACAAACAAAAAATATATATTTATAGCATAAACTTAAGAACTTTATATCTACTATAGACAAAAAAGAGAAGTTGAATGTCATCTCTGTAACCTAATCACAGCTAAACTACTTTTTTGGTGATCTGCAGCTTGGATAAGCAAATCTTAAATTGCTCTCATCCAAATTGTTGGGAAGAATTTTGGATGGATTCATGACCAGTGCCTTGCGGCGAGGCCCTCAAGAGCTGTTAACACCAGGCTGTGTATTTGGTGGCTCATTCCGACCTGGCACTGCCTGTCAGCTCTCTGACACCCATATATTACCCCCTCCACACACACATATGCTCTTCAAATGGAAAATATATTTTCCTAATGTCATGATTACTGAAAAGAATTTAAATGGCAAAGAAGATTATCTTTTTAAGACAGGCATTGTGGCGCAAGCTTGTAATCCCCGCACTTGGGAGGTGGAGTCAGGAGGATCGCGCAGGTTTGAAGCCAGAGACTCTGTTTCCAAATAAAAATATAAAATACGTCTGGGAGTGTAGCCTGCAGGTAGAAGGGTCCCATCCCCAGTACCACCAAAAAAAAAAAAAAGAAAAAAGAAGAGTATCTTTTTAGACACTCTCCCCTACTTGCCTAAAATGAGTTGTTAGCAGTTGGATGGTCTTTCCGCCTGTGTGCTCGCGTTTGTGTCTATCTTCATGGCTTTTAAATACAGGTCTTGATTGTGACACATAATACTCAACGTGCTCGTTTTACCCAATTCATATCTCAGTGACATACCACGTCTTACTCTTCTAATGTTTGCAAATCATGTTTTATAATTAGTTCTCAAATTTGCCCATTAACAATCTTGCTCATTAGTCTGTAGTTCACAAAATAATATTTGCTTATGATAGTTACTATCAGCCTTTCAGCAAAGGTTAAATTATGATTTGACAGGAAATGTTTTTTGTTTGTTTTTGTCTGTTTTAACAAGATTAACATCCAAAGCGGGCAAAAAATGTTTTGTTTCAAAATAAAAAAATCATTTATATGTAGGGGAAAGGAAAGCTATAGTTTTGATCTCACATATATACTAAATAGTTAACATATAGCCTCTTATCTAGTCTTTATACCGATGTTATGAGTATATTATGTTTCTTTTACAGAAGAATAAACAGAAGCCACAACTCTTACATAGTCAGTGGTCACAGAGCTAGTTAGAGGATCTGTTTCTGAAGCCCATGGTCTTTACTATTGTGTCTTTTGCCTCCAGCTCATTCTTTAGTAACTCTTTAAACTTTAATTCAGTTTAGTAAACATTGAGTGCCTACTGTGTGCCAGCAATTGTGCTTGGCCAGAGGTGTGATGCTATGCAACCTGTCCTATAAACTCTAAGTTATTTATTACTGCCAAAACCTCGGATGCTGTGGAAGATAGTACATTTGATTAAATCTGATGTTGCTATAATTTTATCTACCAGCTGTCCTTTTTTCTTGACAATTTTATTTAAACTTTTCCTTAAGATCTTATTAAAACATTATAACATTAAATCATTTGTAAAGGCACATACACTTCACTCCCATTGTTTCTCCACATTCTCTTCTTAATTGGTATATAAATATTTATAAAGTTAGTTCATATGACTGTGTTGTACATTTTCTTGTAACTTTTTATAAATGATTACCTTTGAGACCTTATTTATCATGTAAGTGGCTACATAATAAACATCATCAAAGGTGTATGACTTTAAGCAGTTCTGTTAATATTAGCTGAAGAGTCTCATGTGGTCTCACTAATTAAATTCTTCTGGGTGACCACTCTGCTGCAGATTCTCTATAAGAAGTAGAGACCTTCCCCCATTAGAGAGCCCACAGAAGAACCTGGTTTGCATTGTTGACAAGGCTGGTTTGTGTGTGTGAGGCATTCCCTCTGGTCTTTTTTATTTCTTTGCAGTATACTCAGAGGCACAGTTTTCTAAACTGTGAATTGATGGATGTATCCTATAGTTCTTTGGACATCCAAATTGGTGTAAACAGATTCATCGGCCTTGATTCTATGGCCTTCAGATAGTTGACATTTAGAGGTTTTTAATGCTCATATTTATTTGTGACTTTTTGTTTTAGAATGGATTCTTTCTTCTTGGCTGAAATGTTTAAATATCTTTATCTGTTATTTGCTGATAAAGAAGACATTATTTTTGACATAGAAGACTACATCTTTACAACAGAAGCTCATCTGTTACCCCTCTGGCTCTCTACCACAAATCAGAGCATCGCTAAAAAGAACACAGTGAGGTTTTTTTTAATGTTTTATTTTTTTTCATTTCTATATATTTGTTTTGTTTTCCAAGGAAAAAAATAGCGCGTGACTAGAATTTAATAAATATGTGTATGGTGTGAAGAAAAATACATATAATTTATTTTATTTTATTGCATCCTTTGTACACTTTGTCTCATAAAATGTTTCTTTTTTAATAAATCATAATGTTAAGTAAAATAGTTATTTTTTATTTACATGATGTTCTTTTATATTGTAGACCTCAGAATATACAGAACTGGATGACAGCAATTTTGATTGGACTTGTCCAAACACTCAGATTCTCTTCCCAAATGATCCGCTGTATGCCCAGAGCATTCGCGAGCCCTTGAAAAACGTGGTGGATAAGAGTTGTCCTAGAGGCATCATCAGAGTGTAAGATATATCGTTGTTTTACTTGTTGATATCAATTATTAGTAAATGATAGAGCATAAGGAACACACACCAGTAGTCAAGAAGACATTTACTTAGACCAAAAATACTGAGGTATGAAGTTATCAGTGATTAGAAATTATTAGTAAGGTTTATTTTGCAGTAATATCTTTTTTTTATTATGAAGGTTTTCAATATATCTTCTTTTTTAATTTATTTATTTTTGGTGGTACTGGGGTTCCTGGAAGCCCTTCTACCTCCGGGCTACACTCCCAGACCTATTTTTTATACTTTTTTATTTGGAAACAGGGTCTCCTAAGCCAGCGTGCACGACTGGCTTCGAACCTGCGCGATCCTCCTGTCTTTGCCTCCCAAGCGTGCACCACCACGCCCAGCTAATATATCTTCTTTTAATAAACTAATAATGGTGGCAGCATTTAAAAGTTTTTAATTTCTGTAGCTCATTTTTATGCAGGATAGTTTTATCAAATATATGTATAAGAAAATATTTTTCTTTATTTTATAGTTTTTTGGTAGTGGAAGAATAGGAATTTTTGTTTTTATTTATGGAGGTGCTACTTATTTTTGGTTGAATTTTTTTCTGGCTTAATGAGTTATATTAAGTCAGTTACATTAGAAAGGCCATTAGAAGGAAGTAAAAAATAAAAAAAATTAAGTGAGCATTATCATTCCTATGACAAGTATTGTTTTGCTTTTAAAATATTTGAAGAAAGAGCCAGGCGTGGTGGTGCACACTTGTAATCCCTGCGCTTGGGAGGTGGAGACAGGAGGATCACGCAGGTTCGAAGCCAGAGAGACCCTGTTTCCAAATTAAAAAAATAGGTCTGGGAGTATAGTGCGGAGGTAGAAGGGTTCCATCCTCGGTACCACCCAAAAAAAAAAAAAAAAAAAAAAAAAATATATATATATATATATATATATATACACACACACACACACACACACACACACATACATACATACATATATATATTAGAAGAAAAACCTGTGTTTTTACAGAAAGATACCAATTGTAAATCTTTAAGCAAATCTCTTCTGTACTTTCAAATAGTTACAGTACTAATACTGCCTTATATAGATGACATATGTACTTTTATAGCTGAAAAATATATTTGAAAGCTGTACCACTTACTAATAACCTAAGTTACATGTAAAAAATAACTGCTTCCAGTTATTACAGATTCACTAGTTCTAGCAATTTTGCAAATATCTTTGGCTTACCTATACTAGTCAGTAATTTTAACTTGTAGGTTTTTAAGCCTTGCTTATCATTACTTTTAGCAGAGAGGAGAGTTTCCGGAGTGGAGCTAAACCCCCTCTGAGAGCCAGAGATTTCATGGCCACTAACCCTGAGCATTTAGAAATACTGAAGAAGATGGGGGTGAGTCTGATTCACCTCAAAGATGGGAGAGTCCAGTTGGTCCAACATGCAATCCAAGTAAGACTTTGCTATACTAATTAGACCCTTGTCTCTTCTCTGCCCTTTTGGGTCTCCTTAGCTTGAATAAGATAATGGCATTTGGCTTGTTAAAACTTTAAAGCTTTTAAATTAGGACTTTAGGACTTGGAAGTGTTTTGAAAAGTCATCTAATTCAGCCTCTTCATAGTGTAAGTGAATTAAATCAGGCTGGATAATTTGCTTATGTTAATGTAGTCAGATATAATACTCCAATATAATTTTCTGTTTCTGTTCATTGTTTTTCCACTGTACTTTTAGCTAGAGCATAACTTTTAAGATTTATTAATTTCTTTTAATATTTATATCTCAGTGTTTTACATTATATTAGTTCCCAAAGAGCTACTGAATCTAAGCAATTTATTCACCATAGAAATAAAAATTTACGTGTATTTATGCCTAGGAAAGGGGAAATTTTTGTTGATTTTTACTTTAAAAGTGTTCATAACATGAGACATTTATATTATGCAAAGCTACGTAGTTTACTAAGTGACTTCAACCTAGAACCATATTTAGGTATCCTTAATCCCAAATTCAGCCTCCCCTTAACCTCAAATGTTTCTCAGATTTTTGTCTTATCTATATTCTTGCCATATCTGTCCTCCATTAAAGAGCATTCCTCCTCCTTTCTGTTTTACTCACTCTCCCTAGCGGTGAAACTGGCCACCAGTGATGTGATTGCCACCAAATAGCCTCTTGATTCTTAAAAGGATTTAACTTTTTTTTTTTTTAACTATTCACTGATCTCTTAAGCGGTTTTCTTTTTTGGCTTCCTGGACATTCCAGCAACTTAGTTGTTTGTTTGTTTACTTCTCTGTTCAGTGCTTTGTAGATCCCATTACAGCTCTCCTCCTTGACACCCCCATCAGCATAGGCACCCCCTACGAATCTGGATGACATTCTTTTCTTTTTATCCTCTTCTTCAGCATCTTCCTTATTTCTACAAGCTCAGGTATGATCTTCATACAGATAACTTCTTAGACCTATGTATGTAACCTTGATAACTAATTATAATCCTCAACCTAACTTTAGTTACCTGTTATAAAGTTCTGCGTCCCAGTCTCAGTCTGTCCAAACATGAATTATCTTTCCTTTTTTACTCTCTTCCTACCCCCACCTCAACACATTCTTTCTTTTTTTGTTCTCCTTGTCAACAGACCCTCTCATCCTTCTCTAAGTCATCAGTCCTGGAAACTTTAGAATGGGTTTGAACTCTTACTCTCCACTCTTCTTTATCTTTTGACTCCCATCAGTTCCTCTTGATTTTTTTTTTGGTAAAGTGTCAAGAATTCATCCTCTTTTTCTAGGATAGGCATTCTTCAACTATTTTCTTGGTTAAGATTCAATTCAGGTATTATTGTAAAGCTTTCTCAGATAAACAGGAAGGGATAAATGAATGATGTGTGCTTGTATGTCACTACCATCTTGTACCCCTTTAAGGTGTACGACTGCAATGTACCAATAAAAGAATGAAAAAAAAACACAAGAAAAATTAGTTGTTTCCTTATCTGTGGTCTTATTTTACTTCCTTGTTTGGACATTTTGTTATAGTTAATTTTGCATGTCTTTCCCTCTTAGAAGCAAACTTGACTTGCGCGTGCCTAGGCGACTGCTGGGATAGAATAAGTGCCTGGTACACGTGCTTTGAATGTACTGGTTCGCAATTTGGAGGAGGGTCAGATATGAAGTTTATTTCCTCAAAGGGGGAGCTTGTGGGGAAAACAAGCCATTTGTCCATTTGGGCATGAAGTTTATTTCTTCCAAGGGGGAACTTGTGGGGAAAACAAGCCATTTGTCCACTTGGGCATTTGGCAGAAGTCCAGTTCTCAGTCTGCATCAAAAGTTTTTTATAGAACGAAAGAGACATGGGTAAAAGTTAAGATAAGTGGTTTTAGGAGGTATAATTTCTGGGTGTAATATTTTGGGGATGAGTATGGCCAGGAATATTTACTAGGGATGTCAGCTAAGAGAGATTTTGAGAAGACAGCTATGGTATGAGGCCTTTAGGAGATTAAAATATGGTGTATGTTCTCAGGAAAGAAGGATAAAATGAGTCTGTTTCTTCCACAGGCTGCTAGCTCAATTGATGCTGAAGATGGATTAAGGTTCATGCAGGAGATGATTGAATTGTCAAGTCAGCAACAAAAAGAACAGCAGCTACCTCCACGAGCTGTGCAAATTGTTTCGCACCCATTTTTTGGCAGGGTTGTTTTGACTGCTGGACCAGCTCAGTTTGGGCCAGATCTGTCTAAACACAAAGAGGTATGTCTACTTACAGTAGGCTCGTTGAAACTAAATTTTAAATATGAAATATTATCTAATTTCTTTATCACTAATTTAGTAATTTTCATTTACTTAAAAAACCTAGAGGGCTGAGGATATAGCTCAGTGGTAGAATCCTTGCTTATCAAATACACAAGGCCTTGGGTAAGATTCCAGCATCAAAACAAGATTATACTATATGAAAAAGAAAAATAAATAAAACCTAGGGGCTAACTGGGCATGGTGGAACACGCTTGTAATCCTAGTACTTGGGAGGCTGAGACAGGAGGATTGCAGGTTTGTGGCCAGCCTCAGCTACTTAGTGAGGCACTCTGCAACTTAGACCCTGTTTCAAAATAAGGAATAAAAAATAGGTATGGAGTATAGCTCAGAGGTAGAATGCCCCTGAATTCAGTCCCCAGTTCCACAAAACAAAACAAAACCTAGGGAATGGGGGCGTAGCTCACTGGTAGAGCATGTAAGTTTAGCATGGAAAGGGCCCTGGGTCCATCCCCAGCACTCAGAAAACTACAAAGCAAGGTGAAATATGGTTCAGAGTCTCTCTGACTTCTTGGTCTTTTCTCTAATTTAGTACCTTTTATGTAAAAATGATATTTAGACTTTCTAATAACTATTAGAACCTTTCTTTGGACAGAATCCTAACTCAGGAGCTCAATGTAGAAAAGAGCCCAGAGCAAAGCTGCTCTGGCTAAAGTGGAGAGCATGGGTCCCTGAGACCCCGAGCAAAGCTGGAGCACTATTCTAGTCCTTCAGGAAGCGAAGACCTGCCTAGCTGGACAGTTCACAAGTTTATCGCACCCCACTGTGCTGACAACCTGCAAAACTTTATTATTCCAAACTTATACTTTTTCTTAATAACATCTTTTTAAAGTGTGTAGAAGATTTATAGATTGTCCCATTCATTTATTCAACAATTATTAATTGCTTGCTATATGCCAATTTATAAAACCAATAAAGAAACATGTTCTCATGTATTTTACATTTTTAGGAGAGCAAAGGATATAAAGATATCTTTAAAATGATCAATTCTCTAATGAATTTAAATTTTAGAAAGAGTTGCTTATATTAAATCCTTTTTTTCTTCTTTCAAAAAATTTTCAGGTTAACAATAATGATTTAAAAATTACTCCCAACTGATTATAGGTGGCACATGCCTGTATTTCCAGTACTTAGAGGCTGAGACATTACAAGTTTGAGGATTACAAGTTTGAGGGCAGCCTCAGCAATTTAGCAAGACTGTTCCAAAAAATAAACAAATAGGCTGGGGATTTGGCTCAGAGGTAGAATGCCCCTAGGTTCAATCCACAGTACCTCCAAAATAATATAAACAAACAAACAAACAAACAAACAACTAATTAAATAAATAAGTAATAAAATAGGGCTGGGATGTAACTCAGAGTACTCCTGGGTTCAGTCCCCAATGCCACACACACAACACACAAAGTAATTAAAATCAAAATGACTCCAAGATATTGTAATGTGAGCTTGGATATGGAGTAAGTCTGCCTACAGGGCCCACCATCACCTCTTACTAGCAGTGTGACTGACAAAATCACATAACCCCAGCCTCAATTTCTCCATATGTAAAATGGAAATAATATTTATATTTTTTTAACTCAGAGCCACTATAAAGATCAGCTTTAATAAATTTATGAAAGATGCTTTCCACAAAGCACAGTGGAAATATTGGTTGGATACTATGATACACAAAATGTTTAAAGTAAAAATTTTTGCTAAGTATATATTAGGTATATTATTAGAAAATGAATTAATTTTAGTTCCTTTGTAACTCTGGATATTGAGATTTAGTGCTAGATTGTGATTTGAGAAAATAAAAGATGTAAGTTTCTTTTCTTTCCGACAGACAAGAGGATTTGTTGCGAGCAGTAAGCCATACAATGGTTGTTCGGAGCTTACTAACCCAGAGGCGGTGATGGGCAAGATCGCACTGATACAGAGAGGACAGTGCATGTTTGCAGAAAAGGCTCGAAACATCCAGAACGCTGGGGCCATTGGCGGCATCGTTATTGGTAAGTGATCCTGTCTGTCACTGTGCCGACCAGACGAGGTGGCTTTTAGAGTTTTTCCTTTTATTTCTAAAGTTTTATTAAGGAGTTTGTCAGCTGGGCATGGTGGCGCATGCTTGTAATCCCCGCACTTGGGAGGCTGAGATAGGAGGATCACGCAGGTTTGAAGCCAGCTTCCACTGGCTTAAGAGATCCTCTTTCCAAATAAAAAATATAAAATAGGTCTGGGAGTGTAGCCCGGAGGTAGAAGGACCCTGGGTTCCATCCCCAGTACCACCAAAAAACAAGAGTTTGTCATATTTTTATTTTGGCAACATTAAAGGACAGATAATTCAATGACTTAATATTTTCTATATAGCTGATATCTCTTCTGAAAGCCTTGATGTGGGCTTCTGTATATTAATATCAGTGAACATATTTGGGGTGAGGCGTGAGGGTGGTAGGAGTGGTAAAATTCCCAATATCACGAAACAGAAACTGCTCATTAGATCCAAGACACCTTAAGGCACTGAGACCTCCGTTCTTCCTCGCAGACGCAGGCTTTGGAGTTGAGACATGTGGGCGCAGTGCCTTGCTGTGCCTCGAGATTGTGATTTAACCTTGGCATAGATGCAGGGGTTTTTGTTTATTTTTCA
Organism: Muscardinus avellanarius; assembly: GCF_963383645.1. NCBI lineage: Eukaryota > Metazoa > Chordata > Mammalia > Rodentia > Gliridae > Muscardinus > Muscardinus avellanarius. The sequence goes on from NC_137793.1 coordinate 103,004,218, forward strand.
CTGTGTAGAATTTTTTTGAGGTACAGTGAGAATGGCAATAAGTATCTTTTAGATTGTTGTAAGGTTCGAACATAGCGTACGTAAACTTTGTAGGTATGATAGTAGACGTAGATATAAATACTAGCTGCTAGCAAGTTTTTATTTCCTTAGTTCTTTAGCTGCTGACGCTGGCTTTGAACCTGTGATCCTCCCATCTTAGCCTCCCAAGCACTGGGATTATAAGCAAGCACCACCATGCCTGGCTTCTGCGTCTTTATTCTATTGAAATGATCAGTTATGGGTTTTAAATCATTTTACTCATGTACTTCAACCAGTGGATTTTACTTTTTTTTTTTTTTATCTTATAGAGAAAAGCACTTAAAACATGACAAATAGGCCATGACTACCAGGGAAAATACAATTTTTTTAATGTTTAAAGCAAATAGGAGTTTACATTCAGATAGAACTAGAAGATCTAGGGTTGCAACCTAATTGTGAGTTCTTCTGTATAGCATTTCCCACAAGGAAAATCCATTTTGGACATACCCCCACTCAATTAGGATAGATTTCTGAGTTAAGAATAAATACCAAAACATTTAAAGGGCTGGGTACAGCTCAGTAGGAGGCTCTGGGTTTGATTCCCAGCACCATAAGGAGGGAAAAGACATTTAAAATAAATATTAGGGTTTATCTCTTTTAAAAACTAATTTACCATTTCCTTTGTGTACTTCCATACGGTCAATCCAGTGTTAATGTAACAAGTGAAAGCTATAGGCCTGGTGGTGCGTGCCTATAATCCCAGCTACGTGGGAGGCTAAAGCAGGAGGATCACAAGTTCAAGTCTAGCCTGAGCAGTTTAGCAAAACCCTGGCTCAAAATAAAAAATTAAAAAGATATAGCTCGGTGGAAGAGTGTGTCTAGGTCTCTAGTCTCACATGCACACACTGAATAAAATCATTAGTTCAATAAGTATTAAGAGAACTTCTATTTAATCAATCAGTAGGTGGCAAACTAGAGCTCAAATCCAGCCCACTCTCCATTTCTGTAAATCAAATTTGTATTGGGACATCATTGCCACCCTGATTTCCATATTGTCTGTACTTGTGTTGAGCTACATAGTTGGGTAGCTGCAGTAGAGACCTGCAAAGCCTTGAATTTTCACTGTTGAGCCAGTTATAGAAAATGCTGACTGACCTCTGACCTAATTCATCCTCTTAGCCGTGGGTAATTTCTACATTAAGATTATTTTTATTGAAGAACTTAATATCTTACAATCACTATTACTTTGATCATCTCTTAACTACTGACCAAGACTTAAAAATAGAAACATAAAGTATATAAAAAAAAGTATGGGACATATGCATCGATTTTCCTTTTTAAATCTGTGTATAGAATTTAGGTTTCACAATGTTTTGTGAAGTCTAATTCTCATGGTATTTTAGGGTATGCAAGGATTGTCATGTCAGATTTTTTTTGTGTGTGTGGTACTAGGAGTGGAACCCAGGGGCTTTTCTACCTCCGGACTATACTTCCAGACCTATTTTATATTTTATTTGGAAACAGAGTCTCACTAAGTTGCTGAGAGCCTAAGTAGCTGAGACTGGCTTTGAACCTGTGTGATCCTCCTGTCTCAGCCTCCCAGGCACTGGGATTACAAGCATGCGCCACCACATCCGGCTCAGATGTTTTTTTATTAATAGCAGTTAATTGCAGAATCCTATAGTAGATTCTATAACAAGAAATAATGACTTTTGTTTGCAGAAAATGTAATGTTTTAAATTTTTTATTCATTCATTTATTTATTTTGGTACTAGGGATTGAACCCAGGGGCTCCTACCCCTGAGCTATACCCCCAGCCTTATTTTAGTTTTTATTTTGAAACAAGGTGTTCTACCTCCGGACTATACTTCCAGACCTATTTTATATTTTATTTGGAAACAGAGTCTCACTAAGTTGCTGAGAGCCTAAGTAGCTGAGACTGGCTTTGAACCTGTGTGATCCTTCTGTCTCAGCCTCCCAAGTACTGGGTTTACAAGTGCGCATCCTGGCAAAAAATTTAATTTTTAAAGAGGAACTTTCTCATATTGTAACTTTTTCCCTCTAAATTACTTTCTTTCTTTTTTTCTTTTCTTTTCTTTTTTTTTTTTTTTTTTTTTTTTTTTGGTGGTACTGGGGATGGAACTCAGGGGCCTTCTACCTCCATGCTACACTCCCAGACCTATTTTATATTTTATTTGGAAACAGGGTCTTTTAAGCCAGATGAGGCTGGCTTCAAACCTGCGTGATCCTCCTGTCTCAGCCTCCCAGGCGTGGGAATTTCAAGCATGTGCCACTGCGCCTGGCTAAATTACTCTTTTTTTTTCTTTTTTTTCTGACAAAGCATTTTATTTTGTATTTATTGATTTTAATTGTATGTAAGTGAATAAATCAGAATTTCATTTTTATTATTATTATAAGAACAAAAACCACAAATTATCTTAAAATCATTTGGTGCAAGAGATAAAATTAAGATGGTTTAAGAGGGGAGATTTGTTCATTATACAGAAATGGATTATTTTCATTGAACCCAAGAGTAAAAAATAGAACTGGGATTCACCAAGAGGTTGAGTTTTTTGGTGGTACTGGGGATGGAACTCAGGGGCCTTCTACCTCCATGCTACACTCCCAGACCTATTTTATATTTTATTTGGAAACAGGGTCTTTTAAGCCAGATGAGGCTGGCTTCAAACCTGCGTGATCCTCCTGTCTCAGCCTCCCAGGCGTGGGAATTTCAAGCATGTGCCACTGCGCCTGGCTAAATTACTCTTTTTTTTTCTTTTTTTTCTGACAAAGCATTTTATTTTGTATTTATTGATTTTAATTGTATGTAAGTGAATAAATCAGAATTTCATTTTTATTATTATTATAAGAACAAAAACCACAAATTATCTTAAAATCATTTGGTGCAAGAGATAAAATTAAGATGGTTTAAGAGGGGAGATTTGTTCATTATACAGAAATGGATTATTTTCATTGAACCCAAGAGTAAAAAATAGAACTGGGATTCACCAAGAGGTTGAGGTAGGAACTAAAAGTCACCAGGAACCGGAATAGCTACCATTTCACATTTCTGTCCCATCTCTGTCTCTGGGTCCTTCTCGACTCTATTTTATTCTCCAGCTTGCTACCAGCCTGCTTTCTCTGTGCATCAGTTCCAAAATGGCCTTTTGAATGTGGTAACCTCAGCTCTGGGTCTCTGCCACTAACTGGACTCTGGTTCAGGCCAATCGAGAGTGAAATGGTCTGTGTGTGTGTCATTTCTAGGTGCGGGGGATGGAGGGCCAAGTAGTCACTGCTGTCGACTGGGAAGGGGCCCTACCTGGGCTCTCCTCTTAGACACCTGTGAGGGCTGCGAAGCTGGCATGTGACCTTGGGGTCAGTGTGCTTGGCATCTCCATTATGAGAGGATTTATCTGACCTACTAATATTATTTAAACACTTCAAAATAATAATATTTAATTCAGCTTGTGGAGGAAAAATCACAGTCATCATCATGCTTTGTGACTGTTATATCTGTCAACCTGTAGCTTGGTAAGTCAATATGTAGCTTGAGTATCCCTTGTCCAAAATGTTTGGGACAAGGTGTGTTTCCAGTTTTAGAATTTGGGGATCTGGGAATGTTTACATAGACTTTACCAGTTGAATAGGCCTAATCTGAAAATTCATGATTTCAGAGGATGTTAGATTTTCAGATAAAGAATGGCCAACTTGTAGTGATACCAGCAGAAGAAATGTTAAAAAACAAAAATTGATTCATAATTCTATCGCTGTAATTCAAGACATTAAAATTTCTCATTTCCAGGCTTTTTTCTAATAAAATGTTTACAGGTAGCCGGGCGTGGTGGCGCACGCTTGTAATCCCCGTGCTTGGGAGGCAGAGACAGGAGGATCGCGCAGGTTCGAAGCCAGCCGAGACTGTTTCCAAATAAGAATGTAAAAATAGGTCTGGGAGTGTAGCCCGGAGGTAGAAGGGCTTCCAGGAACCCCAGTATCACCAAAAAAAAAAAAAAGTTTACAGGCATAATCATAGAATTTTGTTCTGTGTTTTTCACATATTATATCATTTTGTTTTTCTTGTGTTTCATCAAGGAGTTCATTGTCATTTATTTATAATAGTTTGCAATTATGCACAGTTATAAATAGCACTCTAGTAAACTTTGGGCATACAGGAGAAACTTCTAGGAGAGTTAGTGGAGGGAGAAGTTGTGTTTTCTTCCTGGAGGCCTAGGACTAACTGCCAGCAGGCTAGGAGGCAGTGGCATGACAGCTCTCCTTTGATGCAAAGCCCTGGTCTCACTCTGCTCTCTTTCTGCTAGATGACAACGAGGGGAGCAGCAGTGATACCGCCCCCCTGTTCCAGATGGCGGGAGACGGGAAGGACACCGACGACATTAAGATCCCCATGCTCTTCCTGTTCAGCAAAGAAGGAAGCATCATCCTGGACGCCATTCGGGAATACGAGGAGGTGGAAGTGCTGCTTTCTGATAAAGCAAAAGACCGAGGTAGGGGAAGAGTGTTTCGCTTCTTACTCAGCTTTGCGTTCACTTACTAGATTGGTAACAAAACTAAAGTACAAAAAAGTGGGGAAGTTTTTTGGTTCATTGGTAAAGAAGTAACATTTTTAGAATATGGTTTTAAAATATACTTTTGAAAATAAAGAGCAGTAAACATGTCTTTGCTCTGCAGAATTAGGATGTTCACAGTTGGATTTTTATGTGTAGTGTTCTACTCTTGCCATGATTCTGTCCCGTTGATCGATACACAGCATCAAGAAGGCCGTCGTAACGTTCGCCGTTCACTTTCACTGATTCTCTCTCACATTCTTTTATGAGGAATAGGAATAGATTGTATAAATGGTGTTGAGTACAATATGATAGTATTGTGTTGGTCTCACTGGCCACCTTAATGACATGACCACTGTCTTGATGAAGGAAATAGAAATTTAGCAGATTCACCCCACTGAGATCTAGATTTATCACACAGATAAACTTAAGTTGCAGGAGTTTCAAATGGCTCTGCCATTTGATTAAAATAGCATATTTTAATTGGTGAGAACATATAGTCCTCTCTAGACAAAAATGTTCGTATTTTGAAAGCACTTTGGAATGCTGCGACATAAAGGCAAAGCTTCACTAGTATTCTTGTGTAGTTAAAGGGAGAGACAAGGGCCAGTGAGCTGTCAGTCAAAGGCTGTGATCCTGCCGAAGCTGGTACTCTTTCGTTTCTGCTGCAGACGCCTATAGAGGGAGCTGTGCCACTCCTGTCCCCTTTGAATGTGCACTCTGATTCAGGAAGGGCTGCTGTATCCCTAAGCTGGTCAGGAAATATGTAGGGAACTGATTCAACTGAGCAAAACTTCCAAATGAGACATCTTTAAAAAAAAGCTTATTGAATAGCTGGGCGTGGTAATGCACATTTGTAATCCCAGCGTTCGGGAGGCTGAGACGGGAGGATCCGGGTTCGAGGCCAGCCTCAGCTACTTAGTGAGGCCCTTTGCAACTCAGTGAGACCTTGTTTGAAAATAAAGAATAAAAAGTAGGGCTGGGGGGTGTATCTTGGAGGTAGATTGCCCCTGGGTTCCATCCCTAGTACTGCATAAATAAATTAAAATTAAAATAAAAAAATAAAACAAAAAAATAAATAAAGCTCATTGGTAACATAATGCCGATCTTGCCTGTGTATTCCCTTGTCTTCTTGTATTGCTTTGTTCCTTGAGCTTCCTTGCGTTGTCTGCCCAAGAGCAGTGGAGTGAGTAGTGGGTGCCTCGGGCTGTGCTGGGAAACAGCACAAAGGTTTTCTAGTCTTCTTAAACCCTCCTGTGTACCTGACATCCCCTCCCGGGCTCTTTTTCTAAATTCAGAACTTTTCTACAGACATTCAATTGGGCACATTAAAAAATAGGCACATTAATATTATTCTATGTAATTCTTTAATACCTTTGCTTTTTTCCCCCCATTTGTGCTGTCATTGGAATTTCAGCAGCAATATTAAAAGGTAAAATGATTCCGAGCTACATTATTAATAGTAGTAAGTATCTTGCATTAATAAGCCTTATATATGTATGTGTGCATACATACATACACACACATACATACATATATAATTTTATTTCAGTGAATACCATATCTGTCTTAAGGTAATTAGATTATTTTAATGTCTAGTCAGCCGTCCCATAATAAATGTGTAGTCAGCTTTCCCATCATAAAATAATTATTTATTGTTTCTGTCATAAAAATCCTGTTAGTATACATTCCATATAATAGATGAGTCACTAGTTTGTTTGCTTGTATACAGGAGTCACTAACAACAGCATTGTTGTTGAAGTATTATTCATCTTTTATTTGGGTACAATGTAAAATACTGGCTTGTCTAAAAGCTTCTGGTGGAAGGTGTACATGTGGTCAGGACTGTGACCACATGTCACATCTTCTGACAAAGAAGATGTTTCTCATACAGGAGAAAGAGTATGAGAGATGATTGATTTTACTAAGGAAAAATGCTCGGTGGAGAGTATTAAGGAATTTGCAATAAGTGGGCATTATTAAATGGTATTTTAAAATATTTTATAGTCTATAAATTTATTGAATTGTGATTCTGTTATAGAGTGGGACTTTGATAGAGGTCTAGCAATTCCTTTTTGTGTGATAGTTCTTTTGAGAACTGTATAGCCATATTAATTAAATTAGTAACAAGTTATAACTATTAGTATTTATCATTATAACAAAAATCAGTGATTATGGCTTAATGAAATTAAGTACTTTATTCACTGAGTATAAGTCTAATCTTTGTCATTAATTTATTCTATACTACGACCACTTACATCAGTGTTTCTCCTCTCCATCAGAATCAACCAGTGTACTTGCGGAGAGTTTAGGTTCCTAAGGCCTGCTCCACAGTATTGAACCAGATTCTCGGAAGAACGGGGTAGAATTTGACATTTAAACATGCATCCCAGGTGGTTGTGAGGTTGTGGTTCCTCAGCTGCAGTTTGAGAACCATTGAACAAGACCCAGAAGGCAGCTTTCTAATCTCCCACTGTCTTATCTGGCCATTTTGTGCCATCCTGGGTACTATTTAGGACTACCTAAGAACACCAAGTCACAAGGATCTTAAAATCCAAACACTAAAATGTTTTCCAAATTATTCTTTCTAGATCTCATGCCACAGATATATTTTTTCTTTATAAAGTCACAGCATGCCGTTGAGCAGTCCTTTGTATATACAATACAGAAACCAGAAGCCCCATCCTCACTGCCTTCCTATTCTGCGGTAAGACCAGCCACTAGTGAGTGCAGGCAGCAGTGTGCAGATGCCCTCGGACACATTCTTCGGAAGCTCACAAGTTAGCGTTACCAAGTGGAGGTGATGCTTCCTTGGGTCAGCTCAGTTACACTTCTGAAAGTTAAGTTGTCACAGTCTGTTGAGCAAACTTTCAATACTGTGTCTCTTGTGTGTCTCATCTTTCCAAAATTTCATTTTATAAAGATGCTTAATAATTTCTACCCTGTACCCACAAACCAAAGACAGTATGTTGTTACAGTTAGATTCAGATTGAAGCAGTTTCCAGTTAGTCAATTTCCTCTTCATAGTTCTTAAGAGGGAAAGCAGTCCACATTTAGAAGTTCCAGTAATTGTCGTGCTTACATCTTGAGGTGCAGGCCTGTAGTCTCCTAATGGGTAGAGATAGATGTTTTCAGCGCTACTTCTAAATCTGTGTTCATCTTGCAAAAAGGCAGGCAGAAAATGGGGAAAGTTAAAAATAGTAAAGATGATGGTGGTGGTGCTCCCCACCGTTGAACTTCTCCCTTGTGCTGGGTGTGGTCACTCTTCCTGATTTTCTACTGTAGAAGGAATGGTTGGGGTGAATCTATCCTAGAGCTGAGCCGTAGAACTTAGGCTGCTGACAGAAAGGATTTGATTCCAAGGAGAAACAACTGGTGCCTGTGCACACGGGCTCTTCCCTGGAGAACATGGGGCACTCGTGTGTGTCAGCAGCAGTGGCCCTGGCTGCCCTCTCTGGCCTGTGCTTGTGCCTTTGCACTTCTCCCTCTTTCAGTGCACACGCCACCCCACCCCCATGGCTCTTTTCCTCTGAGAACAGTCAGCTGTCTTAATGCCCCTCTGCATGAAGTTTTATTATCCTAGGTAAAATTTAGAGGAGTCTTTGAATACCGTTCTCTGATATTTATATTATAAAGTTCTTTACATTAGATAGTTCTTATCGAATTTATTCCTTGCTTTCAGTAAACACAGTGTACAGGTGAATGATTGTAGAACATTCCATCTCAAGTCTTTACCAAGTTTCCATTCCTCTTTTATTAATAAAATCTACTGATTTTCTTTTCTTTGTATCTTGAGATTTTTCTCCATTCTTTCTTTGCTTCCTTTACTTCTGATACACCCTTTCTGAATTTGGTGTTGTTGTAGCTCTGCTTTCAATCAAGACTGTGGTCTCACATACTGGTAAAAACAAGCCCCAGTATAAAGAGTTACAGTGCCCAGAGCAGGTCCCGCATCCTTCTGCCCTTCTGTCTCTGCCACCCCATTGCTGCCGCCATCTCACAAGCTTGTGAAAACCAAAGCATTTTCTTCTGTGGATATCTTAAAAACTCTCTACTTCTCTCTTCAGTCTTTCTCTCTCCCCCTCTCTCTTTGTTCCTTCGCCCCCCTCCCAACTCTCCCCTCTCCTCCGGTTGGCCTTTGGTGACTTTACTTTCATTCCTCATAGAGTGATTATTGCTGTCTTTGGAAAGATTTATTTCTTTTAAATTTCAAATTCTTTTTCAGTTGTAACAAGTACAGTTAGAAGTGTTTAAAAAGTTTCTAAGTAATCTCTCTGCCTGAGATAACCAACCAATGTTAATAGCTTGATATGTAATCATTTGTACTTTTCTCTGTGTTTTATACATTTCAAAATTATGGATTTTTTCTTTTCACAATATTGGGTTATTTATAAATACCATTCAGTAACTTTTTACAGTTAAATCTATATTAAGGACATTTCTACATGCTAGTAGAATAGCAGAATTTATTCTTTTAAAAGCTACATTACTTTTTTTGTGTGGTACTAAGAGTGGAACTCAGGGGCATTCTACCTCCAAGCTACACCCCAGCCCCATTTATTTATTTTTTATTATTTATTTTGAAACAAGGTCTCACTTAGTTGCAGAGGGCCTCACTAAGTAGCTGACCCTGTCCACAAACTGAGATCCTCCCATTTCAGCCTCCCAAATACTGTGATTACAAGTGTGCACCACATGCCAGGCTCATTACATTTTATAGATGACTGTACCATAATTTATCTAATCACTTCACTGTTAAGTGTCCAGATTATATCCAGGTGTTTTAGTTTGTTTTGTCACTGTATGCAGTGGTGTAGAAAACATTTTGTACGTAGTTTTTTACACAGTATTCATACTTTGACTTGTCTAGCATTTGAGATTTACTAAAATGGAGTGCCGGCAAAAAGCATATTATGGGTAATAAATGTTGCAGATTGCTGTAGCAATTCATGTCCCTCGCAGCAAGAAATGAAAGTGCACGTTTTCTCCCTTGTTTTAGTCAGTACGTTTCCCTTTATAGGTGTATTTTTCATTGAATTTGCTCTTCCTTTATCAGAGATGTTTGTCTACACTAAAGATTCCCGAGATGTGTAAGTAGAGCAGCCCTGAGTCTCAGTTGAGAGCTGAGGGGGGGTCTAACTAGTGATACAAGGTGTTCTATATAAAACGGACTCAGGGTTGGCAGCAAGAAGACCATAAACAGATTGGTAAAGTAAAGATTAGGTATAGGTCAGGGTAGTGCTCAAGACAAGACAGAATAATGTGTAGATTTAAGAGAATATTTTATATAATGTTATCTAAACATGGGTCCAGCATTGGTTAATAGTTTAAAGGAGCCACAGAGAACCAAAATCAAATGGCAGTATTGCTGTTGCAAGTATTATTTTTTATCAACAACAAATAAATATAAAGAAGGTTGAATTGTCTGTTCATGTGCTTTGTCTTCTTTAATAAGGTTGTGTGTCTTTTCTACCTTGTTCTTATAGGACCTCTCTTTGCACATTTTCTTCTCTAAATTGTCTAGAAAATATATACACATATAAAAGACAGGTTGCTGTCTTTTATCTTTTAGATAATATGTGTATTGTTTTCCCAACATGGTACCTTTTTCTTTTTTTTTGCAGTACTGAGGATGGAACCCAGGGGCATTCTACCTCTGAGCTATACCCCCAGCCCTACTTTTTATTCTTTATTTTGAAACAGGGTCTCTTGGAGTTGCAACAGACCTCACTAAGTAGCTGAGGCTGTCCGTGAACTGTGATTTGGGAGGCTGGGAGGCGGAGGCCCGGAGGATCGCAGTTCTTGAACATTCTCATTTACTTAGCGAGGGCCTTTGCAACTCATTGGGACCCTGCTTCAAAAATAATGCGTGGTGGCGCATTTGGGAGGCTGAGACAGGAGGATCCAGGTTCTCGGACAGCCTCAGCTACTTAGTGAGACCCGTTGCAACTCAATGAGACCCTGTTTGAAAATAAAGAATAAAAAGTAGGGCTGGGGTGTAGCTCAGAGGTAGAATGCCCCTGGGTTCTATCCCTAGTACTGCAAAAAAAAAAAAAAAAAAAAAGAAAAGAAATACTGTTTTAAAATATAGCAATGATATATGCTTTAAAAATTTGTCCTAATAATATGTTCTCATATGCAAGCTTTACTGAATTTAGAAATGTAATAAATTTTAGTCTTGCCAGGCGTGGTGGCACATGCTTGTAATCCCCGCGCATGAGAGGCGTGCAGATTCGAAGATACAGGAGGATCGTGCAGATTCGAAGCCAGCCTCGCTGGCCTAAGAGACCCTGTTTCCAAATAAAAAACATATATGAAAATAGGTCTGGGAGTGTAGCCCGAGGTAGGAGGGTTTCCAGGAACCCCACCAAAAAAAAAAAAAAAATAAAGAAATTTAGTCATATGTTGAAAATTTATTTTCATCTTAATATTATTATTGTTCAGTTTATTTCTTGTCATTTACTGATATTCACTGAAATCAATCTTATCAATTATTTGTCATTTCTTTCCCTTTGGAAGAACATTTACTTCCTAATAGTGGCACATTTTTCAAAGGAAGCATACAGGAAAGCATGATTTCATTACTGTAAGGCAGCCACCTTCTCTTCAGTGCTAATGTTCACTCTTCTGCATTAATGTTATTATCTCTTAACGTTTTATTTCTTAATTTTGTTGCAAAACTCAGTAGGGCTTTGTAAGTGTAATGGTAAATTTTTTTAGAGAAAAAGTAGCAAGAAGTTTTTTTTTTTTTTTTTTTTTTTAACACAGATCCTGAAATGGAAAATGAAGAACAGCCATCCTCTGAAAATGATTCTCAGAGTCAGGGTGCTGAGCAAGTGATGTCAGTTCCTCAGGCCGTCGATTTGGTTGATCACGAGTCTCCTGAGGAAAGTGCTCTAAACTCTGACACAGAGCCCCTGTCTCCAGCAGACACTGATGACGCTGCAAGTGTCTCCCCTTCCGAACAGACTTCTGACCCTGCAGAAAACCACGAGACTACAAGTGTTAATGGTGAATGTACAGATTTAGATAACCGGCTTCAAGAACAATCGGAAACCGAAGAAGACTCCACTCCTAACGTTAGCTGGGGTAAAAAGGTCCAGCCAATAGACTCCATATTAGCAGACTGGAATGAAGATATAGAAGCATTTGAAATGATGGAGAAGGATGAACTATGACTCACGAAAGAAGCTGGTGGTAGGTATTTAAAGACAAGGTAAACTGTGGTTATAGACACCCTATTACCCAGCAGGCTCTCCGGTGGGAGGCTTTCCGTATGGTAATGAGCAACCATGTTCTGACTGCGACTGGTAGTTGTCATAGGAATCTGGAGCATGCTGTGTTAGAATTGACCTTGTTGACACTGTCCCAACCAAAGTGGAAACTCAACCCTCCCCCGCCCCAGGAGACAGCATTGCGCACCCTGCCACCTAATTGCCAGGGAGACATGACTGGGCATTGCTGGAAACCATGTTTCTAGTCTCTGGTAGACAAGAAACATTCAGTTGATAGTGGAATGGGGAATAGGAGTTTGTATGGCTTTCTAATTAAAGGAAACTCGGGTTTCCTGGTTTGGGCTAGAGGCTCTGGGGATGACAGGTCCAGGCACCCTGGCTCTGGTTGTGCTGCCTTCACAGAAGCACTCTGTGTGACCCGAGAGGCCGAGAAGCGATGCGTTCCTGGCAGTGAGTGTGCCCGTCATTTGCGTCTGCTTCACTCAGTGACAGATGATTTGGACGTCTTGATTCCCCCCTCACAACAATATGTTTTTAATTTAAACCAAAGGTAAAGCCAGTGCATTTCCTCAGTGAGTTTTCTACATAAAGACGAATCAGTGGGACCAGGTAAAAAGGGCATAGTGTGGAAATTGGCTACCTAATACTCTTGATGATTGGAAGAAGGGAAAAACTATAATGTTGCAATATGAACTTTCCATTGGGCCTTGCATAAGGAAAGCTGTGGCTATTCTGAATGGAATTTAGCTTCGTCCTTATGGGTGGAGTATGAATCTTTTCCAGCCCATTTTTCTTGGAGGTGGATACCTCTGGCCATCAGCCTTACTCCCTCCCATGTTTAGTGTGCAGTTGGAGCCAGCAGGCCCATATTGCCAACAGCCGAATATATTTTGTTCCATTTTTCTATCTTATAGAGACATGATAAACCGGGTGGTGATCTAAAATTCCTGGGGTAACTTTTTTTTTTCTTTGAAACTAAAGTTATACCTGAGAAGTCTGCACATTTTCTGTTGAATTATGATTTTTAGGTTTGTTTTTGTTTTGTTTTAACAAATATTCCTTGATGTGGACTTGAAACTTAGTCTATTGTGACCTGTGGTTAAAAAAAAAAATTATACAGTAACAACTGCATATAGCCATATAGCTTAATGATATTTTTAAATTTTTTTTTGGTGGCAGTCTGCTGCTGGCCACCTTTAAATTTTAAAATTTTGTTGTTGATATTGGTAGACAGCCCTGTTTTGGAATCATGGCTTTACTCATTTACTTATTTTTAAACCTATTGTAATCAGTTCTAAAGGAATACTTGAGAGACTTAATTCCTTTCTCTTTACCATGACATTACACAATAACCTTTTCCCAGAACACGGTTTTGAGGTACTGAGTAACTTACACGAGGTCTGGAACTGTTAGAACAGCAGTGCTGGATTGTAGCTATGTATATTCATGTACAGTATGTCTTAGATCCCAGGTTAACATGTGCTTTTATAAGGGGATGAATACCTGCTTTCAAAAGTTCCATCTAACCTACTTGGGCAGTGAGTAATAAATCTAATAGAGAAGTCACTCTGGGGAGGGGAAAAGAGTAGTGTAAGAAGACCTTCATTGGCTCTTAATTAAAACTGACACCACCAACATGGGTAATTTTAGTCTCTCTGCATGTGAAATTTGGTGTAAGATAGACCTATAATACATACCGTATACAGAAGGATAGATGTAGTGCATTGTTCATCTTTAATTGCAAAGCTGCCAAAATAGCTGAAGCTTAATGACTTGCCTTGATTTATAGGACTGGGGCTTGGGAAGGGAGCAGATGTTCCTCTCAGACGTTGATTACAGAAGCCTTATACACATTGATTTGATTCTGTATTTGTAGCTCAAAGCCATTTTTGTTTAAATCTAAGTCTTCTAAGTTATCAAAGCAACAGATTTTGTTCCAAGGAGAAGTTAATGGCATGCAGGATCCTGTTGCATACTAGGAAAAGCCAGCCTGCCTCCATGCTCCCTTCTTTTCGCCACCAGGGGGTGCTGTTGCCTTTCACTTGAGATTGAGAAGCAAGTTGTCACTTGTGTAGAAAACTAAATCCTTTTTTTTTTTTTAAAGAAAATATAACCAGTTCTATATAATACCCAGAAGGAATTATACTCAATTATACTCAATTATACTCCCTCTTTAAGAAAGGAGATATATGTTCAGCTTCAAAACACCAACATTCTAATCTATTCTATATTCATTTACTTATTTGACATACTGCCACGAAGTAGTTTTTTAATTCATTAAAATATTCAAACAGCATTAATTTTTTTTAACTTTTTTGTGAAATACCTTTCGTAGATATTTTATTTACTTGCTAAAGATTCAGGGTATTCTGTGAGACCTTGAATTTAGAAACATCTGGTCTACCTCAGTTAAATGTTGACTGCTTAGAAGTAGAGCTGCAATGGTCACCACAGCCATAAAACTGTTTGACTTAGAAAGATTTATACAATGTTTACAAACTTGGAATCAAGGAAGGATTTTACTGGGATGCTAAAAGTTAGATATTAGAGCAAGTATTTAATTCAGGTATTTTCAAGTTTTAAAACTTAACTTGTTTACCTACTAAAAGTAAAATATCTAGTTTTTTTTTTGCATACAGAAGTCCATTGAAATTATATGCCCTAGTTTGCAATATTTTTTCATAAAGTTTTAAGTGTGAAAGTATTGTAATTTAGTAAATATGTTTGGGATGGGGTATTTTGTTGAGTAGGTTGTTTTTTTTTTTTTTTTTGAAACCTGTAATAGGCTTCCAAAAGGAGAATAATTGTTTCAGAACAAATTATTTTGTGACACTTTACTTTCCTTTATTCTTCACAGTATTAGATTTTAAAATAAAAATGTGCACTTTCTGATTTTAATTTCTCTAATATAATCAGTCTCTCGAGAATTTTTAGATTTAAATTACTATCAAAGAATCCTTTTTATAGCAAAGCCAGCATTTGTTCTTTCATCAAACCCCATGCCAAATTCATCATAAAGAAAGCTCAGCATAAGTAATTCAAATAGTGCTTATAATTTTAGAGGGGGGTGGGTAGAATTTAGTAAATATTCAACCAGTCATTTTATGCACAAGGCTTCAGTCAGAACATAGAAAAAAAACATTCTGTGAATGAAACATTGTATGTTCAGATTTTATAAAAGACATTTTTAAAAGCCCAATTTACAGCCGTATATTTTCTTATGATGTAATTTATGAAAAAGATGTCTGTACTAACAGGTGCTGTAACACTACTGTTGTTGGGTTTTATTGTTTGGTGATAAATGTATACAATATTTCTAAGGAAAACTATGTACTGTGATGTAAAAGTCTGGGCAAAATGTATATAATCCTTGTATATAATTGTGTATTTGATTATAATTACTGATTGTAAAGATTTAATAAAATATGTAAATATTCTGGTCTAGTTTTAATTTTAATTCTTAGAATCATTGTGCATATCTTTCTACTTTGATGTTTTTCTAAAAAAAATCTTTTGCCCCTCTGTTTTCCTTTTTATTTTGCCCCAGGGTAGTTAATTTGGAAGACATCTTTGAGTATAGATATCCAAGCACACCTTGAATAGTTCCACAATTCAGATAGTGCCAAGGGTTCTCAGTTTAGGTGTGGGGAGTTTCTGATAACTCAGTGTCAACACCAGTAACAAGTTATGTTTGGAGTTTACTTATATTTAATAAAATCACTTGTCCTCCTAATACTATCATTAAAAGTAACACCCTTCCCCCGTTACCTGCAGTGGCCCCATTTCCTTCCGGTGGCCACTGCACTGTGGTACCCTGCTTTCATCTCTGGTGTTCCAAGGGTCTGACCACAAAGACCTCCGGGGCCTCATAATAATCATCGGTCGTTGGGAATTGTCTTTAAAGACAGTGACCTGACACGTGTTCTACGCATCTTCCTCAAAGCGCCGCATTTAGTGACGACAATGAAGAGGAGCTGGGCCCGGGCTTCAGAGGCCAGGCCTGGGCCTTGCCAGTGCACTGCCCTCTGCCTTGCCATCCCAGCCCTCCTCCCTCCCTATTTCAGGGTCTGCTCACCTTTTGTTCAGCCAGTCCCTTCCCAGTTGGCCTTTCCCCCAAGTGAGATTGGAGTTTAAAAGGGATAGCATCTTTCTCCGGTCTCTGGGCTGTGGTTCTGGCTCAGCATGTCTTGTTCCTCCAGAGCGATGAATGTACCACAGTGACAGAGCTAAAGGACCCCAGAGTACCTCCTAAGAGGTTGCTTTTCTTCTCTGAGTAAAGCAAACTTTAGAGGTCTTTCTACTAAGAGGGGCTGAGTACTTACAGGGTTAATGAACAAGAGCCAATTCTAGTATCTGCCTGCTTATAAAGCTTATACTTCTCAGACCTATCCAGTTGATCTTGTTCTTGGGCTAGTTACTATCTACTCAAATAGCCACTTTTGGACTCCTGCAAGATACTCTTAATCCATTAAAAAAAAAAAAAAGCCTTTTTCTGGTCCCAGAGGAGAGTGGGAGAATTACTGCTTAGGAGTCCTGGGGAACTTCACAGCACATTTCTACCCTCAGTTCAGTCTTGAACCAGATAGGCAGAAAAATGGAAGAACCAGGCTGCTAGACGCCTTTACACAGATGACGCCCTTAACTCCCTCTCCATGTGCTTACTCTAACCTCGGAGAGGACATCTAATTGCCTCCATCACGGGGCTTTGTGGACACAAATGCTGGGAATCACATCCACAAGGAAACTTCAGGATGCAGTAACCCAGTTCTCCCTAGGCCTGGAAGATATGCTGACTTACAGTCCTTACCTTAAAAAAAAAAAAAAAAAAGAAAAAGAAAAGGAAAAGAGGGATGTTCTGCAGCACCCCTATAATCCCAGTACTTGAGAGGCAGAAGATGATTGCAGGTTTGAGGCCAGCCTCAGCAACTTAACAAGACATTCAGCAATTTAGAGAGACCCTGTTTCAAAAAAGAAGGGGGAAAAAAAAAAAGGACTGGGGGTGTATCTCTGTAATAAAATGCCCCTTGGCTGGTACCAAAAAAAAAAAAAAAAAAAAGGACAAAAACTTCACCAAAAGTCGGTGTAGTCAGCTCTTTCCCTTATTTTTTATTTCTACTGCTGGTAGAAGAACAAGTTGGTATAATTCTTGTAAACATCAATTCAGCAGTACACATCAAAGCCTGTTTATTTTAACCCAAGTCATCTGCTACCAAGAACCTAAAGAGAGAAGACATTGATTTCCATCCAAATGCTAAGTGTCGGTAGGATAATATTTAACAGTATGGCATAGCAAAAAATCATGTACATTCATTAAAACGATGTTTATATAAAGAGCTTTTAATGTTTTTTTCTTTTCTTGGTTAGGGATTGAACCCAGAAACATGCTGCCTCTGAGCTGCGCCCTCAGCCCCTTTGATTTTTTATTTTGTAATGGTCTCACTAATCCTCTGTCTCAGCCTCACAAGTACTGGGATTCCAGGTGCTTGCCACCACCCCTAAGAATGTACTGAGTGAATGCTGATTCCCTCAGCAGCAATGTGCTGCCCTTCGTCTTCTCCAGGCACTGAACCAGATCTGCGAGTGCTGGCATGCTGCCCAAGACAGTTCCCATTTGTTCTTCTGGATTCACAGTCAAATCCAGAAGCCAGACCTTGAACAAGAATCAAGCATGATGAGGGTGTGGAAGGGGCGATTCTGTTACTCTGGCGGTGCATGCTACGTGGACCTAGCAGTGGAGAGGGAATCCTGTGGCAGAAGTCAGGGTTTGGGGGTGTCTTAACTCCAAGTATCAGCCGTGTGAGTCTTTCCAAAGATCGATGGCTTATGGGCTGTAATAAGGATTTTGGACTCTGTTCCAAATGTAATGGAAAATCACGGAAGAGTTTTAAACAAGTCAGTGGTATGCTGAAATATAAGGCTAAAGGACAAAAACTTAGAATTGTATATAAAATATGACCTCAGCTCTGACTATATATGTACTGTATGTAGTACTAAATATATACTATATAATATTAATATATTAATATTATGTTAATATTAATATATATTTATGTATATTCCTAAACCACATCTCTGAGCCCTTTTTATTTTTTTGTTTGGAAATAGGGTCTCACTAGCTTGTGAGAGTCTTGCTATGTTGCTGAGGCTGGCCTCGAATCCGTGATCCTTCTGTGTCCACGTACTGGGATTATAGGTGTGCACCACCACACCAGCTCACATGTATAGATTGACTCATTTACTAAACAAAGACTGAGCGCTTGCTGTGTGGCCAGCACTTATAAGACCTGGGTGCGTAGAAGTGACCAAAACATACTAAAGAAGATAGGACATGAAGTAGTAAGTAAGTAGGACAATCTGCTTATGAAGAAAAATAACGGTAAGGTGCTGGGCGAGGACATCAGCATGGAGTGAGGCTCTGGTTTAAATAAGCACACTGTTGAGAGTGACTATCTCTGGATGAGAAGCCACTGCTATTTCCTTGTTTATATACAGTAGCCCCCCCTTAGCTGTGGGGGATACTTGCCAATACTTTGGTGGGTTCCTGAAAGATCAGATAGTACTGCATACTACGTATACTATATGTAAATACCTATATGTAAATGACTGATGATAGAGGTAGGTAAAGGGGGATTACTGTGTTTCTATGTTTTCTTTTTTATTGGTGCGTTGTAGTCATACATCTTAATGGGATATAAGATAGTGGAGACATAAATGCACACACCACCCAATTATTCCTTACCCTGTTCCCACCCCATTCCCTCCCGCTCCCTTTCTCCCTCTCTCCTCCTCATGCTTTGCTTAGTGATTGACTTTGCTGTGTTTGTTAAAACACATCATGTTCATTAGAGAATTTCCCCTTCCCTCCTATCCCCTCAAGTTGCCTTATTTGCCCATCTATAAAATCTCCTTCGTCTAGAGTTCCTCCTATGACCCATTTCTCCCTGGTTTTCACATATTAGGGGAAGCATCCAATTGCTTATTTTTTGTGACTGACTAATCTCACCTAGCTAATGTCCTCCAGTTACCATTTCCCTGTAAATGATGTAATTGTGTTTTTCTTTATGGCTGAGTAAAATTCCATCGTGTACACATCCCATAGTTTTGTAATCCATTCATCTGTTGATGGGCATCTTGGCTGGTTCCACAGTTTGGCTATGGTGAATTGTGCAGCTATGAACATAGAAATGCATGCATTACTTTGGTAGTTTGGTTTCCTTTCTTTTGGGTAGATAACCAGAAGTGGTATTGCTGAATCATATGGTAGGTTCATTCCCATTCTTAGGATCCTTCATACTGTTTTCCAAAGTGGTTGCACTAATTTGCAATCCCACCAACAATGTTTTAGAGTTCCCACTTCTTCACATCCTTGCCAGCATTTGTTGTTGTTTCTGTTTTGAATGATTGCCATTCTAGGTGAAATCTCAGGGTAGTTTTGATTTGCATCGCTCTGATTGCTAATGATGTTGAGCATTTTTTTTCATGCATTTATAGGCCATTTGGATTTCTTCCTTTGTGAAGTGTCTATTTAATTCACTTGCCCATTTTTTGATTGGGTTATTTGTTTTCTTAGTGCTGAGTGTCTTGAGTTCCCTGTATATTCAAGATATTAGTCCTCTATCAGAGGAATAGTTGACAAAAATCTTCTCCCATTATATTGGCTCTTGGTTGAGGTTCTTGATAGTTTCCTCTGCTGTACAGAAGCTCTTCAGTTTCATGCAATCCCATGTGTTTATTCGCCTTCCAGTTTTTTGTGCCTTTGGGGTCTTGTTGAGAAAGTTTTTACCTGTGCCTTTGTGTTGTGGTGTTGGACCTATGCCCTCTGCAAGGAGCCTCAAGGTCTCTGGTCTAATTTCCAAGTCTTTGATCCATCTTGAATTGATACCTGTGCAGGGTGAGAAAGTGGAGTTTATTTCTGTTTTTCTGCATATGGTTAACCAGTTTTTCCAACACCATTTGTTGAAGAGCCTGTGTTATTTCTACAGTTACATTCCTGATTTGAGCTTCTGGAGCGCTCTTCAATTCTGTGTTGTCAGGTTCCGTTATTGTGGGGTTGTGGGAGCTCATTGCTTACTTATTATTCCTCCTTCTCGTGATTTCAGAAGTTTGTATCTGTTGCTTTTGATAGAGTTCTCTCAGTCTCTAGGTGTCAGTTGGTATATCCAAGGGCAAGTTGTATTGTAGTCAACAGTGAAATTTGAGTGAGGAGGGAAGTGAAGTTGTAAATGAAAGAATAGGATAAAGCTTCAGATAGGATCAAATAGATTGAGAGTATGCGTTTGGTAACATAGTATATACTGGAGATTAGAGATAGTGAAAATGTAGTAGTATTCTAGTGACCAATTAGAGTTTGTGGTATAGTGATACGAAGTGGATTTAATACAAGACAAGGAAGAGAGAAGAAGAGAGAAAAAAGAAAAGAGAAGACGGATTGAAGAGAGTAGGTACGTACAAGGGAAGAAGCTTGGGAGAGGGTTTGGGAAGAGGGTAAAAAAGCAGTCACACACACACACACACACACAAACCCCAAACCCCAAACAACCCAACAACAAAGTAATGCAACTCTACAAATAAATGAGTATTCAGCAGATAGGGCCTCTGCAGTCTCTCTCTGTGCAGATACCGAATGCCACTGGCACCTTTCCTGCTGTAAGCCTGGTTCTCTGAGTCTTTCTCAGTCTATATAGATGGTAGGTATCAGTGAGGCTAGATCTAGTGTTAAGCACAGTTCACTCTCCACGCTTTCCAAAGATTTGGAGTCTTGGTCTCTCCCTGCCTCCATACGTGGTATACGCCTCTCAGACCAAACTCAATGTAAGAAGCTCTGTTCTCCACAGCTAGGGCTGGGCTGGTTTAACTTCTCCCTGTTCACCACAATTGGGTGGTCTCAGAGGTCCTACTAGTTGGGTCTAGTGTTAAGCATACGTTTTCCCCCCATACTTTCCACTGATCAGAGCTTGAGTCTGTCTAAGCCTCTGCTATGTCCAACAGCAGACTCCACTCACACCTTCTCTGGGTTAAACTGAAAAGTCTCAGACCCAGGGATTTAATCGAGGTTGCATGAGTCCCTGGGGGCACTGCACTGGGCGTTCTCCTTTAGGAACCGTGACTTCACTTATGGTGTTATTGAGCATAGCTCTGGAGCTCCAGAGTGTATGGTAAGTTCAGCCACCACTGCTGCAAGTTGTAGACTCCTTCCTTCACAGGGTTAAACTGCAAAGTCTCAGACCCAAGGAGTTTATCACAGCTGCGTGAGTCCCTGGGGGTGCCATGTTGGGGATTCTCCTACAAAGACCACAGCTTCCCTTACAGTTTTGGTGTGTGGATCTCTGGAGGGCATGTTGGGCTTGGCTGTCACTGCTGCAAGTTGTAGCTAGTGTTTACACAGGAGGAACTGATGACTTGCAGTTTTGATGATCTGCAGCTGCTTACTTCAGATCCTTGGATGTTTTCCTGATCGTCCCTGGAGTCAGGTGCAGTGAGGCAAGATGATGCCGCCGTGACACCCTCAGCGTGAGGCAGGTGGGTTTCTTTTCTGGTGTTGAGCTCCACTCTGGATCCCTGGAGGGCATGGTGAGCTCAGCCGCCACTGCTTCAAGTTGTAGCCAGTGTTTGCGCAGGTAGAACTGATGGCTTACAGCCCCAATGGCCTGCAGCTGCTCACTTCAGGTCCTTGGTTTTCCTTTTCATCTCTGGAGTTGAGTGCCTGGTATGTGCCGCTTCCCTTGGTCGCTATCTTCCCGGAAGTCCTTATGTTTTCATAAGTTTCCAAAATAAACATTCAAATTGCTGTAGTTAGATATTAATGTCTCCTGAAGAGCTCATTTATTAATGTTTGGAGTTAATATAATTGAGTTCTGAAGGTTATAAACTCAGCAGTGGATAAATCCATTATCTGGGTGATGACCCAGGCCAGTAGGGTGTGCCTAGAGTTGGGTCCCTGGGGATGCAGGTTTGGGGATTATATAGTTCCCCCTCTTCTCCCTGCACAATCTCTCTCTCTCTCTCTCTCTCTCTCTCTCTCTCTCTCTCTCTCTCTCTCTCCTGTACTGGGGATGAAACCCAGGGGCATTCTACCTCTGAGCTACACCCACAGATCTATTTTTATTCTTTATTTGGAAATAGGGTCTCACTGAGTTGCAAAGGGCCTCACTAAGTAGTTGAGTCTGGCCATAAGCTATGATCCTCCTGTCTCAGGCTCCCGAATGCTGGGGTTACAAGTGTGTGCCCCCATGCCCTCCCTCTTTTTTCTCTCTCTCTCTGCCTCTCACTTCCAGCCTCCATGATGCAAGCACAACCCATGTGAGGCTCTCCCTCTCTCCCCTTCCTACCACTATGCCCTGAGATGCATGGTCCTTGACCTCACATGGACTGAACCCCAAACTGTAAGAAAATAAATCTCCTCTAAGTTACATGATCAATCTTTTGGATTATAGCTGCATAAATTCTGGCTCAAACACTAATCTTAGACATAAAATTAGGCCCAGCAAAAGTAAATAGGTCACAGCCAGATATAACAATAAAATAGGTAATTACTACAATGTACTGTATTACAAGTTATGCGAGCATGCACTCTCTCAAAATGTCTTCTTGTACTGTACTCTTCTTGTGATGGGATGAAGTGAGGTGAAAGATGAGGTAGGCATGATGCAATATCGTGCTCCTATGTAAGGTTTACTTGAACACAAGCATTGTTATGCCACAACAGCTGATGTGATGGTGGAGACAACTATTCAGTGGCTCGCAGGCAGGTAGCATATACAGAGTGGATACCCTGGACAAAGGGATGAAACACTATTCAGGCAGCAAGAAGTGAGATACCTTGTGATTGCATCACACTCATCAGGAAGGCAGGCAATTTAAAATGTGTATTATTTATTTCTGGAATTTTTCATTTAATATTTTCAGACTGGCTAAGCCCAGGTCACTGAAGCCACAGAAAGCAGAACTGTGGGCAAGGGTGGATCATTGCATTTCTGTATTTTCCTAAGTTTCTAAAATACGCATTAAGATTTTAAAAATAGAAACAAGAGCTGGGTGTGGTGGCGCACTCTTGTAATCCCAGCATTCGGGAGGCTGAGACAGGAGGATCCAGGTTTGCAACCAGCCTCAGCTACTTAGTGAGGCCCTTTGCAGCTCAGTGAGACCCTGTTTCAAAATAAAGAATAAAAAATAGAACTGGGGGTGTAGCTCAGAGGTAGAATGCCCCTGGGTTCAATCTCCAGTACCACAAAAATCCCAAAACAAACAAACAAACAAAGAAACAAATAATCTGGTTCCATTAAAGGATTAAAAAAAAAAAAGAAAAGATCACACCAGGCATCTCCCATTTGGTGCTCTGCACCCTACAACCCACCCCATGTGTCCTGCGCCCCTACCATAGACAGAAGCGTATAGCTGTAATTCAAACCCTTGGGAGGAGATGAGGTTTACCAGGAAAAGTGTGTGAATATTGAAAAGAGAAGAGCCCTGGGACTCCCGGTATTTAAGGTCATTAGAGGAGAAAGGGCTTGAATAAGAGAAGTTTCAAAGAGCAACTAGTGAGGCGGGAGGAAAACAAAGACAATGTTATTTTAAAAATCATCTCAAGGTGGGAGTGGTAAATAGCCTGAAATCCCCACTGAGTGGTTTCTGGTTTTAACAGCTATCTATGATGCCTCCCCCATACACAGACCAAATATCTACAGAAAACAGTGGTGGCACCAACAGACTGTTTCTTTGTAAGAATGTACAGCTCCATCGCCTAATATTGAGAAAAGCCAGACACCCAGGTGATACCTTCTCATTCTAAAGCAGCTGTGTGACTAAGCTGTCACTATAACAAACACCTGAGATAAACAACTCAGAGGAGCAAAGGTGTATTGTGGCAGAAGTTTCCATCCGTGGTTGATTAGCTGCATTGTCTTGGGACTCATAGGGAGGCAGAACATCATGTTGGTGGCAGAACAAAGCTGCTCTCCTCTTGGCAGCTAAGAAGCAAAGAGGGAGGCAGAGGCAGAGGTCAGGTTCCTAATATCCCCTTCTAGAACACGCCCCCAATGACCTAAACTCCTCCCATTAGGCCCCGCCTCCTGAAGGTTGCACCATCTCCCACTAGTGCCACAGGCTGGCAGCCAAGCCTTTAGCATATGGGCCTTTGGGGGACATTTCATATCCAAAACTGTTTAAGTAAAATGAAATATATGTGCAACAAAGGCCTCCAGTCTGTAGTCAGATCTTTTTTTTTTTTTTTTTTTTTTTTTCAGTACTGGGGATGGAACCCAGGGGCATTGTACCTCTGAGCTACACCCCCAGCCCTATTTTTTAGTGTTTTATTTTTGAAACAGGGTCTCACTGAGTTGTCTGCAAACCATGATCCTCCAGTCTCCACCTCCCAAATGCTGGGATTACAAGCATGCGCCACCACGCCTGGCTTGCACTATCAGATCTTTACTCCATACGTCTGTGTGGAGGGACAACCCCCTCCACTTTTAGGAGGCCACGCAGCAATCTCCAGTCTGAGTTTTATTATACACACGAAAGGCCTCCTCCAAGTGCTGAGATTGCCTTAAGTCCTAACCCCCAATCCCCACCATGGGGACTATATAGCTTTCAAAATATTATTAGTTCAGTCGAGTTGCATATTGGAAAACAATCCCTTATCCATTTGCCTTCCTATAATTTTCTAATGTAGACCCTACTTGGTCTGAAGCAATAGAAAGTTCTCTCTTAGCCAGCATGGTGGTGCACACCTGTAATCCCGGTACTTGGGAGGGTGAGACGGGAGGATCCCAGGTTCAAAGACAGTTTCAGCAACCTAGTGAGACCCTGTTTCAAAACCAAAACATAAAAAAAGTTGGAGGTATATAGCTTAGAAGGAACATACCCCTGGGTTCATTCTCTGGTACTACCACCCCTCAAAATTAAAGATTTCTCTCCTGGATTGAATTTAGACCTTGTATCTGTCTGTTGGTCTGGCCAGATGGCTGACTCAGTTTCACTCCAGCTTCTTCCTTCTGCGGTTTCTGGGGGTGTCTTAGTCACCATTCTCACTTCTATAATCCAGAGACCTGACCATACAGCTTAGAGGAAGGAAGATTTATTTGCTCACAGTTTCCTTGGAGATTCAGGGGTTTGGTCCATGTGAGACCAGGGACCACGGATCTCAGGGCATGGAAACAGGAGGCAGAGAAAGGGATACCCCAAAACTCCCTTCTCACATCATGGAGGCTAAAAAGAGAAAGCAGCAAGAAGAGGAGGAATCAGAGCGAGCCTATGTAGCCCCAAGTTGCACCCCCAGGGTCACACCTCCTCTAGCCACACCCCAGGTTATCACCCAGATAAAACCACAGCGAATCCATCCACTGATAAGATTACAACCCTCATGAAAGAACCCCGTCAACCCTGAACACGAATTTATGAGCTCTTCAGGAGACATCTATATATGACCATAGCAGTGGGGATTTGCCATCTCCTCAATGGAGCCACATACCCCCTATGCATTGATACGCCTCTGCTCAGCTCAACCTGGCTCCTTCCAGTCCCAGCAACACCTCAAAGAATACATGACTAATATCCTCCCTGCATGTGCCTGGTAATAAAACACCTCCACCTTTTCAGCTCTCACTAGGTACTAACCTAACCTGGACACTTTTTTTTTTTGGTAGTACTGAGGGTGAGACCCAGGGGCATTCTACCTACAAGCTATACCTCCCGGCCCAATTTATTATTCTTTATTTTGGAACAGGAGCTCACTAAGTTGCAGAGGGTCTCACTAAGTAGCTGAGGCTGTCTGTGAACCTCGATCCTCCAGTCTCAGTCTCCCAAATGCTGGGATTACAAGTGTGCACCACCACGCCCGGCTCCTGGGCACTTTGGACCGGTGACTCCTTATCCATATGGTAGACCTCGCTACCAGCCAGCTATTGAGGGGATCTGGGAACTTCGGGTCCTCCGCACTTACAAAAGGGCTGGGAATGGGAGAAGGGATTGCTTATAAGATTGTCTTTGAGTCAATATTTATCAGAAACTCTTCAAAATGGCAGGCAAGGGAGATGGGTCTCCTTGTCTCCAAGGCAACTACCAGTTTCTCTAATCTTTGGCTCAAACATTTCATTATCTCCAGCCAGAAAGGCCAGACATAGGAGACATTAAAAAAAACACACAGGAGACCCACATGCAGCATATTTTACCAGCTTATCTCTGGACTGTGAGCCCAGGAGAAAAAGGAAACATGTGGCTTATCTATGTTTGTCCTACCTACTCCAGG
Organism: Muscardinus avellanarius; assembly: GCF_963383645.1. Taxonomy (NCBI): domain Eukaryota; kingdom Metazoa; phylum Chordata; class Mammalia; order Rodentia; family Gliridae; genus Muscardinus; species Muscardinus avellanarius. The sequence continues at coordinate 103,030,278 of NC_137793.1, forward strand.
ACCCGGCTCTAGAAGGGAACCCACCAGGCTCTAGGCAAATTGAATCAAATGCCCGGTTTGTAATAAACGTGTGCTTTTGCCAGTCCCCCAAATCCCATTTATCCCAGAAGAGCTAGGCTCTGTGATGCCTGAGAAATGGCAAAGCTGTACTGAGGTGTAGACACTTGTATGAAGGTAATCCTAATCTTTTGGAAGTAGATATTGAAGAGAGCGCAATTTACATAGGAGTCTAAGAACTTTAGAGTCAAAAGATTCTTGAGATTGTCAGGGTCGTTGATTCTCCTCACTGGACAGAAAATAGAAGTCAAAGTGGGGAGGGACCTGACCCAGGACACACATATCCAGAATCGATTGTGCCCTTAGGAAACAGGGAGGTGTTGCAATTATTCCTAGATAAAGTGTGTGTGTGTATGTGTGTGTGTGTGTGTGTGTGTGTGTGTGTGTGTGTGGTACTGGGGGTTGAACCAGTACCACATAGTTCATGTGGTTGGAGGGCCCTACTACCCTCAAGCCACATCTCTACCATATATATGTATATTTTGGTGGTACTGGGGTTCCTGGAAGCCCTTCTACCTCTGGGCTACACTCCCAGACCTATTTTATACTTTTTTATTTTTCAGAAACAGAGTCTCTTAAGCCAGAGTGGCTGGCTTCAAACCTGCGCGATCCTCCTGTCTCCGCCTCCCAAGCGCGGGGATTACAAGCGTGCGCCACCACGCCCAGCTTCCACCCTAATTTTTATTTTGAAACAGGGTCTCACTAAGTTGCTGAGGGTGTCACGATGTTGCGGAGGCTGGCCTTGAAACTCCAATCCTTCCGTCTCAGCCTCCCAAGTACTGAGAGTACGGGTGTGCACCACCACTCCCGGGTCATGGTGAGGGTTTTACTTGATAGGCTCCTTGGGTCTGTTCCTTTGCAAGCTGATTGATGTTCAGCTTGTGAGATAATCACCAAGTTCAGAGCTGCCCTAAGATGCCTTTGTGAAACAGCAGGACTCCACTGAACATCGATTAAAAAGGACTGACTTTGAAAATGTATTATTCGTTAAACTTTCTGCACATTCAGGCGAAAATGCCTTCGAATTCCCTGAAAACTGGCTATTCTCACTGGCAGCATTTATTCTTCTCTCTTTTCTTTTCCCCTGATGAATAACCCCACTGGTGAAAGACTGCCTGTTGTTACTTATTCTGTGTCGTTATTCAGCTGAATTAGCGTGTGTGGGAGGAGTTCAGAGCCGTGAGACCAGGACTCCACTCTCTGCTGGGTGTGTTTCAAACCCAGGCGTTCCCAAGCTTTGTGGGGATGGCAGAAATGGTTCCTCTTAAACCCGAACCACTGACTCTAGTACTTCTAAATTTGAGAATCTGAGTAATATAGAGAGCTGCAGGAAAGAATGATAATCTCACCCCTCTCTCTCTCTCACATTCTGATGACTGAAACCAGGGGCATTTTACCTCTGTAGAATGTACACACCCATCCATTTTTACTTTTTTGTTTTGAAACGGGGTCTCAGTAGGTTGCTGAGAGCCTCGCTATGTTGTTGAGGCTAGCTTCCAACCTGCGGTCCTCCTGTCTCAGCTTCCTAAGTACTAGGATTACGGGCTGTGTCCACCATGCGCTCTATCTCTCTCTCTCTTTCTCTCTCTCTCTCTTTCTCTCTCTCTCTCTCTCTCTCTCTCTCTCTCTCTCTCTCTCTCTCTCTCTCTCTCCTTGTGTGTGTTAAACACGTGTTCTACAACTGAGCTATACCCCCTGCCTCCTCTACCCATTTATCTTTGTATTGATTAGGCAATAATGAAACATCCTAGATTTTTGATACAAGAGACATCTCATTTTAAGCCAGTACTTTCTCAACCTCTGTGACATTGTTATACATTGTAATAGCAATGCTGATTTATTGGCTGTCTACAGTATCAGGTCTTAGAACTCAAAAAAGTACAAAATATGTACCTTTATTATTTCTATTTTATGAATTAAAAAAACTCTGAAGCTTTGCAATTGGGGTTCTTAAGCATAATCAAAGACACACACTCTGAGCTGGCTGTGGTGGTGCACGCCTGTCACTCAAGTCCTTGAGAGGCTGAGATAAGAGGATCGCAGGTTCGAAGTCAGCCTCAGCAATTTAGTAATGCCCTCTGCAACTTAGCCAGACCCTGTTTCCAAGTAAAAAATAAATGCAGCTGGGGGTGTAGCTCAGAGGTAGAATGCCCCTGGGCTTAATCCCCAGTCTCAAAAAATAAAAAGGAAGGAAGGAAAGAAGGAAGGAAGGAAAAGAAGTGCACTCTGGTGGGGCTGAGAGTGGGGTACTGGAAAGAGAGGAAGGCCTCTTGGGGCGTCCTAGTGGTGGCATCCAGGGGACTGCAGGAGGGGAGCAGTGGATTTTTCTCAGTCTTTATTATGTATAATGCAGAAGTTAAGAGTCCAGAGCCTGGATCTGGAATGCTGAGTTCCAAATCCCGCCTGTACCTTGAACTTTGTCCCTTGGTGTCCTGTCTGTGGCAAGGACACGATAATAGGACCTTCTTCAAAGGATGGCTATGTTCAGAGCAGTTGGCTCCTGTCCATACTCACTGTGAGGCCCCAACACGACAGCCGTCCTCAGCGGTCCTCAAGTGGTACATGTAAATGTGCCTCCAAGTCCTTCCTCATCCCCCTCCCCCCAGGTTGCTATCCTGAGTTTCACCTGCAAGTTCTAACTGTATTAACCAGTTCTGTGGCGTTGCTGCTGGCATCTGGGCCTGGGGATGCATCCTTTGGCTCAGATACAGGAGAAGCATCTCATCAGCAGAAACATACCTGAATGCCTCAGTCTCTCAAAAGGCAGCAGAAAAATATCCCTTAGAACAATAAGAAGTTTTCAGAAGCCAAGGGTTTGGGGAGAAGCAATAAAGACCTGGCCTGGCTTGTTTGTGTATATCTAGTGTAACCAGACACTAGGTGATAAATTGAATCTCAGTGTGACAAAGCCCACACAAAGGAGGTCACATCCTTGGGACACCAGACTTTATTCTGCACTGTAGTTACCATACTGAGAGTCTCCAGGAGTGGATCAGGGCAAACGGGGACACCAGCAGCTTTCCAGGTCATTTTCCAATAGTCTCTTGATGACACTGCAGAGATGAGAAGGTGACAGCCCTGAGGAGTCCCCACTGTGAGTCAAGCGTGCGGCAGGGTGTGCTGGCTTCTGATGCCACAGATGAGGCCGCACAATGCTAGTCTCTGCACAATCTCCAGGATTGCAGAAAGAGCTCAGAATTGTCTAAGAAACTTTTGGGAACAGAGGTGGAAAGGACTTCAAATAAATAAAACATTGGCTTGGGGAAAAAAAGCTGCTTGCCTGGGAATTCTAACCTCACCATCAAAATGTATCATACCAATCTCCCTGGGAAAAGCAACCGGCCACACAGTCTTGGTGATTGAGACTGGCACATCAGGTTTTCTTGTTCTCAAGGGCTGAGTCTTGTTTTTTTTTTTTTTAGGTTATTTACCCCTCAGTTTTATCTTTCCTATAAAAGAAACAAAATCCCTGAAGCCTTAATTTCAGGGGTTTGCTTAGGAAATACTTGATTCATAAATCCAGAGTAGTAACTGAGGAACATGGTAACAGTGAGAGGTCCATGCCGTATGTGTGTGTGTGTGTGTGTGTGTGTGTGTGTGTGTGTGTGTGTTCCTCTCCCTAAGGTGACACCCTGGCCCACCTCTCCATCTGTCAGCTACTTACCTGATTGGTGAGTCGGGAGCCAACCCCCTATTGGCAGAGGCCTCACTTTCTGGTCCACTTTTGACTGTGCAGTCAAGACCATCTCAGCCGTGAGGGGAGGGGCGTCGGTGGATGGGAAGATGCCCCTGTCTTTCTGTTGTGCCACCGTCCAGGGCTAAGTCTGTTTAATTCTACAATGATCTTGACATTCTCAGCCCATAAATCCATAGGGTTTTTTTTTTTAAGATGTCACTTTTTTTCCCCAAAAAGGAAACTTCATATGACCAGCTCTAAGAAAGCTCTTAGAGCTGAGTGTGGTGGCTCATAACTGGGAGGTGGAGACAGGAAGATCACAGGTTCAAGGCCAGTCTCAACAACTAAGATCTTGTTTCAGAATGAAAAATAAATAGGGCTTGGGGGTAGCTCAATAATCATTGCCCCCCCAAAATAAAGAAGGAGGAGGAGGAGGAGGAGGAGGAGGAGGAGGAGGAGGAGGAGGAGGAGGACAGGAAGGAGGAGGAGAGAAAGAAAGAAAGGAAGAAGGGAAGGAAGGAAGGAAAAGGGTTTTAGTAACTTTAAACATGGGATAATTTTTAAATGCAAAATTATTAAAGAGCAAACACATTTGACCATGAACCATTTAAAACCATCTTCAGACCAGCGGTATATGGATTTTTATTTAGAAAATACTATGTATGCTCTATGGTTTCCGTTTTGTTTGCTTTAACAAGCATGTCATGTCAAGAGGTAAGAAATGACTGACTACAATGAACCTTAACCAATATTTCTAGACACCTCAAATTAGTAAATTCTGTGACAAAAGCAAATTTCACTTTCTGTCAATTACTGTAGTTTTCCAGCTAAGAGCTGAAGTCAGGTAGCGTGAGCACTCCAATTTTGTTATTTTTAAGATTGTTATTCAAGAGCTGCCATTTTCAGTCCTGGTACCCTTTTTATCCTATTTTTAGATCTTTTGCATTTTCATATAAATTTCAGAATAGACTGGTCAGTTACTTCAAAATGCCCAATGAGATTTTGATTGGCATTGTATTAGATGTAGAGAGTAAATCTGGGAAGAAAGCACATTTCCAACAATACTGAGTCGTCCACTTTATGAACATTGTGTGTGTGCATTTAATGAGGTCTTTTAAATTTGCATCAGCAATATTTTGAATAATTTGATAATATCATGAACTGATATTGAATGTTTTTTTCTTTTTTCTTTTTGTATTGGGGATTGAACCCAGAGGCATTCTACTTCTAAGGTACATCCCTAGACCTATTTTATTTTAAAACAGGGTATTGCTAAGTTGTTGAGGGTCTTGGTGAGTTACTGAATCTGTCTTGTGATGTTCCTGTCTCAGCACCCCAATTACTGGTTTACAGGTGTGAGCCACCACACCCAGCTGATACTGAATTTTGTCAAATGCCTTTTCTGTATCTAGTGCATAAATGGTTACACCATTGCCACAATACATCGCATTGACTGACTTTCAAATATTACTACACTAACATGGAATCTTAGTTGGTTATGATGTATTTTATAGATAGAGATAGATAGATGATAGATAGATAGATAATAGATAGATGATAGAGCTGAATTTAACTCACTAATATATTTTGGTCAGAAGTTTCATGTCAGTATTCATGAGGGATGTAAGTTTGATTTTTAAAAAATGTTTTTATTAAGCTTTGGTATTAGGGTTATGCTGACCTCGAAATAAGATGGAAAATATCTCCTCTATTTTGGAAAGAACTTAAGGTTGGTGTTCTTTCTTTGTTAAATGTTTGATAGAACCATTTGGACTTGAAGTCTTTTTTGTAACATTTGATAAAAAATTCAATCTAAAATAGATATATGGTTATTCAAATGTTCTGTTTCTTCTTTTTCAAATGTATTGGTAAGTTACATTTTTCTAGTAATCTGTGCCTTTTATTTGAATTGTCGAATTTATTAATATAAAAGTTTTCACAGTAATTCCTCATTATCCTTTTATTATCAGTGAGGTCTGCAGTAATATTCCATCTTCGTTGCTGATGTTGGTTGTGTTTCTTTCTTGTTTTCTCTGCTCTCTCTCTCTTTTTTATCATTCTAGCTAAAGGGTAGAAATGTTGGGCTTTGTTAATTTTTTCTACAATTGCTTGCTAATTTATTTCTGTTATTATCTTCTTCCCTTTCTATCTTGTGAATTTGATTTACTCATGCTTTTGAGGCCGGGCATAGTGGCACACACTTTAATTCAGCTACTGTGGAGCCAGAGGCAGGTGAACTGCCAAGTTCAAGGTCAGTCTGGGCAACTTAATAAGGTCCTGTTCTGAAATTGAAACATAATAATTTGCTCATATCTTTTCTAGTTTCTTAAGATGGAAACTTAGATTACTGATTCTAAATGTTTCACTTCCAGTTTCTCCTTGCTTTTGTTTATTCTGTTACCTTTCAAATAATTGAGTATACTATATTATTCATAGTTTTTAAGGGTTATATCTACAGATCATCTAAGATATGTTGTTGCACTATTACTGGAACTTGAATTCAGAAGACCTTTTAAGATCTAAGCTTTGGAATCTTGGTATTTATTTATTTATTTATTTATTTATTTATTTATTTATTTATTGTGGTACTGGGGATAGAACCCAGGGGCCTTCTACCTCCTGGCTACACTCCCAGACCTATTTTATATTTTTTATTTGGAAACAGGGTCTCTTAAGCGAGCTGAGGCTGCTTCTAACCTGCGCGATCCTCCTGTCTCAGACTCCCAAGCGCGGGGATTACAAGTGTGCACCACCACGCCCAGCTTGGTTAAGTATTCTAATTCAAGCATATTTTTTTCATCTGTAAAGTAGAGGTTTTATGCTAACATGTATTTTTAGAAGATTGTTTATCATGGAGAATAAATGAAAAATGCAAATGGAAACACATGAAAGAAAAACCTGGGCCGGGCGTGGTGGCACACACTTGTAATCCTAGTTCTTAGGAGACTGAGACAGGAAGATCAGACAGGAGGTCAGCTACTTAGTGAAGCTCTCAGCAACTTAGTGAGACCCTGTTTCCAAACAAAATATAAAAAAGGTCTGGGAGTATAGCCTGGAGGTAGAAAAGCCTTGGGTTCCACCCCCAGTACTACTACTACTACTACTACTACTACTACTACTACTACTACAAAAGAAAAACCTAATATATAAATTTTTTTTTGTTATTGGTGCAACTAAAACAATAACTCCTACACTTGTATTTTCATTCAAAATTAAGACATAATACTGAGTCATTTAATTTTCATAGCTGGGTAGACAAGGAAAACAGTTCTTTATTCTCTTCCAAGATATTCCAGTATCTTGGAAGAGAATATTCCAGTATATAATCATATGCAGTTTGCTTTCAACTGATATTAACTGCCTACCAGGCTTATGTTAAGCACTTTTATGTGCTATATCTTATTCAGTCTATTTCTCACATCAAAATAGTACTCTTCATATTATCTTATCAATAGGTAACAATAACTTAAATTTTTCACACCTTGATTCCATTCTTAAAAATGTATGTTAGGAAAATCAATAGGGGTACCCACATTTATGTGCAAAATGCCTTCTGCAGCCTTATTAATAATAACTAAAGTGGAACAACCAAAATAAATACATATAAAATGTTGGTCAAATAAATTGTGACATATATATACACACATATAACATTTTACTATTATGAACCTATTTTCAGGTGTTATGTGATCATGTGGTAAATTGTACATAGGTAAATAATAATGCTACTGTTGAAACAGCTTAATTATACTTTTGTGTAAAAATATGAATTAGAAAATAATACCAGAATGCTAACACTGATCACCTCTGGGAAGATGCAATTAGGAATGAGTTTTACTCACATGATTTACCTCTACAATGAATGAAATTTCACAACGAATGTGTCATTTTTGCTCTTTGTTTTATGTTTGGAGCCCAGATAAATGAAGAATTGAATTAATCATAATCCTTAGTTCAAGAAACACTCTCCTCATCAGTACATGAATAGCCATAATTTTTAAATTATTTCTGTCGAGTATAATAAGTATCAAGCTATGGCTGAACATGAACACTAAGACTCCTGTGCAAGTTTACACGTAGCCATCCCTCCTCCCCAGCTCCCTGGTCACTCCTCCCCCAGGTAAATACCATCACAAATCTTATCATTTCTTTGTTTTCCTTTTAATGAAATTGTATCTAATTATATATATAATATATTCATATATATATAATATATTCATATATATAATATATATTCATATGTTATATATATATATATATATTCCTTAAAAAGCTTTTAGTTAATTAATTGAACCCAGGGGCATTCTACCTCCAAGCTACACCTTCTTCATTTATATAGTTTTTTGAATTTTGAAACAGGGTCTCACTAAGTTGATGAGATTCTCGCTACTTGCTGAGGCTGTCTTTGAACCTGTAATCCTCCTGCCTCAGCCTCCAAGTATTGAGATTACAGGCATGCACCACCATGCCTGGCTCATATATTTTTTAAATTTTGATGGCTTTATTATTTATTTATTTTGGTGTGTGTGTGTGTGTGTGTGTGTGTGTGTGTGTGTGTGTGTTATTAGAGATTGAATACCAGGGTATTCTACCTCTAAGCTATACTCCAAGCTCTTTTTATGTTTTGTTTTGAAACAGGGTCTCATTAGGTTGCGGAGAGTCTGCCTCTCGGCAACCTGTATCTTTGGAGCCTTACTTTTTGATTGATATTGTATTGCTAAGATTCATCCATACTGATGCATGCCACTATTTCTTGTATTTTGATGGCAATATAAAATTCCGCTGGTGAGTATATTACCATTTATTCTGTAGTTAGTATTTAGGTTAGTTCTAGGCTTTTGCTATTATCAACAGCGCTGCTATAAACAGCCTGGTACGTGTCTCCTAGAGCCTTCTGTAACAATTCCTCTTGGGTATAAATCCTGGAATAAAAATGCTTTTCATACTTTACATGAAAGTTTAAATTTAAAAGATAGGATCATGAGCCGGGCGTGATGGTGCACACTTATAATCCCAGTCCTTGGGAGGCTGAGACAGGAGGATCTCAGGTTGCAGCCAGCCTAGGCTGGCTACTTAATGAGGTCCTTGGCAACTTAGCGAGACCCTGTTTCAAAATAGAGAATACAAAATAGGGTTGGGGATGTAGCTCAGAGATACAATGCCCCTGGGTTCAATCCTCAGTACTACCAAAAAAAAAAAAAAAAAAAAAGGATAGGATAATTTATTTGTCTTCTTTTGAGAAATATCTATTCAGATCCTTTGCCTGTTTTTAAGCTAGTAAATTGCTTTTTTGCAATTGAGCTGTTTGAGTTCCATGTATATTTTGGATATTAACCCCCCATCATATATGTGGTTTGCAAATATTTTCTTCTGATCCATAGATTGTGTCTTTACTCTGAATAGTTTCCTTTACGGTGCCAAAGCTTTTTACTTTGATGCCATCCCATTAACAGATATGTGAAACAGCCTGACATCACTAACCTTTAGGGAAATTGCAAATTAAAACCCGCAGTGAGATATCAGTTCCTACCTGTCAGAATGCCTCTTATCAGAAAGATAAAAGATAAACTGTTGGCAAGGAGAAAAGGGAGCCCTTATACACTGCTAGTGGGAATGTTAATTAGCACAGCCATAAGGAAAACAGCGTGGAAGTTTTCCCCAAAAATACTAAAAATAAAACCACCATATGATTCAGCAATACTACTTCTGGGTCTGTATCCAAAGGACATGAAATTGTGTGTTGAAGACACATCTGGATGCCCAGGTTCACTCAGCACTATTCACCATGGCCAAGAAATGGAAACAACCCTGGTGCCTATAACTGATGGAAGGTTTTTTAAAAAAAGTGATACATTTACACAGTGGAATACTATTATTCTGCCAAAAAAAATTGGGGTATCGATGGACCTAGAAACGATAATGTTAAGCAAAATAGCCTGAGCACAGAAAGACAAACACTGCGTGATCTCACTCATACACAAAATCAGAAACAATCAAAATAATAGAAACAGAGAGTTTCTGTGACATTGAGATTGAGTTGGGGGTCGCAAAGGAGACAAACACCAGCCAAGTTATTAAAGGCCTCTTTAGTCAACCAGCACCTTTAGGTGAGGTCTGCCTACCATGGGGGAAGGGACCAATGACTGTGTAGCAGCATAGTCATGTGGTCAGCAGAGGTGCATGGTTGGCAGAGTCACACGGCAGAGAGGAAGTGGGGGTATGTATGTAGTTGGGGTCTTGGGTGGAGCTAGCAGCATGGGAATGCTGGTCCACTGGTGACATCTGGAGTCTCATGACCTCTGGAGTCTGCCCCGCGATTCTGGGAGTCTTGCGATGTTTGGAGTCTCACTATGTCTCTGACTTCTGGTTCTGCCTCCTGTTCCTGCGGCAGGGTCTCATGTGGGGAAGGGAGAAACCTGATCTATCAGTTTCAATGGCTGGAGACAGAGGAAATGAGATGTTGGTCAAAGTACAGTTTCAGTTAGGGGATTTGGATATTGTGCAGCCTGGTGACTACAGTAAATAACAATGAGTATTCAATATATTCTTGAGAATGGATGAGATTAGAAAATTATAAATGTTCTCACGACAAAGGATCAATATTTAAGAGTGTGTGTGTGTGTGTGTGTGTGTGTGTGTGTGTGGTAATGGGGATGGAACCCAGGGGCTTTCTACCTCCGGGATATATGCCCAGACCTATTTTTTATATTTTATTTAGAAACAGGATCTCAGCTGGGCGTGGTGGCACACACTTGTAATCCCCGCGCTAGGGAGGCGGAGACAGGAGGATCACGCAGGTTCGAAGCCAGCTGCGCTGGCTTTAAGAGACCCTGTTTCCAAATAAAAAAGTATAAATATAGGTCTGGGAGTGTAGCCCAAAGGTAGAAGGGCTTCCAGGAACCCCAGTACCACCAAAAAAAAAAAAAAAAAAAAAAAAGAAAGAAAGAAAAGAAAAAAGAAACAAGATCTCACTAAGTTGCTGAGAGCCTCACTAAGTGGCTGAGGCTGGCTTCAAACTTGCACGATCTTCCTGTCTCAGCCTCCCAAGTACTGGGATTACAAGCATGTGCCACCACGCCCAGCTGTGATAACATGTTAATGTGCTTGATCTACCCATTTCCCATTTATACAAATATCATAACATCACATTACACATAATGTATACAATTATAATTAGTCAAATAATAATAATTATAATTATTATTATTGTTATTTTGGTGGTACTGGGGATGGAACCCTTTTACCTCCAGGCTACAGTCCCAGACCTATTTTATATTTTATTTGGAAACAGGGTCTCTTAAGCCAGCGAGGCTGGCTTCGAACCAGCACGATCCTCCTGTCTCCGCCTCCCAAGCGCGGGGATTACAAGCGTGCGCCACCATGCCTGGCATCAAGTAATTATTAAAAGATAGCATCAAACTGGCTTTTCTGAGCATTTGCATCAATCAATATATCATATATATTGATTGTAAGCGATCCTATGTAGGATTCACACTCTTGCCAGGACTGGGTGTTGTCGGATGTCTTGCTTTTACATTCAGGAGAAGAGTGTTCCTAAAGATAAGCATGCAATCACAAAACCCACCTGCCTTGTTCTCTTTTTCCTCTAAATTTTGGGAGAGATTTGGGGCACAGAAGGTGATGCTGGTAGAAACCAACAGCTTTTCAAAGCTTTCCAATTCTAAAAAGCCTTTGCCAGCAGTAAAGTGGAAACGGCTCTCTCGGGGGCGTGAGAAAGCCAGGGACTCAGGGTTTTGTGTCATGGGGACTTTTTCCAGCAGATGGTGGGATTACGCCACATGTCTGAATTAGAAATCTCTCTCTCTCTCTCTCTCTCTCTCTCTCTCTCTCTCTCTCTCTCTCTCTCTCTCTCTCTCCCTCCCTTCCTCCCTCCTCCTCCCTCCCTCTCCCTCCCTCTCTCCCTCTCTCCCTCCCTCCCTCTCTCCCTCCCTCCCTCTCTCCTTCCCTCTGTCTCATATCTCCTCTGCAACATAAACATTGAACCCGCCAGACTTTATTCTCTGCAATCTGTGCTCAAGATACTTTCTTTGCAAGCTTCCTTGCACACATCTGAGAACTGATCTGCTTATCCGGTGTTTTATTTTTTCTGAACGGCGGGGTAAGAACCTGCTGGTTATATGATGTGGGGTAAGGAACTCAGAGTGCTAAGAATTGAAAAGCTACTTCAGTAGTGGCATGGCACCCTGCTTGCCCGTCCTTTCTCAATGGAGTCTTAGTTTCCATCACTTTGCAGTCACCATGGGGCGTCAGATGAATCTAAGGATGTAGGATTTTGCCCATCCGTTTTGAGCAATGTAGGCAGCCCATCTGAAAAAGTGCAAGAAAGTAACAACAGAACTGATTACCTTGAGGGCCAGAGAGCCTGTTGGCTCAGACCTAGAGTTATTACTCAGCCCAGAGGATGGGTCCTCGGAGGCTCAGCTCCAGGGCTATTTCAGTGTAAATCAGGGACCACGGTACAGTGGTGTTCACAGCAGGCTTAGAATTCTCTCTGAGTTCTGGAGAAAGCAAGAGCGCCAGGGAGGCAGTTAGCATTCCACCTTATTTGAGATAGGAAGGCAGTACCTTCAAAATAGCCAGAATTCATTATATTTTGTTTCCAGATCAAATATCCTTAGAAGAAACATTTTCTGTTTTAAAGAAAGTTTGGAAACCAGTAGTTAGACTTTGGATCATAATAGAGAGAAAGGGTAACAGGAGGGTAGATCTGAGATGTCTTTGGGACGGAGCTGAGCAGTGTAGAATGAGGTTAGACATGGGTTGCTGAGAGCCAGGCTATTTCATTCCAAAGCCAACCAAGTAGGAATAAGGCATGTGTCTTCTTCATAAAAACCAGGGAGCCAAACCCAAGACGCTTGCTTCCGTATGAGTAACGAGGGTGCCAGGGTTTGAGGATGTCTTGATAATGTCCCTCCAAAGGTTCGTGGGAGCGGAGGCTTGGTCCCCAGGGTGGCGGAACCTTGGGAGGTGGTGGGACCTTTACGAGGTGGGAGGTGGGGAGGTCCTTAGCCCAGCCCCACCTGCCCTGTCATTACTGAGGCAGCCAGCATAGCCTGCAGTATGCTGTTTATACTCAGAGAACTCTGAGCTACAGAAGCCTCTTTTTAGATTAAGTTAGCCTGGCTCAGGTTTTTTATTATGGTAGTGAAAAGCTGACTAATACAGAGAGGAATGATGGCGCCGATTTTATTCACCTTTGTGTTCTTGTTGTAAGCATGTATACATAGTGAATGTTTTGAAAGATTTATTAAAGGAAAAGGAGGATGGAGGGAGACTTAATATGTGGGCACGGCCAAGGGGCTGGAGTTGTACTTAGTTGTTTGATCTTTCTTCGGTTCTTAGAAAAGTGCTTGGCAGGAACTTGGAATTCATAAATCTGTGTGAAGCGAGTGAGTGCTTCTCTCTGTTCTTGTTTGCGTGAACGTAGGCTCTGCACACATGTTTCTGGTTTGTTGAGGCAGAGGAGAGAATAACAAAAACTTTGGCTAAACTGCCAAGGCCCTGGATGAATGGAATTTAGAAGCGGTCACTGTAGGTTTTATCAGCTCCAAATCTTATATAAATTTCTTTCTGCATCTAAAAGACTCAAATGCATTTGGGGGGCCCGAGGTTTGGCAGCTCACAGTGAATGAGGTAAGGTTTTGGGCCATAATCAACCGGCAAGGAATCGGCTGAATGTGAACATGGGAACTCAAATCTGGACAGATGTCTTTAAATTTTTCAATTCTTCAACTTCTGGGCAATTGTCTTGAAATTTTCTCTCACTGGATTCTGGTGATGTTTCTCATAGCGGGCTTCAGCCCCTGGGAGCCTCCCTTCTAATTTCCATCAACAATTCACCAAAAGATGAGAGAGAAGCAGCATATCTCTCGAGGGACCAGTGATGGTGATTTAAAAGACTTCACTCAGCAAAAAGTCACCCCGAAGATGAGACAGGCTCCTTTGCATCTCACCTGACCCGCTCAGACCCACGAGCCGACTGTGGGCACCGGCAGGCCTCGGTACAGCTGTTACAAGGGTCAAGTGGACCTTGCTTATTTGACCCCAACTCTTCATCCTAAAATAGATAGAGATTAATTACAATTCAGTGGCAACACCAACTGTAGTGATAAAATGGCCCTCAGAGAGTTTCCCATTTTCAGGTTCTATTTACTAACACATATATATATATTTGGTACTGGGGATTGAACCTAGGGGTGTTCCACCTCCAAGCTACACCCCTGGCCCTACTTTCTTATTCTTTATTTTGAAACAGAGTCTCACCAAGTTGCAAAGGGCCTCACTTAATAGCTGAGGCTGGCTGAGAACCTGCAATCCTACTGTCTCAGCCTCCCAACTACTGGGATCATAAGTATGCGCCACCACACCTGGCTACTAGTGGGTTTCCTATGGAGGAGGGAGTTTAGCTGTAGCTGCTGCAAGAAAGCAAGACACTTTACCAGGGTGTGTTTCAGATTACACGCGGGGTAAGGATAAGACTGAAGGTCACCAGGATGTACCAATGGGCAGATGGATGGAGAACCAGAAATAGAGCCACAGCCCAAGGAGAGGGAATGAGCCAGCAAGAGACTGTGTTAGAAAGATGTTTCCAGCTGGAGCAATGTCCGTCATGCACGTGGACTAGAGAGGCCCCCACGCTAAAGCTGAGGAAGCGTTTGCTGGGCTCTGCAGTAGGAGTTCATGTGTGGGACGAAGTGTTTCAGCCAAGGGGTGGCGGGAAATTCTGGACACCATGGGAGGGGAGGAGGAAATGTGTGAGGAGGCTGTGAGGACAGGGAAGGTCCCCTCCATAGAGGATGACTGGCCTCCATACCTAACTGGCCTCCCTGCCTCCACCCGACCCTGCATACCACTCACCTCTAGAATACATGTGCCCCCGCTCAAAGTTTGCCCATTATCCCCTGTAAAATAATCGTCAAACTTAACACTTGCAGACCATCCTACCCCAAACCTGGCCAGAAGTTATTTGTCTAACTAATAGTCTTTGACACTAGATTATTTTCTTATAGACACAGTCCCTTCAGGGTATGCATTATTTCTTATTTAGAGTTATCTATTTATTATATAATATGGCCTTTACCTCCTGTGGTTGAATAAATGAAAAAAAATAAGTGAGAGGGGAAATGAAGGCAGGATACCAAGACCAATTGTCTTGGTAATGATATTTATTTTTTTCCATTTTCTTTCTTCTGTTCTTCTCTCTCTCTCTCTCTCTCACTCTCTCTCTGGTACTGGGAATTGAAGCCAGGTGTGAATTACCTCCCTGAGCTACACCCCCAGCCCTATTTTTTCTAAATTTTGAAACAAGATCTCACTAAGTTAGTGAGGGCCTCGCTCAGTTGTTGATACTGGCCTCAGACCTAAGACCCTCCTGCCTCAGCCTCCCAAGTACTGGGATTACAGGTGTGTACCGGCCACCACGCTGGGCTGTAAGGATGGGTTTCTGAGGCCCCAGATGGAAGCTGAGGATACTCTGCAATTGTCTTTTGTGAAAGGTCTCAGCCAGTTGAAAGAATCTTTGTGTAAGGGATTTTCTAGGTAAGAATCTCTAGGTAAGAACTCTCAATGTATCTGTTTTTGCTTAGTCATTCTCAAAGTGCTGTGTTTTAGTGGTTTGTGTTATCTTGATGATTTCTTATTACAGAGAGACAATTCAACTGACGTGAAGATCCCTGGTTGCAACAGGCTTCACTTAGCAATCTGGCAACCTCCTCTGGAAGGGCTACTATTTAGCATGATGCTACAACTTAACAAATGTCCAGTCCTTCCTCCACCCTCTGATTCATGCATAAAATTGCCAGAATAAATAAATAAATATATAAATAGAATCGCCAGAGTCACCAGGATGATAATAGGCTTTGCTCTGTGGTACCTCTGACGGCACGTTTATTTTAGCTTTCTCTGACGAAGCTGGAGGCTTGCCCTACTAATTCATTGTGACGTTGTTTTCTAATTAGGTGTCTCTGCACAGCGGGCGTTCCAGTCTTGAATGTTCCTTTTCTCTTTAATGTGCCAGCAAGCTGCCTGCCTTTAGCTGCTTGATCTTCCACAAATGTTACCTGCCAGGTAAAATGAGACAGCCCAGGGAAGGCATCTAGCCCAGCAGGACCCACCTGAGGTCCTTGAGATGTTCATCATACTCCGGCTCTGTCTGACTTCTTACTTGCTGATGCTTTGGTTACCTTGGAGATGAACTATCACCTTCTGCATCCCACAAGAGAGTGCAGCGATTCCACAAACCAGTGCTACATGGATTCAACATTTCACTTCCTGTCATCCTCAGGAGATACTAGATGAAGTAACAGTGTTCATTCGCATTGTTTTCTGGAGGAAGAGGCCTTAACCAAGACCTCAGGTAGCTGAGGCTCCAGGGAGGGCGAGCAGGGGAGCCGGGACAAGAACCAGTGTACCTCCCTCCAGAATACTTCCTCCACAACCACATACTGGCTGTCCTTCCAGACCCGGCTCTCAGTAGCTGCAGCTCAGAGTACCAAGGACACTGTGAGGGAGAAGCCACAGTCTTACCCGAAAGACACTCCTCCTGGCAGAACAGAAATGTCTCTGAGCCTGGGTGCCCAAGCACCGGAGCTCTGAGGGCCTGGGAGGCTCCAGTTGCAGAGACAGCCAGAGCTCCCTTCGCCCTCGCCTGCAGTGCTCCCAGAGTCTTTGTCTAATTTTGCCCCGGTCCCTGCCTGCCTCCCAGTCCTGGGCATGCGGGCAGGGTACTAGCTAGTTGGCAGGGTGGCTGTGGATGGTAAACAGCACTGCGCTGGCTGCTCCCCGGGCCGTGTGCCCAGCGTGCACCCTGACATTTTCTGGAGCCTGCTTGAAGCCACCTGCCCAGGGAAGGTGTAACAGAAGAAATCAGGCCCTGGTTGCCCGGCAGGGACAGCCCCTTGGGGAAAAGACCAGCTGCAACCCAGCTGCTCGAGATGCTTAGACAGCGAGGAGATGCGGCCTGGGCTCTGAGGAGAGCCCCTGGAGGGACGGAGGAGAGCTTTCCTGCTGCCACCTGCCAGGCAGAAGGCACAGGGAGCCCAGGCTGCTGGAGCCCACAGGGAGCAAGAGGCAGCTCCAGCTCCAGGCAGGTTCCCAGCCTGGGCACAGCAGACAGCCCTCAGACCACACGGACGAATGCTGGGGGTGCTGTGCTTCTGCAGAGGAGTGGAGCCCTGGGAGAGAAGCAATTTTGCTTCTTTTTGGACACTTTTTATATAGCAAGAGTGGATTTTGGAGCCAGACAGATCTGTTTTCAAGTCTCATCTCTGACTCTGGTTAATTCTTATTGGCTGGATTTTTCTTTAAGGTGTGTGTGTGTGTGTGTGTGTGTGTGTGTGTGTGTGTGTGTGTTTTGCTGGGATTGAACCCAGAGGCATTCTACCTCTAAGTTACACCTTCAGCCCTTTTTATTTTTTATTTGGAAACAGTTTCACTAAGTTGCTGAAGGCCCCGCTATGTTGCTGAGGCTGGCTTTGAACCTGCAGCCCTCCTGTCTCAGCCTCCCAAGTACTAGTATGACAGGTATGTACCACCATGCCTGGCACATTCAGGTTTTTTTTTTTTATCACTATGTTATCTAATGCTCACAACAACCCTTTAAAGAAAACATTATTTGATAAGAAATGAAAGCTTAGTTGAACTCCTCACCTATGGGTATTCTCCCAGGAAGCCACAATGTCTGGCTTAGAACTTAATTCTCTCTGGACGAGACCATGCTCTAACCATTGGGCTTCCCAGTGAAAAGCTGCCTGGTGTGGGCACAGGAGGCAAGACCCGGGGCCGGTCCTCGTGATGAGCTTCTTAGTTTTGCCATCTCTGAAATGGGAAAAATAACCTTCTGCTTGCAGGGCTTTTGTGGAGACTGGAAAAAATGTAAAACAGTACAGCGAAGGGGGTCTCCTGGGATAAGGCTGGGGGCGTCTCCCGCCCGCCCTGGGCACTTAGAGGGCATTAGACACTGCGCATTAGACACTCTGGGGCTGAGCAGTCCCTGACAGACTACAGTGCCTATGCCCTCGTTATTTCTTTTAAATTCTCGTACACAAACATTATATTAAATAAAAATAGAACAATCATTGCATCTAAATGACAAGGCTTTGTGCTTAATTTTCTATTCTCCAAATAAACAATGTGTCTTTTATTTTCTCACTGTAACTGTAACACAGGGGGATTTTGTTGAGATGGTGTGTGATAAACTGCCAACTGGACTCTTGGTCCCATCACTCCTGTCCAACCTGGAGGAGGAACAGGAAGCGAAGCTCTGGGGAGCCCAACAGCGCAGCCCAGGGGAGTTTGTGTCTGCGCTTCTACAACCCAAACAGTTGGGCTGGGGGATGAGAGGGCAGGAGATGGGGAGACCTGTCACCTGGACACACAGGCGCTACCTGTGTAAGGGAAGAGGAAGTTCAGGGCTGGAGAGTCCTTGGCCAAGAGAGGTGGGAGGAGCTGGAGACGGACGGATGGATGGAAGGCACACAGAAGCCTCTCTGGAGCTCACCAAGCGGAGCTCACAGGCACGGTGTGCTGGAAGGGTCTGTGGGTCCCTGGCCCGCCTTCAACACCTGCCCCTTCCCCCCCTGCAGGTGCAGAGTTGGGGTTCACTATCCTCTCTCTTGTCTTTGCTGCACCAACACCTGCTGTTTCTGCGCCCTTTGCCCTTGCAGTTTGGATTCTATAAAGGCAGAAGGAGGGATGCTGTCAGGCTTCCAGGTGTTTATGAGAGGACCCTGGACAAGCTTCAACGCAGGCCCAGGGACGCCTCTGCCCACATTCAGGACAATCACGGGAGACAGTGCTACTCGCCAAGTGCCCAGGATGCTGGGCGGGAACTGTATAAGCTGCCTCCCTCGGCCCCCATAAGAAGGCTGGCCGGGCAAAGAGGGTCTCTGTAGCAGAGGTGGACCCGGGAGGAGCCCACAGCTGCCCGGCAAGGGGGTGGCCTTGTAGGTAAGGCTTTCCTGCCTGTTCCTCCCAACCTTGCTTCTCCTGGGAAGAACTTTTAGAAGGTTTGGGAGGATCAAAAGTAAGGGCCTAGATAATGTGCCCTAACTGGGGAGCCGCCGGCTGTGGCCACTGTCAGTGCACACAGGTCCAGCCGGGCCTGTCCTCAGGGCTCTGGCCGAGGGTCTCATGGCCTGGCTCCACCGCTGGGCCTGTTCACCCCTCTCTCTTGTCTTCATGTCTAGACCCAACTGCCCAAGGCTGGAGAGAAGAAGAAAAGGGTCCCTGCTTCAGCGCAGCGCAAGGCTGGGCTCCCAGGCTGCACCTGTCCTAGGACCCGTCGCTTCCCAGCATTATTCAGAGTGAGCTGTCATTCCTGAAGGTTTCCCACCCACAGGTGGGGTGCGGGGGAGAGAGCCACTTCATGCTGTTTACCATCTGTAGATCCTGCCTTAATCTGACAAAATAGCCTCGAACTAGGTTCCCTAGGCCCAGCCTTTATTTTCTTATTTAAACTGTACCAGACTTGTACTCTGGTCCCAGAGCACCTCCCTCTCCGGGCTCTCTATCTTGCAAGCCCCTCCAGTTTGTGGCAGGGTGCATTCCAGATTCATTCAGAAAAGGGAAGCATTTCTCCTTTCTTTCCTCCACGTCATAAAACAAACATGAAATAAACCAGAGAGGAGGAAACAGAACCCAGTTTAGAGGAGGCTGAGCACATGCGCACACACGTGTTGGCATCGCTCTGCAGAACGCTCTGCTTCTTGTGCCAAAATATTTCCTTTTGGAACAGGAATGATTTCATGATTTTCTCTGAATGAACTTTATGAAAACAAGGGACTTATTCATGTTCTCCAGAAACAAAAGGATAGACAGCAAGAAGTGGGTTCAAGTGGTCATCTTTTCAGGAAAATGTGGATTGCACTTTAAAAAAAAAATCACTATTTTCCCCAGCTTTTATTCAATGAGATAAAAAGAAATTAGGGATTAAATTCTAACTATTGGATGCCAGAAAAAATACAAATAACTTTTGAAATTAGGGAGGAAATGACTTAATTGAGAACTACTTGTATAAAAAAAACTTTAAAGTTTAAAACAGAAGGAAACTATAGTCTACCATACAATAGGTATTTTGGAAAAAAAGTGACAAAAATGACAAAGTAGGACAATGTATCATAAGAATAATAATATTTGACCAAGGAGGGTCTGTTCCAGGAGTGTGAAAATGGCTCATTATCCATCAATAACTCTATCAATATAAGTATACAATGTATATAGTATAACATATATCAATATATTAGGGCATATTACTAGTTTTTAAAACCTTTAAGTACATATCGAAGGAAAGTATGTAAGTGGGATGAATATTAACAATTTAACTAGCAAACCTCATTATAAAAATAAATTGGGAATATTTCTTTCACTAAAATCAGAAATAGAGTTGGTTCGAGAAAAGCCTCAGCAAATTAGTGAGGTCCTGTCTCCAAATAAAAAATAAAATAGCTCAGAGGTAGAATGTCCATAGTTTCAATTTTTAGTATCACAAAAATAAATAAATAAAATCAGGAATAGAAGGGACTTGCTCATAATCACCATAATAATTGAATGTTATTTTGAAATTCTAATAAATGCAATAGGGCAATATATTGAAATATTATGTATAGACATTGGAAAAGAGGAGATAACATGTTTCAAGCTTTAGTAACACAATTTTATACCTGGAAAATCCAAGAAATACTATAATAATATTAGAACTAATCAAATTTTTTAGTATACAAACAAGAAAGGCACAGGAATAACAAGAAGTGAACTATAATATAATATCAAATGACTTAAATCAAGATCAGAAAAACAACCAAAAGGTATAGCATAGAAGTTTTGTGAAAAACTTACCACAAGAATATAGTTTTCCTTAATAAAGTGTATAATTAATGAAATTCTAATCAGAATCTAGGTAACATTTTTAGTTAACTGGATATTTTAAGATTCATGCGGAAGATTATGTGTCCAAGAATAGTCATTAAATGATGAACTAAGGGTTGTGAAGGAAAACTTTCCTACCAGAAAATAAACCATTTGCTAAAGCCATCATAATACAAATGGTACAGTTTGGTATAGGATTTTTTTTTTTTTTTTGTGGTACTGGGGTTCCTGGAAGCCTCTCTACCTACGGCTACACTCCCACGGGCTACACTCCCAGACCTATTTTTATACTTTTTATGTGGAAACAGGGTCTCATCACATAAAGTAACATAATATACTGCATATAATAAAACAGTAAAAGGAAGATGTAATAATCTAGTAAAGAAAGAACAGTTAGTGGACTCTACTAAATGAAGCCAGAACCACATGCTCTCCATCTGGAAGGAAGTAAAGCTGGATCCCTACCTCACATCATATTTGAAAATAAAGCTCTGATTGACTAAAGTCCTAAAGTCATGAAAAGAAATTTAGGTAGACACATATTATACTAACTCTTCAGAAAGACGTTTTTACTAATACGGAGAACCCAAAAGGTCCACATACCTGGATGTATGTGAATGTTTATATATCTTTACGTCCACATGCATGTTTTTTGTAAACATACACACATCCAGACACATATATAAACATTTACATATATAGATGTATACACATATTGTGTATATGTGTTTGACACATAAAAAATTTTAAGCTTCACATAGTAAAAAGATACCATAAACAAAATCAAGAGCCATAATAAATGTGGGAAAAAATATTTATAACAAAGAGTATAAGTAAAATTTCGTAGATAATGTCTACACATCAAAGAGATCTTCAAATTGAGAATCAAAAGGCAATCAAATAGAAAAGTGAGTAATATATACACATAATCAGTTTGTAGAAGCATTCCAAAATATCTGTAGACACAGAGAACATTGTATACCCAGGAGTGTGGTGCAGTGAATGGACTAGTTGAGTTTCTGAAGAGACAGATTGCCTGGTGCTGTGACCTCTGGCAGTCTACTGAAGGTTCCTGTGCCTTCGTTTCACCATCTTACAAATGGGAAGAGTCATAGTATCTGTCCCACCAAGTTGTTGTAAGGATTAAAAGCTAGCACATGTAATGCATATCGTATACAGCCTGTGAAGACAGTCAGCCGGGTTCTGAGCCAAGCATTATGTGTTTGCTAACGTTATGAATCAGGGGAATGCAAATTGGAATAACAGTGCAAAGCACTTCTCACCCATCAGGTTGGCAAACATTAAAAGAGTGATTATACAGCTGGTGGGGATTCATGAAAAAGAATTCACTGCTAGTGGAAACATGGAATCTCACAGTCACTTTTTGGAGTGAATTCTGGCAATATCTCTTAGCATTTTAAATTTACACACCCTTTGACTCATCGATTCAACTCCTGGGAGCCTATCCTATAGAAATAAAGCCACCAGAACAAGCACATTCACTGCAGTGTCACTTGTAGTAGTAAGCAACAGGAGATAAAAACAAGAATTTATGGAAAGGAGAATTAGTAAAATTATGGTGTGTGCACTCCCAACCTTGAAATATTATGCCACCTTTAGACAGAGCTATGAAAAGATTTTCACAACATGTTTTTAAGTGATAAAGCAAATTTACAGAAAATATGTGGGGGATTTTTTTTGTAAAAAAAAAATCAACAACCCTTAAATGTATGTATATGTGTTTGTATGTTGTTATATGAACAAGAGAATGTAAGACAGGCTACATATAGAATTATCAATTGATTGCCTTCATTGCATGTTTTGGAAAAAGAAATATATATCCACATGTCATGGTTTGGATTTAGAATGTTCCCCTAGATTTTATGGAAATCAGGCAGCCATGCTGGAGGTGTGGCTTGGTTGCCAAGGAGAGGTATCTGGGGATGTGGCCTTGGGGATTACATGAAGTCCCTCTTCCTCTTGCTTTCTCTCTCTCTCTTGCTTCCAGCCTTATGATGTGAGAGCAGAGCCTTCTTTGCTTCCTACCACCATGCTCTGAGCTCCAAAGACCAGGCCTGACATAGATTGAACTTTCTGAAATCTCCAGAACTGTGAGCAAATATTTTTCTCTAAGATGTGTGGTCAGTTGTTTTGGATTATAGCAGTGAGAATATCAACTAAAACACATATATATGTATATATATTAAAAAAATTTAAACCAAGAAGTATTAAAAAGAGAAATAAAATGACATGAAATCCCATTGCCTAGGGATAATTATCATTAATGTTTGAGAATTCATCTTTCACATGTCTCTTTATGCATATGCACTTTTTTGTACATGGAGCGGATGCTATTTTAAAATTACGTAACCATTTATATGTGACGAATATGCAGTAGGGCTAGTTTCATTTGGAGGCAATTTCAACAAAATTTCACAAGGAGTACTTACTGTGTGAGCAGAGTTCTGGACTAACAGGAGCTGCTGAGAAATGGTGGCTCTGTCACTTAATTAGCTCTGTGAATTGAGCAAGTCATTTCAATTCTCTGGGCTCCAATTCCTCCCTTAAAATAGAGCTTGGGCAGATGATCTTTGAGTTTCCTTTCTGCTCTAGAATTTAATGTTTATATATTGCTACTTTTGGGAAAGTCAGAGTGATCTACTGGAGGGAAGACACAGATGCTAAAATCAAACACTGATGTTATATACTGAGTGTGTTATTAAGGCTAGAGAATTAAACTCTTAAAGGGCTTTCTTGCTTAAGAAATGAAGGAATCACAATTATGGCATATAATTGTAAGGATTTTCTGGAAAATATACTTGAAGCATTTAATGTACATATATACATATGCATGTATATGCAAAAGTTATGCATATAAATACACATGGCATATAAATATACATATGGTTTAGCCGGGCATGGTGGTCCATGCTTGTAATCCCTGCACTTGGGAGGCTGAGACAGGAGGATCATGCAGGTTTGAAGCCAGCCTCAGCTGGCTTAAGAGACCCTGTTTCCAAATAAAAATATAAAATAGGTCTGGGAGTGCCTGGAGGTAGAAGGCCCCTGGGTTCCATCCCCAGTACCTCCAAAAGAAAGAAACAAACAAACAAACATATAGTTTATATACATAGCATATACATTTTACACTATGTTTATATAGTATTATAGCACATAATATATAATGTTATACTTTATATACATAGCATATAAATACACAGAATATAGCATAATATATAGCATAACACACACACACACACACATATATATATATATATATATATATTTCAGTAAACAAAATGATGTGCTTTATATAATTTCCAATGAACTGCTTTGTCATCTTAAGGTAAAAATAGGATATGAGCCAGGTATGGTGATGTGTGTCTACAGTTCTAGCTAATCAGGATGCTGAGGTAGGCAGATTGCTTGAACCGAGGCATTGAGGGCTACCCTGGGGACCACAGCAAAACCCTTTGTCATAAAAAATAAATAGATAAATAAAAGTAGAACATGAAATTCAATGGGGACAATAAGCAAGAGATGGAACAGCAGAATACCTTTGTAGTTCTTTCAGAGAGCTCTTTTCTGAGCACTAAGTATTTCCTGAACAGGTTACTAATGAAACTTTTCTATTTTTGAGGTGCTTGTCCATTTCAGATCAAACAGGTATACTGAAGAAAGCCTTCTGTGCTAAAGCAAAATGAAAAGAGGCTACATTTTTTTCTCCCTATGCTAATGCTTCACATTTATCATAAAATTGAGAGGAAAAAAATGTGAGTGGAATTTCATCCATGAAGAGCATTTTAGAAATGCAGACCTGGGCTTTTGATCTTATACCATAAATGTACCATAATGCAGGGAACCATCTTTTCCAATTGGTGCTGTCCTCATTTTATGCCTTCAGGGCTGCATCATGCCCTGGGAAGGGCAACTTCATTTGTTAACAATTGTGATGCTTTCTTTAAGGAATCTCCATTACTGCTGAGAACAAGTCTGAGGATGTCCTTCAAATAAAAAGATGATTCTGAAATATTCTTTCAGGGAAAAAAGTTTAGACAGTGTCTTGGTCAACAATATCACTGTTGTAATCCCAAACTACTGACCATACAACCTAGAGAAAGGAGATTTATTTGCTCCCAGATTTTGAAGATTTTAGAGGTTCAGTCCATGTCAGGCCAGGTCTGTAGAGCCCAGGGTATGGCAGCAAGAAGCAAGAGGGGAAGAGAGCAAGGACTCTGCTCTCACATCCTGGAGGCCAGAAACAAGAGTGGGGGGGGAGCGCAGGGAGAGGAGAGTCTTATATTATCCCTAAGGCCACACGCACTCCAGAGACTCTTTCTTAGCAACCAAGTCCCACTTCCAACATTGCTACCTTGTTTCTGTGAGGGTTAGGGGGGCATTCTAAATCCAGACCATTACAGAAAGGCTCATTATGCAGACTCCATACTGAACCTTCAGCATCATTGTTTCATTAAACACACAACTCTAAGAATTAAAAACACTGGATAGGTGGAGGTTATTTTGAATTGGCTGAGTAGGAGACTCATGGCTTATGTAATGACCAAGGAGAAAAATAAACAAATGGTGTTTCAGAAGTTGGAAGTGGATTGAGGGAGGAAGATGGCGGCTGCCGAACAAAACAAGCATCTCAGTGAAGCCCTGGACACCAGATTTTGGGTGTAATATCGGAATTGGACAGCTTAAGGAGACACTTCCAACCGCGAATTCCTATCTAGAATATAGGAGAGGGAGTGGATAATGGTGGGATTAGAAGCAAGGGGACAAGGAAGTGCCCGACACACAAGAAATGCAATTTTCGGAAAAACTTCCCAGAAGTGATTAGAGTAAGGACCACTCCAGCCGTGCACGCTGGGGACTCTTATCAACACACCTCTTAAGAAAAATGAGCCAGGCGTGGTGGAGGGAGCCATGTAGCGCTGGGCAGGGAGCTGAGCTGTGCTCCTGGGACTTGCTGAAGACTACGCTGTACCCGGTCACTTTGCTCCGCCGTGCTGTGCCAGGGCCGCAGTGTGCCTGGATCAGCAGACCCTGCTCTATGCGGTGAGATTGTGGCCTCCAATCGTGGAAGGGAGATAAAATTCATTGCTGCTAAGTGCTTGATCTCACACCCCCTTCAAATCACACATACTGTCTTCTCTTATTAAAAAAAAAAAATATCGGAGAGGGGACAAGATGGCGGCAGTGGTAGCTAGGACTCAGGAGATGCAGACAAACTCTATCCAATTCACTTGGAACTTTTGGAAATAAAAACCCCGCAAATGGGGACTGCCCCTGCCGCTCATGCTTAAGAATTCTGGACATCATATCACGTAAGGAAGGAACTCAGCGAAGAACCAGGGGGAAGGAGGCTCTGATAGAGCTGCGCAGGCGGAGCAGCAGAACTGCGCAGGCAGAGCACCAGAGCGGTGGGCGGCGCTAGCGCAGCGGTGGAGTGGCACAGGCAGGGCGGCAGAGCGGCATAGGTGGAGCGACAGTTGGCGCAGCAGCGGGCGGCACCAGCAGAGCAGAGCACCGGCGGGGCAGTGCAGAGGCGTGGGCACAAGTGCCGGCGGCAGAGGTGGAAGCTATTATTTTGGAGAGGTAGAGACCAGATTCAATCCACCTTGATCTTCTGAAGAAATTGCCCCAAAGGTAGAAACTGGTGGGGCAGACAGATCCAATTCAGTTCACCTTGAGCTTTTGAGGGAATCCCCCCAAAGTAGACTGACTGCACCTGCCACCCATGATTGAGAAGCCTAGAGAATACGCTAAGTGGCAAAAGGGTATGGGGGGTATCAGAGGGAGCCCCGCATAGCCAGGGTGGGCTTACATGTTGCATGTTCTGGGAATCATCATCAGCCCTCATGGCCACCACGCTCCTCTGCGCAGAGTGGGAGGCCAGGGTCCATGTGGAATGGCAGAGCCTACTTTCTGAAGAGAAGCTATGGGCCTCTGCCTCTGGAGGGAAGACAAAATTTATTGACTCTAGGTATTTGGGGTCTTAGCTTTTGCAAAAGACATGTACTGCTTTTTCATAGAAAGAAGAAGAAGAAGAAGAAGAAGAAGAAGAAGAAGAAGAAGAAGAAGAAGAAGAAGAAGAAGAAGAAGGAGAAGAAGAAGAAGAAGAAATAATGCCGGGTGTGGTAGCGCACACTTGTAATCCCCCCGCTTGGGAGGCAGAGACAGGAGGATCGTGCTGGTTCGAGGCCAGCCTTGCTGGCTTAAGAGACCCTGTTTCCAAACAAACAAACAAACAAACAAACAAACAAACAAACAAACAAACATAGGTCTCCGGGAGTGTAGCCTGGAGATAGAGGGGTTTCCAGGAACCTCAGTATCACCAAAAAAAAAAAAAAAAAAGAACATCTGTAGACGACCTGCTCATAGTGACAGAGACCAGAGCCCAATGCACAAGGCCAGTGCTAGGACTCTGAGGCCAATATAGGAATCTGCCGGGCGACTAGGCCAACGCCAGGGCCAGGAAAGCCGGGAATGGAGCCTGCTGTGAGGCAAGGCCGGGGCAGGGGCCTCCGTCTGAGGCCGGGATTGGAGCCTGCCAAGGGGTGAGGCCGATACAAGGGCCAGTGAGGCCGGGAGCGGAGCCTGCCAAGGGGTGAGACCGGTGCCGGGGCAAGTGAAGCCAGGATCGGAGCTTGCTGTGAGGCAAGGCTGGTTCTAGATCCTCCAAGGCAAGGATTGGAGCCTGCCAAGGGGTGAGGCCGGTGCCGGGACCAGCGGGCCGGGATTGGAGTCTGCCATGAGGCAAGGCCAGTGCTTGAGCCAGCGAGGCCGGGATCAGACTCTGCGGGGGGGCCAGGCTGATACAGGGGCCTTCAGGAGGAGGAACGGAACTTGCAATGCAGCATACATAGAGAAACATCACAGAAAGTAGAAAATCAGATGCTTCCCTAATATGCAAAAACTAGAAAGAAATGGGTAATGGGAGGAGATCTAGTTGAAGAAAGGGCCCCATGGAAGAGCAATTAAGGTGACCAATCAGAGGGGTATAGGATGGGGGAAGATGGAATCTCTTTAAAACACATGAAATACGTAAACAAATGAACCAAAGCTAATCACCAAATCAAGCATGGGATCGAGGGAGGGGGAGGGAGTGGGATGGGGAGGGGATAAGGGCTAATTGGATGATGTGTGCTTGTATACCCTCACAAGTCATGCATTCCATTGTGATGTTTGACTACAATGCACCAATAAAAACATTAAAAAAGAAGAAGTTGGAAAAGTCTTTTCCTCCTGACATACATTTTATTATTTATTATGTGCAGAAGACAGGACATTGTTCTCTGGGCCAGGAGGATAGTCTCTCTGGCTACCAGCATGAGAAGTCAGAACGAGCATTTTGGCAGGAAGACAGCTCCAGGTGAGTTGTGCAATTTCCTTTCTCTGAAAATTTATATCTCGAGACTGTCTTATGGGATTAGCTAAATTAGAATTTTGCTCTCTCCAGTAATTTTCTTTTCTTTATGAACTTCCCATCCTGTGCTCTGTCTTTAATTTGACTACCAGCCTTTGGCATTGAATGAAAAGCCTTGAGCTTGTTCAGCCAGAGGGTTGCTGCACAGGAGAATGAGCCATTTGCTTGTCTTTATTTCCCTTTCCAAACCAAAGGCTAAATTGAAATGGCATTGAAGTCTCAGGCTGAAGAGGAAGGATCTGCTCCATTTTGAAACATTCTCCAAGTCTAAGAACTGGGAGGGCTGGGAGAAGCAAGTTTCAGCAATCACCAGGTGATAAGCACTTGCCCTGGTTAAACTTCCAGATTTGCTTTGTCTTTCATTTATGAGAGCAATAAATAATGAGAGTTTGCCAAGTTGCAATCAATGCATTGATTTGGCATGCATTAATTACCTAATTTGATCCTCACAACAGCATAAGGACATGGATTCTATTACTATACTCATTTCGTAGATAAGAAAACCACAGTTCTGAGCCACTAAGTGGTTTGACCCAGGTTTTCCAGCTGACCAGAGGAAGAGCTTGAAATCAAGCTTAGGCATTTTCACTTAATTCCTTGTCCTACTGGTGTCTTTTAAAAAAAGAAAGAAACCTAAAAATTAGCTGGGCATGGTAGTGCACACCTGTAATCTCCTACTTGGGAAGCTGAGATGGGAGGATTTCAGACATGAGGGCCAGCCTCAGCAACTCAGTGAGACCTGCTGCAATGTACTGGGACCCTGTTTCAAATAAAGAGTAAAATTGGGCTGGGGTATGGATCAGAGGCCAAATGCTGCCGGATTCAATCCCCAATACTGAGGAGGAAGAGGAGGAGGAGGAGGAGGAGGAGGAGGGGAGGAGGAGGAGGAGGAGGAGGGGAGGAGGAGGAGGAGGAGGAGGGGAGGAGGAGGGGAGGAGGGGAGGAGGAGGAGGAGGAGGAGGAGGAGGAGGAGGAGAAGAAGAAGAAGAAGAAGAAGAAGAAGAAGAAGAAGAAGAAGAAGAAGAGCAGGGGAGGAGGAGGAGGAGGAGGGGAGGAGGAGGGGAGGAGGGGAGGAGGAGGAGGAGGAGGAGGAGGAGGAGGAGAAGAAGAAGAAGAAGAAGAAGAAGAAGAAGAAGAAGAAGAAGAAGAAGAAGAAGAAGAGGAGCAGGAGGGAGGAGGGAGGAGGGAGGAGGGGGAGGAGGGGGAGGAGAAAGAGGAGGACCTAAAAATCACAAAATCCTTGAGCTGAACAAAACCTTAGAGAGTTTCTGGGCCAGCATTTGCCTAGTTCTGCAGGACATTAACACATTTCAACGAAACAAAGTTTGGAAGCCGGGTGCAGTGGTGCACACCCGTAATCCCAGCTGCTTAGAAGACGGAGGCAGGAGGATCTTGTGTTTAAGACCAGCTGAGGTAATTCAGCGGGACCCTATATCAAAAACAAAACAAAACAAAACAAAAAAACCAAAACCGAAGCCAGAAACAAAGTTTGGAAAATGTCAGATGAGTTGTTAAATGCATTTTGTGATCACAGAGTGGCCCAGAGCCTTTCCTAGGCTAATATGTCTTGGCTTCTTTTCTGCTCTTCTTTGGCTATGGACTTCTTTGGGGGTGAGTCCATCTAAGAATCACACCCTTGGCTCCGGATCAGCGAGCCTCTGTGGTCTATTCCATGAGTCCCGGCTGTAGCAGAACTGGGGTTTTTCATAGTCTTAGGAGGATCAGATTAGATCATTCATGGAAAGCACCTGATTATTGTCTGATCCCGGGTCACATGTTCAAAAATGCCATACTATTGCTATTAGCATCTTAATTTGAACACTGGATAAGTACTGCTAATGGGTACGTAGGTCATCTTCCATTGATTCTTCTAGCTGTGTAAAGCAGACTCCATTCCTGCAGAATTGCCTCGGTGCTTGGAGGCTGTATATCCTCAAAGCATCATGGGATGCTACACGCTTTATAAAAATATAAAGTGGAGCTGGGCGTGGTGGCGCATGCTTGTAATCCCAGCATTCAGGAGCCTGAGACCGGAGGATCGCGGTTTGAGGACAGCCTCAGCTACTTAGTGAGGCCCTCTGCAACTCAGTGAGACCCAGTTTTAAAATAAAGAATAATAATAATAAAAAAAAAAGGGCAGGGGATGTAGCTCGGAGGAGGTTGAATGCCCCTGGGTTCCATCCCCAGACCTGAAAAATATATATAGTGCATCCAGGAAAATATCCATCCCTCTGTGAGTTCTATGAAGACTTTCTCATGAGACATTCTTCTAGAATCAATTTTAGGAAAAGTGTTTAGTATATCCTTATGAATTCTATCACGGTTCTCTGTGTACTGGGGATTGAACCCAGGGGTATTCTATCTCCAAGCTATACCCTCAGCTTTATTATTTATTTATTTATTTATTTATTTATTTACTTACTTACTTAGGTACTGGGGAACCCAGGGGCATTCTACCTCCGACCTTCTCCCCTAGTGATATTTTTATTTATTTTTCAATTTTAAAACAGGGTCTCATTAAGTTGTGAAGGGCCTGGCTAAGTTGCTGAGGCTGGCCATGAACCTGCCATCCTCCTTCCTCACCCTCCCACATACTGGGATTAGTGGTCTGTGTTGCTATGCCCAGCTTAGATTGAAATTTTTTCTCAAGATATTATTTTCCTTTTTGATATATCTTCTTCCCTTTGGAGTTGATTGAGCTTTGTATATTCCTGAGTTTATGTTTGTTTCTTTTTACATTTTTTAATGCTGTTATTTTGCAATCAGTATTTTGGTAGCCCTTCAAAATGTCTTTAGGGAACCAAGGAAAGAGTGTTTCTCTCTCTCTCTCTCTCTCTCTCTCTCTCTCACTCTCTCTCTCTCTCACACACACACACACACACACACACACACACACACACACATACACACACACACACGCACACATACATCCTAGAAGGACAAGCTGAGTATCAGACATCTATTTTGGATAAACATCTATTACCATTTACTTGGTCTATCTTATATAATCCTCTTTAAGAGATCTGTACATTTCCCTACATTGTACATATACCAATTTATAATTCTTTAAAAATTAAGGAGTAAGCGGTACTGTGACATAATTTAATAATATCTGCCATTTCTCGAGTGCCAGCCATGAGCCCAGAGGGGAGACTGACATGTGTTTTCTCTGTTTCTCACAGCATTTAGCAAAATGAGTCACATCACCTCTATTTTAAACAAGGGGAGGCTGAAGCTGGGGGAAAGTTGCCGTCCTCTTTGCATCATGCAGCTGAGGGGTGGCTTGAGATGGGAGGCTTGGAATATCTAATTCTGCCGTTCATTTCCTTGACAGGGCTGGTGCCTCCTCTTACACAAAACTCCCCTGGCTGGCGGAAGCTGCCAAGGCCACTTTCTCCACCCCAGCTCCTCTGGTGAGGCGGAATCTGTCTACAAACTCTGCTTTCTGTTCCATTAAGGGGTGGGGAGGCTTAACTCTTCCCTGGAGTGTGATCTGAACTTGGCAACTCACACCCAACAAAGAGAATGTAGAGGAGAAGACAAGTGCGACTTCCAAGACTAGGATATGGAGACACTGGGCTTCCTTTGGCTCTCGGATCACCTGCTCTGGGGTCGCTGGCTCCACATCAAGCAGCCTTACAGAGAGGCCAGGGCTGGGGGGAACTGAGGTCTCTGGCAGATAACAGTGAAGAGCTGTCCCCTTGGTTTGGTGGCACATGGCTATAAACCTAGTACTTAGGAGGCTGAGATATGAGTATCACAGGTTGGAGGCAGCCTCAGCAACCTACTGAGACTCAGCAACCTGGTGAGACTGTTTCCAAACAAAAAATTTAAAAAAGAGCTGGGAATGTATGTAAAAGATAGAATGCTCCTGGGTTTAATCCCCAGCAAAACCCCCCCACACATGCACACACACACACACAGACACACACACACACACACACACACACACACACACACACACACTCAACAATGCTGTAGGTGAGCCACGGTGAATGTGCATCTCCAAGCCTGGTCAGGTGTTCAGGCAACGATGGCTGAGGTCCTGGCTGCAACTTCATGAAACACCCTGAGCCAGAGGCACCAGCTAAGCTGCTCTTAAACTCCTGACCCAGGCAAACTGAAAGAAAGTCAGTATCATTTTAAGTTGCCGGGGAGTAATTTGTTATGCAGTGCTGATACTGAATACAGATAACAGCATTGAAGACTTTGGCCACAGGACCTTGCCCAAGCCCCCGGTTTTTACCGGATGCCCTGGTCTCTCTGTAGCGACTTCTGCCTGCTTCCCTGTTTCTGCTGGTGTTAGTTTACTTTTTCTGTGGATGAGATGACGCGTTCAGCCCTTGAACATCCATGTCCTGTCCCCTGGTAGCTGACCCAGAAGGCTCTCACTTTGAGCAACTGTGAAGGGCACTTTCTGAGGAGTCCAATTAAGAGCAGAACCCGAGTGAAGGAAAACTTCCGGGGCTCACTCAGGCCCTTAATGTTCAACACACATGAAGGACGCAGGGCTTGCTAATGATGTCCATCTATAGCTCCCCCACGTTCTGTCTGTAGGAACATGAACTCTAAGAAATCAAAATACCTGCAATATGTTATCTCTTTCTTATCTTTGAAAGCAATGACTGCTAAAAGTCCTGGTTGAAAAAAATATGTCCTTGATTTATAGTTAGGCTAATAAATATTTAATGCCTGCTAGGCACCAAGTGCTCACAGAGGGGCCAGGGGCCAGTGTTGAACACGACAGACCAAATCTCTGCTCTTGTGAGGTTCACAGTCTAGTGAGGGGCGCCGTCAACAAGTGCACAGGGAAACAGCAATGGAGAGAAAAAGGGTGAGGGGTGAGTGTGGTGCTGGGAGGGGCGGGGGCTCCTCAGAGGAGACACTTGTGCAGAGAGGTGAATGCTAAGGTTTGCCATGGAACATTCCAGGAGATGGGCAAGTCCTAGGCAGAAGTAAGTGTGGCTTATTTGAGGAACAGCATGAGAACAGTTTAGGGTTTCTTTGATAGGACTCAAAACAAATTACTCTGCAACAAGTTACAGACTTTGGGAAAAATTGTCTCTGCAGATCAATAGATCAATTCTTCTTCTTCTTCTTCTTCTTCTTCTTCTTCTTCTTCTTCTTCTTCTTCTTCTTCTTCTTCTTCTTCTTCTTCTTCTTCTTCTTCTCCTCCTTCTCCTCCTCCTCATCCTCCTCCTCCTCCTCCTCCTCCTCCTCCTCCTCCTCCTTCTTCTTCTTCTTCTTCATCTTCTTCTTCTTCTTTTTCTTCTTCTTCTTCTTTTCTTCTTATTATTTGTTCTTTCTGTGGTATTAGGGGTTGGACCCAGGGTTATTTTTATCACTGAGCACCACCCTCAGCCGTATTTTTATATTTTACTTTGAAACAGGGTCTCACTAAGCTGTTGAGGGTCTTGCTAAACCGCTGAGGCTGACCTACAAATTGAGATCCTTCTGTCTCAGCCTCCCAAGTACTGGAGGCATGCACCACCATACCTGGCTTCATTTTATATTTTTTTGGTGGTACTGGGGTTCCTGGAAACCCTTCTACCTTCGGGCCACACTCCCAGACCTATCTATCTATCTATCTATCTATCTATCTATCTATCTATCATCTATCTATTATCTATCTATCTATCTATCTATCATCTATCTATCTATCTATCATCTATTTATCTATCTATATAATTTTTTTTTTAATTTGGAAAAGGTCTCTTAAGCCAGTGAGGCTGGCTTCGAACCTGCGCGATCCTCCTGTTTCCACCTCCCAAGCATGCGCCACCATGCCCGGCCTCATTTTGTATTCTTTTGGGTGAGAAAATAAGAACCTACAATGTCTGCCTTTAGACCTGGGAATGTCCAGAAAGCTCAGAGCCAAATTCTACACCTCCCTTCCATAAAAATAGGTCATCAGTTTACATCAGAGTCTGGAAATAGCTGCCCACTCTGCTTCTTTCTAGGAATAATTAAGAAAATATATATTTTTTTTAATTTTACTGGTGCATTGTAGTCATACATCTTAATGGGGTACAAGATGGTGGAGGCGCACACGCACACATCACCCAGTTAGCCCTTACCCAATTCCCGCCCCATTCTCTCCCCTCCCGCCTTCTCGTGTCTGGCTTAGTGTTTGACAGTGATATGTTTGTTATTTGTACTAGAGCTTCTTGTGCATAATATAGAAACATATCCCACCCTTATTCCACCTTCAGTCATCTCAAAATGGGAAGAAGAGTTAAGTTTTTTGTTTGTTTGTTTTTTGTTTTTGGTGGTACTGGGGTTCCTGGAAACCCTTCTACCTCCGGGCTACACTCCCAGACCTATATTTATATTTTTATTTGGAAACAGGGTCTCTTAAGCTAGCGCGGCTGGCTTCGAACCTGCGCGATCCTCCTGTCTCCGCCTCCCTAGCGCGGGGATTACAAGTGTGCGCCGCCACGCCTGGCAAGAGTTAAGTTTTTAGTTGTCATTTGCCGAGGAATGACAAGGAAGTTGTAACTGGGGCGTATTTCATTGGCTTGCTCCTGAAGTGCCCACCAGGCTCCAGGGTGGAGTGGAAAAGATCTGCGTAGAAAGGTCCTGCTCCTGAAGTATTCCTTCCAAATCTAGAATGCAGTGCAAATAGAAGCAGCAAACAATTACAGATGTCTGATGCCAGCTGGTATTTGATGAGAGTTGGCGGAACACAGTGGGGCGTGGGTCTCTCCAGTCCTCGTGGTAGGACAAGGGCCACCTCAGCCCATGCACCTGGCCCCATCTGAGGAATGGAGGCCAGCTACCCAGCTGGTGTCCAGCACCTCCCAAAATCAATCCAGCCCCAGGGCGTTGGGAGCTGAGCTTGCAGCAGGAGCTTTCCTGGAAGAAAAAAAAATTAAAGATGTCTCAGCCCCACACGTCCTATCTTTAATCGATTTTCACAGACTCTTCAATCAAGGTATTAATATTTAATTGCCCTGTCAGGTCAGATCTTTCCTGGCTGACAGTTAAAAATGGCTCAGGACAGAGGAGGGAATGAGGCAGAGGGACTGTGTGGCAGTCAGGTGGGTGCTTGCTCAGAGGGATTAAGTGCTGAGGGGGGAGCAGGGGAGTTGCTGGCACTGGGGTCCTGGGAGGAAGGCATCTCGCTCTTTTTCTCTCTTCCTGCTGTGTCCTTGCTAAAGACAAGGAAGGACAATAAAACCTCATGTCCCTGGATGGCTCTCTGCTGTTCTCCAAACCTGGCCAAGTTAAGGGAACAATGAGACAGGCCTGGCGGGAAAGCCCAGAGACACGTGATCTGGAAGGATGCTGGCTCCTTCTCATGTGCGCTGAGAAGGAGGGCAGGTGACTGTTACCTGTAGAAGCCACTTTCCTGCTCATGCACCAGGACGATTGGTCGCTCCCCGGGATGCTGGTTGTACGAGCAATGAGGGAAGCCGAGGCTGATAACAACACTGCTTCTGCAGCCGAACATGGACAACCCCTCTCTGCGTGGGGACGGGTGCAGAAGTGAGGGTGCTGTGGGAGGGACAGTGTCACTCATCTAGCTGGCCACCATGGCGATAAAACACCATGGGGAAGAAGAGGCGCTGTGGGGGACGTAGGTGCCCTCTGACCTGCCACTATTAAACTCTTCTTGGAGGAGCGATTGATCTTGTATGCTTTCCCCAATAAACCATCTGTCTCCCATGTGGTCATTGGGCGCTTTCTTTGGCCTGTCTGCAGCTGACCCTGTGCCCTGGCACACCTGGGATGTGGACATGACACCTCTCCCTTCTTTACACACAGGTGGCCATGCAATAGCACTTTTCCAAAAAGCTATTAAATGAGCCATGTCCGAGTTTAGACAACACCGGAGCCCAAGGAGAGAAGGAGCTGTTTCTTCCAGGAGGCTCCAGGTCTTGGGGGAAGGTCCAGAGGATGCGGTGTTCATGCTCCTGGGTTTCTACATTTGTGAGGGGCTGAGTTTTGGTTCTGGGTCCCCGTCCCCACCCCAGGGAAGCATGATTTATATGCATGTTTCTTGGAGAAACAGTGTGGTTGGTGTTCATGTTGGCTGACACCGTGCCACGGCAGCATAGGAAAATGACTGGGAAGCTATTTTAGGCAAAAGCTCTCTGAGAGAGGGAGACATGGCTCAGAGTGATTCATCCAAGGGGTATGAATAGGCAGGAGATGAGAGGGACAGAACTGGACTCCATTCAGCTTTAGCCTTGAGCCGTATTTATTTCTTCTTTTAAGAAATAGAAATCAAAGGTTGAGGCTTGTGCTAACAGGTTCAGTGGAGTGGGGAGCGGGGAGCGGGGAGGAGGGCGGTCTGGGGAGCAGGCGCACGCTCCTGTTCCTCTCTTAGGGTTTCCAGGGGGTAAAACAACAAGCGCGTGTTTCTGGGATGTTCATTTCAGACATTTTATTTGATTTTATTATTTTTGGTACTGGGGATTGAACCTGGGACATTCTACCTCCAAGCTATACTCCCAGCCCTGTTTAATTTTTATTTTGAAACAAGGTCTGACTAGGTTGCTGAGATCTCACTACTTTGTTGAGGCTGTTGTCAAACTGCAAGCCCTATTCAGATTATAGGTATGTGCCGCCACACCTGGCTTCTACACAGTGTTTTTAAATCATTGTTGATTCCTCTGGGGGGGGGGGAGCTTGAATGTTGATAGTCCCAGGAAATCACACTGAGCTGATGTTTTATTTTTTATTTTTTATTATTTTGCAGTAGTGGAGATGAAACCCAGGGTCATTCTACCTCTGAGCTACACCCCCAGCCCTATTTTTTATTTTGAAACAGGGTCTCACTGAGTTGCAAAGGACCTCACTAAATAGGTGGTGCTGTCCGCAAACCGCAATCCTCCTGTCTCAGCCTCCCAAATGCTGGGATTACAAGGGTGCGCCATCATGTCCAGCTGAACTGATGCTTATTTTAACTGGGCTCTGATGAAACAGAGTGGTAGTGAATATCCTGGTCACCTTCACCTGACTGTCAGTCTGCTGGCCTGGGGTCGTTGTTCTCTCCAGGGGAGCATCAGCCAGAGGGAGGACCTTGGGAACGTGTGGTGCATTTGGTTGTCATTAATGTTGGGTTGATATGGTCTCATCATTTTGTGCCTGGTGGGGGCAGGTGGATGGTGTACTTGGGATGGAAGCCAGGGGCATTCTACCTCTGAGCAACACCCTCAGCCCTATTCTCTATTTTTTTTTTAATTTTGAAACAGGGTCTTGCTAAATTGTGGAGGATGTCTCGAGCCTATGATTCTCTTTCCTCAGCCTCTCAAGTCCTGGGATTACAGGTGTGCACCATCGTACTTGGCTCACTGTGGATTCTTGAGCAGAGAACATTTTGGGCATAATTCAAGCTTAAAATTGCATTCCTCTTTATTCACAAACATGGAGTGTTTGGGGCATACTTTTAAACACATCAACTTTTCCAGGAATGCAGCTGTGGTGGAAATTAAGGAAAGACTGAATTTTGAGTTGTTTGGAACTTTTCCAAGAGTTGCTCACTGTTTGTGGGGGAAAAAAAGAAAAAAATCACACCCCTGATGGCAATGCCACTGTGGTACTTGGGTTCATGAAGCCACACACACCGCACACCAGTGCCAGTCATCTTCACGGCTGTCGGGTTCATGGAGCTTCTATTTCTACACACACCCATCTGACTGCTTCCTGCTGTCTTCAATGTCCTCATGCCAGACCCACATGATGTCATCAGAAGTGACTTCTATTTCCTTTTATGCTTTAATTAGGGCATTGTATTGATTTTTCTTGTGACTGCATGTTAATCGTGAAAATTACTGGGTTTCCCTGTGACATTTCCAAATCTGTCATGTTTTGATCTGCTCACCCTCCTTGATCTTCCCCTTCCTATCCCCCTTCTACTTTTCTCCCTCTCTCTCTCCCTCTCTCTCTTTCTCTCTCTCTCTCTCTCTCTCTCTCTCTCTCTCTCTCTCTCTCTCTCGTTTTCATATATGAGAGAAAATGATTTTTTAAATTGCCTAAGTAGGAGGGTAATACGTTTTATTTCAGAAATGTGAAGAGGGCTGCTATGTTTTGGATTTGAAATGTCCCCCCAAACCTCATGTGCTGGGCGATGCAGCTAAGTCCGGAGGAAGGACATGGTCGGAGGAGGTGGGTCACTGATGGTGTGGTCTTAAGGACTATTTTTGTCCCTGGCTGATTCTTGCTTCACTCTCTGCTCCAGACCGTTATGAGCTGAGAACAGCTTTCCTCCACCACGCTGGGCCATCATGTCTGCCATGGAGGTTGTCAACCATGGATGGAACCTGTGGAGCCATGAGCCAAATAAACTTGTCCTCTTCTAAGTTGTTCTTGTTGGGTATTTTGGTCACCATGATGAAAAGGCTGACTAATTTAGGGGAGTTACCGACTATGTTAGGAGGACAGGCATTGGGTTCTCAGCCCAGTAGATTTTAAAAAGAGTAAACTCCTGGGGAGCTAGTGGTGTTCATAATCTCTGACTCACGTTCTACTTAGAGGCTCAAGTGGCTTCAAATGAACTTCAGGGTAGCTTTAAAAATACATCTGTCTGCAGGAATCAGACAGATCATGGAAAAGAGTGAAGGGACAGAAAAGAGACAGTGCCGGCGATGTGGCGGAGACACCGGTGCCCAGACTCACGGGGACACTGTGGGGTCTGTGGCAGATGGGGCTCCAGTGCCTGCAGACTGTAGCCCTGCAGTATTGCAGG
Organism: Muscardinus avellanarius; assembly: GCF_963383645.1. NCBI lineage: Eukaryota > Metazoa > Chordata > Mammalia > Rodentia > Gliridae > Muscardinus > Muscardinus avellanarius. The sequence goes on from NC_137793.1 coordinate 103,069,020, forward strand.
CACAGTGATGCGAGGACCTCCATTTTTCTTTTCAGTAGAAGCTAGAAATCTGGTAACTACATCAGTTGGGATGAAGCTGGGTTGCTCTGCCAGATATACGATGGCCCGCGGGACCAGGAAGTTGAATTCCTTTGCATGTCATGACCATAATGTTAAAGGTCATGGCCAAGGCTGGTTACTACCTGGTCTGGGAGTCAGCAGTAGAAGAGGGAGAGGGCAGGGACAGAGCATGTGCAACATTCTTACAGTGCAGGCTTGGAAGTGGCACCTCAGTTTACCTCGTGTCCTAGGACTGGAGGAAAAATGTCATCTTGGGCTGGGCAGCCATTGCCTGGCCAGAGCTCCACGGTCTCTGCCAGGGACCAATACATCCCATGGACCAATGCTGTGTAGGCCACAGGGCTGGACTTGGTGCAGGGACCGCAGTTCCTGCTCTGCCAGGGATGTATGATTTAGTTGAAGATTTAAGTTCCACACATGGTGAAAAGATTCAGAGTAGAAGTGTGGCAGTTGGTTCAAGGCCAACCTGAGCAACTTAGTGAGACCCAGTTTCCAAAGAAAAAGTAAAAAGGAGTGGGAGTGTAAGTTGGAGGGAGAATGCCTTTGGGTTCAATCCTCATGACCAAAATAAATAAATAAATAAATAAAAATAAAAAGGAAAGAGAGAGAAAGAAAAAGAATAGAAAGAAAAAAGAAAAGAATAGGGAGAAAGAAAAAAGAATAAAGGGAAAGAAAAAGAAAAGAATAGAAAAAAAGAAAAAAGGCGTGGGGAGGAAGGCCGCTGTGTGTATACTGGGTGGAAGAGGCATGTACTTGGAACAAACACTTGGAGGATGAGGGGTGCAGACCTGGAGTGCAGATGGCTCAGGTCACTGTCCTCTCCAGGAGTGTCCAGGGCCCGTGCTGCTGTGTCTCCCCTGGTGACCTTGCTGTAAGCAACGATCGCCCTTACAGTCTGGGCAGGCCTGTGCCATCTCTCCATCTGGACTACAGCTGTTTGTTGCTCACTGTTGTATCCCCAGGTCTTGCAGAGTACTTGGGATAAGCCAGGTGCTGAGCAGATGCTCGTTCCATGACTCACAGAATCCCATGACCAAATGAACACGTATCCCTTATTTTCTTTTTTCATGGTACTGGAGATGGAACCCAGGGGCATTCTACCTCTGAGCTGTAACCCCAGCCCTATTTTATTCTTTTATTTATTTACTTATTTTTGTGCGTCTATTACCCTACCCCCTGTCCTATTTTTTTATTCTTTATTTTGAAACAGGGTCTCACTAAGTTGCGGAGGGCCTAAGTGGCTGAGGCTGTCTGCGAACCACGATTCTCCTGTCTCAGCCTCCCTAATGCTGGGATTACAAGTGTGTGCCACCATGCCTGGCTTATTCTTTTATTTTGAAACACGGTTTTAATAAACTGCCGAGTGCCTCACAAAGTAGCTGAGGCTGGCCGTGAACCGGGGTGCGTCACCACATCTGGTGACTGTGTGCTTCTGAGCTAGTACAAGGCCTGGTGTTGGTGCTCGGGGAAGAGAATCGGTTTCTCATGTCCAGAAGGCTGAAGCAGACAGGGGCAAACCAGCCAGGGCTGCTTGAGACTCAGTCCTCTCTTGAGGCAGGAGAGATCCTACGGGAGCGTGGGCTCAGGCAGGCTGATGGCTGAGGGTCTAGGGAGGGTGGAGAGGAAGGGACTCTGGCTCCGGGCCACACCGTTCCCAAGTTAGCGAGGGCACCAGGCACCAGGAGAAGCCTTGGGTGGAGAACGCAAGGGAGAAGCTACTAAAAACAACAACAACAACAACAACAACAACAACAACAACAACAACAACAAAATAACCTCCCTTATTTTCTTGTTCTGATGGGGCAGAAGTTAGCTGGATTTAGGATATGGTGGTGAATCTTTTATGGACAAAAAATTTGAAGACTTTGCTTTACTCAGGGTGCTCAATAAGTGTTTGTGGAGTGTGTGAATGTCCAGGTTAGCAAAGCACTCATCGCACAGAGCCTGGAGGGCCTGTCTACCTGAGACCCAGGGCTGGAGCCATGCCTGGGCATCCTTGCTGCCTGTCAGTCACAGAAACTCAAGGCAAAATGAGGGTTAAGATATCAGTGGTTAGAATCACATTTACTGCTTTAAAAACCTATGATAGCCGGGCGTGGTGGCTCACACTTGTAATCCCCACCATTGGGAGGCAGAGACAGGAGGATTGCATTGGTTTGGAGCCAGCCTTGCTGGCTTAAAAGACCCTGTTTCCAAATAAAAATATAAAATAGGTCTGGGAGTGTAGCCCGGAGGTAGAAGGGCTTCCAGGAACCCCAGTACAACCAAAACACAAAACAAAACAAAACAACAACAAAAAGAGGCCCTGTTTCCAAATAAAAAAGTATAAAAAATAGGTCTGGGAGTGTAGCCCGGAGGTAGAAGGGTTTCCAGGAACCCCAGTACCACCAAAAACAAACAAACAAACAGACAAAAAACCCCAAAACCAAATCTGTGATATTACTTTGTTTTGGGAGATAGCTGGATATTTAAGTAGCTCTATCCTGTTCCCTGACATTCTATGTAATGGCTTGGATTTCAAATGTCCCCCTACCTCGCATGGAAACAAGGTAGGAATGTTGGACGTGCGGCTTGGTGGCTCAGGAGGGTCCCTGGGGTGTGGCCTGGGTTCTTTCTCCCCTTTGCCTTCTCTCTGCACATCTCTGTGATGTGAGAGCAGAGTCCCTAGCTTTCCCCCTCTTTCTGTTTCCCGCCATCATGCCCTGAGATCCGTAGGCGCCGGCCTCACATGGACTGAACCCATAATCTCCAAGAAATCGTGAGCAAAGAAATCTTCCTTCCCTTGAGCTGTATGTCAGGTCTTTGGATTATAGCACTGTCAATGGATGGTGCCTGCGGTATCATATTACTCTAGTTATGCAAATCGGCTCATCATTTACTGAGCAGGAACAGCACGGGCTGCTCAAGGAGGAGAAGGAACTCCTCAGATTCCATGAGAGCTGCAGTCTAGGGGGTGGGCGGGGGTGCAGGGTGCAATAGGGGGGTGGCAGGGGTGTGAGCTTTGGATGTTAGACAGGTCCTCCACCAGCCACTGGAGTCCTAACATTTGACGGAGCCTTGGCATTTTTTTCTTCTGTTTCACCTCAGATCAATGGGAGGACTCCGTTGGTCCAGAGGGCTGCCATTACAAAATCACTGGGAGGACTCCGTTGGTCCAGAGGGCTGCCATTACAAAATACAGCAGGGTGATCCCGTGTTGTGGGCTGGCTGTCTTTGGTCACCATGGAGGCGGGCTTGGATGCTCCTCAGGTCTCTTTTCTTCTCCTGCAGGTGGCTGTCCTCTTACTGATGGAGCACATGGTCCTCCATCTCTGCACACACACCCCAGTGTTTTGCTTGGTGTCCAGATTTCCTTGTCTAATAAGAACACTGCTCAGATTGGATTAGGGGCCACCTCAAGGGCCCACTTTTATCTTAATTATTTCCCCAAAGGTTCTATCTCCAAAGAGAGTCTTATTATGAGGTCCTGGGGGTTAAGGCTTTCACATGTGAATTAAGGAGAGAGGACACAATTTATCCTATAACAAAGACCAAAGAAAATTATGTGCAAATTATGCCTCGTGTGCCGCCCGCCTGGCACAGAGCGACATCCTGCAGATTTGAGTGTCCTGCTTCTTCCTCCAGTGGGTAATACAAGTGCAAAATAACCAGCTTTAGAGAGTAAATGTAAGATTTAGCTCCTGTGAGTATAACCTGTCACTGAATATAAACATTTATTTATAAATATAAATAAGAGGATCCAAAGTTAAGAGTTTCTATTATTTTAAGCTGATTTAGGGATTTTTATTTTTATTTATTTATTTTTTTGGTGGTACTGGGGTTCCTGGAAACCCTTCTACGTCCAGGCTACACTCCCAGACCCTATTCTTACACTTTTTTATTTGGAAACAGGGTCTCAAGTCAGCGTGGCTGGCTTTGAACCTGCGCCATCCTCTTGTCTCCACCTCCCAAGTGCGGGGATTACAAGGGTGTGCCACCATGCCCAGCTGATTCAGGGATTTTTAAAAGTTATTTTTATTAAATTTCACCTTTTTAAAGTGTTTGATTTTTTCTCTATTGTGGTACCTAGGATAGAACCTAGAGACATTATACCTCTGAGCTCTACTCCCAGCTTTATTTATTTATTTATTTATTTATTTATTTATTTATTTATGGTGGCACTGGGGGTAGGACCCAGGGACTTTTCCACCTCCAGGCTATACTCCCAAACCTATTTTATACTTTATTTGGAAACAGGGTCTCACTAAGTTGCTGAGAGCCTCACTAAGAGCTGAGGCTGGCTTCGAACCTGTGCGATCCTCCTGTCTCAGCCTCCCAAGCACTAGGATTACAAGCGTGTGCCACCATGCCTGGCTTAAACAAGGTCTCACTAAGTTACGGAGGGCCTCGCAAGTTGCTGAGGCTGGCCATGAACCTGCGATCCTCTTGTCTCAGCCTCCCAAGTACTGGGATTACAAGCATGTGGTACCATGCCCTATAAAAGTTTTAGATTTTGATGAAGCCTAATCTGTCAGTTTTTACTTTTGTGACATGTCTTTTTCTATTCCATATAAAAATCTTTACTTAATCCAAGATTTTTATTGCAAACCTTTTATCACAAATGTTTAACTTTTTTTTGTTCAGAAGTTTTATAATTTTAGTCCTTATATTTAGTTCTGTTACCCATTTCAAGTTAATTTTTGTGTGTGGTTTGAGGTAAGGGTCAAGGTTCATTTTATGCATATAATTGTCTAATTATACCAGCACAATTTATTTAAAAGGCAATCTTTCCCTCATTGAATTACTTTGACATCTTTGTTTAAAATCAGTTGACCAAGCCAGGCATGGTGGTGCACGCTTGTAATCCCAGCATTTGGGAGGCTGAGACCAGAGGATCATGGTTCACGGACAGCCTCAACTACTTAGTGAGGCACTCCACAACTTAGTGAGACCCTGTTTCAAAATAAAGAATAAAAAATAGGGCTGGGGGTATAGCTTGGAGGTCAGATGCCTCTGGGTTCCATCCCCAGACCTGCAAAAAAAAAAAAATTAGTTGACCAATATGTGTATACCTATTATCATATTATCATTCTGTTCTATTAATTTAATTTGTCTGTACTTACTCTAATTTCATAATGCTTAGATTAATATAATACTTCAAATTGAGTTATGTCAGTCTTTTAAATTTGTTTTTCTTTTCCAAAATTATTTTTGCTGGTCTATATCCTCTGCATTTCTATATAAATTTCAGAACTATTCCACCATCGCCTACACAAAAGCCTAACAGATTTTGATCGGAATTACTTGCATCTGTAAAGGAATTAATTTCAATGAATTAGTTGGATTCTATTCTCATGGTAGCTAATCCTTTAAACAAGCTTTTGTTATTTCAGTAGACTGGGGTGTGTGTGTGTGTGTGTGTGTGTGTGTGTGTGTGTGTGTGTGTTACTGGGGATTGACCCAGGGACGTTATACCTCTGAGCGACACCTTCAGCCCTATTTTATTGTTTTGTTCTGAAACAGGGTTGTGCTACATTCCTGAGAGTCTTGCTACGTTGCTGAGGCTGGCTTCGAACCTGCAATCTTACTGTCTCAGCTTCCCAAGTAATGGGTTTACATGCCTGGGCCACCCCACCCAGCGACTGGTCTTTTTAGTTAGGTTGAGTGTTTTGGAATGCCTGGCTCTCGCATTCTCTTCTGATCCTAGGATTCAATGAAATGAGCGCTATTCTTTAGTGACAGAAACACTGTGGGCTGTATCACTCTGTCCCCATCGAGAAACTGGCTTCTTCCCTGGGGCGAACACAGACCCGTGACGGTGAGGTCAAACCTAATAACCCAGGCCGGAGAGAAGCTGGACAGCTGCCCTCGCCTGAGAAGGTTCATCTGGTCCAAGAAACGTGGTCTCACTCACAGCAGGGGACTCCCCCAGGCCCCAGGAGGAGAGTCCTGCAGGAAGAGGCAGAGGAGAGACTGAGAACAGGCCAGGACAAAGGCAGCATGTTCTGGAAGCTTCCGCATCACCAGCGCGGGGTCTTGGGTCTTGCGGATGGACTTAACCAGCAGGGCTGCGATTGCCCCCCCCACCCCCCGCCGGCTCCCCGGGGTGGGGGGAGGGCTGTTCTCAGAATTCTCAGCATGTCAGCAGCAACAGAAGTGTGGCTTGGTCTTCACACTGTTGATTGTTAGCAGGCTCTAAATAGACCATTCATTTCTCCCGTTTAGCACAGAAGGGTCTTGCAACTCCCAATACCACCGAAGGCCCGGATGTCTCAAGCCAAACATTCTCCAAACCGCAGCCCTCGGGTGAGAGGAAGGGCTGGCCCAGGCTTTGGAGGAAAAACAGCCACCCACCCGCCTGGAAGCCACTGGCTGTGAAGCAGGCGGGCCGTGCTGCTCTCAGATGCTGGTGGCCAGAGGAGCTTCACCAGAGCTCATCTGATTAAGCCATCTCCCTGCCAGGTGCCTGCCTCTACCTCTCTCGTGCCCCAGAAAATACAGTCGGCTGTGGGACGTGGGGAATGCTGATTGGCCACTAGTTGTCATGTGCTGCCAGTAGCCACCTGTCTCAGCCAATCAGAAGCATGAATTGAGCACCCAGGAGGCACGGGGCAGATGGCTCCTTGGCTATGGGAGGTCTCTTAGAAAAGCTCACCTGTTAGCAATGCAGAGATGTTCAGAGGGGAAGTAACTGAATCAAGCCTTTATCAGTGGGTAAACCTATTGCTGGGTGGTAACTGTAGACAGGTAGATTGAGGTCACTGGGAGCCTAGTCTCAGCGACTATATTTGTCCATGGCTGCCGCCTTCTTCCTCCTCCTCTTCTTCTTCTTCCCCTTCTCCTTCTCCTTCTCCTTCTCCTTCTCCTTCTCCTTCTCCTTCTCCTTCTTCTTCTTCTTCTTCTTCTTCTTCTTCTTCTTCTTCTTCTTCTTCTTCTTCTTCTTCTTCCTCCTCCTCCTCCTCCTCCTCCTCCTCCTCTCTCTCTCTCTCTTCTCTCTCCCCCTCCCTTTCTCCCCTTCTCCCTTTCTCTTCTCTCCCCCTCCCCTCTCCCTTCTCTCTCTCTCCCTCCTTCCCTCCCCTCTCTTCTCCTTCTCCTCTTCCTCTCTCTCTCTTTCTCTCCCCCTCCCTTTCTCCCCTTCTCCCTTTCTCTTCTCTCCCCCTCCCCTCTCCCTTCTCTCTCTCTCCCTCCTTCCCTCCCCCTCTCTCTTCTTTCTCTCCCTCTCTCTCCTCTCCTCCTCCTGCTCTCCCCCTCTCCCCTCTCTCTGCTCTCCCCCTTTTTCTTGGCTGCCCTGAGCAGTTTTCCTGCCCCACCTTGTGCCTCCATGAAAGTTCTGCCTTGGACTCAGCCAACTATGGACTGGACCTCCAACACCCCGAGCCCAAATTAACTTTTCCTTCTCCAAGTTGTTCTTGTCAAGTCAAGTAATTTTGTTCACAGTAACAAAAAAAAAAAAAAAAAAAAAAAAAAAAAAAAAAAAAAAAAAAAGCTAACTAGTTCAGGGAGTTTCCTCGTGAAGGGATGGATACAGGAAACAGCTTAGAAAAGCAAAGATGGTAGAATAGTGCAGGGGTGAGAGTTAGGCAGAAAGCTGGCCCAGGACAGAGCCGGGTGCTGCTGGAGCAGGCAGGTGGATTGGTGTGGAAGCAGTGTGTCTCCATTGGATCACTGCGTTTGAGCTCCTGGGTGGGAAGCGGTGGCCCGGCTGTGTGTGGCAGAGGTGTTGGTGGTCTTCAGGGGCAGGAGCACCCAGATCCCAAGGGTGACCCCACAGTAGGCTGGGCGTCAACGCGGGCCCTCTGGGGTGGGCTTCCTCCCTCCCTTCCTTCTTTCCTTCCTTCCTCCCACGCACGCTACAGCTCTGTGAAGTGGGCTGTCTCGTCCCCCAGTCACTCAGGTTCTGCTTTCTACCTCCTGCTCCAGGCAACCGGTCGCAGGCTCGGTGCAGCTGTTACCAGCACTGGCAGTGGCCACCGAGAGGCTGCCCAGAGGTTCCCTGACCCTGACTCCACCTTGGCATGGGGTTAAAGGAGGCTCCAAAGTTCCCATCGTGGGTATGGGGGCTCATGAATCTGCATGTGGGGAAGGGTGGTATTGGGGAGCGCCACCCCCTTGGCTGGCCTTGCTGATTTCCAGTTAGCCTCTGCTGGGGGAAGCAGGGCTGTTTTTAAAAGGACAAGCTCAGGCTCAGGTTTACTTTGGGCGAATGCTTGAGCCTTTGCCTTGTTTGACGGCTCATAAAACTCAGCAGCAAATTTGGAGTTCCATCCCCATGGCTCGGCGGAAGGATCTGGGAACAGCCCCCTCCCCCGCTCCGTGGCTGGCCCTCCCACCACTAGAAACCACCAAGACGGTCTGTTCCCCAGAGCAAGGGTGGAGGACCGAGGGCTGGCTGGGCCCACTGGTCAGGCCGGAGATGAAAGGGCTGACGGTTTGGGGAACACAGAGAGGAGGGAAACCGCCTTTGGCTTCCCGCTCTGCCGAGGTGCCGGAGATGACGTGTGCGCAAGCCCTGAATAGCCAGTGTGGGGTGAATCCACTGTTTCCAGCCTCCAAAATGTGCCTGGGAGTCACAGGCTGAGGGCTGGGCACACGGGAGGCCGCACGGTACAGACCTCAGGCTGGTGTGGCTCGGGGGTGGGGGGAATTTCTGAAATCCTCACATCCTTGACTTCAAAACATGGAGGAACAGATGGTTGTTTATTAAGCTTTTTTTCTTTTTTGGTACTAGGGATGGAACCCAAGGGCATTCTACCTCTGAGCTACACCCTCAGCCCTATTTTTTCTTCTTTATTTTGAAACAGGGTCTCACTGAGTTGCAGAGGGCCTCACTAAGTAGCTGAAGCTTTCCTCGAACTGTAATCCCTTACAAACGTGAGCCACTATGCCCGGCTTTATTAAGATTTTTTTTTTCTTTTGGTGGTACTGGGGTTCCTGGAAACCCTTCTATCTCCGGGCTACACTCCTAGACCTATTTTATATTTTATTTGGAAACAGGGTCTCTTAAGCCAGAGAGGCTGGCTTCGAACCTGCATGATCCTCCTGTCTCCACCTCCCAAGCACAGGGGGGAATACAAGCGTGTGCCACCACGCCCAGCAAGCTTTTTTTTTTTTTGCCAGTTTGTGGATGGAACCCAGGGGTATTCAACCTCTGAGCTACACCTCCTGCCCTGCTTTTTATTATTATTATTATTATTATTATTATTATTATTATTCTTTATTTTGAAACAGGGTCTCACTAGGTTGTGGAGGGCTTAAGTAGCTGAGGCTGTTTGTAAACCGATCAGGGATCGTCTCAAGTCAAAACTATGAGAAAATGACTGTTTTGTGATTTTTTTTTTTTTTTTTTTTGTACTGGAGATTGAACCCATGGGCATTCTACTTTCGAGCTATAACCCGCAGACGTTTTTATTTTGGAACAGGTTGTCATTAGGTTGCCGAGTCTTGCTCCATTGCTTGGGGTCTTTCTGTCTTAGCCTCCCAAATCCTGGGATTACAGGGATGTGCCACCACCCCCTGGCTGTGCTATTACGGTGTTATTAAGCTCAGAAAGGTTAAGTAACTTGTCCAGGTTCTCACAGCACAGACTGCGTGTGTATGTGTGTAGTGAAAAGTATACAAGAGAAAAAAAAAAGTAGAAAGTATCTTTTCCCACCATTCCTCATTCTTGCAACTTTAACAAGCTTGTGAATTTATTTTTTATTTTTGCGGTACTGGGGATGGAACCTCCGAGCTACACCCCAGCCCTGGTTTTTATTCTTTATTTTGAAACAGGGTTTCACTGAGTTGCAAAGGGCCTCACTAAGTAGCTGGGGCTGTCCCTAAACCACGATCCTCCTGACTCAGGCTCTGAATGCTGGGATTACAAGCGTGTACCACCACGTCCAGCTTAAGTGTGAATTTATAAATTTGCAGAATTGTGGGACAGAATGGACTGTCCCCGAAAGTTGGAGATGAGGATACAGCTGGGGGCTTTCTAAGTGGATGGCAGATGCATCCTATAAAAACTTCCAAAAGAACATATAAGAACAGAAGGAAGCCCTCATGTCCCTGGAGCAGGGAAGGGAGGAGGGACAAGAAAGACGCCAGAGGGGTCTTCACTAGAGATTTCTAGACATTTTCCCCTGCCCAGACCCAGAAAATAAGAAAGGCAAGAAAAAAGAACAAAATCAGGCCAACTGTTAAAAATTATTTAATAGAAAGTCCAATGTCAAAATGTAACAATAAACAAAAATACACATGTATAAATATGTATAGACAAGTAGACTTGTACATTGTCTCAGACCCTTTTCAGAATGGAACAGAATCGTCATCACATCTTGGTGGTCAAATAAAAAGTAATACTCAAGCCACAGGGCTCCACTGTTCACAGAGAATAGCACTGCTGAAGCACTTTGAGGGTTCAATGAATTCCAGTCAAGAGAGAGATAGGGAGCTGGGGATATTGCCAGTGTCCTTTTCTGGAGACCCAGAGAGGGGAGATGAGCGGTCCCATGGCTCTGTACAGGGTACCTGCCTGTTCTTAGCACCGGCAGCCACTACTGTCTAGGGACGGCCCTCTTGTCAGGTTCTGTTTTATTTCAATTTCTGTTGTTGGTGAATTTGTGCAACTCATTTCCCAGATTCGAAGCTCCTGGGAATTTTGTCTTTGATATTCCACAGGCTGAGAGCCACACAGTGGTTCCAAGCGCCGTCAGATGTGCTGATTTGCACTCAACCAGTGGTGTTCAAAGTGGGTGTCCACATACCAGGAGGTACCCAAGGTCACCTTCAGGAGTTTGAGAGAGAATACCAGGACCTCTATGCATATCTTATTCATTTAAAATCTCTATGCTGTGTACTTTTTTTTTAAAATAATGTGCCTACTAATAAATGGATATATGCTTTAAACAAAGTACACACTCACACACACATACACACACATGAGGGTGCATCTCACAAGTTTTTTCTGACCGCCGAGTGTGATCGAAACAGTTGTCCATTGACTTACAGAGTTCGCATGTGGGCGCAGTGCTGGGGAGGCTGCCCTGCGGGGCTCCCAAGCCCACCTCGGGACAACTTGGCAGGTGATCAGAGGCAACGCCCCAAGAGCTCTGCCTGGATGTATCGAGAACTGAGGCCTCAGGGTCCTGTCCTAGACGCTCCTTGTGTAAGGCCATGGTCCTAAATAAGACACAAATACACTTGGGAAGAGCCGACATGCAGCTGTTGGCCGCTCGCCGGCGCAGAGGCAATGGATCCTTTCCTGGCAAATGTGATGGGGCAGAGTGGGAAATGGGCATACAATGTTGGTGAACATTAATTTGAAAGGGGGTGAACTTGAGGGAAAATATTCCATCTGTTTCCAGCTATAGGGCTGCTACAGGCCAGATTCTCATCTACCGGAGTAGGATGAGAGTAGGAACCCAAAGATTCAGAAGTAGAGACTCTTCAGTTAAGAGGACTTTTTTGGCAAAGAATGAGTGGCTTCAGCAACAGTCTTTCCGGAGACCCAGAAGGCCGGCGCTGCTGCACCCGACAGGGCAAGTGTGGGTGTCCTGAAAAGAGGGGAGCCCCCAGGAGCAGCAGGTGACCTAGGACCCCCACGCAGAGGACTGGAGCCACTCAGCTGGAAACACGCCTTCAGCCCAAGGTCCCTCCAACTTCTCAGGGGAATTATCTCCTCTTCAAGCTCTTTCTTCATTTTTCTGGGAACCATGCTGATTTATAGCTAGTATTTTGTTTGTTTCTTGGGACTGGGGATTGAACCTGGAGTTATTCTGTCTCTGAACTATACTTCCAGTGCCTGTCTTAATTTAATTTAATTAATTTCTTTATTTTTTTGTGGGTCTGGGGATGGAACCCAGGGGCATTCGACCTCTGAGATACACCCCCTGCCCTGTTTTTTATTCTTTATTTTGAAACTGGGTCTCACTGAGTTGCAGATGGCCTCACTGAGTAGCTGAGGCTGTCCACGAACCGTGATCCTCCAGTCTCAGCCTCCCAAATGCTGTGATTACAAGCGTGCGCCACCACGCCCGGCTCCTTATTTTATTTTTGGTATGAGGATGAACCCAGTGGTATTCTCCTTCTGAGCTACACTCACCCCCAGCCATCTTTTTAGAATTTTTTTATATTGATAAAAGAATATTGAAAGTTTCTGAGGGTCTTGCTAAGCTGCTGAGGCTAACTTTGAACCTATGATCCTCTGGGTCTCAGCCTCCCTAGTACTGTGATTACAGGTGTGCACATCTATTTCCAGCACTCAGCTACCATTCTGATGTATCTATTCAGTTTCTTCCACCTAAAAGTGTTCTAATTTTTTTTTCTAGGAAAAAAAAACAACAACAACAACAAAAAACCCCAAAAGTCTGAACAGGTTCTTTGGAAAACCTAAAAGGCACTGCAAATTCTTTCTGTAGAGGGCTTCTGTGCATCTCTGAGCCTTTCCTGACTCACGGCAGAGCTCCCAGCTCTGACAGTCTCGTGAGGTCCCCAGCAACCGCCTAGGCTTGTGGATATTCCATTTGCATAAAATTCATTTGTGCTTTTTGTCTGTTTGTTGGTCAAATATCCCCTTTCCTTGGCAGGACTCAGGTGTGCACCTGGACCCAGCAGAGGCTCTGTCACCAGCCATGTGACCTCTCTCAGATCCCAAGGCTGTCCAGGGGCAGCTGCCTTTGGTTAGAATCGTGCACTAACCGGGGGAGTCCTCTGCTGCTCCCTGTATATCTATCTATTTTAGGGTGCACCTCGTCTCTGGGTCTCGGCCATATGGGTCCCAAGAGGTATTTTTAGTCATCATGTCTCTAAAGTCAGGTCAGGATGACACAAAGCTGCAGTTGTATGTCTGTCTGCAAACCAGGCCCAGGCAGGGGAAGCCCTTGGACTCAAACAGCCTTTGAAGTCAAGAAGAGGCGTTGAGAACAGAGGGTATATATAGTACAATGAATCGTCTCAGCAAGGGGGCATTTCCATCGAGAGGCCATTGTAGCTCTAAGAGTGACTACACTCAGCTCTTGGGGACCTAGAGCACTCCTTAGACTCCCCAGACCCACAGCAGAGCCCCAGGGCCCTGTAGCGGCTCGGCTCTCCACCAGGTCCTCACGGCTGGCTTTCCTCTCTTCCTTCTTCATCTCTGAGCTCCAGCCCCTGCGCTGCGTGCAGGCCCTGGACGGGCCTCACCATGCACGCTGGGTTCCATGCTGTCTTCAGAGCCTAGAAGACCCTGGGCAACACTCCCTCCGTCCCCAGACCAGTGTGGACTTAGATATCACAGCTTTCAGGAAGCCTCAACATCTCCCCACAATGGTGGGATCCCTGAAGGTGAGCCTTGTAGTTTGGTTCGACCGTGCGTTGCTGGCGATTAGCTCCGTGCCTGGTGTGTATCAGGTACCCAGAAGCAACCTGCTGAATGAATGAGTCGAAGCTGGAAAAAGCAGGGCTCCAAATGCTATAGGGACAGCCTAGACGAAGGGACCCCAGCTCCGCACACTGGTGTCAGAGCATCCCAGGGGAGTGGCTGAGATCCACCAGCAGGGCCACGTGGATGAGCGGGAGTGTGTGAGCAGCTCTGACTGTGCACAGCTGGACCTGGCCTGCATCCTTGGAGAAGTGACCTTTATGCACTGTGGGCCGTGAAAGGATGTGAGCTACAGTACCTGGCTAGAGGCCCAGAAGAGTCGAGCAGATGTGAACGTCTGGTACAGAAGGGGCACAAGGCTAGACCTCCAGTAGAGCTCCACCTTCTCATTTGTGTCTAACTCAAACTCTCCTGACAGCCATCACTCGTTTTCTTCCCCCCTGTTTTGTTTTTAATTAGAATTATGACAATTATGACTGACAATTTCCTGGACGCTATCTTAGAGATTACAGACAGGCAAAATGCAGTTCTTTCCTGAAGCCTTTGATGACAAAGTATTTATATTTTCTTTATCCATGTATTTGGTGTGATGTGTTGAGAAAATGGATCCTAATATAAAGTCCTAACAAGGCAGCCGCCTGGCTGCCTCCAGGAAAACAGGGATTTTTTGTGGATTTGTCTTTTGCTCTGAATGGAAAAGCTGGCTTGAAATTATTTGTGGAACTTTCCTTGTTCACTTGCCCATCGAGAAAGTCCCTGAAGGTCTGAAATGGCAGAAAACTGGGGGCTAGTCTCTTGCTCCTGGGGTGGTGCCAAGTGGCACCCCAAGGTTTTAAAGCTATTTTCAACACTGGGTACCCGAAGGCAATTCTGGCTGAGTTTATGGTGTTTTTACTTGGAGTCTTAATCAAGTTCAAAGTCTTGATCTAAAAATAATCCTCAGGAAGGGAAGAAAAGCGAATTCAGGGTAGAAAGGGCAGACAATATCAAAACGGGGCCTGCAGCTTGGGGAGAAAAACCTTCCTGAATGAAAAGTACTTTCTCTGGCTTCCAGGAGATAAGGGCCATTTCCCACATCATCTTGAAAGAATTTGGCAACTTTCAGAGTAGAAATAATCAGGATCTTGGTAGCACATTTCAGAGGAAAACTGGACATGAAAATTTCTTTGATTCTTTCAAGCTGATTAAATGAGGGTGGCTACTGGTTCCCTTTAGGCAGTACTTCTCACAGTTGCTATGGGATATGAGTTGCTTTGGGCACACGAGTCATCTTTTCTATATGTTGGTCCTTAAGATAGGAGAGGACCTCTGGGGAGTTCCTGGGCTTTTTTGGCCTTTGAACACGGTATTTAAGTGACTAAGTGATGACATCATTATCCAAAAACAGTTAAAGTCTTGAAAAAGATTCACATCTAGTTCTGTTGCTCAAAACAGCCTAGAAAAATTCAGATTCCTAGTTCAACGATTGAAAAGAAACATCCAACCGTAGCCCACGAGAAAGGATTTCAGCGCAGGAGAATGGTCCAGGCATCATCCTCTCTGCTGGGGGTCAGACTGTCCCCAACTTCTCTTCAAACTGAGACTTTTCACCTTGAAAAGATGCAGCCTTGTGATGAGACAGCAGGTGTGGGGCTCTGGGTGCATCTGGCATCTAACTGCAGAGGCACCAGGCTCCTATCCCAGACACTCAGAGGATCCCAGGGCTGGGGGAGCCAGGTGCCAGAGCTGCCTAAGCCTTTGGCTCCTGAGCACCTAACTGCTAGCCAGCGTCCCCGCCTGCTTGTGGCGGCCCGTCACATGTAGGAAACCCAAGTCAACACTCCCCAGGAGGAAACCAAGCCGGAGAGGAGCCCACAAGAGAATCTGAAGGATGGATGCCCCCAAAGGTGGGTTTCACAGTGTTGCAAGGGGCACAATGATAATAGCAAAAGAATTGGAGAGTGCTTGCGTGTCACCCTTCCTTTTTTCTCTCAGTATGGGTACTTCCATTGGATAGATGCATTCCACACTTCAGATACATGGCTTAGCACACGGGGGTAGTAGAGCTGTTTCACAGGCCTGCGTGAGGATTACACAGGACAATTATAAAATGCCTCGCACAGTATCTGGCACGGAGTAAGGATAAGTATAAATACCAGTTCCTTTTTCTTCTTCCCCCAAGAGTAGACTGGATTTCATATTTGGGAGCCTCGCCCCCAAATATGGGCTCACTCAGTGAGTCTCAGGGCTTCTCACCAAGGTAAATCTATTCACGCACAAGCCTTGTTTACACCATAGCGTTGTGGCCCTTCACCAGGGACATTCAAAAAGGTGGCAGCTGAAATCAGGGACATTTTGTTTCTGTCTGTTTACTGGCAAAAGGCAATTCCCTGACCTCATTCATGAAATTCCAAAAGGTTTCTTGTGGGATACTTGTATGCAAGCCGATCCCCTCTCCCAGGCTTACAGGAGCAGACAAGGATCCAGGAACCCACCACGGGGCCAGAGCTCTCGCTTCTAGCCCCCTTTTCATTATGTCTTAAATACATACTCCCTACCCACCAACTATGTTTTACTTTTCTACTAGGGTTTAAAGCAACTTAACAAAAAGATTTATTTTTTAAGAGGTACAAAGAAATAAAGCTTGGGGAATGCTTTTCAGGGGGAAAGTTTGGGAGGCAGATTTTTATGCAGATTACAGAGTGTAATCTAGTAACTTCTTTTCTTTTTTGAGGGAGGTTGGAGGAAGGAGAGACCCCTGGATACCAATAGTTTTGTTTTTTGTAATAGACAATATCAGAGCCAACTATTGGAGTCCACTATTCTGAGGCAGTATTCTAGATTATGAACGTGATAACTTTCTTTCCTAGGAACCCAAATCTTTAACCAAGGTTCATTTCTTAAGACAAGTAGAGATGGAATGCTATTTAAAAATTTTGCCCGATGTCTAGGTAGGACCTATAGTTAATATGCCAACCTGTATCACAGGCTATTGAGGTAAAATTTGTAAGAGGTATAATATCTGTTTTTAGCAGGTTGACGGGAGAGTCCTGCTCTAAAGGGGGAAAAAAATGGTGATGAGGATGGGAGCAGTTAGAACGCCAAGTTGGATGGTTTCAGTGGGGACCAAAAACTGGGTGCCATCATCTCCGGGTCTACTTCTGGGGCTGTTGGCTTGCTGTTGTGAGTGCTTCTGATGCCTAGGTGTGCCAGTAACAGAGGTGCATTGTTACCCCACAGTAGGGAGTAAGTGAGTGCCAGCACAGAGGGCTTAGGAACCAAGGGTTCCTAAGTCAGGTCATTTTAAAAAATCTGAGTAACCAAACTCCAGGCTCAGATCATAGGCACTGCTCTATAGCCCAGCTGTTTCTGAGGACTGACCTACTTTTCTAGTCCCTGGACTTTGTGTCCTCTTTATCCCTAAATAGACCCTAATGCCACTCTATGCTCACTGTTTGAGCCGGGGGCTGGGAGGCATCTGAGAGGTAAAAGCCTCTTTTAAGGTTGTCTGCCAGTAACAAACACGTATTCAATTATGAGAGCAGTACTCGGTGATTCTGAATGCCCGCCAACCAAAAGAAAGCTGTGCACACACTGCTGAACTTTTACAACTCTACAACTCCGGAGTACATTAGGCGTGTGTAATCCAGCTGTAAATCTTGTTGGCAGTCCCGCCCCACCCACTGGCCACCAGGCAGCTGGATTCCCAATCGTGCGGGCACACAGCCAGCCTAAATAATGCTCCCCAGTCCATTCTCATCGCTGTTCTTCCTCTGTCCACCAGGCGTCTGTCCTCCCTCCCTCCTTCCAACCCCTGGAGTCCTAGGGGTGCCAACTAGGAGAAGGCACCAGCATGCACGCTGGATTGTTCTTTTCATTGTATTGGAGACAATCACTTGACATTCCATACATGGGGGAGAAAAAGGCAAGATATTTTTGCTACAGCTCCTTTCAGAAGATATTAAAAAATGGGGTACAAAATGGTAACTTTATGATTAAAAGTGACACATGGAAAACAGACAGCTTTGAGTGTTGCTTACACCCTCAAGTATTTAACCTTACCACCTACCCCCACTTTTTGGACCTGCTTCTAGAGGGACCCAGTGCTTCTGAAGAGGAAATCACTCCCGCACGGCAAAGATGTATCCAGTGTTAAAACAGGGAGACAGGTGAAACACTGCTGGCTCATGGGAATAGGATTTATGGTTTTATTACATATTCCAAAGTCAGGTTCCCAAGAAATTCCCGGTTCCGTGTACCTGTGGGACATGTCAGGATGTGAAACGGGACCGTGAGGAAAGGACAGGCATGTGTTTTGTCTTCTGATGGAGGCTGGCTTTCTGGAAAGAAACTGTCTGGGGCACTGAGTAGAGAATGGGCTCCAATGGCAGACATTCAACATTGGTGTCATTCTTGTTTGATAAGAACATGAGATCCCGGAAAAGGTCAGCCACAGGACTGTGAACAAAGTCCCCAGTTAACAAGTTTGAGGTGGGGCTTAGCAGTCCGTTTACAGTTGAGAAAAACTATTTTCATCCCTTGGCCCAAAACCATACCAGGGGAGGGAACTTAAAACCCGAGACTACTTGACTCGCCCTGCATTTTTCTGCTTGAAGCCGGATAAAAGGCCTTGAATTTTGGCTGCATCTCTATTTATGTCACAACCACAGCTGCTCCCCAAAATAGCTGCTGCTGGCTGCAAGACTGAAGGGATTTTGTTGCTAACATTTGAGTCCCTTTTCTATAACACTTGACTGAGTTTCCTTCCCGAGGCTTTGGCGGCTCCAGGTCTGAAAGGAGATCGGGATTCTCACATTAGCACATCAATAGTGCCATCAATTTTGTGGATGGATTTAAAAGTGAAGGCTCATCTTGGCAAGAACAAATTTAGCTCCTTATGCTATTTCATGGCAGGTGGATGACCCGGAACCCTGTAAGTACCTGCCTTCTTAACTATCCACCTTTGGAGGTTGCACTGAGGCTGATATAGAGGCCCTTAAAATTCACAAACCAAAAAAAAAAAAAAAAATAATAATAATAAAAGATAAGAGAGAGAGAGAGAGAGAGAGAGAGAGAGAGACAGACAGACAGACAGACAGACACGGACAGCGTTCCTTCTGCATTTCTGTAGGACAGACTCACACCTGGGCTGTTGGCCTGGCATTTCATTAGGGTACCCTCCCCGGAAAGTAACAAAGACAACCTTCGTCAAAGCTATCAAACGCGTTAAAAAAATACAAAAGTTATTTTTCTCCTTTTGATTTGCTATTTACTTTGTGACAATATTTGTTAAAAATATTACTTCTGTCTTTGAGAAGAGATCCTTCTCTTCATATAATATGGAAAAATAAACTCTACTGAACACACACAGTCGACATTCCCACCACGGCCAGGGGCATTTGGCTTTCACATCTCCAAAGCTGTTACCAGTGTAAGTGAACGTCTTTGTCCTCCGCTCCCCAGTAGGCGAAGGCTTCTCACCATACTACCAGTGCCGGACAAAAGGAGGACTGGGGTTGGCAAAGGCTGGAGCAACATTTTGAAAGGGGAGAATTACAAAATGAGATGCTTTTATTTGCTAACAAAATAGAAGGTAACAAGGTGATTTCAGGCCCTCCTAAAACCATCACGGGAAGTCCCCTTCTCTCTCCTGACCACTTACAGCCCTTCTAAACCTTGGTAGATTATTAACGGAAGGGTGGGGCACCATTAAGGGCCACTGTCAGTGTCATGGCAAAGGAGGGCTTAATTCCACACCCAGGATCACGTGGAAACACTGAGCTGGATGAATGGGAGAAGACAAGGTTACATAAAAACAGTAAAATGTTTATTTCTTAGAAAAAAAGCGAGGAAGAGGGATTCAAAACGATTGCGATCACACTTCCATCTGTGTCTGAGCAAAGCTGGGGTCGCAAGCTTAATCCGTGATTAAGAACCTATGGAATGGAACAACCTGCCTTCTGTCTGCTCCTCAGTCACTTCCGGGAGTCAGGTCACAACATGCATTTTTTTTTTAAATGAACAATGGCTTCTCTGCTGCTTCTGAGCAGAGGCACAAGGCTTGCCTCAGCAACGACCCCATCTCCAAAGCTCAACACGGCCAATGAGAAGCAAAGCTCGTCTGTCTCTGGACCTCGGGAGAGACAGGGAGGAAAGAGATGGGAGAGGGAGATGCTTGGTTTAGAAGCGGAACTGGTCTAGAAGTTTGATATCTGAGTTCACCACTACCTCATCTTATAGAAAATAGGTTGGAGAGCATCTGTAAAACCAATAGTATCTTGAAGGTGAAATTGCAGGATTTTGCTGTATACCTGGACACAAGAGAAGTGAAAAGTTGCAACAAGTTTTAACTAGCAGCAACAAAGAAAGTTTGAGAACAGTTTTTTTGTTTGTTTTAGCAATATTCCTTTGCAAGTTCATTAAGAAACACTGCAATTTAATGGGGCATACGATATGGAACGGTCTTCTTTTGCTAGAGTGCTGTTCGTTGAAGAGAACCGACCTTTGCAAAGGTTTCAACTGGGATGTAACCTATTTACACAGTAGTAGCTCCTGGTCTGAGTGGTAGAATTGGTGCTATGTGATATCCTCTTCTTCCGAACAATAATCTCGACCCTTGGAAGAAAAAAAGAAAAAGAATTACATGTGGATAAGAAATGCAAAGCGGAGCCTGCAGTTGTTACCGGAAATCAATTTTCTTCCAGCCGGACTCTCCTTATAACAGAACCCAGGCTTCGGCAGGGAAACTGAGCACAGAGGAGATGCATCGTAAAGACGTGCTGGCTGGCTTGTAAGCTACACATATCTCGGGGCATACAAGTTTTACTAAGGCCCAACTTTATGATGGTAAGGATTTAGAACAACTTTCATGGTATGTGCAAGCCTCATCCTTGCATCAACATATCACCAAATGGACACCCCATCCCACGAGGAAAGCGATTTATCCCAGGGTTGGGGGGATGAACCAGTTGCTTCCAGCTGCTGGTCCTGTGTTTGGTGCTTAAAATCTCACAGAGTGTGGTGGTGTGATCCAGGGTTGTCTTCATCTTAATTCACTCTAAAACCATTTTAAAGACAATACTGCATGATATATCTAGGGCTGCGCCTGATATGTGTGGCCACACAAGGCAGGCAAAGATACTTGGACGCATTTGCTAACAACACAGGCTATTTGAAGGCTTAGAGACTGGACCCCAAGGCTGCTTTTGAACATGTCATTCTAGTAGGTTAGAGGCTCTAGAAAGATAGAGTGGGAGCTGGGCTTAGGTTTCATATCAAACCTAGCTGGGTGGTTTTGGTCAAAACATATGCTTTGTGGATCTGTAATCTGTCACAGAAAATAAAAAAACCGAAGTACCAGCTCTGCCGCATCATCATGTCACAGATAAGGGCTTTGTAAAAAGTCAAAGGTTATTATTATTTTTGTATCCTTCAACATTTTTTTTTCTTGTGGTGCTGGGGATTGAACCCAGAGACATTCTATCTCTGAGTCACACACCCACTCTTGTTTTAGTTTTTATTTTGGCACAGGGCCTCACTCCGTTTCTGAGGCTGTCCCCAAACTTGTGATCCTCTTGTCTTAGAAAACTACATATCCTATTTTTTGGGGGAGGGAGTGTGAAGGATGTTCCTCTGGAAACAAAATTTTCTAAATATCTGGAAAGTATTCCCCAAAGTAGCAATAGTCAAAGAATAGTAATTTGGTATATATCTGTTTCTCAAATGTATTGCATGTTTTCTTGTCATAGTACCAACATATTAAAAATATTTGACATTTTCCTGCCGGGTGTGGTGGCGCACGCTTGTAATCCCCGCACTTGGGAGGCGGAGACAGGAGGATCGCGCAGGTTCGAAGCCAGCCGTGCTGGCTTAAGAGACCCTGTATCCAAAATAAAAAATATAAAAATAGGTCTGGGAGTGTAGCCCGGAGGTAGATGGGTTTCCAGGAACCCCAGTACCACCAAAAAAATTTTTGGGGGGGACATTTTCCTAATATTTAAGTGCCATCATAATGAATCGTTAGGCCGTGTGGCTGGGTGCTAATCCTGGCTCTGTTTTGGTATCTTCATCACGTTACCCCTCTGCGTCTTGGTTCCCTCATCTATAATATTAAGAAAACAACATTTCCTACTCTGAATTGCTATGGAAGATTGGATGAGTAAATAGTCCTTAAGTAATTAAATAGCGCCTGGCAGGTAGTGAACCTGTGCATATGTATATTAGATGAATTAAGAAAAATGCTGCTATACAAAGAAGTCTCCACTCCTCCGGAAGCAAGAGCGGTCACATATCTCCTGCCGAATGGCCCGGATGGCTTGCTCTGCTGCAGTGGGATTCGCTACTCTCTGTGTGTGGCCTCCTCCAGCATCACATTGCTGACCCCACCTTGCTCTTTGCTTGGTGTCTGGGCCCACTTCCATCTCCAGGATGGATTCTCTTGCTGTATAAAATCTCTCCCAGGCACAGAAGCTGGGTGAGCAGTGCTCCTGAGAAGGGGGTGTGCGCTTAGCAGTTCCTCCCCATGGACGGCCTCCTGGGCAACACTGCCCAAGCTGATGCCATCTCTACCCTTGGCTCAGGCCCCCGAGGGGTCGCTCTCGAGTCACTGGCTTGAGAGCTACGAGACCCTTAGGTCCCGACCACTGGGAGTCTCTTCTCCAACGTGGGAGACAGGACGCAGACGATCTATGTTAGAGAGACAGGGATGCTTCCCATCCCTCAGCTCTCGAGGCTCAGAGGGAGGCCCCCAGTGGGTGCTGGGAGTTCAGCTTGGTGTGTGTGCGGGGAGGCAGGGCTCATGGAGTTTTCATGAAGGTTTTATTAGGAAAAGAAAAGGGAAATTGGACAAATGATGGGCTTTGGTTTCCTGACATAAGTTGGAGCCTTGTCTCCATAGAGTTGTGATATGGATTAAACAGGAAAGATATAATGTATAATGTCTAGCAGGTTAATCAATGGTAGCTGCTGCTATTGTTCCTAATCCTGTGACTACTCTTGCAGTTGTTGTTGCTATAAACGCTGAGCTGGTTCAAGACTCTGGAGGGGCACATGGGCCTCTTCCTTGTGGCTGTCAGGTGAGCGAGGCCTGTGGTATGACAGCTGTGATACGACAGGTCCATGTATGCATGTAAGTTCTGACACACAGAACTCCATGTATACAAATAAAACTTCTATGGCAGAAAGTGAAGAACCTCCACTCTTACATCTCAATGAGGCCCCTAGTCTGTTTAAATTTTTTAGATACTGGGGATTTAACCTAGGAGCATTCTACCTCCAAGTTATACTCTCAGCCTCTCTTTTCTATATTTCTTTGTTTTGAAACAGTGTCTTGCAAGACTGTTGAGAGTCTCACTACTTGCCGAGGCTGGCCTTGAACCTGCCATCCTTCGATCTCAGCGTCCCAAGTACTGGGATTACAGGCCTGTGCCACCAAGCCTGGCTGAGACCTCAAATCTAAGCAAAGGCTCAGCTAGGCAATGTGGGGTTGAGAGGGCACATCCTCCGTGAGGAAGAACACAGCACAGACAGACAGACAGATAGACACACACACACACTTGTGCACCCCTTATATACGAGAACTGCTATGCTCATTAATAAAATAGCAGCGTCTCTAACTACATGAGCTACAGAGTTATGCACCCAAAGAACCATTTCAGAAAGTCCAAGTGTCCTACGACTACAAGGAGGACTCCCCCATGCCACCCTTTGAGAGACGGAGCTAACTAAACCCTCTGCATAAACACAAGACTCGTACAATTAGGGTGGGAAGGAGGAGAAGGGAAACACACATTCGTGACTTTGCAGATACCTTTTCATCTATTATTCATGTCCTGCAGGGTAGGAGTGCAGCCCTGTTGTTTGTGGGGGGATCTCAGAGCGAACCCAAAGCCACAGAGTGAGCCCCTTTTCTGTGAGAACCTCACCTTTTTCTGTGACGACTGCAGTGCCTTGATAACCAAGTGCAAATTCAAATCAGTTTTGTTTTAGTTATTCTCACCTGTCACCGGTTCTGAGAACCAAATATTTTGGTAATAAAAAGCACTGAATCAAAACATGACCCCCATATGTCCATGCGGGCCAGCTCTGCGATATCTGTAAGAACTGCTGCTGAGGGCATGGTCTCTGCGTCATACGGGCTAGGACAGGGAGCTTGCCTCTGTAACATGACTTCATGTCTCATTCAAATTGTTAAGGAACTGTGCTAAAAAGAGAACTTTAAAATCTTCAGCTGTCAGAAGGCAGGAAGTAGGAGTGATCCGGCTCAAGAGATACACAGCAGTTCTCTTAGCTGGAGCATGCCCTCCCTGCTTGGGGCACCCAAAATGGAAGCCTTTGTAAAGACGCTTTGCGCAATTAGAATCGGGGACTGTTAGTCACAATCCCACCCTTGTGCAAAGGACACGCCGAAAGATCCCAGGAGGCCCCGCAAGCTGCAGGAATGGAAACTCCTAGGATGCGGACAAGGATGGATTGTTTGACAGAACCACAGCGGGTTTTGGGGACAGAATGAGAAAACCCCGAGCAGCTTTTGCCTGTGGGAATTTTCAGATCTCACCCTCCTCTGCCTATGGGTAATTTGCATTGCTATTTTGCTTTAAATGCAAAGAAGTTTATGTTAACTCAGAACACACGTTTCTATGGTTCTAAGGTAAGGATTTTTTTTTTTTTTGTATACTTGCTAAAGTGTCCGGACTATGAATTAGAGATAAGTAAGGACCGCTAAGATAAAAACAGCGTCTTAATTTTAAGTTCTCTTAGGTTATAAAGGAAGAGTTCAAAGAGCAACTTCAAATAAAGAAACAGTTCTTCCAGTGTGCCTAAAGTACTTTTTATATTTATTTATTTTTTATTTTTATTTTTTTGAAGATTTAAAGAAGTTTATTAAAAGATAGAAATACAGAAAATAGAAATACAGCTCCATACCAGACTGGCATGGAGGGGTGACTCGAATGCATACACCTATTTTATTTTTTTTGAAGTACTGAAGATGGAACCAAAGGTCACTTTACCTTCAAGCTACACCCCCAGCCCTATTTTTTATTCTTTATTTTGAAACAGGGTCTCACTGATTTGCAAAGGGCCTCACTAAGTAGTAGCTGAGGCTGTCCGCGATCCTCCTGTTTCAGCCTCCTGAATGCTGGGATTACAACCATGGGCCAGCATGCCCGGCTCTAAAGTACTTTTTAAAACTCAGGATTAAAACAGACAAATAGCCTAGGACTGGCCACCCAGGTACAGGTGCGAACTTGGTCACAGAAGTCGTCAGTATCTGTCTGTAGATGCATGTGTGTTCAGCCTAATATGCACCACTTCAGGCATGAAACAATTGGCCACAAACTGTGAGCATTTTCTCATAGAATAGCCTAGATGAAAGTTCTAGAAAGTTCTAGAGAGAAAGTGTTGCATGATAGTTTCCTCATCTGTAAAATGGGAATAAAAAACTCTAACTTGAAAGTTGCTGTGGGAATGAGAAGTGACGTGTGTAAGGCTCAGTAAGCTACAGTTTTTATGATTATATTAAAAAATGAGAGCCGAGCGTGGTGGTGCACACTTGTAATCCCAGCATTTGGGAACCCGCTGTGGAGATCGGTGTGAAGATTCCTTAGAAAACTGAGAATGGATCCACCATAGGACCCAGCTCTACCACTCACTCCTGGAATCTTTCCAAAGGGTTTGAAACCAGAGAACTACAATAATATATACATCCCTGTGTTCACGGCAGCATAATTCATAACAGACAAACTATGGAACCAATCTGGGTCTCCATCAACAGAAGAATGGATTACAAAATTATGGGCGATACACACAATGGAATTCTACTCAGCAATAAAGAAGATCAAAATTACGTCATTTGCAAGAAGATGGAAGGACCTGGAGAACATTGTGTTAAGCAAGATCAGCCCTGCACAGAAGAAGTGGGATATGGTTACTCAGATGTATGCATGGACTGTCTACCACTAAATAAACAAAACCCAGCGGGACCCCGAACACAACCACGGCATCCAAACAGGCAGGCCCTTGCGGCACGGTGCTTGCATATCCGCCGTCCTCCGCCTGCTCACCTGGCTGCTCATTCTTTATGATCTGGTTCCAATGTGGTGTCCAATGAAATTTCCCCCAGATGCCCCAAGGAGAATCCGTCTCTTCCCCTCTCCGTGGCCCTCTCACAACACCACTATGTTGTGGAATAATTTTGGTCAAAACATCTGCCTCCCTTCCGTGAGGGGCAGGAAAGGTTTCCACCTTTGTCTCATTGATATGTAATAGAATCTGTGTGTGGCCCACAGTCACGGGTCTGAGCACTCTTTGGAGGGAGACAAAGCTGCGGCGGGGGAGGCTGCTGAGTGCTATTACCCAGGAAGCCTCCGGGAAGTCGACATTTTGCACATCATGCTGAAGGTCCCCACCCTTTCGAAACAATTCAACTGATGAAAGGTTTTGAGCCAAAGTATGAGCAGAGCCGGCCAGGCACAGCCCCCGCCGACGGCTGGGAACTCAGCGGGGAGGAGCAGGACTCCAAGGAGAGGGGACTGAAGCTGATACTAGAACCCGACTGTCCATTAGTACCATTTTTGTTTATTTAGGTAACACCTGTGTGAACCAAATAAGGAATCACGACCCGCTCTCTTTCCATTCTGCTCAGCCAGGCATCTTAAACGGTCCTCGGCTGCCATCAGAGTTCTGAGTTAAAGAATTCTTTGGGCACAGCAGTGGAGCTAGAGAACTAAATACTCCAGGCAAGAGTCTCATGTTTAGAGAAAGCAAAGGCTCACGGAAGAAGTTGGTTTGTGGCAATGGGGATGGAACCCAGGGGCATTCTCCCTCTGAGCTACACTCCCAGCCTCTTTTTTTGAAACAGGGTCTCACTAAGTTGCTGAAGCTGGCCGTGAACCTGTGATCCTCCTGTCTCCCAAGGACTGAGATTACAGGTGTGTGCCACTCCACTTGGCTCAGAAGTTGACCTTAACGAGGCTCGTTTCTGGCTGGAATCAGTTGTTACACTTGTCATAAAACATTCCCTTGTTTGTTGACTGACTGAATAGCCAAATGAAAGCCCCATGCTCTTATTCCTGGCCTGTGTGTATGACAGTGGGAACTTCTGTCTGACCTGTTCATTTCTTTGGTTTTCCTACCTCTTGACTGCTTCCTGCACACGACTCCTCTCTCTCTGCCCTTTAAAACTATAGGTTTTCTGAGTCTCTGTTTCTTTTCTTTCCTGTTCTATTCCCCCCCCCCCTCTCTCTCTTGGCCCTGGAGATTGAATTCAGAGGCATTCTATCTCTGAGCCACTTTTAAATTTTTTTGCTTTGAAACAGGGTCTAGCTAGGTGGCTGAGCATCTCACTAAATTGCCGAGGCTAGTCTTGAACCTGCAAGCCTCCTGCCTCAGCCTCCCAAGTGCTGGGATTATAAGTGTGCGCCACCACACCTGGCTTCTGAGTCTCCATTTTTGACTTACTGTTTATCCTTTCTCAGCTGCTTTTTTTGTGTGGTATTGGGGTTCCTGGAAGCCCTTCTACCTCCGGGATACACTCCCATGGGCTACACTCCCAGACCTATTTTTTTTTTACGTTTTTATGTGGAAACAGGGTCTCTTAAGCCAGCGAGGCTGGCTCCGAACCAGCGCGATCCTCTGTCTCCGCCTGCCAAGCGCGGGGATCACAAGCGTGCGCCACCACGCCCGGCTTCTCAGCTGCTTTTATGCTATGCAATGGGGCTTCACTACTTTCTAGATGGCAAAGAGCATTTGATGAATACAGCACACCTCCCCATCTGAATTTCAGTGCATAGATTGAACAGGCATCTCTCTTCTCTGCCTACCTAACTTTGTTTCCAACCTGTTTCTCCATGTATCACCACCCAGAGGCAACAGCAGATGCAAGTCTCTAGGAGAACCTGGACTCCCTCCAAGAGCACAGGGCAGGATCACCTCACGCCATAGCTGGAGCCTCGGTAGCCACTAGGCAGAACTCAGAACCAACTCGCTGAAGAGGTGGTGGGAAGGGCGTCCCCAGGGGCTGCTGGCTCCCAGCTCCTCCTGCGGCTGCATCCTTCCGCACCTTCCCCTGATGGCTAGAAGTGTCCGAGGATGCCCGAGTCACGGACCACTGCTTTTCATTTCCGGCCCCGTGACAATTTATAACAACAGTTTTAAATGCTGAAGAAATGCTGAAGAAAAGCCCAAATAATTAGCTGGCCTGTTGATGTCTCCTCCCCCAGCTTACTTCATTAGAAAAAATCCATGGAGGCCTCAATGGCTGTCTCCGTCTCTAATGAGCTTTATTCTAATTAGACTCGCACATTATTATTTCGGTTGGAAAAGGGCCTGGTTGGTAATGAGCAGTGGCGTGTGACAGCCTCTGACTGTGTCTTTGACCATATATAGGAACGATCACCCCGAGAATTCGGCAGTGACAACAGCCCCAGTATATCGGGCTTTTCATTTCTAGGAGAGAATAAGTATTAACTAAACAGCTTTACACCTCCCACGAAGTGTTTATGACACCCGAGCCTCCATTCTGCCAACAGTCAGGAGGGTGGTTTAGAAGCTCCTAAGGCACATCATTCTCCAGCTGTAGCTGATGTTGGCTCTAAATCACTTCAACAGTGCTCCAGTCCAAGAGGAGACCAGCAGGAGCGAGGACACAGAAGTCAGGGAGAAGGACATGACACATCCAGGTTCTCCGGGCCATACTAGACTGATGCTCTAAAACTGGGATAGGCAGACTTCCTTTGGGAAAGGCCAGGCAGTGTGTATTTTAGACTTTGCTTTCTGCACACTCTCTGTTGCAACTCAACTCTACAGCCGTAAGCAGAGAAGCAGCCCCAGATAAAAGTGAACCAATCAAACTTCATTTGTGGATGCTGAAATTTAAATTTTATGTCATTTTCACATGTCTCAAAAGCATCTTATTCTGTTTTCTTTTCCCAACTATTTAAACCTGTAAAAACCATTTCTGTCTTGTGAGTGAGATGTGGTCCTGGTGCGATAGTTGTCCTACCCCTGGGCCAGAAAAGAGAATTAGCACCTGAGATATCAACAGAGTGGGTTTCCATCCCAGGAGAGATTTCTCCCAAGATGGAGCCAGAATTCTGACAAATGTCACCTCATAGATTATTCATATTTCACAAACAAGAAGGCAACTTAATTTCAATTTTAAAATTCACTCACAACTCCAATGAATGGAGTTTCAAGTTTCATTTGAATCTCTAGCAATCTGTGTGCCATTTTTATGCGGTTTCAAGCCTACAATAGACATAGTTCTCATTTTGCCTTTTTCACTTAACATTATCTTATAAGAATGTTTCTTAATTGCAACTGAGTTTTTATAATAATAAATAGATGTACTGTAAGTTTTTGGAGGAGAAACAAGAGACCCTGTTTCAAAATAAAATATAGGAAGAGCTGGGGGTGTAGCTCAAAGGTAGAATGACTCTGGTTTCAATCCCCAGAACCAAAAAAAAAAAAAAAAGGAATCCTGAATGGAGCAGAGTATGATTATGCAGCTCCAACCTTTCGATAATCAACACTGAAAACATGAGATAAATATGTTGGTACTTTTCTTGTGGATCTATATAAGTGAGGGTGGTCCCAAAGTGTCAGGTCCAAGTATGCTTTCTCTAGGAATGGGGCAGATTATGCCTTCAAGGAAAGACTTCCCAAGAGAATTAAGCATCCCCAAAATGACAGGAGACCTCAGAGTAAATCTTTTGAGAAGTGTGCAGAGCAAGACACTCCTCACACTTTCTTCCCGACTGATAAACATGGGCATGCATCAGGAATTTGGCTAAAGAAGTGGATGAAAAAGTTTGAAGCAATTTGGAGAAGATAGTTTCTGAAGTTCCTTCCAACTCAAAAGGCTTTGCTTCCAGAGTAGAAGCTTCCTCAAGGCAAGACGCCTCTACGTCCTCAGTATGCACTTTCTCAGGCCCTGGTTCATCTCTGGGTCAAGAAAATACATTCCAGTTAAGCTTACTAGAGGCATCAAGGAAGGCAGTCTCCTCGTTGGTAGGATTTTGTCGAGTTGCTTTTGCTAGCTTGTTGTTGTTATGACACAAGCATTTTGAGGCTGGCATTCAAGCATATTCTTTAAAAAGGCTTATAAAAGCAAGTTTAAAAAAACTTAGGGATTAAAAAAAGAATAAAGACTCCAGAAAAAAAATATAGATAGGGAATTCAGCTGTACCCAAGTCACAAGTGCACTGAGTCATTCTGTAATCATAGCCTTAAACCAGCACAGGTGACTGAATGGATCTGTAAGGATTCACAAGACTCTTGGTCCTGAATGTGATCCTAAGCACACAGCAGGGAGGCGGATCAATGTGCCAATAAGTCTCCTGTTCTAACGCTCTATCTACAAGGAGATACGTCACCCACAGGAAGGCACTTGCTTAGGCCAGAACTGAGCTAAGGTCGACATTTTCAGCTTCAGTCTTAGCCTCCACTCCGGCAATTCTTCCTGTATAAATGGTTCGGATGATACAGACTAGGGCAATTTCAGCCACAATGAAGGCTACCGATTACGGAATATCAGCAACATAGCAAAAACGATGCTAGAGACTACCTATATCATTTCTTCCATATCCCAGCCAAATTAGTATTTTTCTCCAAATTTTACCGGTGAGGAAACTGGGGGTCAGGGAGTTGAAACAATTAGCCTGGGGTCACCCGGCGGCAACTGGAGCCAGTCGTTGGATTTGGCTCAGGTTTGAAGCCCAGGGGCTTTCTCTTGCAACATGCGGCCTCCTTCCCTGGACCCCTGTCATCCAGTTTCCTGGCAACGTGGTGCTGCTCCAAGTCACACCAGCACCTCCTATCACAACGAGCCCTTTACCGTCAGCTCTTCCTCATTACACCCCCATCCTTCATGTGCTTTGTCTTCTGTTTGAAGCCCACGGTCCTTTCTGGGCCGGGGAGGACATCTTATCTCTGAGCTGCACCCCCAGCCCTTTTTGTTTTCTCTTTTGAAACAGGGTCTTACTAAGTTGCTAAGGCTGTTCTCGAACCTGCCATCCTCTTATTTCAGCCTCTCAAGTCCTGGGATTACAAGTCCACTACCAGTGGTCTCATATGCACCATTTGGTCATTTAACAAGTTTCTTATGCCCTGATATTGGGGGTTCTAGGGGAAGAAAGACAAGCGAGGCCCCATTCTTTCTTTTATGCATATGTTTAAAGTTTCCAGTTTAGATATTCTTAAATAACATAGGATAGGACCACAATCACCACTCTATCTCAGAGGGATCTGTGCAAGGCTGACACAATGCTCATGGCTGCCAAGCCCAAAGAGTGAAAGGGCCATGGGAAGCCGAGGAATGGGCAGCCGAAGAGGAGAAGTGGGATGGGAACAAGTCCAGGGAATGAGACACACCAACATGCTGCCCTGCAGCTCTGAGTGGTACCCTGGGCCACTTTCCCTGCCCAGTGGACGTGAAACCATCCCCTGACTGCGCCATGCACTGCTGCTGCCGAGTTCAGAGGCCGTCGGCCATGCCTCCCTCACAGAAATGGCCTGGTTTTTATTTGTGTTCGTGACCATATTGCTTTAGAACCTGGGCTCTTCTCCTTTTGTTGCTCTCTGAAGAACCAGGATTATAGAACTTCAAGAATGCTCTGCAAGCCTTCCAGAAGAAAGAATGTGAGCAGAGGCCATGCATGTTTCTTCGGGCTTTGGGCTTGGTTCGTTCTCCTTGCCTAAGAGCAGAGGGGAAGGAGGATGCTTCTGCCCAGAGTTGCTCACCGGGCACCAGTGGTTCCTACAGCAGGGTTGCCACCACCATGATCAGAAAGTGTATGAAGCCAGGCAGAAAGGGCAAAAACAAGACAGGACTGAGTCACGCCCTGCCCTTCGTAATCATGGCTTGGATTTGTCCGACACGTGAGGAGAGGCACAGGTAGAAGAGAGAGGAGGCCAGGCCAGGGGATGAAGGGAGACGAGGAACAGGGAGGGTTTGGCTGTTAGCAAGAGCAAGGTTGTGACATGTTCAGCGTGGAGAAGGAATTGTTTCGTGGAATGGCAGGGCATGTAACATTCTTTAGAATTGGGCACAACAGTCCTAGGTTTGCTGGAGGGCATCTATCACTCCAGGGTGTGGAGGGTGTCTCCAAACACATCTCCAGAAAGGAAATCCCATCACACTGGCCACGTGGGCCAAACATTACGTGTGGTCCTACAGGACTGTACGGTGAGACTCTGCAGGAGTCAGTCATACGTAGAGCCCAGGTATTAGCTTTTTTGTCTTGGTGACAAGGAGGAAAAGTTCATTTGGGCCGAGTGCATGGCAGGCCAGCTCCAAGGCAGAAACCTCATGGTGGCAGAGCTTGGTGGAGGAGAGCTGCTCATGGCAGCTAGAAACATAGAAAACCCAGAGAAAGGCACCAGGGACAGATCCCCCTCCCTCAGTGACCCACCTCCTCCAGTGACAGCCACACCCTATCTGCCTAAGATACCACCTAGTAAATCCATTAAAATTATCAACCTGTTGGGCCGGGTGTGGTGGCGCACGCTTGTCATCCCCGCGCTTGGGAGGCGGAGAC
This sequence comes from Muscardinus avellanarius, assembly GCF_963383645.1. Classification (NCBI taxonomy): domain Eukaryota; kingdom Metazoa; phylum Chordata; class Mammalia; order Rodentia; family Gliridae; genus Muscardinus; species Muscardinus avellanarius. The sequence goes on from NC_137793.1 coordinate 103,100,913, forward strand.
AGGAGGATCGCGCAGGTTGATCGCGCAGGTTCGAAGCCAGCCGCGCTGGCTTCAGAGACCCTGTTTCAAAAATATAAAATAGGTCTGGGAGTGTAGCCTGGAGGTCAAAGGGCTTCCAGGAACCCCAGTACCACCAAAAAATAAAAAAAAAATTATTAACCCATTAGTAGATTTGTTCCCTGATGAGATCAGAACCCTGATCTAATTATTTCAACTGAACATTTTTGCATTGCCGAATAGGTGAATGTTTCTGGGGGACAATCTTTATTCAAGCAGTAATAGCCCAACACCATAGTTCATGATTACATCACTGTCTTCACCAGATGGACAGTCAACACCTTCTGATCTCTGACCCACCAATTCGGGACAAGGGTCAGACTGACTTGATGTGATATTAAAAGAAAGAGCCCTTGCCGTAAATTTATATGAGTAGACAAACTATGATCTTTTCTACCAAGTAGATTAGTTCTGGGGCCAGTGGAATCTAGTCACTTCAGGAGCCCACATATTTTCTAAGTGTAATAGAAATGATCTGAACAGATGACGAGGTCTGTGGATAAACATCTTTCATAATCAGCTGATTTTAAATCTTCACACTGTTCTTCCTTGAATAATTCCAATCAACTGGGCTAGAGTCTGAAAATCCTACAGGAAAATGGGAAGATACCGTAGGAATGCTGATGGTTCAGCTTTAGGAGCATTTTTTAAGGAGAACAGGAAAGAGAAGTGGGAAAGGAAGGAGAATGGGTTTGTGTGATGTCACCAGCACTCCGTTTCTTTTAAATCCTCTTTAAAGCCAAAGATGTTTATGAATAGAGTCTCCAGTGGACTCGTGGGGGATGCCTGGGTCTGGATAAGGGGGCAACATGAGTGAAATGTACCCTAAAGAAATCCACACGCTCCTTCCTAGCAGCCACGGACAGGCTCCATTAAGGATAAGCAACCTTGAAATTATAGTTAAAAATTGGGCAACATAAAAATGAACATGGTTCACTTTATAGGGAGAGTCTTTATAACTTTTAGGAGATTTTTTAAAAGGTGCCCAAGGCCCAACAAAGTCAAGAATCGTTGCAGCAGCAAAACTAGCCAGATGCAGCCGCACCACGCTGAGCCATTCTTTCTTTAATATTCAGGGTCTTCTTTGCTCGAGCAAAGAGCTCTTTAGTCATTGGATGGGTTCTTTTGTCCTCATAAAGCAAAAGACATACCCTTGTTTGTGCCCGCAGAAGACACTACAGCTGAATTTGTGCACTGAATGTATAGTGAAAAGTGTACCTCAAAATCTGAATCTACCTGAACTTAGTACTATACTCAGAAACTCCTCTGTGGGCCAATTTTTAATCTTGGCATCCATTTCCTCCTCTAGATGCAGTGAAAGACTGGAGTTAAATCACCAACTTGCTCCGCAGAAAAATGTCATTTTCTTGAGGCCGCAAATTTAGTTAAATGCCAGCACTTGCCTCAAATAAGATTCTGGGAGCCTGTATCTTGTCAAGCGCAGCAACAACTGTAGATTCCAAGGGAATGAAGGGCTAGGTATCAGAGTAAAAAGTAAAATAAATAAATGAGGTGGCCCCACTAGTTCAAAGTATTTAAAATCTCCCAAAGGGAAAACACAGCTAACAGACTGCAGAGTTCTTCTGAACCTCCATCGCTCTTCTGACTACATGTGTGTCTTGGTCATCTCTGGACACAGCCCACTGTCATGTCCTCTTGGCCGGCACAGGAGGCTGGCACCGTAAAGTGGTACAAGTGTCCCAGAAGCTGTCCTTACTGCCTGGTTAATGGACCTGAAGTTTCAACACCTGCCTTAGGAGGCAAATACTTGTGTTCAGAACCTGAGCCTCAGCGCCATCAGGGGTTGGGGTGCTGGCATCATGGATGGTGCTGGCAGTGGGTGATGGACTCGTGTTAAAATGCAAAATGATGATGTTTCATTTATTTATTTGTATATATTTCTATTGGTGCATTGTAGTCTCATGCCATAATGAAGTTGAGAGCGGCAGTGACATACACGCGCACGGTACTTGGTGAGCTTCCCCCAGCTCTCTCCCCATACATGACATTAAGATTGGCATTGGGAATCTCATATGTGTACATCGTAACATCAATTTTTAAAAAACTCACTTGAGAAACTGAACTTGCCAAAGCAAGGGACAATTTCCCATCTGTTGTGCATCCCATATTTTCTATCTCTTTTTGTCTTTTGATAAACCAGCATGCTGTGTGCTGCTTAGTAGGTACCGGATCAGTTTTGTAAAGTGCCTTTTCTTGTGTCTGTGTGTGGGGTCACTCTTAACTTCTTAGAAAAACACCTGTCCAAGTGTGGTAGAAAGGGGAACCTCAGGTCTGAACTGTAGCAACCTCTAAAGTAGAGTAACTCAAAATAAGTCTAGCCTGGCGTGGTGGCACAAGCCTGTAATCCTAGTACTTGGGAGCTGAGACAGGAGGATGACATGTTCGAGGCCAGCCTCAGCAACGTAGTGAGACCCTCAGAAACTTAGACCCTATTTCAAAGTAAAAAATAAAATAGAGCTGGGGTGTTGCTCAGAGGTAGAATGCCCCTGGGTTCAATCCCCGGTACCAGTAAAATAAAATAAGTCCAAATGAATATTAAACCATCTAACAGTCCTAGATTCAGTACACCAATGGCACTTTGCATCTATTTTGAGGAACATAGAGTAGGGATTTTTATTTGATATCTAGAGGGTTCAGAGGAAAATTTAAACCATGCCCTACAAATATTCAGTAAATGTAATTGCGAATCAAGGAAGGGCAGGTTCACATCTCCACAGTCTGTTTCATTTCTTAACAATTTAAGAGGAAAAAGGAATTCCTGGACCTCTCAGGGAGAGACAAAATCTTAAGACTCAAGTCTTCTCAGCATGACTCAATCTCTCAGCATGAAGCTTCAGGTGAGTTTAATCTCTCTCTTTTTAAAAGCTCAATCCTACAAAACCTGAAGAACAGATTTGAGCCGCATTTATGGCTGTCTTCATGCTAACCTTGACTGGAGAAATATTCAGCAAAGGTAAAAGCCCAAGGAAACAATTTGGAAGAATTCAAGTGTTAATTCTGGCTATATCAACTGCTGCAATGATTACACTGAACCAAAGACAGGTAGGAAGAAACAACGTTCTAGTTTTTGGAGGCTTAATGTTTAAATGAGAACATAGAAGAGCGTATTCAAAATATTCACAAGAATGAACTTTAGGTAAAAGAGAGGAAACAGGAAAGTATGGTTAGGAAGGAGAGGACACTCTGTGGAAACCTGTTGGGTGCATGTTAGAGGAGGCCATAGCTTAACTTTAAATATAAACGTGTTTAGCCGGGCGTGGTGGCGCACGCTTGTAATTCCCGCACTTGGGAGGCGGAGACAGGAGGATCGCGCAGGTTCGAAGCCAGCCGTGCTGGCTTTAAGAGACCCTGTTTCCAAATAAAAACTATAAAAATAGGTCTGGGAGTGTAGCCCGGAGGTAGAAGGGTTTCCAGGAACCCCAGTACCACACACACACACACAATATATATATATATATATATCATATATATATATATATATATATGATATATATATATGTGTGTGTGTGTGTTTAGGCTGACGGTGTAGCTCAGAGGTAGTACTAGCATGGACCATGAACATGGAAGGTTCTTGGTTCCATCTGCAGTACCACCAACACACACACACACACACACACACACACACACACACACACACACGTTTCTACAGTGGAAACACTGTTTATGTTGAATCTACAAATGCTCCTTTGTTTCCATCCAATAAACGATCAAGTTCTAAACTTGTTTTTGTTGTGCTAAACACATCCCGCTCTATATCCTGGAAGCAGAAGGAAAAGGGAAACCAGATTTCAGAAGCAGCAATAAACCTCAATTTTGGATAAAAGAAGGGAGGTAGAATTTCAACTATGGAATCATGCTGGGAAGAGATCAGATCATTAAAACGCCTTGTCAGAGTATGTAGATGTTGTTTAAAAGACAAGTTAAAATTCAGATTTCATTTTTTTCTAGTCTACCCCTAACTACTTAGCATAACTTTTTATTGCCAAAATTCTGGGATGGGCGGGTGGGGAGATTCCAAACACACAGAAAAAAAAAAAAAAAGGATCTTTATCATTACAGTGGGAACAAAATATTTCTTTTCATGGTTCTCTTTACTAAAACAAAATGCTATAAGCAAACTGAACAGCTTTTGAGCCAATATGTGAAACTTGGTAACTGCTCCTGGATGAAGTCTGCGATCTGAAAAGTCATGCTTAAGCCAAAATTTCACTGAAAATAAAAAAAAATTACTCTTAAATATTTATGCATAACCAGGGAATGTCATAGATTAAACTATCATTTTAATTCATTATCCAGTTTGTACATGCTGGCCTTTTAATGGAGCAGAAGACTATACAATTATTCTTTCAGGGGACTACCTCAGATAGGGTCTGCTACTGAAATACTGACAAATTTGAGACCTTTATTATCTTTCATTGAGTGATATATCTCATAATTTGGTGGTTCATGAAGAAATGGTCAGATAAAAGAGCCACAAAAGGTAAAAAGAGAAATAAAAATTAAAACTAAAAAGATGGTCAAATTGGCCTGTAACACCTTAACCATAGCAATGTGTTCTGAATTTGGGATGTTAGTCTTCTTTTCTAAGAAATTAATAAATTACAATACTTAGGTTTATAACTTTAACATTTAAAAGTAACTCCTCTGCGGTGATGAATTCATATTCTAAAAGTAGGCGAGCCCTTAATCATTGCCATACACCATACTTCATTCAGTTGATTAGCATATTGCAAACTAAGATCAAAATTACGGGTTCCATTTCTACACAGATCAGCTTTGTAAATTACTGTCACTGTAAATCCACACACTGCTAGAGAAGCAGCTTGGAGATTCTGCTTTGAAGCCAGACAGACTTGGGCACGTATTCCAACTTGATCACAGTCTCTCTTACCCTTGAATGCCACATCCCAAGACCATCATCAGTGGATTCCCAGAGCCAAGGACAGTATCAATGCCTACATAGTCATGTGTCACTTAATAATAAGGACACATTCTGAGAAACATGCGGCTAGGCGATTTCTCCTTGTGCTGACATCATAGTATTGCATAGACCTACATGGTGTGGGTTGGTCACTAGAGGTGGCCCCTGGATGCAGTCAAGAGGCTCAGTTACAGACGAGACATATGCGACTGCAATACCGCAAACATGTCAGTGATATGGTGGCTCTAAAATCAGGACTGCCATTAGCTAGGTGATAGGAATTTTTCAGCTTTATTATAATCTTAGGTGCCCACCTTGGTAGATGCTATACATTGTTGACAAAACCATTGTTATGAGACCATGACGATAAATGGATACATTATGCCTGAGATTAAAGTTTAATTTATCAATTAGGCATGGTAAGAACACTTAGCCAGGCATGGTGGTGCACACTTGTAATCCCGGCATTTGGGAGGCTGAGTTAGGAGGATCGTGGTTTGCAGACAGCCTCAGCTGCTTAGGCCCTCTGCAACTCAGTGAGACCCTGTTTCAAAATAAAGAATAAAAAATGGGGCTGGAGGTGTAGCTTGGAGGTAGAATGCCCCTGGGTTTCATCCCCAGTGCCACAAAACAAAAACAAAAACAAACAACAACTAATAGCAAAATAGAAAAATTATAATAATACACTATAATAAATGTTATTTATGACTCATGAATTATTCCTGGAATTTTACATTTAATATTTTTGGATCTGGGTTGACCATGGGTAACTGCAGATAAGGGGAGACTACTGCATTAGACTTGCAAATGTCGATACCTTTCTCAAGTATTCTGCGCCTCGGTCTCCTAGTTTGCAAAATGTAGTTAATACCTGTTTGTATCACCTGTCCTACCACTGCACAGGTGTGAGGTGGAGACAAATGAGTTGTTACCATGAGCCAGGTATTAACTGAGACAGGGGTAAGATTTCCGTAAGGAACCCAGCGGTGTTGAGCATATAGTAGGTGCTCGATGGGATTTTGCAGGAAGCAAGAATACCTTGCAGTCTGAGGCCGGAACGCCCTATCAAGACCTCAGGGCAGAATGATGCGTAGTGGTAGCATGCTCTGGTAGGCAGGGGCTGATCCTTTATGAGTCTCTATTGAATTTTACCCACTTTTTTTCTCACTTAAGAAAATTCTAAATCTTTTATTGGTTCACTGCAAGTATACATTATAGTACGATTCAAAGCAATACAAACATGCATGCGTATACCGCTTGGTATATTTTCTTTTGGCTTCTCCCTTCCCTTTCTCCCTCTGCCTTTAATGAATGAGAGCATCCCAGGATTCTGGGGCGGGGGCTGTATTATACATCAGATATTTTCATACACTCCCTTTTTCTGTTTTAACTCTGTATCCAAACATATTTTGTTAGCTTTATAAGACAAACATGGGAATGTAGTTTTCTTTTTTTTTTTGAGGACTGTCTCTACCCCCTTGTTATTTTATTTTATTTCTTGCTAAGTTGCCCAGGTTTGACTCAGACGTGCAAACTTCCTGCCTTAGCTTCCTGAGTGCTGGGATTTTAGGCCCAGGGCCTGGCTTGTTATCCTAACTCATACAGCAATGAGGACAGTCCCTTAAAACATGTCGTCAGTGTATTTTCCCTCTTACCTTTTCAATTTTTTCATCCAGCATTCTGAAGAATTCTTGTTGGCTTTCAGAGATGTGCATGCTGAAAAAAAAGCCCAAAGAATAGTTAAGTATGTATTTCAATGCTGTCTTAAAACCAGTCCCCTCAAATGAAAAATGGTGACTCCCTAAACTCTGGGGCAGACATTTATTGACTGCAGACTTTTCCACTGAAATACCCTGAAGTTACATGAAGGATAAACACCATTACGGTAATCCCACAAACATGTTTCATAACAGTCTCTCAGCTCCTATGATTTAAGGAATACAATTTTCTTTCAGTGTGCAGATGTTATTTATAGTTGTGCTATTGGGAGGTATATGCCAAATATTTTTCTTCTGAAACATATTTGTGATTTAAAGGGAAATAAAGCAAGGGCAGGCAGCACACGGCGTATTTCAACCCTGTATGTGACACAAAGAAAGATTGATCATAGTTATACTGAAATGCGTATTTTACAGAGACGGTCCACATCGGCTTGTGCGTCTCCGACTGCACAGGCGAGGGCTGGAGATGAACAAGTCAGGAACACAGGGGTGGCGCGACACCGCCCTCACTGCCTTCTGCACTGGGCACAGTACGTGCACCGACTTGGGACTGAAATTCCTCGGGAATGTGGAACTAGTCGGGAAGTGTGTCCGAGTACCACCCGTTGTGTGTGTCTGCTCAGTAAGCTGCTGACCTGGTTGGTGGGGATGAAACAGAAGACGGGAAGGCGGGCAGAGAAGAATCGTAGATAGGAAGGTGCAGGCAGAGTGAGACTCGGTGGGAACTGAGCTGGGGTGTTGGAAGGAAGTTGAGGATGCCGGGTAAGACAGGTACACAGCCGGGCACAGTGTACACACTGTGTACACACGCCTGCAATCCTAGTACCTGGAAGGCTGAGATAGGAGGATTGCAGGTTGGAGGACAGCCTTAGCAACTCAGCGAGACCCTGTTTCAAAATAAAAAAAATAAAACTTCGGGGTAGAGTTCAGAAGTAGAATGCTCCTGGGGTGAGGGGGAGAGAGAAAGAGAGAGAGAGAGAGAGAGAGAGAGAGAGAGAGAGAGAGAAGGCAAGAGAGGGAAGGCAAGAGAGAAGGCAAGAGAGAGAGAGAGAGGGAGAGAGAGTTGCTCAGTTACTCTTCGCGCGCACTGGTCTAGCGTCTGCAGGCGTGGTGGGCTGGGCTCTGGAGTGGACTCTCCCCTTCTAGCTAAGTGTGGGGAGACGCCCGCCTGTCCTTAGCACAATGGCTCACATTCCAGAAGGCCCAAAAGTGGGATCAGAGGTCTGAAATCCTTCAGGCCCCCAGTGACAGAGAGCGGGGCTCAGAGGAGGTTCTGCCCTGTGTGTACAACTCAGGTTTAAAATCTGTGAGCACGAGACATCAGCTCTGATATGTAAAAGGAAAACAAAGCAAATATCCGACACCATCAAACACTCCACGGTCCACAAAGCACTCGCACCCACATCGTGTTGTTTATGGCTCCCTTTATACCATCATTGTTCATGCGTGAGCCAGCAGGCTGACCCTGGAGGTCCCTTCTCCGGCTAAGACCTATATGGATGTTACTAATTTCCATCGGCTCCTCTATTTATCAGCAACCACACGAAAACAGCAACGTTTGGAGAGTGCCAAGGCACCTGCGCATCGGAGGGACGAGGGGGGCTTCCTAACTCTGCAAAGGTGTCTGCCCTCTGTGAGCACGGTGCGCCTGCCACAGGCTGCAGGGTCTGTATCAGGCTCTAGAGGGCAGGGCACGGACCTCGGAGCACGCACAGAGCTCAGCGGTTCAGCTCTGCCTTGTCCCAGATGCTAAGATTAGACCGCACCTGCCCTCCTTGGCTTCCCCGGTAACCCACCAACTGATTCCTGTCACCTTAAAACACGGTGTGTTCACTATGTCAGACAGAGCAGATGGATGGAGGGACACTTGTTATTATCAGAGCCTCGTGCATGAGCTAAGCCCTAGTCAAGTCCGTGTCACCAGGGGCGTGGTGCCGCAGAGCAGCAATGCCCACTCGGGATCCTAGTTGCCGGTTACCGTGTCAGGCGCAGTGTCATCTGATGGCATGACGTGTACCTGCTGCCCTCCATGGGTTCATTCCAGAGTGAGACAATGTGTGTGTGTGTGTGTGTGTGTGTGTGTGTGTGTGTGTGTGTGTGTGATGGGTAGGGAGGTAGTTACTGGGACTGAACTCAGGGTGTTCTACCTCTGAGCTACAGCTAATCCTTTTAATTTTATATTATTTTATTTTTAAATATTTGGTATTGGAGATTGAACTCAGGGGCATTTTACCTCTGAGCTACACTCTCAGGTCCCCTCCCCTTTTTGGAACAGCTAAATTGCTGAGAGTGTTGTTAAGATGCTGAGGGTGGCCTCGAATCTGAGATCCTTCTGTCTCAGCCTCCCCAAGTACTGGGATTACAGGCATGGCTTACCATGCCCAGCTCAGAGACAGAATTTTTACCTTGATGAAATGATTTACTTTCTATCAACTGATTTGCTCCTGGATAAAGATAGATCCTCTCTTTTCATGTGGAAATCCTATCAACACAGCAGCATTAATACGAGGATTTACCTTGCAGAGGAAACGCTGAATTGCGAGGAAGGGTCCCTGGTAACGACTTGATTCTAAATTATTTCTAATGCATAATTTGATGCTGCTGGTTGGGGCGAGAAGAGGAGGCAAAGCCCACACACCTGCCTATCTTTCCTCCAGATAGTAGAAGGAACTGCTGAATTGTTTATGACTTACATTCATACACCATGAATACTTGATGCTAAAGTTCATTAGCTCTATAAAGATTTTACAAATGTTTATACATCAGTACCTGATTTAACTAATAAAGCTCAACAATTTCACTAATTCTTATTTCTTTTTTTATTTTTTATTGGTGCATTATATTCAAACATCATATTGGGGTAAAAACCTTGTGTGTACAAACATGTACACATCGCTGATTTAACCCCTACCCAATTCCCACCCCATTGCTAATTCCGATTTCTAATAACTAAAGCTCAACCTTTGCACAAGGTGCTGGGGTCCTAGTAGTACTGCAAAGCTCTATGAGCTCACCCAGGCCCCAGAGGCTTTTCTTTTTTCTGTGTCTTCTTAGCTTTATCGTACTCAGAATAACACCACTTTGGAATTGTTATGCAAAGTAATCAAATTAAGGGATAATGGGCGAAATGAGTTTCAGAACTAAGACTTATGGCTCTCATTTCTAATGACTTAAAAATAATATAGTTTCCAGGGCTGAGGATACAGCTCCCTGGTGGAGCATTTGCCTAGCATGCGTAAGTTTCGGATTTCATCCCTTGTACCACAATAAATACATACCAGAGCTTCCATATAAATAATAAAAAAAGGCAATGTTCTAATTACTTAATAGCGCACCCATGAAGGATGGTGGAACGTGCCTCCCCAAATATGCCACTTTGGCGCATCAATTATTTTGAACTAAAGACACTTGAAAAATAGGTGCAGAAAGAGCACTCTGATCTCCCCCTTTCTTCTCAAAACCAGGAGACAAATCCATGTGAATGATGCTCTTCCCAAAGCAGGAGGAAAGAAGTACTCTCACAGCTGGGCGTGGTGGGCACGCTTGTAATCCCCGCGCTTGGGAGGCCGAGACAGGAGGATCACGCGGGTTCGAAGCCGGCCTCAGCTACTTAGTGAGGCTCTCAGCAACTCAGTGAGACCCTGTTTCCAAATAAAATAGAAAATAGGTCTGGGAGTATAGGTAGAAAGCCTCTGGGTTCCACCCCTAGTACCACCACCAAAAAAAAAAAAAGTATTCTCACCCCTAGAGATGGGGAGTCATCTCCAAGAGGATGCTGAACAAACAGGCCTTGTCAAACAACCCTCCTCCTCTGCTCTCCACACGCACGTCAGGCGCTTTTCCAAGCCTGCCTCCTTGTGCTCCCTGGTGTTCAAGCACAGGGGTTTATAGGTGTTGCCACTTCTTTGGATTTTTATTCACCGAGGGCAGTGCCCAAGTGCATGCAAAAATCTGTATGCTTTTCTCCTGTCGATCTGTCTTAGGGCGATTTAATTCTTGGGTCCAGCTAGAAAGAGGCAAAGCTGTGCCCCCCCCCCCCCAGACCTGCAAACATGAAGTTTAGTTCCCCAGTGGGTCCCGGGCTCATCGTGGCCCCAGTACAGTTATTTCTTCATGATCATTACTGCTTCTCAACTGGGCCTTGGAATGCACGTTCCCTCTGATCTTCCCCTCATTACAGACACCTATGAATAGCTCACACACAGCTCACTTTTATTTATTTAGTTAATTATTATTAATATTTTTAATGGTATAATAAGCACACAGGGAGCCACAGTGCTAACAGCTAGAAGCCTTGTCAACCCGTGGTAGCCGGCTCCAGGTGAGCGGCCGCTTGTCTGTGTCCTCCCGCCCCAGCTTGTCTGTGTCCTCCCGCTCCAGCTTGTCTGTGTCCTCCCGCCCCAGCGTTCCCACCACAGTGCAACCATTGCTCTGGGGTCCCCTGACTTGAATATAGTTTTGCTGCAATTCTATGTGTGCTTTAAGAAGCTAAGTATTCACTTCCGTTGCATCACCCATTTATGTATTTATTTTTGAGGTACTGAGGACTGAACCCAAGGGTGTTCTATCTCCAAGCTGCTTTTTATTTATCTACTTATTTTTCATTGTTTTGAAACAGGGTCTTGCTAAGTTGCTGAGAACCTTGCTAGGTTGCTGAGGCTGGCCCTGAACCTGTGATCCTCCTGTCTCAGCCTCCTATGTACTGGGATGACAGGCGTGTCCCACCACACCTGGCTTTTTTTTTTTTTTTAACTGTATGAGAAGTGTATCACGCTCTACACAATCCTTCAGGGATTATTTTTTTCTCCTAATATGTATTTCTAGAATCCATCCAGCACTGGGCATAGCTGCAGAGCGTTTGATTAAACTGCTGACTGATAATCCGTGATGTGAATGCAGTCCAGTCCCTCCATCCACCTCCTGTTACAGGGCACTGGGTTTTTCTAACATTTAAGACATTCTGACCAAACCCCAAATAGTGTGATAAGCACCGGCCATAAATTATTTCACTTAATCCCTCGCCTTGTAAAACAAGGTTTTTCACTTCTATTTTTTTCTGAGAAAACAGAAACTCAAAGACTCAAAAACCTACCAGAGATAACAAGGCCACCGAGAATATGCACTATGGGTAGCACATTCTACACACACACACACACACACACACACACACACACACACACACACACGGGCTGCTATGTGTGGAAAGCACAGGATTTTCTTCATAATTTTAATGTAAACACATGAGCCAACTTGATAAACTTCTCTGGAAGCCGCAGCCCATGCTAGTCTGCAGAGTGCACCGCTTAAGTGTGTCAGAGTTACGCAAGCGCTCGCTCGAAAGGCACGGAGGAATAAACACTCTCTCATTCTGTCTCATGTAAGTTGAACATAAAGTAAATATTTAAAAACAGCCTAGAGTTGGGGGTGTGCCTCAGTGGTAGAGCCTAGCATGTGTGAAGCCCTGGGTTCCATCCCCAGCACCACAGAAAAAACAATGAAACTAAGAATAACATATTTCAGAGGGCTTGGATGAAAAGATGATTTGGCCGTTATCAGGTGTCTGTTGTCCTCACAGTGCACAAAAATGATTAGGAGTGAGGCGGAACAGGGACGTCAGGGTTACAGAACAACATTTATGTAGGGGCGAGAAAGAGCGCTTGTATCACTGCACCCACACTGGAAACCACGGTGAATTTTAAAATGTTCTGTTTTCGAGCCGGGCGTGGTGGCGCATGCTTGTAATCCCAGCATTAGGGAGGCGGAGACTAGAGGATTGGGGTTTGCAGACAGCCTTGCTACTTAGCGAGGCCCCTTGCAACTCAGTGAGACCCTGTTTCAAAAATTAAAAGACAAAAAAAAAAAATAGGACTGGGGGTGTAGCTCGGAGGCAGAATGACCCTGGATTCCATCCTCAGTGCGACACACACACACACGCGCACACACACACACACACACACACACACACAAACCAAAAACAAAAACAAAAAACAAAAAACAAACCCACAAAATCCAAACTTCCATTTTCTCTGGAAGAAAAAACGAAATCACTGAGCAGACCCCACGCCCACCCCAGGGTGTTTCAACTGCAGCGCAGTGGTCTTGGCTTTAGGATGCACAGACATTCAGCCTGGTTAAAGTCATTATGAACTCGATTATTTTTTACTCAGTTTTCTAGGAAGGCCCAGAGATAACACAGCTTCTGCTTATGATTTTGATTTATGGAGATAACCCTATATCTGGAATAATCAGATTTACTCTGGGGTGGGAAGTGACCGTGTCACACGTACCTGTGACACTGGTACCTCCAGGGAGTGTTTGTACTTAGTGGGGCCTACAGCTCTGGGATGACAGCACCTTTTTATAAGAGAAGAGAGGAGAGCTTTGGGGTCACAGAAAGAGCATTTCACTGCCAAGGTAGTTGGTTCTAAAACCCTCTAGGAAACTAGTCATTATTCTTTGTTTTTTTAGGTACTGGGGACTGAATCCAGGGGCATTCTACCTCCAAGCTCCACCCCACCCCTACTTTTTATTCTTTATTTTGAAACAGGGTCTCACTGAGCTTTGGAGGGCCTCACTAAGAAGCTGAGGCTGGCTGCAAACTCAGATCCTCCTGCCTCAGCCTCCCAAGTACTGGGATTACAAATTATTATTCTTTTTCAGCTTTTTAAAATGTATTTTCTATTTTAATAAAATGTTTATAAATGGTCATGTGTTGGTAATCAACAATTGTATTTCCATGTACTGAATCCATCGAGGAAACAAAGAGGGCACTCGATACATTCTTGTGTGACATACTCTGTTTTCTTTTTTTAAGTTAAGAATTTTTTTAAACTATTTCTCTAAATGTCCTTTTTATCTCTTATGGATTGAACTGAACCTCACTCATGACAGGCAAGCACTCCACCACTGAGCTATATTTCCATCCCATTTTAAACTTTTTTTTGTGGGGATAGTACTATGGATTGCCTCTAAGAATATTCTACCTCTGAGCTACACCCTCAGACTTATTTTATTTTAAAACAGGGTCTCACTGAGTTGCAGAGGGCCTCAATAAGTCGCTGGGGCTGGCTGTGAACCTGTGATCCTTCTGTCTCAGCCTCGCAAGTACTAGGATTTCAAAGCATGCACCACCGCGCCCAGCTGTTCTGAACATTGGTTATACAATGCATAACACATAGAAAATATATAATGTTATTTGTACATTTTTTAAAAAAGAAATAACCAGCCGTGTAATTACCACCCAGATTAAGAAATCAAGCCAACTAGTCAGAAGAAACCACTATTCTGAATTAAATGTCTTTCTATTTCTTGCTCTTCTCTAGTTTTACCATATACTTATATATAATACATTGCTTAGTTCTGACTTTGAACTTCATGTAATATATATATATATATATATATATATATATATATACATACATATATAAACACAAAGACACACACTGTTACTATACTGTAGCAACTTCCTCTATGAGATGTCTCCATCTTGACACGTATAGCTATGGGCCATTCATTTTCACTGATGTGTAGTATTCCCATCATGCCACAGTTTTGTTAACCATCCTATGTATGTGTGTGTATGTATGTGTGTGTATATAAATACAAAAATATATTTTTATGTACATTTCGCTCTACTTTGAAGAGCTCAAGTAAACAATATTGCTGTGGACGTTTCAAAATGTGTCTCTTGGCACAGACGTTACAAGAGTTTTTCAAGGGTATATACCTGGGAGTGGAGCTGTTGGAGGATAAAGGTTCAGTTTTACTAGACAATGTAATAGTTTTTACAAAGTAATCATGCCAGTTTATATTCCCACCAGCAGGGGGTAAAATTTTCTTTTGTTCCACATCCTGGTCAGTTTTTTTTGTTTTTTTTTTTGTTTTTTTTTTGGTACTGAGGATTGAGCCCATGGGTGTTCTATCTCCTTGCTATACTTGCAGCCCTATTTTTTTTTTTTTTGGTGGTACTGGGGTTCCTGGAAACCCTTCTACCTCTGGGCTACACTCCCAGACACCTATTTTTTATATTTTTATTTGGAAACAGGGTCTCTTAAGCCAGCAAGGCTGGCTTCGAACCTGCACGATCTTCCTGTCTCCGCCTCTCAAGTGCGGAGATTACAAGCATGCACCACCACACCTGGCTGCAGCCCTATTTATTTTATTTATTTATTTAATTGTGAGACAGAGTCTCACTAGGTTGCTGAGAATTTTATTTATTTATTTATTTATTTATTTATTTATTTATTTATTTATTTATTTATTTTGGTGGTACTGGGGTTCCTGGAAGCCCTTCTACCTCCGGGCTACATTCCCAGACCTATTTTATACATTTTTTATTTGGAAACAGGGTCCTTTAAGCCAGCACGGCTGGCTTCGAACCTGCGCGATCCTCCTGTCTCTGCCTCCCTTGATAAGTTGCTTAGGCTGGCTTCAAACCTGAGACCCTCCTGTTTCAGCCTCCTGAGTCCTGGGATTGCAGGCATGCACCACCACTCCTGGCCATGGTTAACCTGTTGTATTGGTGGACTTCTACATTTTTGCCAGTCTGATGTGTTTTTATAGCTATCAATTATTCACATTTCCTTTCTGGTCAAATAGTTGTTCAAGTCTTACGCCTGTTTTTCTGTGGATTCTCTTTTACTTATTTATGTGTAGAATTATTTTCTATATTTTAGGAATCCAAATGTTGTTATTTATATTGTCTTTTCCATTTTGTGGCCTTTTACTCTGTTATTTTGATAAACAGAAGTTCTTAATTTGAAGGCAGCCACATTAATGGTTTTTCTTGAGATTTACATCTGTTTCGTGCCTTACTAAAAATCGATCCCTGTCCCATGGTCCTAAAGATTTTTCTCCTCATTTCCTCCTCTCTGTCCCCTAACTGCAGCTTTGACGTGTTCTGCAGGTGTTTGGGGGACTTTCCACCACACTGTCTCAAGTATTAAATTTCAGAATAAGTCTTGATTACCTAGTTGATAAAATGGAGTTCACTCTGAAAACATTTTTAGTTTTAAAACAATATAAGAAATCCAATCCCCAGTACTGTAAACCAACCAAACAAACAACCAAACAACAAAATATATATATATATAAAGAAAATAGGAAGCAGAACTTACTTTGCTCTGGGTTGATGAACTAATCCGGGAATCTCTTTATTAGTTTTAAGTCTTACATTTGAGCTGGCACTTTTTTCCTGAAACACATGAATACACACACATGTCAAAGACAAGATAAGAACCCACCAGGAAGCGTCAGCATGAGTTTCCAGCAGAGAAACGTTGGGTCTTTGGGTTCCTCTACCACAGTGGGTTGCTTCACAAGGACAAAAGTCCTTGCAAAGATGTTACACAATGCAGGTTGAACCTGCCACCCATTTTAGCAGGAAACACTGTGTTGAGAAGAGGAATTCGCTTTTTAACAGCTCAGGCTCTGTTAACACAACAATGTGCAGCTTGGGCTTAATCCTTCAACCCAGGCCGCTCGAGGATCAAAGAACAGAAGCTTCTAGTGTCAGGAAGAGGAGCAGTAGCGGGCGTGATGGTACACACCTGGCGCACACCTGTAGCCCCAGTACTTGGGAGGATGGCAGGTTTGCAAGCCAGCCTCAGCCATGTAGAAAGGCCCTCGGAAACTCCGCGGGCCCTTGTTCCAAAACAAAAAAATGACCATGGCTGGGGGTGCAGCCGAGGGGCAGAATGACTCTGTGTTCAACCCCCAGTAACAAACAAAAAAACAAAACAACACCAAAAAGCAGTGGTACAGCCTACCTAGCCAGGTGAACTGAAACAGTGCGGTTTATTTATAAAAGACATCTGAAGTTACTGAGACATGAGTTTTGCATAAGGTTCTTGCCATGACAGGGGCAATAAAAGACTAAAAATAACTAATATATTCACTCTGCAACAAACACTGGCATTGAATTTGCTTGGATTAATACAATTCAATACTAGACTGTGTTCAAGAAGTACTGCTTTGGCTTTAGGCCTGATCTGATTTCTTGTTACCAGGGCACTGGCCACACTACTCTTAAATATTGAAGTGCTCTCCATCAGTGAGCATATTATCTCAACAACAGTACTGCTCTGTTTTTGTTTGTTTGTGGTACTGGGGATAGAGCCCAGGGTCATCCTACCTCCGAGCTACACCCCCAGCCCTATTTTTTATTCTTTATTTTAAAATAGGGTCTCACTGAGTTGCAAAGGGCCTCACTAAGTAGCTGAGGCTGGCTGCAAACCGTGATCCTCCTGTCTCAGCCTCCCAGATGCTGGGATTACAAGCGTGTGCCACAATGCCTGGCCTGCTCTGTGTTTTTAAGGAAAATGTTCAAAGTACCTTATTTTTGGTGCTGGGGATTGAACCCTGGGGCATTCTACTGCTGAGCTACATTCTCTGACCTTTTAATTATTATTATTATTATTATTTATTTATTTTTAATTTTTAATTTTTATTTTTTAGGCACTGGGGATGGAACCCAGGGGCATTCTACCTCTGAGCTACACCCAAGCCCTATTTTTTTTTTTTATTCTTTATTTTGAAACAGGGTCCCACTGAGTTGCAGATGGCCTCATGATGTTGCTGAGGCTGGCTGTGAAGCCGCGATCCTCTTGTCTCAGCCTCCCAAGTACTGGTATTATAAGCATACACCACCACACCTGGCTTAAAGTACCTTAAAATTTGCTTGCAAAACATATGCCTAAAAGGAAACTCTGTCATAAGCCTCATTAATGGGAGACCACAGACACCTAAGGAACTTGAGGTGTGGCCATAATTTAAAACCCTGTCCATGGCGAGGAATAAAAACTGTTCTGGGCCAGCTCAACCTTCTCCCCGGAGGGGTAGTGATGTAGGATCACATCGAAGGCAGAGGGGCCCCCAGATGGACTCTTGCATTTGTTATTTCTCCTGGGAACAGGAGGCTGTTCAAGACAGTGAAAGTCTAATGACTTTGATGCCCTGGTGGTTTGTTGTTTTTCTGTTGTTGTGATATCATCTTATTTTTAAGCTATTTTTATGAATGCATTTTGCAGTGACACATCATAATGAGGTTCAGTGTGTTGCACACATCACTTGGTGTGTTCTCTCTGCACCTCACCCTGATCCCCCTCCCTCGACAGCTGAGTGCACTTGGCATTAATACCTTCATAGACTGCCGTAGTACTGAATGGTTTTGCTTCCTCCATCTTCCCGTCCCCTCTCCCCATCTTACCATCAAACATGAGTTTATCTGCAGCACTCTAAATGGCAATTTTGTTTATGTTCTTGTGGAAAAAACAAACAGAACTCTCTTGTAGTCTATCTTACCTTCCTTGCCTCACAGTAAATTAAGTTAAATGTTTTCATGAACATTTAAGTGGTCTAAAATAGACAACGTCCCCTCTGCTGACAGATGCAAGAAATGACAAAGGGACCGTCTTATCCTTTAGAAGCAGGTAGAAGAAACTAGAACAGTGGCGTGCACCCGCTCTAGCGAGAGAGCCCCCGCCATCTCTTTAGCACGGGGCTGGCACTTCATGGGAGGCGCTTGCAATAGTGGCAGAATGAAGGAACGATGCTAACCCGTGAGTTGGAGATGGAGATGTTTCCAGTGTAGTCTCCCTGCAGGATTAAAGAAGAAGAGGACCACGCTGGTCCTTGTGATACAAGTACGTGTGCACACAGCTCCCGGCGTATATCCAAGTCGGTCCTTTCTTCCGGACACCATTTATCCCCTATGATTAAGCACTGAAGACTGACTTATACGACAGGACAGAAACTTATTCTCCTCTAGCTACATAATCTCCCAAATTCCTTGAGTTTATATGAGCGCCATGGTTTTCAACACTGCGGTGGTAGGAAAGTCGCTTCTAATCCCAAGAATGCAAGCCACATACAATTGGAGTTTACTTATTTTCAATTTATTAAACGACGACCTTTCAGTATTCATAGCTATTTAAATACACGATCACTTTTATGCCTACAATACCTCTCTGAGGTAGGCACCGTTACCATCACCACTTCCTAGATCAGCAAGCGAGTGATGGAGCGGTGAGGTGCTCATCTGGGAGCGTGTAATGATAATGGTACTGGGATTTGAACCCAAGCAGTCTGGCCCCAGAGTCCATTTTATCATCTACCAGCAGTTCTCAAGTTTTTTAGTATCCAGACTCTTTACCCTATAATCTTCAAATTTTGACACATTTCATTATCTGGTATAAAACAATCTTTGTTGACATCACCATCCCTCTTATCAGAAAATTCTCCACGGAAGCCGTCAAAGTCATGGTGGTGGAAACAAAGCTTTCCAAAATTCTAGTTTTTTTGGCTTAACATTTAAATTTTATCACTGGCAACAAAAACTGTCAATTATTTTCTTTAAACTGACAGGCTCTCTTTATTCACTTTTGAGAAAACGGTTTGCCAAATTCCCAGATATGAATATCTATACTTTGTCTGCCAGGCATTTTTCCCTTTTTTTTTTTTAAAGTAGAGTTGGTATCTATTAAAAAAAGAACTGCTAGTTCAGCTTGCAATTCAATCAAGTGAAGAGCTTTTCTCAAGATAACTATCTTACTTGAGATGCAGAAGAAATATTTTCTGCATACTTTCCACCTTATCACATAAAGTATCAAAACGGTACTCATCCGAGCCACAAAATTTAATAAAGTTATATAATCCGTACTGCTTTATCATGGGCATTCTTAAGTGAAAATGGAATTATTTTTCCACTACGAGTCCATGGTGGTGGTGAACACAATGATTGTTGTATTTGTCTGTTTTCTTTTGCTGTGATAAAATACCCGAATCGGAGTTGTTTGTGAAAAAAGAGGGTTACTTTAGTTCAATTCTAGCGTCTCCATCTGTTCCGCCTCTGGTGAGGGCCCCCATGGCTGTGTCCCAACATGGTACAGAAATGGAAAGGGAAATGGCCTGGTTCAGAAGGGACCAAGAGTGTGGGGCAGCCCCACCTTACAACAGCCCACCCTGGAGAAAGTTAACTCATCCCATTGAGACCAGCATGCATCTCTTCCGCAGTGGCCTGATCATGTCTTACGTCATTCTAGGCCCACCTGCCACTGCCTCTCAAGGTGGCCAGCCCGAGGGCCAGGCCTCCAGCTCAAGAACCTTTGGGGGACGAACTAAAATCAAACCACAGCAGATGTTAGTAAGGATTTATGCCATTTTCTTGATGCAAGTGAAGACACCAGCAGCTTATCAATTGCTACTCCTTTGTCTCTAGGTACCTAAGTCATTGCCATGAAAAAGGAGGATACTCCTTAGTATAATTAGGAATGACCTCGAGAGTTCCCTTAGAAAGTTTCTGCAGACCGCATTTTGACCACAGTGCCTCTCTCCTTGCATAGAAAAAGAAAGTCTATTGATTATCTAATGTTATATACTTAAAATTTTAACAGGATTGAGGTAATGTTTATATTCCATAGAATCTTCCCCCCATAAATATATGATTAAAAGATTTCAGTAAATGTATAGAGCTGCGTGATCATCGCCCCAATACAGTTTCAACCCAGTACCATCGTTCTCAAAGTTTCCCTACAACCATCTGCAGTTAATCCCTGCTGTCATTTGCAGATGTAGGCAACCACAGAGGTGCTTTTTTTTTTTTTAACCCAGGGACATATTACCTCTGATATATACCCGCAGCCCTATTTTATTTTTTATTTTGAAATGTTTCTTAGTAAGTTGCTGAGGATGTCTTTGAACCTCCAATCCTTTGTCTCAGCTTTTCAAGTATGGGGATTATAGTCATGTGCCGCCATCTCAGATTTGATGACCATCTCAGATTTGATGTCTCTATAAATTTGCATTTTATAGGTTTATATAAATGGAATTATATGATATGTAGCTATTTGGGCCTAGCAATTTTTACTTATCAATTTTTTTTTTCTGTACTGAGGACTGAATTCAGGGCCTCACACATGCTTCTGCAAGCACTCTGCCACTGAGCTATACCCCAGGCCCAGCATAATGTTCCTGAGGTTTATCCATGCTGCATGTTGTATGTATGTCATTTATTGTCATTTCTAATTTTCCAACAGATGGATCTACCACACTTTGTTTACCTACCCATCACTTGATGGACATTCGAATGGTTTTCAGTTTGTGGCTATTACAGCTAATGCTGCTGTGAACATTCACATACAAATCTTTGTGTAGACATGTTTTTATTCTCTTGGGTAGGAATAAAAATTCTGGGTTATATAACAAACTCATATTTCACTATATAAGATATCACCAAGCTGTTTTCCAAAGTGGCCGCACCATCTCACACCTCACCAACGAGGCATGATGATCCCGGTGTCTCCACATTCCCGCCAGCAGCGCCTTCTATTGCCTTTGCCTTTCTTGCCACTCCAGCGGAAGTGTAGTCCAGTCATGTCTCACTCTAGGCGTTGTCTTTAAAACTTGAGTGCTGAAGGTTTGTTCTTGTATTTCTATCCACTTATACTAGTTAAGGTGCTAGGTGTTTGCTACGTGCAAACACCTAGCACCTTAACTAATGGGACCATTTACATACTTACTAGTTGGCTGCATTTGCATAAAGAAGCCAGTTTAATATTTGTTTATGAACATTATGTAACTTCTATTTTGGGATTAATTTGTTGGGGAAGAGGAAGTTTAAAGAGATGTCTTTTTCAAAGACAAAAAAAAAAAAAAAAAGAAGAAGAATGGGCTGGAGGTATAGCTTAGTGTTAGAGCCCCTTGCTTAGAATGCATGAGGCCCTGGGTTCGACCCCCAACACTGCAAAAATAAATAATAAGAAGGAATGAAAGAGAGAAAGAAAGAAAGAATCCTCAAGCAAACAGGGCTGGAAGAAGGAGGAGAAATGAGGTGGCTGGTGGGAGTGGTAGAGACATGTGGTCACTACTAGGACGCAGTGCAGATGGCGCAGACCCCAGGAAGGGGGTCGACCACCATGTGACACTGGGCTGCTCCAGGAAGAGGAAAGAGAACTAAAGTGGGAGATGACTGAAGAGGTAACTAAAGGAGGCATAGTTTCCCTTGGCCAAACAAAACCTATTTTGATGGTAATTGATCCTTGTAAAACTAAGTATTCTAACAAAAATTAGCTGGGAAAATCTGGGACCAAGATGAAGCCATTTGAAAAGGCGATTTATTTTCCATGATCCATCCATATTTGAATCAGAATCACCTGGAATGCTGGTTTGTTAAAATACAGATCCTCAGCCGTGGTGGCACAAGTCTGTAATCCCACTACTTGGGAGATTGAGACAGAGGACTGCAGATTCCCGGCCAGCCTCAGCAACTTAGTGAGACCCCTCATTAAAAAAAATACAACAGTGAGCTCAGCGTGGTGGTGCACACTTGTAATCCCAGCATTCGAGAGGCTGAGACTGGAGGATCGTGGTTCATGGACAGCTTCAGCTACTTAGTGAGGCCCTCCGCAACTTAGTGAGACCCTGTTTCAAAATAAAGAATAAAAAATAGGGCTGGGGGTGTAGCTCGGAGGTCGAATTCCCCTGGGTTCCATCCCCAGACCTGAAAAAAAAAAATACAACAGGGCTGGGGGTCTGAAGCCCAGAGGTAGAAAGAATATCCTGGGTTCAATCTCCACTACCAAATATAAAATACATAAATATAGATCCCCAGGCTCCACTCAAGACATTCTGAGTAAGAGTTGTCTCTGTGATCGAGGTTCAAGAATCTGCAATTTAAATAAGAGACCTAGGTGGTTCTTTAAGAAGCGTGAGGACTTACTTCTATTGCAGAGAAAGGATAACTTCACAATTAGGAAGCCTCCATGTTCCCTCCCCCAGAGCCATTTCCATATTGAGCCTGGAATCTTACAGGGCTGCCTTACAGGGAGCCCCGCCAGAGTGGCGACTTCTTGAATTTTTTACTTAGGTACCCCATCAGTTGGAAAAAGCACCTATTTTTCAAAGTTGTTGGCAAACTAGTGTCAAGAATTGACGGACTTAGTCAAACAGCAAATCTAAAAAGTTTTACCTCTGCCTGGAGTCATTTTATTTCTTTGCGAACAGAGCGCACTTGTCAGGTCAGAGTGAACTTACTCGCTCCCTTTCTTGTACTTTCTCTGATGCTGAAGAGAGGGAGACATATTGTGTTTAGAGTTTCCCAAACCCCCGCTGGCATCTCCCTCTGGTCCCTTTGAGGGACAGAGAGCAGTAGGAAGGACCCGCAGCTTCCTTTTCCCTCAAACCTCACCTCCTTAACTCTGAAGGAGGCAACACCACACGTTAGGGTACTGAGAGCAAGCACCTTCCCCAGCTGTGTGTGTGTGTGTGTGTGTGGGGGTGGAACTCTGTTCTCGCCTTACTTTCCCCCCTTTTCCTGTCTCCTTCAATCTGAGAGGACTTAGCTGTAGCTGAACAAGGTCTCCTTTTCTAGTAAGTTCTGGCTTGGAGGTGTGGGGAGGAATCTCAGGCTCTTGTTCAGGGCTCAGCAGTAGAAGATTCTGACTTCTATAAAAACCCCAGAGAAGTCAGAGTTGGGGTATAAGTAATAGCTCCTGGGATTGCAAAGAAGGGTCCTATGCAGAGAAATGACACAAAGCACTAGGTGGGCTTCTCAAAGGGTTTGCCCCTAAACACAGACTGTGTGTGTGTGTGCTTTGGTAACTATAATCAGATGATTTGGGGTACATATACACATTAAAAAATAGGAACATATTTGGATATAAAATAATCATTTCAGCTTTTAGGGAGTGACCACTAGGATGCATTCTCAAAGAAAAATATCTCATTTGATGTCTGAGATTTGATTTCTTAGGTGGTATTAACATGAGATAAGGCCGGGGTCTTCTTTAAGGACAAAGAATTTTAATATCTGTCTCCTGAATACATGTGGTTAGCTGAGCTACCCCCATTCCACCAGAATCAATGGCTGGTGGCAGGTGGAAAGGCCCACGCCACCAGATG
The DNA here is from genome assembly GCF_963383645.1 of Muscardinus avellanarius. Lineage (NCBI taxonomy): Eukaryota > Metazoa > Chordata > Mammalia > Rodentia > Gliridae > Muscardinus > Muscardinus avellanarius. The sequence continues at coordinate 103,124,529 of NC_137793.1, forward strand.
CAGCTACATGTATTTGTGGTACTGGGGATGGAGCCTAGTTCCTTGCACAGGTTAGGCAAGCACTTTACCCCTGAGCTAGGCCTCCAGATGCAACTAATAACTGGGGCCACCAGTACCACTGCAATCATGTGAGGTCAACACTTTTATGATCATTACTTGTCTGCGAAAATTATTAGAATTATTAATATTTTGCTAAAGTTATTTAATCATAATGGAGTTAGCATGTAAAGTCTTAGCATTTTGGAAATCTTTTTTCCTCCTGTAAATTAGCTGTGCATCTTATTTATATCAAACGACAATTTATTTCAAGTGAGGAAAATCCATTTTCAAGCACCTAGCGTTTTTCACATGGTTGCCTCTCAAGATAGAGCGGAGACATTTAAAGTAATCTTAAAAATTAAACAGATTTGTAAGAAATTGCCGAGAACATATTTGATTACGTACCAATGAATTGCAAAGTCACTAAGTCGCCATTTCAGTAATTAAGAGAAATAAGCTATTATGTTATAAATTCCACTGGGAATTAGAAGTTAAGGATATTTCAAAAAGATGATGTGTCTCCAAGTTTTTCAAAGAAATATTACCTATACATGCAGAGGGCCAACTGATTTGGAAGACTCATATTCAATCTTTGCACAAGATGCTCCTATTAGTTAGGATAAAGTAGGTTACACTGCAGTAAAGAAAACATCTCCCAGTTATCAGGAGCTCAAGACTATAACGTTTATCTCCTGAACGAGCCACAGTCCAGCCAGTGCCGGAGGAGGGGGATCAACTCATCCCTGTCCCTATCAACATGTACTTTAATAATCACCATGGCTGGAGTTGAGCAAAGGTCATCTGTTCAGATTTACTTGATCAAAGCAGGTTGAGTAAATAAATTCAGGATTGGGGAAGACACAATCTTACTATGTATTTGGTAAGGGAAGAATAGGAATATTTATGGATAGTTTTAGTAACTATCATAATTCTAACTTAATTTAAAAAAACATGTGTTTTTGATCATAGAACTATCTAACATGGATCCGTAGATAGCTTCCCCTTCTGGGTAGTCTTATGTGCAACTCTTTTTTTTTTTTTTTTTTTTTTTTTTTGGTGGTACTGGGTTTCCTGGAAACCCTTCTCTCTCCGGGTTACACTTCCAGACCTATTTTTATATTTTTATTTAGAAACAGGGTCTCTTAAGCCAGCGAGGCTGGCTTCGAACCTGCGTGATCCTCCTGTTTCAGCCTCCCAAGCGCGGGGATTACAAGCATGCGCCACCACGCCTGGCTTATGTGCAACTCTTAAACGAGTTTAAAGCTGGGCGTGGTGGCGCAGGCTTGTAATCCCCGCGCTTGGAAGGCTGAGACAGGAGGATTGCATGGGTGCGAAGCCAGCCTCAGATACTTAGTGAGGCCTCAGGAACTTAATGAGACCCTGTTTCCAAATAAAATATAAAATAGGTCTGGGAGTATAGCCTGAAGGTAGAAAGCCTCTGGGTTCCACCACCAGTACCACCAAAAAAAAAAAAAAAAAGTGTCTCATTTATGTTAACCTAAGTCCATTTCATAGAAATATGGAAACAAAACTTTACTGAAAGTTTAAACCAGACCAAAATGCCATTCAGGGTTTAGGATTCCAAACAAACTAAATAAACTACCTGGTCAGCTGACTGTAGTGGTTTAATATTAGTAAATTATGCTAAATGCAACCTGTACACACCAAAATCTGTAGTTTGTACTCCAGAAAAGTGTTTACACACACCTTGATTTCCCCACTTTTCATTTTTTCCTTTCTCCCCATCAAATAAAACATTTGAGGATGGGAATCACATTCAGTGTGTCATGGTAACCAGAGGAATGGATTTAGAAATTCAGCTATCAAATGCACCCACCTCCCAGCACCTACGATATGCACTCAAGGGCCGAGTAGCACAAAATAAACACATTTTAAAGCTACATTTTTTCTGGTGGGTAAGAATATAGCCAGAAAAATCAAAGTCTATTTGATCACAGTTGATGAAATATTAAAACAGAAGAAATGTATCTTCCATGTGTGTTTAATATTTTAACAAATAAAAAGCCTCAATAGGTGCAGAGCTGCAAAACTCTTCCTGCAATGAACTGGAATCTTGACAGATTTTCCTAAGTTGAGACACTGCAAATGCTAAAGCTGAAAACAAAAACGTAGACAGTCCAGTTTTTCTTACAGGCATGATCCTCTCTCTTGCACTCACTGTGCTGTATTACCCAGCCCCAAATAATAGACTCCAGCCTTCCCCATCTGCCTGGATTTCCCAGAACTCTTAAATTCCCAAACCGTTGGTACCCGGAAAGTTTGCTGCATTCGTTTCCCATTGATGCCATAACATATTAATACAAATTTGATGGCTTAAAACAACACAAATTTATTATCTTACACTTCTGGAGGTCAGATCTAGCACTGGTCTCCAGGGCTACAACCCTTCTGGGTGCTCTAGGAGACAATGCTTCTTTGCCTTTTCTAGCGTCTAGACATTCCTGGGCTCATGGCTCCTTTCTCCAGCTTCAACGCCAGCAGTGTAGTATCTTTATCTTCTCTCCTTTCCAACCTATGCTCTGTCCTCATTTTTTAATTGTAATTCTTCCATCTCTGTCTTATAAGGATCCTTGGGGTAATACTAGGTCCACTCACATATTTCAAGATAATGTCAAAATCCTTAATCACTTCCACAAAGTCCTTTCTCCTCTGTAAGAGACATAGTCATAGGTTGCCTGGATTTGGGCATGATCCTCTTTGGAGAAGTGACCACAGTGTGCTGTCTGGTTCCCAAAGAGTCACACCTATTTCACATGTAAAATGCATTCACTCATCCCCCGAATTCTGAACTCATTACAGCATCATCAGATCTCAGGTCCTTCTCGGTCTCATCAGCCATTTGAGACAACAGCCTTTGTCTGTTACACTGTCCATACGTGTGGAGCCTAATTAATACTCACGCAGGAGCGGGTGGTGAGCCAGGTGAGGGTCGCAGATTAGCCCCTAGGGAGCACATGTTAGAAGGCCTGGGCACCTGAGGGGCCTGGTGTACCCAGGAAAATAGAGGAAAGCTTGGGGGCTCTGAACTGGAATGCAGAGTCCAGGGCACAAAGGGAAGAGAGGTGAAGCTGAGCCGGGGCCCCTGACACATCCCCTGACACAGCTTTGGAAGAGCAACGGAGCAACGGAGGAGGATTTTAGATTTTATTCTAGGAGTAATGAGAGGTTCCGAAGGTTGTTGGGTAGGAGAGTCACATGGCCAGATCTGAGTTCTAGAAAGAGCCCTGCAGAGTGTGAGGAAGGAGCCAGCTTAGGACCCTGCTGGAGCATTCCCAGGGAGCGAACGAGGGTGGACTTTTTAGTTGGGCATGTTGGCACACTGTGGCTATATGGATGTGCCTGAGGTCGGCTGATGGTACAGACTAGAGAGGACTCTGGATGGTATGAGAAGAAATTTCAGTTCTCCAAGGCAGCTAGTGAGGATAGCGCTTTGAAAACTCCATCTCTATGGGCTAGGGCTCCCTCTGTGATAAGTACCAGAAACTCAATTTGATTTACTCCAAGCAGAAAAGGAATCTCTTGGCTTAGCTCACAGGAATGGGTCCGATCCTGCCCGGCTGGCTGCAGTTAGTGAAGCCCTGTCACTCATCTCTGCTTCTCATTCTGGATCCACTTATTTCAGGACTGGCTGGCACCTCTAGACTCCCACCTTCCAACTCTGCGGCCCAGCAGGCTCAACCCTTAGCCCCAGCTGCAACAAGTGCGGGGAACATTGATCAGCCTGGGTGGTCGGGTGCTGGCCACCGTGCAGAGGCCGGGTCTCACCAGGAGACAGGGCGCTTGCTGGGAGAGAGAAGCAACAGCCACCACATCTTTTATTCATTTGCTTATGAGCTCTTTGTATTGAGATTTTTTTTTTTGGTGTATGTATTTATATAAGATGTATGATCTCTGTTGAATGCATTATGACTTTTTTTTTGGTAACTGGGGATTAAACCCAGCCCTATTTTATTTTATTTTGAAATAAGATCTTACTGAGTTCCTGAGGGCCTTGATAAATTCCTGAGGCTAGCTTCAAATCTGTGATCATCTTGTCTCAGCCTTCCAAGTATGGGGATCATAGGCCTTGTGCATTCTGATTACTTAACAGTGGATTTTTTTGTGATACCTTTTTATTTTTCCCATATAAGAGGTTTAGGTTTGGAACTGGTTTAAAAAAAAAAAAACAAAAAAACCCTTCCCCCTCCCAGCATGTTAAATTGAATTTATTTTTAATGGTGGTGCATGCTTGTTATCTCAGTACCTGGGAGGCTGAGACAGGAGGATCATAGGTTCAAGGCTAGCCTTGCCAATTTAGCAAGATCCTGCTTCAAAATTAAAAAGAACTGAGGATGTAGCTAGAAGTTAGAATGCCCCTGACTTTAATCCCCAGAACAACAACAACAACAACAACAACAACAACACCCCAAATTTTACATAATTATGGGAGTACATATTCTAGCATTTACTTAATACTGGTTAATTTTAAGTTTTATTTATTTATTTATTTATTTATTTATTTATTTATTTATTTATTTTGGTGGTACTGGGGTTCCTGGAAGCCCTTCTACCTCCGGGCTACACTCCCAGACCTATTTTTTATATTTTTGAAACAGGGTCTCTTACGCCAGCGCGGCTGGCTACGAACCTGCGCGATCCTCCTGTCTCCGCCTCCCAAGCCCGGGGATTACAAGTGTGGGCCACCACGCCCGGCTTTTAAGTTTTATTTTTTAAGTTGAGCACACTTGCACAGTCTCTTCCAGAAGAGTAAACAAGAGGCTAATGTTTTAATAATAGCCTCTCCATATGGCTTTTCAGCTAATACAAACAGCAATTCAGAGCCGGGCGTGGTGGTGCAAGTTTGTAATCCCAGTACTTGGGAGGCTGAGACAGGAGGGATCACAGGTTCAAAGCCAGCCTCAGCAACTTAGAGAGGCTCTCAGCAGCCTAGTGAGACCTTGTTTCCAAATAAGAAATAAACTTGGGCTGGGGATATAGCCTGGAGATAGAATGCCTCTGGGTTCCATCCCCAGTGCCACCGTCAACAACAAAACAGATTAACGTGAGTTCAGTTGTGCTATAATTATTTTACAGTGTAGATGGAGTTAGCCACTACATCTCTATGCACAGTTTTTTACAGTCAATAATAAAGTTTAGTGCTGTTTTATTAATAATGTACTCTCAGCCCAAGACCCCTAAGTAGGTACTAGGCTATAGCTAGAATTTGGGTTGAGAAAGCTCTTTAAAATTGAAATATGATGCTTGGGCAGTAAAAAGTAAACACTCCCCCCCCCACCCTTTTCCTTTTAGAAAAATGTACTTCCAGAAATTTCTTCATTATAAACTTTGCAAACAGCACTGCTCCTCACATGCTTTTAAGAGGGGTGTGAGTTTAGTGGTGAGTTCCGTCATCTTCTTTTTAGCCTTTTAGGCGCTTTTATTATCTTTCTCTACCTCTGTCCCCAAATGTGGAGCGCATTTCCATAAGATCTCGGAGTCAGCACTTATTTCTTTCTGCTGGGGACCATGGTGGGTCCGGGCCCCTCTGCAGCCGGACACATGGGGCCTGTCAGGGAGATCGTGAGGACACATGAATTCCCTTGCCCCCCACTGCTCCACCTGTCTTCCGCTGAGGTTCTTAGTAAGAGGCTTTCTGATTGGGGGTTCATTGTGGAGATAATGAGCCTGAGTTTTCCAAGTCTTATTTAAAAAGGTTTCTGCGCCTCTCATCTCATTTTCTCCCTCCTTCCGTTCCTTCTGGGTCTTACGAGAATTAGTCTTATGAGTCAGTTTGCTTCTTCCTTCGTCCTTTGCCTCTTGACTTCAGTGAAAATCTTTTCCTACTTGAGTACAAGGCAAACATTAATTAAAGGACACGACTAGGAGCTGTAACGCAGCATATAGGTCTGGGTAGAAGATGGTTCCTGTTTTTTTTTCCCCAAAGAAATCCTTACAAGTGCATCTTGGCAAGCTTTCCTGTATAATCCTTTAGGAGTGGCTGAAATCTTTAGGTGGCTACTTACCTCCTTTAATTAAGATACATCTACATTTATATTTAAAATCACATATTATGTAAAATATTCTTATTAATATAGAAATGCTACTTTTTCACACTTGCATTTCAATTTTTTTTTTTTTTTTTTGGTACTAGGAATTAAATCCAGGGGCATTCTACTTAAGAGCGACTTCCCCAAATTTTTAATTTTGAAACAAGGTCTCACTAGGTTGCTGACCGTCTCACTAAATTGCTAAGACTGGTCTCGAACCTGTGAGTCTCCTGTCTCAGCCTCCTAAGTACTGGGATTACAGGTGTGAGTCACTGCGCCCAGCTGAATTTAACTCTTCCAGTGTCTCTGACATCAGCGTCTTCACAATCACTGAGTATCACCAGCTTTTGGGGTCTTCTATTTCCAAGGCATATTATCTTCACTTCTAATTTGTTTGAGACAAAATGTATTTGAAATTTTCATTTCAAGCCACTAGTACTCTACACTGCCCATCACATATTGTAGTATTCTTTCAAAGTAATTGTTGAAAGATTGCTGATGGAGATACACAGAATATAATGATCAAATTAGAATGACTTTTTTTCTCATTTAGAAACAAAATCAATTCTGCTGGAAGACCTCTACAAATCTCCAGAGTGACCACAGACTAAAGTCAGTCTCTACCCAAAACTTTATGTGCATAATAAATGAAACAGTGTTCAGAAATGACCAACAGATTCAAAGACAAGGTGGTATCCACTTTTTTTTTTTTTTTTTTTTTTTTGCGGGTCTGGGGATGGAACCCAGGGGCATGCGACCTCCTAGCTACACCCCCTGCCCTATTTTTTATTCTTTATTTTGAAACCGGGTCTCACTGAGTTGCAGAGGGCCTCACTAAGTAGCTGAGGCTGTCCGCGAACCACGATCCTCCAGGTCTCAGCCTCCCGAATGCTGGGATTACAAGGGTGCACCACCACGCCCGGCTGGTATCCACTTTTGAAGAAGATTGTCTGTCTGTCTGTCTGTCTGTCTACCTATCTAATCTGTATTTGGTACTGGGGATTGAATCCAGGTGCATTGTAACTGGATTATAATTTATACCCTTTTTATGTTTTATTTTGAAACGGGGTCTCCCTAGATGCTGGTAATGTTGCCAAGTTGCTGAGGCGAGCCTGCATCCTGCTTCAGCCTCCCAGGTACTGAGATTACAGATTTGTACCACTGCACCCAGCTGAAGGGTTTTTGTTTTTCATAAAAACCTGGCCTAGAGAGTTCCATTTTGGGGCTCTCCCATGTGTCTGCCAGGCATACTGCTTTTCTCCTCTTCCCTCTCTATTTCCTACCGACTTTGTAATAAAGATTATTTGAAGCTGGAAAAACAAGAAACAAAAAACCCTCGCCTCTATCCTGGCATATAGCATAATGTAGTAGAAACTTTTTACATGTAAATGATGATTCAAAGGATATCTTTTTTTTTTTTCTGATGAAACTTAATGGAAAGTTTAGAGACTTTTTATCCCATTCCTCACAATTTCATTTTAGGTTGCTACTGAATTGAAAGCTTACAAGTGTGAGCAGTACAGTCCAATAATCACTTGGTAGAAAACCTGCCCAGGGACACAGCAGATAACATGTGTGCTGGGTTCATCTGCCTGGGGCACTCCCATCTCCTTCACCTCCCTCTCTCTGTCTTCCACAGCTACATTCTCAGAAGACAGATCTCTAGAGAGCAGAGACCGTCATGATTAACTTTGTTCTTATGTGAGGCTACATTTATGTATTCAGCTACGTGGTAGCTGAGGCTATCCTCAAACCACAATCTTCCTGTCTCAGCCTCCTGAATGCTGGGATTACAAGTGTGCGCTACCACACTCGGCTGAAACAGAGCTTCGGATCCCTCGTCACTCGCGGTTTCTCATAATATAAAACACTGCAGTGACAATAAAAATAACAACTGCCCTTGGTGGCTACCCTCCCCAGCGCCAGACACCACGCTAGGGATGGTGGGCACCGACCGCACTCATATCAATAAACTTGTAGCCGGCGTGGTGGTGCACGCCTGTAATCCCGGTACTTGAGGATGGAGCAGAAGGATCGCAGGTTCTAGGACAGCACGCAGCGACTTAGACTCTGTTTCCACAGGAAACATAAAAAATAAAAACAAAGGGCTGCGGTAGTGTAGCTGAGCGGTAGAATGCTCCTGGGTTCAACTCTGAGTATCACAAATAAATAACTAATTAAATTAAAATGCCAAGCACAGGCCCCACTGGTCAGAGTCTAATAGGTCCAACAATTACTAGTATTGCTTTTGTGCTTTTGTTTTTGTTTCTATTAATTATTATTGCTAAACCTTCTCGACAACCATTTGAGGGAAGCATTACCCATTGTTGAGAACATTAAGGAAAATAAGGAAACCAAGGCTCTGAGATAAGAAAGTTGTCCAAGGAGAAAGAGCTACTGGCCACAGGGGACAGCAACTCTGCACTTGCGTCTTTCTCAATGTATATATATATATATTTTTTGGTGGTACTGGGGGTAGAACCCAGGGGATTTTCTACCTCCGGGCTATACTCTCAGACTCATTTTATACTTTATTTGGAAACAGGGTCTCACTAAGTTGCTGAGAGCCTCACTAAGTAGCTGAGGCTGGCTTCGAACCTGTGCGATCCTCCTGTCTCAGCCTCCCAAGCGCAGGGATTACAAGCGTGCACCACCATGCCTAGCTATTTTGCATTCTTTAAAAAGGTAAATCTACAAGAATTAAAGAGGACCAAGGAAAGAACATCCACACATTTTTAAAGTCTCCCCTTATGTAGCTACCAGTACCTCGGTGGGACATGCCCCTGGGGGGCATTGCTGAGACACAGTAACTGGCCTGTTTAGCCCGGAGCAAGTCAAGGCCTCTCAACACAGAGATGTGGGCCTTGCGTAGACTACAGGGACCAGGTTTACTTAATAAGACGTTGTGGGGCCAAAAGGCATTCTAGTTCAGATTTTCTAAAACATTATTCATATTGGCCAAATAATACAGATGGTATGCTAGAGCTGGTTCTTACTAGTGAGAATCAGTAGTTAAATATTTAGGAATTTTGAGCTAGGCCATGGTGGTAGAAGTCTAGAATCCCAGCAAGTCTGTAATCTAAGCAACTCTGGAGTTTGAGGCCAGCCTCAGAAACTTCAAAACACAGAGATCGCTCTCTGTGCCTACTTCACGGCTGTGTGCCCGTCTCCAAAAACAAAGTACCGCCTGGCCACGACCAACTTCTAGCATCGCATCTTTGTGGAAAGCGTTCTCTCTCTTGCTCTAAGTTAGACAGTAGCCTACTCAGGTGATTTTCTTGGAAAGGAGAAACTTCTCACGAAATGCGAGGCAAGTAAGAGGCCTTCCTTAAACGGTGTGCAAGAGAACGTTCCACCGCGCTCTAGAAAATTCACACCTTCCATTAAAGACGGAAATACGAGGTGACGATGGAAACTGCTACATCCGCCTTCAAATTAAGGAGCCGCCACCTGTGCTGCGGCTTCTGAATCCCCTGACTGTCGCGGAATCCTCCAGAGACTGAGCAGGAGCTGCAGATGCCAGGCAAAGTAGCCCGTGCCCTGCCCAGCATCCCGCCCTGAGAAAAGGCAGAAGAAAAACCGGAAGGACACCCTGGCCCCCAGCAGGACCGCTTTCTGCTTCCTCCCTCCCTGCGCCTAGCATCCTGTAGCTCCATTTACATAAACCTTTCTCCCTTTCCTCCCCTCAGCCTACTTGTTTGTTTGTTTGTTTGTGTATTTATTGGTGCTGGGCATTAAACTCAGCGGCATTCTACCTCTGAACTATTACTCCCCCCTAAGTTTCTGAGGCATCCCCCCATCTCAGCATCCTAAGTACTGCCATTACGAGCATTTGCTACCACACCCAGCTGCTGCTGCTGCTGCTGCTGCTTCTTCTTCTTCTTCTTCTTCTTCTTTTTTTTTTTTTTTGGTGGTACTGGGGTTCTTCCTGGAAGCCCTTCTACCTCCGGGCTACACTGCCAGACCTATTTTATTTTCGGAAACAGGGTCTCTTAAGCCAGCACGGCCACCTGCACGATCCTCCTGTCTCAGCCTCCAAGTGCTAAGATACAGATGTGCTCCACTACGCCTGGCTCATCTATCTATTATTATTATTATTATTATTAATAATAATAATAATAATAATAATAACGGTACTAGGGATGGAACCCAGGGGCAGTCTAGCTCCGAGGTATACCGCCAGCCCTATTTTGTATTCTTTATTGTAAAATAGGGTCTCACTGAATTGCAAGAGACCTCACTAAGTAGTTGAGGCCGTCCAGAAACTGTGATCCTCCTTTCTCAGCCTCCTGAATGTTGGGATTACAAGCGTGCACCACCACGCCCGGCTTATGGGCTTGTTTTATTTATTTATTTATTTATTTATTTATTTATTTATTTATTTATTGGTACTGGAGTTCCTGGAAGCCCTTCTACCTCCGGGCTACACTCCCAGACCTATTTTTATATTTTTATTTAGAAACAGGGTCTCCTAAGCCAGCACGTGCGGCTGGCTTCGAACCTGCGCGATCCTCCTGTCTCCGCCTCCCAAGCGTGGGGATTACAAGCGTGCGCCACCGCGCCCAGCTTACGGGCTTGTTTTAAATGTTTCAGCTCAATACAGGATAAGCCCTTTCAGGAAAAATAGTGTCTTATGTGCCTTGTAAACAGTAGGTAAAGTGGTAATGCTTGAGGCAGGAACAAGTGGACCTTCCTCCTCTACTAACATGCTATGCTGGTCAACAGTATTAATTCTGCTTCTAATGAAGCTGGGCATAAGGGGGCTGGAGGAGATTAGAATGAACCTAGGAACCGATACCTGAGTTAGGAGACTCTCAAAAGGAAGAAGGATCGGGAGTGGTGGTGCACGCCAGTAATCCCAATACTGGGGAGGCTGAGACGGAGGATGGTAGGTTTGAGCCAGCCTCAGCAACGTCATCAGAGACTCAGCAACTTAGTAAGACTATGCTTCAAAACTAAGAATTAAAAAGGGATGGGAGTTCAGAGATAGAAAGATAGAAAGCTCCTGGGTTCAATCCTCAGTACCACACACACAAAAAAAAAGAAAGAAAAAAAAGAAAGAAAGAAAAGGGATGAGGAAGAAAAAGAGGAGGAGGAGGAGGGATTTTTTTTTTAATTTTTTAAATTTTTGGTGGTACTGGGTGTGGAACCCAGAGGCTTTCTACCTCTGGGCTATATTCCCAGATATATATATATATATATATATATATATATATATATATATATATATATATATATATATATATTGGAAATAGGGTCTCACTAGGTTGCTGAGAGCCTCACTAAGTAGCTGAGGCTGGCTTCGAACCCGTGCGATCCCCCTGTCTCAGCCTCCCAAGCGCGGGGATTACAAGTGTGCACCACCACACCCGGCTGGAGGGATATTTTTAATTGTGGCCTTAACTGAAACTGATCATGTCCTAGTGGAAGAAGAAGAAAGTAAGGAGTATTCACCTAAGCACAGGGCCATCACTTACATGTATCAATTTGTAAGAAACTTTGTGTATGCCTGTGTTTTAGTATGTTTGAGATATTTCAAGGAGTTCTAGATCATAATGGTAATAAACATCAATTGTAACTCTTGTGTATAACACTAATCATATCATGTAACATATTTTACAAAATGCACAGCAAGATATAGTAGTCAAATTCCTGAACAGTGGAGGCGCTGGCCAGGGGCCGGGGAGGGAAGAGCGGGGTGCTGAGTGACTAGTGGAGACAGAGCTTGGCTTTTGCAAGATGAAGATGAGACAGTGATGCGCGAGGTAAGCATCCTCAAAAGATGGTCAAAACGAGAAGTCTTATGTTATGTTGCTTCTCTTACCATGATTTTTCAAAAATGCAACAGCAAAGGCTGGAGGGAGTTCTCAGCTCTTGCCTCTCCTAACCTCCTTTTAAAATATTTTCTTGCTTCATCAACTCTATGAGACGTCCTCTCATTTTTTATAGATTTCATAATCAACACTGAACAGAAAACAGACTTGTAGCCATAGAGCTTTAAAGCACTGACTTGTATTTTACGTAGCCTATGACCCCAAAGGACAACTGGTGCCACCTCGTCTTCTGAACCAGTGTGGCCTGTGTTGAAAAGCCCACAGGTGCTGGCAGGGGCTGACATGCAGGACTTGCCCAGGTGCGGCCGCAGGCCTGCAGAGCCTGGGACACGCTCGTGGACTCTGAGAGCCCAGGGCAAGCGAACTTTATGGGAGAAATATGGCACTGGGTTTGTTTATGACTCCAACGTCAATTCACTTTACAGGGGAAAGCCCCACATAATTTGCTAGGGAAAGGCAATAAAGTCAGAGCAGAAGCTGAAAGCAGCCGAAGGACCGAGAACCAGTGCAGTGACAGCTGGGGAAGACTCCGTGTTCGCGACCAACGCGCAGAGCTAAGCAAGTGTGCGACCACCGAGCTCTTGTGTATTTATTTCGAGACAGGGTCTCGCTAAGGGGCCCAGGCTGGCCTCAAACGTGGGATCCTTCTACTCCAGCTTCCCGAAATACCTGGAATTATCAGAGTGCCAATTTCTCAAATCTATAAAACAAAGATAATAGAATGTCTTAACAATAGAATGTTAGCACTATTATCTCATTAAAGGAGGTTAAATAAGACAATGCGAGTACCTGGGATTGGATAGATAGCAGTTCTTAGATGTTATTTTTATTTATCTTCACAATGCATTACTTTGTTCTTAGTAGTAGTAGGAGTTTATAAATACTTCTGAAAAGTAACCAGGTCAGCTTCAGAGTCTTGTCTTAAAATACCTGTTTGTTTCCATTGCCATGGGAATTAGGAGCAAGAAAGGCATCTTTAAAGATCCAGAGAGGCCGGGCGTGGTGGTGCACGCTTGTAATCCCCGTGCTTGGGAGGCTGAGACAGGAGGATCACACAGGTTTGAAGCCAGCCTCAGCTACTTAGTGAGACCCTGTTTTCAAAGAAAATATAAAAAAATATGTCTGGGAGTATAGTCCGGAGGTAGAAAGCCCCTGGGTTCCACCCCCAGTACCACACACACACACACACACACACACACACACACACACACACAAGATAATCCAGAGATAGGCATGGTGGTGCACACCTATAATCCTAGTACCTGAGAGGCTGAGACAGAAAGATTGCAGGTTCATGGCCAGCCTTAGCAACTTAGGGAGGCCCTCCACAACTTATTGAGACCCTGTTTCAAACATAAAAAAAAAAATAATATAGGGTTGGGGGTATAGCTCAGAGGCAGAATGTTCCTGGGTTCAACCCCCACTATAATAAATAAGGGAGGAAAAAAGATGGTCCAGTGTGGCCCTTCATTCTACCTCAAGTTCACTGAAGTCTGGAGAGAATAAAGGACTTGGTGAAGGCCACAGAGTTAGTAGCAGAAGTAATAGCCTGTTCTCTTTATTCTTGTTTTTTGAAACACGGTCTCACTGAGTTTCAAAGGGCCTAAGTAGCTGAGGCTGTCCTTGAACCGCGGTCCTCCTGTCTCAGCCTCCCAAATGCTGGGATTACAAGCGTGTGCCAGCATGCCCGGCTCTGTTCTCTTTTATTTTTAGTTTTTGTGGTGCTGGGTATGGAACCCAGGGTTTTACTGATGCCAGGCAAGTGCTCTACCACTGAGCTACCTCCCCAGGCAGGCGGCCCGTGCTCTAAGCCAGGGCTTCCCCCCTCTATGCTGGGAAACTTTTGTAGGTGGCAGAGTTAACAAAAGCAGCCGAACGTGCAGACCTCGCCTTCTAATTCTGGACTGCATGCCCTTTAAGAAGTAGGTGAGGCAGGCCACGACAAAGGTGACTCACTCTGAGCTGTGGCGGCCGCGTCAGTAATGCCAGAAGCTAGCTGCTTGCTGGGTGCCAGGTCCCCGCTGAGTTCAGGAGGGATGCTTGGAACAGGCCAGGAAAGAAGCCACGTGCGATTCCCAAAACATAAGTAAATCTGCTATCGAAGGCCTCTACGGCATCATCGGGCCACTGTGGTCCACCCTTAGGGACCCCGGCTCACTGCCCCTAGTTAGATGCTGAGCTTGGGAGAGCTGATGGGCAGCTCTGTGTCCACAGGCGGGGCTTGGGCTCTGTGGTCTTCCGGGATGTGCCGGGCTTCCTTACACATCCTCCAGGGCGAAGTGCTTGGGCTGGTAAGCAGAAGAGAGAAGGCGCATCTCATCTCCTGCCCTACTTGGACGATTGACCTTACTGCCAGCATCGTAGGAGTCAAAGGGGTAACAAAACTGAGAGCCTTGTCAGGAATGCAGATTTCCACTTAAACGCCTCGATTTCAGCTTGGTATCCTTGCCCTTAATGGCACCTGGCTGCAAATAATGGGGTAGCATCCTTGGAGTCTGCTTTTTTTTTTGCGGGTTTGGGGGTGGAACCCAGGGGCATTTGACCTCCAAGCTACACCCCCTGCCCTATTTTTTATTCTTTATTTTGAAACCAGGTCTCACTGAGTTGCAGAGGGCCTCACTAAGTAGCTGAGGCTGTCCACGAACCGTGATCCTCCTGTCTCAGCCTCCCGAATGCTGGGATGACAAGCGTGCGCTACCACGCCCGGCTTTGGAGTCTGCTTTGTGAGCCGACTATCAATCAGCTCTGTGCTTATTAGCTCCTCCTCCTGCCCTTCCACTTCCAGAGGTGCCTGGTGTTACCCCCTCCAATTTCTGAGCCTTTTGTTTTCTTGAGGTTGCTAAGTCATTTTCCTCTGTCTCTGCCTTCCAGTTTATCAAATGTTGATGAGATTGCCATCTCTTAGTCCTTGAGGGCAATACTTAGATGGTGAGAAGCATCATAGCTGAGTCCAAGCTGTTCTACCCAGTCCAGCCTGGGCACTTTGCAAACACTCACCAATTCTACAACTGTGTGCTGGGTTGTTATTATCACCCTCGTTTGGTGATGAGGAAACTGAATTTCAGAAATGTGCCTCAGAGAGTCTGAACTTAGGTCCTTACGCCGTCAGAGCCCAAGCGTGGACGATGACATCACGTGTCCCTGGTGAAACTAGGACACCAGTGGCTGCCGATCATCACGGGGCGTTCACCACGTGCACATCAATAGCCAGGGCTCGCTGAGATGGGTACTATTCTATTAAGTTTCTATTAACCAACTTGCCCGAGTGAGTGTGTGTGTGTGTGTGTGTGTGTGTGTGTGTGTGTGTGTGTGTTGAACCCAGGGGCATTCTACCTGAGCCACACCCCTAGCTCTATTTTATTTTCTATTTTGAGGCAGGATCTTGCTAAGCTGCTAAGGGCCTCGCTAAATTGCCCAGGCTGGCCTTCAACCTGGGATCCTCCTGTCTCGGCTTCCCAAGATTGCAGGAGTGTGCCAACATGCTCGGCTCTATTAACCCATTTCACAGAGGAGAAAACTAAGCCACAGAGTGGTTAAGCCATCGGCCCACGGTGATAAAGGCCCGAGACTTGGGCTTCAGAGACTGTCCTGGACACTCGAAGACAGTTGGCATAAGAAGACTTCCCCAAGCTGGGTGAGCAGCCCCCGCCCCCGCCCGCTCTGTTTCTTCTCTTTCCCCAGTGACTTCCTCCAAAACTCTCAAGACCTCCTTACGCCATCCAATCAGCAGATACGAAGGACCAGAGGAGAGCCGGAGTTGAAACACAAGCCTTCTGAAAACGTTCCTGTGCAAAGTTATTTTGCGAGAGGATGCTACTGTCTGAACACAGTTACCTTCAGACAGTGGATTCAGGAACCATGCCAAGAATGTGCCCACATAAGGAGACTAGAGGGAAAAATGACAACTAGAATTTGCTTCTGAGCCTGACAGCCTGAGCTTATCTATGCTAGGGGGTGCTGTTCAACAATTTTACAGTTTTTGTTCATTTTGTGTTCAAGTTATATTTACATTTTCCCATTGGGGTAGGGTCTTTGTAATTATTAATTAAAACCTGCTTGACTTCAATCTGTAACTGTTTGTCAATACAATGTGTGTGTGTGTGTGTGTGTGTGTGTGTGTGTATGTGTGCAACTATAGATTGAACCCTGGGTCATTCTAACTCTAAGCTATATCCCCAGAACTTTTTAATTTTCATTTTAAAATAGGGTCTCACTAAGTTGTTGAGGCTGGCCTCAAACCTGTGATCCTCCTATTTCAGCCTCCCAAGTACTGGGATTACAGGTGTGCATGCCACACCTGGCCTAGCACAATATTTTACTTCAGGAGAAACTTTAAAGTAAGTTGTATTAATCATAGGCCCTATTTTATATTCTTTTACTTTGAGACAGGGTCTCAATGAGTTGCGAAGGGCCTCGCTAAGTAGTAGCTGAGGCTGTCCTTGAACTGTGATCCTCCTGTCTCAGCCTTCCAAATGGTGTGATTACAAGTGTGTGCCACCACGCCTGGCTTGTTCCCAGCATTTTAATATTTGAATCTATAAAGAAAATGGAGCTTGGTGAGGTAGTGCACTCCTGCAATCCCAGTACTTGTGAGGCTGAGACAGGAGAATGGCAGGTTTCAGTGCCTGCCTGGGCAACTTAGTGAGACACTTTCAAAATAAGAAATAAAGAGGGGTGGGGATGTAGTACAGAGGTAGGTAGAATATTACTGGGTTCAATTCTCAGTGCCAGCCCTCCCCCCAAAAAGGAAAGGAAGACGACTCATCTGCATGAAAGGTACCCTGTAGACAAGCAACGATGTACTAAGATACTAACACATTACCTTCAATACTCCCTGACTGCTACATCCATGGCTTCTCCCAGAAAGAAGGGCTTGAAGAGGAAGGTACAGCCTTTCCATGCTACTTGGACTATTTTGTGCACCTGCTAAGGCAGAGCTAAGCAAAAGGAACTCAGGGCACAGGGTCTGATTGGACAACCTGTTCAGACGGAAGGACAGCCTCAGCTACTGCTGCAAACGAGTGCGCAGTGTGTCGATGAATATGGAAGCACCCTATGGCACAAGGGTGTTCTTACACAGCACTGGGTCGAAGGTAAAGGTGAGTTTGTCAATGAAACGGGAGCACCCGTGGTAGAGAAGCGCTCTTACTACAGCGCTGGGTTGAAGGTAAAGGTGAGCGGGGTGTGGTGGCGCATTCCTACAGTCTCAGGACTTGGGAAGCTGAGAAAGAGGATCACAGGATCGAGGCCGCACTCGGCAACCTAGTGAGACTCTGTTTCAAAACAAAAAATAGAAAGGGTTGGGAGTGTAGCTTGGAGATAGAACGTCCCTGGGTTTAATCTCCATTACAAAAATGCTGATTTTTTTTTATTTCTTCCATTCTCTAGTCCAAGATAACTTTCGCTTGTGATTAGAAGACCTGACAGCTTTTGGAATATGGAGGTGAGGTGAGTTTTCCTCTTAGCAACAAAACCATGTGAGTTTCCCCACATACTCATTTCTGAAACTGCTTCTTTCATTTGCTCTTGGAAACAGCTCTCAGCAGCATACACAATGTAGGTCTCTTTTTAGTTGGCACCTATGCAGCTGCTATTCTGGGTATAGGCTAAAAAAGAAAACCTTAAAAGAGGTTGGATGGTGAAAACTGATCCTAGATGATTTTTTTTTCCACACACAAAAAAATAAAACCAGGGAAGAAAATCCCCAAGGGATCATTTTTAACCTACCCCTGAAAAATTAGCTGTTCAACAAAGTCAAAATTTTGGAACCAAATGCTACTCTTCAGGGAGCAACTTAAAAGATTTAAGGAGTCAAGTGTGGGGGTTCACACCTGTAAATCCCAGTACTTGGGAGGCCGAGACAGAAGGGCAGATGTGAGGCCAGCGTCAGTAATTAAGTGAGACCCTCCACTCAGTGAGACCCTGCTTCAAAAATAGGAAATAAGACAAGGCTAGGCATCTAGTTCAGAATGCTTCTGGGTTCAACTCCCAATATGAAAAAAGAAAGAAAGAAAATGAGAGTTAAAACATTTGAAGTGAATAATTACACAAAGGTATATGATTGGATTATATCTTTTAGCTAATTCATATCTATTGGTCCTAATATGCCAAATTCTGGTCTCATCTACTTCCTGAATGCATCCTGCCTTGCAGGCAAAATCTACCTGGATGATACCAGGCCAGAAAGAAGCCTGTGGCCCTCATCACAGTGGTTAAGTAAAGTTCAACAGGCATCCTCACCACTCCCCATCATGAACGTGGGGAGGAGGGGACTGAATATAACTTTTTCTTTTTTTTTGTACTGGGAGTTGAACCCAGGAACATTCTGCCTCCAAGCTACACCCCCAGCCCTTTTTATTTTTTATTTTAAAACAGGGTCTTCCCAAGTCGTTAGGAGTCTACTAAGTTACTGAACCTGGTCTCGAACCTGTCAGATCCTCCTGTTTCATCCTTCCAAGTACTGGGATTACAGGCGTGTGTCACCACCAGCACATGATTATGTCTTTGAGGCTGGCAGAGCTTTGGGCAAGAGAACCAGCTCTGAAATACACCATCGTGCAGCCTCACTCCAGTACTGCAGGCTTCCCTTGGGCTAGACAAACACATCACTCTGCGATTCATTCTAAATATGGCCAATGGACCGACTTCCGGGAAGATGGTGACCGAGAAAAGCGGGGCTTAAGAGCCCCACTAACAACTAATCTCCATTACCACAAAATCAGCACCTTTCATAGCCAGAAAACACCATCACCAGAGAAACAAAAAAATCACCAGGCTCCAGAGAGAAAGCGGACTGAAAACAGAGCTCAGAGCCACAGAGGAGATACACCGGCCTCACGCCCGAGGATGCGGCAGCAGCACCATACTGCCGGCGGCAGCGGCGACTTCACCGGACGGCTACAGCAAGCAGAGGTGAGCCACTGCGGAACAGCCAGGCGGGATTTCTCGCCGCAGGTAAAATCTAAAGCTCCCAGTGGCTGAGCTCAGCACACGCTGCAGGGATTCAGAGTGGAAATCAAAACCAAGAAGAAATACGCCAGCCTCACGGCCGAGGGCGTAGCAGCGGCGCCATATTGCCACCGGCGGCAGCAGCAAAGAATTCACCGAGTCCAGTACAGCTACATCTGCGTACTCAAGAACAGTGAGTCAAATTGCGGGCCACAGAGGAGAAATCCCAGTACTGTACTCCCTGGGACTTGACCCAGTGGGGGAGGGGCGGTGGCAGAGATATCACACCATAGGAGAACGTGCAACCTGGCACCACCCACAGTCTAAAGCAGCCTCTATCGACTCTCTGGGTCGGAGACTCTGTGATACAACCCAGTAAAGGAGTAGTGGGGTCTGAGATACTACTGACTCGAGATCCAGAACACCTTAAGTGAAGTCATAGTGGCCCAAGGGAAGAACCCAGAGAAGGCACAAACCTCCGAAATCATGGGAAAGAGGAATAATACTGGAGCAATAAATGCCCACAACCCCACAACATCAGAACCCGATAAAACTGAAAATCAGAGATTTCTAGAAGATCAAATCAGGAAAATAACTGTAGAAATAATAGAGGTGCTTCGAAAAGAACTCAGAGAGAGCCAAAAAGAGATAAAGGATGCAATTAATGAAGTAAAGGCCTCAATTCAAAGCACAAACAACCGATTAGACCACATGGAGAACAGAATCTCGCTCTTAGAAGATGATCATTCCAAAAATGAACGCATAGTTTCTAATCTAGGAAAAAATATCCAACAGCAGGAATCTGATATTGAAGAAATATGGGCCCATTTTAAGAGAGCTAACCTAAGAATAATTGGAATAGAGGAGAGAAAAGAAAGTGAAACCAAAGGGATCAACAATCTCTTCAAGGAAGTAATAGCAGAAAATTTTCCAAACATAGAGCAAGAGGTTGATACACAGATCCAGGAAACTTATAGAACTCCCTTTAGACAGGATCGGAGAAGAGGATCCCCACGCCGCATAATTGTCAAAATGACCAATGTGGAAGCCAAGCAGAGAATCTTAAAGGCAACAAAAACAAAGGGCCAAGTGACGTTCTGAGGCAAACCAATTAGAATCACTCCAGACTTCCCAAACCAAGTCATGAGAGCCAGAAGGGCTTGGAGTAACATATTCCAAACTCTGAAAGAAAACAACTTCCAGCCAAAAATTTCCTACCCAGCAAAACTTTCTATCAAATTAGATGGAGAAATAAGAAGCTTCCATGACAAACAGAAACTGAAGGAATTTATGTCTTCAAAACCAGCACTAGAGAAAATACTCAAAGAGATTAACTACAAAGAAGAAATAGGTAACACACACCAGAACCAGAGAAACAAGAGTTTCCATCCAACAGACAACTAAGATTAGTTATCTGTGGAGATTCATTATTTATGTTAGTCTTATACCTATCTCTAAATTGTATTGTTTGCTTTTATTGTTGTTAATTTTTAGGATTTCTAGTTGGAATATTAATATACCTTCAGATATAGCATTTGGAAATATTTTATCCCATTCTATTAGTAGCTGTTAACTCTGTTTACATTGTCTTTGGATATACAATATTTTTTTTTTATTTTTTAGGGAGTTTGTATACTCTTCTGTTGCCTGTGCCATTGAAATCATATCCAAGAAATCACTGCCAATTTTAATGTTGTGAGGTTTAATGACCCAGATTTTCTCCTAAAAGTTTATAGTCTTAAGATTTATATTTAGGTCTTTTATCTATTTTGAGTTAATACTTGTATATGGGATTAGGTAAGGGTCCAACTTTATTCTTTTCCATGTAATTATTATGTTTCAACAATATTTAGTTAAAAGATTATTATTTCCACCACCAAATGTTCGTGGAAACCTTGTCAAAAATAACTTGACAATATAGGGAAGAATTTAGCTCTAGGCTTTTATTTAACTCCAATGGTTTATATATCTGCCTTTAGAATAGTACTACACTGTTTCAATTATTGTAGCTTTATATGGTTTGAAATCAGAAAATATATATCTTCTAGCTTTGTTCTTTTTCAAGATCGTTTTGGGTATCTAGAGTCCATTTTCCATATTAGGATAGAATTTTTTTTCCTGAAAAATAAATATATAAATATATGATAGTTTCACCTAAAAAAATAGAAAAAAAATATTCTCTGGTAAGAAAGAAAGTAAAAAGAAATATTGAAATGTTATCTTTAAGTCATCAAAAGCTTGGTATCAGACAAATGAAACTGTTATGTGAGATTATCATTTTTAATTTTGGATAAATTGCTATAATACTAGATGTCAACCACTAAGCCAAGCATGGGAGGGAGAGATGGGGAGAGAATGGGGTGGGGATCGGGTGGGGGCTGACTGGGCGATTTGTGCATGTATGTCTACAAAAGTTTGTATCCCACTATGATGTATGAATACAGTGCACCAATAAAAAAAAATAAATAAATATGGCCAATGCCTTTGTCAGGATGATTGGCACTGAACTTGGATTATCCTGCAAAGGCTGGAAATGCACCTCTATTTAGCAAAGAGTGCGCAGAACACAAACAGTATTGTCAATGAGAGGGCTTTAGGCAAAGCTTAACAGAATTAGGAACATAAACTGTTTTCCAAAGGCCCTTCAGCACACCAGAGACTGTCATTTATGTATCGACCAATGGAGCCCTAATTAAAAATAATTCCTATCTATTCATTAAAACAGGCCATTGAGGAGCTGCCATTAGTCACCATCTCATTTATCCAAGATCAAAGAACCATTCAAGGCAAAGTGGAGTGAGTTTCCCGGAGCATCTCTGCCAGGGACTGGCCTCATTGAGAGGTGGGAGCGCAGGGCGGGTGTGTTATGGGGGACAGAAAGGCCTGCTCTTGGGGCTCAGGACTTGCTGGTCTGAAATGTCTGGAAGCAAAGGCTGCAAATGGAGGCTGCCCCACCCCTCTTCTTTTTCTGCAGGAAAGATACCCAACAGCCATTCTTATAGCTCAAGTTTCACAGGGATGGTGGGCGGTGTTACTCTAACACTTGAATGAAAAAGTTTGAATTTCGCTGGGCGGGCGTGGTGGTGCACGCTTGTCATCCCAGAGCTTGGGAGGCTGAGACAGGAGGATTGCACGGGTTCGAAGCCAGCCTTGGCTACTTAGTGAGGCTTTCAGCAACTTAGTGAGACCCTGTTTCCAAATAACCTATAAGATAGGTCTAGGAGTATAGCCCAGAGGTAGAAAAGCCCCTGGGTTCCACCCCCAGTACCACACACAAAAAAAGTTTGGTGCCTTTTCTTTGGCTCACAGGACTCAGTGTGGTTTTCAATGCAAGTTTATATAAATAAATTTATACATACTGGTATGTTTTAATACTACCTTATATATTCTAGTAGGTTCATTAAAAGTTTTGAAAAAGGGGGGGAGTTACTGGGGATTGAACCCAAGAATATCCTAGTTTTAAACTGCCCCCAGCCCACTTTTTATTTTTTTAATTAATTAATTTATTGTGTGTGTGGGTGTGTGTGTGTGTGTGTGTGTGTGTGTGTGTGTGTGTGTTACTGGAGGTGGAACCCAGGGGCTTTTCCGGACTATACTCCCAGACCTATTTTATACTTTATTTGGAAACAGAGTCTCATTAAGTTGCTGAGAGCCTCAGCTGAGGCTGGCTTCAAACCGGTGCGATCCTCCTGTCTCAGCCTCCCAAGCCCGGGGATTACAAGGGTGCGCCACCACACCCGGCCCCCAGCCAACTTTTTAAATTGTTTACTTTGAAACAGGGTAAGTTGCTCAGGCTGGCCTCGAACCTTCGATCCTCTTGTCTCAGCCTTCATTAAAGGTTTTACAAAAACAAAACAAAAACAAAAAACCCAACAACCTGTCTCAGCCTCCACAAAAAGTTCACAAAAAGCTTACAGTGTCCTTTCTTTGGTTCTCAAATCTAAAGTACTCTCCAAAATAATCTAATATTGGCTAAGTTCTAAGGTGCTAAGTACAGTGCTATATTATCTTCCAGAGGCAAAGCAAACACATCTTCTTTTTTTGGCCTCTTCATCTAAGAGGAAAATGTGACTAATCATGATTGTTTTGATTATTTCTGCTTTGTACCAGGCATCTCACATGAATTCTTGCCAACCCTTTAAATAACCTGGCATTACACTGGCTGCCTGCAGCAGCAAGTACACACTGAGGGCAAATTTCTTATCTACTTTCTCCTTTTTTTTTTTGGTACTGAGGATTAAGCCCAGGGGTGCTCTGCCTCTGAGCTACATCCCCAGCCCTTTATTATACTTCGAAATACAATAAAGTCGTTATATAATAGAGCTAAGTTGCTGAGGCCAGCCTCAAACCTGTCATTTTCCTGTTTCAGCCTCCCAAGGACTGAGATTAGATGCGTGTGCCACTGCACCCAGCGTCTTCTCCACATTTTATCGAGAAGGAAACTCAAGCTCAGAAAATACGAAGTGACTTAACTTGCATGTTCCGAAGGGCTCAGTATTGGCGCACTCCAGACTCTGGTCTAGTCAGCCTGCCTCTGGCGCGCTCTCTGGTCCACGACTCTGCCCACATGCTCAGCAGTCCCGACTACGCAGTGACCAAACGCTGGGCTCTGGCCGAGTATGGCGCAAAGGCTTTGGTGTGTTTTAACTGACAATACTCATAGTTCTACGAGAAAGTATTCTTATAACCGATACCTTTTGGAAATGGGGAGAAGTATCTGGCCCAAGTTTGCCCTGTGGATCTGACTCCAGAGGCCCAACACTGGGAGTTCCCTGACCCAGGAGTTTCTTCCTCTTACCAAGAAGGGTGTCTGCAGTCAATAAACCCTGCTCATTTGCACGTGACCTCCAACTTTCTTTCTAAAGATCCCCTGACGCTTTCGTTCATAACCTTTAGTGATTTCTGTCTATTTTGACTTTGGAATTCCTTCCATAATATGAGTGCTTAAAAAATAACCCTGGCAACTATTCCAGGAAATTAAAGAAGGCGCCATTTGTCATCGTGCCAGGATCAAATGTTCTAAGAGCCTCTCAACTGAGATCAGCAGTCATTACTCACACAAACCGGGGCCAGAGAAACCATAAAAGCAGTTTACAGGTGAACATTAGCGATTGTACATTCTAGCCAGGCGTGGTGGTGCACGCACGCCTGTAATCCTAGAGCTTGGGAGGCTGAGACAAGAGGATTTCAGGTTGGAGGACAGCCTCGGCAACTTAGTGAGACCCTGTTTCAAACTATAAAATAAGCATGTGGGTGTAG
Organism: Muscardinus avellanarius; assembly: GCF_963383645.1. Taxonomy (NCBI): domain Eukaryota; kingdom Metazoa; phylum Chordata; class Mammalia; order Rodentia; family Gliridae; genus Muscardinus; species Muscardinus avellanarius. The sequence continues at coordinate 103,148,656 of NC_137793.1, forward strand.
CTCAGACGTAGAATGCACCTGGGTTCAGTCCTCAGTACCAAAACAGAAACAAAAACAAGAAAGAATTTACCCTCCGTGGCACGCACACATGGTAAATCTTTTCCCTGGTGAGTGTCGGGACAGATGTGAACAGGGAAATGAACGGTGTGTGAGACAGAAAGCCGGGTGACTTGTTGAACGGTCGCTAATGAATTGACAAGGGTAAGGGGCAGGGCGTGGAAGGACAGGAGGCCCCGGCTGTGGACGCTGTGCCTGCTGCCTCTGCTCGTAGTGCTTTGAAAGCCAGGCAGATAAGGCAGGGGGGGACTTTGTATATAGACACGTGCCTGAACTAATATTAAAACAAGGGTTTACCTCCCGAAACCCCTTTTTCTAATACACTTTTATAGGTGCGCGGCAATTTCACACAATGGAGTTCAGAGTGCCCGGGACGTACATGCTCTCAGCGCTCGCTGAGCTTCCCCCAAGAACACACTGGGCACAGATACAATCCGGACGCCACAAACTTTTCTTTTTTTGGTGGTGGTGGTACTGGGGTTGAACCCAGGAGCATTCTACCTCTGGGCCAAACCCACAGTCTGTTTTAGTTTTTATTTGGAAACAGGGTCTTGCTACGTTGGTGAGGGCCACTAAGTTGCTCAGGCTAGCCTCAAACCTGCAATCTTCCTGGCTCAGGCTCCCAGTACTGGGATTACAGGTGTGCACCATTATGCTTGGCCTCAGTGAAGCCTTTTAAGGACAACTACATGCTGGTGAAATCCCAGTGAATTCCACACTTCACATCTGACCGTTGTGCCAAAGTCATAGTGACTTGGTCTAGAATTGAAAACTCCAGGGCCTACTACAGTCTGTGGTAGGACTTCCAAACAGCCAGTGGTAGTGTTTTAAGTTAGAATAAAATTAAGCTGGGTCTGGTGGCACACCTGTAACCCCAGCTACTTAGGAGGCTAAGGCAAAAGCCTCCCGGGATCGAAGCCAGCTTGGGCACATTAGGAAGACCCTGTCTCAAAATAAAAAATAAAAGGGCTGGGGAAACCGGGTATGTTGGTGCATGCCTGTAACCCTGTGCTTGGGAGGCTGAGATAGGAGGATCGCAGGTTTGAGGCCTACCTCAGCAATTTAACGAGAGGCTCAGCAACCTAATGAGATCCTGTTTCAGAACAAAAAGTAAAAAGGGATGGAGGTACAGGCAAAATGACCTTGGATTTCATCCCCAGTACCAAAAAAAAAAAAAAAAAAAATAAGGAGAGTGGGGACACAGCTCCGTGATAAAGTCTCTCCAGGATCAGTGCTCAGGAGTCCCCCCTCCTCCAATAGAAGTTAAAAAAGTTACTTTAAATTTTAATGTATAATCAAAGAATACCAAAGTGAGTCTAAATATTTTCTAAATGGAAAGCAAAACTTGGAGGTAATGATGTTTTAAATTGAGCTTCCCTTTAAGAATAATCATGATTAATTCATGAGCACCACATTGATTTTCATGAGAGTCAGGAAGCTCACACACACACACACACACACACACACACACACACACACACACACACACACACCCCTTCCAACCTGATAGTGTAAGAACTAGTGCAAGGATGGGAGCAGAGGGCAGTAAACCTGCCTGAGAACAAATCCGCGTTCATTTCCACATCGATGCAATGTTTGCCAAGGATTGTTTGGGCAAGAAACACACACACACACACACACACACACACACACACACACACACACACTGATAGGAAAATAATAAAAAAAAATAGCCATTTCAGGAACAGAGTGGGAGGAAAATGACATAAAGGTTAGTAAGTCTTGTGATGCGCAGGCCGCTTTTATCAAAGAGTGACTCAGTTGGACAAAAAATAGCAATGGATTCACTTAGCCCAGACAGCCTCCCATTCATCTTTTCCTTGCTAAAATTATAGCCACCTTCCTTAGCAGCAGAGGTCCTGTTGTGCAAGGGGGAGCACGACGTCCATGTGTCCCCGGCCGGGTGGCGCGGGCCTGGTGCTGCGGGTGTCACCATCCGCCTGCTGGTACCTTGCTCCTGTTTGGCCTTCCTGCATCTCTCTCAACACACGCGACTGTTTCAAAATAACATGCAACTGCTTTGAGCACTCTGGGTTAAAATCATCCTGTGACTACAGAAACCTAAAAGAAAACCCGCCCCTGTTTGGTTTTTACATAACCAAAGGGGCGGCCCCTCCATCGCCCTCCTTGGGACTGGCCCAACCCCTGGCTGAGTCCCAGGCTCCTTTGCAGTGCCCAGATCGGGGAAACACCGGCCTCTGGAGCAAAAGGTCTTTTGCCAGCCCAGGCAAAGCGGCTCTCCTCTGCTGCGGAAACAAGACAGAGTTGATGGGCACGCTGTCAAGGGGTGAGGAGTACTCTGTATCAGGGCAAGTCGGCAGTCACCACCAGGCCCTTTCAAAAAAGCTGGAAGCTGGGTGTGGTGACGCACACTTGTCATCCCAGTACTCGGGAGTATGAGACAGGAGGGTTGCAGGTTGGCCTCAATGACTTATGACGCCCTCTGCAACTTAGTGAGACCCTGTTCCAAAACTAAACTAAAATAATAATAAAATAGGGTTGGGATGTGGTTCAGAGAAAGAATGCCCCTAGGATCAATCCTCAGTAAAACACACACACACACACACACACACACACACACACACACACACACACCATACATACAGACCATTGGAGCTTGGGAGGGGATGGTACCAGGGTCTACCAAGACCACTCTACAGATATGAGACCACTCCACAGATTTATCCAACACTTATTACTTTACTGCTTCTATTTTTTTTTTTTTTTGAGGTACTAGGGGTGGAACCTATGGGCATTCTACCTCTGAGCTATACCCCAAGCCCTATTTTTTATTTTTTTATTCTCTATTTTGAAACAGAGTCTCACTGAGTTATAAAGGGCCTCACTAAGTAGCTGAGGCTGCCCACAAACCGTGACCCTCCTGTCTCAGCCTCCCGAATGCTGGGATTACAAGTGTGCCCCATCATGCCCATGAATATCTCTTCTGTGAACATGTGTGTGTGTGTGTGTGTGTGTGTGTGTGTGTGTGCGTGCCTGTGTGTGTTGGGGCAGAGGAGACAGCCACTGCTGATCAGGATTACGTTTCTTACAGATCTAGAGTACACTTGGGAACAAAGAAGAAAGGCGGCGGCTGAGCCTGAACTGTAGGAAGGAGTCCTCCGGGGCCACAGCGAGTTCTCCTGGGGCTCCTTTGTGTTCAGATGGCCTGAGGGCCAGCAGGCTGTTCCTCAAGGTGATAATTTGCATGAGGCACCTCGCTGAGAGCCAGTGAAATGATTTCTCCTGCCAGGGCCTGTGCAGAGAAGGAGAAGCAAGCTTCCTGGGAGGGAGGGCAGCTCCTTCACTCAGAACTTTCCATGTCCAGCCGGCCCCAGGGCACTCCCTTCCTGAGTCGGGGCTAAGCCAGAATGTGAGGTTTCACCCAGAGAAAATAACTTAACAACAGCGCAAGATGGCTGCTCAGGCCCGGAGTCTGGACAGGTAGGTAACAGGTGTGTGTGCACGCGTGTGTGTACCTGCACAGGTGTGTTCATTTTTACACTGTAACACAGTTGCACACAACAGTCGCCTTTGGCGAGGCCCCTTCTGGGACGGAAGCGGTAGTGTCTGGCCCTGGACACACACCGGAGCCCTTGGGTGTCAAGGCCAGCTGACCCCACTGGGCCGTGTTGGGGCTCTCTTCAGGGTCACCCATGAGGAGGGACCTGGGTGCTCACTGTCTGTGCGTCCATTCCTGTGAACGTGGAGACCGAGGGCCAGTTATGGGCAGTCGCTGCTCACTGTTCTGCGTGCTCAGCTCGGGGGGACAGCGGGAGATGTCTGCGTCCTGATACGGCTTTTCTTCCAGTGAAGGCAAAGGACAGAAAAATGAGCAAAGACACAAAGGACAGCAGCCAGGCAGGGAGAGGCACCAAGAAGCAGACGCAACAGGGTGACAGCGGGCGAGGGCTCCGTGGAGAAAGATGCTCCGTCTACAGACCCTAGACCAGCCAGAGAGGCCATGGGCTGACAGTCTCTGCAATCAGAGAAATGTATTGTCTGTCTGTCTGTCTGTCTGTCTGTCTGTCACACACACCACACACACACAGACACCACACACACACACACACACACACACACACACACACACACACACACTACTTGGGAGGCTGAGACAAGAGGATCACTGGTCCAAGGACAGCCTTAGCAATGTAGGGAGACTCCCTCAGGAGACCTTGTTTCAAAACAAAAAGGAAAGAGGGCTGGGGTATAGCTTGGAGGCAGAATGCCACTCGACGTAATTCTCAGTACTATAAACAAACCAAAGCAAAACAAAACAAAAATGACAGCCCCCCCAAAAAACTATATAGTGAATCATAAAAAGACCTTATATTTTTATTTCTTTTTTCAAGAATCTTCTATCAGATTAAAATAATGTGTGTGTGTGTGTGTGTGTGTGTGTGTGTGTGTGTGTGTGTGTGTTTTACTGGGGATTGAACCTCTGAGCTACACCCCCAGTCCTATTTATGTTTTATTTTGAAACAGGGTCTCACTAGTTACCTCACTAAGTTGATGAGGCTGGCTGTGAACCGTGATCTTTTCGTCTCAGTCTCCCATGCACTAGTATTACAGGTGTGTGCCACCACACCCAGCCAAAAGAATACTATTTTTTTTTTTTGTTTGATACTGGGTATGGAACCCAGGGCATTGTACCTCCGAGCTACACCCCCAGCCCTATTTTTTAGTCTTTTTATTTTTTGAAACAGGGTCTCACTGAGTTGCCAAGGACCTCACTAAGTAGTTGAGGCTGTCAGTGAACTGCAATCTTCTGGTCTCTGCCTCCTGAATGCTGGGATTACAAATGTGCACCGCCACACCCGGCTAAAATACTATTTTATGATAATACGTTGCAAGGAATTCCTAGGAGGCTTTCCATAATTTTACTGTACTTGGATTTTATTTTATAAATATGACACAAAAGAGGTGGACGCCATGCTAAAGTTTAAAAACTTTTGTAATATGGACATCCTTGGAGCCAGGCGTGGTGGCACAGTCTTTCAATCCCAGCACTTGGAAGACTGAGACAGGAGGATCGCAGTTCGCAGACAACCTCAGCTACTTAGCGAGGCCCTCTGCAACTCAGTGAGACCCTGTTTCAAAATACAGAATAAAAATATAGGGTTGGGGTTATAGCTTGGAGGTAGAATGCCCCTGGGTTTCATCTCCAGTAACACACACACACACACACACACACACACACACACACACACACTGAACATCCTTGAACGGGTTTGATTTTTTTCATTGAATGGATGGAGGAGACTCTACAGCCCAGTAATAGGTGGATTCAAAGCCTTCACTTATTAAAGACTTCTAAGCCTGTTTCTATAAAATGTGAGAAAGCCCACTACCCTAGGAGTGTGAAGACAACAGGACAGTGCATTTGAAATATCTGGCACAAAGCCAGGCAGAGAGGAAAGAGGTTGTAACTATTTTCGGTAGATGAATAAACAGTAGGATCTAATTCATGTAAAAATTTAAACTGGTTTTAGAAATCATTTAAAGACGGCCTGTGAGTTAACTTCCTTACCTAGGGGATTATTCACGGAAACCCAGCAGATACTTTTAAGAAAAGAGTGGAATTAGTTTGCTTCCCTTGGATTTATGAATAACCAGAGTTCGTTTCCTACAATACTTCCTGAGCATTCACTCTGAGTCCCAGGTATAACGAAGTGTTTTAGGTAGACGTTAATCCTTCTGAACCAACGTGCCAAGAACACATGGAAACAACTTAGTTTTTTGAGGAGACGTGTCTCTTTTCTAGGCCGAATGATTAAAAGATATGTATTAGACAAATAGGTTGTTGCTGATGTCTTCTGATACCCAACGTAATATTTAATTGTAGAAAATAAGTCATTTATTATCCTACCAATTAAGTACCATTACAACTTAGAGTATTTCCTATGTCCATTTGATGTCTTGCCTCTCTGATGTCTGCAAATCTGCAAAACCGGAATTATGTAATTAAACGTCTTTTGTATGATGATCTGTAAGTGGCATATACGATTTCAACATATGGATTCACACTCGTTGACTATTATGGTCATACCAGGAATTAAGGGAATTCCCAGGTTTTCACCATTTCAAGAGAAGCTGCAATAACCATCTTTGTCATTTTTGACTTCCTTCTTCTTAAATAAATTTTTGACCAGTTCGAACATGACCATCTTCTTGGCTTGCAATATCTTCATCCAGAAAGGCTGCACCTATTTCTACCCCGAGCAGCAGTTTATAAGACTCTGACTCATTCTATCTTTGTCAGCGTTGACAGTATCAATTTAAAAAACAAACAGAACCTCACGAAAAGCATTGCCAATTTCCTAGGCAAAAATTATCATATTATTTTCTTAAATCTGCATTTTAACTACTAATTAAGTTGAGAGCTCTTTCCATATATATTTTTTTTCTGTAAACTGTCTATTCATTTCCTTTGCCCATTAAAAAAAAAAAAAAAAAAAACTTAGTAGAGCTATCCTTACTGTCTCACCAAAACATTTTTTGTGTTAAAGGTATTCATCTGGACTTCCGGGAAGATGGCGACCGAGAAGAGCGGGGCTTAAGAGTCCCCCTAACAACCAATCTCCATTACCACAAAAAGAGCGCCTTTCATAGCCAGAAAACACCATCACCAGAAAAACAAAAAAACCACCAGGCTCCAGAGAGAAAGTGGACTGAGAACAGAGCTCAGGGCCACAGAGGAGACACACGCGCCCGAGGACGCGGCAGCAGCGCCATACTGCCGGCGGCAGCGGCGAACTCAGCGGACGGCTACAGCAAGCCGAGGTGAGCCGATGCGGAACAGCCAGGCGGGATCTTTCGGCGCAGACAGCATTTAAAGCTCCCAGTGGCTGAGCTCAGCACACGCTGCAGGGATTCAGAGTGGAAACCAAAACCAGAGAAGAAAAAATACGCCAGCCTCATGGCCGAGGGCGTGGCAGAGGCGCCATATTGCCACTGGCGGCGGCAGCAGCAGTGAATTCACCGAGTCCAGTACAGCTACATCTACGTACTCAAGAACAGTGAGTCAAATTGCGGGCCACAGAGGAGAAATCCCAGTATTGTGCCTCCTGGGACTTGACCCAGTGAGGGAGTGGTGGTGGCAGAGATATCACACCATAAGAGAGCGTGCAACCTGGCACCCCCCATAGTTTAAAGCAGCCTCTATCAACTCCCTGGGTCGGAGACTCTGTGATACAACCCAGTAAAGGAGTAGTAGGGTCTGAGATAATACAGACTCAAGATCCAGAGCACCTTAAGTGAAGCCATAGTGACCCAAGGGAAGAACCCAGAGAAGGCACAAACTTCCGAAATCATGGGAAAGAGGAATAACACTGAAGTAATGAATGTGCACAACCCCACAACATCAGAACCTGATAAAACAGAAAATCAGAGATTTCTAGAAGATCAAATCAGGAAAATAACTGTAGAAATAATAGAGGTGCTTCGAAAAGAACTCAGAGAGAGCCAAAAAGAGATAAAGGATGCAATTAATGAAGTAAAGGCCTCAATTCAAAGCACAAACAACCGATTAGACCACATGGAGAACAGAATCTCGCTCTTAGAAGATGAGCAATCCAAAAATGAAGGCATAGTTTCTAATCTAGAAAAAGATATCCAACAGCAGGAATCTGACATTGAAGAAATATGGGCCCATCTTAAGAGAGCTAACCTAAGAATAATTGGAATAGAGGAGGGAAAAGAAAGTGATACCAAAGGGATCAACAATCTCTTCAAGGAAGTAATAGCAGAAAATTTTCCAAATATAGAGCAAGAGGTTGATACACAGATCCAGGAAACTTATAGAACTCCCTTTAGACAGGATCCGAGAAGAGGATCCCCACGCCATATAATTGTCAAAATGACCAATGTGGAAGCCAAGCAGAGAATCTTAAAGGCAACAAAAACAAAGGGCCAAGTGACATTCAGAGGCAAACCAATTAGAATCACTCCAGACTTCCCAAACCAAGTCATGAGAGCCAGAAGGGCTTGGAGTAACATATTCCAAACTCTGAAAGAAAACAACTTCCAGCCAAAAATTTCCTATCCAGCAAAACTTTCTATCAAACTAGATGGAGAAATAAGAAGCTTCCATGACAAACAGAAACTGAAGGAATTTATGTCTTCAAAACCAGCGCTAGAGAAAATACTCAAAGAGATTAACTACAAAGAAGAAATAGGTAACACTCACCAGAACCAGAGAAACAAGAGTTTCCATCCAACAGACAACTAAGATTGGTTATCTGTGGAGATTCATTATTTATGTTAGTCTTTTACCTATCTCTAAATTGTATTGTTTGCCTTTATTGTTGTTAATTTTTAGGATTTCTAGTTGGAATATTAATATACCTTCAGATATAGCATTTGGAAATATTTTATCCCATTCAATTAGTAACTTTTAACTCTGTTTACATTGTCTTTGGATATACAATATTTTCTTTTATTTTTTAGGGAGTTTGTATATTCTTCTGTTGCCTGTGCCATTGAAATCATATCCAAGAAATCACTGCCAATTTCAATGTTGTGAGGTTTTATGACCCAGATTTTCTCCTAAAAGTTTATAGTCTTAAGATTTATATTTAGGTCTTTTATCTAGTTTGAGTTAATACTTGTATGTGGATTAGGTAAGGGTCCAATTTTATTCTTTTCCATGTAATTATTATTTTTCAACAATACTTAGTTAAAAGATTATTATTCCCACCACCAAATCTTCGTGGAAACCTTGTCACAAATAACTTGACAATATAGGGAAGAAGTTAGCTCTAGGCTTGTATTTAACTCCAATGGTCTATATATCTGCCTTTAGAACAGTACTACACTGTTTCAATTATTGTAGCTTTATATGGTTTGAAATCAGAAAATATACATCTTCTAGCTTTGTTTTTGCTTCGAGATTGTTTTGGGTATCTAGAGTCCATATTCCATATCAGGATAGATTTTTTTCTGAAAAATAAATATATGATAGTTTCACCTAAAAAAAAGAAAAAAATATTCTCTGGTAAGAAAGAAAGCAAAAAGAAATATTGAAATGTTATCTTTAAGTCATCAAAAGCTTGGTATCAGACAAATGAAACTGTTATGTGAGATTATCATTTTTAATTTTGGATCAATTGCTATAATACTAGATGTCAACTACTAAGCCAAGCATAGGAGGGGGGGATAGGGAGAGAACGGGGTGGGGATCGGGTGGGGGCTGACTGGGCATTGTGTGCATGTATGTCTACAAAAGTATGTATCCCACTATGATGTATGAATACAGTGCACCAATAAAAATAAATATGAAAAAAAAAAAAAAAAAAGGTATTCATCTTTTTTTTTTTTTTTGCATTATTTGTGACAGATCTTTTTTCTGGGTGATATTTATCTTTTAAATATTTATTGTGTTTTTTGAGCAAAGACGTTTCAAATTTGTGCACAGGAGGCATGAGTCATCCCTGCTCTGCCCAGAGCCCCTTTCTGTCCATTTCACATCCTTAGAAAATTCACTCCTGCCAGGGGACACAGGAACTGCTACCCATCAAGTAGAGCTGGTTGGAACAGGGAGGGCACTTAACCAGAGAGCAGCAGACCCACATTATGCAGCCAGGCTTCATTAATGATGCGCCCAGCAGGGGAAGAGCCAGGGATCCAGGGCTCAGATGCTGGTCCTTCTGGAACCTGCTGCTGCTTCCCAGCCTCAGCACGGGCAGATCCAGCCCAGCCCCGGCCCCGCGGGATTCTGGGGGCCCCCTACAGTAAACGCTCCTTTCATTGCAGTTAATTTGAGTTGGTGCTGTTACTCATACTCTGGACTCTTTTTCCTAAAACAAGATGAAATAAAATAATCTTCTCTCCTGTGGTTTCTTCTGCATTTATATTCAAAGTACGTCCCCATTCCATATTGATTAAATATACACTTATTTTTTTTTCTCCTAGATTTATAAAAATAAGGGTTTTTAAAACACACAATTTTCAGCCGGGCGTGGTGGCGCACGCTTGTAATCCCAGCATTCGGGAGGCTGAGACCTGGAGGATCACGGATCGCGGACAGTCTCAGCTATTTAGTGAGGCCCTCTGCAACTCAGTGAGACCCGGTTTCAAAATAAAGAATAAAAAATAGGGCAGGGGGTGTAGCTCGAAGGTCAAATGCCCCTGGGTTCCACCCCCAGACCCGCAAAACAAACAAACAAACAAAAAACACACCCATACAATTTTCTTTTTCAGATTATTTTTTAAACTAGGGATTGATGGTATTCTACCTTCGAGCTACACCCCCAGCCCTATATTTTATTCTTTATTTTGAAACAGGATCTCACTGAGTTGCAAAGGCCTCACTCAGTAGTAGCTGAGGTTGTCCTCGAATCACAATCCTCCTGTCTCAGCCTCCCAAATGCTGGGATTACAAGTGTGGGCCATCAGGCCCAGCTCTATTTTATTGTATCAGCCACTACTTAGTGAGGCCCTCTGCAACTCAGTGAGACCCTATTACAAAATAAAGAATAAAAAATAGGGCTGGGGGTGTCGCTCGGAGGTCAAATGCCCCTGAGTTCTATCCACAGTACCGAAGGGGAAAAAAGAAAAAAAAGAATTATGGCTAAAAGTTCAAACATAGCCAGGCATGATAGTTTACTTTGGAATGTGATTTGCTAAAAAATGGATCCACTGATGTGCTGTGTCCCAGTGATCTATAAATTTATATGTATGCATGTGGGTACATACGTATGAATGTAGGGTGTGTGTGTGTGTGTGTGTGTGTGTGTGTGTGTGTGTGTCTGGTTTGCATTTTGGAGCTATTATTCTGTCTCAATAACCCATGCCTGCAATACACTGCTTTGATTATTTTAACTTTATCCTATTTTTTGTGTTTAAGACAGCAAGTTCCCCTTCATTGTTTTTTAAGCTTTTTTTCCCCACAGCTATTCTCTCCAGAACTATTTTGTTATCAGAAGTTATCAGCCGGGCATGGTGGTGCACACATGTCATCTCAGCATTCGGGAGGTTGAGACCGGAGGATCACGGTTTGCGGACAGCCTCAGATACTTAGTGAGACCCTGTACAATTCAATGAGACTCTGTTTAAAAATAAGTAATAAAAAAATAGGGCTGGAGCCGAGCGTGGTGGCGCACGCTTGTAATCCCCCCGCTTGGGAGGCTGAGACAGGAGGATCGCACGGGTTTGAAGCCAGCCTCAGCTACTTAGTGAGGTTCTCAGCAACTTAGTGAGACCCTGTTTCCAAATAAAATATAAAAATATAAAAAAGGTCTGGGAGTGTAGCCCAGAGGTAGAAAGCCTCTGGGTTCCACCCCCAGTACCACAAAAATAAATAAATAAATAAATAAATAAATAAATAAATAAATAAATAGGGCTGGAGTATAGCTCAGAGGTAGAATGTCCCTGGGTTCCATCCCCAGTACCTCAAAACAAAACAAAAAAAGAAGATATCTTTTCTTTTTTTTTTTTTTTTTTTGCGGGTCTGGGGATGGAACCCAGGGGCATTCAACCTCTGCACTACACCCCCTGCCCTATTTTTTTTATTCTTTATTATGAAACCAGGTCTCACTGAGTTGCAGAGGGCCTCACTAAGTAGCTGAGGCTGTCCGTGAACCGTCATCCTCTGGTCTCAGCCTCCCGAATGCTGGGATTACAAGTGTGTGCCACCATGCCTGCCTAGAAGATATCTTTTCTATTCTTAAATACTTATTCATGAGTATTTGTTCTAACATACCTGTGAAAGACATCTATAAAACCCTAACCAGCTGCTACTGTTTTTTTGTACTGCAAATTGAACCCAGAAACATTCTCTGAGCTATACACCCCACTCCTTTGAAAAAATTTATTTTTTTTAAAATAGGAGCTTGCTAAGTTGCTGAGGCTGGCCTTGAACTGAGCTCCCCTGTCTCAGCCTCCCAAGCACTGAACTTTTAGCCATAATTCTTTTTTTTTTTTTCGGTACTGTGGATAGAACTCAGGGGCATACTACCTCTGAGCGACACCCCCAGCCCTATTTTTTATTCTTTATTTTGTAACAGGCTCTCACTGAGTTGCAGAGGGCCTCACTAAGTAGCTGAGGCTGTCTGCGAACCACGATCCTCCTGTCTCAGCCTCTCAAATGCTGAGATTACAAGCGTGCGCCACCACGCCTGGCTTTTTAGCCATAATTTTGAAGGCACTTTCTACAGATGATTAGGTATTCTCAGTCAAATATAAAATATTTATACATTTATCTAAATTTAGTACTATTTGTTTAAATAAAAATAAATAGGAAATTAATCATTTGGGGGATGTAGTGACAAATTTTCTATTAAAAAGTGATAGAGTAAAGCCGGGCGTGGTGGCGCACGCTTGGAATCCCCGCGCTTGGGAGGCTGAGACAGGAGGATCACGCAGGTTCGAAGCCAGCCTCAGCTACTGAGTGAGGCTTTCAGCAACTTAGTGAGATCCTGTTTCCAAAATATATAAATAAAAAATGGGTCTGGGAGTATGGCCCAGAGGTAGAAAGCCTCTGGGTTTCACCCCCAGTACCACCAAAAAAAAAAAAAAAAAAAAAGAGTAGAGGAAAAATACTTGCTAGGAATGTTCCAGAACTGGTTGTCTGGCAGTCCATTCCTCTACCTTCTGCTCCACACGTGAATCCTTACACCTCTCTCTCTTTCTCTTCCTCCTCCCCCCATCTCTCTCTCTCTCACACACACTCAACAACTAAGAAGGCAAAAAGATCAATATATGTGATATTTCCCTCACTTTAGATATTTAATATGAACATCAGTGAGTTTATTATACTTTCAAATACTTAACATATGGAAAATAAAAATAGTTGTGAGGACTTTTAGTGATTTCATAATATTCTACTTAATTAAAAAACAAAGTATGCTAAAGAAGGCTTCATACTTTTTCAATCCAACTAAAATGTGTATGTAGGGGGAAAATCCTTGAACGAGGCTTCCACCTACTTCACCTGACTCATCACTATTATTATGCCATTTTACAGATGACAAAGCAGAGTCTCAGATGTGTGCATCCTGACTACGCAGTGTGGTAACTGAGCTGGAGGTATAATATAACCAAGAGTGTTTGCTGGTTTTGTGCCCTGGACTCCTCTGACACTTGGGTAAAGCCTCCGGGTCTTTCCTCAGGATGGTGTTTTCAAATTCTTAACACAAACACACAGGTCTATAAAGGAAAACTATAATAATGGAATAAGGCTATCAAAATATTTTTAGATGGCGCACACCTATAATCCCAGGTACTCAGGAGGTTGAGGCAGAAGGATTGCAAGCTGAAGGCTAGCCTGGGCAATTTAGTGAAACCTTGTCTCAAAATAAAATAAAAAAAGGCTGGGGGTGTAGCTTGGAGGTAGTGTACTTGCTTAGCGTGAATGAGGCCCTGGGTTAAATAACCAGTACTGCAATTAAAATGTGTGTTTTAGGGAAAAAATATGATATAGCAACATATGTAGTTTGTTAATACATGAAGTAAGACTATCTACCAGTGGGTCTGATGACTGTCATTTCAAATCAGGGACAAACATTGATGTCTCAACAACTTTAATGTAACATGGAAACGTCTGTGAAAACTCACCAGGTACTTTATTACTGCTGGCTGGCTGGCTGCTTACATTTACAATCAGTGTATTGTTTGCTGCATGCCTTATTATTATTATTAGTAGTAGTATTGTTTTCTCTAAAGGAAGGTACCCCACAAATTTGGTCTAAATCAGAAGTCTAAATTTCAGTTAGAGATTACTGAAAACAAAGTTGGAATCTCTGGAGGGCTGCTGCCTACTTCATTGTGCAAGTTCCGACTTTCTGGCTTCTGTCTACAGACTCCTTGGAAGCTGTGACTCTGGTGAGGACTCGCTGTAAGTCCGTGTGTACACCATGCAGTGCAGGTCTATGCCTTCTTCCTGTGTGCACGGAGTGGGAATGAGATTAATAAAGGAAATTCCCACTAACTGCTGAGTTGGGCCAGCCACTACCGGTCGATGGTTCACCTCCTCTTTACGGCCGATTTATGCAGCTCACTATCCCCATGTAGACTGTGTGCGTGGTGCATGTGTGTGTGTGTACAGGGGGTTGTGGGTGTGGATGAACGGCTACACTTCCTAAAGTCCTGTTACTTCCTGATTAGCACCATGGAGTGAGCCAGGCTGTACCACCAAGAAGCGTCAGCAGTCTTTGGGAAAAAGACCTGGATACACAACCCAGCAAAGATGACAGGCCTTAACGAGGCTGCGGCAACCTCCTGCAGTGGCCAGAGGGCCAGGAGCAGAGGGCATCTGCTTCCAATCCCATGACTTGTGTACTTCAGAGTGTCCTATTTCTGATGCCCTGGGTCAGCGAACATGTTGTGAATGTCACGCGAGTATTACTGGCAGTTGGACGTGGTGGCGCAAACCTGTAATCACAACACTTGGGAGACTGAGGCAGAAGAATCGTAGGTTCAAGGCCAGCCTCAGAGATTTGGTGAGACCCTGTTTGAAAATTAAAAAATTAAAATAAAAAGGGCTAGGGATGTGGTGTGTAGGTAGAATGCCCTTGGGTTCAATGCTTTCCAAATATTACTGAGATGATATCTGATGTTCACCCACACCATCTTTCTAGAGAACAGCGTATTCATTTTGATTGCCCGTCTCATAAATGATGAGATATGTTAATTTTAATCTCAATTTTTATAATTACGACATTAGCTAAATTATAAATGCCTAAAATGTTGCCAAAATAAAGGAGACAGACAGATTTGGCTTTATTATCTCAGCTTTGTATGCAGGAGAGAACTTTCCTGCATTTGTGTGCATGTGTGTGCGTGTGTGTGTGCATGTGCATGTGTGTGTGTGCAGTACGTGTGCGCGCTGGTCCTAAAGAAGGAACAGAGCTTCCTCACGATTTCCTCCATTTCCTCTTTATAGTTTTCAGAAACCATGTTTCCAGCAGCAAACCCAAGAACTTGCTTTGAATACACATGTATTTTTTGAAAATGAGAGAGGGAAAATAAGGAAGTTTTTATGTATCATTAGTTGGCAATAAAATAGTCTGACAGGCCTAAATTTAAATGGCCAAAGAATGATTATACTTCAAGACAAGAAAGCTGAGTGATTCAGACCTTATCTAAATTAGAAAACGGTACTCCAGTTAAAATTCCATAGCTTGGCAGTTGAGCCACGTTCTTGTGGCCCTAGGGACTTTCCTGGGAGGTCCTGCCCTGCGGGACCTTCTCTTGCCCTCCTCCTCCTCTTTTCTAGACTCAGTCTCTGGAGGAGCCTGGGCTCTCTCCCATGTTGGCAACTCTGAACAGTCTCGTCTGCCTGCAAGGATCTCGATGTTCTCCCCCACCCCTCCTCTCCCACCCTCTAGTGAACAATACTGATCCTGTAGGTCTCACCCAGGACTCCCCTGATGCTTCAGGTCAGCCAGGTGCTGGGAGCCTGGCACTCAGTTGAGAAGACTGTTCCAAACATGGGCTTCTGGTTCAGGTATGAGAAGGGGAAGGGTGCTTTGCTGGCCAAGTCACGATCCCCGGTGCTGGGCTATGTCCAAATGGAGAAAGGAAATCCTTTGTGCAAACTAGAAAGAGTCTCTCAGCGTGCCAAAGTGGGTGCTTTTGGTTTGTGCATACCTGGAGGCTGCTAAGTCTCAGCACTTAGAGGGTATGGGCTTTCCTAAGGTGTACAGAGGCACTGTATAACTTTTCATTGACCTTACAAGTCTCCCATTTAAATATACAGCTAACCTTTGCATTCATAGCACTTAAATCTGAAATCATTCATTTGTACACTTAATTGAGAGGTATCATACTTTCCACTCAATGGTAAGGGCATTAGGGTCGGAACCAAAGCTTTCTGATCACAGTGACCTCTCCCCTCCCTAACAGTGTAGGCGCTAAATCCATACTTATGGAATGAATAAACAAAAGGAAAAGCCATGGAGATGGTGTAATGCAAGAAATCATCTGACTTAGGGCAAGAAGGAGGCGTCTAGCAAATTTACATATACTCAACTGATTAAATGAGGTGAGCAAAGGAGGATTCAACAGAGAGCAAGAAGTCAGCAGACCAAAAGGTGGGCTTCATCCGTTCATAATTCAAAGGCCAATTTTCACTGAAGCATTTCCCCCAAGGCTGAGAAAGAACACGCTGTTCTAGAAAAAAAAAATAAAGTGGAGTCAGGCCAGCAGTGCCTCTAGGCCTGCTGGGAGCCAGGGGCTTTAGACAAGATAGTGAGTTAGAAGGAACCCTCAGGCAGACAAAGCTCCAGTGATTCACGAGATTCCAGGTAGACCAGGCACCTCGCAACCTGCACAACTTGTCGAAACAAAAATTCTTGCCCAGTTGGCGGAGGACACTGGGGCCAGAAGCCTCCACCTGTCACTCATTCTGCAAACCTAACAACAGGAGAACTGGCTGAAAAGAAGCCTAGGCCAGTGTAGAAGAGTCACAGCCTGAGTACCGCCTGCGGTCCTGGCACTTGGGAAGATCTGTGCGACGCTGGACCATGGTGACAGGGCAGCCCGGGTGACAGATGGGCCATCACTACAGATCCCGGTGCTCGATTGTGAACTTTGAAAACTTCCTCGCCAGGAAGAGAAAGAGAGGAGGGAAATTGAAGGCAATTGCTGGTACCAGTCTTCATTTTAGAAAAAAGTATGCTATGCCAGATTATATGTACTTGTTTAAAAGTCTATATAAAATGTTATCCATCTATCCATAGTTTCCTATCATCATTCTTTATTTACTAATATAATTATTTTTGGCAGGTCTGGGGATGGAATTCCCAGGGGAATTCAACCTCTGAGCTACAACCCCTGCCCTATATTTTATTCTTTATTTTGAAACAGGGTCTCACAAAGTTGCGGAGGGCCTCACTAAGTAGCTGAGGCTGGCTACGAACCACAATCCTCTGGTCTCAGCCTCCCGAATGCTGGGATTAAAAGCATGTGCCACCACACCTGGCTTACTTACTAGTATAACTTAAACATAATTTCATTATCTGGTCAAATATTTATTTTGTGGCACTGAGGATTGAACCCAGGGATGTCCTATCTCTCAGCCACACCTCCAGTCCTATTTTATTTTTCATTTTGAAACATGATCTCACTAAGTTTCTGAAGGTCTTGTTAAGTTGCTGAGGCTGGCCTCGAACCTATGATCCTCCTTTCTCAGCTTCCTAAGTACTGAGATTACAGGCATGCATCATCATGCCTGGTTAGATTCTTCTTCTTTTTTTTTTAATAACTGCAATACATTCTACAATATGATACATTCTTATTTAACTGTAGATGGCCATTCAGCCTGGTGATACTGCTCAGGTGCTACAGAGTAGATTTGTGAGGGAGGCAGGCCCCAAGGATCCTAGCCTCCGGTGCTCAGAGTCCTGTGTAGTCCCCTCACACAGGGGTACCCTCTGTGGCCAATAGTCAATGGCAGAGATGCTGGAATGTCACTTCCAAGATTAGCTTATAAAGACTGCAGCTTCCCTGACCATGTTCTTACTTCTCAGCTCCATCTCTGGGTTCTTTTGCTCCGGGAACAGCCAGCGCCCATTCTGAAGATGCTCATGTTGCTTGTGGAAAGAACTGAGGTCTCCCAACAATACATATAAGCTTGGAAGTGAATTCTCTAGCCCCAGCTGAGCTGAGCTGAGCTGAGCTAAGCTGTGGGCAGTCTTTGCAGTCAGCCCGAAGGCATCTTCATGAAGCACTCTGAGGCAAACCCACCAGCAAAGCCACTCCTGATCCTTGAACTCAGAAGCACGGTGGAATAATAAGTATTTGTTGCATTAAGCTGCTAAGTTTTGTGGTAATCCATTTTTTTTGTGATAGATAACTGACCCACTACATATGATAAAGTTCTAGCAGTGAACTACTACGATCAGACATGTAGGGAGAAAAAATTATTTGAAAGATATTGCCAAATTATCTAGTAGAAGGTGGCACCCACACAGCAAGAGACTTCTGATTTCCCCAAATCCTTATCAACACTAGCAATTATCAAACAATATGATTTTGCTAAACTAGTGGGTGACGCACTGTGCTTTGTGTTTCTTTAATTTCAGAAGTTCTTTTGGACACACACCGTAGGACACCAGCAATGCAAAGGAAAAGGTGCATGGGAAGCTCCCAGATGATCTGTTGCAAAAACGAGAGACCGTGAGCCATTGTGTCTTGACCTCCACGCCATGATTCTGTCCCTAAAAATTTCCATCAAACAATTGATTTTATGAAACAATAACCACTGAGGCTGAGCATGAAATAAGCATCTTGGATTGATTACTTTCTCAAAACTGCGCAGAACGTTAGTGATGAGAGCAAGAGGCAGAACTACAAACCTCAAATCGGGAGTGACCTAACTCCAAAGATGAATTCTCGTCAGTGTCACTTAACCAGAAGCCTAAAAACAAAGCCAGAGTGAATGGTTTGAACCAAACGAAAACTCAATGTCTGTATTTTCCCAAACTATAGAGCTGAAAGGAAATGATCACAGTAGCCTCTGTTCTAGTTTGGATCTGAAACATCCCCCAAAGTCTCCTGTGTTGAAGACTCGGTCCCCAGTGCAGTGATGTTCAGAGGCAGGGAGGGCTTTGGAAAGTGACCTGGGTCATGAAGGACCTGACCTCGCCAGTGGGTTCATCCATTTATGGGTTAATTGAAAGGGTTATTGGGAGGCCATGGAAGCTGTAAGAGATAGGACCTAGTTGGAGGAAATAGGTCATTGGAGCTTGCCCTGGAGGGGTAGATCTTGTCCCCAAACTCTTGACTCACCTCTCCTCTCTTCTTCTCTTCCTCTTCTCCCTCTTCTCCCCTCCATTTTCTTCCTATTTCTTTCTCTCTCTCTCTCTCTCTCTCTCTCTCTCTCTCTCTCTCTCTCTCTCTCTCTCTCTCTCTCTCTCTCTCTCTTTCTCTCTCTCTTTCTCTCTCTTATTCCCAGCCACCTCTGCTCCAATGTGAGCTCCCTGAAATAACATTTTTGCTTCACCAAAGGCCCAAAGCATCCTTGGAAACCATGAGCCAAAATAAATCTTTCCTCCTTTAAATTGATTTTCTCAGGTGTTTTGTCACAGTGATGGAAAGCTGACTGACATCGTCTCAAATCAAATATGAACTCAACTGAATCTTTATTTGGCTCCAGTCCCTGGTGAGAGTACATGGTTCTGGGGGGGAAAAAAAACTTTTATCTTTTATTAAAAGCTATAAAGATGCCAGGTGTGGTGGTGCATACCTATAATTTGAGCTACTTGTGAGGCTAAGGCAGAAAGATCACAAGTTCAAAGCCAATTTCAGGGACTTAGTGAGACACTGTCTCTAAATAAAATTAAAAGAAGGACTAGAGATGTAGCTTAGTGGTAGAGCACTTGTCTAGCACACTCAAGACTCTGTTCAATCCTCTGTACAATGTACATACCCCACGCACATATACACACCAAAAAAAAAAAAAAAAGCAGATTAGTGTTCCTTGCCAAAAAGAGCATCTGAAATCATTATAGGTCTCACATCCCCAGCAAGCCCAAGAACCCCAAGAACCACACTAATAAAGACAAATATCTACTTAGTATTTTTAAAAAATCACCATTATTCTTAGGGCACGTCACTCAATCCCTAAATATATCTGTTTTGATGGCCAAAAGCCAGAGAAAACCATTTTTATGAAAAGAGACTTACAGACTTACCCCTTGTAAAGAAACAGTGGGCATATCACACTAGTGAAATTCTAGAAAGTGTTTCCTATGCATCCGCAGCCAACACCCAAGACAAATTTGTTACAGATGATATCAAGCCATCACTTTAATCTCATAAGTGAGCAACCTAGAAGGCCTTGTACAGCTATTAAACTAACTAGCTGATTTCTCACTTAGCACATGATTTATAAGTGACAATAGAATTTAATTATCACTGTTATTTTCCCAGGTACATTGGTCTGGGCGAGGAAAATTAAAGAGCATTATTAGCTCCTACGGCAGGATGATGCCTGGCGCTCTTTTCTCTGAGACTTAAGTGGGAGAAGTCTTACTTGCGCTAGGCAATGTCATCTCCCACAGCACTCCTCCTCTTCAAGGTCAAAGGGGCTCTGGATAATACCTCAACTCTGTCCTCTCTGAGCATGCCGTGCCCCTGGGAGGGAGGCAGGTGGTCCACGGGAAGCAGGAACATGAAGAACTCTGGGCTTATGAATGTGAACTTCACTCTTTCTCCCCAGAGATGTGTGGCATCCTCAGGCAAACACAGATGGCGACTTGTCTTGCCATTGGCACCTGTTCCACACACCGCAGCCTATCTGTGTATAAGCATTCTGCGATTATCCTCACTAACTGCTACCTCTCCAAGGAGAGGAGAAAGGATTCTCCTGCAAGAAAGTTTATCCTCTAGCTCTGAATTCTGATATACTCATCAGACATCTCATCTATAACTTCAAACAACAACAATAATAAAAACTCCATACTATAGTTTGCTAAAAGTTTCCTAATATTTTGCTAAAATATGCATTCCTTTCTCTGCATCACTACTGATCCTATGATTTCCCGTCCTCAGAGTGAATATTACCAGGAGCTGCTGAGATGGGTCATCCTGGCTATCGGAGCCAGATGGCTTAAGTTTGGATCCAGCTCTGTCCTTGACCCCAGGCAAGTTACCTAAGCCTTTGGGATTTCCTTACCTGGGAAGTAGGGACACTAAAAGCACTTTCTTCATAAATGGTTATTAGTAGTGAATGAGTTGAGACCTGTAAAATACTTAGGACTGTGCCTGGCACACAGTGTTTGCTCTTAGTATCTTTAGAGGAATTGCCCTGCCCTGCCCCTCAATAGCCCCACATCTGGTAGGATTCTCAGCTGAGATCTTGCAGAAGGGCTGGAGTTTCTGCTCCATCAGTTAAGCAGCTAAGTAGCTAAGCTGATGAGTCTCCTAACAAGTTGTAACAATAACATGCTGACAAGTTAATATGACTGCACCCTGGCTGGGGGAGGAATTCACCCAGGAGCAGAAACAAGGGCATAGTTTGGGCCATTAATCACGCTCATCTTTCTTTTCTCAGAACATTCAATTTGAGCAAACTCAGAAATTCCGTACTTATAAATTATAAGGGCTGTGTCCATGTATATCCCTATCACTCTGAAACACATTATGATGTAAGGCTATAATGCACTAATAAAAGTATATTAATAAGTGTAGTATGTATTAAGTATAATAAAAATATATTAAAATAAAATTATTTTTAAAAAGCCAAGACATGAGAAACAAAGCAGGAAGATTTTTCTGCAATAAAATATACTAAGATATAATCGATAAATAAATATCACTTATAAACCTTGGTTAGATTCTGATATAAAAGAAAAAGTTAAAAAGTAATAAATTTTATTACTTTTTAAATATTAATATTATTTATTAAGAATTAAGAAATTTAAATTTAAAATAGATATTTGGGAGCTATTGTTAATTTTCTTAGATATGATCAATTAATGTAGTTTTATAGAAAAAATATTTTTATTTTGAAGTTGTGCATGTTAAACTATGGTAAAAAATAACATCTGCAATTTAACTTCATAAGATTCAATAATAATGTAAGAAAGTATAAATAAGCATTATATATAATTCATGGTGTGTGTATGCATAGTGACCCATAGTGCATATACATACACACATATAACCATATGCATACACATATGCATAGTCAGGTACTCATAACTTGAATCTACGTGGTACATGTAGTGATGTTTATCATACTAATTTTCCAATTTTTCTGTTTGTTTTAAAGCCTTTTATAATAAAAAGGTAAGGGGAGAAGAAAATTTTAAGAGGATAGCTGGCCAAAATGGTGTACTGCTGCCAGTGGAAGCCACAGGGTTCAATTAAGCAGCTCTGCACACACACCCATGGTACCCTCAATTTCCAGATTATTAAATGAGGGCACAGTCCTTGACACACCTTTCATAAAGAGCCAAACAAGATGAGCTTCCCACAAGCCCTGGCAGGTCTTCTCTGCTTGTCATGCAAAAGAAGAAACTCAGGCCATGGTTTTTAAAGTTGGAACTGGAGAACACTCTAAATATTGTAAGCTTGTTGGGCTCTTGACATCGTCAGAAGACCAGGATGAGATTTCTCAGTAGATACGCCACAATCATCAGCCAGGGTCTGAGCATGAGAATTATGTCCTTCTTTATTACCCAAAGTCATCCAGACAGGCTTCTCGTAAACAGTCCTAGCCTAGGACCTAAAAGGAGGCAAGGAGATGATTCTGTATGTTGAGAGGAAGAGGAGCAGGTGGGACAGACGCTAGATAGGGGATCAAAGCTGTCCCTGTGATAAGGATAAGAGATTGATTAATCACTTAGAATGATAAGGAGTGTTGCTCAGTGGCAGAGTGTTTGTTTAGCATGCACAAAGCCCTGGACTGAATTCTCAATAACACTCTCTCTTCCCTCAGAATGGATTAGAAAAAAAGCCCATATAAAAGATCTAAAACTATAAAACCCTTGGAAGACAGCTCAGGCAAGAGTTTTCTAACATTAGATTTGACAATAATTTTGGGTATGACCTACTTCAAAGGCACACACACGCAAAATAGAGATACTGGACAGCATCTAAAAAACACTGTCAAGGTAAAAAGTCAAACTAAGGAATGGAAGAAAAATATTTAAAATATATCTGATGAAGGATTAATATCCAGAATATATCAAGAATTCCTAAACATACAGCACAAAATAAAAATTTCAATTCAAAATTAGGCAAATTATTCAAACAGGTAGTTCTCCAAAGAATATAAACAATATAAATAGATGACATGGATTAACCTCGAAGATATTATGCTAAGTGAAATAAGCTAGACTCAAAGAGACAAGCGCTATATGATTCTACTTAGGTGTGGTACTTAGAGCTGGGCATGGTGGTGCCCGCCTGTAATCCCAGTACTTGGAAGGCTGAGAAAGGAGGATCATAGGCTTCCGCCCAGCCTCAACTACTTAGTGAAGTCCTCTGAAATGACTAATAAGTGCATGAAAAGGTAGCCAACATCACTACTCATCGAGGAAATGCAAATCAAAACTGTAGTAAGATACCACCTCCCGCCTATTAGGATGGCTAGTATTAGCAAAAATCCAGAAAATATAACAAATATCAGTGAGGATATGGAGTGATTGGAACCCTGTTGTACTTTTGGTGAGAATGTAAACTGGTGCCACTATTGGGGAAAACATGGTTGTTCCTAAAAACATAAAAATTGAACTACCATATGATGCAGTGATTCTACTTCTGAGTATCCACCCCTCCTCCCCAAATTGAAAGCAGAGCCTGAAAAAGATGTCTGTACATCCATGTTCATAATAGCGTTACTCACAATAGGTAACTCAAGTTTCCATCCACAGATAAACAAATATCCAGGACGTGTCACACACACACACACACACACACACACACACACACACACACACCCCAGTATTATTCAGCTTTAGAGAAGGAAATTCTGACAGATGACATGGATTAACCTCGAAGATATTATGCTAAGTGAAATAAGCTAGACTCAAAGAGACAAGCGCTATATGATTCTACTTAGGTGTGGTACTTAGGGCCGGGCATGGTGGTGCCTGCCTGTAATCTGTATTTACCAGTAATTCGTATTTACCAGTACTTGGAAGGCTGAGATAGGAGGATCATAGGTTTCCGCCCAGCCTCAGCTACTTAGTGAAGTCCTCTGCAACTTAGTGAGATGCTGTTTTGAAATAAAAATAAAATAGAGCTGGGATGTGGCTCAAAGGTAGAATGCTCCTGGGTTCAATCTCTAGTATCATAAAAACAAGGGGGCACTTAGGTAGTTAAAATTATAGAGAAAGGAAGTAGAATGGTGGTTGACAGTGGTTTGTGAGAAGGAGGAAATGAGAAATGACTGCTTAATGTGTATGGAGTTTCAGGGATTTTTGTTTATTTGTTTTGGTACCAGGGGTTGGACCCAGGGGAGTTCAACTTCCAAGCTACGCCTGTGATATCATACAAAATATTCCTTTTTTTTTTTTGGTGGTAGTGGGACTGAACCCAGGAGCTTTCTATCTCTGAGCTACATTCCCAACCCTTTATTTTTATTTTTTATTTTTTTTGTGGTACTGGGGATGGAACCTAGGAGCATTCTACCTCCAAGTGACACCCCCAGCCTTGATTTTTTTTATTCTTTGTTTTGAAACAGGGTCTCACTGAGTTGCAAAGGGCCTCACTAAGTAGCTGAGGCTGTCTGCGAACCACGATCCTCTGGTGTCAGCCTTTCAAATACTGGGATTACAAGTGTGTATCACCATGCCTGGCTCATTATTTTATGTTTTAAACAGCGTTTTACTAAGTCACAGAAGGCCTCGCTAAGTTGCTGAGACTGGCTGATATCATACAAAATATTCCCATGATTCTCCTGGGAGAATCAAACCCATGATTTTCCTGTCTCAGCCTCCCAAGTACTGGTATTTACAAGCATGTGCCACTACGCCCAACTTTTATTTTTATTTTGAAACAGGGTTTCACATAAGTTGCTGAGCCTGGCCTTGAACCTGCAGTTCTCCTGTCTCAGCCTCCCAGGTATTGGGATTACAGGTGTGTGCCACCTTCCCCAGCTTAGAGATTCACTTTTACAAGATGAAAAGAGTTCTGGAGATTGGTGGTGGTGATGGTTGGACATTATGTATGTATTTGATACCACCGTACTGTGCACACACACACAAAGATGGTTAAAATGGCAACTTTTACGCTACGCATATTAAAAAAAATTAAGTAAAAAACCATATGGCTGTATTTAATTTAAACATCAGACAGGGTATATGCTTGCCCTTACAATGCCCCCTTGTTATAAATACATATTCTTGGGCTCTGCAAAGGGAGGAATAAGTAATTCGTATTTACAGAAACTAACTTGATTCTCCTTTTCATGCAAAACAAAACTCTGAGGTAAAAGTAGTAAAAAGAAATTAAGGATGTTCCCAGTTAATTTATTTCCTGTTGCGTTATAAAGTAAGTAGATACACAGAGGAACAGATAGATTTCTTATTTGTTTTCTTTTTTTTTTTCATATGGAAAATGTGCTCCATCAGGGTACTCTCTTGGGTTCTACAGTGTTGCCTTAGCTGGGCTTATTTATTTTGTTTGAAACTGGGAATTGAAGCCAGGGGCATTCTTCCGTGGAGCGACACCCCTGACCCTAAAGCTAACCCTACTTTATTTCTTATTTTGAAACAGGATCTCACTAAGTTGCTGAGGCTAGCTTTGAACTTTGTAATCTTCTTGTCTCGGGCTCCCAACTATTAGGGTTTACAGGTGTGTGCCACCATGCTCACCTGTGGGTCACTTTTTGATCAGATCTTTGAAGAAATGGGTATATCTTCTCTGGTCCTTGTCCTTCTCACTGGCTGGCATATGGACATGGTGGTTGGAAATGGGACAGCATTTTAAACCCTGGTGGTCTGTTGAGGTGTCAGAGTAACAAGACAGAAGAAACCTGGGTCCCTGAAACTGAAGCAAGCTTCCATCAAAGCCCTGGGGTGTGTATGCCAGTACTCCACCCCCAAGAAGGAAGTCTTTACAATTAAGTGCTCATTGTGTGCATGCCAGCTGGTTCAACTCTTGCTTTTAGATAAAGAAACTAAGATCAGAGAGATTAAAATACATGTCCAGGGTCGCAGATCTACCTCCTCTGAAACCTGAACATTATAACTATAGCCGAGCTTGGTGGCACAGGCCTGTAATCCCAGTAATTGGGAGGCTGAGATAAGAGGATCAAAGGTTCAAGGCCAGCCTCAGCAACTTAGCAAGGCCCTCTGCAATTTAGTGAGACCCTGTTTCAAAATAAAAAAATAAAATAGGACTGGAGGTGTGGCTCAAAGGTAGACTGCCCCTGGGTTCAATCCCCAGTATATTTCTCTCTCTCTCTCTCTCTCTCTCTCTCTCTCTCTCTCTCTCACACACACACACACACACACACACACACGCTGTTAAGAGTGTCCAATGATCTTATGCCATACCCAGAGCCTCCAAGCAGCATTATTCACATTCACATAGCAGGGGTAATAATCCAATTTAATGCTACGAACACCATCATTTCAAGTTTCTTAGGATGATCAACGTGTCTTGTTAGTAGAGATTCTTTAACCGAGTGTAGATTGCCTGGGTCCAGAGCTAATGGGAAATCCTGAATATTTTAGCCAAAGAAACAGTGTAACCATGAGAGTCTTGAAGGAAGATACTCCCTCCAGTCCGCAGGAAGCAGAGCAGTGAGCTGTCCCACAGCTGTACGTCCTTCTGAGAAGCAACAGTGACCCTCCAGACGCGCCTGGAATTCGGCTCCAATGGTTTAAGCCAGCAGCTCGCAGCACGCATCATGAAACCGCAGCCTTACTTAACTGGGACCAAGTCCACCCAGGCGGCACATTTGCTTTCAGTTAACGTTTTCATAAGAATGGAGGAGAAAGATCCTTCGCAATTCGCCAAGTCCCTGGTGTCCTCATCTACTGCTGTCAAATGACATTCAACAGGAATTAGGCGGTTCTTGCATCCTCTGTGCCTCGGCTGCTGTAAGTTGTGAAATGGCTTGGAACTGTTTCTGAGAGCAAAAGCCTTTTCTCCTTATTGGTTTATGCGTTGGATGCACTTTATGGAAAACCAGAATCCCTCCTCTCCTTCGGAACATACATGGGCAGCATACTGCTTAGGTTCTACTCAGGGCTTCCTGCCGAGGGCTAAGCCCCAGCATCACAGCTAAAGCCACTGGCTGCGTCTTCCCCAGCGCTCCCAACAGCCTCCGGAGGCCCGTTTACAGCAGACGGCTGGTATGAATGGGCTCCCTTTCCTGCGAACTGTCCTCTGGGTGCTACCAGCTCTCAGAATCTGCAATGCCAGTTACTGTGTTAGAGCTGGTGGCCCACGCGAGGTTTAAAAACTGTCCAGCCTCCCTGTGGCCTCCACATTGCCTGAGCTTTAACATCACAAGTCCCCCATCCATCCTCTCCAGACTCAGCACCCCCCGCCCCTCCCCAACTACCCCATCCATCCTCTACCTCAGGGACTTCCCCACCGGCCCTCCCGCACCCCTCTCCCTACGTACCCACCCTGCTCCCCGTCTCCTCTGAGGTGTCCTGGTGGCCCGCTGTATCTCCACTCCACGTGAAAATGATTGGCCCTTGTTCTCTCCTACCTCCACAGCACCATCTCTTAATTATTTTCCACATTTCTTTACATTTTCTCAGTCCCTGCTAAGTTGTGAGTGGGAGGAATCGTGTCCTAACATTATTCTCAATACCTGGGATGGCTTTTGGTCCCCCGGGAAGATGTTCAATGTTATGTTTACTGAATGACTCGGGGGAATAAAAGAAAACAAAAAGAATCCTAAAATGTACACTCTTGAGCACTAAAAAAAAACAACTCAAGTAAATGTGTATAAATCATGATTTATAATAGCGTCTGTTTGGTCCATCTTTTATGTCAATAAAGAAAGAACAAAAGCAGGGCTGAGAGTGTTGCTCAGTGGTAGAGCGCTTGTTTAGCAACTGTGAGGCCCTGGGCTCCAACCCCAGGACCTCCAGGAGGGGGAGGAGGGGAGGGGGAGGGGGAGCAGCTGAGTGAGTGCCCACACCTGGATATTGCACAGATGAAATGGCAGACTTGCCTCTCAGCTCTACACCTTCTGCCTCTTCACTCCAAACTCCACCTTATTCCAAGGTAATTCTCAGGCAACAGCTGGCAAGGAGCATCCAGCCCTCCAAGCTTTTCTTTTCCTTTTCTAAATTGGTTCGAATGGAGATGAAAATACCCAAGGCACCTGTCTTGCAAAGCTGAGGCTGCAGTGAGTGCCGTGAACTACACGAAGACACATGAATGAAAGACGCTACTATCACGTATAAATATGTATGGATGTGTGCGGGAACATGCGTGTATACATGCACGTATATGTGTATACATACACATAATCCAGGGACATTTTGCTTTGGTGCTACCCCCAGCCCATTTTATTATTTATTATTATTTTTTTATTTTGAGACAGGGACTTGCTAGGTTGCTGAGGCTGGTCTCAAACCTGTGATCCTCCAGTCTTGGTCTCTCAAGTGCTGGAATTACAGGTGTGCATAGAAGGGGAAGAAGAAAACTTTAGGGTGGTGACTCTGGGCTTGACGACTGTGTCAGGGATTCAAAGAAAGCCCAGAGACTCAGCAAGGCCCTGGCGAATGCTCCCCGAAGGGCTCCCACCCCTCTCGGTCTGACTGAGCTGCAGCGTGACTCTATCCTGCCCACCAATGCCAGTGTCTAAATGTTATGGACAAAGCACAAGCCCAGAGACGGCAGAGAAAGAGACGCACCTTGGAACAGGGACATGTTGCTAACACAAGACCGTGCTCACCGTGGACTGGACAGCAGGGCCCTGCGCGCTGCCTGGACTCACTCTCTCTAGCTTTACTTGCTTTTAGTGACTTCCACTTATCACCAATTTTAGAGGTCACCTGGATAAGCACCGTCTCCCATGGGCCTCTGGATACACCTCAGAGGTATGGGCGCTCAGTAGGACTGAGTTGTTTTTCAGGAATTTGGAGGTAGCCTTGTCTAGTTCAAACCAGTTAAACCCACTGACCCCTTCCCCAGAGCCAGCGCAAGTATCCAAAGGATGATGACCTTTGACATCAGAGGGCCCCAAACTCTACCCGCAGGTCAGGCTGGCGCCGCCATTTTCTGAACATGTGTGCGTATGAATAGCCACAAAGTTTGATTACATGCGCTGATTCCTTCCTCCCTTCTTCCTTCCAATCACCGCGCCCCATGCCGCAGACCACCCTGCCACTTTGGCCGGTAAACGCCTCTACGGCCCATCTCAGGAGGTCAGATGGAGGTTGGTGCTTTTCTGGTCCACATTTCTCTACTCCAGCCAGCTGGCTCACTGTTGGGTATTTGCTGTGTGACTCTCACTTTAGGGGTGGGTAACAGCTCTTTTATTTATTTATTTTGCAGTACTGGGGATGGAACCCAGGGGCATTCTACCTCTGAGCTACACCCCCAGCCCTATTTTTTTAGTCTTTTTTGTTTTTGAAACAGGGTCTCGCTGAGTTGTGAAGAGCCTCGCTTAGCTGAGGCTGTCCGCAGACCATGATCCTCTGGTCTCCGCCTTCTGAATGCTGGGACTACAAGTATGTACCACCACACCCAGCTCAGCCAAGAACCAGGGATATTTGTCATTTGATAAGGCATAGCCGAATTGGTCTCTTTTCTTGAAATGAGAATCACAGGGTGATTTTACTTTTTGGCATAAAAGAACCAATAGTAGGAAAAAATCATGGTGGAATACTTCTTGTTGACATCTCTTAGGAAGCATTATTCCTTAGCACACAGCCTGGTTAAGTCTTGGCTCTACAGGAAGCATAAAAAGCCAGAGATCACCTCCCTTTGCATATTTAGAGATTGTGTTTACTCATTCATCCCACAAATATTTACTGAGTGCTTATGACCTGCTAGGGCAATAAGCCAGGCAGGGAGAGGGAGAAGAGCCATTACAGCTAGAGTGGCCTATAGCCAATAGGACTTTGATGACAACTTCGATAAGAGATACAAAGGAGGAGTGCAGGGTTCCAGTGCCAAGAAGAGATCTGCAGGGAAGAGGGAATGGCAGGAGGGGCCTCTAGGTGGGAGGGCACGTGGCCAGAGCTGAGCCAGAGGAGCCCAGAGTAGGTGAGGGTCACCTGTTCAGAGCAATGGAAGCCCCGTGGGAAGGGCTTCCTGCAGACCACTGGCGTGACCAGCTGTGTAGTGAACAGAATCAAAAGCTGACTTTAGCGTCGAGGGGGGCAGGGGTGAAGGGGTCACCACAGCCGCATGACTACTCCATTTTACAGAAGACAGGGACCCTCAAACGGCGAATTACATGGGCAGGATCACAGAGATAATGGTGGGGTCTCAGTGTGCTAACTGTTGGCCCAGTGTTTTTTTTTTTGTTGTTCTTGTTTTTTCCAATATAACTGTGAGCGGGGTGTTGTGGTGCACACCTATAATCCCAGTACTTGTGAAGCTGAGACAGAAGGATCTCAGGTTCGAGGACAATCTGTTTCAAAGTAAAAAATAAAAAGCACTGGGGTGTAGCTCAGAGGTAGAATGACCCTGGGTTCAACCCACAGTAAACAAACAAACAAAAGACCATGACCGTGAAGTTGTGGTATTAGCTCTCCCTGGCTTCCACTCACACAGTCAGAGACCCGCTTCTGCACTCTCACCACTTTGCACTTAATGATTCTAGTCATATCAGCAATCATTTAGAACTTGTCACATGCTGGGCAACCTATTAATTGCATCTCCTACTTAATCTTTCTTTACCACAGTCATGGAAGGTGGGTAATACTTTTACTGCCTTGTATTTGAAAATATTGAGGCTTAGATTTTATTTTATTTATTTATTTATTGGTGTGGTACTGGGATTGAACCCAAAGGCATTCTACCTCTGAGCTGCAACTCAGAGGTAGAATAATAACTTTCACTATTATTTTTATTTTTTAAATTTTGAAACAGGCTCTCACTAAGTTGCTAGGGGCCTCACTAAGTTGAGTCAAGCTTCGAAACAGATCCTCCTGTCTCAGCCCCCAAGTAATGGTATTACAGGTGTGCATCACCACGGCCAGGTAGAAATATTTTTTTGAATAGCCCGAAGGTCACACAGACGTTGAGTGTGGGTCAGGATCCAGAGCTGTTTCCCTCTGACTAGAACTCTGCTGCCATGACTCTAGAGTTCCATCATTATCAAATGCTAAATCCTGGATTCCTGAGAGAAATGAGAATGAGAACTTACTTTCTCCAAATTAAAATATATTATATATATATAATATATATTACTTTCTCCAAATTAAAATGTGTATATGTAATATATACCTACATAAAACTGTCAGAAGAGTTAATTCAAACAATCAGATATACATATACTATGTTAATTATATATCAAATATATATTATACCCTGTGGTTATAGCCATAACCACATAGTTATAACCACATAACCACATAGTTGTAACTATTTAGCCATGGCCATGACCACAGAGAACATTGACAATCAAGAAAATTCAGAAGAAGTTTGTATTCATTTGCTTCTTTATTTTTGGTACTGGGGACTGAGTCCAGAGGCATTCTACCTCCAAGATACAACCTCATCTCTTTTGAATTTTCAATTTTGAAACAGGGTCTCTCTAAATTGCTGAGGATGGCCCTGAACCTGTGATCCTCCCGTCTTAAATATGCTCAGTACTGGAATTACAGGCGTGTGCCACTGGGCCAGCGAAAATTTTTATTTTTGAACCACTCCACTAATGGCACAAAATCTTAACACTGCTTCTCCAAACTCTTGTAGGAAACAAACACTGGCTGCAATCTGTGACGGGCACAGGGTAAAAACGTCCCCTTAGAAGGTCTGATCTGAACCTCAACTGCGGGATGTGCCTACATTACCGATTCTTGAAAGCTGAGGACAGTAGGGCAAAAATGCGATCAGCTTGACTGACCCGCTCTTGGCTCCCACCCCAAACATGTGGAAAAGGAACTTATAGTCAGAGTAAACATGGCAGACACTCCCACAACTGGAGAGAAATATATGCAAATATAAATAAAAAAAACCAACTGGGCTTAATGAAAAAAAGTTACGAAGCAGTAAAGAAAAAGAAAAAAATTAGAAGGATCTTAGATGCAATTATAACTCCCCTGGAATGAATCTTACACATTATGCCAAAAAATATTCAGAAAACAGCTGTTATTCATTTGTAGGGAAATAGAAATATTCCCATTAAGAACAGGAACAGACCTGAATGCGCTCCCTCTCCACCAGGAAAAAGAAGGTCATCACTGCCTACCATCAACACTGAAACCAATCCTGCAGAAAAGCGGGTTTGTGAATACGAAATAGACTCAAGAAATGTATATGAGGGTTGGAAGTAATCAGAAGGTGAGAGCAGATGGCCGACGTAGGAAATAGCGCGTGGAGAGACCTTGCCAGCCACGGGAGGCCGAGGAACAAGGGACAGAGAGTCAGATTCCCAGAACCTAATGCCAAAGCTAAATACAAAAGGAGCTGCGTCTGTGTTACACTTGTGAGCAGAAAAACACACAATGGCGAACAAAAGCCTTCTGAAGTCTAAAACCAGATCATTTTCAATCAGGTGAAAATTAGTTATCATTTCAGCTTTCCCCACTGTCGAAACTGCAGAAAAAATGGGAGATTGGGAGGATACGGACTGGGGGAGGGATAAAACCTATGTGCTCGAAGATGTTTCTCTGTGTACCACTGTTACCCCAGTACCATTTCTACACAAGTTGGAGACTGTTGCCCCAGATCAAAGAGACAGTAAAGGGGGAATCTCTCATACTGAACATGAACAGTGTTTGGCTAAGCATGAAATCAATTTTCCATTTGGCAATAAGTAAGCATGACCATCAGTTCAGAAAAGCATAGTTGCTGGTGATAAAAGCCATATGATAGTTCTAAGCATTGAACATGATGGATTCTAATAGCTGATCAAATTGCTCTCAGTACTTGGGAGGCTGAGGCAGGATGATTGTAGGTTTAAGACCAGCCTCAGCAAATTACTGAGACTCTCAGCAACCTAGCAAGACTCTGCTTCAAAATAAAAAATAAAAAGGGCTCAGAGGTCGCTGGGCGCGGTGGTGCACGCTTGTAATCCCAGAGCTTTGGAGGTGGAGACAGGAGGATCGTGCAGGTTTGAAGCCAGCCTCTCTGGTTTATGAAACCCTGTTTCCAAATAAAATATAAAAAATAGGTCTGGTAGTGTAGCCCGGAGGTAGAAGGGTTCTATCCCCAGTACCACCACCACCAATAAAATAAAATAAAATAAAATAAATGAATAAATAAAAGAAAGGCTCAAAGGTCAAATTCCCCTGGGTTTAATCTCCAGTGCCATAAATATATATATATTTTTATTATATGTACATATACACACACACTAAAGTATAGGCAAGGAAGACAGTGAAAAATGAAGACATAGCAAAATTTATATAATCTTAAAGTTACTTTGTCCAAAGAGGTAGGTGCCATCATCATCATTATCATCATCAGTGACATCATCACCAACATCATCATCACCACCACCACCACCACCATCATCATCATCATCATTATGATGGGTTTCCATCAATGTCATCACTATAGTCATCAAAGCTGTCACAAATACAACCTTTATTAAGTGGCAGGCACCACTCTTGAGTATTTTAATCCTCAAAATAAGTCTATGTGGTAGGTTCCATTTCACAGGTAAGGAAACTGAGTCCCAGAATTATAGAGTTACTCATCTAAGACCCCGGGCTAAGTAAGTGGGATTATACGATCCAGCTCTTAACTGCCTCCCTCTCCTCCCTCTCTATGGCTAGTGGTGACCAGATGAACAGGGCACCTATGGGATATGCCTTTAAAAAAAAGAACACTATTATATTTGTTTTTATTTTGTATTGCTGGAGTTAAATCCAGGGTCTTGTGCATATTAAGAAAGTGTTCTGCTACTGAGCCATACCCCCAGCCCACTATTATATTTAAAGGAATAAGGGAATAATAATTACATGGAAACTACTATTAAAAAAGGACCTATTAAGTGCCAACATTGCATTAAGTGGTTCACATCAGTTCCTTTAATTTTTTTTTTTTTTTTTTTTTGGTACTGGGGATTGAACCCAGGGGCATTCTACCTTCAAACTACGCCCCCAGCCCTATTTTGTATTCTTTTTTTATTTTTATTTTTTTGGTGGTACTGGGGTTCCTGGAAGCCCTTCTACCTCCGGGGTATACTCCCAGACCTATTTTTACATTTTTATTTGGAAACAGGGTCTCCTAAGCCAGCGCATGTGGCTGGCTTCGAACCTGCGCGATCCTCCTGTCTCTGCCTCCCAAGCGTGGGGATTACAAGCCTGCACCACCACGCCCGGCTGTATTCTTTATTTTAAAGCAGGGTCTCAGTAAGTTGCAGACGGCCTCACTAATTAGCTGAGGCTGGCTGCGAACCTGTGATCCTCCTGTCTAAGCCTCCCAAGTACTGGGGTTACAAGCATGTACCAGCACGCCTGGCTTCCATTCCATTAATTCTAACAGCAATGCAGGATGTTGTAAAGGCAAAAAATGTGAAGGTACAGATATTGTAAAGATAGTACAGGCATTAGATTCTTGTAGAAGGTCATCTAGCTAGTAAGTTGCAGATCCAGGATTTGAACCTGGGTACAGAGAAGATGTTTACATTCTGAATGGCGTTAAAAGAATATCAGCCTCCCTCCTCCATCCCTTCCTTTTCTTCCTTCCTTCCTTCTTTCTTTCATTATAATCTACCTTTATTCTTCCTTCCTTTCTTTCATTACATTCTACCCCAGCCCTATATTATTTTGAAACGGGGCCTAAGTTGCTGAGGTTGGCCTTGAACCTGTAATCCTACAGTCTCAGCTTCCCAAGTACTGGGATCCTAGGCGTGTGCCACCACGCCCAGCTTGACTTTATTTTTTAAAAGGCAACAGTGATGGCAGATGCCCCTGCGTGCCCCAGTTCTGAGCGGTTACCACTCCTCCCTTCTTTCTGTCCCTTTTCCCCCTGCTCACCTCCCTCCCTCCTGACCGCCTGGCTCTTTCCACCCTATTGGCTGCTCTGTCTTCGCCCGCCCCCTTACTGCTCCCTGCTCCTAACTTTGGGCTAGTATTTCTCTTGTCGTCTCTGATGATGATGATGGATTGCTATACATCTCCAGATTTCCGTCCTGATACATATATACATGTACACAAAGTCGACGTACGTAACTGCCTATTAAGAACACTCAGACCACCAGGCTCTGTGGTGCATGCCCGTAATCCTAGGTACCCGGGAGGCTGAGGCAAAAGGATTGCAAATTTGAGGGCAGCCCAGGCAACTTAGTGAGATGGTGTTTCAGCATAAATAAATAAATAAATGAACAGGGCTGGGGATGTAGCTCAGTAGGCAGAGTGAACCACAAAATAACAAATAAAATAGGAATAGAAAGAAATCTTAACAGAGGATTATTAAATTAGGTACCAACACATTTCAAAGAATTAGTACTCAGATCATGTAAAAAATAAAATGGCCTTGAGGTATCATTTTTATCTGTAATTAAACCGGAGTTTTTTGTTTTTCTTTTTTAAATAAAACACTCATTTTAGTGTTGAAATTGGCAGTCTCCATACGCTGCTGGGCGGAAGGTACTAGGGATATATATCAAAAACAGTATAATTATAACCATCGGCCCAGTGGTGCCACTCCTGGAAACTTATCTAAAGATATAAATTAACAAGAAAATGGCTGCATTTGGAGATAGGCTTACAAATGCATTATGTACCATATAATAATGAAAAACAGGAAATAGACTGGTATCCAGCCGC
This sequence comes from Muscardinus avellanarius, assembly GCF_963383645.1. NCBI lineage: Eukaryota > Metazoa > Chordata > Mammalia > Rodentia > Gliridae > Muscardinus > Muscardinus avellanarius. The sequence continues at coordinate 103,184,052 of NC_137793.1, forward strand.
AGGATAAAAGCTAAGGAAAATCAATTGAAGTACTTTTTATACATCCATTAAAACTTAACACAATGACCATAAAGGAAAATGGAAAATGATATAAGGCTAAGAAAAAGCGGAAATGCAAGGCTGATGCGGGCTATGGCTGCAGCTCTGTAGAGTGTTACTTGTATCTGATCAAAGACGGAAAGTCTGTCACAAGAAAGGAAAATAAAACGAGGATAGGGTTAGGATGCGGTTGCTAGGATATGAAGTGAGACACAGGTTCGATACACTGGTTCCACATTTTATTAAGCTCTATTATCTCAGGCCAGAAGCTCAACTTCTCTGAATTTAGCTTATTCACTGAAAAATGAAAAAAATGGCATTTCTATTCCTTAACACATTTCATGAAATTATTACATGTAAAAAACATGTATAAAACACTTATGTACTGGACACAGTTCTAAGCACTTCACAAACATTAACTAACGATTACATAATGTTAAATCAGCCAGGTGTGGTGGTACAACCCTGAAATCCCAGTTCTTAGGGAGGCTTAGACTAGAGGATTGTAGGTAGCATAGTGAGACCCTGTTTCAAAATAAAATATAAGAACTGGGCGTGTAGCTCAGAGGTAGAATGCCTTGGGTCCGATCCCCAGCACCAAAGAAAACAACAACAACAACAACAACAACAACAACAACAACAACAACAAAAACAATTTAAATTATCAAAACATTTTAAGAAGATGCACAGAGAGATTCTGTAATTCCAAGCGACCATAGCAGGTTTATAACTTTGGACAACTTCGCAATGTCCACAAGATGTGTAACAGCTGTAGCAACTCGCCAATATTTATCCACACCATGTGGTAAGCATTGTGCTATGGGTCTCCTAGAATTATCCTGTATAGCCTTTACAACAATCTGATTACAAAGATACTGTAATTGTGTCCTTTGGAAGCTCAGCCTCCTAGAGGTCAGTACCACACTGGTAAGAAAGAAAGTGCAGATCTGAACTGGGTCTGCGAGCTCCCAGCCAGGGGCTTCGCCACTGTAACGGGGTGTCCAGATCTGTGAGGATGTGGATAAAGTCCTTGAGCTTCCTACCCGCAACGACACCCTAGTTGGTGCGTATCTGGGAGAGTTCTGAGCGGCCATCGTGACCCTCTAAGCCCTTGGTCTCTGCTCCTTCTATTTCTTACCTACTTTCTTCAAAACTGCTTCTTCAAGGCTCCACCACCTCTCAGTACCTCCTGAGACACCCCTGACTGTTCCCGTCCCGGTGCTCAGGACAGTCATCTGTATTTCTAAGTCAGCATTACCATCTCTAATTCCTCTTTACCAGCTTGTTCCTTCCAGACCACGAGTCTCACACAGTCTTTATGCTGCTGTTTCCTTGGCTGTACATGGAAAGGACCCAGCAATCACTTGTTGAATGAAGAACGCCTCCGGTCTGGAAGACAGAGCTCCCGGAACCCCTGCTCAGCACTGGGCATCATTTGTTTTGTGCCAAAAAGATGTATCAGGATCCAACAGCGAGGACGAAGGTAGTTGAGTAAAATGAGAACCTCAAGGAGCCCCGTTCCAACAGGACTTCCTTGACGTGCTAAGTTACATTAGGTGTGCACAGACTGCGTGCTTACCCATCACTATTGACATACTCCACAACCGGCGCTAACTGCTCACTGGCTTGCCTTCTACAGAGGGAGCTCCTTGGGGACAGGACCCTGGTGTTCTTCATAACACGCGAAACCAAGCACAGAAACTGGCATGTACCTGGTGATTAACGGACACTTGTTCTGTGAGCAGATGAATGAATGGATGGATGAGTGAATGAATGAAGTTGAGACATTTTCTTTCCCCAGATTCTTCTTTACTTTCTCCCCAGCACTGAGGCTGGAACGCAGGGGCCTTCTACCTCTGAGCTGCACTTCCAGCCCTACTTCATTTTTTATTTTGAAACAAGGTCTCACTAAGTTGTTGAGGACCTTGCTAAATTGCAGAAGCTAACCTCAAACCTGCAAACCTCCTGTCACAGCCTCCCAAGTATTAAGATTCCAGGCATGCACCCCTGTGCCTGGCGCTTTCCTAGGTTCTCAGTGGGAGCTTTCAGCTTGCAGAATGCCCTGCCATGCTGAGAGACCTCAGCTTCATGGCACGCCTTGAAATCCAATTGACAGTTTAAAAGGTTCAACTACTGCGTCCTTTATGTTAACTCTTTCTGTACTCTCCACAGTGGGTGGGAAATCGCCAAGACGTTTGACCCCATAAGAAATTTTTTTTCCACTATAAAAACAGAATGTTTACTTTTGGTAAAATGAAAGGATTTTTTTTTGTTTGTTTGTTTTGTTTAAGCTGTTTTAGCAAACACACCAAAGTAAAAAGATTGATTTGCTGGGGCATGTTCTTTCCCTCTTTATCCTCAGATAGGTTCAGTGCTGAGGAACTATTATTAGAAAGCCCAGTTGATGAAGATTTCTTCAAAAAGGGAGATAAGATGTGGGCTGCTCTTGTGTTCAAAGCGAATTTTAATTACACAGGCTACTGGGGTTACTGAGATATGCCAAACATTTAGCTAATTAGCGGGCTCTCGAGACAAGAGGGCCGCCCAGAGATAGACACAGTTTTCCCTCACTAATGAGTGCTGACAAATTCTAGCTGAATACGTATTCGCACTCTCACTAAAAATTCACCGAATTTGTCCTTTCTCAAATTCCAACAACATGAACAAATGTAAACTTGAAAGTGAGAGGTTAGGACTGGGGAATCTCTAACTTTTAACACAATAATCCAACGCTGACCACCATTTTGGGACACTCAGTAAAAATTAGTAATATTTATTATGATACTATGTATGTATGTGTGTATGTATGTATGTATACTGGGGATTAAGCCCAGAGGCATTCTACCTCTGAGCTATACCTCTGGCACGTTTTTTTTCTTCTTTTGGTGGTACTGGGGTTCCTGGAAGCCCTTCTACCTTAGGGCTACACTCCCAGACCTATTTTTATACTTTTTTATTTGGAAAAAGGGTCTCTTAAGCCAGCGCGGCTGGCTTCGAACCTGCGCGATCCTCCTGTCTCCGCCTCCTAAGCATGGGGATTACAAGCGTGCACCACCACGCCCGGCTACCTTTGGCACTTTTTATTTTCTATTTTTTGTTTTGAAATAGGACCTCTCTAGGTTTCTCAAAGTCTTGCTAAATTGCTGAGGCTGTCCTTCTACCTGCGATCCTCCTTTCTCTGCCTTTCTGGGATTACAGGTATGTACCACCGCGCCCAGCTTATCATGACACTGTACATATAATTATATCAAAAGACTTGAAATCGGAATTAATTAGGCATCTTATTTTTATTTATTTTTTATTCTTTTAAATTTTTTATTTTTTGGTGGTTCTAGGGTTCCTGGAAGCCCTTCTACCTCCGGGCTACGCTCCCAGACCTATTTTAATACATTTTTTATCTGGAAACAGGGTCTTTTTAAGCCAGCGCGGCTGGCTTCGAACCTGCGCGATCCTCCTGTCTCTGCCTCCCAAACGTGGGGATTACAAGCGTGCGCCAACACGCCCGGCTAGGCATCTTATTTTTAAAATGCCACGGATGATGTTCAACAAAATAGTAAAGCTGAGCCGGGCGTGGTGGCGTGTGCTTGTAATCCCAGCATTCGGGAGGCTGCGTCCTGAGGATCCTGGTTCAAGGACAGCCTCAGCTACTTAGTGAGGCCCTCCGCAACTCAGTGAGATCTGGTTTCAAAATAACGAATAAAAAATAGGGCTGGGGGTGTAGCTCATAGGTAGAATGCCCCTGGGTTCCATCCCCAGTACCACACACACACACAAAAAAAAGTAGAGCTGTTATTAATAAGCACTAAAGGGCCTGGAACCTTCTAGAAAGTTTAGAAGTCATATGATATAGAGAGAAATCAAGAAGTAGAAATAAAAGAAATAACCACTATCTTTATTAAGTACTCGCTGTGTGTTTTACCAAAATCACTTATTTCTCAAACAACCCAGAAGTGTAAAAATCATTTCTGTTTATAGATGAGGGGCCATGGTTCATGGATTTGGATAAGGTCATCTGGTTAGAAACAGCTTGGCGAGGTTTCCTGCCAAAGCCCAATTCTCTTAGGTTCACGGTGCATGTCAGCCTGTATCTGGGTAGGCCTGAGGAACAACATAATTGTTTCTATTCCCTGGGATTAGGTATGTTTAACTTTTGGGGTGTCTGGTGCTTAGATGTTTTACTTAGGACAGAAGTATGAAGTAATGTGTCTCTTCATTAGCTTTTCTTTTCTTTTTTTGTGAAGCCAGGGCTTCATGCTCTTGCTAGACACACGAGCTGCATCGTTCCTGCCTCTATTTTATTTGTTATTTTGAGACAGGGTCTCACTACATTGCCCAGGCTGGCCTCAAACTTTCAGTCCTCCTGTCTTAGCCTCCTGAGTCACTGGGATTACAGGTGTGGACCACTGCACCAGCTCATTAGCTTTTCTTTTAGAATAGAAATTAGATCCGAGGGCACAGTCCAGGTTTCTGAAGCCAGCGGGCTTTCTCGCAATGCATGTCCGATAAAGTGTTTTCTATGCACCAGACACTTGAACAAGTTGGTTGTGATAATAGACCGTCGTTCCTAAGAGTGGCTGCTGCAGTATTTCCCGTTGCAGTGTTCCTTTGCATGGCAACTTTGCTGCTCTACCCCCAAGAGGTGGCATCTATTTTTCCATTCCCTGGGTCTGGGCAGGACTGCTTGAACCAGGACAGTTAGAAGTGCCGCTGTCTGTAGGAAGACAGCTGTCAGGTGAGAAGTGTGACTGGCCTTACACCATGATGCTGTGTGAAGCCTGAGCCATATTGAAAAGTCACCGGGAGACCCTTGTCCCAGCTGAGCTCACAGCCAACAACACTCTAGCCCCAAGAGTGCGTCCCCTTCAACATGCAGCCCCGCTGAACTTATATCCTAATGGCAGTGCAGAGACACCCTAGCAGGGACTGTCTAGCTGACCTGGGCAATCTGCAGGAGCACGAGAAAATAAACAAGGCGCAATATTTTACAGATCAGGGCAGTTTGGTTGGTGATGGTGCTTTTCTTTCAGGGTGAAGCAACTGTTTCTTCTAAAGAAGTAATAGTAATTTTTTATTTTTCTTAATTTTTTTTTTTGTGGTACTGGGGATGGAACCCAGGGGCATTCTACCTCCAAGCGACACCTCCAGCCCTATTTTTTATTCTTTATTTTGAAACATGGTCTCACTGAGTTGCAAAGGGCCTCACTATGTAGTAGCTGAGGCTGCCCACAAACTGCGACCCTCTTACTTCAGCCTCCCAAATGCAGGGATTACAAGTGTGTGCCACCACCTCTGGCTTCAACTAGTAGTAATTTTGATGCATATATGCACATTCATGTGTGTGTGTGTGTGTCTTTGTATGTGCATATTAAAATACCACAGGTACTTAAAGTGCTGGCTAAGCTAAAGGGGAAGTCAGTAAATTCTCATATAGAAGGTTTACTTCTAAAAAAGAAAATGGAGGGATCACAAAAAGTGACCTATCTAAACATCCCGCTTATATTTTGGGCTACTTAATAAATAGAGAGGCTCTATTCCAAACTTGGCGACTTCATTCTTATCCAGTAAACAGAAAAGGGTTTTGAAAAGTGATTAGCTATCCGGGAGTTAGTTTTCCATAGACTGTCAAATAATTTTCATTTTCTGAAGCAGTGATAAAAACACGATCTAGTCCCTTGACCTGCTTCAGAATGCTTCCAGACTGATTCACATTTTATGACCGGCCTACTTCTACTCAGGCTGACAGGAGAGCTAGCTTCTCTGGCTCAGCAACGTGCATTTAAGATTCATCCTAGTTTTCCCATGACTCGGTCACTCATCCCTTGGCACCACTGAGTCATATCCCACTGTATTGATATACCACAGTTTGTCCACTTACCTACTAAAAAACTTCTTGGTTGCGTCCAGCTTTTGGTAATTATGAATAAAAAAAAACTAAGCTGAACATTTACATGAAGGTTTTATATGGTCACAGTTTTTCAAATCAATTGGGAAAATACCATAGAAACATGATTGCTGGGTGTATGGCAAGACTATATTTAGCCTTGTAAGAAAATTCCAGATCTATTTTGGTTTAGAAAAAAATTGCATTTTCTATGATATCGGGTCTAAAAACATTAATGGTTGTTGTGAGATTTGTGGCTGGTTTTATTTGTTTTTTTTATTCACTTCTATATTTCTTCAAGAATGGCCTAAGTAATTCAAGCAAGTGGTGTGTATATAAACCGGGAAAAGCTCATTTTAAGAGTACAATTAAACAACAGGAGGAAATAAAATGCACAGCTATGCGCTGTTTATTTACCTCACTGGTTGGCCGGCCCCAGGGCAGCAGAGAGTCGGTGATAAGAGCTAAATATTATCTTGTGGGGCATGGTGACGTACACCTGCAATCTCAGTACTTAGGAGGCTGAGACAGGGCGGTTGTAGGTTCAAGTCCAGCCTCAGCAACTTAGCAGGGCCCTCAGCAACTTAGGGAGACCTTGTTTCAAAAATAAAATAGGGCTGGAGGTAGGAAAACCCTGGGTTCAATCCCCAGTACCATATCAAAAACAAAACGATGTGTGTTCAAGTACACTGCGAAGCACCTGGCTACAGTGAGATGCTCCTTCTTTCTGTCTTTAGCTGCGGTTCCCTAACATTCCTTCCAGGTTTAGACTCCAAAGAACCGAAGAACCCTCGTTAGGACTCGTCAAAATCACATCAGTCCTGTGATGCTTTGTTCTAACAGTGAACCTTCTGCTTTGCTTCTGAGACCAACCTCTACCTCATACTCCAGTTCCCATCACCAGAGGCCTGTCTAATTTCCAGTCTAAGTATCTTGGACTGTAAAATTCCATAAAAGAAGTACTTGTCTAAAATTCAGCAGACTCCCAAATTCTCTGGTTACGAACAGTTTATTAGCAAAAAAAAAAAAAAAAAAAAAAATCAATTCAGTTCATTACGTTTTAGAAAATATTCTTGTCATTATTAATTGTTTCACTTTTCAAAGAAGGAAGAGATTTGGCATCTTCTATCATACAGAACACCGAATAAATAAATTAAATTAGTCCTATTATGAACATGAAACAGCCCGTTACAATGGCATCTTCATATATTATGATGTTGACAAGCTAAACAATATGTCCTCCTGCTGCCAAAGAAGATGTGTGAATTTTTTTTATGCCTTGTTATTTGCCTCTTTCTTTTCTGGGTGACAGATATAGAGATATAGCACCATTTTCAGAATTACCAAGAATCTTTTAAGGACAGAAATCATGGGGCTGGTGATTCCCGGTCCTCCATTAATGCCGAGTATTATCAGTTCACAAATAAAGTCCAAAACAAGAAATGTTGAGGCTCTTGAAAACATCACGGCTTCTTTGGATACTTTCACCTCGAAGGGATAAATTATTAATTTGGGGTGAAGTTACCTCACTGAATTTTCCAAGAGATGAGTGAAACTCAGATGCTTTGACTTTATTTTTAGCATCACAAAGACGGTAAGAGAGTCATCTGAACGATCTGCTGAAACGACACACGTCACGTTTCTGTTCTGAGCACTTTGCTAAGAGTGGCCCAGCCTTCAGGTGGCCCTCTCGGTCATCATCACTCTCCTGACTCCGCCGTTATAACTGAAAACACCCAGCTTATAATGAGATAAACAGATCCAGTATCTCAAATGGCCGTGCAGATCGTGCAGAACCTGGCCGGATGAAAGCTTCTATACACTTTCTACTTAAATACCAGGGTCCCACTCTTGGAGAAGAGGCCAGAAATGTCAAGTGTTGTTTGTGTTTGCTGTGCTTCCAACACATAAACAGGGCAAGTTTCCAGGGATAAATGAGAGGCTATTCTTTACTGGGAAGGAGGAGGTCCAGAGTAAATATGTCAGTCATGTTGAGACAGCGCCTTGTGTACAAGCAAAGCAGGTTGAAAAGCGGTCACATTTGCAACAATGCTGGGAAGAGGAAGTCATTATCAACACCCTCAATCTTTAAATTAGACCAGCAGAGGTGAGTTCTATTTATTCTGGAGTCACAAATGCTGTAAATGAGCTAAACAATGTGCCTATTGGTAAACCAGAAATCAATGTGCTGATGGAAATTAAAAAAAAAAAGCTACAACACGCTAGGTGGCGAAATAAACACTTCATGAGAATTTCCGCCCGCCCCAAAGCACTTGTTCCTCAGTCTGCATCTCCACGCTGGGCTCATCCTTCGGCTTGAAATCCCTTTCCTGACCTAATCTGCCAGCAAAAATCTGGTCCTGTCCAAGGCCCTGCTGCCAAGTCAGTCCTCTGTGAGCTTGACCCATCTCCCAGGCAGGGCCCACCATTCAGCGCTGTTCTCCCCAAAGACTTCAGGAGGACCTCTCTGAGAGGCTTCGTTAGACCTCCACCCGCAGTGTGCAGATCCATCTCCCCTGGGGTTTCCTGGAAGTTACAACTGTGCTTTGTGGGCTCTTATATTCTGTAAGTGCCATCCGACATCCTGACGGTGAGGACAGAGAACACTGCAACCCGGGTTTATTCCGGAGGTGTGTGGAACGGGGATCCTGACGCTGTTCCTCTGCACTGGGCCAGTCCAGTGTATTGGACTGGAGAGGAGAACAAGTCATTTGAAACAGGACTTCTGCTGTGTTTTGGGTGGCTATAGTGGCTGCTTCAAAGACTACCTTTGAGTGTCTGGAGATGAAGTTCAGAGGTAGAGTGCTTGTGTGAAGCTCTAGGTTCGATCCCCGGCAACACAAAATAAAACAAAACAACAACCAAAAACTTTGAGTCACTGATTTCTGTGTATGTTAAGTTCAAAACACAAACACACATACACACATACACACACACATTTTTGTGGTGCTTGGGATTGAACTTAGAGGCATTCTGCCTCTGATCTATACCCCGGCCTTTTATTACTATTATTATTGTTGTTGCTGTTATTTTGTTTTAAATACAGGGTCTCACTAGGTTACTGAGAGTCTCACTACAACCGGTTGCTGAGACTGGTCTCATACCTGCAATCCTCTGGTCTGAGCCTCCAAGTACCGGAATGACACGTGTGTACCACCACACCCAGCAAGTTAAGATATATTTTACTATCACCAATTCTTCATGGAAATGTGCTATAATAATATAGCTCTTTCTTTAAGGGAAGCAGTTGCCTGGCAGTGCTTACTTAGAATCAGAAGCATGCTGCTCCTAACTTCGTTTCTACCACAAAATACCAACAGAAATGAACCTGGGTGCCCTTTTAACTAGAAAAAACAACAACCATCAGAGTTTGTGCTGTTTTCTGTGTACAAAGCACTCTGTGTGCACTATTTTATTCTCATAACGTTCTGTTCCCGAACCAGAAACTTTACCCAGAAGGCTGATTCGACAAATCCCCTGGCTTTAGGGAATTGAACTCTACGCTTGTTCTACTCTAAAACAAATTACCACAGTGCCAGAATACTCTCTGAGACCTTGAGTGTGCTCAGCTCAAGAAACACAGATGGCTGGATGGAGAAAGGAAGTCTGAGGTCCATGCCAAGGCACCATTCTTCCTGCTTGTTCTTTCTACATACACAAACATGGCGGAAGAGAAGGGTGCTGCCTGTGACCTCCCGGCACAAGAGCCACTGTTCCTTTAAGATATTAACGTACTCAGTCCTGATGGTGTCTCTAATTACCTGGAAGAACTGCAGTCTGATTTCAACATCGTATGATGCACGAGAGAAAAGGAAAGGGGTCTTTGAGCTAGAACAGGGGCTCTCTGGAGACAAATCTAGCGCTAAAATGATATTTATGTTCGAGGAAAGGGTGCGTCATGTCTAAACCAGATACTGAGAATCACTCTCTAGCTTCACTTTTGGTTTGGGAAACTTCTCAGCACTCAACGAGTCCCCCAGACTAGGAAGCATCTCTTTAAGCCCAAAGTCCCACTCCCCCAACCCCAGCACAGCCTGAGCTGGAATCCCACCTGTGTCTGGAAGGGGGGAGATAATGCTGCACATGCGTGACCTGTTGGCTGCTGATACCAGCTTTAGTGTCATCTGGTTATTTTACCTTATTCTCCAGAGTGCGAGGAGGGCTCAAGTGGCTGGGGAAATAGGGACAATTCAAAGTCATAGTCTTTTGCATTGTTGAGTTTCTAAAAATAATTACTTGACCTTGTGTTTGAGGACAAGCATGCAAAGGTAAAGAGTCATTGCTAAGATCAGCTAAATAATCTTTAAAGAGAAAAGTCAATTTGCTATTATACTAGCTGCTCTAAGAGTCACAGGAAAAGTAAATATGGTAGTATTTGTTACAAAGAAGAGTTCAAATAGATTCTGACAGAGTTCCCAATTAGGAGAACATCTACACTGGAATGTATGTATGTATGTATGTATGTATGTATGTATGTATTTTTTTGGGGGGTACTGGGGATTAAACTCATGAGGCACTCTACTTCCAAGCTATACCTTCAGCCCTCTTTAATGAATTTATTTATTTTCCTTTTGAAGCAGGGTTTCACTAGGTTCTCAGAATCTAAATTGCTGAGGCTGGTCTTGAACCTGTAATCCTCTTGTCTTAGCCTCCCGAGTATTGGGATTACAGGATTGGGCCAACATACCCAGCAGGAATATATGTATATTACTATAACAAATATTTACTGATGATGGAAGGTTTTTGACCTCCACTCATATGTCTTATATTCCTCACAAGGAATACCTTAATATTTGTGATGCAATGACTATGGTCTTGGATACTGAGCTTTCCTACTGACCTACAGTGCTAATCAGCAGAGAATGACTGAAAATGGAGGACATTTATTTATGATAAGAAAATATCAGAATCTTACTTAAAGCTATCAAAATAGTCAAAATTGGAAATTTTTTATTGTCCCCCTTGTGGTACCGGGAACTGAACCTAGGGCCTTGCCCATTCAGTGGCAGAACTGAGCTACAATCCCCAGTCCTATTATCTTTCTTTCAGAAAATCAATTTTAAATCAAGATAAAAACCATTAAGAGTGAGGATAAGAAGCTGATTCAGGAGGGCTGCAGTTCATGGCCAGCCTCAGCTACTTAGTGAGGCCCTTTGCAACTCAGTGAGACCCTGTTTCAAAATAAAGAATAAAAAATAGGGCTGGGTTGTGTAGCTTGGAGGTAGAATGCCCTTGGGTTCCATCCTTAGTACTGAAAAAAAAAAAAAGAGTAAAGATAAAAGTCCCCTTTGGCTCCACACCCTAATCTTTCTTGTTCACTCCTTTTAAACACAATTCTCCAATAAAATTATTATTATTATTATTATTATTATTATTATTATTATTATTATTATTATTATTTTGGTGGTACTGGGTTCCTGGAAGCCCTTCTTCCAGGCCATACTCCCAGACCTATTTTTATATTTTTATTTGGAGACAGGGTCTCTTAAGCCAGTGAGCGCGGCTGGCTTCGAACCTGCGCGATCCTCCTGTCTCTGCCTCCCAAGCGCGGGGATTACAAGCGTGCGCCACCACATCTGGCTAATAAAAATAATATTACAGCAGTCAACGATGGCATTTTCTTTGCCATCTGTGCTGATATGTTATTTAATTTTCACAACTTCCCATTAAAACAGGTTCATTTATCATCTCCATTGTGCAGAGCAGGAGACTGAGCCTCACTGTGCTTATGTCTCCATAAAGCGAGGAATCCACTGCCAGCACTGTGGGATGCGTGCATCCAGGTTTTGTCTGCATCTCTGCACATAAATGGAGACTTATGAGAAATAGAAAGTGCTGCTATTTTGTTTCATCGAAAAGTCTTAAATAGCTGGGTGTGGTGGCACATGCCTGTGATCCCAATACTTGGAAGCCAAGACAGGAGGATTTCAGGTTTGAGGACAGTCTCAGCAACTTAGCAAGACTAACCTCAGCAACTTAGTGAGATCCTGTTTCAAAATACAAAGGCCTGGGGGGGGTGGCCTAGAGATGGAATGTCCTTGAGTTCAATCCTCAGTACCAAAATACTTCATCCATCCATCCATCCATCCATCCATCCATCCATACCTTAAATGGATGGCACCTGTCTATACATATTGTTGGTATAATCTGCATGATTTTTCCATGACAGTTTCTATAGTTCTAGCTCATTCTTTTTAATTGCTGCTGCCTAGTATGGTATAGTGATATATCTTCCTATGGACAGGCATGAGTGTTATTTTCAGTTTTCACTGTCATAAGCGATGCCGGAGTGCGGGTCTTGTACAAGCTTCCTCGCACACAGGGGCAACTGCTTGGTGCATAGCATGTTGTGGCCATGCTGACTCATGGCTATGCATGCGTGAACTTTCATCGATCTTTTTAAACTCTCCTTCATGATATTTACCACTACATGCAAATACATGTTTTCCTACAACCATGCCCAAACATCATGATATTATTATTATTATTATTATTATTATTATTATTATTATTATTACTGTGGTACTGGGGTTCCTGGAAGCCCTTTTACCTCTGGGTTATACTCCCAGACCTATTTTTTTTACATTTTTAAAATTTGGAAACAGGGTCTCCTAAGCCAGTATGGCTGGCTTCGCGATCCTCCTGTCTCCGCCTCCCAAGCCCGGGGAATACAAGCGTGCGCCACTACGCCCGGCTCCCAAACATGATATTATCGAACTTCAAGTTATTGCCAATATAATGGGTGAAAAACTGAGGGGTTTTTTTTTGTTGTTGTTGTTTTTTGGTGGTACTGGGGTTCCTGGAAACCCTCCTACCTCTGGGCTACATTCCCAGACCTATTTTTATACATTTTATTTGGAAAGGGGGATTACAAGTGTGCGCCACCACACCCAGCAAGATTGTGTTTTAATCTGCATTCCCCTGGTTACAAATAAAAGCTGTATTAGATAACTCCACCCATACTGATAACAACATAAGACAGTGAGTCATGCATGGTGGTGCATGCTTATAATCCCAGTACTTAAAAGGCTGAAATGGGAGGATTGCAGAAATGGGAGGGGACAGCCTCAGCCACTTAGTGGCTCAGCAATTTAAGGAGACCCTATTTCAATATAAAAAATAAAATATATTTAGGTTGTAGCTTGGATAGAATGCCTCTGAGTTGAATTCTCAGTATCACAAAAATGAATAAACACACACACACACACACACACACACACACAGTGAGTTAATGGGTAACCTAAAAATGTATATACCTATTAAACATTTTATTTTATGTTAAAATACAAAGATGTGCATTTCTTCTCCCCTTTTTTGACACAGGAAGAAGACTTCTCTCAACAAGGAACCACAGGCTCCAGGCTCTACACGTGTCTCCTGCATTCACCACACCCTTAATGCACATCTGAGATCCCCTTTTCTGGTTTTTTTAAGTGAAGTGAGACTATAAAGGCATTGCAAAATAATCCAAGTGGAGGATTTAATTTAATTTAACAGCAAGCTTTTAGTAACTTGCCTTCATCACGACTTTCCAAAGCATTCAATTTAATTTTCACTGAACCGGCTCTTTTCACACTCATGTTTCATTGGTTTGCATATTATTTAACTGAATTACATAATTACAATGACATTCAAACCAGTATAAACCGATTTGGGAGCTAGCTCTTGGAAAACACAAAATTAACTGTGGAATAAAAGCAGAGAGGTTCTGTTAGAGCGCAGCCCACCAGCCATGCAGAGGAGCGGCTCGGGCTGCAGTCAATGTATTTCAGGGAGACTCAGAAAGCTACTTACCAAAGTATGTGGTGTACCAGCGATGCAGACCATAACCTCATATGCTTATACTCCAGTGTCTTCTGCTAGGAACCATCTGTTCCTTTGCCTATTTTTCTAGTGGATTTTCTTTTTCTTAATTATTTTCAAGTATAATTTACAGATTTCAGATTTTTTTTTGCCTTGCAGCTATTATAACTGTTTGCTCCTAGGTGCTTACCAACTGACTGACTACATTTTTTTCCCCAGTTATCCTGTTTTATAAAAGTCTTTAATTTTATGTGATAAAAGAAAGCGTTTGCTTTCTATGCTTTTTAAAGGATGCCTCTGTTTGCTAAGATGCTAAACATTACCCCCCACATTTCCTACTAAAGCTTTAATTAATTTGGTTATTCCAGATAAAGAAGTTGGAAATCAGAAGTTTTAGATACCTAGCCAAAATGATAAAGCTACAAATGGTAAATCTGGGACCCTTAATGACAAGTATACACTCTCCAAAGTCAAAGCTTCTGCTTCACACCAGCTTTCTTAAGAAGGAATTGAAGCTGGACGTGGTGGCACACATCTGTAATTGCAGGAGGACTACAAATTCAAGGCCAGCCTGGGGAATTTAGACCCTATCCTAAAATAAAAAACAAAAAGGGAGGAGGAAGTGGAGGAGGAGGAGGAATAACTAAAATCTAAGAGAATCAAAATAAAATAAACAAAGCAAAGTAAAAAAAAAAAAAAAAAAAAGGTAGAAGCCGGGCGTGGTGGTGCATGCTTGTAATCCCAGTACTTGGGAGGCTGAAACAAGAGGATAGCAGGTTCAAGTCCAGCCTCAACAATTTAGCAAGACCCTCAGCAACTTAATGAGACCCTGTTTCAAAGTAAAAACAAAATGTCTGGGGGTGTAGCTTGGAGATAGTATGCCCCTGGGTACAAACTCCCATACCCCCCTCACCCACAAAGAGTCAGCCAGGCAAGGATGGAGGAAGGCAGGTTCTGGCTGGGCTCTGAGTGTGCAAGTCCAGACCTTCGAAAACTGAAGGACCACCAATGGGGAGGGAAGCTGCGAGCAAAGAGGCCAGTGGCCAGGCACAAACCAAGCCCGCCGTGGGCGCAGGCCACCGGGGCCTTCAAGCAGACTGCAGGGCCCTGGGATGCTTCCTTGGACCGCTGTGCTCTCAAATCTGCCTGCCTCCATTACTCCCAAGTGCCCAGCCATCGACTCAATCCAAGCCTTCATCTCCAGGTCCAGCTCTGCCAGCTCATTCACTCAAGCCACGAAGCCATACTAAATCCCTATCACGTCCCAAGCGGAGCTGCAGAGCGCCACACCACCCTCCCGCCCTTTCTCTAGACCGCCTCCGGAGGCGGGTTCTGTGAGTTCCCAGAGCTCTGCTTGCTCAAAACCCACCCCTGCTTCCAGGTTGCACCTTGAATTGTGGTCATTCTGGTCACATCTTTCTGTCTGCTACCAGAAAGTGAACTTGCAAAGATGGGATTTATATCTGATATGCCTCTGTGTCTCCCAATTCTTATAGGACCTATGAATCTAGAAGTCACAGGCGTTTTGTTTCTGCATTTATTAACGGGTGGGTACTGGCCTAAGTTCCTCTTCTATGCACTATACTGTGACCTTTGTAAGGGTGGTTAAGAATGAATGAATGAATGAATGAATGAATGAACACCTTGTATTTTCATCAGATACAATCTTATCCATTTAACTGAAGTTGCTATTTATTTTCATTACCACCAATGCCTCACCTTTCCAGATGGGTCCAAATCTTGTATCATCATCATTTCCTACTGCCTTCTCTTAACATGTAAGGAGATACTGGGTCCTGCAGCTCCGGCTTCTGCAGCCTCACCCAACTCTTTCTGATTCTCCTTACCACTTTTTCTGCCCAGGTGCATCACCATTTGCAAAAACCATTGTGGCCATCTCCCATCTCGGCTCCACACGTCGATCCATATCGCACTTGCTGCAGCCACACAAACCTTCTTAAGCCTATCCCTGGCTTGCTAGTCCTCCAGCTTAAGTCACTGAAGTCTCCCTTTAACCCCCTGCATGAGTTTCAGACTTTCAGCTGAACACGAAGCCCCACACATAGTCCCTCCTGGCACATACTCTTCTACCATTTTGTTACATCTCTACAGACTCCTCCCCCTCCTCCCATTACTGCTTGGTCAATCTGAACTCTGTGCTTTTTATTCAACACATACTAGGCTTCCCACTTGTTTTTGCTTATTTGTTTTTGTGATGCTGGGGACTGAACCCAGGGGCGTTGTATCTTTGAGCTGCATCCCTAGCTATTACTTATTTTTTAGTTTGAGATAGGGCCTCACTTAAGTTGCTGAGGCTGGCCTTGAATCTGCAATCCTCCTATCTCAGCATCCCAAGTACGAACATTACAGATGCGTGCCACTACACCGGGCTGTTTTCCACCTGTTACATGTGCTTGCAACACTGGTCCTTATTCAGTGCTTGTAGGCTTATCAGAAATGCCAGCCCTTCATGAGCCAGGACCTCAACAGACATGATCTCTGCCTTCTTTGTATTTGTATTTGCGGCACTTTGTATTTCTCCCTTGCAATTCACACACACACACACACACACACACACACACACACACACACACACAGGCACTCTTTAAATAATTTGATATTGCCAGAGCAGAGATTTCAAACACATGTTCCACTAGCAGTCATTTAAAGTATTCACCTAGACATCCCTCGCCAATCAACACAAAGGAAAAAAGACACTCCGGTTCTAGCAGTCTTTGTTCTTCCCTCGTCTTCACTGATAATGCCGGCCTTTCCTAAATCACACACTTGGCACTGGACTCCAAGTCTTAACCACCATCTCCTGGAACCCCCGAACAGTGCCATGGGCACCGCTTGGTCCCCAGTGGATGGGTGGAGGGTTAGAGAAGTAAAGTCACTCGATCCCACAGCAAACAAGAGGCAGAGCTGGGACCGGCACCCAGGCAGAAGCGTCCACAGCACAACGTCACGTCTCCTAAGCTCGGTCTTCACCATGCCCTCCTGCCTGGGTGCTGTTTGCCGAGCCTCTTTATTTACACGGTTTGTGTTAGAAAAAAAAAAAGCTCTCACTTGGCAGGGTGGGGAGAGGGGGAGACTTGGTAAAGGAACCATTCTAACTGATGCTATCTATTCATATACACGTATGTATATATACATATATATGAAATTATCAATGCCCATCTCAACATTGTGCATGGGGAAGCGGAGGGATGGGGCCTGGAGGAGGCTCACCAAGTGCTGCGGACATGTCTGTCCCTATCACTCTGAACGTTGTTTTGATGTGTGATTACAGTGCACCAATAAAAGTATATACATCAAGCCGGGAGTGGTGGCGCACACTTGTAATCCCCGTGCTGGGGAGGCGGAGACAGGAGGATCGCTCAGGTTCGAAGCCTGCTGGCTTAAGAGACCCTGTTTCCAAATAAAAATATAAAATAGGTCTGGGAGTGTAGCCCTAAGGTAGAAGGGCTTCCAGGAACCCCAGTACCACCAAAAAAAAAAAAAAAAAAAAGTATATTAAAGGCACACTCTGGCTTAAATTGTATAATCATTCTTTGAAACAATTTTTTGACTCAGATTGTTTTTAAGGTGGTGAGAAGTAAGAAGTGTTAACTGTTTCATTTACCTTCTAATGCAAGATTCAAAATTTAGGAGGTAATTAATTTTTTCCTTGCTGTGTGGTACTGGGGGTGGAACCCAGGGGCCTTCTACCTCCGGGCTACACCCCCAACCTATTTTTTTTATTTTATTTGGAAACAGGGTTTCACTAAGTTGCTGAGAGCTTCACTAAGTAGCTGAGGCTGGCTTTGAACCTCCGCGATCCTCTTGTCTCAGCCTCCCAAGTACTGGGATTGCAAGCGTGCGCCACCATGCCCGGCTCTAATTAATTTTTTTCAAACAGTATGTGTGGACAATATTCGATTCTCATGTCTCAGCCTCCCAAGTCCTGGGATTACAGACGTGTGCCAGTAAGTTGCTGAGGCTGGCCACGAACCTTTGATCATCCTGTTTCAACCTCCCAAGTATTGGGATTACAAGAGTGTACTACCAGGCTCAGCCACAGCTGCATTTTCCTGGGTTTAAGTATTGATGTTAAAACATATCCTCACTGCAGGCATGAATCGCTGTCACTTTTGTGATACTTTAAGATCTAAATCCCATTTACGAAGCAACATCTCATTATCTAAAGTACTTTCACTTCTTAAAAGTGATCTAAAATATTCACTTGCTGACACTTCAGTATTTCAGACTATGGATCACACATTCAGAAGAGAACAAAGCAAGAGAAATTAAGCCTCTAATATTCACTAGAGTATCAGAGAAAATGATAGCCTTAAATACTCCTGAGCACTGGTTAATATCTGTCCAGCTCCTCCTGTTGCCACAGAAATAATAGAAATAAAAACTTAATAGGATAAGCGAACAGAAATAAAAACAGTACACAATAGGAAAGGAAGCTGTAGGTCAGTGAAAGTTTTGTAGCATGGTGGTGCACACTTGTAATCCCAGCACTCGGGAGGCTGAGACAGGAGGATCTCAGGTTTGCAGCCAGCCTCAGCAACTTAGTGAGATCCTCTGCAACTTAGTGAGGCCCTGTTTCAAAATAAAATAAAAAAACAGGGCTGGGGATATGGCTCAGAGGTAGAATGACCTTAGGTTCAATCCCAAGTACTAAAAAAGGAAAAGAAAATTTTGTATATGGCAGGTTCCTTAACAAATACGTCTTCTCAATCATGAAAGCAGAAAGTATATATAAAATACAGCAAAACTATTTTTCCAATACAATCGAATAAATATATATTCTTAATAATTTGCAGCCTCTTTTAAGAAATCATCTAAAATGTAACTAATATTTTTATAGAAATTGACTATTAAGGTGGAACGTATGTGAGTTATTTATATTATTGGACAAGGTTCCTAACTTCCCATTTCATATCATCACAATCCTCACACTAACTCACAATACCTTTAATGAACGTGAAAATGATAGCCTTAAATACTCACACGCTTAAATACTCTCTGGGTGGAAACCTACCTTGGAAGTACATTAATTTCCGCAGAAAGGCAACTTCCTCAACCACATTACATGCCCAGAATACTAACGCTACCATTCATCCTGGCCTAGATAAGGGTTAAAAGAAGTGAAGGGGGGAAAAAAAAACTTCTCTCATAAATCTCAATCCTACATCGTATTTAATTCTTTTTAAACATTAATAATTTTATTCTCTTTTCCCTGGAGCACTCCCTATCAAGATTAAAGAAAGGCTTATTCAGAGACAAACAGGATACAGGAGTAATGGTGCGGCTTCCAGGCAAGCTATAAATAGCCACCGCGTTTTCAAGAAAGCGTGCGCTGGCGTGTGAGTTGCAGTTTAAACGTTCAGTGCAGATATTATGACTGTGGTGTCACCAAAGTCCATCGTTAAGTGAGAGAATCTGTTCTTACCAAGTTCTCTTGGTTCCTGGCTGCTATTTTCTCCTCCTCTTCTCCGTTTTTCATGTATTTGACCTCTTCCACCGGCTTGATCCTATATTCATCTGAGTGCCAAAGAAAGAAAGAAAAGAAAACACATCTTAATAATTTTGTCTGCAGCAGCAGAAATGTATCAGAAAATCCCCAAAGCATAACTTGTTAGGTCCTTTCCCCTGTGGCCTTTAGGTGTGGTTCATTTGGAACAAACCGGAGAGCCAGTGTGGAGAAGAAACAGGTAACTCCCTCTCTAGAGTCCACTGGGAATCGACACACACTGGGACACCACACATACTGGCCAAAGAGGACGAAAGAGAACATTCTTCTTTTTCTTCAAGAGAACATTAGTCCAAGTCGCCTGTAGGAGCAGTTTTCATCAGTTCATCCACTGAGCCTTAACGTTTCTCTCTGGGAAAACCCAAGACTAAAAAATTGGGCTGTTAAACAGACAAAAGCAATTGGGAATTAAAATTTTATTTTTATCATCCTTATATAAACTTGAGCAGTCTGAAAGTATTTCATAGGAAATATTTCATGTATTATTTATTTTGTTTTTTGGTACTAAGGATTGAATGAAAGGGCATTCTACCTCCCAGCCCCTTTGGAATTTTTACAGTGTCCTGCTAGTTTGCTGAAGGTTTCCCTAAGTTGTTGGGGCTGAGCTCAAACCTGTGACCCTCCCATCTCAGCTTCTAAAGTCTGAGGGTTACAGGAGCATGCCATCATGCTGGGTTCATTTATTTATTACAGACATATGTCTTTTGGATCTGAATTGAGATGAAGCTTGAGGTGGACTCTCTGGATTTTATTCCCAGCATAGCAAAAAAAAAAAAATCCCATTATTTACACTTTAATCTTTGTAAAGCCCATGTATGAAGCGCCATAGTATTTATTAGGCAGGGATATTATTTAAAGCTGGAGAATAGAGAGAGACACATGAATGGAACCTTGACGTTGCCACAGAGAGGACATAAATTCCAGCATCAATCTATCGGAGGGCAAATTCAGGAAACCCCACTGCGGAAGTTCTTCCGCGGGATGGAGGATTAGTGCTGACCATGATGACATTTTCTTCAGATTCCTGTCAACAGGAAATGACTTGGACATACTAAGTTCAAAAATAGGTGTGACTTTGAGTCATCTTTAATTCAATTTGTGGGGAAAATCACCGAAATTATGGCGCTAGAAAATGTCATCAACCAACAAACTGATGATTGCCTGCCTGGCATATGGTTTGAAGTAATGTCTAACT
This sequence comes from Muscardinus avellanarius, assembly GCF_963383645.1. Lineage (NCBI taxonomy): Eukaryota > Metazoa > Chordata > Mammalia > Rodentia > Gliridae > Muscardinus > Muscardinus avellanarius. The sequence goes on from NC_137793.1 coordinate 103,204,497, forward strand.
ATGAATAACACCTATCTATCACTAAGAGTTCATCTTTCAGTTCTAGAAGTTGTAGTATTTTTTTTTTTTGCCTCTGATTAATTGTGTACAATGACTCTAGTCTGTTTTGGGTTTTGTTTTTTCTTCTTGTACTGGGAATTGAACCCAGGGGCATTCTGCCTCTGAGCTACACCTCCAGCTCTATTTTTATTTTTTATTTTGAAAACAGATCTCACTAGGTTGTGGAGGGCCTCACTAAGTTGCTGAGACTGGCTGCGAACCTGCGTTCCTCTTGTCTCAGCCTCCTAAGTACTAGGATTACAGGCATGCATCACTGTGCCCAGCTGACTCGAACATAACTTCATGTTTTGGTATTTATAATAGCACTTTCTGGTGTCGTTTCAGGTTTCTTTATACTACCCTGTATCACATTACTCCAAAAGGTATTTGTTGTAGTAACATTTCTTAAAGTAATTGTGCTGTTCAAATGTTCCTCAAAATTATTTTATAAAAGTAATAGTTTGTGTATATCTATGTAAAGATCCATTTTCATGGCTAAGCCAATTGTTCTTCCATCTGACATTTGAGATAAATATTAATTCTGCTTCTTTCTAAAGAAATTTGAGAGGATGGTGTGTGATTACAGTAGTAACTCCCATAGCAATCACAAATCCTAAATGTTCCAACCAGCTGGTCAATGGATGCTGGTCCACCACTACAACATAAAAGAGTTTCACGTTCCAATTTCTTATTCAGAAGAGAAAAATGAAAATGCACTGATATTATTTATATTATTTAATTAAGGATTATTTACTTGGACATTAGAAGAAAACAATTGCTAACTAGAAGAGATACTGCCAAATTATGACTCCAATACAATTGCACAAAGAAAGAAATAAAGGTTTGAAGCCAGGCATGGTGATACAGGCCTGTAATCCAGGACTTGGGAGGCTGAGACGCTGCTAGGATCACAGGTTCAAGGCCAGCTTTAGCGACTTAGCAAGACCCTGTTTCAAAATAAAGTATAAAAGGAACAGGAGTATGACTCAGAGGTAGAATGACCCTGAGTTCCATTCCCAGTACCAAATTAAATAAATTAATGAATAAAGGTTTATGAATATAATGCACCAATAAAAATTTAAAAATAGTAAAAAAAAATAAAGGTTTAAAAATAAAAGTTTAAACCAGGCTTCCCAATTTTGTAAATTATGGTTCAATGAGATAATTACTAACATGTAACTGATTTTAATTATGATTGATCTTACCTCTGGCAAATAATTATTTAAATATAAAAATATATGTTATTTTATAGATGTTGTATAAAACACATTTATCTCACAGTTCCACTTAATTCTAGGACTTTTGTCTATAGGATTTTGTCTGTTGGCCCCCAACCCTTACATGATAGAATGCAAAAGAGCACACAACATTTTAGAACAGAGCAGAACCTTCTGAGAAACCTCTCTAGATGGCCAAAGGCCTGTCCCAGAGACGGCCACCCTCTGCCATCGGCCGAGCCACAGTCCAGGGTGGCCACGCTCTGAGCAGCCTGGTGTCACTTAGTGTTCATTTTCTTAGTCCTCCAGGGAACTCAACCAAATTGAAAGTAGTACACAAACTATTAATGTTCTTCTAATATTTTTCTCCAGTTAAATGGAAAGATGCCTGGCAGCACAGCTCTCAAAGTTGCCGTAGTCTATACGCAAGCTCTTCTTCTTTTTTTCTTTTTACATCAAGACAGACTCCCCATCAATTCAGACAGAAGATAGCTTTTAACGTGTCATTAACAGCCCTGGCTGACTAGCCAAGACGGTGCTAGAGGAACACAACAAACAGCCAGGACCACCCAGCCAGACCTATCACTGCACTTACACAACAGGCTGCACAAAGTTCAATCACGGTATAAAACAAAAGAAGCCCGTAAGACCCTGACCCGCGAGCCACAATTTGTACAAAGTGAATACAAATTCATCTCTTGGGTTTCTCAAAGGCCACTGCTGGGGACGAAGATGTCCATCCAGAAACAGAAAACCCATCAACAAAGGCATCACACACTTCTGTGGTGACGCAGACATGGGGAGCAGCCCTCACCCAGGCCTCTGTGCAGACAGACGCATCTAGCATTTGGGCTTATGACGTGAACCATGGCTACTGAGATCCAGATTTCCTTTTGTCTAAGGTGCAGGGGAAATAATTTGGGAGTTAAGGTTTCCTTTAGCTCAGCCCACCGTGGACGGTGTGAGGACAGCCACTGTCCCATGCCAGAGGGTCCTGGTGGCAGAACAATGGACCAGCTTGACTGAGAAGGAAGAGAAGTAGGACTCGCCTTATTAAAATGCACATCAGGAGCGGTCGGCTGAGGCCCTGCTCCCTCCACGTCAACAGTTGCAGGCTGTGCTAGTCAAAACAGATCAGGGGATCTGGGGTAGAAGCAGGCCTTGGCAATATTTTTATTCTGATAATATAGCAGTGAGGGGCTGGGACTGTTTGGTGGCAGTCAGTGATCAACAGAAGACTGGGTAAGAAGGTGCCAAAGTAGACTCAGATTTCTGCCATCTTGGAAAATAAGATCCCCCCCCCTCCTCCTCCTCCTCCTCCTTCCCATCATCATCGTCTTCTTCTTCCTTCCTTCTTTCTTCTTCTTTCTTTTTTCTTCCTCATGGTACTGGAGACTGAATTTAGGAGCATTCTACCTGCAAGCTACACTCCCAGCCCTTTTCTTATTTTTTTGTTTTGAAATGGTCTTCCTAGGTTTCTGAGGGTCTTGCTACATTGCTGAGGCTATCCTTGAACCTGTGATCCTTCTGTCTCAGCCTCCCAAGTACTGGGAATATATGTGTGCACCACGGAGCCCAGCCAGTAAGATCCCTTCTTACCATAGCTCAGTGTTCACGGAGCTCTGCTACCTTTCTTCCTTTTTCCCCATCTATACATACATTTGTGAAAACTTTCACTTTAATAATCCTAGCATAGGCCTGGTATGGTGGCACATGCCTGTAATCCCAGTACCTTGAGAGCCTGAGACAGGAGGGGCACAGGCTCAAGACCAGCTGTAGCAACTTGGTGAGACTCATCACATCAACCTAGCAAACTATGTTTCAAACCAAAAAATTAACAAGGGGGGCATGGGGTGTATCTTGGAGGTAGAATGTCCCTGGGGTCAATCCCCAGTACCACAATATCATCACCATCAACATAATCATCATCATCATCATCAATCACCATCATCATCAATATCCTAGCATTATAAATGCATCTAGGACCTACCTCTCTCTACTCCATTCTTTTTAAAGGCAATTCTGGTAAGTGAAACTTCCTAGCAAGTCTTCCATCTGCAAAGCCTGGGATAGGATAAGCGAGTTCTCAAGAGAGCCTTCATTGATTGGAAACACACACAAGGGCCAAGTCCCTTCATGACCCACTAGTGACTCACAACCATTTGGAAATGAGAATTTGAAAATGTCAAAGATGTGCATGGGAATGAAGCGCTTGGTGTTTTCTGCTAATGAGAGCGCCCGAAGGTAAACAACAAGAACAAAGGTAACAATGACACCCAACATTCAAAGGTCCGCACTTCAAAATGCATTTCTGCACAGCGACTACATAAGAGGCGGCGGCTTTCTTTCCAGGTGACTCCCTGGAAATCCACTCGGTTTAATAGCTGAGCAACAACCTTGAGAGGACGACCCTGACACCAGGTCTCGGGAGGAGGTGGTCTTGTAATTTGGCTGGAGATAGAAGGGAAAGGGAACATTGCCTCCCTTTTTCCTGGACGGGAGGTGTGACCAGGCCAATATGTTAAACAGCCACAGTGTGTCTCTGATGTCCAGCGATCCCCTCTAAAGCTGTTGGGGTCTGCTCAAACTGCCTGACAGAACTTCCGATAAATTAGCTACATGTAGCACCAAGCGCGTTGACGTCTGCTCGACCGCCAAATGACAGGTAGCGCCAAGCACGTTGGACACCTGTCAAAATTTCCGATGAATGGGCTACATGTAGCGAACGTGCTGTGGATGAATGGGCTACATGCAGCGAACGCGCTGTGGATGAATGGGCTACATGTAGCGAGCACAGGTCTGCACAACCACCAGAACTTCCGATGAGACCTAACAACAAATAGCGCCGAGCGGATACAAGGGGGCGTCTCCTTGCCCCTGCTACCTTTAGTTTGATAGGATAGAATAGTTTCCTGACCGGAAAATCCCCCCTTGCCTTTTTGCTGTAAACTGGGTTGCCTGAAGAAAAATAAACGAGATCTTGCTTGACAAATCTCCCGGCTCCGTGTGGTGATGGGGCCGTCAGTACTTATCTTCCCGCTCAGCTCCGTCACTGTCGGGCTGGCCCTGACATAAAGGCATCCTGACCCTCCATGCAAGCCTTCCTTAAGTCTCCAGTGTGTTCTGCAGGTGGCCTCTCCTGTAGCGGTCTGCTAAGGATGTCTCCAAGGCCGTTTCTCAAACTTTTGTTATTTTAAACTTTCTTTTGTGCCCAACAGAAAGATGATTCTTGTTAAATTAGGATCTCTAATTGATTCACTTCTAAGGAATTTAACATGGGGGGTGGGGAAGACTGAGGCAGGATTTGTGTTATGCATGAGATCAGAACCAGGGACCCACAGTTTGGGGGCAGGAAGGCCGCCATCGGGCAAGCCAGCATGCCCAGCCCTCAGCCTTTTGGGAGTCGCTGAGCGTCCTGCCTTAGTGGGTTGCTGCTTTTGATCAGATCTGAAATTTTTTCAGCTAATATCTCTCCCTTCCTTCTGTCCTTCTCTCTCTTTTTTCTCCCTCCCTCCCTCCTTTCACACAGCATATAAATGGGGAGCTGGGATGAGAACCCAGGCAGTCTAACTGCAGAGCCCAAATCCTTGACGATTGTATCTCCGTGTGGCGCTTTTATCCTGGTCTCTCCGATCATCCTGACCTCCAGAACACAGTGGTATGCTTCTTATCTTTGTAGCAACAGGTGGGTGACAAATATTGCTGGGCTACACAGAAGTTTAATTGTGGAGGCAGTAACGTGCAAAGAACAGAGAAAGTTGTGATCACATCTGCATCTCTAAGCCTGGGCCTCTACACGCTGGCCCTCACCTGGACAGCCCTTCTGGACACTCTGAGGACCTTCCAGATGGGCTCGGTGATGAGCAATGAATGACGCATAGAAGGAAGGAGGTGGAGGAAGCCAGGACACAGCCCCTCCAGGGAAAACCAGCTGTCTGAGGGGACAGCTCACTCCCGGGAACCTCGCCCTCCCGGAGCGCATTCCTCAGCACACACAGACCCACCACATTTCACAGCCACGGTGCCCCAGGAGGGCTTCTAAATTTGGAACAAACGTATGCATCAAGTAGAATCTTGGTTGAAGCACCAACTATACCATGATTCACTCCCCTCCATTAGGCAGTCCCCTAATGATAATTACAAAAACCTCACTTGTCCAAAGTGATCAGGTCAGTTCCGATTTGATCATTACTATCAAGCAATCTCTAGGATAATTAGAAACTGCCTTTTTTTTTTTTTTTTTGGCAGTACTGGGGATGGAACCCAGGGGCATTTCACCTCTGAGTTACACCCTCAGCCCTATTTTTTATTCTATATTTGGAAACAGGGTCTCACTGAGTTGCAAAGGGCCTCACTAAGTAGTAGCTGAGGCTGTCTGCAAACCACGATCCTCCAGTGTCAGCCTCCCAAATGCTGGGATTACAAGGGTGAGCCACCATGCCCACCTTGAAACTGCCTATTTTTAATGCTCTGAACGTTTCAAAAACAAGGCCTTGGCACGCTGAATATAAAAAAAATCTCAGTTCTTCACAGGGATTGTTTCAAATCAATCTAATAAAGGAAAACTAATTTCAAAATATGGTGGTTTGATATATTAGGTGTTAATTATCTAAAAAGATAAGTTGTTCAAAAATAACAAGCAAGGAGCCGGGCCTGGTGGTGCACACTTGTAATCCCAGTACTTGGGAGGCTGAGACAGGAGAATGGCTGGTTCACGGCCAGCCTCAGCTACTTAGTGAGGCCCTCCGCAACACAGTGAAACCCTGTTTCAAAATAAAAAATAAAAAATAGGGCTGGGAGGGGGGATGCATCTTGGAGGTAGAATGCCCCTGGGTTCAATCCCCAGTACTGAAAAAAAAAAAAAAACACAAAACAGGAAAATTATAGCTTTAGACATTAAATTTGTGGAGTCTGGACCTGAGAGGGGTCTAGCCATTGGATTTTGTTGTCATTGCTGTTGTACTGGGGATTGAACCCAGGGGCATTCTACCCCCAAGCTACAACTCAGCCCTTTATTTATTTTTCTTCTTTTTTTCTTTATCTTGAAACAGGGTCTCACCAAGTTGCTGATTTGCTAAGTGGCTGATGCTGTTCTTGAACCTGCGCTCCCGCAGTCTCGATCTCCTGAGTACTGGGCGTACAGGTGTGCGACCCTACATTCAGCTTAGCCATGGCTTCTACTAAAGGAAGTATGAAGGCCGTACATATTTGAACAACGCCCTCTTTATGACACCTTATAATCTAAATATGTTCGTGTTACTAAGACAACAGTTCTCATATGCCTTTCCTATCTTTATCTATAAGCAACTCAATGCTGGCTTACATTGAAACAAGAGATAAAGGAAAGATGGCAATAAAAGTTCTCATAGCAGTGATGCTTGCGCTGCTCTGGTGGTTGCTGTGGCTTAAAGGATGGCGTCCCCGCCACAACCCACACTGCACTTAATTCCAGGCTAACTTGCTTCGCTTCCTAGGCACAGAGAAGTGGGGCCTCTGGGAGTGCTTACGTCACGGTGGCCCTGTTCTCTTGAATGCGATGGAGGCTGCTCCAAAATGGCTTGAGGAAATGAGTCTGTCCCTCCTGTCCTCTGCCCTCTGAGGAAACAGTAGGAAAGTTCTCACCTGATACTGAAGGCCAGCACCTTGCTCTTGGACTTTCCGGCATCCAGGACTATGAGAAACAGCTTCGTGTTGTTTATAAATTACCCAGTCTGCAGCATTTTGTGTTAGAAACATGAAAGGATTAAGATATCGTGTAAGATCCATTTCAGTCCACCCTCACTAATAAAGAGCATTATTGTTTCTGAAAATAGGCCATGAGCCAGGCGGGGTAGCACATGCCTGTAATCCCAGTACTTGGAAGGCTGACACAGGAGGATGGAAGGTTTGAGGACAGCCTCGGCAACAGTGAGACTCTTAGACATCTAGTAAGACCCTGATTCCAAACAAAAAATTAAAAAGGCCTGGAGGCGTAGCTCAGAGGTAGAATGCCCTTGGGTTCAGTGCCCAGTAAGCCCTCCTCCATACACACAAATGCAATGAATTCAAGGTTAATTATGAACTCTAATTTTTCATTTGATGTTTAAAATTTCCTAGTGACACTAGATGTTTTTCCCACGTTGATCACTCATTTGTATTTCTCTGCTTTGTGAAGTCTCTTCATATCCTTTGCCATTTACTTCTTAGTGTAATTATAGCATTTTTCTTATGGACTACCATGAACTCTCTGTAAATTCCACCACTTATGGGCACCTTTCAAAAACACCTCCTGGTTTTAGTTCACACAGGAAGATGGAAGGGGCTTTCTTCTTTCTGTCCTAGAGTCAAGTGCTGGGCTATCCCATGTTGTCCTTTCTGTTTCTTTCCTTCCTTACTTCAAAAATATCTACTGAGCAGGTACTCGGTGCTGGAGACGATGCTCAGTCCTGGTGGTGTATCTGGGACGAGGAAGAGTCCTACTCAAAGGCGCTCTCAGCCAGTGAGGAGGGTAAAAGAACATGAGCAAGTATGGTGTTCATGCCATGAGCGCCACACAGGCAGGTACTGGCTAGAAAGGTAGAAAGGAGGGACACGTAACCCAGGCTGGAGTTGGCCATGGCAGAAGGGACATGGCTAAATGTAGTCCTGAGGAACAGTGGGGCATGTGGAGAGGAGGGGTTCAGGGGAGAAGGCAGTGAGCTCAAAGGTCAGAGGGCAGGGCAAAAGGGAGGGGCAAGAAGCTCAGCTCTTGGCTTTCAAGATTCTAGAAGGGGCAGGAAGAGGTCAAGAGGACAGGCTGACAGGGGCCAACCCTGGAGAACCTACTAGGCAAACCCCACAAAGAGCTCCATTCTTGCCTTGGGTTAGAAGGTCCCCTAGAACATCTCCCTCATGGGAAGCAGGACTTGGTTATTAAGAAAAGTTTCCCTGGAGAATAACATAAGATCTTCTTCTCCCCCTACTTGCTAGTCCATACTCTCTGTCGTCATCGTCCTCCTCCACCTCCTCCCCTCCTCCTCCTCCTTCTTCTTCATCTTCTTCCTCCTCCTCCTCTTCCTCCTCCTCCTTTCCTCTCTCCTCCTTCTCCTCTCCTCTTCCTCTCTCCCTCTCCCCCTCCCCCTCCTCCCCTCTCTCTCTCCCTCTTCCTTTCCCTCTCTCTCTCCCTGCTGTCAGACCCTGAGTTCCACAGAGGTAACCCGGCGTGACATGGACTGAAACTCCTGGATCTCCAAAAGACCCGTGAGGAAATGGATCTTCCTTCCTCTAAGCTGTGGTCAGTTGTCTTGGATTATAGTGAGAACGTTGACTGAGACAGTTCTGAAGGTGATATGGACCCCGTTCCAGATGGAGCCCAAGCCCTGGAAGCACCCGGTGTGGGCTAAGGCTCCGTCCTCATCAGTACCACAAAAGGATGACCTGAGGGTCTGGATTTCAAAGGAAGGATCAAAAATGATAAATCCACTACAGCATCTTTAATAATTATAGCTGGACCTGTGGGTAGCATTCCTGAATCGTTTAATCATTTCAGAGACCAGACAGGCCATTTCCTTCATCCAGGGTTCATCATTCAGTGACCAAAAAACTATTAGCCAGTCATTAAGGGTCCAAGAACATTCATCTCCTGACAAGCTCCAAGAAAAGACCTGGGCTCCTTTAAGAAAGCACAGCGCAGCCCCCGGGGGATTCATTTCTATCCTGCCTGCACCTTAATCACTCCCAGTCAAGAAGACAGAGAGATGAGGACTTGCATTGCTCCCAGGGAGAGAGGGCGCACAAGCACACACACACACACACACACACACACACACACACACGTTGGGTATCTCTTATGCGAAAATCCAATATTCGAAATGCTCCCAAATCCAAAACTTTGGGGCACTAACATGATGGAAAATTCTGTGGAACTTTTTTTCCTGCACAAAACTATTGAAGATACTGTATAAAATGACATTCCGGCTGTGTGTAGAAAGTGTGTGTTAAGCATAAATGGAGTTCTTCTCTAAACCTGGGTCTCCCAGGACATCTTAGGACGAATATGCGAAGGCTCTAAAATAAAAATAAATCCAAAATTTGGAGCCTTTTGGTCACAAGGATTGGGGATGAGGGACACACACACACACACACACACACACACACACTCACTATAACATCTGTATACAAACAGTGATATTCGCTTTTAGGGCAAACTACATAGCAGTAAAAGGAAATGTGAAAAGCTGCTGATACAGTGTCTCCCACACACGCCTTTGTATGAGGACGCTCACCCTGGAGGGGCCTCTAACATGAGCTGTGTCCAGGACTCGCGTCAATTTTTGCTGGTTCATCTGTAGCCATTTCTTCATCCAGGACCCATGGTCATGAATTTACAGGACGGCTGGTTAGAATTAGGAAATTAGGCCGGGCGTGGTGGCGCACGCTTGTAATCCCCGCGCTTGGGAGGCGGAGACAGGAGGATCGCGCAGGTTCGAAGCCAGCCGTGCGCGCTGGCTTAGGAGACCCTGTTTCCAAATAAAAATGTAAAATAGGTCTGGGAGTGTAGCCCGGAGGTGGAAGGGCTTCCAGGAACCCCAGTACCACCACCAAAAAAAAAAAAAAAAAAAAATTAGGAAATTATATGATCGTTCCAGAAGCTCTCCCTCATAAGGGTGGCTTTCTTTCAACGTGTGTGTGTGTGTGTGTGTGTGTGTGTGTGTGTGTGTGTGTGTGTGTTCTAAGGAAGAAGTATATCGGAAGGGTCTTAATGTCCAAGTCACTTAATTCCTCTGAGTTCTGACTTCAGTACATTTCTGGTAAGGAAAAGTTTCTCCACCATCAAGACAGGGAACCTTGTTGGCTTTGAGCATCCTGGGAGCCCACCCCCAGCCCCCTGGAGCTGGAGGAGTGCCCTCTGCCTGGCCAGATGGGCCTCGGAGCCTTTGAGATGCAGATGGGGAAGGGGTGAGGAGGTTAGGGAGAGAAAGGCCGGGAATCCACACAGAAAGAGGAAAGAGCCGGCTAATGAGGAGAGGAGAGTGGATCTGGGGAGCTGTGGGTGGGGCTGGAGGAGGAGTCCCAGAAGATTAGAGAAAGGACAGTTCTGAGGCAGTCAAAAGAAAGACAGGAAGCAGACAAAGAGTCACCAGGATGGCAGGGAGCTGTAGGCTCTCCGAGGAGTAGATTTCAGTCTATCTCTGTATGGCGGTTCATGAATGAGACGCCTCTTTAGGTTCTTTGAGATTATTCAGTAAAAATTTAAATAGCTTTTCAATGATATCTGGTGTTCCTTTGAATATGTCTCTAGACTGGAGCTGGCTTCTAGGGGCTTGGCTTTATCTGGGTTGTACAAGTATTAGAAAGATTTCGGCGGCAGCAAAATCATTAACGAGAGTAAGGAGAGTCATTTGCAGCTATAGTAATCCCCTGGTATAAGCATGGCCAATGAATTTTTTAAAATGGAAAAAGACATCTGAAATATACTTTAGGGTAAAATAGTCTAGTTTCTCTAGTTGTGGAAAAATACTCAAGACCTAACCTTCCCTGCAGATTTCCTAGAAGCCAGCGCTGAAAGACTGGTGGAGGGGGGTCCCTTGCACCCGGACGGGGGGAGCTGAGGGCTCCATTGCTCTCTTCCTTTTTTTTTTTTGGTGGTACTGGGGTTCCTGGAAGCCCTTCTTCCTCCGGGATACACTCCCACGGGCTACACTCCCAGACCTATTTTTTAACATTTTTATGTGGAAACAGAGTCTCTTAAGCCAGCGAGGCTGGCTTCGAACCAGCGCGATCCTCCTGTCTCCGCCTCCCAAGCGCGGGGATTACAAGCGTGCGCCACCACGCCCGGCTGCTCTCTTCCTTTGACAAGCCTGAGCCTCTTCTCACAAGCGGTGCATCCACATAAAACCAAAGATCATTTCTAGTTCATACACATCACCAAGTTATTTCCCCCTCTGAGACTAAAGTGTGTTCTAAGAGCATCAGAGAACAGCTCTTTAGGGGTGAAGTGTCCCAGGAGTAGGGAGGAGAGTGTTCCTGATGGATGAATGAATGGATGGATGGATGATGGATGGATGTACACTGAGCAGTGCAGTCAACAGAAGCACACTCACCTCCACAACCCGGTAGGTTGGAACGTGTCTCTCTTAGTAACACAGTCTGCTCAGTCTGTTTGAAGAAGACAGTAGCTGTTCTGGCTATTCTCTTTGGGGGAGAGAGGGTGAGGATTCGTTCATAAGGGTTCCTGAGCAGTTCAACTCAATTCAAATCCTGCGTGAAGCAGCAGCTGTGGGGGAGGCACTGTACTAAGAGCCTGAGGATGTGGAGTGGATGGAGAGGTGGATCCTGAGGGTTTGGAGTGTCCCCCAAAATCTCATGTGTTGAAGGCACAGTCCCCTAAGCAGCACGACTCAGAGGTGGGGTGTGCCTAGAGAAGCTGGGTCACTGGGGGTGTGGCCTTAGGGCCTTAACCCCCAGTCTCTTCAGCTCTTTCTCTCTCACTGCTTCCAGTTGCCATGGGAGGAGAGCCAGGTCCCATCCCTCTGCCATGCCTTCCTGCCATAGTTTCTGCCTTGGAGTGGGCTGACTATAGACTGAACCCCCGAAACAGTGAGCCCAAATACAGTGAAAAGAAAAGCCGACTAAAACAGTCCCTTGTCCACCATCTATTTGTAAACTGTTTCAATGTAGATTAGACATCATGAAAGTTCTTAGAGCTGACCTCGCCTCAAAAGCCATGTGCAGTAGCAAACACAACCTGCAGTTTCTCTTACTTGGCTTACCTCTGAAGCTGCACATGCACGGTGCAAAGAGGGCTTTCACCAGATCAAGTCAGTGGGTGAGCGGGGCTCCCCACGGCCCCTGTGGGATTAAGACAAGCATGCATGCGCGTCTAGGCACATGGCGCACACACCCAGGAAGAGACCCGCTGGAACAGAAGAGTAAAAACTGCAGGCTCACTACCTTTAATATCCCCACTGCGTCAGCTTCTGGAAACAACTGATATTACCACTTGTGGCAACTGTCCTTTACAGAAGAAGGGAGACTCCCAGTGCCAGGACTCTGGTGTCTGTTTGTCTGTCTGTCCTCTCTCTTTTTGTGGTATTTGGGATTGAACCTAGGGGCATTCAACCTCTGAGCTATATCCCCAGCCCTATTTTATTTTTTATTTTGAACCAGGGTCTCACTAGGTAGCTGAGCCTGGCCTCAAACCTGTGATTCTCCTCCCAAGTACTGGGATGGCAGGGATTGCAGGTATGCACCAGCATGCCAGGCTTTAGCATCTCTTTGAACCGGGGAGGGATTGTATCTCTGAGGTGCTCTCTGGGTGGGCCTGGCCCTGACTTACTCAACCCTATCGGAACCAGCCCTCCTTTTCTGCCCAGTTGACCATTAGACTATTTTTATTGTCTCATCTCCCAAGATCCATCATCTGTCTACTTTTCTTCACATTCTGTGGAGGCCAATCAAACATTCAAAGACCAACTTTCTATGTGGAACGAGTGTAAGTTGCAGGGAGCTAACACATTGGGTTCCTTTTCTTCTGCAGGATGCTGCTAGGCACGAGAGTGTCTTTAGCTAAGTACCCTGAAGACTACATATGCTATGAGATGGTCAGGGGAGGGGCAGAGACAGGGGGATGAGTGAGCACCCTACCCTCCCTTCCTCAGAGGGTCTCAGTGCAACCTGGCAAAGGGAGGCGCCGGGAAGTCAGCTCTCCTGGGGCGCGGCGAACCTCCGCACGCAGCCGTGCCTTAGTTGTGCATCCTTCTCACACCTTCTAGAGCTCGCTCTTAGCACAGGAGGATGTAGAGAAGGTATCTGAAGTGATGAGAACAGGAACGGGGACCAAAGTGAGCAGGTCAGGGAGAGGAGAAGGTGGAGCTTAGAAACCCACGAGGAGCGAGCGTAGGAATTGGAGGCTGTGTGAGAAGGGGAGAGCCAGGAGAAGGGAGGGAAGGGCTCTGGTGGTGCTTTCATTGGAGCTGGAACGTCCCCCGATGCTCACTGTTAAAATCATGGTCCCCAGTACTACAAGGTGGAGAAGTGGGGCTTTTAGACGATGACTGGTCATGAAGGCTCTGACTCCGTCAGTGAATTAATCCACAGATTAATGGATTAATCCACTAATAGCTGAGATGAAAATTGTGAGCTGAGGCCTAGCTGGAGGAGGTAGGTCACTGGTGGTATGCTCTAGAAGAGTTTATCTTCTCCCCAGGCTCTCTCTCTCCTCTCTCTCTTCTCTTTTCTCTCTCTCTCTCCTTCCCAGCTGTCATGAGTGAAGCAGCTGCCATCCAGCACACCCTCTGACATGAATTTTGCCTTACTTCAGGCCCAGAAACAATGGAGGCGGCTCAACGTGGCCTTGATCCTCTGAAATCATAAGCCAAAATATATCTTTCTTCACCTAAGTTGTTCTTGTCATGTGTTTTGTTCACAGTTATGAAAGGCTGACTAATACTTATGAGAAGGGAGGTGAGACCCAAGACATGCCTCTTCAAACCCCCTGGCCCTCAGCCAACATGCTAAACTTGAACAAACCAGGCACGTCTGAAAATCCCGCCTCACACTCAGGTTGAATGAAAGGAGATGTAGCTGGTTTCTGAGAGATAAGATGAAATGTTGAACAGCTACACTTCTGTCCCAGGAAGATCTTAGGATCAGGAGCAGCCTGCCAAGCAAGCCACACCCTGTGCCTGTACACAGCTGAGCTCTGGACACTGAAGTAAGAATATCACCATTGCTAGGCATGCTGGTGCTGAAACAGGAGGATTGCAGGTTCAAAGCCTGCCTCAGCAACTAAGGCCCTCAGCAAACCCTGCTTCAGAACAAAAAATAAAATAGGGCTGGGGGTGTAGCTCAGAGGTAAAGCACCCCTGGGGTAAATCCTCAGTACCAAATAATAACGATAATAATAATAATAATGGTTGTGATAAAATGTCTTAGTGGTAGAATGCCCTTGAGTTCAATCCCCGGTACTGACTGCCCCTCCCCCTCCAAAAAACAGCCACTAACACTGTTCTTTATGTCATGGCCAGCATCAAAAAAATTTGTCTCAAGAAGATAAAATATTACTGTGGCACTTGGAGTCCATCTTGATAAAGTCCTGACTTTTACAATCCCACATTGTCAAGCCTCAGAATACGTCAGTGTCTCTGAACATAAAACTAAGGAGGAGCTTTGAACAAACTTCTACCTACCACTCCCTAGCTGAGAAAACCACAGATAAGATGTGCTCTGAGGAAGGTCGTGCTTAATCATTCTCCAAAAATGTCTCAAACCTGACCCTGGATCATGAGCTCATTGACACCCCTAGTCTTGGCCCCACAGTCGGTCACTGGACCATGGGACCAGCTTCTGATTCATCACACACATCTATTCTGGCCTCCTCCTATAGTTTATTCCTTATAGGCAGCCAGTGTCATCTTTTTTTTATTTTTTATTTTTTGGCATGAACTGGAGATTAAACCTGGGATTCTCTACCACTATGCTACATTCTTTTTTATTCTGAGACACGGTTTCACTCAGTTGCCCAGGCTGGCCTTGAACTTGAGATCTTTCTGCCCCAGCCTCCCAAATGAATAACTGAGATTATTGGTGTGTTCCAGCACGCCTGGCTCAAACTAACCCTTTTTTGAAATTTTCACTTTGATTGACACCTAATAATTGTGCATACTAGTAGGGAAGTGTGCGGCATTTTGATACTCGTGCACCTCATGCAAGGATCAAATCAAAGCGGTTAGTACTTGCACCACCTTACACCTTCATTTCTTTGTGGTCAGAGCAGTCACAATCCTCTCTTCTCCCTAGTGTGAAATCAACACTATCTTATTCCTTACGGTTAGCTACAGACCCTGCTATGTGGTAGACCACCGGCCACCAGATCTTCTTTTCTTATTGAGGACTGAACACAATAGCTCTATTTCTGAACTATACCTTCCTTCAGCCCTATTTTTTTTTTAAATAGAGGTCTTTTTAAGTTGCTGTACTGGCCTCTAACCTGTGATCCTCCTCTCTTAGCCTCCCAAGTGAATCTGCCATCCTCCTAGCTCAGCTTCCCAAGTTCTGGGATTACAAGCATGTACTACCAATGCCTGGCAGACCACTCGAGCTTATTCTTCTGATCTGACTACAGCATTGTATTTGTATTTATTTATTTATTTATTTATTTATTTATTTGTGGTACTGGGGATAGAACCCTGGGGCCTTCTACCTATGGGCTGTGCCCTCAGACCTATTTTGCATTTTATATGGAAACAGGGGCTCAATAAGTTGCTGAGCACTTCACTAAGCTGCTGCAGCTGGCTTTGAACCTGACACCCTACTGTCTCTGCCTCCCAAGTACTGGGATTGCAAGCTTGCACCACCACACCTGGCTGTACCTGTTGATCCACCTCTTCCCACATCAGGACTAACCCTTTAAGTTAAAAGCCAAAGTCAGACTTTATCTACTCAAGACCTTAGGGCCCAAGGCTTCGTCCCTGGAACCCAGCAGCTGGCGCCCTCCCAGATATCTGGTCTACCATTCCTCAGCTTGGAACACTCTTTCCAGGTGCTCCTGTGCCTCATTCTCAGCTGCCACGTCTCCTTTAAGTTAAAGCCAACTTCGTGGATGGGCCTTTCCTCTTTGGTGTAAGTGCTGGCAACTGGTACTGGGTATTGAACTCAGGGGCTTTCTAGTTCTGAGCTACACCCCCAGCCCTTTTTATTTTTTGAAACAGGGCCTTGCTCAGTTGCTGAGGCTGGCTTGGAGCCTGTGATCCTCAGTCTCAGCTTCCCAAGTACTGGGATTACAGGCATGGGCCACCATGACAGGTTTGAATGGATATTATCTGACCAATGAATCTAAGATAGCAGATAGCTGTGCAAAGCTATCCCTCAAACTCTCTTCCCTTTTCCTTTTACTTCTTGCCCTTATTTTTGCTGGACCCTAGGGTCTGTCCCCCTGGCCACTGTCCAGCTCACCCGCTGGGTCGTTAGTAAAATGAGGGCAATCACTGTCTTGGTGCATATTATACCCCTAGTAAAAGGCCGTTTTTATAGTATTTGTTCAACAAATATTTGTTGAATGAAAAATTGTGGTTTTCAGCCATCCATCAGAGCTAAAAGCACACTGGTTTTTTTTGTTTTTTCTTCACTGTAAAACTTGGCAATTTAACAGCTGTGTTGGGGAAGAAAGGCAAGGAACAAAAGAGGAAAGCCGCCCCCAAGACTCAGAGTCTTAAACATTTATCAACACAAAGACGTGAGTGAGAGCCAGCGATAAGAAGTCGAGGATGAATGAAAAGGACCCTGCTATGGGGATGACATAACAGAAGAAAAAAATGCACGGCACAACATTAAAAATAAAACCCGATTTTATACATAATTCGATGATTTCTTCTATGGTTACAGATCAAAACAAGCAGTGACATTTACACAGAGAAGCATGGGTGTCGGTAGCTGGAAGGGAATTCAGATGCAATTTAGCCTGTCTTGTATGTGGTTTTTAAGATGGAAGTGAACATGATCGAAATAGAGATTTGTACCTGTGTGGCTTTGTTCTGCAACTTGAAGAAATTCCTCAGCTCCGTAGATGTGCTATAGACACAGTGCCTTCTTATTTCACCCTTCACCTTTTACCTTCTTTTTCTTTCTTTCATTCTTTTTTTTTTAGTAGAGGCTGAATGTTCTATCTCTGAGCTCCACCCTCAGTCCCCCTTTTTTCTATTAGTTTGAGGCACAGTCTCACTAAGTTGCTGAGGCTGGCTTAGAACCTGCGACCCTCTTGTCTCGACCTCTCGAGTCCTGGGATTACAAGCATGTGCCACCATACTTGGCTTTACCTTCAATTCTTAAGAGTTATGCAATAAACTTTTGAAAATATATTTAAATACAAACTCAAATTTCCATATATATTTAAATTTAAGCATGGACTATGTTAATAAATAACTGCTAATAAGTAAAGAAATGGACTAAAAACATTGTGTTCCTCAGACTTCTCTCTACTGCTTCCTTCCGCCACTATGGCCCTTCTATCTAAACTTTAATCATGCAACCTTTTCAAAACTATCAGAAATGACTTTTATTTATAATGTAAACATGAACTGTTACTTATGTGTTAATACACGCACATATTTACATACAACATATATTATATTGCTAGCATATATTATACATATGCATAGGCAGGCACAGTCATGGAGCTATTGTCTCTTTATTAGCCTTTAGAACTTGACTTTGTTTGACAGTCTCTTCCCTTTGTGTTTTGCCTAGACTGACATAGTGTAGTTACATTAAATTAATTTTTTAAAAAATTTCCACTCTGAGCCAGGCATGGTGATCCAGTGCGCTTGTGATCCCAGTGCACACTTGTGATCCCAGGACTTGGGAGGCAGAGACAGGAGGCTCACAGGTTCATGGCCAGCCTCAGCTACTTAATGAGGTCCTCTGCAAACAGAACCAACCTCCCCTACCACTACTTCTTTTTTTTTTTTTTTTTTTTTTTAGAAAGATAAAGCCATTTTATTTATTTTATTTTTTAAAGAATGTGCATTGTATTCATACATCATAATGGGCAAAAACCTTGTTTAGACATACATGCACACATCACCCAGTTAGCCCTTCCCCAATCCCCACCACCATTCCCTCCCCATTCCTCCTTCCCATGCTTGGCTTAGTGGTTGACTTTGATATGTTTAAGTACATTGTGTGCTTTAGAGAATTCCCTTCTTCCTCCCTCCCATCCTCTCAGGTTGTCATATTGGTGCATTATAGTCTCACATCAGAATATAAATCATGTTGACAATGACATACATGCACATGGCATTTGGTGGGCCCCCTCCCCTGGCTGTTTCCCTCATCCCAATACACAGTACTGAGATTGACGGTGATATAATCACATATATACACAGATTCAATGGTAGCCTACCACTACTTCTAACACAAACTTGAACACATAGGGGGCTTTCGTGAGGGGTGGGCAGGAGGTAGGTGAGGATGACCTCAGTCCGGCAGTCACTGTGTGAACTGTTCAGTTTGGGGAGAAGGTCAAGTTGAACCTTTGAAAATGATCACTCAACACTCCTGGGTTAAGCACCTCATTCAACCCCACCTCCCAAGATATAGAAACAGGACACCTATGGCTCAGTTCCTCTGCAGAAGCCAAACACAACCCAGGCCTTCTCTATGGATGGGGCTCACCAGGCTGAAGTCATTTGTTTTGCTTGTGGTACTGGGGACTGAACTCATGGCACTCTACCATGGAACCATAGCTCTTCTATTTATTTTTATTTTTTGACAGGGTTTCACTTAAGTTTCCCAGGCTGGCCTTGAACTTACATCCTCCAGTCTCAGCCTCCCGAGTCACTGGGATTACAGGTGAGCGCCACTGCTGCTTGTTTTTAATAAAACCTGTTTACACAGTTCCTAGCCCTCTCAAAAAAAAAAAAAAAGAGTGCTTCTGCAGAGATTTACTTACAGTAGAAAACTGAGAAAAACTAAGAAACTGAGATTCAAGTTACAAAGAATGAGGATGGCTCAATTTCAAAACAGTAATTTAGCCGGGCGTGGTGGCGCACGCTTGTAATCCCCGCGCTTGGAAGGCAGAGACAGGAGGATCGCGCAGGTTCGAAGCCAGCCGCGCCCGCTGGCTTAGGAGACCCTGTTTCCAAACAAAAATGTAAAAAAGTAGGTCTGGGAGTGTAGCCCGGAGGTAGAAGGGCTTCCAGGAACCCCAGTACCACCAAAAACAACAACAACAACAAAAAAACCCAGTAATTTATCCACCTCCACATCATGCTTCTGATTTCTTCTTTGCCTAAGAGGCTTCATGCTTGGAAATGAAGAGCAAGGCAAGGCCCATTAGCTGAGAAGAACTTACGATGGGAATTATGCCGTTTCTTCCTACCTCTCAAGTTTTTCTTAAATCTTAAGCAGTCTATTGAATACAGGATTAAAGATTGACAAAATGGAACCAAGCTGCTTGACCAATGTACTGTGAGGAGGGAAGGCTAGCTTTTACTTCAGATCCCTGAAGTTCCCTGTCATTCAATAATCTCTGACACTGACACTGGCCCTGAGAGGCACAGACCAGAGAAACTTGGCTATCACTAATCATTCCCAGTGGTCACTTCCAAGAAACGAGAAAAAGTACTATGCATTCTCACCACTATGATCCAAACACACGATACACAGAAAACCTAGAGGACGGAAGATTCATTTAAGGGTCTGGAGATGCAAGTCCATCTACACAGTTAATTTATGCGGGTTGCCAGTTAGGAGCTGGGGTATGGGTCCTCGGGGATGATGGTAGGAGGTAGAAAGCTAGGGAAAGGGGTGAGGGGGATATATAGCCCTCCAGCCACACCCCGGCCCCACCTCCAGCCATGCCCTGCTGTCATTGGCCACACCCTTGGTCCCACCTTCAACTACACCTTGACATCAAAGGCCACACCCCAGGCCCCACCTCCAGTCACGCCCTGCTGTCAGAAGCCACACCCCCAGGGTCCCACACCCAGCCACACGCCATCATCCGAGGCCACACCTCTTGAGCTCCAACCACGCGATTTTAGAGGCCACACCCCCAGCACCACCTTCAACCAACCGCTGTGGTGTTTAGAGGCCATATCCTCAGGAACTCATCACTGAGCGGCTGATTCGGGGCATGAGGTCTGAGGGACAATTTACTTTCAATCCGTAACACAAACATAAATCTGCAGTGGCAACTGGTAAATAAAAGTACAGAGCAAAGGGTTTTCTTAACCCAAGGTCTCAACTACACTGCTTTCCTCTTTTATAAATCCACAGGCTACTATAATCTACTTTAAACAAAGAAAGGCCTTAGAGATGAGGTGGCATGACAGCACGGTGACACATACCGATCTTGGGATGAAACTGATAGGTTCTTCATTTGTAAAACCGAAACCTAGTTCGTAAGATGTTATGAAGATGAAATGAATTAATAAACAATAAAACACCTAAAAAAGTGCCTGGCACATAAAAAAGTACCAAGCAAACAAACCCCCATTGGCTACTGCTCTAAGTCATTGTCTCATAAATAATACATTTCATCTTTGTAGAAGGAAAATTCACCAGTGTTTTTGGTGGTGGTGGTTGTTTTTTTACAAAAACAATTTATGTAAATTTAAAAGAACACTTCCTTTCTTAGAAAAGGAGATGTAGACTCTTTGGAAAGTATAAAAGCACAAAGGCTCAGTGGTAGTAAGCACCACCCAGAAATTATCATTACTAACCTTCCCTGGTAAATATCTTCAGGCTTTGTTTGTAGTCCCTGCACAAATTCACTGAATATATATTCTCATTTAATACATGAAAATTTCTAGATATACAAGTTTCATGACAAGTTTTTTTTTGTATTTATCATTAAAGCATTTTAATGCAATGATGCAAATGCATAGAAATCCATAAAAAAAGGGCATCAACTCCAGTAAATTCTATAGTCTTCTTTTCCCATCAGTCTAGACAGTTTGGGATTAATTATCCATGTTACATATTGATACATAAATTATCGGATGCACATAGGTTTTCATTTGGCCCATGGAGCTCCGGAGCCAGACAGAGGCAACCGTGCAGATGAGCTTCTGAAACAGAGGTGCCCTTGGCTTCCCCTGGGCTCGAGCTCCCCAGACTGCAGCAGCCAGACCTGGCTCAGGAGGGGGGATACAGCATGAGAGCATGTTTTCAATGTAAAACATGGCCCGTGACATCCGTGCGTTCCTTCTGCAGAGCCCTGAGGTCCCTGTCATGTGATTCACGGCAGTAAGTCAGCACTGAGAGGCTGGGCCAGAGGAATTTAGCCCACAGTGCAGACTGGGGCCAAAAAGCCTCACGTATATTAAGGCTCAATAAATCAGTGTTTAATGAATCAACAACTGACAGAGAAGGGAAGAAGCAGGCCAAGCTGAGGCTTTTGTCCCTCCCTTAGACTGGAAGCTGCCAGTACAGAGGAACGGTGTCTTGCATTTTTGCTAACCCCTCACCGTGCCCAAACAATGGCCTCTCTGACTCCTCTTCCAAAAGCACACACTGAGCAGGATGCGCTGGTGCATGCCTGTGATCCCAGTACTCAGGAGGCTGAGACAGGAGGCTCTGCTGAGACTCTGTTTCAAAATTTAAAAAGAAAAATAGAAAAGGGATGGGGGTGTATCTCAGCGACAGAATGCCCTTCAGTTCAAGTAAATATAAACAAAAGCATACACTGCTCACTGTTTCACTGTGGTTTAGGAATCAGGCACGGCCAAGCTCCCACTAGACTCTACCAGGCATGACCTGGATAAACCTGGAAAAGCCACTGAACGCCTCGCAGGCCCCTCTCTCTCACCTACAGAGATGCACGGCAGCACCCAGGAAGTAACAGCTATCCTTATTACAGTACCTTTTCATGAACTATTGGGCAACTATTGGAGACATGTAATAAATTATATACATTAAGGCGCTCACAAGCAATGATCATGCAATGAGAATGGAATTGTAGCTGGATTTTCTCCAAGCACCTCTTTTTCCTTTTCATCTGCTTTTACCCTTCTCCCTATTCCTAAAGCAGGTTTATACAGATTTTCCTACGTATCTTAGTCCATTCAGCTGTTATAACAAAATGGCACCACCTAGGCTGCTCACGAGCAGCACACGTTCTCTCCCCCAGTTCTGGAGGTGGTGAAGTCCAAGATCAGTGTGCTGGCCGGCTGTGTGAGTGTGAGATCTCACCAGGAAACCCTTCTTGCTGGGTCCTCACACTGCCCGGCACTGAGGGCTCCCCTCTCAGGACCTAATTACCTCACCCAAGAGCTTGCCTCCTAATATCATCACACTAAGGGGTAGAATTGCCTTTCTTTTCTTTTTCTTTTTTTTTTTTTGTGGTACTAGGGATTGAATTTAGGGGCATTCTATCTTTGAGCTATACCTGAGCCCAATTTTTATTTATTTATTTTTATTTTGAAATAGGGTCTCATTAAGTTCCAAAGAGCCTGGATGAGTTGCTGAGGCTGGCCTTGAACTGGCAATCCTCTTGTTTCAGCCTCCCGAGCTCTGAGATTGCAAGCATGCACCACCAGGGGTTAGGATTTTATTTTATTTATTTTTGGTGATACTGAGGATGGAACCCTTCTACCTCTGGGCTACACTCCCAGACCTATTTTTATATTTTTTATTTGGAAACAGGGCCTTTTAAGCCAGCGAAGCTGGCTTCGAACCTGCACGATCCTCCTGTCTCTGCCTCCCAGGTGCAGGGATTCCATGTGTACGCCACCATGCCCGGCAGGATTTTGACAAAGGAATTTTGGGTGGACGCAGACATTCAGACCACAGCACCACAGCAGTGATATATTTTGTGCCAAAAGATACTCAGCGTAGTGATTTGTCCTATGTTTCCATGTCTCAATTTCTTGCTAAATGATTTCCTGTGCATAAATGTTATTTCTTTTAGGCAAAAACAGGAGAGTTGCAGGTTTAAGGCCAGTGTGTAGGAATACAAAGAAACAAAATAAAAAATAAAAAGTCCTGGGTGTGTAGGTCAGTGATAGAGTGCCCTTGGGCTTAATCCCCAGTATCAGTAAAATAAAATATACATCAAAAATGCCATCTTCTAAACCAGGGTAAACTTTAAGGATAAAAAACCTGATTTTGTTTCTTCTTTTCTTTTCTCTTCCCTTCTTCCTTCCTTTCCCTCATTGCTTTTCTTTCTTTCTTTCTTTCTTTCTTTCTTTCTTTCTTTCTTTCTTTCTTTCTTTCTTGGATTGAACCCAGGGGCATTTTATCTCTGAGCTATAGTCCCAGATCTGTTTTATTTTTATTTTGAAACAGGGTCTCACTGAGTTGCTGAGGGTCCCATTAAGTTGCTGAGGCTGGTCACGAACCTGTGATCCCCTGTTTCAGCCTCCCAAGTCCTGGGCTTCTAGGCATATTCACACCACACCCAGCTGACTTACTTTCTTACCCACCAGATTCAAGCACACAACGTCAGTTCCTTAATACCCTTCTAGTGGAGCTTTTCTTACCTTCTAACCAGTTGCTCAACAACCCCTGACTGAGGCTTGTTACCTTAGGAGCACTTAACAGGATGATCCACCTTTTCTCTGTTCAGAACATTGTTAACAGAAACACAATTAAACTATGACACCAATTTGCAACTGAAAATGACTCAACCAAAAAAAAAAAAAAAAAAAACAGTTCATAGCTGAAGAAAACACAGGGAAGCATAGGTGGTGAGTGGCAGACCTTCCTCCTGCTCCCCCAGGGGATGGACATACCATGGACGCCTCCCACCGTGACCCAGTCCTCCCCTCTAAAAACAGAGCCAGAGATTCAGGGTTTAGCTGCAGCAAGAAGAGCCTACTTGCCTCCTGAGGTAGTGACTACTGCCATGCCATGATGTTTTTCATTTCAGCATACGTGAAGAATACCTACAAAGAGCCATCTGATGTACTGGACACACACATCACACTGCTTTGCAAAACTACCCAAATGCAATAATGAGTAGCTGTCCTGTCTAAATGCACAAGGGACGAAGGCCACACCATGGTGGCCGGTCCTGGCTGGTTCTATCAGGCTGCAATAATAACACAGTCTCAGCACACGTGCAAGGCTGCGTTCTGCAATTATTACTTTAAGGTGCATAATTATCTAACCTGAGCTGAGGCTGGCCACTTGATAAATGAGCATCATGTCTTCTATAGTCTGTCTAGTGTTTTTCAAATGTTTAGCTAGCTTCCAAATCCCTGACAGGGTTTTGGTACTGTTTGTGTGAGTTTTTAGTGTTTTGGAAACAAACAAACAAAAAAAAAGCATAAAGTTCCCACGGATTTAAGACTGTTTCCCCGATGTGAGATTTTCTAGTTACTTCCACCTGGCTGGTTTGGCCAAGGTTCCGGGTCTGCCCTGGACATCCTTATACGCACAGTGTCTGTTCTCACTGTGCCTTAGCCTGCCCCACCTGGTTTCTTTGTTAATCATCTTTTAAGACTCAGCAGAGACTTTAATCATCCTCTTTAGGGGTCTTCCCTACTCCTGGGATAACAGACCCTTCTGCATTACCACCATATGACACTTAGGCTTTGTGTTGAGATGCCCATCTGTCGGCTGGTCCCTTTATCAGCCCCTTCCAGGCAGAGACCAGGTTTACCCCTCTCCTTGGTCTCAGTGCCCAGCATGGTGCCTCAGGCATACAAAGCAGTCAGCGAACATTTCATACTGAAGGGACACCCGAGGTTTCAACTGAAGCCAACTAGAGCCAGGCATCAGCCCCATCTGTTCACCTGGGCAAAGTCTATCAGCCCCATCCCTGCTGCCCTGAGGCTATTTCCAGAGGAAAACACAGCCTTCTCCTCTGAGGAAGACTTCATGAAGTCCTGAAAGCAGTCCAATGATGGAAACATCCAGATTATATTTGTCACGATAAATAGTTGCACTGAATGATCAACATTAACTGAAAAAGATTCCAGTCATTTCGAAATATGCAAAGAAGAAATCAAGAATCACCAGCGGCTTCACAATAGAGAGATTGCCCCTGTTATTATTTTGGTGGACAGCCTTTCCAGTATTTCTTTAACATACTCACACAGAATTTTACATGTATTTTTACATAAAGAAATTTGCAGTCGGGTGTGGCAGTGCATGCTTGTAAACCCAGGACTTGGGAGGCTGAGACAGGATGATTTAATTTCTGTGGCCAGCCTCAGCTACTTAGTGAGGCCCTCCACAACTTAATGAGACCCTGTTTCAAAGTAAAGAATAAAAGAATAGTGCTGGGGGTGGAGCTTGGAGGTAGAATGCTTCTGGGTTCAGTCTACTAGTACTGCAAAATAAGAAAGTAAGTAAATTAACTAATTAATTAATTTGCAAGTAAGATGCACTGTGTTAAATCCCTTCACTCCTCATTTAATATGCTATAGACATCTTTCTTTCTTTCTCTCTTTCTTTCTTTCTTTCTTTCTTTCTTTCTTTCTTTCTTTTTTTTTTTTTTTGGTGGTACTGGGGTTCCTGGAAACCCTTCTACCTCCGGGCTACATGCCCAGATCTATTTTTATATTTTATTTGGAAATAGGGTCTCTTAAGCCAGCGCGGCTGGCTTCAAACCCACGAGATCCTCCTGTCTCCACCTCCCAACCGCGGGGATTACAAGTGTGCGTCACCACGCCCGGCCTATAGACGTCTTTCTGTATCAAGAAATATACAGAACCTAATCTTCAATGGTTCTATTCTATGCATTTTGGGGATTTTAAAAAAATATATACTTTTATTGGTGCATTGTGGTATCACTTTGTAATGCAGTTCAGAACGACAGGGACACACGCACACAGCACTTGGTGAGCTTTGCCCGGCTCCCTCTCCATTCAGGTTTTCAGTGAGGAAGACCCCTCAACATATGGATTTGGACAACAGACAGGTCGTCCTCTTTAATGCTGGATAAAAAAATTTCTAAAAGTGGTTTTTCTGGGACCAAAGACATGCTTCTTTGTGAACTCGACCACTATTTAGTGCCCCAGCAAAACTGTTGGGGCTTGACATTCACTATTACAACAGAGACAGGTACTCATTCCTGACCAGTTAGAGAGTGGCAAAAAAAGTTTTTTTTTTACTTTGCTTTTTTTGTGTGTGTGGAGTTTTTGTGGTTCACTTTACTACTAAGAAGCTACATGTTTATTGGCCTTTAATTTTAATTATATATATATTTAATATATATAGGCTACAAATATATATATATACACACACACACACATATACATGTATATATGTGTATATATATATATATTTGTAATTGCCTGGTCATAAACATCCATTTTCTGATTGGAGCCTTCTTTCCTTACAGATTTGGAAGGGCCTTTTTATATTAGTCATATTTACTTTGTAACTTACTTTATTCTATGTTTGACATCTTTTAGCATGGTTTATGGGGGCCGGTTGGTTTGTTGCCATGCATAAATTTAAAATTTAAACTTACCTTATTCTATGTTTGACATTTGTCTTTTAGCATGGTTTATGGGGGCCGGTTGGTTTGTTGCCATGCATAAATTTAAAATTTTTATGTATATGAGCTTATTAACTTTATTAACTTTTTTTTTTTTGGTAACTGGGGATAGAACCCAGGGTCATTCTACCTCTGAGCTACACCCCCAGTCCTATTTTTTATTCTTTTTGTCTTTTACTTTTTGAAACAGGGTCTCACTGAGTTGCAAAGGGCCTCGCTATGTAGTAGCTGAGGCTGTTTGTGAACCGCAATCCTCCCGTCTCAGCCTCTCAAATGCTGGGATTCCAAGCATGTGCCACCACGCTGGGCTTTATTAACCCTTTTTAATGGCCTTGGATCATGTAACATTATAAAGAAGATCATAGAAATACTTGCCTGTGTTTTCACAGTACTTTCTAGAGTCTCACAGTGAAATTTTATTTTCATCTGAAAAAAGTTCTAACATGGAAGGAATAAATTGAGGAATTCAATTTAATATTTTTGAAAAAACACAGTATTTTAAAGGGTGAAATGTGAGTTGAAACCGTCCACCTTTGCATTTCAGTTAGGTAGGGTGCATTTCCAATTGTGATCCCAAGTCCGTGTCTCCGTCTGTTGCCCCTTGGCCTCTCTCTGGTGCTTCACAAAGAACTGTCCTTCCTTCTACACACCTCCCCACTCTGCATTCTAGACACAGAAGTAAAAGCTGCTGAGATATACCCCACAAACACACGCAAGTGCCATTTTGATAAATAAAAGTGTATCTGTTAACTTTTATGGGGGGAATTTTACTTTTTGTGTGTGTCGGGGGAAGGTACCAGAAATTGAACCCACAGGCATTCTACCTCTGAGCTATACCCAAAAATAAAATACAAATTTTATTTTTAATTTTGAGACAGGATTTTACTAGATTGCTGAGGCTGGCCTCCAACTTGAAATCCTCCTGCATCAGCATCCTCCCAATTACTGGGATTAGAGGCATGTACAACCATGCTTGGCTTATGATAGAAAATTTTAAAACTATACTTTCATAGAAATAAAGCATAATATTATGTTAATTAATATATGATAATATGCTAGTTATATGCTAAATCACATCCTTTGGTCTTCCTTCCTTAATTTCCTTCCTTCCTCTGTCCATCCATCTATCCTTCCTTTCTTTCTTTCTTTCTTTCTTTCTTTCTTTCTTTCCTTTTTTCTTTTTTCTCTTGGCACTACAGATTGAACCCAGGGATAGTCTACCTCTGGGCTATACCCCTAGGCCTTTTATTTTTTGTTTTGAAACAGGGTCTCCCTGGTTGCTGAATCTTCTATTGTTGTTGAGGCTGACCTTGAACCTGCGATCCTTCTGTCTCAGTCTTCCATATACTGGGATTGCAGGTGTGCACTACCATGCCCAGCTTCTTTTGGTCTTTTCAACTTAAAGATTATACCTTACACAGAAGTGTGGGTCAAAAACCAACCATGGTAACATAAATATTTTAAAATCCAAAATAAGCCAAGCATGGTGGCACATGCCTGTAATCCTAGTACTTGGGAGGCTAAGACAGGAAGATCACTGGTTGGAGGACAGCCTCAGCAAGTTAAAGAGACTCTCAGAAATCTAGTGGAGATTTTGTTTCAAAACAAAAAAATAAAAATGGCTTGGGTGTATCTTGGAGGTAGAAGCCCCTGGGCTCAATCCCTTCTCCTCCCCCCCCTCCTCCCTCCCTCCCTCCCTCCCTCCCTCCCTCCCTCCCTCCCTCTCTCTCTTTCTCTCTCTCTCTCTCTCTCTCTCTCTCTCTCTCTCTCTCTCTCTCACACACACACACACACACACACACACACACACACACACACGTCAAAATTAAAAAAAGATGAGGACTGCTTGGATAAAATGCATTGATAAATTTTTAAAGTCTGGAGGAGCACACATTTGCAAGAAACTGATCATGCATTTTCCTCAGTTTAATCAGAGAGAATAAGTCAACCATTTGACCAATCAGAAGTTGCAACTGCATAGACCAGAGGCCTGTATGTCTGCAGGCTGCTAATGTGTTGATGGCGATGATGGTGAAATGGCGATCGCTGGGTGCTTATCATGCCGCCAAAGAGTTCTCTAAGCCTTCCCATACATCTATGCATTTGTCTCCCGACAGCCCTGTGGGGGCAGGCATGCACTAGTATTCCCTACACTGTCCAGATGGGGAAGCTGAGGCAAGGAACACCTTAGTCGTTTGCCAAGACTACATGTTAGTGAGTAACTCAGCCAGGATTTGAAACCAATTTGCCAGATTTTAGGACGTGTGGTTACCATGACGCCGTACTTCAGGCCCACTGAAAATAGCCCTGATTACCACAACAGAGTCTCCAGACGTCCTTATTGAAATGCTGAGGCTGAGCTCAAGCAGCCTGTTAACAACTACCTCCCGAAGGCTCCTGAGCCAAGAGTCTTTGGATATGGCACCGACTGCTGTCTTAATTCTGTGGGAGTTGGCTTCCTCGGCCAAGACTCGCCAGCCTCAATTCCAGCCACACTCCCCCTCGAGTTCAGCGAGTTGCCAAGCGGAGATAATAACTGCATGTGAAAACGACGTATAAATTTTAAAATATGGAGTGATGGCGTTGCTACGTTATTGCGGTACTGGGGATCACGCTAGGGCTTCCTGCACGCTAGTCAGTGACTACCACTGAGCCACACCCCAGGCCTTTTTATTTTTATTTTGAGACAGATTTCACTAAATTTCACAGGCTAGTCCCCAACTTGTGATCCTCCTCGCTCAGCCTCCTTGGGATTAGAGGCAGGCCAACCCTCCCAAACCCTGGCCCCTGAACCCAGCTAATAGTTGTGTTTTTAATGTCATGTAACAGTCCAGGGGCAAAAGAAACACCCTGTTTAAGGCCCAGGGACAGAAGGCAGGGGCTGTGGGGTCTCTGCAGAGGAGAGATAGATGGGTATTGACATGTGGAAGCCCCCCAGCCCAGGCTTGTGGCAAAGCTGGTCCTTCCTGTCACACCAGCCAGGACTCCAGGAAGAAGCCACTGTTTTGAATTTCTGAATTCTGTGATGTCACTCTGGAGAAAATAACTCTGGAGAATTGCTATGGGTAGAGAGACTTCCCACTTCCAATCTTGATGACTTGCTTTTTTCAAACTTCCCCCAGCACCTAGCCATCCCAGCCCTCCACTGAAGGATGCCCGGAGGCCAGAGCCATCAGCAGGTCTCCGGTGCTTCCCCAGGGCCAAGTTCATTTTTACTTTCTGCCTTGGGGTTCCAGGCAGCTGCAGAAGCAGGAGGGGAAGAAAGCTGAAGGAACCGGGGAGGGGTTCCCAGGGCCCGCCCGCAGCATGACCCTGCCATCATCTCTAAGAACTCAGGGGCTCTTTCATTTTGCAGCTGGCCTGCCTGGCGGAAGCATGTGACACATGGTCCTGTTTCCCACGTATCTCTGGTTAAAATAGGGGTGGGTGTGTGTGTGTGTGTGTGTGTGTGTGTGTGTGTGTGTGTGTGTGAGTGAGAGAGAGAGAGAGAGAGAGAGAGAGAGAGAGAAAGGAAGAAGAGGAGGAGGAAGAGGAGGAGGAGGAGGAGGAGGAGGAGGAGGAGGAGGAGGAAGAAGAGGAGACTGGACTCAGAGGCATTCCACCTCCAAGCTAACCTCTAGCCAGCTATTATTTTTTCATATTTGAAATAGGGTCTCACTAAGTTGCTGAGGTTGGCCCTGAACCGGGATCCTCCTGTTTCGGCTTCCCAAGTGCTGGGATTACGGCAGTATACCACCATGCCCTGATTGGATCTTTAAAAATATAGGATGCACAGAACATTACTTGACTTTCTATCACAGAGAAGTTTTTGCTTTTCTGTTCTTTTCTATTTTGGAGTAGGGAAGGAGGGGACTAGGACTTGAACTCAGGAGCATTCTACCTCTGAGCTACACACTCCCAGCCCTATTATTTATTTAGTTATTTAAACACAGAGTCTCACTAAATTACTGAGGGCCTCACTAAGTTGCTGAGGCTGGTCTTGAATCTCCAATCCTCCTGTTTCAGCCTCCCAAGTCCTGGGATTATAAGCGTGCACCACCATGCACAGCTGAAAGCTTTTCAAAGCAGAAGTTTTTACTGACTTTACCGCAGCCGGGCCAAGCTCTAGAACACAGCAGCATATTGGGGTGATGGAGGAACAAGAGTTAGGAGCCTGGGCCAGTCTGCTCATGTGGGCAAATCTACCCATAGTTATAACCATGGCTTGGGCGCTAATCATGCAGTCATTGCCTACTGGCGTCAACCAGCTCATAAGAAGAGATCAGACACATACACAAATAAATCAAGCAGGCAAAATTAATTTCAATACATCTTTTTGTCATTTTATCATGTGGATAGAAGGCACTCAATAGCAAAATCATTGTGTTATTTTACATTCTGTTTGCACATTAAATCTTTATTTTGGTATGAAAGTTAAAAGTGTGCTTTACACTTATCGCACACCCTGATTAGGACTGGCCACATTCCACATGCTCAAGGGTCACTAATAGCCAATGCACTGGACAGCACAGACGCATTACTGTCTTACTGTCTTGCAGACAGAGGTATCTTTGATCTTCATTTAATACGATCAGAAAGTATTTGAGGAAAAAGCAATGAAGTATTACTTTGCCTCCAGCTGTTTTCAGTGTCTAAATATGTCTGATGTATTTTCTTATTTAATCTTTACCATAATCCCTAGAGCATTTTAGGTGGGTAGCAGATGGGCATAACATCAATCCCCCCCCCCCTCTCTCTCTCTCTCTCTCACACACACACACACACACACACACACACACACACACACACACACACACACACAGAGTTATATGTTCTCAAATGATGGCCAGCCAAGGATCAAAATTTAAGTGAGAAAATTTAAGAAGTGCTTAAATTTAAGAAGTGCTTAAATTTAAGCAGCCATTCGTGCTTGCCTTCCTGCTGCTCAGCCTTCCACACCAAAAGAACTTACCGCAATAATCTAGGCACCTCTATTTCCAGAAATATTTATAAACATCAGACTTTCTTGGTCCTTAAACCAAACTCAGCAGCAGCGACGGCTGCTGTGGTCGTAAGAGGGGGCTGGTACCATCGATGCCCAGTCTGATTCTCAAGCTCCTTGACTTTCTGCGAACCCTGAGTCCTCTCAAAAACATGCAGTCTTTGCCTACTGGAGTTAACCAGCTCATAAGAGAGATCAGACACATACACGAATGAATCAAATAAGGGTATAAAAAAGTATTCTGGGATGGCAGGAAGTAAACGTTTTGCAGGTATTAGGAAGGGTTTGTACGACAATTTGCGTTAGGAGAGCAAGCAGGAGTGAAGGCTGAAAGGGCCCATGGCGGGCAGTGGTCCAGGGGGTCTGGAGCACAGAAGGTGTGGGATGAGGTCACAGGGTGAGTCGTCTGGCCCGGCTGGAGGGACAGAGCACACACCAAGGCGGCAAAGGTGGGTAGGAGCCATCTTCAGACATCCAGAGTGTTGAGCAGGGATTTGGGGTTTTATTGGCGAAGAACTAGGCACAGACAGAAAGTTCCAGAGCAGAAGACTTAACAGCAACAGAGGAGTACTTTAGAAAAAACAATCTGACAGCAGCACAAACCAACCAAAGAGCAAAGCAGCAAATAAACGGGGAGGGCTACGGAGAGACAGTCTGAGGACCCTGGGACCCTCGGGGTGACGGGCTGCAGCAACCTCACCTAAGGGAGTGGTCGGAAATGTGATGCTTGGGAAAGCATGAGATTCACAGGCTCTAGGAACTAACCACAGGCACCAACCGCACCTTACTGGAAGAATGAACTGTGCAAAGAACAGTCAATACAAGTTTCTCCCCCGTGGAGGCGGACTGAGAAGAGTTCATGATCTTGGGCTTTGACGCGTTCGTTTCCATAATAAGGCCTGAATCTGCTCTACACACCTACTGAACAGTCTCAGTGAATGACTGTTGAACGGAATCCAATTCAGTTTGGCTTTCCTTAGAACCTGCTTAACTAGTCCATGATAACTTGAATTTGCCGGTCATTTATTTTTTTGGCAAGCTGGTCTTGGCAAAGTGCCCAGCTGTCCTCTGAATGACCCCCGCAGATCTGCTGACCACTGCTTTCATCTGCCCTGACCATTGAGGGGGAGGAAAATTCCAATATGGAGCCTTCTAGCCAGGATCTGCCTTCTGAAGGGGACCCAGTCTGTCAAAGCGGAACTTTAGCTCTGAAGTCTCTAATGCTTTAACACTGGAAGCGAAAGAAAACATATTGGTAAATATCAGTGATAAAGTTCCTCGCCACAGAGCTCAGTTCTCTAAAATCAGGAGTCAAGAGGACTCCACCACTGGCCACTTTATTCTCAGTGGGGGAATGTCCTACAGAAACTGTGTCACACACAGTAGGACTGGTCACCTCGCACACAGCCCAAGTGTCATGGAGCCTGTTGTAGTTGGATACGAAAGGGTCCCTCGGAGTCATTTATTACTGTTTGGCGCTGCTGTAGTTGAGTAATAAGGGCTGCCATCTCAGCAGTGGGCAAACCCATTGGAACGGACTTATCTGGGTGGTGGCTGGAGGGGTGGATTCCTGGGTGTGGCCTTGGGGATTATATATGTTTCCTTTTCCCTCTGCGCACCCCCCCCATCTTCCAAACTCCATGATGTGAAGAGCACATGCCATGTGCTCTCCTCTCCACCTCCCACTGCCCTGCTCTGAGATCCAGACACCGGTTTCCCCAATATTGCCAAGAAAAACTATAAGCAAATAAATCTCCCTTCCTCTAACTTACGTGGTCAGTTCTTTAGATTATGGCTGTGAACGTGCTGACAGACACAGAAACCAAACATTTCATGAAAATTAAAACTGCCATTTGTATAAAGACATTGAGTATCAGAGCTCCCCCACCTACCTTCACAAACTATGACACTTACACGGTTTGGGAAAGAATCAAGTGTGTGCGCTTGTCCTCAAAGACACGGACTTCAGAGCCATCCCCAAACACGCCGCCCTTCGCGGATTCTGTCAAGTTTTCAACACTATGGTATAATAATGTTTTCAAAATGTTTTAAAAACATTTAGCTTTTAAAGAAAGAACAAAGCCATTTTATTCAGTGAAAAATATGTCCAGGTTGGAATATAACCCAATATGTGTGGTGCCGAATCTTCAAAGATGGCTCTCCAGGATTCTCCCTTCCCCCAAACACATACTCAGAGATGAGATGCTGTGCCTAGCTGGACATGGTGGCGCACGCTTGTAATCCCAGCATCTAGGAGGCTGAGACAGGAAGACTGCGGTTCGAGGACGGCCTCAGCTACTTAGTGAGGCCCTTTGCAACTCAGAGAGACCCTATTTCAAAATAAAGAATAAAGAATATAGCTCAGAGGTATATCAATAAAGGTATAGCTCAGAGGTAGACGCCCCTGGATACCATTCTTAGTACTGCTAAAAAAAACAAAAAACAAAAAAACTGCTGTGCCTCTGTGTTCCCTGGACTCTGGGTTGGTCTCAAGACTCGCTTTGCCACCATGTGAAAAGTTTAAGACAAGAGGGCTTGGGGACAGAGGCCTGATGCCAACTCGGACACCTGAGTCCCACTGAGATCACGGCTAAATGAGCTGCATGACTGAGTCCAGGAGAGACGAGCAGATGAACAGCAGCCATCCCTCTGGGATGGGAAAGGCGGTCAACCAGCACCGTGTCAAGCCACTAAGTTACAGGTCATTTATTATGCAATAAGAGATCATGGAAACAGTGGCTAACAAAAGATTTCAAATGGTTTAAAAATGAGCCCAACTTATCTTTCATCTGCTGCTGTCTGTGATCATCTTGGGCTTTTGTAAACCTCTCCCTGCAAACGGATTCAAGCAAAGTCACACAGGCAGGACCTTCTCTTGTCATTTTTAAGCTCTGTCATTCAGTGACATCTTGGGCACTGGCTCTTGTCTTGACATTGGAGTCTGGCAATTCTATACCCAGGGCCCTCATAACATATATATATATATATGTGTGTGTGTGTGTGTGTGTGTGTATGTGTATATGTATATATGTATATATGTATATGTATATGTATTTGGATTGATGACACTTTGCCCACACTTGTGGTCCTGCTTTATTTAATACCATACCTCAAAATTTGCAAATTTTTCTGTTAGGAAGACTAACATGATAATGAACGCTATAATAAGTAAAACTTCACTGAATCTTGGAGGGACAAGGAAAATTAAGCAGAGGACCTAACTGCACCTTCTGGGTGTGTGCGACACGGAGCCACAGAGACGAGCGGTGCTAGGTAGACTTGGGGCAGACTGATCTCCCCAGCTGTCGACCCTCCCTGCATCCATCCTCCTGCCAGGAAGGCACTGAGGTCAGCGCGCACTTTCTGCCTCTTTGGGCTTGTTCGTGTGACTGGCTTTGGCCAGGGAAAGGGGTGCGAGCGCCTGCGTGACCGCTCTAAGTCCTCATTCAAGGGGCACGGTGGGCGTGGCTGGCACCCTTGCCCTTCTGTGAAGAGAGAGCATACCCTCACTGGACACTCATAAGAGGAGAGATAAGTGGAATAGTGCCAGCCACTCTGGCTACTGACCCACCAATGTGACCAAAAAAGCAATGCTTCCTGTTGACTGTCCCTGAGATCTTGAGGTTGTTTAATACCCAACAGCAGATGACCAGTACAAGGCTCCTAAAGCCAATACTGATGTTTACAAAGTACACGTGGTACATTAGAGCCTTCCTGGCTGTACAATTAACTAAGGAAATGGACGGGTAGGTGGTCCCAGGGCTAAGCAGAATACAAGTATCATACTTTCTATTGAATATCACCAAAAATTACCCTTATAGTCTAAGATTTCCTGATTTATTTCCTTCCTTCCTTCCTCCCTGTACTGGAGATTGAACCCAGGATGTTCTACCTCCAAGCTATACCTTATGTTATTTTTTGTTTTGTAACACAGAGTCACTAGGTTGGTGAGAGTCTCGCTGCTTGCTGAGGCTGTCCTCGAACTTGTGATTCTCCTGTCTCAGCCTCTCTAGTACTGGGATTACAGGCATGAATCACCATACACAGATCTAAGATTATCTTTCTAAAGATTAAAATTTGGGCCAGGAGTGGTGGTGCATACTTGTAATCCCAGTACTTGGGAGGCAGAGACAGGATCAAGACCAGAAACTTAGCAAGACCCTGCTTCAAAATAAAAAGGGATGTGGTACAGATCAGAGGAAGAATACACCTGGGTTCAATCTCCAGCAACACACACACACACACACACACACACACACACACACACACACGATTATAATTTGGTATTTATAAATTAATCAAACTTTTTCCCCCACTTATTTATTTATTTATTTTTAGTACTGGGGATTGAACCTAGGGGCATTCCAGCTCTAAGATATATCCCTAAACCTTTTCTTTTTCTTTTGGTGGTCCTGGGGATGGAACCCAGGGACCTTCTACCTCTTGGCTACACTCCCAGACCTATTTATCTCTTTTTTATTTGGAAACAAGGTCTCTTAAGCCAGAGGAGGCTGGCTTCGAACATGTGCAATCCTCCTGTCTCAGCTTCCCAAGCGCGGGGATTACAAGCGTTCACTACCACGCCCGGCTATACCCCTAAATCGTTGTATTTATTTTCTAAATTTCAAAACAGTGTCTCATAAATTACCGAGGGTCTTTCCAGGTTGCCATGGCTAGCCTCAAATCTGCACTCCTCCTGTCTCAGCCTCCAAGTACTAGGATTATAGGCAAGTGACACCATGCCTGGCTTCCCAATTACATTATACATTCCATGCAAACTGGATCATTTGTAATTCTTGAATACGTTTCACATTACTTCTGGCCTCTCCTCATCTAACTCCCTCCTGCACCTCATTCAACAGGTTGAGAATCTTTCAGCCCTTTTACGGCCAGGCGCAGAGGTCACCTCTGGAAGACATCTTCTCTGCTTTTGCCTTTCAAGCTAGCCCCGATTCTTAGCATCCTTCCTGCTTTATAACCTTTATCTTTTCATAACGTCCCAGAGAGCAAGGTTTATGGGTTCTTAACCTGTGTAAGCTCCACGGCACGCAGCAGAAGTGCCTGCGCACGGCCCACCGCGTTACAGAGTGGCCGGGGAGGCGGCCAGCACCGGGAAGCTGCATTATAACCAGCACCAGATTCATCTCTGAGAGGCTCCTGCACCGCTCAGAGCCGGCAGCCTCCCCTGTCCTGTCCCTGTGCCTCGGCCTCCAGAGAGGCAAAACTGGGCGGCACGCATTTCACGGGACCGTGAGAACTCAGCACGAAAAGCTGAATGCAAGCGCCTCACGGCGTCCGAGAGACGGCGGCAGCTCCCTACATGGTAGCTCCGTTATAAAAATGATGTAGCCCACGACATTGCAGAGAAGGTAGCTGAAAACAAACCCCTGATGCTAGATTCTTTTCTCTCTCTTTCTCTCTTTTCTTTTTGTTTTTTTTGTAGTACTAGGGATTGAACCCAAGGGCGTCCTACCTCTGATTTACACATCCCCCAGCCCTATTTGATTTTTATTTTGAAACAAGGTCTAAGTTGGAGAAGGTCTTTCTAAGTTTCCTAAGGCTGGCCTCAAACCTGTGATCCTCCTGTCTCAGCCTCCCAAGTGCTGGGATACACCCCCGGCTAGATTCTTTTCTCTTCAAAGTTAAGCATTTGAAGTTGACCGTAAGGACTCTAGTTCCAATTAGCAATTTCCTCAGGAACTGTGGTGTCAGTGAGCCGGATTCCAGCATCCCTGAGATGCTCGTATATACACCCACAGCGCTTCTCCACAGTTCTAAAGGCTACAGGTGGTTACCATGCATGGCAAATCTGTTCCACATAAAAAACTCATCTTCTTAAAAATGACACAAAAATCTTCCTTCCTATTGACACCAGCAGGAGAAATAGCAGGCTCCAGGCTCAGCAACTTAGCTGGACCTTGTTTCAAAATAAAAAAATAAACAAAGGACTGGAGGTGTAGATCAGAGGTAGAACGCCCTTGGGATCAATCCCCCGATACGAAAAATAATAATATTAATAATAAAAGTAAAATTAAGATATTAGGCCTCTCTAAGCACTTCCAGTTCTTCAGCAGAGGGTTAGGATGAGCATGGCTGTGGATGGCAAGCTGGCGACGGTGAGCAGCAGAGTTACCCCACAGTGACTGGAAACACCAGCCCAGTGGGCTCCTTCCCCAGTGAGGGGGGAGGGGGTTGACAAACAAAAGTGCCACATGACCGTCAAGTAGCAGGCACTGTTGTTAGTCATTCAGCAAAGACGGCTTCTTCTGCCTTGCACAAGCTACAGTGGTGCACACATCCTCAGAGCAACAATTGATCTTTCAAAGGACCAGTTCAAGATGAGGGCACTCAAGAGGCTGTGAGCAGCGAGGCAGGTGCTGCCCACCAGTGACTGGGCTTGGTGCCTCCAGGGCTGAAGAAGACGCAGGGCTGCCCGAGCTTCTGAAGGAATCTGGGGCTGTATGCGAAACATCCTAATTTTGTTTTATTTATTTTATTTTGCCGGTGCTTAAGATTGAACCCGGGGAACAATCTACTCCTGAGCTAATCCCCAGCCCCTCTTTATTTTTTATTTTGAAACAGGGCGGGTCTTACTAAGTGTCAGAGCATCTCACTAAGTTGCTGAGGCTGGACTTGAACCTGTGTGATCCAACTCTCTCGGCCTCCCAAGTATTGATATTATAGGCATGTGTTACTATGCAAGTTAAATATCCTGATTCTTAAAGAATGCCTTGCTTTTTATTTAATTTTTTAAATTGGTGCATTATATTCATACATCATATTGGGGTAAAAGACTTGTGTGTACAGACATGTACACATCACCGATTTAACCCCTACCCAATTCCCACCCCATTCCCTCCCCGTCTCCCTCCCTTGCTTGGCTTAGTGGTTGGCTTCAATATGTTTAAGTACATTGTGTGTTTTAGAGATTTTCCTCTTCCCCCCTCCTTTCTCCTCCTTTAGGTTGCCTTGTTTGCTCCTCTATAGGATTTCCTTTTTCATCTAGAGTTCCTCCTATGACCCATTTCTCCTTAGCTCTCACATATTAGGGAAAACATCTGATTTCTTATTTTTTGTGACTGACTAATTTCGCTTAGCATAATGTCCTCCAGTTCCATCCATTTCCCTGAAAATGATGTAATTGAGGTTTTTTTTTAATGGCTGAGTAAAATTCCATCGTGTACATATCCCACAGTTTTGTAATCCATTCATCTGTTGATGGACATCTTGGCTGGTTCCATAGTTTGGCTATGGTGAATTGTGCAGCTATGAACATAGGTACGCATGCATTAGTTTGGTAGTTTGGTTTCCTTTCTTTTGGGTAGATACCCAGAAGTGGTATTGCTGGATTAAATGGTAGATTTGTTCCCATTCTTCTGAGGATTCTCCATACTGTTTTCCAAAGTGGTTGCACTAATTTGCAATCCCACCAACAATGTTTAAGAGTTCCAACTTCTCCACATCCTCGCCAGTTGCTTTTTATTTAAAAATTCTCTGGGGGAGTAGAAAGCTCATGAAAATATATTTGCAGTCAGATGTAGACATGAATTGGCAATTAGTGACCTTTGCACTAGATATCCTAAAGTCACTTTGACTCGTTACAAAAACAGTGAAGAAATCATTAAATTATTGCATTTGTATTTTTGAATATGAAAATATAGAACTCACTGTATCAGTCCTAAAACAGGCCTTGTTCCCTCATTTATAAATCCTCTCCCACTCCACTTTGGCCTCTGTTTTCAGCCTTACAGTTCAAACTGACGCAGGCCATGCAAGACCACTGTCCCACACACCCAACCCTACTAGTTCAGCCAGACGTGGTGGCGCACGCTCGTAATCCCAATACTTGGGAGGTTGAGACAGGAGGATCACAGGTTCAAGGCCAGCCTCAGCTACTTAGTGAGGCACTCTGCAACTTAGTGTAAAGAATAAAAAATAGGACTGGAGGTGCAGCTCAGAGATAGAACCTACTGGGTCCAATCCCCAGCACCGCAAAAATTAAATAAATAAATCCTACTAGTTCTTCAGACATTGACGTATGCATTTGTTTTTTTTTTTAATATTTTCTTTATAAATTTGTTTTTTTATACTTTTATTGGTATATTACAATGTAACTATACCTTACAAAGAGATTCAAAGTGATAAAGCATAGATACATTGCATGGTCTATTTCCCTTCCTACATCTGCTTGCCTCAGAGCTGGACTGAAATGCTAGGCTTCTAGCTGGGTGTTCCCAGTCCTTAGGAGGTTGAGCCAGGAGGATTGCAGGTTCAAAGGCAGACTCAGCGACCTAGCAAGGCCATTAGGCACTTAGCAAGACCCTGTTTCACAAAAACAAACAAAAAAATAAATAAATAGGGCTTGGATATATAGCTTAGAGGTTGAATGCCCCTGGGCTCAATCTCTAGTACCAAAACAATAAATAAAATGCCATAAAATAATATGCTAACTCCTGCATAAAACCTCCAGGATCCTACTCAGAGCCCCGTGAGTTCGCATCACGATGCATTAGATTTCTCTCAGGTCTCCTCGCCCCTGCACCCCAACGGCTGGCAGGAGACACCACAGCATGGCCGTTGAGAGTCCCCGCAGGGACGGGCCCAGGTGTAGGTCAAGAGGGGAGGGCTCCAACTCACCGCCAAACACATCTCCGTTCTGGTAGTTCTTCCCTCTCTGGGCTTCCTCTTCATTTTGAACAGTGGCAACATGCTTGGCGGAGGCACAGCCCATAGTCTCATTCGCTCAGCTTCGGCCAGGCTGAACTGCAAATCATCTCTACAGACACGGGGACATGTTTTCTTCTTTTGACGCAAAGAAAATCCACTTTGCTGCCGAGTCAGCCAAGATGGGCGCGTGCCTGCGGGAAGAGAGGGCGGAGAGCTGGATGAGCACTGGGGACGCGGGTCACCAGCAGCGCACCTGGACTCGCGCTAAAGCAGGGAAGGCCCTGGATTCCCCGGGAACGAGAGGTCGGAGGCCGGCCCCCAGGACACAAAGCTGAGGGTGAACTTTTTGAAGAGACGCAAAAAAATACGTATGCATTAACTCAGGGCAATCTGTGCACATTATCAGCCACACGTACACGGAAGGTCTTTTCAGGTTTGCGAGTGTTCTGAAATCGCAAAGACCTTCTGAGTAAGCAAAACATATTTGTGAAATCTACCTAGTTCAGCAGGCTGAGAAAAGTTTTTCCTCTTTCTCATCATACCCTGCAGACCAGCCCCTCCAATTTTTTTTTTGCAGGAGGAGGTACCTTCTAAGTCCTGGCCTGGTTTACACATTTCTGGCTGGAGTTGAAAATAACTCAGTTTTTTTTCTTTGGGTACTAGGGATTAAACTCAGGAGTTTACTACCCCTGAACTACATCCCCAGCCCTATTTCGTATTTTATTTTGATGCATGGCCTCACTAAATTGCTGAAACTGGCTTCAAAATCCTGCGATCCTCCTGTCTCAGCCTCCCAAGTACTGAGATCAAGTGTGCACCACCATGCCTGCTTACCTGAATATTCTATTTTACCTAAGGTGACATCGTTTTGCAGAACAGACGAAGGGGCTAGAGCAAGGTCTGAAACTTACTTGCCTTTGTTTTTCTGCTGGGCTAGCTGAATGTTTTAAGGACTGAGCAGAATTGTGTAGGTAGAAGGTGAAAAGCAAAAGCAGCCATCTATTTCATGGCGTGTCTTTGTGCCTCTACTGGTCTCTCATGAAGGCACACAGAGTATTTATAAATTTGCCACAAAGGAGCTCACCCTCGAGAAAAAAAACAAGTGAATTGACCTTCCCCTACCCCATTCAAGGTGGCTCCCAAATCCCTAGTGTTTGCAATGTTTAATGTGCTAGATTTTTTAGAATTAAATTTTTGTGTGTGTGCGCGTATGTGGTGCTGGGGATTGGATACCCAGGGACATTCTAGCTCCGAGCTACATACCTAGTCCTTTTTTTTTTTTAATTTTTAACTTGGAAACAGGATCTTGCTAAGTTGCTAAAAGGCCTGCTAAATTGATGAGGCTGGCCTCAGATCTGTGATCCTCATGCCTCAGCCTTCCAAGGACGGGGTTTACAGGTTTGTGCCACCATGCCCAGCTCGACACTCTCATTTTTGTTAGCTATTTTCACCAGCCAGAGCAGCCATTCCAGTCCTGTCGATGATGTATTCCAGTCTTGCAGCTGGTTCCTTTGAAAAGTCTCCACTATCTGTCCCTGCATCAGCACCCACCCGCTGTGACACATCACTCCCCTCCTCAAACCCTGGCACAAACGTGACGCACCCCGCCTCGGGCAACCTCCAACAGCACCCACACCCACCACTCTGTCATGACCAGAGCTGTGCGGCTGCAAGCCTTCTCTTCCCACAGGACTGTTGACCTTAAGCCCTCCTTCCTGGGGTACCAAGGACATCCCTGGATGTAGAAGCCTAATTGATTTCAGCCATAAGACCTCAGCATAGAAAATTTTTTCAGATTAGCCCAATCAATCTAATAAATGAATTCAGATACACCGGTAATGATCATAAACTAAGCCAAATATAAATTTCAATAAATATGGCAATAACGTTAGTCATGTCTAGATAATTCCTCAGACTCTTATCATTGGTTATGTTAAATCATCAACATGAAGTTTAGAACTGGTTGGAGAAATTTGGAAAAACAAGAAGACTTATTTTTCTAGACGGTTAATGTTTACACTGTTCTTTACACTTTGGGTGACCGCATGTTGACGATGTTTTTTATCTTTTTAAGGCTATCTAAAATCCAGGCCTAGGAATGTGTGCATGAGATATCTCTCTCTCCTGCCCCCCACCCCAGTTATTTAGCAACAATGTCTGTAAACCTGCAGTATTTCTATTTGATGGTCTCTTTACACTGTGTATAGAGCTCAGGAGCCTGAAGACACGCTGACATTAAAAAAGAAATGCACATCCAGGCATGGTGGTGCACGCCTATAATCCCAGTACTTGGGAGGCTGAGGCAGGAGGATCAGAGGTTTGAGGACAGCCTCAGCAAAGGAGTGAGACTTTCAGCATTCTAGTGAGATCCTGGTTCAAAACCAAACATAAAAAGGGCAGAAAGTATAGCTCAGAGGTAGAATGACCCTTGGTTCAACCCCCAGTACCACGAAAAGACAGACAGACAGACAGACAGACAATATAGTGTAGTAAAACTATGATAGAGGTTGCACAGGAATCTATGCCAAAACAGAACTCAAAACAACAGACCAAATTATGACCGGGCAGAAGTAGGAACTGAAGGGAGAAAGTAATATTTATTTTTTTTGCAAGGTCTTAAAAGTTTGGCAGAAACCTGCAGGCAGAAAGGGCAGGCCCAGCTGCTGTGAGGCCCTGAGATGTGTAAGAGCACAGCGGCACACTGATGTGCACTTGAGGCCTGGACTGCTGTGCTTCGAGCAGGACCTGGGGAGGCCCTACCTGCTACCTCTGTCTAACTTAACAGACTGTCATAGCACAGAGGAAGTCACTGTGACCAAGGGACAGGGGAAGAGACTGGGCTCTGGAGGTAGGAGGCGGGCCACCTCTCAAAGGGGCCGCTAAGTGCCGCTCCTGCTGCTCTCCCGCCGTGGTTCCGCACCCACGCCAGCACTTTCTCAGGGCGGCACCCCCTTCTTCCTCACCCCCGATCGTCACCATCACTGGAGGTCACAGGTGTCAGCTACCACACGGGCCGCCTTCCTCTCCCCAGAGGATGTGTGTGCAAACAAGCTCACAGGCACACAGGAGAAAGGGCCCGGGTGAATGGGGACACCTCACCTCGGCGGGCGCCCTGTCCGCGGCCACCTCTTTGGAACAAAGAGAGTAAAAATAGGCAGGAGAATGGGAAATACCAACGAAGTCGGCAGAGGACTTTGAGAAGTAAGAGATAAATCACAACCACCCTCCCTGGGAGTCCTCTTGTTTCTATCCTCATTCCAACTTCACGTCTGAAATGTCATGTTTCTTGGATAGCTACTCAAAAAGTATAGTAGCCCCCCTCCGCCATGTCTCTGGGGGACCTATTCCAAGACCCCAGTGGGTGCCCGAAACCGTGGGTAACATCAAACTCTATATGAACTCTGTTGTTCTCCTACACGGACACACCTATGAGATAACTTACTAATTAGACACAGTAAGAGACAACAACCAGTGACACAACCATAACGGCATGACAGGGT
Source organism: Muscardinus avellanarius (assembly GCF_963383645.1). NCBI lineage: Eukaryota > Metazoa > Chordata > Mammalia > Rodentia > Gliridae > Muscardinus > Muscardinus avellanarius. The sequence continues at coordinate 103,247,811 of NC_137793.1, forward strand.
AAGTTACATGAACATGGCTCTCTCCGAAGAGTCAAGACAAACAGTACTATTTTCATTGACGACAGGTACCCAGAACTGTGGGGAGTGACCCTTCCAAGAGGGAGGGGTCACTGTAAATGGGAGCCTCCAACGCGAATTACCCTTTGCCCCCTCTGCAAAGCCTTTTATGGTGGTTCTTTTGTGTTTTAAAAGTTTTGTTTATACAAAGAAAATCTGATCGGAAATTAAAAGGTTGAAATTATATGAAGATCAAACACACAGAAGCAGGCTAACAAAGATAAAATGTGTAAAAATAATTTTTTAACGGGGCACGGTGGTGTACACGTGGAACCCCAGCTGCTTAGGAGGCTGAGGCTTGTCACAGTGATGGACAGCTGAGTAGAGTCTCAGATCACAAATAAATTCAACAGAATCTTTATTTGGCTTATAACTGGTTCCTGGTTGGGGGGGGGTCTCATCTTTTATTTTAAAAGCTATAAAGAGACCTGGTAAGATGAAGCATGCCTATAATCCCAGCTACTCAGGAGGCTAAGCAGAAGGACTGCACGTTCAAAGCCAGCCTGGGCAACGTTAACAAGACTCTGTCTCAAAATAAAATTAAAAGGGCTGAGGATGTCGTTCCACAGTGGAGCGCTTGCCTAGCAAAGCACCAGCCGCTGGGTTCTATCCCCAATTACGGCCCCCTCCACACACAATAATAATGGGGTGAGGATTCTGTTAACAAGCAGATTAGATACCATTTATACCTTAAGAAGTTTTAGCTTAATTATATACATATATAAAATTTGTTGTTGTTTTTGAGAGGCAAGGTCTGCCTGTGTTTGTCCAGGCTGGCCCCAAACTCCTGGACTCAAGTGATCCCCCCATCTCAACCCCTCCCCCAAGTGCCGGGACTACAGGCCCACGCCCCCACAGCTGGCTAATTATATGTTTTCAAAAGCACTATGATTCAATAAGGGCCCTCTCCAAATCATAAGCAGGCATAGCTTTTTGTTTTCAAAATATATACACTATATATTTTACAACAGTGATTTAATTTTAAGAATGATATTTTTAATTATACTAGTTCACTAGAAATATATTTTAATATTTTACCTGCTTGAAGGCGATCATCATAAAGTTATTTTGTTTTATTTACTTATCTTCGTGGTACTGACGTTGAACCCAGGAGTAGTCTACCCAGTCTGAGATACACTGCCAGCTCTATTTCATTTTTTTATTTGAAACAGGGTCTCATGAAGTTCCTCGGGCTTGCTGGGTGTGGTGGCGCACACCTGCAATCCCAGTACTTGAGAGACTGAGACAGGAGGACAGCAGGTTCATGGCCAACTTCAGCTACTTAGCGCGGCTCTCTGCAACTTAGTGAGACCTTGTTTCAAAATTAAAGAATAAAAAAATAGGGCTGGGGTGTAGCTCAGAGGTAGAATGGCCCTGGGTTCCATTCCCAGTACAAAAAAGAAAAAAAAGTTGCTCAGACTGACCTTAAACCTGTGATTCTTCTATTTCAGCCTCCTAAGTAGCACTGGGATTACAAGTGTGTGCCACCACACCCAGCTTTATGAAGACATTTGAAAGAGAGAAGATCTCTAGTTCATAAAGTTAATCCTGGATCGCTGAGGAATGTTCTTTACTATGCCATTTAGATCCTGTACATAAACTCTTATCCACTCAATCAACAGATATTTTTTGGAAATCACTAAGTGAGACTTGCATTTGGTAGGTATTGGGTAGAGTGGTAAACAAGACAAGGTATGTCTTCCCTCTCCACCCCCATAGAAAATAAGAAGGCAATAATAAGAAAGGCCATTTTCACACCCTGTGGTCCAGCAGCCACAGGTTAAATACAGGACAGCCGAGGCGTTCACCCCACAGGCCCCTGACTCAGCTTTGGGAAAGGGAGTATCCGAAAATGTCAGGCTTGAGACCTGACCACAGCTCAAGAAACATCAAAACACCCGGCACGGCGTCTTGTTTACAGCCTGACGTAATGGCAAGGCTTCGTGTCCGCTGAAGATTCTTACACTTCACCTCAACCCAAGTGAGTCCTCAAACTGAACGTCTAGAACTGCAGCCCCAGAGATGGCCAGAATCGGCTGCTCCAAAAGGCTCCCTTGGCCTCTTCACCTGCACTACGTGAACACTTGCTGGTGTGTGTGTGTGTGTGTGTGTGTGTGTGTGTGTGTGTGCGCGTGTGTGCGCGTGTGTGTGCGCGCACGCTGTTCTATTTTACCACTGGCTTAGCTGGGGTGTTCTCTCCCAGCCCCACGCCCTCTATTCACATACCTCTCTGAAACCACAGCGCTGAGGTCAGTCTGATGGTGCAAACAGGCTCACAGTCAGGCACGACCCGGAGCCTATGGGAGGGTTTTGCTTTCGCATATTGTTATTAACAGGCTGCCGTTTCCTCCCGCTGCAGATGACAGTGTGAGAATTAAACCGAAGCATCCCTTTGAAGTTTGATAGATGCTTCTAAACCAAGTCTCACTGAGGTTTTTTTTTTTTTTTTTTAGCTAAAAATGATGGAGCTGTGGGATCATCAGTCACCTCTAAAAACACGGGGTCTAATTAACTACCCGTAGCTCTATGTAAAAGCTCCCCCAAATGCTTGAGATGGTCATTAGAAAGCGCAGGAACTAGACCATGGGCTAACCTAATTTAATCCCATCTTTACAGGATATCGCCTCCTCTTCGGAGAAAATATTTCAGCAATTTTTTAAATCCCATCCCAATGGAAAAAAAAAAAGGATCAAAAAACTGTGTAGCCACACACGTGAACCCTTTCATTCTTTACACCTTGGGCCTCTTTAACTATCACAGGGGTAATTGCTATTTCAGAATGTTTTGTGTTACACCATGGGAAATTCTTCTCACTCTACAAACCCAATACTTTTATATGAATGCATATCACATATTATGTTCATGGAATACTTCTGACTTTTTTATAAGAAAAAATGACAATACTTCTTTTCTTTAGCTTACTCTGTGTGTGGGTGGTGGTGTGGGGATGGCACCCATGGGGTTTCTACCTCCAAGCTCCACACCTCCAGCTCTGCTTTATTTTTTATTTGGAAAGAAGGTCTAGCTAAGCTGTTGAGAGCTTCACGAAGTAGCTGAGGCTGGCTGTGAACCTGTGATCCTCCTGGCTCAGCCTCCCAAGTACTGGGATTACAAGCGTGTGCCACCACACCCGGCTTACCTTACTTTTTTTTTTTTAACCAGAAGAATAATGCCATTAAAATCCTACTTGTATAAAACTGGAAGGAAATAAGCCAAGTCTGCTTTTGAGAGAAATCAAAGACACTTGATCTATATTTATTTATTTATTCTAAAGGGTACAGGAACCAGGCATAGTGGCACACAGCTGAAATTCCAGTACTTGGGAGGCTAAGACAGAAGGATCCCAGGTTTGAGACCAGCCTTGACCACTTGGCGAGGCCCTGCTTCAAAATAAAAATAAAAAATGGCTGGGAGTGTACAAAACTCTTGGGTTCAATCCCCAGTAAAACACACACACACACACAGCTACAGAAAAAGTTTCTATTTACATGGTATCGTGGGCAACTTTGCTTCCCACTAATTAATCAAAGGCCCTTTCTTTTTTAATAGAAAGGCACTTATAAAAATAAATTAAAAATGATAAACTACACACACACACACACACACACACACACACACACACACACAAATCCCAGGCCAGAAAGAACACAAATACACCACAGGAAGCTTGGGGGACTGGAGAGAAATCCAATTCTGGTTGCAGTGGGTACACAGAAAGCTATATAGTTCGCAGTTCGGAAAAAGATGTAACCACATTATTAATAGATCAGGAGAAAAGGGCCCCTTTTTATTTCTGATTAAAAAGGGAAATCATGACAAGGCGACATCTAAAAACTCCTTTCTCTTACTGAAGAAAGAGCCCACATCTAAGCTTCATACGGAAAGAAATATGTATATGTATAAATATATAACTAATCAGTCTGTTTGCCCATCTGCTCTGCTTCGCTGTAACGAGTGTTAATGCCGCAGCAGCCCCCCATGGGGGGAAGAAGAAAGGATGCTTAAACGTGACTTCTCATCTCAAAGCTTTGGTGCCCTTGGGCTACCGTTAGCACCATTTCACATTTCACTGTGAATGTTAAAAGTAATGCATCAAGAGATGGCACATTTGACACACAGATAATCTGGCCAAGGCAAGGATCCTGTGAGCCAGCAGCTGCTGGGACAGAGTCAGTCCTCGCTTCCAACTCATTTAGTGGCATGACAACTGACAACATGCCTCGAACTCCAAAGGTCCCCGCACGGTGGCTTCCTGCTTCTGCAAAGAATCATGGGACAGAGGTGTCTCTTGGAAATATAACAGCAATTATGCTGTTTGAGAGTATATGTTTTTTGCTGGAATTTGCAGGGAGGTGGGGGGCTAGTGGAAAGAGAACTGGGGTGGGAGGGAGGTATCAAGCTCTCCTCTGAGCCATCATGCCCCTGCCTCTAAACCAAAGCTCAGTTTCATGTCTCTGGGCCTCTTGCTTGGATTCTATGGCCAACATCATCCAAGAAATGATGCTAAGGAAAAAATCATCACTTACAAAAAAGGCGACACATCTCACCGAAACTCAATTTATTTACCCGCTTCTTTTGAATGTTTACTCCATTCGGATTTACTTTCAAATCCAAAGCCCCAAATTTTCTCAGAAACCTGTAGGAGATTAAAGATTCTGACCAATAATGGTTTGGTCCAAGGGTGTTGACTTAGATTGCATGTAAGCTGAAAATCAGAACAAATCTCAGCTGCCCACTTTCTCTTCTCTATCTTGCTTTTAATGAATAAAAAATAAGTTTATCAGTATTTCTTTCCCAGACCTGGTTAGAAAGTTTATGGAATAATATGGTCCTACAAGTTAAGGATTTACGAGTTTTGTGCAAAAGCCATGGACCTGAAAATGCTGGGGCTTTTCGTTTTGTTTTGTTTTTGCGTTATGTATACATGTACATTGAAGTCCACACCTGGCTGGCATTCTTTCAGGGCAGGCAAAAGAGGAAAGCATCACCTCCTAATTAAAACCACACTTCCAGGGCGGTGTGACCTCTGCCAGGTGAGATTTGGAGCTTCTAGATTCGTCGCTCAGGGGTCAGAGCAACAGTGGATATTTTTCAACTTTGCCTGCTTTCTTCTTCTACTTCCAAAACCCTGGATTCCCAAGCGTCAAGTTGACAACGTAGACATTGTCGACTGATGTCAACAGGCCTCTAGACCATATGCATTTTTCCAGGAGCCCCCTGTGACTAGGATTTGACCGCCATGCAGCCGGATCGCCATGTCATTTGGGACACATCTATGATTTTCTTGTCAATATCCAAAAACATAGTTAAAGCAGCTTGTGTTTTCCATCCTTTTTATTGTTTAGAAAAACCAAAGTCAGTAATAAAAATGCTCTGCAAAGCAGTATTTTCTGTGCACATGGTGCCGGGTGTAGGACCTTGCCTGTGCCAACTGTGGTTTTCCACGCTGGACGGAACCTGCTTCCCCAGGGCGCTCCTCCCAGGTGCCCCCGCGGGTCACTGCAAATACAGCCAGAACCCTGATGCTCAGAAGGAGATGGAGAGCCTCGAGTGTGCATAAGCTGACCCTTGCCAAAGGTCCCAGAGGCCCTGATGATTTCCTGATGGTCACGCCCTTTATGGTCATTTTTCATTTATAATGAGCGAGGTCCTCATTAGAATGCAGGAAAACGTGTGGGAAGGGACACAGATCAATCGCGAAGCGACTAAAACATGGAAGTAGAAGACGTGTGAGTAACTCAAAAGCACATTTTGATTTTAATCAAGCAAATAAGTCCCGATCATTCTAGAATGACCAGAGAAGAATATCCAGGGCTGTTGAAATATAAAGAACAGATATGAGTCCTATCCTTGAAGGACTGCCATCCAGATATGGCTAATACATCAGAAACATAATAAAAGTAAAATTCCAACCACTCATTCAGGTTGCAGAGAAAGGATCAGAGATTTTCTTGAGTCAGAAGATATTTCAAGCTCATCTAAATAGTGCTGCCCCAGCTTTATTCTTTATTCTATGCCCCTGGAGATGCAGGAACATCCAGAAAAAAAAAAAAAAAAAAAAAAAAAACCCACACTGCTTATAGCAAAGCCTCAGTCAACATTTGCTGATGCGAGGAGAGTGAGACATGTCATGTCGGTCCTCAGCTGCGGATCCCTCCCAACACCACAAACCACAACAGCGAGCGGAAGCCGGATTCATTGCTCCAAAACCTCTCGGTTACCTTCATGGGGTCAGAGGACAAGAACAAGCCACCATCCTCAAACCCTTGTCCTACGTGCACATCTGCAAAGCGTGCGTGGTGTTTCATGGCTGAGTGGAAGGCCTCCCCTTGCACAAGTCCAGCTGGCGGAAGCCATTATTTCTCTTCAATTCCCCTACTGCCAGGGTTAGCTGGTTAAAGCTGGTTGCTGTGGTGGATGAAAGACGGCCAACAGGGATGAACGGTTATGCTTTGCCTAATCATTAGAAACAAATGGGAAGCCGGGTGTGGTAGCACATGCCTGTGCTCCGGAGGCTGAGGCAAGAGGATTGCAGGTTTGAGGTCAGCCTCCCTCCGCAACTTAGCAACACTTTAAGAAAAATAAATAAATAAAAGGGCTAGGGGTGTGGCTGAGAGGTGGAAGGACACAGAATTCTATCCCCAGTCCTCCCCCGGCCCCCCCGAAAACAAGCAACAGTAACAAATGGGAGAATAGTTTAAAAGCAAAAAGCCTGTTTGCATTTTATTTCAGGACTTATGTTGGTACTGATATTTGAATATGGATATATTTAATATGGTCAAAATTAGTACTACTTTTAATAAAGCAATATAGTAACACTTTGAAAAGACCCAAATATATTATGAGCTGAAAACAATGTTTCCTTTAAAGTTAAGCTTTAAAAAAAGCTCTCTCCCCAATAATATTCTCTTCTTTACCCTCATAATATATATCTTCCCTTCTTTCTCTCCCACCTTTCCTTAGTAAAATAAACAAAATCACCCACAAGAGACACCCACAAGTGCTCCCACTCACCCAAGATTGACCCCTCTCTCTCCCTCCTCCTCCTCCTCCTCCTCCTCCTCCTCCTCCTCCTCCTCCTCCTCCTCCTTCTTCTTCTTCTTCTTCTTCTTCTTTTCTCTCTCTCTCTCTCTCTCTCTCTCTCTCTCTCTCTCTCTCTCTCTCTCTCTCTCTCTCTCTGTTCTGCCTCTGGCCACAAGATTCCAGATCAGTGTAGAAATAAGAGATGACCCAGTGATTTAGTAAATCACCCTGCCCTGCGGTGCAGAGGGCTGCTTCCTACAAGAACATCTCTAGAAAAAAGCCCTGACTACCTGAAATTCTGGAACCTTCCAGCTCTCTCTAGAACAATTCAAGATCTGGCAGTGCCATGAAAACTTAAGAGAAAGCAAACAGACAAAACCTCTGTGGGTGAAGGCCTCTCTCTCTCTCTCTCTCTCTCTCTCTCTCTCTCTCTCTCTCTCACACACACACACACACACACACACACACACACACACTCATCATCATCATCATCAAAAGTGGACCAATACGAAGATCATCCCCAATATTCTGTGGAAAGGGAGTTGCGTGGCTGTGGGCGGGTCACTGGCTTTTCAGAAGCGCGGTCCTCATTTATAAAACGGGACAAACCTCACTAACTTTCGGAAGAGCGAGCGAGATGTGGCACGGGACGTGCTGAGTACAGTTCTAGCTTCGCTATTTATTTATTTTAACAATAATTTTTTGAGAACTTGCTTAGTCCTCAGTATTCAACTGGGGACCAGAGATTCCAAAATAAGAGAGCCAGCCCTCAAGACGCATTTTCTCATTTTCGGTCGGAATCTAGAGATGTTTAGCGGTGCTTCTAAAACTCACCCGTCTGAAAAATAAAGGTCTTTGTTTGCTTGTCTGTTTCGGCTGAAACTTAAATTTTTGATTAGCTTCTCAGAAGTATTTAAGGATACTGGCCTCAGAAGGCCAAGCAAATTGAAAGAACAAATGTCATTTTGGGGTATCACAAACTAATGCCCCTTTTTACCTACTGAGTTTTTTGGTTTTGTTTTCGTCTTAATAAAACAAAAGCATCTCAATTTTCATACCATAATCAAGAAATGCACAAGACTTCTGGGAACGTCATTGATCTTGTAGCATCAAGCCAAAAACAGTGTGCGTAATCATCTATTAAAAGAAAGCCCAAAGTCAGAAACTCAGGGAGCAGAGCCGGGGCCAGGCAAAGGCGGCCGAGTGGCAGCCTCCCCCGAGGACGCCCCGGGCTCTCCCGCCTCTGCGGAGCTCGCTCTAGACCCCTGGACACAAGAGTCTTTCCACCGCGTTCTCTGAGGTTCCCTGGGGTTGGCCAAGGCACTCCATGCAAGAGAGGGCAAGGGGCCCCTGCTTAGCCTCGAGCCTCTTATTCAGCCTCTAAAAAGCTGTTAAAAGACATCTAGGGGAACAAGGTTTTGAGCTTTTTGTGACCTCGTGAATGGTACCCCAAATTGCAGCCTCCTCCAAAAGAATTATTATTATTATTATTATTATTATTATTATTATTATTATTTTGTGGCACTGGGGATGGAACCCTTCTACCTCCGGGCTACACTCCCAGACCTATTTTATATTTTATTTGGAAACAGGGTTTCTTAAGCCAGCGCGGCTGGCTTCCAACCTGCGCGGTCCTCCTGTCTCCGCCTCCCCAGTGCAGGGATTACAAGCGTGTGCCACCACGCCCAGCAGAAGATTTATTTTAAAGTAACCCGATGTTCCCCGTTGAAAAGCATATTGTCAGTGGACAAGACAGTGTCCTCTCCTCCGGGTCCACAAGCGATCAGAGTGACAGGCTCGGCGACCTGGACAGCCCGGGCAGGAGGGACACAGGGAAGACCTCAGCTGAGCACGAAGATGCTACGGCCACACTGGGTCCTCGTGCAATGCGTAAAGGCTTGATGTCTTTATCTGAACGCAGAGCTAAACACACAGCTTGTTGTGAAAGAAAAAAAAAGATATAGAAAGTGGTAACCTTCCCTCCTGCCTATGACTGAAGACGTTTCTAATTCAGAGATCTTCCTCAAGTTATGAAAGAAGTTTTAGGATCCAATTATTTGTCGATTATTTTCTGCAAACCTGTCACTCCTTCATTGGCTGTTTCCACACCACGTGTGGTTGGTTTGTTGCTTTATTAAAAAAAATGAAAAGCTCACATACTCATGTCATGGCCAGCAGGATGGTCCAAATGGTAGTTTTTAAAGCATCAGAAAATTAGAGGTATTTTCGTAAAAAAAATTACTTTTCATAAATTTATAATTACCCCCAGCAGGATGGTCCAACTGGTAGTTTTTAAAGCATCAGAAAATTAGAGGTATTTTTGTAAAAAAAATTACTTTTCATAAATTTATCATTACCCCCATTAATTTCCTATAACAAAGACAAATTAAGATTCTTCGTACCATAATTCTGTTGGGTTCTTTACCTACCCCCTGAATCCTGCATAGCTCATTCATGCTTCTGGGGTAAAGACTGAGATTCCTGGGTTTTCAAGTTAGACATGTCCTTGGGGACAACTGAAGTCAAGGTTCCTAATTTTATAAATGAAAAAAAAAAGTCAAGGAATTTAGGGAACTTACTAGGAAGCCCCCAGCACCCACTCTTACTAACCCACTCTGCCTCTTCCTACTCCTTCAAAACAACAAGCATCCATCAAAAGCGTCTCGCAGGCTACCCTTCTCCCTGGATATTCTGCACACAGTCCACCCCTCCACTTCTGCTGCAGCCCAGATGTTTCCAGGAAGAAGTCGTTATACCATCCCATGACTTTCCTCAATTTTCTCTTCCCTAAACTCTTACTTAGAGAGTCCATTTTTTTGGCGCTCCTTAGACATCTCTCTCTGAATACATACTCTGAGAACCGCAGTGCTGTAAGGGTAGACACCATCTCCTGCAATTCTGGTCCCTGCTACGCTGAGATCACTGCTAGGCAGAAAGCAGGGACTTAAGAAACCATCCTGAAAGTGGCAAACAGCAGCCGCCTGTCTCTCTGTCTCTCTGTCTCTCTCTCTCTCTCTCTCTCTCTCTCTCTCTCTCTCCCACTGCCTCTGCACCTGCCACCACCCCGGCTTATCTGGAAGGATCTCGGCCCTTATCTTTGCCTGGTTAACCTCGGGTGTGCATAAGCTGACCCTTGCCAAAGGTCCCAGAGCCCCTGATGATTTCCTGATGGTCATGCCCTTTATGGTCATTAGCATAGTGCAAGCATTCTTAATTGCTAACTTACCTGCCCACCCTTTCTATGAATCTCTCTCTCACTCTTTTATTTTTTTCTTGGTACTGGGAATCGAACACAGAGGCCTTCTTCCTCTAAGCTACACCCCCAGCCCTATTTTATTTTTTATTTTGATACCAGATCTGGCTAAGTTGCTGAACCTTGCCTCGAACCTGCGATCCTCCGGTCTCAGCCTCCGAAGTGCTGGGATTATGGCTCCTTTCCATGATTCTGAAAGGTAGATTCCTAGAGAGATACAGACTATAAACTCCTCATTCCCTATCATATTCCCAGATTATCATGAGGCTCAATAGAAAAAATAATGTCTTCAGAAGAAAGTTTAAATTATTTCTCAGAGACCTCAAGGGTCCCATGTACAACTCCAATCCCATCCACCTTTCTTTGGCATCTTGTTCCAGCTAGTCGAGTCTTTAGCTACTAACCTCTGTTCTCGGTCATCTCCCCTAAACAGACCCGTCTGCCTGCTATTAAAAGTCTACCCATTTTCCAAGGTCCAGAACATGTCTTCTCCCCTCCAGGCAATGTTGCTTTGGCCCCGCATCTCCCCCTTCCCCAAAGCCACCAGGACGTGTCTTCAGGGCCCGTTCTTCACCCATCCGTGTAGCTACATGTCTGCGGTTATCTGTCCATCTCAGTCTAACTTGGCCCACGCGGAGTCCTCTCCCTCTGAAGTTAGCATTTACCTCTCATTTAGGAAAAATGAATAGACAGCCTTGGGACATCTGCTCTATTGATGTTTATGTGCTTGTTTTGGTACTTCTCCTTCTCAGAGTCATAATTCATTTAGAATTCTTGAAGGCAAATCATGCTCCCATGTCTTTAGTCCTGTGTGATTTTTTGTGCAAGCTAGAAGGTTGACAAGTATTTGTTACCTGATACTGGCTAAAAAGCAAAGGTGTGCATGACTAGAGAACTATGGATAATGTTTTTTAGCCAACTTTGGCCAAAAGTGCAGCTAAATTTCTGATTATTAAGAGACTGCTTTGAAAGGTCAAATGTGAGCCGGGCGTGGTAGCCCACACTTGTAATCTCAGGACTGGGGAGGCTGAGACAGGAGGATTTCAGGTTTGCGGCCAGCTTCAGCAACTTAGTGAGGCCCTATTTCAAAATAAAGGATAAAAAAATAGGGCTGGGAATATAGCTCAGAGGTAGAATGGCCCTGGGTTCCATCCCCGGTACCACATGCACAAATAAAAAGGTCAAATAAGTGTGGGCTGGGCATGGTTGTGTACACTTGCAACCATAGTCGCTGGGAGTTTGAAACAAGAAGACTGCAGGTTAGGGGACAGACTCAGCAACGTGGCTTAAATGCTCAGCAACCTAACAAAAAATGAAAATTAAAATAAAAAAGGGGTAAGGTGTATCTTGAAGGTAAAAATGCCCCTGGGCTTAATCTCCAGTATTACACACACACACACACACACACACACACACACACACACAGCCAAATGTTAGTAGTATAATTACACCATAATTTGGTAAGAATTACTTTTTTAATAAGGGTTGTTTTTATATAGGGACTTCTGTCCATATGATAAGAAATTATGAGTAGAAAAAATTACTAAAAAAGGAGTAAAAAGTAAAATAAAGGAAAAAAAACCAGTAAAATTGACACCCCAACCCTACCTCTAGACCAGGAGGGCGGCCAGCAGTGGCCCCGCTGCATCAGATGCCTTCACCACGAGGTCCAGCTCATGACCAGGTCAACACCCTGGCTGTAGAGAGATCTCCCCAGCGACTCCCTGCACACCACAGGAATGGTACCCGTGTTGCATGGGGAAGAGGGGCGATCGAACCCTCTCATCAGCTGTCATAAACATTTGCTTCTCGTCATTTTGGAAGGTACTGTGCCTAACTAGTTTTACTTATTTTATATCATACTGCATCCCCTGCCCCCCAGATTTGTATAGCAGCAGCTCTGGATCATAAGTAAAAATTTCAGATCAGAGATGCCCGGTTCAAGGTGCGGTAACCTAGCAACACGACGTCAAGAGGCCTTCTCCCAACCTGCACCCTTGGATGCCCACATCTCCAGACCTCCAAGGTGGGCTGCAAAACTCACTGCTCGACTCGGATTTGACTCGTAATGAGGTGTTATTGGCAACAACGAAAGCTCAAAGCTCTGAGGCCTTGTTGCCAAGCTCCAAGCACCTGGGTATCAAAGAGCACAAATAAATATACATATTACTTGGGCCCAGTGGCCACAAAGCTGCCAATTAGGCTCTGCCTTAGGAAAATCCAAATTAACGAGCCTCCATTTGTCTCTGATAACCCACGCCCAACATGTTTTACTTGTTTACTTATTTATTTGTTTTGTTCTAGACATTCTATCTCTGAGCTACACCCTCAGCCCTTTTATTTTATTTTTTTACTTTTTATTTTAAAACACGTTCTCGCCAAGTTGCTGAGGGTCTTGCTAAATTGCTGAGCCTGGCCTTGAACCTGTGATCCTCCCACCCTGTGATCCTCCCAGCTCCGCCTCCCAAGTACTGGGATGACAAGTGTGCCTCACTGTACCCGGCCACCTAACGTTCTATATGCCGGAAATCTGTAGGCTGGACGCATGTTTTTAATGGAAATAAACAAATGGACCCACTGCTAGGTGCATTCTGCCAAATGAAGATGTAAAGAAGGAAACGAGGGCACACTTCAGTTCCTTTGTCTCAATGAATTACTAACAGTTGAATTTTCATGACCAAGACGTATTCAAGAAATTGTCTCCCGTCCTCCTGTCCATTTCAGCTCACCAATCTCCCTTTAATAGACTCTGTTTTCTAATGGGCAATTGTACTTCAGGGCACTTCACTCCTTAAAACAACGTCTATGTATTTTACTGGTTTTCCTTCCCTACCCAATAATTAAGGTCATAATATAGAAAGCAGAATAACGATTTTTTTTTAAAGCCAACCATCCCCGCAGTGGCAAAAATAAATGAAACGTGGGAGGCTGTTTATTTGTACATCAAAGGGAGAGCGAAATTCTCCAAAGGGTGACACAATCATTTGTTTTCCTCAACGAAGAAAACAAATCAAAGTGGAATAAAGCAGGAGCCTACCCTCCATCACTCAAGCCGCAGTGAGTTCTTGCTAAATTAACCATTCTCCTTCCCTGTTGTTCCCACTCCAGAAAAACAGATGCACCATGACGTCAGCAAAGCAGCTAAAGAGCATCAGTCTATGAGACAGGAAGCGCAGCACCCAGACCCGCAGCCTTTATAAGCACTGGCTGTCTCCTGGCTGGGGGCTCTGGCTCTGAGAGGCAGCAAGACGCTCGCTGATAAGCCGCCTCTGGGAGGCGGCCCCAGTCAGGAGAGAGTGGAGACCCACACCTCCTCTGGGAGGCGGCCCCAGTGAGGAGAGAGTGGAGACCCACACCTCCTCTGGCTTTCTAGACTAGGTGCTGCCTATATGGCAGGCTTAAGACTAAAAATACGGGATTCTTGAGTTGGATGTAATGGTGTGCACCCGAATCCCAGTACTTGGGCAGCTAAGGCAAGAATAAGGGGAAGATCACAAGTCTCAGGCCAGCCATGGCAACTTAGTGAGACCCTGTTTCAAGTTAAAAATAAAATAGGGCCAGGGGTATAGCTCAAAGGTAAAATGCCCCTAGGTTCAGCCCCTATTACCACCACCACCCCCCAAAAAAATCTCAGACCTTGAATTCTGTGGTACTTTCCTTCCCATCAATTCACCTGCCCATGATTAGAAGTTGGACATCAACAATATTCTATCCAGAAGACCAATGGCAGAGTGCGTAAGCCAATGGGGGCCTTATCTACTGTCATCAGAATAGTGAATTAGATGGACTAAGTCACCACCGTTCATACAAGGAACTCCAAGCCTGCCTGGCTCAGCGCTCCGAGTCCTAAGCCAGACACAGAGCCAAGGGAATGGGTGAGGGGGTGGCTGTTCCTGGTCATGGGACTGGTGAGACGCTGATATGATGAGACTGACATTGATGACGCTGGTATCAGCATACTGATGGTACCGATACTGCCTCTAGCACTGATGCTTAGAGTTTAAGGGGATGGCAGGGAAGGGAACATCAGCGTTTTGTGCCCAAGTAGAGACAAGGAAGGACATCTGTCCTCAGTGTCAAACAGTGATGGCAGCCACGGAGCCCAGAGCACCGGCGGCATCACAGTTACAAATGCACGGTTACCACTGGATCTGCAGAGCCTCTCCCAGCCCCGGACTCAGCCCATCTGCAGCATCAGAGCCGGAGGACCTAGGAAGGAATGACCACATGACTCAAAACGCAAGTAAAGTTTATCCACATCGTGGTGACCCTAGAGAAGCCGAGAAGGGGCTGGCTGCCTCTGGAAAAGAGGGGAACTCACCCCATTCTGATCTCCTGTGCTTGTGAGTAACAGGGTTTTAGTGTGCAAAAAGTCCAAGAGCATACTGATGCATACTCATGCTATTTATAACACCTCCGACCTTAGGACCTCTATTGACTCATTCAAAGCTCAATTTCTTTCTTCTTTCTTTTTCTCCTTCCTTCTTTCCTTCTTTCCTTCCTTCCTTCCTTCCTTCCTTCCTTCCACTGAGGATTGAACCCAGGGACACCTCTGAGCCATACCCCTAGCCCTCTTATTTTTTATTTGGAAACAGGGTCTCACTAAGTTGCTGAGGGCCTCACTAAATTACCAAGGCTGGCCTCAAACCTTTGATCCTCCTGCCTCAGTCTCCCAAAGACTGAGATTACAGATAGGCGCAACCATGACCAGCTCATTTCTTTTCTTCCTAAGTCTTGCATGTGCTAAGCCTGTGCTCTACCAGTGAGCTATACCCACACCCTCAACACAACTCCATTTCTATTGAGGATCTACTGAAATGCACATTCATTGTTAATATATATTAACTGTATTCATTTTGATGTAGACATCCATACAGCAACTTGACTCTCCTGGTACTAGTAGCAGTTCCAACTGAGCAGGACCAGTGCTCGAGCCTGTGGACTCGGTGAAGAACTTTCCTCCTACTTCTTACTAGTCTCCAACCCCCTAAACTCTTCATCTCCACCTACCAACAAGTGTTTGAATTAAATCCATGGCTAAATGTCTGCACAAAGGCAGTGATAACTTCCAAACTGCCAAGAGGAGCTCTGCTTTCTCCTGGGCTCGCTGGCTCCGCTACCCTGGTTGCAGGTGTGGAAGGGACCTGTGGTTCGTGGAGTCCTGCGGGGAGAAGCCCACAGGACCACAGAGAGAGCTGGAGAGAAAGGAGGGGAAGCAAACACTGTGCTGAGTCTCTGTGGGAGGCCAGGAGGCTGGGAGAAGCCCAAGGAGAAACAGAAGAGGAAGAAACAGGTGCAAAGACCGTGCGGGATGCCCTCTCTGCCTGCCAGGTCAATGACCTCTCAGCCCCAGCCCCAGCATATGGCTTTCAGAAAGCCAGTGTGACTCCATATCCCACCTGGCCAGGCGCTCCCCCAACTGCTATCCTCACTGCTCTTTTATGTGTCTGGCTCCCCAGCTGGACCCCAAAGGACAGAAGCTAGGCTTCCCTCTTCCTCATTTTTCAACACCCCACTTTAGAAAACTAGTCTATGATGGGTTAGATGTATGTTCTCCAAGTACCACATGGATCATAGATATGTCGAAGATGTCAATATATAGATACTGGCTGTGACAACCTCGGGGCAGCGGTGGGATCTTGAATCCATATACAGCACAAAGGACAGGAATAAAT
The DNA here is from genome assembly GCF_963383645.1 of Muscardinus avellanarius. Taxonomy (NCBI): domain Eukaryota; kingdom Metazoa; phylum Chordata; class Mammalia; order Rodentia; family Gliridae; genus Muscardinus; species Muscardinus avellanarius. The sequence continues at coordinate 103,263,819 of NC_137793.1, forward strand.
TTGCTTTATAAGAAATTCAGGAAGCCATTCAGTCACTGGGAAATAAAGAAGGAAGGCTTTTCTCAATGTTCTGCAAGACCAAATTAGGCATCTTTTATCACCAGCATCCATGGCCTATGCATACATTTTTTTTCTTTTCTTTTTTTTTTTTTTTTTTTTTTTGGTGGTACTGGGGTTCCTGGAAGCCCTTCTACTTCTGGGATACACTCCCAGACCTATTATTTTTTTATATTTTTATTTAGAAACAGGGTCTCATAAGCCAGCATGGCAGGCTTTGAAACTGCGCGATCCACCTGTCTCTGCCTCCCAAGCGCGGGGATTACAAGCGTGCGCCACCACGCCCAGCTGCATACAAGTTTAATACTTAGAACTCCTTGCCTTCACAAAATGCTAAGGCAAGCTGGGCATAGTAGCACACGCCTGTAATCCCAGTACATAGGAGGGTGAAACAGGAGGATTCAGGTTCAAGGCCAGACTCAACAATGTAGTAAGACTCTCAGCAACCTAGCAAGACCCTGTTTGAAAACAAAAAGTAAAAAATAAAAATGGCTGGGAGTATAGATTGGAGGTAGAATTTCCCTGAGTTCAATCCCCAGTACCAAAAAAAAAAAAAAAAAAAAAAGGTCAAACCTTAAAAGAATCTGATTTTAGAGACAAGGGGTGTAGACAAGTGGGAGAGCCCTTGCCTAGCATTTGAGAGAAACTGGGTTCCATTTCCATCACCCCCAAAAAGAAAAAAAGAATCTGATTTACCCTTTCCCTACAATGAGAAAAATAAAGTTCATTGTGTTAGGATGACGAACTCCTCAAATGTCAGGCTATTTGGTAAATAAGTTACTCTCCACACAGATGTCTCACCTGCTTTTCCAGGGGAGACAGCAGAAGCTGACATGACAAATTTGGGAACCTATAACCGTTGATGCTCCCCAGAAAGGAACTAAAATACAAAAAAAATGCATTCCAACAAACAACACAATGTGATATTTTATGGAAGGCAGCTGAACAATGGTTAAGCAAATGGGATGACGACTGCAATACTGTTTTGTAGAATTATCTCTACAAGACAGAGACTTCATAAAGATCTGAGTGCTCCTCTACTTCCTAGTCCTTTCCGTTTGCTGCAGCGTCACCTCTGCCCACGCTGACTCTGCATCTTTGGATCCATCACTCTGTCATCATTTTGTTTCCCTTAAACTCTAAATTAGTTGGTCCAAGTTTGATTCTTTTCAAGTTATTTTTATGGCAAACATGAAGAAATGAATTAAAATGAACTTTGTTATGAGAAGACAATCTCCCAAGCTCTTGGGATACCTGGCAACGAACCAGACTGTGGTAAAAGTCAGAGCTGGTGCGAGTGAATAAAGATGTTAAACTGAAATTCCTTTGGAGATGTTTCAAATGATGAGAGCTGAAACGCTCCCCCCTCTTCCCCTCCCATCTGTGTGTGTGTGTGTGTGTGTGTGTGTGTCTGTCTGTCTGTCTCTGTCTGTCTGTCTCTGTCTCTCTTTCTCTCTCTTTCTCATTGTGCTAGAGATGGAACCCAGCAGCCTCCAAGCTATACCCCATGACTGATTTTATTTTTATTTGAAAACAGAGTCCCACTATCTTGCTGAGCGCCTCGCTCAGTTGCTGAGGCTGGCTTCAAACCTGAGATCCTCCTGTCTCAGCCTCCCAAGCACTGCTGCCACGCCGGGCTCCCACTTAATCTTAAGTATTCATGTGCCAGGCCTAAGAGATAGTGCTGTATTGCTCCAAGAAGTCTAGATCTTTAAATACATATTTTACTCCCGAGCAAAGGTTCCTCCTCTGCTTCTCCAGTGGGAGCCAACACAGATGGACAACTGTGAGATCACAGCAAAGCTCCTTCCCCACCTGGCTTCAACCTGGACTCCTGAGGAGAAGCCAATACCACAGAAGATGCACCACGGGGTAAGAACATTGGAGGGATCTGAACATGATAAAACAGTGATACCTCCCCTAAGGGCTCCGTGACCAGCCTCTCATGTGCCTGGTCCCCAGCCACAGCTCTGGGAGAGCAGGACTGGGGTCCCCTGAGCCACACCCCCCCTCATCCTCAGCCCAGGACATCCTCACACTGCCCGTAAAGAGGGAGAACTGAGCAGTGGACAGAGCCCAAGCTTCAAAGTCAAACAGATGGGGGGAAAATCATTTCGCTAACTGTGAGACCAAGGAAAAGTTAATTAACCTCTCTAAGCCTCAGTTTCCCCCTCCTACAATGGATCTAAGAGCATTTGCCTAGTAGGGTCATTCTGAGGATTTGCAGCAATATCTAGAAAGCAGCTGCCATGACACCAGACACTTAGTAGGCACTTAGTAGAGGATAGCTGTCATTATAAATAAATGAACACATATCAGGAAACACACTCGCCTTTAAATAATAAAGATGGCCACTGTTGCCCAGATACAGTTTACACTGAGCATCAATTACTCCCACCAAAAGGCCTCCAGACCCTGCAGGTTGACGTGATCTCTCTTCCCTTCACCTCTGTTACAGCCCACAACAAATCTGACTGGGCCGCTGGCAAGATGACCCCAAAGAGGCACAAGAAACCCTTGCGCAGAGGCAAGAGGCCAGTCGAGTCAGGGCCGTGCGGCACTGTGCCGCAGCTTCCACAGACCAAGTCCCAACCCAGGATCACCTGCAGGATCCCCAGGCCAGGCTGCGGTGACGGCCAGGTTCTGCTGAAGAAGGTGAGAGAAACAGACAGACGCCATGTCGAGAAATATCCCACTGGGCGTGGTGGCGCACACCTGTAATCCCAGGACTTGGGAGGCTGAGACAGGAGGAGTGTAGGTTCAAGGATGGCCTCAGCAACTCAACAAGGCCCTCAGCAACTTAGTGAGACCCTGTTTTGAAAAAATAAAAACAAAAAGGGCTGGAGGTATAGCTCAGAGGTAGAATGCCTCTGAGTCTAACTCCAAGGAAGGAAGGAAGGAAGTCTTTTTTTTTTTTTTTTTTCTTTTGTGGGTCTGGGGATAGAACCCGGAGAGGCATTTGACCTCTGAGCTACATCCCCTGCCCTATTTTTTATTCTTTATTTTGAAACAGGGTCTCACTAAGTTGCAAAGGGCCTAGTAAGTAGCTGAGGCTGTCTGCCAACTGCGATCCTCCGGTTTCAGCCTCCTGAATGCTGGGATTACCAGTGTGTGCCACCATGCCCGGCTGGAAGGAAGGAATTCTATTCAACTAGTCAGCCTGGACTTCCTGCATTGCACATCATGTCTCCCCCTTGGGGTCTGCACAGCATTTTTCTTGCTTCTCCATGAAAGAGCTCAGCACCGCGGGTCTACACATCAGGGGAAACCAAACCCCTGGAAAGCAGGTCAACAGTGTTATTCATCTTTGCTCAGTAAGGATTCATCAAACATACCAATTCACCTTTCAGATGACAGAGGCAAGCCGAGGCCCTTCTATGCCCCCAGTAAGTTCTTTATGGAAGAATTAAGTCAAGATACTCTGTTAGTAGCTTCACAATTTGTTGCTTGCCTGGCAACACGGTCTAATGAAGCATTTGTTTACAACTCTAAAATACCGAGGGCAATGTTATCATAATTACAGGTCAAGAGATAAAGTCAAACCAAATGATCACCCTCGCCTTCTTCAGAACGCTGCAGCCTTTATAATTTTCTGCCTGGCTTGGTCTTCTCTGTCCCCAGATATTCAAAGCATTCATGCATTTTTCCAGTTTATGCTTGCTGCTGCTGTGAGCCAACACGTACAAGGCACACGTAAATGTAGACAAATGTATGTATCAAAGATATTTGTATTCAAGAAAGCGGCTCTCTGAGGGTAAAAATAGAGCAAGTATGAAACTGCAGAACAAGAAGCTAATTGGTCGAATTGCATCAGGTCACATTTAGATACACGGGCGTGGCGCTTGTAATCCCAGCACTTGGGAGGCTGAGGCAGGACGATCGCAGGTTCAAAGCCAACCTCAGTTACTTAGTGAGGCTCTCAGCAACTTAGTGAGACTGTGTTTCCAAATAAAATATAAAATAGGTCTGGGAGTATAGCCTAGAGGCAGAAAAGCCCCTAGGCTCCACCCCCAGTAACACACACACACACACACACACACACACACACACACACACACACCACATATAGAAAATAAAGTTACAAAGTATGCCCGATGAAAGTAGAATTTGAGTAGAAGTTTGAAGAATTATAACATGAAAAATATCAAGTCTGGGATTTGCACATCATAACTGCTCCTAAAGAGAAGAGTGGGAATAACTTTACCCTTAAAGAATATAAACACATTGTAATCTTTCCGCATATCATCAAGTCTCGCTCTCAGACGTCAACTTTTTATATTGCCTTTGAGGCAATATATGACAATGAATCCACTTCACTTGGTTAATTAAAAAGGAAGTTAAAGGAGAGGGATTGGAGGGGGAGCCAGGGGGAGCTCGCCAGGCTCCCTGTGTGCACAGGTCCCTCTCCCTCTGAATTACATTATGATGTGAGACGACAGTGCACCAATAAAAGCATATACAAATAAAAAGGAAGTTATATTTGAGAGCAAAGCACTAAAAGAGATCATGTATCAACAGGACAATCCACAGCAGGCAAGAACCAGGCTTCAGTATATAGACTGTCACCTCTACCCAGAGAACTGTCGGATTCCTTGCTGTGTTCCCAGAGACTACCACCAAAAATGTGACTATGAAAACCCCCAAATGAATAGTACTCACAACATCCCTATATTCACTCATGACCTCATTCAGCAGATATTTATTCAGGGCCAGAATTATAGATGCCAGAAATATGAAGGAAAGAAAAAAGGACATGAGTTTTAAGTGGTTTTTTTTTCAGGGGGGGGGGGGCTGCTGGAGATTGAACCCAAGGGCATTCTGCCTCCAAGCTATACCCTGACCCCTATTTGATTTCTTATTTGGAAACAATCTCACTAAGTTGCTGAAAGCCTCCCCAAACTGCTGAGGCTGGCCGTGAACCTGACATTCTCCTGTCTCAGCCTCCCAAGGATTGGGTTGAGTGGCTATTTGAAAGGGTTTTACAGTAAATCTTAAATGTCCCCAAAGGAGCAAATATTCTTGGACAACAAAACATCAGTGAAGGAGAAAGAATGTACAAAGGGAGTATTCTGGACTTGGGGGTGGCAGAGGGTTGGGGGTCTCACAGCCACTTCCTAAGGTTTTGCTTCTCAAAGTGTGATGTGGGGCCAACAGGACTGAAATGCCCGGGGTTGTTTTTGGAAGGCAGATTCTCCACCTGGCCCTAGAACTCACAATATGCAATCCCTTCAAGACCCCACGTAATTCATCCATTGTCACACCGAAGTCACAGAAGTGTTGTCCTAGAGGAGTGCATTTACTAGTGTAACTGCTAGATAGCTAGCCTCACGATGTACCAGTCAGACCTCTTCGGCGCCTTCCAGCTTTTCAGAGATCCAGGCTCTGGGAACCTGACTTGGATTTGGTGAAACAGTCGTGATACGGTATGAGTTCATAGCTGGGCTTGACTTCCATGATGCCATTTCAAATGGCTCAAAGTCTCTCTTTAGAAGAAATAAACAAAGGAACAACAACAACAAAAATCCTCCCTTTCATCTAGCCCTGCCTACACTGTGACTGTGGTACCAGAGCCGAAAGGAATCCTATCCGCCTCTGCAGAACGTCAGGTCCTAAGGTTAGGGCCACGTTCATCAATCCTTGCTATCTTTAGCACTGAAACTTTGGGAAACTCAAAATTCAGAGGTCAGGATAGTTCTATTCTTAGATAGCCCTGACATATGACACTTCATTAAACTTTAATCCCTATTTCAAAATCTAGACTGTTTTGAAACAGGGACATAATTAACTAATTTAAAATGACCTGCCAGGCATGGCGCCTGCCTATAATCCCAGTACTTGGGAGACTGACACAGGAGATCACAGCCAGCCTCCACAACTTAACAAGGCCCTCAGCAACTTACTGAAAGAACAAAACAGGGCTAGGGGTATAGCTCACAGGTAGAATACCTCTGGCTTCAATCCCCAGCCCCCAAATTAAATAATAAAAAATAAGAAACACACCAAAACTTCTCCTTCCTCATTGTCTTTACAAAAAGAAAATAAACAAATGAAATTTGCCCCATATGTATTTTTTAGTGTCTTCCTAAGGATCTGCTGCTGCCAATGGTCAATGTTTGCATAGAGCACACAGGGTCCCTGCATGAAACAGGTTAAATTTCTGTCCACAAAATGTTATGTTGCTGTTTTTCAAATTTAGAAACGGAGTTCAACCTTTCCGTTGTGGAAAGAGAGACTAAATATAACCTCTCTTCTCTTTCAGAGTTCACCTTTCAGATTGTAATTTAAAAGTCCAAGCTGGAGAGGTCGGGAGAGTAGCTCCATTCAGGCCCAAACTCCAATAGGTGTGAATAAAAGCTGTGGATACGTGGCCCGCTCTGTCCTCTACTGAGCAGGGACTTCTTGACGAACAAGTCAGAGGTGGTGGCAAAAAGCAAACAATCTAAAAACCTGTTCTGGTTGAGATTTCTTCAGAGATTAAAAACTTACCCAGAAGCCGGGCCTGGTGGTGCATGCTCGTATTCCCAATGCTTGGGTGGTCAAGACAGGAGGAGAGCAGGTTCCACACCACCTTCAGCAACCTAGTGAGACTGTTTTAAAATAAAAAAATAAAAGGGGCTGGGCGAAGCTCGAAGGTAAAAATCCCCTGTCAATCCCTCGTACCAAAACAAAACAAAAATTAAATTCGGCAGTAGCACCTAGCAAAATCGAGGCATTGGAACATAAAGAGGATCTTAACATGAGTATGTTCGGCAAGCTGGTAAGAAAAGAACCTTAGATCAGGACCAATGTTTATATTTTGTTTCCTTTAGGAAAATGAAACATTAGTTTCCTGAGAAAGACAGTATTAGTAAAAATGTGTTACTACCTTGTATATTACATAATATTAGCATTCCAGGAAAAGCAAAGAATGGATTGTAAAACAGAAGTGAGACAGAAATGCTGCTTTCTGCTCTGCCTGGCCCCAGATGCTGCTGCACTCACCTGAGGCTTCGCAGATGTCAAAGGCTAAATGCAGAAGGCATTCAAAACTGTGTTTCCAGTCGGCCCCCAGAATCTATGGGGCTCAGCTCTTTTTTTATTTTTATTTTTTTGCTACTAGGGATTGAACCCAGGGGTGTTCTAACTCTGAGCTACACCCCCAGTCCATTTTACATTTTGTTTTTTGTTTAAAAAAAAAAAAACAGGATTCTGCTAAGTTACTGAAGGAATTGCTAAATTGCTGGGGCTGGCCTCAAACCTGTGATCCTCCTGTATCAGTCTCCCAGGTACTGGGATTATAAGTATGCACTGCCAGAGCTCAGTTCTTTCAGATGGACATCGCTACTGGTCACAGTGGCGCACACCTGTAATTCTAGTACTTGGGAGGCTAAGGCAGGCAAATGAAAGGTTGGAGGCCAGCCTCAGTAATTTAGTCAAGCCCCCTGTAACGGAGACCTTGTTTCAAAGTAAAAAATAAAAATAGGGCCGGGGGTGCGGGTGTTGCTAAGAGAAAGAATGCATCTGGGTTCAATCCCCGGCATGCCCCTACACACACACAGGGACATGGCTGTAACTCAGCTCTGAACTTGCCCCAAAGGGATGTGCACTGTGGTCTTCCTTGCTCAGATGCTCACAGTGTGCTTCCCACAGAGATCTTTCTAGAAGCAGATCGGTGCTCCCGATGGGTGACTCTATTGCTTAGAGGGGAACTGGCCCAGTTTGAACAGAGACGGCTGGCCTCTAAAACACACAGTGCTCCCCGTGAAAGGCTTTCTGCTTCCTTCTGACCAAAAGCTTTCCACTCACGAGGCCAAGAAAAGCTTTTACGGTACAAATGATGAGGGGGAAGCAAAGCTACTCAATTTTTTAAAGGTCTTAAAAATCATTAAATAGCCGGGCGTGGTGGTGCACGCATGTAATCCCCGCGCTTGGGAGGCGGAGACAGGAGGATCGCGCAGGTTCGAAGCCAGCCGTGCTGGCGTAAGAGACCCTGTTTCAAAAATATAAAATAGGTCTGGGAGTGTAGCCCGGAGGTAGAAGGGCTTCCAGGAACCCCAGTACCACCAAAAAAAAAAAAATCATTAAATAGAACACTTTATAATAAAACTAGCCTGGGTCATGGGGAAGACAGAGAGAGCTCAAGAGGGGACACAGCAGAGAGCAAAAACAAGGAAGACAGACATCCCGCCCCCTCTCCTTACTATGCAAATAATTTCACTGGTTCCATGTAACACCACAAATAGTGATTCGCAGAACTTTTAAAAAATGTTATTTATTGATAAAAAGATCAACCCAAACTTGTTCTAAGCCATCAGTGATAGAGATATATGAAGAAAAGGCAGAAGATATTCACAGTCTTCCTACACGCAAATGATGAACATGGAGGTTGTGCCCTTCTCTTGCCACCTGAAAGAGGTCAGGTTGCTATTACACGGGAAAATCGGACCTTATTTCACAAACAGAAAAACACAGTGCTCATTTCTGGTGCAACCCTTAATTCTACTGCGTCTGAAAACAACGGCATCCAGAGACCCATCTCCAACGGTGACCCCACCCAGAAGATGAGAGCTACACTCTTGCTTTCAACTGGTAGAGTTGTTCTCATGAACCCACACTTACAAAAAAAAAAAAAAAAAGGATATTTTGCTTTCACAGGAGACATGGGAGTGAAATTATCCTCCCTGGCTTTGCAGCCAACCAGCCTTCTATCTTGTAATTAAGAAGTATGCTCCCACCCTGAAGAGCTTTCTGTGGAATTCTCGTCAAGAACACATCTATCTTGCACAGGCACATGTCTGGGGGTTTAAGAAGTGTTCCACGCCCTACGAGAAGGGGAACTGCATCTAAGCTGCTGACTGTGGACACTTGATGGGTGATTTCAATGTCACAAAAATGTTTTGCATTCCGGGAAAGTGAAAGATCACTTGGGGGACTGATTAGCACTTTTATTCGTCTCCAGCAACAAACTAACATTAACATTTACTTCTAAAAACAAAATTATTTATAAAGGATGTAATCACTCAACGGCGCATTTGCTCGTTAAGTTTATAAACATGGGCAAACTTGGGTTTTCAGATGCTTGTAATTCGCCAATGCCCTTTTTGTGAACTTTCATGTGTAAGACCCTCATCTGGAGGAAAATTTTGGGGGTAGTTCCTCCCCTCAGCCCAAGACCCTTACTGAACCTTCGGGTACTCTACCACTGAACTACGTCCCCAGTCCCTTTATTTTTAGACAGCTTCTCACTAAGTTGCCCAGACTAGCCTCAAACTTGCAGTCTCTCCTGCCTCTGCCTCTGAGTAGCTGGGCTTACAGGCAAGAGGCATTATGCCTGGCTCCATATGATTTGCTTTCGAGACTGCACTGCAATCGTGTTCCTTTAAGTCTTAGGAAAATGTGTGTGTGTGTGTGTGTGTGTGTGTGTGTGTGTGTGTGTGTGTGTGTGTACATGTTTTGTGTGTGAGTGAAGAATTCATTAGAGCCACAGAACAATATTACAACCGCTGATGGACAGGTTGGGATTAAAGCCAATGTTCCAAAAGCTAAGTAGAAGTATAAAATCTCAGCAAGTGCTGTGAGCATATATGCCCCTAGGAACCTGAACTTCAGCAAACGTACAATTGCAGTGTATCAATTTAAAACACAAAGAAAAAATAAATGAATGAGAGAAATGAAAAAAAAGTAAGAATTAGATTTGAGCCAGGGGCAGTGGCCCAAACCTATGATCCCAATACTTAGGAGACTAAGACAGGAGGATCATAAGTTCAAAGCCAGTGGTAACAGTAAAACTCTGTTTCAAAATAATAAATAAAATAGGGCTGGAGGTCTGGCTTAGAGGTAGAGTGCTCCTAGGTTCAATTACAAGTACCACAGGAAAAGAAAAGATTAAGGAAAATGATAGCAATTATTTTCATGTGGTTTGGTTTTTTTAAAAAATCATAGCTTTAATAAGCAATTTTTAGACTGGTAGTAAATTCAATTACTTGGCACTTTTTTCTTTATCCTCATTTCTGACTTTATTTTATTTATATATATTAATTTATTTGTGGTACTGGAGATGGAACCCAGTACCTACCTAGTTTTTGTTCCACCTCCACCCTAGTTTTTGTTCTTTATTTTGAAACAGGGTCTCACTGAGTTGCAAAGGGTCTCACCAAGTAGCTGAGGCTGGCTGAGAACCTGGATCCTCCTGTCTAAGCTTCCCAAGTACTGGGATTACAAGAGTGCGCCACCACGTCCTGCTCTCATTTCTGACTTTAAAGATTAAAATATCCTATTATCGCAAAAGATGAGTTAGATTCTATCCTGACCTTTATGAAGCCTCTCATTCCCATCAAACTTCAACACATAATATTGATGTGATTGCGGCAGAGGGCAAGAAAGTCAAAGCAAAAGGACAGCCACTGTGGCTGCACACTTAGATTGGTACCCTTTAGCTGGCAGTGTGTGTGCACAGATACATGTACACACATGTACACACATAGCAGGTGTTCCCAAAGAATTCCACCTCTCCTACTAGTCACCATGAAGCTCATAGGTTGCTCATTTTAAGACATTGTTGGCATCCATTAAAATAGCACATGCTAGCCAGGCATGGTGGCGCACGCTTGTAATCCCTGTGCTTGGGAGGCGGAGACAGGAGGATCGCGCTGGTTTGGAGCCAGCATCGCTGGCTTAAAAGACCCTGTTTCCAAATAAAAGAAATATAAAATAGGTCTGGGAGTGTAGCCCAGAGGTAGAAGGGCTTCCAGGAACCCCAGTACCACCAAAAAAATATATATATATATATATATACATATATATATATATATATGTATATATATATATATAGCACATGCTATAATTATCATGGCGGCTCCCTTGCTCAGTGTTTTAGACACCTCAAAAGTTCCCTTGGGGGAACCCTCTTCAAGGTGACCCACACACCTTCCCCTCCGAGGCTGTGTGCGGTGTCCACCCATAACCCCACCGTGCCACCTTCTAGGCAAATGACTTAGAATGGCTGGAATTCCCAAAAGCACACGTAAACACCTCCCTCTGTGTGTGTTCTGTTACCCATTCTGGTACGCCAAGTAGAAAGACTTTTCTCCAATCTTTAAGATCCAGTTCAGTACAACCCTTCCTTTCTTGTTCTCAGGACGAAGATATGCCAGTGAGCACTGCCTTCTCCACTGAGCCCCTGGCATGGACAGGTTGGAAATGAGGAGCCCCTGGAGGTAGGTGTTCAGCAACCCATGTGCATTACAAGCGCATGCCCTTAGTCTTAATCAAAAGCAAGGTATTCCCAAAGATGCTATGAACACGAAAGGAAAGCAATAAGAGACACAGGATCATACAATTAGATCAAACTCACAGTGGTCAATCTGTGGGCTTAGAACTGTACAAAACATAGAGGCCTATGTTTTGTATTTTGGCTCTGGTATTATATACATACATAAATACATACATACATTATACATATAGTTATATTGGATGTGAAGATCTTAATTTTAACTGGCATTCATATATATATATATATATATATATATATATATATATATTTATATATATTTAGTTTATATATCAGGCAAAATTAAGATCTGCATATGTTAAGAACATTGACCATCTTGTACTCCATTAAGAAGTATGACTACAATGTACCAATGAAAAAAATTTTAAATATCATTGACAAAGCCTTTTCTGATTAAAACTGTTCTCAAATGATAATTTTTCTGGCAAAGCAGGTCCTTTATCAATATTGAGTTCCATGGTTCCTGGGTACTAAGGATCTAGTTTAAACTCTACTTTCTCTGCTAGAAGTATTTTAAAATAAGTTTAAAATAAAATTTGATCATCTTAATTCATTTTTAAAAACACATCTATCTGGGCAGGAAGACTCAGAGGAGAGCAGTCATACTCCAAAACCTTCACCCACATCTCTGAAAAGAGCCACTAAGAAATGGGAGACAGAGCTGGGCATGGTGGCATAATCTCAGCATTCGGGAGGCTGAGACAGAAGGATCGTCATTTACAGCCTCAGCTACTTAGTGAGGCCCTTTGCAACCTAGTGAGACACCGTTTCAAAATAAAGAATAAAAAGTAGGACTGGGGGTGTAGCTCAGAGGTAGAATGCCCCTGAATTCCATCCCCAGTACTACAAAAAAAAAGAAAAAAAAGAAAAAAGAAAAGAAAAAGAAAGAAAGAAATGAAAAACAGTGGAGGAGCTCAGAAACGGAATACCATAAGTCACCAAAGAAGAACTTCTGCTTAAAAGCTGTCTACCACTGACATTACATACATCCGTGAGAATACCAATGTCAATCTCGATATCCTGTATGGGAAGGGGGGAATGGGGAGGGAGCCGTGGGAAAGCCCACCAAGTGCTGTGTGCATGTAGGTCACCATCATTATAAACCACATCATGATGTGAGACTATAATGTACCATCAAAAATAAGTGAAAAATAAATAAATAAATAATAAATAAATAGCAGCTCTCTCACCAGAGCAAGTGCTTCCCTCCACACCTGGGAGCTTGTGGTCTCCCTGCCACCATCTCTCTGAAAGAGCTGCAGGTGACTCACATCCAGAGGAGGAGACCCTGGAGGCCCAGGCGCATGTGCTCAGCAAACACATGTGTATTACAAGCTCACGCCCTCGGCCTTAATCAAAGGCCCGGTATTCCCAAGGATGCTATGAAGGTACGGACCGCTCACTTTACAGCTCTATAAACACTACGAGGCGATGTAAAACAACCCTGAGTGATAGTCTTTGCAAATGGCAGCCTGGGCACAGAGAAGCTGCACCCAAGGGTTCCAGCCGATCATCTGGAAGCCTGGAGAGAAGGTCCTTGAGATGGGAAGGATAAAAGGGCAGTTCCCCTATGTTAAGACTGGAGGGGAGAGTCCTGGCAAGGGGAGTAGTGACCTCTCAGTAGGCTGGATATAGAAGCCAAACCCGGGAGACTGGACCAACATGCCATGTCCTAAGTAGGTCTGAGCAGGGAATGCCTGGGAATGAGACTGCTGAGCAGACAGGCAGGGCAGACAAGGAGGGCCTTTGCTAAGACCCTGTAAGTCACTGATCCCAGCAGGGAGGTGACCAGAGCTTTGTGTTAGTGACATCCTTACTGGGATCAGAAGGAGCCAGGCTCGAGGCAAGAAGGCTGGTCTACCGGTTTACAGTGCAAGTCCAGTAACCCAGTGAGAGGCAGGGAGGGTCTGAACTAAGACCCTAAACCAAAAAAGAAAAGAACAGAACAGGTTTAGACGCAGATGTTTGGGGAAGGAAGAAACTGAAATCTAGGCTAATTTGGAGGCATCTGATATGAACAGTAATTGAATAAATGGTAAAAACAAACAAACAACAACAAAACAAAAACCTTCACCTAAACATGTTATATTTGAAGTGTTAGTGCAGATAAAAGAGTGGAAAAATGGGCCAGCTGTGGTGGCACACACCTGTAATGCCAGCTACTTGTAATGCCAGTTTGGGGAGGCTGAGGCAGGAGGATATTAAGTTCAAGGTCAGCATCAACTTGGTGAGACTCCCTTTTGAAATAAAGATTTTAAAAGGCTGCAGATGTGGTGGTAGAGTCCTCTTGGGTTCATTCCCCGGTCCTGGGGTGGGGAGAGAAGACAAGTGATGATCAGGGCTAAGGGACAGACTTGTGGGCCAGAGATCAGTGATGAGATGTCAACGATTCACGTAGAGGAAAAAGCCAAGAGAGTAGCTGTTCAGAAGAGTGGAGCAGGGAGGCAGTCCATAACCTTCTTCTTTTTTTTTTTTTTTTTTTTTGCAGGTGTGGGGCTGGAACCCAGAGGCATTTGACCTCCGAGCTACAACCCCTTCCCACTTTTTTTTTTTTTTAATTTAGAAACAGGGTCTCACTGAGTTGCGGAGGGCCTCACTAAGTAGCTGAAGCTGCCCGCGAACCGTGATCCTCCTGTCTCAGCTTCCCGAATGCTGGGATTACAAGTGTGAGCCACCACACCTGGCTCATAACCTTCTTGAATCATGGTCACTTGATATTCAGATTAAAAAAAAAAAAAAGCCATGGGCCTATCTCAAAAAAAAAAAAGGCATATTTGCATATACAGAAAAAGCACTGTGTTTCAGAGGAGTTAAAATCCTTCCAAAGCTCATCTGGGAACCCACAGGCTAAGAATTTCTAGAATAAAGCAAAAGAAAACGAGGTTTAGGAAGAACTAGGAACCACGGCACAGAAGAAATCACTACAGGAAAAGCCAAGAACTTGAACTGAAGACCACTCTTTCTAGAAGTGCGTGGAAAGTCATGACAGTGCGGAGAGACAGGGCTGTGTTTCAAAGCGGAGGTTGCCTTTGTTATTGCTTTTCATGTTTATTTGTTGAAGTTTTCAAATATACTTAAAGTAGCAAGAACAGTATAGTATAGCTCCTTGAACTTAGGTCTAACTTCAATGATTGTCAATTCATTTCACCCTATCCATATCTGTCTCTAAAAGTACCATGAAACGAACAACCACACCAACATTACCATATCCAGAAAACTTAACAGTAGGTCCCTAATCATTAAAAAAAATCAATTTACTGTTCAACTTTTCCCAATGGGCTTGTTTTTTCCCCCAAGTTTAAATCAGAATTTAAATAAGGACCATACGCTGTAACTGGATGACGAGTCCCTTTTAGGCTCCGGGTTCCTCTGTCTAACTTTTTATCTTGGCCATCTGTCCTGTAAAGTTTGGGGCTTTTATTTTGTTATCTGTAATTTTGCTAATCACACTCCTAAATTACCATTTAAGATATACACTTGATTCTGTTCTATTCTGGAAACTGGCACTTACAGAGACTTGATAGATAAAGGTTCAATCTTTTGGCAAGAATAATTCAGGGGAGTGTTGAGTTTCAGCAGGAGGCACAGGTGGGAATTAAAGATGAGGCTGACAAATCATATTTCTCTACTATGGCTAAAAAGCCAATAAGAAAGATAAGGTTGAAGAATCAGAAAAGGCCTCGTGATGAAAGACAGTGCATGGTGGGGAGAAAAACAGAAAAATGGAAAAAGCAACTGCAACTCAGAGAGCACCATGCTTTGGTCTGGGACCATTGCAGGTGGCCCTGAGCATCTGTCCCTGGCACTGAGACAAACACTGACACCATCCCAGCCATCCTACAGGCACTGGGAAGACAGGACTGAGCGGCGCGCAGGGTCGCTCACTTGGAATCCTAGTACTTGGGAGGCTGGGACAGGAGGATCGCAGGTTCCTGGCCAGCCTCAGTTACTCAAAGCAAGGCACTCGGCAACTTAGTGACACTCTATTTCAAAATTTAAAAAAAAATAAAAGAGGGCTGGAGGTGTAGTTCAGAGGTAGAATGCCCCTGGGTTCAATCTCCAGTAACACACACACACACACACACACACACACACACACACACACACCATGACAAGACTGGAGTTTTTTATTTTGCTTGTATCTTGATCAAAAGTTTTGGGCATTTCCTGAATTTTAAAGTCTATCATTAAAATTGCCAAAATTAGAAATGCTTGTGCTTAGAGTTAATCTCCTAAGAAAATTCATAGGGAATTATTTTTATCTTGTAAACAGAACCCATGCAATCACATCCTTCTACTCTGCAAGAAAAATATTTAGCCAAGAATGCAACGTCAACATAAGTATTGTAATATGACAATAAAGAGAGAGATTCAAGGTTGTGTCCACCCTTGCAATTAATTTCCACCATTATCCCCACATGACATAAATTTTATTTCAGCACCCACAGCAAGTAGGTTCCAATGAATTACATGTTCCTGTGTTCTCCAATCACCCCATCTTTGGAATCAAACTCCAGGTCTGAACACAAAGCCTATTTGAACTTAGTAGTGACCAGGTGAAACTTTAAGTTATCTGACCAGGGCCCTGATAACTTAATCAATTTTTCATTATAAAATTTCCCATCCTAAAAACCAGCCTGTTTTGTGATGCATTCATAAACACATCTGTGGGGAGGTTTCATTAGGATGAACGGACAAGTCAGAAACCAGTGCATGATACCAGTACAGATACAGTGGCAGTCGGTTGCCAAGTGCAAAAAGTAAGGACACTGAGCTAGGCTTAGGGGCACACGCCTGTGAGACAGAAAGAGAGGGTGAGACAGGAGGATCAAAGGTTTGAGGGCAGCCTCAGCAACCTAGCAACACTGTTTCAAATAAAAAATAAGAGCCTGGTGTGGTGGTGCACACCTATAATCCCAGTACTTGGGAGGCTGAGACAGGAGGATCATAGGTTCAAAGACAGCCCTACTCAGCAATTCAGTAAGACCCTGTTTCCAAATAAAATATAAAATAGGGCTTAGGGGAGGTGGGTATAGTTCTGAGATAGAATTCCCCTGGGTTCAATTGCCGGCACCAGACAATTTTTTTTGAAATAAAAAGAAAAAGGGCTGGAGCCGGGCATGGTGGTGCACACTTGTAATCCCAGCATTTGGGAGGCTGCGACCAGAGGATCACAGTTTGCAGACAGCCTCAGCTACTTAGCGAGGCCCTTCGCAACTCAGTGAGACCCTGTTTCAAAAAAATAAAAAGACTTAAAAACAGGGCTGGGGGTATAGCTCGGAGGTACAATGACCCTGGGTTCCATCCCCAGTACCAGAGAAAGAGAGAGAGAGAGAGAGAGAGAGAGAGAGAGAGAGAGAGAGAGAGAGAGAGAGAGAGAGAGAGAGAGATTGGGACAGAATTTTCTTGAGAGAGTCCTCTCTTCATCAGGAAATTTCACCAGGAAATCAAGCCTGCCCCTGTACTTAGCTTAACCCCTAGTGTGTGCCTGTCACCTGTCTCCTGAATGCTGGGATAAGACACTTGTTTTCCGTTTCCCACAGGACCCTTTGAGACAGGTGGATAGGAAGAATAATAGAAATCAGGTTCCAGTGTACTGACTCCCCAGGGTCTCCTCCCTAGTAAGCAGGCACTCTGGATTCAGTCCACTTTGAGAGTGGATGGAAGAGGAGAACCGTTGACTGGGGTGGTTACTATAATAACCCTGGGGCTAAAAGACACAGGCAGAAAAGACTAAACATGTCCTTTGCTGTGGCTGTGGTGGTGAAGGCCTGGACTCTTTCCAGACTGCCTGCCCTAGAAAGAGCCTTCCAGGAGCGACCAGCTAAACACACTGAGAAGAGAGGCCTTTGAGAAGTCTGTACTCCCCCAGGAATAAAGTTTTAATTGAAAGAATTTTCAATTGATGGCTTCGTGTAAAAGGTCATAACTTTCCAGGCATGATAGTGCATGGCTGAAATTCATCCACCTTGGTGGCTGAGGCAGGAGGATCACAGGTTTGAGGCCAGCATGGGATAACTTGGCAAGGCTTTATTTCAGAATAAAAAGTCAAATGGGGCTGGGTGTAGAGCTCAGTTGTAGAATGCCCCTGGGTCCGGTCCTCAGTAGCATAAAGAAGAAACAAAACAAACAACAACAACAACAAAAAAAAAACCAGGCCATGATTTATTTTAGTCGGGTCACCATGGAAAATGCTCGTGCACGTGTATTTGGGGACCCAGAACTCTCACCTCTTGCCCAGTAAGGACGGAAGTTCCAGTGTAGTGGAATCCAGCAAGCTGCAGGCTTGGCTTAGGTTTCTGTGCATAATAGCCTCACACAGACTCTACCATTTCTGCCATCCCTTCTGCAGCTCTACAAAGAAGAGCTAGAGAGAAGGGATGGAATAAAATTCTAGAGACGTCAGTACTGTCCCTCCAAGGAAGCACGAGACAGCTTTGTGAAAGAAGGACGTGGACCCCAGAGAAATTACTCAACAGCGTAATTACTAGGGAAATAACTCGGAGTGAAGAACTCTCCTAATGTTCCTGGAGTAACACCAAGCAGCCAGACTCTACCTTCTACAGGTACTGCCTTTATTCAGGGAAATTTGCTTAGAGGGCTCCTGGAGCCCACCATAGGCATCTGTGCCTGAGGAGTGCTGCGGGAGACGAGATCTTCTGAGAGGAACGTTAGCGTGGTATTTATAGACTTGCTAGCCAGAGGAATATAAAATCTGCCGCACAATGGTGAGCAAAGTTTGGATTTTAAAACCGATAAGTGCACACATCAGAATAGCTACTGCACTCCCCAGATCCAAAACGGAGACAAGCAGGTTAGGTGAGATCCTACGTTACACACAATGATCTCACCCCGGGCTTTATGCGGGGCACACATAATGGTCCACAGAAATGAAATACAACCGCACGCTAAGCGCAGAAGTGCTAAGTAAATGATTAAGATATTTTGCACCTCAGGGAAGAGCCTGCAAGGAAGGGAGCTCCCTCCGGTAAAACGCACAGGAAAAAAAAATCTGTATTTAATTGCTTTGTTCAGGATTTTTTCACATTCAAAACGCCACATACTATAATTGTTATTACTGATTTCATAGTATAGTGGTTTGTAAAAAAGTTGGACAGAAAGAGACAATGAAGCAGAGATTTAAAAAATTAAAATGTCAGCTGGCTGTGGTCATGCACACCGGTATTTCCAGTACTGGGGAGACTGAGACAGGAGAATCACAGGTTCAAAGCCAGCCTCAGCAACTTAGAGAGGCAATTTGAAAACTTATTGTTTACAAATAAGAAATAAAATATGGCTGGGGATGTAACTTGGAGGTAGAATGCCTCTGGGTTCAATCCCCAGCACCATATACACACAAAAAAATTAAAATGTCAGAAAATATTAAATCATGTAAAATGCTGATGATTTCAAAATTAGATCCTGACTCACTGGGCTACAAACACATACTCAACCATCCAATAGGCATGTCAGTGCAAACTGATACCCTGCCTTATCATAGTCTTTTGATTTAGGATTTACATCTTTTTTCTAAACACAAGTATTTTTGCTCAACACAGAATGTATCCAGGAAGTTGAAGATAAAGATCAGCTACTGAAGAGGACTTTCGTCTTAACACTCAAGCGGGTGAGTCGGGATCCTTAGAGTATTCTAAGAGTATTTTAGATGTACTAAAAAACACAGCCCAGAGAGAGGAATAACTTTTTCTATCAGAGACCACAGGAGAAAAGCTAAACTGGTAAATGCCAGAGGGAACCCATGTGCCATCAAA
Organism: Muscardinus avellanarius; assembly: GCF_963383645.1. Classification (NCBI taxonomy): domain Eukaryota; kingdom Metazoa; phylum Chordata; class Mammalia; order Rodentia; family Gliridae; genus Muscardinus; species Muscardinus avellanarius. The sequence goes on from NC_137793.1 coordinate 103,282,917, forward strand.
GCGGAGTTCTCCAGTAGTTTTAGGTCCCCAGAGCTGTCTGGTCCCAAGAGGTCACCCAGCACAGGGAAGGGGTCACCCCACTTACAAGGGTCAGCTGGTGCCAGAGACGCTGACATGTCACATCTCCCATAATCTTTCTTGCAACCTTTGTTAAATACTACCTCTGCTATGCAGATGAGGCAGTAGAAACTCAGAGAAACAACTAAGGTTCTATTATTAACACATTCTGAACATACATTTTGCCTGACTTTTAAGATCCTTCCCAATTTGCCTGTGAGTATGATGCTTGTGATCAACACCTACCATTTTATTGAATATTGTGTGTAAGGTGCTAAGCAATTCACGTACATTTTCCCATTTAATTTTAACCACTGCCATCGAAGGTACTATTATTACCATTTTATGGGTCAATAGGCTGAGGTCAAAAGGTGAAATGAGCCGGGCATGGTGGCACGCACTTGTAATCCCAGGACTTGGGAGGCTGAGACAGGAGGGTCTAGGTTTGCGGCTGGCCTCAGCGACTTAGTGAGGCCCTCTGCAACTTAGTGAGACCCTGTTTCAAAATAAAGAATTAAAAAAAATCGGGCTGGGGAGGTGTAGCTTGGAGGTAGAATGCCCCTGGGTTCAATACCCAGAGCACCACATACACACACAAAAAAGAGGGTGGACCACTGGCACGGTCACTCATCCCAGAGTAGGAGACAAATCAAGATTTACATCACATCTCTAGGTGACCTGAAAATGCACCGTGCACTTGTATTTGCAGGCTGCTCTGTTTCCAGATCACGACATCACTGAGTGGCATCTCAGAGTTTAGCTGTAACAGTCACTGACGCCTTTCATATAACCCGTAAATACCAAGCCTGATAAACACCAGCACCTGACATCTATCAGTATCTGCTGGGCACGAACCACTGAAGAATGGGCCTACATATTCCTTTTATTATTATCACATTCTTGGACATGCTTCTAAAATAGATTTTTAAAACTCAAGATTATCGCCAGGTGTAGCACATCGCTCCGGATGCTACTGAGTCAGGGCTGAGCTGCCCACCACTGTCTGACTTGGGATCAAATTTACCTCTTTTATATGTGAGTATAATTATTGACTCTATTTACGTACATCCTGATAATAGATTATCCACACAAAAATTTAAAAGTGTCTAATCTGTTCCACCATATCATACTGAAGTATATCAAATATATCTAAACTTGAAATATTCCTATCCTCTCCTTTAATTCTGTTTTCATTACTGAATTAAAGGTTAAATTGGGAACACAGCTGGGCAGGGTAGGGCACACTTGTAATCCCGGCGCTTGGGAGGCTGAGATACAGGACTGCAGGTTCACAGCCAGCCTCAGCAACTTAGCAGGGCCCTCCACAACTTAGTGAGATCCTGTTTAAAAATAAAAAATAGAATAGGGCTGAGGATAAAGGGCTGAGCTGTACCTCATAGAAAGTTCCTGGGTTCGATCTCTAGGAACACAAAAAAGGAAAAAAAAAATCATGATTATCTTGGGTTTACAGCAGCTTAAATACACTAATAAGTGAAAAAAATAAAACCAAAAAAGTTCAGAACTATGTATTTCTTATACAATATTAGCAGGCAATATAAGTACAGTGGTTAAAATGAGAAGGCTCTGCCTTCTCCATAGTGCAGGGATGATACACCCATATATCCCACTATCTTATAAGGCTGTGGTAGGTTTAAATGAAATCACATATGTAATTAGCTTAGCTGCCCGGAATAATCACTCACCATTATAATAATCACACAACACTGCTATATTTTGAAACCACACCTAAAGGCAGAAAGTTTCTTTTAGGAAAACAAGAATAAAAAAGCTAACAAATTAGTGAATGAATTTAATTTTCATTATCTGACACAAAAGTTTTTAAGTCTAGAATCAAAAATCTTAATCAGAATAGATCTGATATCTGATTTCTAGACTAACCAGATGTTCCTTTCTCTCTCTTCTTAACAAGGAACATAAAATTAAAGCATCTCTTCACCTAGGAAAGGTTTAAGGAGAGAGCTATGGGATTTAATTAATGTAGAAAGAGCAGTAAAAGATACAGTATGGTTACATAGGAAAGAGGGGAAACATGGTAACTCACTAAAAATAACTCAGTCACATAGACCAGGAGGAGCCGCACCGGGGTGAAGATGTCTATGTGCCCTGGGAATGGAAATTTCCACTCACCAAAAAAAGGAAGCTTTCTTCTGTCGGAAGACTTAGAGTTTCAAGAAGCTACTCTTCCCCTGCGGCCCCTCCAACGGGAGTAAGTGGAATTTCAGTTTACTTGGGAGGTTGACTCAAACAGAAAACATAACACAGCACCTTTTCCATTCAAAATACAGAGAGCTGCCCCCGCCCGCCTCCGCTGTCTTTGATGTATCTTTGGCATCTATATTAAAAAGGAAATGGAGGGGTGTGATGTGCATAGACATGTCCATGGCACTAAGCCTCAGTCTGATGTATGGTTACAATGCGCCAATAAAAGTATACTACAGCAAACAAACAAACAGGGAGAATGGAGAGCTGGAGATGGGGCTCTACCGGGCCGCCGCAGGGCCCTCGGCAAGGCATGGGGAACACCGGGCTTGCATCCCCACTGCTGCACAAACACAGCAGAAACAAAAATGAAATGTAAAGCTTTCCTAGGACTTGACTGCTCTTATTTGGAGAAATTTAGAATCTGGCTTTTTTTGTGTGTGTGGTACTGGAGATGGAACCCAGGGTCAGTCTACTTTGAGCTAAACCTCCGGCCCTATTTTTTATTCTTTATTTTGAAACAAGGGTCTCACTGAGTTGCAAAGGGCCTCATTAAGCAGCTGAGACTAGCCATGAACCGCCATCCTCCTGTCTCAGCCTCCTAAATGCTGGGATTACAAGCATGTGCCACCATGCCTGGCTAGCCAGGTCCTTTTTTTTTTTTTTTTTTGGTGGTACTGGGGTTCCTGGAAATCTTTCTACCTCCGGGCTACACTCCCAGGCCTATTATTATATTTTATTTGGAAACAGGGTTTCTTAAGCCAGCGCTGCTGTCTTCGAAACTGCACAATCCTCCTGTCTCCGCCTCCCAAGCATGGGGATTACAGGCATGTGCCACCATGCCCAGCACCAGGTCCCTTTTTAAACTGATAAAGATAAACCAGATTTTCTAATAGTTTTTTTTTTTTTAACACAAATGCTGAATATATAACAGGTATTTTTAAATTTTTACTTTTTTTTTGGTGGTACTGGCAATTGAAAAAGGTGGGGCTCTACCTCTGAGCTACACCTCTAGCCTTATTTTATTTTTTATTTTGAAACAAAGTCTTGCGAGGTTGGCAGGGCCTTGCTAAATCGCTGAGGCTGACCAGAAGCCTGGGATCCTCCTGACTCAGCTTCCCAAGTACTAGGACTATAAGCATGCACCACTGTGCCTGGCACATAATAGGTACTTTTAAATGATGTATTCTTCAGAAACTTTACAGAACATGTGTCTCTCTTCTTACCTCTTCCTCTCTGTCTCTCTTTCTTTAGACACATATATACACACATACACATATGATGTTCAGTTTGTGGGCCTCAAAAAATCTTTTTCCAGACTTCCTATCTTGCCACAGTGGAATATGTTTGCTTAACTTGCTTAGTAATCTTCTTTCAAAGAAGCTTATAGAATCTGAATTTCCTCAGGCAAATATTTAGATCGAGTCCTCTAATATTAAAAGAAAGAGAAAGAGAAGAAAATTGACATATTTTCTGATACTATTTTCATCTTAAAAGCGATTCTCATCCTGCTGAGTGCTACCAAAGCAATCAATACCTATTGTGGAGGAATCAGAAATCACTTCCCACCTCATCTCCCAACAATCATGTTAAAATTCAACTTAGTGCTAGGAGCCTCACTCTCATGAGACTCAATTTCATCAGAACTGGGGAAGTAGAATCATGAACCTTCTCTAACACTATTTCTAGGGTTGGCTTCTTTGGAGAAATTTACTGGCTACCAAGCTGAATTCTTATTTTAATTTTTTTTTTTCTAAATGAACAACTGCAAAAAAAAATCTTTTAAGAAATCATTAGGTTCCATTTTTATGCCCCCTTTTCATAGCAACTTTGTTTTAACAGTCTTTGAAACTCTAAAACATGAGATAACATCTAGTTACATATGTTGAATAACTGGTCTCAGGTACTTTACAAATGCCTACGTTGATCTCGGGAATTCTGCAAACCTACACATTGTTAGGCAATATCGATTTTTACTAAGTCACAAAATCTTTTTCATAAAAATGTAATCCCTACTTCTCTGTTGTGTAGTACCTGTACTGATGTAGGTTTGAAAGTTGCTCCATGGGGAGACTGGGGAGTCGTGTGAAACCAGGGCTCTGGAGTCAGATGCCCTGGGGTAGAGTCAGAGGCCTTCACATACTGCATAATACCATTAGCTTCATCGTACGGATGCGGACACCGTGGCCTCCAGAGACAGTGCCTGCCCCAGATGAAACAGTCAACCCACTGCAGAAAAGGACTCAAACCAGAGCCAAAGGGAATGGACCAGACAGGGACAAAAAGAACAGCTTTCAATAACATATCTTGATTTCAAATCAATAATGTACCTTCAGTTATTGATGATGATGCTAAAAGGAAATCTCTGTATTTATTTCCAGCTAAAGAGCCTCTTACATTTAAGGTGACTATGTATGCTCTCTGAACCAGCTGTAGAAAACTTTTCAAAGGACTAAGTCGCTCCAGTTTGTATCTGGAATATCTCTCAAAAGCCCGCGTGTTACCGGCTTGCTTCCCCTCTTGACACTGTTGAGGAGTGGTGGGATGCCTAAGAGGTGGGACTAGTGGGAGTTTTTCAATTTTCTTGAAAGATATCTGGGGTCCCAGCCCCTTCTTCTTTGTCTCTCTTTCACACCTGAGCACGTGTTCAGGCAATGATGTAACATCTCACCATAGGCCTCAAAGCAATGGGGCCAGTGAACCATGCACTAAAGCCTAAAGCTGTGAGCCCAAATCAACCTTTTTTTCTTCATAAGTTGACTATTTGTAGTATTTGTTACAGTAACAGAAAGCTGTCTAAAAAGTATTCAAGAATGACCAAAAGAGAGCCGTAGCCCTCAAGGGGCACGCACAATCCAGGGAAGGACTGTGGCCCATCCACAGAGCTTCCTGACCAGATGATCACCAGTGGATCACAACTGTGCTGACATATCGTCTCCTCTGCCCTGTACACCCTGTCCCACGGGCCCCGGAGCCCTGTCTCTGTCTAGCCTTGAGCGAGCTTATCTATTTACCCAGTGTGCTATGCTGAGATTTTCATCTTCTGCATCTGCTGAGAAGTGCAACAAGGTTGAGATCACTGTGCTACAGGGCGTAAGAGGGGCCAGCAGGCCTTCCAGCACCAAGTCACCTGGACAAAGCTCCGTCACCCAAGGAGGAACTGGGGGGCTTCCAGGGAGAAGAGAAAGGCTCCAAGATTCCTTCCAGCTTTTGAATGCCCCATAAGGAAACAGAACTAAGAGAATGAAACTTCCTTTTCAGCACAGCACTTGCTCAAGGACCAGGTTAACGTGGAGTTTGGAAAGGAGCTAAGCTCTCTACCCTGTTGGTCAGGAAAAAGAAGAGTCGATTCTGAGGAACGCCTACGAATGTGAACTCCTTGGCTTTCTTCTTTTTTCCCACTGGGAAACATCCATAAAATATTGTTACGGCTGCAGGTTACATGTAAGATCCTTCTGGGCCTTGCCCAGAGACCCCACAAGCCCCTGGACACCGATGCCTCCTGCCCACATCATAGCTGCTCACTGTCTTTACACTCGGGGTCGACCCCAGGGGTTCTCAGGTAATGTCGGAACCCACCAAACACGAGAGTAAAGAGAGAAAGGGAAAGGAAGGCTGAGGGAGTGTCTGGGAGGAGCTTCATGTTGCAGGAAAATGTGCTTATTTATTGCTGTATATTTGAGTTGCTGAAACAAGAGCCTTGATTTTGTGTTTCTGGTCAATTTTCTGTGCTCACTTTGGAGTGGAATACCAAACTCCTTTTTTTTTTTTCTTTTTTGTGCTTACAGGATAATTTTTGTTTCCTGAAATGAATAGTTATTGAAATGCATGAGTGTGTGAATGTGTGTGTGTGTGTGTGTGTGTGTGTGTGTGTGTGTGTGTGAGAGAGAGAGAGAGGGGGGGGGGTAGGTATCATGGAAAGATTCAAACATTTTAACCTGAACAATAAAGTTCAAGAGGATTTCATGCCCTCTCCCACAGACTCCTTCATCCAGTCTCTTCCCCACAATGAACAGAAAAGCCTCCAAGTTGCCAAATGTTTCCCAGGGCTGGCTTCTTACTCCCCTTCAGGCCCTCAAGGTCATGTCCTCAAAATGATCTTCAAAAGCACTACCCCGGAACCCGGCAACTCAATCTCGGTTTATTGACCTTGCAGCACTCTGCAGTGTCTGAAATGAGCACGTGCAATTATTTCGTTCCCTAGAGCTTCCACCCCTTCTTAGAACAGACGCTCTGTGAGAATGAGGCACTTCCGCTGTGTTCACAGCTGGACTTCCTGCACGAAGGACAACGCCTGCACTCCAGAAGCCTTCATAGGTGTCTATGGAGTGAACAAACGAGAGAGCGCCAGAGTGGCAAGGGACTGGGAGAAGTCATCCTCAGGGCAGAGGGGAACAGAACTTGTCACCTCTGTGTCCTAGCTAGTCAGCTCGGAGGAAAGTGAGACAGTAAGAACTGATCAGATGGAGATGCTGGCCTTCAGGAAAGCCTGTAGCTAAGCCATGGGCTTTTGGGGATTGGCCAGGTAGAGGTTCCAAAGCGACTGGGCCTCCGATGGGAGAAGGGATGGCTCCTCTGTTCTGAATGTTTCTACTGGGCTCTGGACTTGGCCACACACCCTCCACACTCCCTCTGTGTGGGTGCCTTCATTCTCCCTACTGACCACTCCGACATCTTCAAATCTTAAAGACTCCAACCCTTACTCTTGACTGGTGTTATCACACTTCATAAAGAAAGCAGGTGCTGCAGGAGGAGAGCCAGTCAGCTGCCCACAAGTACTGCTACCAACCTGGCCACATCTATCTACTCCCTGCCCCATCTTCTGCTACATATAGTGCAAAAAGCCTCCTTCTGCCAAAGCCGACTCCCCACCCCTCTCACCCTCCAGGACTTCTCTCTTTCCTTCCCCTTCTCCTGGACTATCAGCATCTCCCTCTCTGTTGAATCATTCTCACCCTCAATCTCTGCTTACATTCCTGCTGGGTATTGGTCCCCACCACACTCCGCTCTCTGGGGCCATAGCAGACCTGTAGACAGACATCCAGAGGGAAGGAGACGCCAGGCCTTGGAAAGAAAGGCCATTGCCCACTGCCTGGGGGCAGCTCGGAGGAGGGCACCACGCCTGACTCCTCACCACACACACTGCGGAGGACAGAGGCTTGTACTTCTTGGGTCTGGCTTGGAGGCCATTGACCCTGAAGTTTAGTATCCAAGACTCCAGGACTGACAAGGGCTTTTAAAAAGTACCATTCTGGAACTTATCTCTTGATATCAAGTGCGATAATGAAGAACATCTCATTCCTACTCCATATTCTCATTTCCTTTCACTAAAATCAGCAAGAGCAAAGCAGAGGAATTCCTAATTATCTTAAGCATTTTGCAAGCCTCTCCTGTTCTCTATTTAGGACTTGAGCAGATATCTTAGCTCACTAAAAGCCTATAAATTTTGCAAAGACGTGGGGCTGTATTTTTCCTTCCTCCTCTCAGAGGCACCAGATCTTAAAAAGAGAAATGATGAATGGGGAGAGTTATAAATATTCCAAGGCTAATGAGAATCAAAGATGAACTGTAGAAAAATCTGGTATTTGGGGGGAATAGACGCTGGCGTGTGCTTGAGTTAACAGGTCCTGACCCATATAAATTCCAGAACTATTTTATCAGATAAGAAAAGCAAAGCCAAGAAAGCACTCATAAATTATATATTAAATTTCACCAAATAGTGTTCAATTTTAAAAAAGAATTATTTTTCAAAATGTAAGTAACTGACTTCTGATTAAGATATAAATTATATGTATGAGCATTTTTAAGGGTTTCAGTAGAATGGTTGGTTGTAATTTTATTAACAGTGGCTGTGCTCAACAGTCGGGGAAAAACAAGAAGCATTCATCTAAGCCCTACAAATAGGGTGGGTAAGTAGTTCAGTGGTAGAATACTTGCCTCGTACTAATGAGTTCCTGGGTGTAATTCTCAGTACCATTAAAAAGAAAAAAGAAGGCCAGGTGCAGTGGCGCACGCTTGTAATCCCCGCGCTTGGGAGGCAGAGACAGGAGGATCGCACAGGTTCGAAGCCAGCCATTCACGCTGGCTTAGGAGACCCTGTCTCCAAATAAAAATGTAAAAATAGGTCTGGGAGTGTAGCCCGGAGGTAGAAGGGTTTCCAGGAACCCCAGTACCACCAAAAAAAAAAAAAAGAAAGAAAGAAAAAAGTAATACAAATAATAAAGTGTGAAAGTGTGTTATTGTTTGAAATAGTAATTCTTCATATCTGAGGGAAACACTCACTGGAACTGGCTGAAAAGTTTCTTACCATTTAATAAGCATTTCTGTGTGTGCATTATAATTACCTGTATCAATATATTCATAAGGTCATGGATTATAGAGAGATGCTGCCTAAGGCTGTCAAATTTGGATAAAAAGAAACAGAGAACTTTAAAAAAATCTCAAGTTAAATTTGAACTTCAGATAAACTGTGGATCACATTTTTAGTATAAGTATGTCCCGAAGTGTATCATGTGGGATATACTTCCACTGAAATTATTGTTAAATTGCTGTAATACTGTAAACAAAATTTTGTAACTTTGTTGGCATACTCTGCTTTACCTGGCAAACCTAATACTGCCTGATGGTTAGGATAAGCTGCTAGAACATTTCAACTAAATGTCAGAAGGACAGCAAGTCCCTACATACCTTGAGTTGCCCTCAGACCAAAATTCAGTAATTCTTTTATGCCAGATGGCTGCACCTGTGACTAAGCAGACACCTCAACACAACTGCCACAGTGTCCATGGAAACACGTTCAAAACTGTCTGCCTGCTTCCCTAAATTAATTGAGAATCAGACCATCACAGAATTTTAGAATTGGAGACTTGCAAAACATTGGTGTTTTGTCTCCCCCCCCCCACCTCCACCAACCCAAGAAAAAAATTATGCCATTTGCACAAAGAACTTCCCTATGACCAGCTACCCATGCAGGGCTGAGGCAAGGGATGTGAACACCAAATCAACTTCAGGGGCCACAAGGCCAGGCCTCGGCAGTCCCAGGTTCTCTTTATTCTTCCAAAGTGAGCGATGTGTAAGGACTGTCTTTCTGAGTAGTGATAAAAATAGAAAAGAAAGGGACTGTGAGCGTCTCAAGGACAGAACGGGTGTCGAATTCATCCATGTAGCCCGAGTGTTGGGCACTCGGTGGGTGTGTGATGAACCACTGAGTGACTGTGTACGTTCTGGAGTCACCGTGGCCACATGTGTGCTGTGGAGGGAGGCATCCACAGGCACGGGGTGCACCCAAGGGCCTGGTGACCACAGCCCCGCCCTTAGTCCATTTTCCTAGCCAGACCCTTTGTCATAATCCTAATAATGATGCAAGATGTCGTCACTCCCTACATCTGAATCCCCAAGGAAAACCACCAGACCTCAGCCTGGGTTCAGCCTCTTCCCCATTCTGGGCCCATCCTGTCTACCTGGGGCACTGGCCAGCGGGCCACAGTCTTCTCACAGACCTACAGAAGCATCTGTGACCCAGCTCCAGACTACAAAAGGCAATCCAAACTATCAAGACACTAAATGCTTGCTTCAACATCTGCAAACTATTACTTGAAGTCAATAACAATCAGCAACCCGATGATCGTGTTGTCAAATAGGCGTTTACATTTTAGTAATTCTGACATGTGAAGTGTGACCAGTCTTGTCTGTGTTTCTTCCTCTCCTCTGGAGCTGCTGGGATTCCAATGTGCATCACCTGGTGGACCACTTCTCACAATATTTAGAAAAAGAATTGCTTCTGCAGGTCCCTCCCTGACCACCATCCTCTTCCTCAAAGCTGCATATAGCATTAATGCTCTTCTTTTTTATATATATTTTTCTTGGTGCACTGTAGTCTAATAGCATAATGTAGTTCAGAATGATAGGGACATACACGCAGCCCTTGGTGAGCTCCTCACCCGGCTCCTTCCCCAGTACATTATATTGAGACTGGCATTGCCAACTTCACACATGTACTTAACGTCAATGGGAGTTCATTGATGCTCTTGTTTATGGAGCAAATTTGTTGAGCTGCGAAGCTTCATCTGTAGTCTGGCCCACAGTGATGTACCGAGTGGGACAGCTCAACAACTCAGTGTAGCCAGGCACAGTGGCAGGTGCTTGTAATCCCAGTGCTTGGAAGCCTGGGACAGGAGTATCCAAGGTTCCAGGCCAGCCTCACCATCTTAGTGAGGCCCTCAGCAACTTAGTAAGACCAGTTTCAAAATAAAATCTAAAATAGCACTGGGGGTATAGCTCAGAGGTAGAATGCTGCTGGGTTCTATCCCCACTAAAACACACACACACACACACACACACACACACACACACACACACCTCAGTGGAGGTTTGCTGGGAAAAGTTCCAATGGTTGAAAAAGAGACATAAATATTAAAAATGGCTAGCTTTAAAAGAGTTCTCACTGCACAGAAATTACAGGGAGGACCAGGGAGGTGTAACCCCTCACAACACTCACTGATGTCGGATCTGCTACCATCCTCTTTCCAAAGACCCTAAGAAGAGACCCAGGGAGGCGGTGCACCTTGCTCAGAGCTGGGACATGGATGTGGGCTCCCTCCCTCCATGGTAACGAAGCCAACAGGCACTCTACCTTGGAGCCAAGTGGGCAAGTGTCACTGTCCCAACGTGGTTCAAATCTGTAAAGACCTTAGTACGGCCATGCCCCACATGAGCTGGTTCTAAGAGATACAACCTTTCCAGTGGAGGACAATGGTGGAGATGGACAAGGCGGGACACACGTGCCTAAAATTGACGCCACAGCTGTCCCGCCTAGATTTTGGAGCTAGAAGGTCACTAGATTAGAAAATGGGTCTTCCTAAAGCCAGGAGAGGCACCAAGTCCACTCATTTTAACCATGTCAGTTCACAGAGGGGAGACCAAAGCCAAGAAAGGTCAGATAATGTGCCCAAGACCTCCCAGTCAAGAGGCAAAGAGGACCTCAGGCTGCCACACTCCAGGGTCCAGTTCCCTACTCGTGTGTGTGTGTGTGTGTGTGTGTGTGTGTGTGTGTGTGTTACTGGGGAATGAACTCAAGAGCTTTCTACCTCTAAGCTACACCCTCAGCCCTTTTATTTTTGCTTTGAAACAGGATCTTGCTAAGTTTCTAAGTCTTGCTACCATGCGAAGGCTGGCCTTAAGCCTGTGATCCTTTTATCTCAGCCTCCCAAGTATTGGGATTACAGGTGCGTGCCACCATGCCCAAATTCAATTCTCTACTCATAAATAAAAGGCAAAATAACTAGAAATAGTTTTTTTATTTTAAAAAAAAAGCAATCTAGGGGAGAGAAGGTACTCCCAACCTTGAACCTTCTCTAAGCACTCTTTAGGGTTCCACAGAGCAGTTAAATTCCTGATAACAAAAGGAGATGGGTCAGATCTTTTTTTTCACATGGGAATAGAGACACCAGTAGCCAGATTGCTCTCAAAGCTTACCAGCGCTTTCGCAGAGTTTTGTAAGCACAAGGCACTAACAAGGATGCACTATGAACGTCCCGTCAAGTTAACTTCTACATCCTGTTTCTGACAGGGTTCTTGGTGAGCAGGAAAAGCCTGAATGACTTAGGGTATCCAGACTTTGGCAGAGTATTTGTCAGTTTGATAGCTGGAGAATAAAGGCAAAATAGGAGCTGGCTTCAGCTGAAACGCAACCTCTGGCAACAGCTTCTCTGCCCCAGGCAGACCTGGGGACCTGGGTCTCCAACCTCCAGGGAACCCTTCACTCCCTGTACTCACAAAGGCTCTGTTTACTGTCTGACTCCATCGAGCACACTGGGAGCTGGGGGCCCAGCTGCCGAGCACCGGAGGATCTTGGTAAGCATCACTCAGTGAGCGAACATCTCTGTGTTTCTGTCCGATGGACGGTTACCTGTTGAGCATTTCCTATGTGCCTGCCACTGTGCTGAGCACCCTGTCTGCCTCACTCAGCACACAGACGAGGTTCCTGCTGCCCCCGGGGCCCTGGGAACCTAGCGGGAGGGACAGGCGGTAAGTGAATAATAATTATACAGCCGTACAAGTAATTATCACTATTATCAAGGGAAAACATTGGATACTATAAGGGTTCCATAAGGGAAGACGTCTCTGAGGACTTAACCTTTGCTTTTTTGTTTGTTTGTTTTGTAGTACTGGGGATACAACCCAGGAGTGCTTTACTACTGAGATGCATCCCTAGCCATTATTATTATTATTATTATTATTATTATTATTATTATCATCATCATCGTCATCATTGTTATTACTATTATTATTCAACTCAAGACAGGGTCTTGCTAAGTGGCTCAGGCTGGCCTTGAACTTGTGTCCCCCCTCTTCAGCCTCCTGAGTCACCAGGATTACAGGAAGAAATGACATTTAAACCAAGCATCAAGATAAGAGTAAATTATAGAGCAGAGGGAAGAACCCCTTTAGAGGATGAGAGAGGCTGCGGGGCCTGGCGAACGGCAAGGCCAGCGTGCACCCCAAGATGGGCTGGATAGAGAGCCAACATGAGAGGCAGGGGTCTCGGAGGACTCCTGCTCTGAGGGTCCTGGCTTGGTACTGAAGGCTAGGGCAGGGAGCAGTGTGATCAGGTAGCCCTTTAAAAGACCGCTGTGGCAGTGTGTGCAGAATGAGCTGCAGGGGGTGAGTAGAAGACCCTCAGTTAGGAGACTCCTGCAATAATCCTGGAAAGCTTGCAATGAAAAGATACACGGGCCTAAAAGATGTGTTGTTCCGAGGACTCGCCGCTACCTAACAATGACCGGAGTTAGCTCCTGCTTGAGTAATAATTTAGAGGAAAAGTTTCAGGAGGCCACGTTTCTCCTTGGCTCTGTCCTTGGTCCCTGTCCCTTCCAGCATCTTTATCTTGATGGGGATGATGCCAGACGGGAAACTCGCAAAGCTGCCGAGCACATAAATCTGGGAGGCCAAGATCAGACCAACTGAAGCACTGCTCGGCTCTCCATGGACTCGAAGAAAGGGAAGTCCATAAAGATGAAAAGTATATGGTCTGTTTTCTCCAGGAACCGTCAACGAGCGGGGGACATCTGGGCAAAACAAACATTAATCAAGGCAGACTGAGATAAGGGCTTTCACTGCACCATAAACAGTTTGTGTGAACAGTGCACTGGAAAAAAAATTTAATTCTGGCAGAGAAGGGAAGCTTCTTTGAAACTGGCCTCTGACCTTGCCCTTGCAGATTAACTTTACTTATTTATTTGTTTATTACAGTACTAGGGATGGAACCCAGGCATGCTCTCCCAACGAGCTACATCCCCATCCTGTTTTTTTTTTTTTTTTTTGACACCCAGCCTCCCTATGTCATCCAGGCTGGCCTCAAACTTGGGATCCTCCTCCTTGGTCTCCTGAGAAGCTGACTTCAGTACCATATTGAGGGGTAAGAGGAGAGGGAGTGAACAGTTCTAGGAGCAAAAAACAAAAACAAAAAAACAAAACAAAAAAACAGTTCAGAGGACAGAGGGGTACCGTGGGAGGAGCCTCAGGGCAAGGCAGTCTCCAGACCACGTGTTAAAACACCAGGATCTGCATGATGTGCTGGTTTCCAGAGTCCTTCCACACATGCTGGCTCGTTTAAGCTCACACCCAGGCCGAGGTCAGCAGGACTGGTGTTCATTGGCATCTAAGCACACTGCTGCTCAACACACACCCACATGGGTGGGACCAGATCCACACCCGAGCTGTCAGGCCCCTTCCACAAGCTGTACTGCGGGGTGTGTGCATGCGTGTGCGTGCGTGTGTGTGTGTGTGAGACTGAGGAATGAACTGAACCCAGGGAATTCTACCTTGGAGCTACACTACTTATTTTTTGTTTTGAAACAGGATCTTGCTAGGTTACTGAGGGTCTCATGATGTTTCTGAGGCTGGTCTCAAACGTGCAATCCTTCTGCCTCAGCCTTTCAAGTAACTGGGGTTATAGGCATGCATCAACTAGACTGGGCAAAAACAACTGTGTGCCACTTAACAAAACCTAAAGTCCTCTATACAGGTTAAAGCCTTTTCCAAAGTGGCAAGATACAGAACTGCCCCATTCTAATGGGCTAAGTATCTGATTTTTAAGAGACATTAAACACTTGCAGATTATCTGGGAAGGTTTATCAGAAGAGACCGTTTGAAGGAGCATGTGTCTTGCAAGTGTGGACACTGGAAAGGCTGGGTTCTTGCCTGGTTCTGTTACTCACTAGCTGAGATCTTCGGCAAGTCACAACTTACTTGTGACTCAGATCCTACTTCTGGAGGGATGAGGGCTGGGCCGTCAGCTGCTGTCTCTTCAGTGCCATACTTTAGTTTATGGTAAATAAGGGACTGTAGGTGGGAGGCGGTCAGGGACTGACCTTGAAGTCAGGCAGCCCTTTCTGCTTTCCAGCACACCCACTTGCTAGCTCTGTGGACATGGAGTGGAAACCAGTTCACTCCTACGTGAGGCTCAGTTTCCCCAGCTTAAAACTGGCTCGCTCGAGCCACCCTCTGGGGGTTGCCGGAAGACAGAATGAGAGAATCCAAATAAGGTGGCTGGGCGAACCCGGCACGTTCTGCCAACGGTGGCCTTTAGTATCTCTCCTCATGGCTGTCAAGGTCAGAACACACTGGAGACTCTAGTCTCAACCCCAGTTCCACGTTTTTAAGGAACATCATTTACAGACTATGGGAAATGTTATCAGAAGAGACAGTTTGAAGGAGCATGTGTCTTGCAAGAGTGGACCCTGGAAAGGCTGGGTTCTCGTCCTACTTGTCCCTCACTAACTCTGAGATCTTCGGCAAGTCACAGCTTATTTGTGATTCAGATCCTACCTGTGGAGGGATGAGGACTGAGATATGAATTCTAAACGACGCCTAAAGTCTCATTCGGCTCCAGAAGTCCTTCGATCGTGAGTATTGCGTTATGAGGCTGTTTTAAGGAAACTAGATTTTCCAAAAAGAAGATCAGGGTGCTCTATGACATACACTGTGAATATCATGAAAGAAGTCGCATATAAGAGGATATGCAGTGTGTTGGACAGGAGAAGACCAGAAAAGTTGGGCCCATCAGAGAGAAGCTTCAAAGAGAGAAGATTCGGGCTCAGGCTAAAGAAAAAAGAACTTTCCAACCATAACAGTTATTCAATATTGGATGCAAATTGTGACCACTGGATCAAGAGGTCTTCAAGGGCAGGACTATGGTATTCAACTGTACATTCCCAGCGCCTAAACTGGTAACTGGCAAATGGAAACTCCCAAATGGTGGGTGGGTGGGAGGGTGGGTGGATAAATGGATGGACGGATGGACAGCTGGATGAAAGCATGGATGGATGGGAAGAAGGGAGGGGAGGAGGAAAGTAGAGAGTAAGGAAGACAGGAAAGAGGGACCAGTCTAAGCAGATAATGCACTTCCCTGTGCTGGGTGCGTTCACCCATCCTCTGGATGACCATCTGTAAGGGCTGCTGCAAGCTGGATTTCTACCCCATGTAGGAGGCTCCACGAAAGGTCTATGTGATATTTATTTCCTCATTTCTCTTCCCACTAACTCATCCTACATATTTTTGTCAGATTAATCTTCCTAAAGGACAGTTCTGTTGATGTCACCCTCCTACTCAAAAAATTGTGATAGTTCCCCATTGCCTGCTCGATTAAATCCACAATCCTGGCACTTGAGGGCCTCATGCCCGTCTGCCTTGTGAATTTTTATTCATTTTTCAAAGCCCAACTTAGACGTATCCTCCACCAAGAAGCTGACTATCCTTCCCCTCCCCCACCTTCACGGTTTACCCGAACTGCGTCTACTGTTGTATATTAAGGCACATAATTATAACGCATTTGGTGATAGTTGTTCTCTTCTGTGAGACCGTGAAACCTGAACCAAGGAGCAGTCTTTATCTCTGTTCCCCCAGCAAGTAGGAGCGTGCCTGGCTTCCAGCAGTCATCCTAGAAGAATAAGTGGAATTGCTTATTGTTTATCATAGACCAGACACTCCGTTAGGTCCCTGGGATGCCTTGCGCATTATCTTCTTGGCTTCTACAGCAACTCTTTCATCCCCATTAAGTAAACAAGGAAGTGGGAACAGAAGGCAGGATAAATCATTTGCATAAGACACAAAGCTAATAGATGGCAGGGGCTGCATTCAAACGCAACAGTGCATGCCTCGTCTCTAACTTTCGGATACGAACTGTGGCACAGTGCTGATGTTCTTACAGCAGGACCATCCATGGCCGTCAAAATGTTTAATTCTTTCACTCACCCAGCAAGCACACAGTGTACCACTAGAGCTCATATTCTGTATGTTGAGTTGTTACCTTCTAGAGCCTTACAGTCTAATGCGCCAAACAGACAAATCAATATGGCCCAATGGAAGCATGTTATCAGAGAATAATGCCAAGAAGAACCTCTCAGTCAAAGTGGAGGGAAAAGAAGTATTCATAATAGCAATGACTTCCAACTACTAAGCACCTACTGTATGCTGAGTACCTACTGTGTGCTGAAAACCACATGGCCTTACAAATAAACATAGTGGCAGAGCAGGGCTAGAGCGTGGTAGAAAGCATGGTTTCTGGAGTCAGAATACCAGTGGTCACCTCTCAGAACTGCTACCAGCTAGCTGTGTGTGCCCTTAAGCAAACACCCTTTCTGCACATTGGTTTCCCCAGTGGTAAAATGAGAACAGTAGCTCCTACCTCATAGGGATGTTGTAGAGATTAAAAGACTAAACCAGCCAGGTGTGGTGGCGCACTCCTGTAATCCCAGTACTTGGGAGACTGAGACAGGAGAATCACAGGTTTGAGACTAGCCTCCATAGTTTAGCAAGACCCTCAGTCTTGCTAAAGACTAGGGAGAACTTGTTTCAATACAAAAAAAAAAAAAAAGCGCTGAGGGTGTAGCTCAGCAGTAGAATGCCCCTGAGTTCAATCCCCTGTACAAAAAAAAAAAAAAGACTAAACCAATGCAAGTCACCAAGAATACTTCCTAGCATGTGGTGCTATGCAAATTTATCTTATTTTTAAGTAACTTGCCTAAGAGCATAGCAAGTAAGGATCTGATTCCAGTTCCATTTCAAACAAATTCTTTCTCAGGAATGCAGGTAAGACAGAGTGAGGTTGGGATACATTTTGAAAGGCACAGGAAGGGAAGAGGGGAGGGAGGATAGAGGCTGGAGTGGGAGCCCTCAACGCCCACAGTGCCCAGCCCTGGCCTATTTACTGCTCATTATTTTCTTTGCCTGTTCTGCCATCTCCAGCAATCCGACTCACTGAAATCTTACCCATCCTCCAAAGCCATCCCATAAGACTTTATTCTGAGGATGCTTGACGGGTCCAGCCCGTCAGCGGTGGGACTGAGAGGGATGGTGGGTGCCAACGGCCCAAACACAAACACACATGAGCCGGGAGCCGAGTCAAGCAGGAGCTCCCCTGATCTCCTTCCCACAGACAGGGTTGATACTTCTCTCGTCAAGGTTGTATACAGTTGGTGTTCCTACACACTCATCCACACACATGCACAGATGTCTGTGGGGTCCCCAGGGTGCTTACAGTCACGGTGCAGTTTACTTCATGAAGCATCCCAGAAAATGCCCACTAGCCCAAGTTCAGAGAAACGTATTATACTTATTCCTGAGGTAGGATAGAAGAAATAAAAGGTAGAATGGAAACAGAAAGGGAGGAGAAGCAAAATATAATATAAAATGGCCTGGCACTAGAAAGCTTTAGACTTTCACTCCCAAGACAGTTCTCTCTCCAAGACCTATCCCAAATTCCTGGGAAATCTAGAAATCCTACCTAAAGTTGATCAAAAGCCCTGGAACTCTCCTGTGCTCTTTTAATTAATCTTCCAATAAACAGTTTAAGAAAGACATATCAGATATCTTGAGAAACATAATTTAGGGGATTTTCCAGCTTATCTATTGATCAGATGAAGAGACCATGATCCTCCTAAGGATCCAGCAAAGTCCAGGCTGCCATAAACTACCTCATGACCACCAGAAAAATGGTATCTTCACATACTTTTTCTTACTCACCTTCACCAAGTTTCCTTTGAAAGGAGAGCCAGCCAGGCGTAGAGAAGCACACCTGTAATCCTAGTACTTGGGAGAGTGAGACGGGAGGGTCGTAGGTTCAAGGCCAGCCTCAGTAACTTAGTGAGACTCTGAGCAACTTGACGACACTCTACTTCAAAATAAAAATAAAAAAGGGCTGAAGGTGTAGCTCAAAGGGACAGTGCCCCTGGGCTCAATCCCCAGTTCCCCAAGAACAACAACAACAAAATAACAAAACTTAAAAAAAAATCTTAGATTATTATAACTAAAGGAGGATTCATATGTTGGGAGATATTATTTTGGACATAAGACCATTTTAATAACCTCGGGTTAAGTATAAGAGAGGATAACGGTACATTTTAATGCCAAAGCATCATTTTTGAGATTTCCCCAAAGCAGGTAAGGCAGGAAATCTGAGGAGATTCGGCATTAACTTCTGTTAAAAATGAAAAGATCTGCCGGGCGTGGTGGCACACGCTTGTAATCCCCGCGCTTGGGAGGCAGAGACAGGAGGATCGCGCAGGTTCGAAGCCAGCCGTGCTGGCTTAAGAGACCCTGTTTCTAAATTAAAAATTATAAAATAGGTCTGGAAGTGTAGCCCGGAGGTAGAAGGGCTTCCAGGAACTCCAATGCCACCAAAAAGTAAAAAATAAAAAATAAATGAAAATATCTAATAGTAAGAGAAGTCCAAACTAAGTTATTTTTTTCCCTCTTAAGAGTCTAAAATTAAACACCTTGGCCATGCTTTGTCTTTTTAAGTAACAATGCCATATTAACATGGACTTCACAACACCAGTGAAGCACTTGGTCCCACGGACAGCTGACTTCATCCCTAACCAGGCTGGAGAATTGAAGTCTAACGACATATCAGAGGAAACTTCATGAAGTGTCCGTCTACAAACCCAAAGCTATGTAGACAAACACCTCGAAAGTAATTTTAGGATACAAAAAGAAAAAAAGCCTCAGCCATCATCCCCCAAAGATGTATTGCTGGTAAAATAAATAGAACCAAGTCTATTTTTCCTTCCTTCTCACACAGCCTAAATCCTGCCTCTCAGAGAATAAGGGGAAGGTTTCAAGATTTTCCTGAAAACCCTTCAGTTTTGGAGGCCTGACACCCAGAGTGGGGTGAAGGCAAACTCTGGATTCGAACCCAACTCCATCCTAAACTCATTTGCATGAGGGGTCAAAGGTGTCCTCTGCTGTCTCCACTCTCCATGGCCACCGTTCACTCCCAGCGGTGGCCAGAGAGCCTATTAAAGGCGTCAGAGCAAGGTCATTCCTCTACCAGCAACCCTCCCTCCACCTTCCTCAGAGAACAGATCAAAGCCCTCCAGGGTCTCCCGGCCGATGCATTCTGGGCCCTACATGCTAACCCCTGCACACACACATTGACCTCCCCACACCGACCGTCTCTTCCCCTGCCCAGCATCCTCTTCCGGAACATCTGCACAGCTACCTCCTTCACCTTCAAGCCCCTAAATAAATATTTCCCTCCTAATGAGATTTATTTAGAATGCCATGTCTTTAAGCTTTATTTTCTCCCCCAGGGCACTTAACACTTTCAAACAGATAGCCTAATTGACTTATTTACTGTCTTGGTTGTTTATGGTCTGTTTTCCCCAGCTAGGTGGTGTACATGCTCCTGGAGGGCTGGGATTTGTCTAGGTTGCTTTCCCAACGAAATCTCCAACACTTGGTTAGCAGCGAATGTTCAAGAGATTTGAATGAGATCTTCTGTTGCCCTAACTTCTTATGGTGCCAGGAGGGATTCCCTGATTGGAAAACTGGTGACTGGTTATTCCCCACAGAAACCAAGCCGGGAAACGAAGTTACTAAATGCTGTGGTTTATCTCCCTAAAGACTTGTGTGCCGGAAGCTTGGTCCGCAATGTGGAGGTGTTGGGAGGTTGTAACTTTGAGGAATGTTGGAGTCTTTAAGAGGAATCAATGATTTTCTTGAGTGAGTGAGTTCAGGCTCTTGTAGGACTAGCTCAGTTGCCCAAGAGTGGGCTGGCTTTTGGCAAATGTACCTGCTCATCATCCTTATACCTGCTCTGACGATGCAATGTCATCCTCCATGCAGTAACATGGACAGAGCTCCCTTGCACAACTCCAGTACCATGATGTCTGGACCTTCTAGCCACCGGAGTTGTACACTAAATAAACCTCTTTTCTGTATAAGTTACCAAACCTTGGATATTTTTTATAGCAACACAAAGCAGACGGAGACACTAGAGAACAGAAACACTTGACAGCCACCCCTTAAGAAGAGTTCACTGTGCACCCGATACTGTGTTTTACATGTTTTCTCACTGTACCTTTACCAAGAGCCAATGAATAAGACATTATTTCCTAATTTTTCAGAGAAGAAAACTTAGTGTCAGAAGGACTGAATAAATAAGCCAGGACGGTACCACTGAAAATGCTCATTCTAGGCCTCCTGCAGATCCAGGGTAGTCTCTGGTCCCATTCTACCTCCTTTTTTATAAAACTGACTCATCTCTTCAAATGCACCAAACAGTAAAGACCCCACAGACATGTCCTAGAAAGGATTTAAGGTCCAGTTACTCATAGAAAGAAAACATGGACTGCAGATCCTGACAATTGACAAAAAAACCCCACATGCAAAGTAAATGAATCTACCGAAGAAGGGCACTCTGGAAGAATTTCCTGATCACAAACAATTTCTGGGTTGGGGAATAGCTTGAGAGCCATTGCACAAGTCCAACAGGGTAAAATCTAAGTCATTTCCAACAGCTGAGTCCAGCAGGTCCCCAGGGCAGCAGCAGGATGATGACAATCCTCCCGCAGGCTGGTCCTCTGAATCATCGCGCTGGAGGACCAAAGCCTTAGGCGACACCCAGCCACGAAGGAGGCAGGGTCAATGAGCAAGCATTCCCGGAAAGGTCAGCTTCTCTTTGGAGAAGGGGAAACAGTCCAAACTGGTCACCCACTTGTTTGGCATAGAGTAGGCTGTGTGGGAAAGCCCAGGCAACCACCACCAGCTTACCCAACTCCCGCACCCAAGACACTGGGAGGAAGGAGCGGGGTTGGAGGATGGCGCTCGCTCCTATTGGGTCGGCCTTCTTCCAACACAGCCCATTGTCTCTCCACTCCAACTCGCCTGGTGGTTTCTCCACCAGACACCATGCAGGAGAACCCTTGTGTTCCCCTTTCTGAGATAAGAGGTGGCAATCTCAGGGACTAGAGATACAGGTGAAAGGAAAATCTAGCATTTCTGTGTTTGGAACTGCCTGATTCAGGCAAATTATCTGATGCATGGGTAACTGAAGTCTCCCTTTTTCCTTGTTAACTCTCTATTTTGAGACCTAAATTTAGGTTCCACGTAAATGCCGAGAATCCCTTCTGTGACGACTGTTAAAACCCCCCAATTTTAAATCCCTGCTTCAATTGTTTGCATCAAGAAAGCAATCCTGAAGTCTTAATTTTTTGAGGTCTATAATTTGCAGCAATCTTTTACTGCATTAATAATGTCAAATAAACAGGCTTCCCTTAGGGAGAACTTTTTCTTAAATTAAAAAGCCTTCCCAAGGACTCCATAACCACCCTGAGAGCTATCCTGACACTTGGATATCTCTGGGGGGGGGGGGTGTACTTAGAACCTAACTGTACTTAAAAAATAGCATGGTCGCTATGGAAGCAGGTCTAAATTTTAACTGTTTTTTTTTTTTTTCGCCCTTATGCAAAGGCCATAGTCTTTATTTGCAGTATTTCTTTTCATAGAAAAGGGCTTTAACAGGAATCCACCCAGTTTGGAGCATGTCTTACCTTGCCCAGCCAGACACCCTTCCCTTGTACTTCTCAAACACTGCTGAGCCACAAACACCAGGGCAGAGCAGCAATCATCTGGGATTCATTCTTCTCCCTCTCCCTCTCCCTCTCTCTCTCTCTCTGTCTCTCTCTCTCTCTCTGTCTCTCTCTCTCTCTCTCTCTCTCTCTCTCTCACACACACACACACACACACACACACACACACACACACACACCTTCATTCAATCATTCATTCCATGAAGGAATTACAGGCAAGGCCCATACAGGTCCTTGTCACTTGTTAAACTGGCCTAATTCCAATCTCTAGTTTTCCAGATCTTTCGCTGGCCACTGCCAATCAAAATCATAAAGTTGAGTGTGACAGACTTTTCTTTTAAAACGTGTGCTTCAGAAATCTGGCCTGTTCCAGTGGCCATCCTTAGGACCTAGCATGTCTTCCAGAAATGCAGAAAGAGGACAGCTTGCGTGTGTTGCAAACTCTTCCTGCTAAACAACTTGCAGAGCCACCATCCCCTTCCAATAGCTCAGGGGTAGCAAACTGTCATTTTTTGAAGATGCACTTGGCTCTGAGAAGCACCCAGCAGGCACTTGGAGCCAAACTTGCCAAATAAGGTGGGTAATTATGTTGAGTAATACTGTTTTTCATAGAAATGAGGTGTAGCCATGAAGTAATGAAACCGGTTTTCTCCTGAGGACCATAACCTCACTCTGAAGGGAAATTTAAAAGACTTCCAGAGGTGTTTGGTGATGGATAGATATTAGTGGTTTTTGTTTGTTTCTATGCAATGGCATGATCTTGAGAATTAGCACAAATCCACCAAAACTACGCTAAACACATTCTCCATCTTGACATGCACGTGTGCACACATGCAGATACATATGTGTGTGTGTGTGTGAATGAAATTAAATCAGTGATATCTGCCAACCACCTCCTCAACTAACATTGGGATGACTTTTCTCAAAACCAAATTCTTTTCCTGTTGTGATTCTCCTAAGTTAAAATCATCTCCTGTAATGGAAACAAAATATTAAAATGCAATTCCTCCAAGGAACAAATGATCAAATAAGTAGGAGTCGTATTTAGCATCCTTAGAACTGAAGTGGCTTTAAAAAAGCCTTCATCAAAAAGATACTTCCTGCGTAAACACCAGCCAAGAGAGGCAGAGAGATGTTCGGTTTGCTGAGAGTAACCATCTAGCTCCACATTCAGTAGCCATCCCTTCAGGAAGATCAATTTGCTCCAGGGAAGATGTAGTTTATTCCTGTAGTTCATCCTTTTCCTTCCTTTCTTTCTTTTTGGTTTGGGAATGCTATTTACATGTAAATAACAACTGAAGTTATTTTTGACAAAAAGGGAAAAGAGCTTCCTGTTACAGTAACTCCCCTGTTATACGTGGTAGATAAATTCCAAGATAACCAGTGAATGCCTGAAAATACGGATAGTATTTATATTTGTTCACTTTGTGTTGCCATAACAAAATAGCTGGGGCTGTTTTCTTTATAAAGGAAAGAGGATTGCCGGACATGGTGGCGCACGCTTATAATCCCCGCGCTTGGGAGGCAGAGACAGGAGGATCGTGCAGGTTCGAAGCCAGCTGCGAGCGCTGGCTTAGGAGACCCTGTTTCCAAATAAAAATGTAAAAATAGGTCTGGGAGTGTAGCCTGGAGGTAGAAGGGTTTCCAGGAACCCCAGTACCACCAAAAAAATTAAAAAAAAAAAAAAGCCGGGCGTGGTGGTGCACGCTTGTAATCCCCGCGCTTGGGAGGCAGAGACAGAAGGATCGCGCAGGTTCGCTGGCATTAAGAGACCCTGTTTCAAAAATATAAAATAGGTCTGGGAGTGTAGCCCGGAGGTAGAAGGGCTTCCAGGAACCCCAGTACCACCAAAAAAATAAAAATAAAAAAATAAATAAAAGAAAAGAAAAGAGGATTATTTAGCTCATGGTTCTGGAAGTCCAAGAAGATGGCAAGAGCATCCCTGGCTGCATCACAACATGGCCAGGAGTAGAGAGGGAACCAACTGTGCACAGAGGGGCCCAGCATGTGAGGCAGCAGCATCTTCTGAGATGATGATAACGGAGTGACTTGACAGTCCAGCATTAATCCCTTCCAAAGCTGGTGTGCTTGTAACAATTACCTTTTGGCCCCACATTTTAAGGTCCTCCCACCTTCACATTCTGTATGAGACCAAACTTATAGCACATGGATCTTTTAGAGAGACAGAAAATACCCAAACCACAGCAGTAGCAAACCCTACATGTGCTTTTTCCCCCTATACATGTATGCCTATGATAAAGTTGAATTTATTAATTAGGTGAAGTATTAGCAACAAGAGTAATAAAATAGAACAATCATAACAATATGTTGTAACAAAAGTTATACTGTAAAACGTGTTTTGTACAACTAATAAAAGTCAGCCTCCCTTTCTCTCTCAAAATATTTCAGTGTACGTCCACCTTTTCAATTAAAAGAAGCGCTCCACATCACAGTTTCTCTTTGGCATGTTCAAACTGCCCTCATCACTACTTTTGCACTTTGGGACTATCATTGACTAAAATAAAGTTTATTGAAATAGCTCAGCAATATCACTACATTGATCTGGTAGGAAACAGCTACTAAATGACACACGGGTAGGTAGAGCGTACGGCATGGATGCACTGGCCAGAGGGATGATTCGTTCCCCCAGGAGGGATGGAGCAAGATGGTGCAAGATGTCATCACAGTAACCAGAACGGAATGACACTTAAAACTTATGAGTTATTTCTTTCTAGAACTTCCCATGTAACATTTTGGGATCACAGCTAATCAGAGACAATTAAAATGGTGAGAATTCTGTATATTCCTGAGGAGAAGACTCAGAAATGATCTTGTTACTCTATATTATAGTACTAGAACAAAGTTTCCCACAGGGCAGGTGTGGCAGAATTGACGGTGACCTACTGGTTATCAAAACCCCCAGAAGAGGTAAATTCACTCTCTCAAAATAATCATTATCCCAGGAGAAAGAGGAATTTTAAATCTTCCATCAGTACCTTCAAGTCAATCGGCAGTGAGCTGACAGGATGGTCTTTGATACAGTATCTGCCATCATTCTGTACTATATTATGATGTGAGACTATAATGCACCAACAAAAGTATAAAAAAGAAATAAAATGACCAAGCATTGCCGGGCGTGGTGGGCACGCTTGCAATCCCCGCGCTTGGGAGGTGGAGACAGGAGGATCGTGCAGGTTCGAAGCCAGACGCGCTGGCTTAAGAGACCCTGTTTCTGAATATTAAAAAAAAGTATAAAACAGGTCTGGGAGTGTAGCCCAGAGGTAGAAGGGCTTCCAGGAACCCCAGTACCCCCCCCCCCCCACACACACACACAAAATGACCAAGCATAATAAAAGAGAAAGATATGGTACCTGGAAGTGGGTTGCTACTATAACAAAATGTAGAAAAATGTAAAAAGTGATTTCTTTACTAGATCTTCAATCTGTGATTCTCTGATATTTTCTCTTCTGCTTCATTCTTAAAATGTTTTTTTCAAACTCTGAAAGTTGATTTCATGACTTGCTTATGGATCACCCCCTATAGTTTGCAAGGCACCGACCCACATATCATTGGGTTTCAGGACCTGCGGGCCACAGACCACCTCCGTCCATCCAGAACAGGCAAAATAGGCACATTCCTGGGCTCCAGCCAGGCCTACTACAACGGAGTGTTTGCCCGTAAAGCCCAGGAACTCTCCTTTCAATAACCTTCTAAGTGATTCTGATGTGTTCTGAAGGCTAAAATCTAGTCTACACCATTATCTGCTCATGAGTCATAAGGAAAATAAGTCCAAAGAGGTTGATTTTTCAAGGTCACACGCTTCTAATTAATAGCAAAGCCAACCTCCTCTCTTCCTGATCTCCCTCCGTGGGTAAAGCTCCTCTGGCCACCTGCACCAGTCTCTGATCCAATATCCCATACTTTACCCACTGGTCATCTCCAGTGCTGAGAACAGTTACTGTGTCAGAAGTGTAGGAATGTGTGTATCCACCAGCACTATGTCATCACTCTAAACCACTTGGGGCTAGCTATGGACCTGTGATCCTCCTGCCTCAGTTTCCCAAGTACTAGGACTAAAGGAGCGTACCACTGCACCTGGCTTCAGCCATTTTTAAATACTCTGAGATTTAGTTTGAGTAAGTTCTAGAAATGGCTGCAAGTGCACTGTATCACTTTATGGGGATGTGAGGACGAGCACTCTCTCCGGAGTCTGACAAATGTCAGCATTTTAAGCCTTTTGTATATACACATTTTGTCATGCATGTATGTGGGTAACATGGAACCCCAGTCGCTCCTTTGCTTGGAGAAACTCAGAAACCGCTCACAGAGGACGGTGCCGGGTCACCCCAGCAACACGAGTCACCGAACAGATAACGAGAACAGCAGAGATTAGACGTCTTCTGCTCGCTCCTGGGGTCTTATGTGAACTATATCCTGAGAGCTAATTCCTCCAGATGTGCATAAGCACGGTGTTTTATAATGCTCCCTGCCTGCCTACACAAATCAACAGAATTATTTCTAGGAAGGCTTAGGAAGGCATCTGGGTTTCCCCAAGCCAAGTTAAACAGCCAGTCCTCAACATCTCCTCTCAAGGAGAAATTTCTCTCTGTATGAGTGTCAAGAACAGCCGCCATAGTCCAAAGCAAAGATGTATAGATTCTACTCTTCTAACTAAATCTCATAACTGATAGTGTTTGTTCCTTTCATGTGGCCCCAGAGAAACTCAAGGTCACATGTGCAAACTGCCTTCCCATGTGTGTGTGATTCTGGGGATTAGACCTAGGGCCTCAAGCATGATAATCAGGGGCTCTACCTCTGAGCTCCATTCCCATCTCTTTTCTTAAATTTTCTTTTGAGACAGGTCTACTAAATTGCCCGAGCTGGCTTCCAACTTGCCATCCTCCTGCCTCAGCCTCCTCAGTCTCTGGGATTACAAACGTGTGTCACCCTACCCAACTGCAGACTACCGTTAATAGAATCAGGCAGGGTCTTATAAAACTCACTTCTTTTTACTTATTTATTTTGCAGTACTGGGGATGGAAGCTAGAGACATTCTACCTCCAAGCTATACCCCCAGCACTATTTTTTTTTAATTTTTTATTTTGAAACAGGGTCTCACTAAGTTGCAAAGGGCCTAAGTAGCTGGGGCTGTCCGCGAGCAGCGATCCTCTTCTCAGCCTCCCGAATGCTGGAATTGCGAGCATGCGCCAGCACACCCAGCTAGAATGCACTTTTTAATATTAACATTCTTCAGGATTCATCTGTTGAATCCATATGCTATTTATGTCTTGATTTCTTTGTTTTTTCTTCATGGAAAGTAAACAAGTACCTAGACACTCTTTTACCCTACTGGAGTCCTCTCCAGGATGTTTACCATGTGAAGACATGTCCAAGCATGGAAACATCTTCACAGGGGCCTAAGTATATAACTTACACCTTCAAGTGTACCTTCCTTACACAAGGAGACCCATGCCTGGCACACTGGTAGCCACCGAGAGGTGACCTACCCTGGCCATCAGTGTGGAGGTAATGCCTTCTCTTCAAGTTATACCTACACCTGACCTCACTGTTTCCTAAAAAGATTCTTGTTTTATCTCACAGGAGACATCTGGGTTAAGGAAGTAAAATAACTAAATTTAAAAAATAGGAAAACTACTTAATGGCAGAATCTTCGACACTCTCTCTCACAGGAGGAGCGCGGGATGTAGCTCAGTGACTGAGCACTTGCCCACGGAGACCCCGGGTTCCATCCCATGGCAACAGCAGTAACCACAAGAATCCATCACATTAAAAAGCCATCTAGCGCCGGGCGTGCTGGCGCACGTAATCCCCGCGCTTGGGAGGCGGAGACAGGAGGATCGCGCTGCTTCGAAGCCAGCTGCGCCCGCTTAAGTGACCCTGTTTCCAAATAAAAAATATAAAATAGGTCTGGGAGTGTAGCCCGGAGGTAGAAGGGTTTCCGGGAACCCCAGTACCACCAAAAAAATAAATAAATAAAATAAAAAGCCATCTACACTTCTGTAACCAAGGAAGACAGAAGTAGGCTGCTAAGCCTTTTTACTTCAGTTCTCATTGAGACTTTTATTAGATGACAAACAGCCTTATCAAATAATTTCTAGACATGCAATCATCATGTATAATTTTAAATATTTCAGCTACTTCATGAGCACTGGGAGAGCACAAAATAAATTTTGTATCTCACATCTGGTCTAGAACCCCGTAAGGCAAACTTGGTGGGCTAAAGATGAACAGAACAAATAGAAGCTGTTGGCCCCTGAAGAAATGCATATGGCCGGCACTCTTTAATCACGTTGGCTTAAGGATGAAACAACACGAAACTCACCACAGCCTAATTTGAGAAAAAAGAAAGAAAGAACACAGAAAGCTGCTCACTGGCCACACTGTACTGAAAAGAACAAATGAACATTCCTGGTATAGTCATTAAAACAGAGTAACATCGTCTAATTCGCCTGCACAAGAACCCTCTAGAGCCCCAGTGAACCAGCAGGTTTTTCCAAGCCTGCTTAAAAACTCAAACCTCAAAACCAAATGGAACCTCAAGATCTTGCCTTGGATTACAAACTTCCCAGTAAAACACACACATTCATTTTTAAACAACAACAACAACAACAAAATGTTGGCAGTAAAATAGAGAGAATCAGTGGGATATTTTCTTCAAATTGGAAATATTTCACTTACATTATTGATGTGGGATTTTAATGTTGCCTGAGAGAAACAACTCTAGATGATGCAGACATTTAGGGAAAAAATACTTTTTGGCAAATTAGCCTTATTACATCAGATAAAATATACCTGAAGGATATATTAGAAGAAAATCTGAAAACTAACTACAAGTTCCTGTTCAATACCATCATAAAGCATTAGCCACTTTTATCCAAATAAAACTCACTAAAGGCCGGGCGTGGGGGTGCAAGCTTGTAATCCCAACATTTGGGAGGCTGAGACCGGAGGGTTCGGGAGGCTGAGACAGGAGGATCCCAGTTCACAGCCTCAGCTACTTAGCGAGGCCCTTTGCAACTCAGTGAGACCCTGTTTCAAAAAAATAAAACAAAAAGATGAAAAAATAGGACTGGGGTGTAGCTCAGAGGTAGAATGCTTTGGGGTTCCATCCCCACGGGCATGGAAAAAAAACCTCACTGTAACTCTTTCAGATTACAGAAATATGTCTACCTTGAAACAAACTGGCTTTCATTGTAGCTACAACAGCACCTACCAAACCACAGAAATATGTCTACCTTGAAACAAACTGGCTTTCATTGTAACTACAACAGCACCTACCAAACCACAGAAATATGTCTACCTTGAAACAAACTGGCTTTCATTGTAGCTACAACAGCACATACCAAACCAAGATCAGATCTATGGCATTTCTTGTGCTATTACAAACTTGGTGGAAAGCATTCAGTATCTTCAGAAGTTAAGATGAAAGTATAAACCCAAGATATGTATCTGAAAAAACCTTATATTTTAGCATCACCCTCTCAACATAAATTCTAACTTTTTGAAACGTTATGTAATGACCAGGACAATGCTTCCAAAGTCTTACTTCCTAGACAAAGTATTCACACATCTTTTATTCCACAGAATGTTTTTTTTTACTAACCAGAACAATAAATTATTAAATATGAACTTCACAATATATTTAGTAGATATGATTTAAGTTTTTTTCCTATCAGATTCTCTATTTCAAATCATATGGAAAAATTTCCGTCTGTCCCTATACCTTCTTTTCCATACAGCATGTCTAATATATCACTTTTATTTCTCAGAAACTTTCCAATTTTTCACACTTTATCCTTATTTGGCTTGCCATTAGACAATTTTATATAAATTGGTTTCTCTTCTCCTGGTAGCCACTCTGAGGCGCTCGTGTGTGTGTGGGGGGGGTACTGGGGTTCCTGGAAACCCTTCTACCTCCGAGCTACACTCCCAGACCTACTTTATACTTTTTTTATTTGGAAGCAGGGTCTCTTAAGCCAGCATGGCTGGCTTCGAACTTGCGCGATCCTCCTGTCTCCGCCTCCCAATTACGGGGATCACAAGCGTGTGCCACCACGCCCGGCCACTCTGAGGTGCTCTTAAGGGAAGGGAATAAATAAAGGCAGGACCACCTGAGGATGGAGCTAAGAATAGTAATTTTTACTGTTAAGTATTTCTCTGTGAGTTATTAAATAACTCATGCCCAGAGTGCCCTTACAGCCACCACAATATTAAATCCAACTTGGCACGTCTTGTGGAGAGCTACCGTGAACCAGGCACTAGTCAAAGTGGAGGATGAATGACAAGGATGAGGTACGGCACTGTGGACCACGTCCTCATTCTGGGAATTGGTAAGGAATTAGTGATTCATGACCAAGAGAGCTACTATTTGGATGAAGATGCCCTTTTTATCTTTTCTGTTTTAATTCACCAAGATCCCCCGTGAATCAATCCCTTTATTCTAGTAGGACACCTAAGAGTCCTTGCATTCAAAATCCGCCTGTGGGTCCCTTGACTTCTCGTTCCTCAAGCCCACATCCCACACACGCCCCAAATTCCATCGCTATTTCAATTAATTTACCCCCTCCCCAGGATTGGTGCAGTGATTTCTTTCCACAAAAGGTCAAGATCAGCATCAAATTCAGCCTAAGAAAAACCTACGAGTGCAAGCAAGCAGTTGTTTTCTGCAGCCCTCAGTTGAGGCTCATCTGGAACAAGGAGGATTTACAGCAAGGGCGTCTGGCAGCCACTCTGGATGCCGCTACGTCGGCCAGCTGGTGTCGAAAGCCATCTCAGCACTGCATGGCACCGAAAAGAAAACTTTGTGTGAAAACTGAGTAAGAATGATTAAAAAGCGCTGCACTGGAGATGGAAGTGTTGGAAACGATCCACACTTCACCTTCTCGTCTGAAACAACTCCTGGTAGCCTCGTTGAGAAAGGATGCTGATAGCCAGGCCCAAGAGGTCACTGCGAGAATAGCTATGTGATTATGGCACAGACTTTGTGCCACACTTTTCTGGCACAGCACTGTCAAAAGGAAATGAAAGGGCTCTAATTTGCCATTCTTGTTATGCATGAGACCTCATCAGATTGGGATGCAAGAGAGAAGGTAGTGAAACCCGACCAGCCTTACAGCTGCTTTTTCAAATGTCAGACTCTCCCCAGAGGATGGCAGCGCGTCCCGGGGACATGCCTTCACATTCTGTCTGCTTCGCAGCAACTCGGTGATGATTCTCATTTCCAAATACTTATCAGGGGTTCCTCACTCTTCCCAAATATCCAACACGGAAAAAAAAATCCTCCTCAATAAGTTGGGCGTGATGGAGCATGCTCGTAATCCCAGTACTTGGGAGGCTGAGACAGGAGGATCACAGGTTCATGACCAGTCTTGGTAACTGGTGAGGTCCTCTACAATTTAGTGAGGCTCTGTTTCAAAATAAAGAGTAAAAAAATTGAACTAGGGATAGAGCTCAGAAGTAGAATGCTCCTGGGGTAAAAAAAAAAAAAAAAAAAAAAAAAATCTTCCTTAATGACAAACATTGTAACTTACAGTTCAATCTAACAAAGATGCAGGTCCTAAGAAATGACTCAACTATTAGTTCTTTTTTATTGTGGTTCAATATGATGAGTGATGAACAACAACACAAAATCAAGGCAACTCAACATCCGGTTCAGGAGGGACTGCTCCCTGATAGGGTGGGTTCCATAGATGGGAGGCAGAAATTTTTAGAGCCAGGCATGGCGGTATACGCCTGTAATCCTAGTTCTTAGAATGCTGAGACAGGAGGATGGCAGGTTTGTGGCCTATGTCAGCCACGCAGTAAGGCCCTGTTTCAAAAATTAAAAAATAAAATTGGGTTGGGAGTGTAGATCAGAAGTAGAATGCCCCTGGGTTCAATTCCCAGCACCCCTCAAAAAAAAAGTCTGGAGGAGCAGTTTCCCTGAAGAAACCTTCCAGACCATGAGCTGCTACTCAAGATCAGCTCCCTGACCACTTCTTGTCATTCAGCTATCTGTCTAGGGAATGTAAAGTAATGTTTCTGTTCAGGCTTTATGTTTGGTGAATAAACCACCATCAACAAAAATAAACTATTCCCCACTGTGATACAATAATACAAACACGTACAGTCTTTCCAATTTTAATGGAGCAATTTTTCACGTTTTACCAAGGGTGCTGAGCGATCTGTCTACTCAACAAGGTGATGCTGAGTTGCGACCGTTTCGACTTAGGATACTTTTTCTCCTTCAGTGTCTACACTCAGTGTTACTGATTTGTTAATTCTCCAACTGTGCTATCATCTGAGGTAACAAAGCTAGAAGCCAGGTTAATAAAAAGTGCAAATGAGAAACCAGAATCCCTGTGACCCACCAGATGGTGTCTAAACACTGGTGGTGGAAGGTTATGGCTGCCTTCCTCTCCTGATATCCATTAGCCCATCTATGATGGAATCCATATGTCCATGCAGCACAAAACCCAGGGTCCTGTTTGGACTGGTCTGTTTATCATGACTATCAGTGCAACCAAGAC
Organism: Muscardinus avellanarius; assembly: GCF_963383645.1. Lineage (NCBI taxonomy): Eukaryota > Metazoa > Chordata > Mammalia > Rodentia > Gliridae > Muscardinus > Muscardinus avellanarius. The sequence continues at coordinate 103,315,594 of NC_137793.1, forward strand.
TCTCTCTCTCTCTCTCTCTTTCTCTCACATGTGCGTGTGCACATGTGCGAGCACACACACACACACTCCTCTCTCTCTCTCTCTCACACACACACACACACACACACCTTTTTTTAGATGTGTGTGTATGTGCTTGTGTGTGTGTGTGTATGTGTGTGTGTTTTCTAGGGATTGAACCCAGGGTCACTCTACCTCTGAACTATACTCTAGCCCTTTGTTTTTGTATTTTTTTATTTTAATTTTGAAATAGGGCCTCACTAAGTTGCTCAGGCTGGCCTTGAACCTATGATCCTCTTGTCTCAGCTTCCCTAGTACTAGGATTACAGGTATGCACCACCACACCTGGCTGAGATTTGATGATTTTTTTTTTTTTTTTTTTTTTTTTGGTGGTACTGGGGGTAGAACCCAGAGGCTTTCTACCTCCGGGCTATACTCCCAGACCTATTTTCTATTTTATTTGGAAACAGGGTCTCACTAAGTTGCTGAGAGCCTCACTAAGTAGCTGAGGCTGGCTTTGAACCTGTGAGATCCTCCTGTCTCAGCCTCCCAAGAGCGGGGATTACAAGCGTGTGCCACCATGCCCGACTAGATTTGATGATTTTTAAAAAGTGAAAAATCAAAGTGCATGTAAGAGATTTTATCTGCACGCAGAGCAGCACAAAATTTCCATTGGAGATTTTACAATGAGGATCTGGGGATTGGCAGAGCAATTTACCTAGCATGTGTAAGGCTCTGGGCTCCAACCTCAGTGAGAGAGAGAGAGAGAGACAGGGAGAGAGACAGAGAGAGAGAGAGGACTGTTGATTATAAGAAGCTATTTTTCTTGACATCTGAACCTAAAGTAACCTTTGCAGAGACCCAAAAGCGAAGAACTATGTGGCTGACGATGGCGAAGATGGAGTCAGTGTCACTAGAATGACTGCCCTCCTGGGGCGTGGAGAGGCACTCAAGGATCAGAAGATAAGATGGGGAATCGTCACCTTTACTGCTGCACTGACCTCCTTCAGATTAGAAAAACTCTCAACTTGGTGGCGCTGGGAGTGGAACCCAAGGCCTTGCACCTGCTAAGCAGCGCCCAAACATGGAGCTGCAGCCCCGGCCCATAGACAATCTTTTTTTGTAAGATTCACTCCCTGAAAACAGCAAGCCTAGGTCCTCCCAGTGGAGGAGAAGAAGAAGCTTTAGGAACTTGCACCAGCCCCAGAGGGGCATCAGTCTAAAGAGGAATGGCCAGAGACCCCAAGCAGCTCTGCCCTGATTTCTACACAACTTGTGGAAGTCACAATGTCTAGGTTGCCTAGCAACCCGTGCTCATCGACACGCCCCTGCCCACCACATCCCCTTCCATCCCCGGCATTTTTCTGGTGAAAACAGCAGCAGAAGGAAGAAGTGGTAGGAATGGGGGAACTGGGAAGATCAACATCTGTGACCTCAAAGCATAGTAAGAATTATTAATGCTGGGTGTGAAAGAAACCGGCTCGATAATGACGGAGATAAGAGGGGAATAATTGTACTAAGCCATTACAATTTGGGATGCAGAGGCTATCTTTGATGCACTAAGAAAAAAAAAAAGAGATGTTAAGATTGAACAAATATATTTATATATTCCGTGTGTGGGGAGGGGTCCTAGGGATTGGACTCAGATGCATTCTATCTCTGAGCTACAACCCCAGCCCTATTTTATATTTTATTTTGAAACAGTGTTTTGTTACGTTGCTGAGCATTTCCCTAAGTTGATGAGGCTGTCCTCCAACCTGTGATCCTCTTGTCTCAGCCTCCCAAGTACTGGGATTTCAAGCGTGCGCCACCATGCCCGGCTGAGACACACATAATCTTGATGCAAAAAGGAATCAGGAGCTGCAAGTGTTTTGCACAGGTGGACCCAAGAGAGGTCTTGGAGTGCGGGCTAACCTTAAGGATGCAGATCTGAGGAAGACTTCCTAACAGAAAGCAGAGAAACCAAGCATGTCTCCCACTACCCTGTGATGCGAATTATTTAAGGCCAGAAAACAGAATGCAAGTCAGGGGATCAGAGAGCAACCACTTAATAATACTAAAGAGACGCAAGCGTAAGGCCGGAGGTTAAAAAGCCGCCTAGATGTTATGAAGAACTGCCCAAGGTACTCAAGAGGTTTCCCTCTCGACCTACACTGAGCAAAGCAACCGATGAGCACCTAAAGTTCTTGATAAGCTACTTTGCAACAGATGTGTGAACACGGACTTTGGGGCCAGGTATACTTGCATTAAAACCCCATCATGCATTTTCTGTGTGGCTTCAGACAAGTCCCTTACCATCTCTGAGTCTGAGCTAATCTATGAAAGGAAGACCATAACTCATTCTTCATAGGACCATTTTCCAGATAAAATGATTAGTGTACATCTGCATCTGGTGCACAGCATCTGCTTAATAAGCATGTGCTTCAAAAGTCTCTGACTGAATAAAGTTTAAAACTGGCCATGAAGCCGGGTGTGGTGGCGCACACTTGTAATCCCTGCACTTGGGAGGCTGAGACAGGGGGATCACACAGGTGCGAAGCCAGCCTCAAGCTACTTAGTGAGGCTCTCAGCAACTTATGAGACCCTGTTTCCAAATAAATATTTTAAAAAATAGGTCTGAGAGTGTACCCTGGGAGTACAATGCTCCTGGGTTCCATTTCCAGTACCACACACACACAAAAACTGGTAAGATTGGCCATGATGATATTTTGTGTACATGGCACACAGACACAAAAATTACTCAGTGTCAAAGTATCCACAAAACTATCTATAGCGAGCTTGGTGAGGTAATAGTCAATTAAGTGTATACACTACACAGTAAAAAGTGTCTTGCTACTTGACTCAGGCACTAAAAGCACATTTCTGTCTTTAATCTTTCATATAAGGAGTTAAAAAGTTACTGCCCCTGAAGAAGAAACAAAAAGAGTCAAGTGTCTCATCAGAGACAGGAGTTTTTCTGAAGCATACATTTAATTATGTGAATTTGGGTTAGCTTATTTCTGTGTCTGGATTTTTGTTACTGCTATTTTGTTTCTCTTTTGTTAGGAAACCACCACATGATGTATGTCTCATTTGTTGTTGTTGTTTTTGGTGCTACTGAGGATTGAATCCAGGCGCATTCTACCTCCAAGCTACATCTCCAGCCCTATTTTATTTTTTACTTTGAAACAGAGTCTTACTAAGTGGCTGAAGGTCTTGCTAAATTGCCAAGGCTGGTCTCAAACTTGCAATCCTCCCATCTCAGCCTCCTAATTATGGGAATTACAGGTGCATGCCTGTAATTGTATTAGATCAAATGTATTAGATCAAATTGTATTAGATCAAAATGAATATCTACCTTTCTACCCACAATCATCACACATACATTTGAAGCCTTACATGGATCTATTCCCAAGTACAACTTATCCTTCACCCCAAAAGTACCCACTCTCCTGCTTCATTTTATTTGAATCATTCATCTGCTTTTCTGAAGAGTCTTCTCATACAGGAACCTAGCCCTATACAATATGTTGCTTTGATGGAGCATTTTCTGAACTTTGCATAAATGGGATGGCGCTGCATTCTTCTTTTATCTTGCCTTCCACTCAGCATTCGCTTTCCACTCAACACGATGACTCTCGAGAGCCCGACGCTGGGTAGAAAGCGAGAGAGAAGAATAGCGCAGGATGGGGTGTGCACTTGCTGGTGGCTCCACACTTCAGCGTGAACGTAGCGTATTTTTCTCATTCGGTGAGCCACTGATAGACAGGTGGGCTGCTTCGAGTGTTCTCTGATTACGAGCGGCGCTGCTCTGCTCACTCACACACCCGCGTGGCAGCGTCTCTAAGGCACTGCCTCCCGACCTTTTGCACAACCCAACCTACATTAAAAAAAATGATCAGACTGGCGTGACAGGAGTTACCAGACAAAACTGTTCTCCCTGCAGCCTGCCGCCGCTCTCCGATGACCGTGCCTGGCTACCCTGATGCCTAAGGGATGGGGACGATCTTACAAGGTGTCCCACGCCTCCTTCCCAAACCACTGCACCGACTTAGAGTGTCCCCAGCACTGCGTGTGAGCCCCTTGCATTCGATATTGACAGATTAGCCATTCTGGTAGACATGAGATGGTACCTCACCACAAACAGCTGTGATATTAAAACATATTATCCAGCCTCTACGGTTAAAACAGCAGGTGTACCGGAGCATGCAAGAAGGAGAGAACTGAATAGGAAATACAGGAATACGGCCGATTATTAATGATAGTTCATTCTAGGAGAGGAGCGCGCCTCAAATCAGTAGGTAAAGGTGGACTTGTTACTGTGAGGTATGTGATAACCAGATAACCATATGGAAAATCAAAAATGGCTCCATTTCCTGCACCATACATCAAAACAAACTCACGGGTGTAACTGTTAATGGTAAAACCACCTAAATACTAAAATGAGATTGAGTCTTCCTGTAGCTGTGCTTTCTAAGGTGATCACTGAGTACCTACAAGGTGGTGGGCAACTGAGGAATTCACTGTTGTTTCATTTAAACTAACTGAACTTGAAATTGAAAAACTGATACTTACGTCACTTATTAGAAAAGGATGGAACCCAGGGGCATTCTACCTCCAAGATACACCCCCAGCCCTATTTTTTTTTATCTTTATTTTTTGAAACAGGGTCTCACTGAGTCAGAAAGGGCCTCATTAAATAGCTGAGGCTGTCCACAAACCTCGATCCTCTGGTCTCTGCTTCCCGAATGTTGGGATTACAAGTGTGCACCCATACCTGGCTATTGGAAAACTTTCAAGTACACCTGGAACAACTTGGTTGTTTGAACTTACATTTTCAACAGTAAATCTGTGAACTCTAGATGCAGATAAAGTATTTACAATAAAATTTCGGTGATTACCATGAGATAGGCTCAAAATTAAAACATATCAGTTCTTACAATTTTAATTTGGAAAAAAATAAATGAAAATATTTTAATAACTTTGAAATGTTAAAGATTTATTGAAATAATACTCTTGATACATTGGGGTAAATAAAAATGTCACTACTAAAAATGCACATATGTGATATGTATTATATTTCTAGTAGGTAGAATTATTCTACAATCTGAAAGTAAGGAGATTTTTTTTTCCAAACCAGGACTCAAATTCATGACGCAATTTTTAAAAAGACATAAAAACTAAAAAACGAAGAAAAAGACATAAAACTGACTACAGCAAAAGAGATCCTTTATATAACAAACACTGTAATCAGAAAAAAAGAAAAATGATAAGCTATGAAAAAAGTTCATCAGATTTTGGAGATAATATTCCTATGAAGAGGTAATTCATGGAAAAAGAAAATCAAGTGATGCATAAACATGAGAAAAGAGCTGAAGCCAGCTCATAAGAGAGATACAAAGTAAAATTAAAATTACAAAAGAGTATCGTTTCTCTCCTTTTAGATGGCAAAGGCACAAAGGTTTTTACAAATTGCCTATTTGTGAGGGTCTGAAAATACTAAATGGGAATATCTAGAAATGAATTTATAAGTTTTAAATAACTGTTATTACACTGCACTGTTACATTATTCTATTTCAATCTCTGAATGTGCCTAATTTATAAATTAAATCTTACCATAGTTACGTTACGTAGGGAAAAAAAGAGCATGTGCTTGGGTTTGGTGCTGTCTGCAGGCCGTCCATGGCGGGGCTCAGAACGTGTCCCTAAGAGTGGGAAGGGACCAAAGGGAGGGAAACGGAAGGGCATGTACCCCCTGACCCAGTGATTCTTCTGCTAGGAAACTTTTGTAAAGATAAACTGGCAAGAACGAACATAAATATCCCACAGCCATTCAGTACGGCACCATTCTGTACAGCTATGCATCTAGTGAGTGAAAAAACAAAGTTCCAATTCAGGTTTTACATTTTATTGGCAAATAAACTCCCATCAAGAACAACAAAACAACAACAACAACAAAAAAAAACTCCCCACTATAACATAGGAGAAAAAGACTACAAGCAACCATATAGCCAAATAAATAGCAATAAATAGTTTTGACTCATTTACACCATAGAATTTCCTCATTTATAAAATGCAATGAGAATATTCTATACCCAGCACCAGAGTGACCTCTGCAATATGCTGTTCACGTGCAAAGAAGATGCAGAACTGGAGGAGCCTACCTTTTTTTCTAAGAGAAAAAAAATAAAGATGTTTACTTACATTAAAAAAAAACAATATGTAAACATACATGCATGCATATACATATCCAATGCCTTACGTGCAGATGCATACATAGAAACATACACACACCCTGTGGAAATTTATGTCCATATCTCAGTAGACAGACATACATACATTTATTTTCTAAATTCTGCCTCCCGAAAAGACCTAGAAATAATGGTTAACCCAGAGGCAATGAGAACCCCTAGCACCTGGACAATGGTCTCTAAACACCAGTTTCCACTAAAAAGATCCGGGGCGGCAAAAGTACAAGATAAGTCTGAAATATCCTGAATTTCCTGGGCAATAAACCAGAAATTAATGAATCTATCAAAGACTATTTTAGTCAAACGGATTTAGAAGCCAATTTAAAGAGTCTCCTGCTGGCCCAAAATAACTTGAGCTTCCAAATAAATCATTGCAAGGGATGTTTCTCAGGCTACTTAAACAAAAATACCGTATCAGTCTTATTTGGAGGATACTAACAAATCAACTCCTTATTCTCAACATCGGTTAAAACAGAAGGAAGAGAACCAAGCATTAATTTTCATACATAAACTATACTCCAATGTAATAGAATCACTGATATAGTTAAGCTCAGAAAAAAACTCCAGCTAGCAAACGTAGAATATGGACATTTTATGATTCTTACTGAAAGATGGTCTAGTGACCATCAACGGCTTCTGAATAAACTCAAGACAACTTTACTAGGATGACCAAGCTGAGAACACCTGAGTCCACTGCCCAGTCTCCCCAAAAGAAAGAAGGCGTTGTGTACCTCCTGATGGGATGTGACAGGATCTACATGATACTTCCTGGGATGCCCTTTTACTAAAATATCTGACCAAGCTTCCAATCTGGAACAAACTACCAGATTACAGAAAATACTAAAAACTGGGGGGAAAATACATATATATATATGATGCAATCAACAAACCACAGAATGCATGGAATCCTATAGCACAAATAGCTATTCCTTCAACCAACTGCTAGGGAAAGAAAAGAAAAACATAGAAAAAAGAAGCCGAAAAATGCAGATGCATCTTGGGTGTGGAAATTGCTCTGGTCCTGAACCTAACAAAGTAATCATTCAAAAACAATTATGAAACAATCAAGGCAATTTGCTGGTAGGGTATATGACAGGAAGAAATGATTGCTTAAAAAATGTAGGCCTGCAACGGCCGGTATCGGAGCCTGACAGGAGGCAAGGCTGCTACTGGGACCTCCGAGGCCGGGATCGGAGCCTGCCGAGGGGTTAGGCCGGTGCTGGGGCCAGCGAGGCTGTGATCGGAGCCTGCTGTGAGGCAAGGCCGGTGCTGGGGCCTCCGAGGCTGGGACTGGAGCCTGCCGAGGGGTTAGGCCAGTGCTGGGGCCAATGGTTGGCATCGGAGCCTGCCGTGAGGCAAGGCCACTACTGGGGCCTCTGAGGCCGGGATCGGAGCCAGCTGAGGGGTTAGGCTGGTGTCGAGGCCAGCGAGACCAGAATTGGGGCCTCCTATGAGGCAAGGCCGCTGCTTGAGCCAGCGAGGTCTGGATCAGTCCACCAGGTAGCCAGGCCACTACTAGGGCCGTCAAGAGTGGGATCGGTACTTGCAACACGGCATGCACAGAGAAATATCACAGAAAATATAAATCAGATGCTTCCCCTAATCAGCAATAACTAGGAGGAAAGGGGCAACAGGAAGAGGTCGAGCTATAGAAAGGGCCCTATAGTGAAGCAACTAAGGTGACCAATCAGAGGGTATGGAATAGGGGAGGATGGAGCCTATTTAAAACGCAGGAGGTACATAAACATATGTATCAAAGTTAATCACCAAACAAGCATAGGATTGAGGGAGGGGGAGGGAATGGGATGGGGACTGGATGAGGGCTAATTGGATGATGTGTGCTTGTATATCCTCTCAAGTCTTGTACTCCAATGTGATCGATATATGACTATAATGCACCAATTAAAAAAATTAAAATAAATAAATAAATATCTATTGGCCAAAAATAAAATCATTATCAGTGTAAAAATTTTTAAAAAATTGTAGGCCTGTCAGGCGTGGTGGCGCACGCTTGTAATCCCCGCGTTTGGGAGGCTGAGACAGGAGGATCTCACAGGTTCGAAGCCAGCCTCAGCTACTTAGTGAGGCTCTCAGCAACTTAGTGAGACCCTGCTTCCAAATAAAATAGAAAATAGGTCTGGGAGTATAGCCCGGAGGTAGAAAGCCTCTGGGTTCTACCCCCAGTACCACCAAAAAAAAAAAAAAAAAATTGTAGGCCTGCTGGACATGGTGGCATAACTTGTAACCCCAGTACTTGAGAGGCTGAGACAGGAGGATTGCAGATCTGCAGACAGCCTCAGCTCCTCAGTGAGGCCCTCCCGAATTTAGTGAGACCCCGTTTTAAAATAAAGAATAAAAAGTAGGGCTGGGAGTGTAACTCGGGGGTAGAATGCCCCTGGGTAAGATTCCCAATGCTGAAGAAAAAAAAAAAAAACTTTAGAGAAAAGAGTCCTTATATTTTAGAAATATAATCCATATGCCCAGATGGGATGATGCAATGTCTGTGATTTGCTTCAAAAAGAATCAGTAGGTAAGAGGAAGCTGGGGGAGGGGCAGGGTTTGTGTGTGGGGGGTCACTGATCACTAAAAGCCATACTAGAGAGTAGCGGAGCCTAGATTCCAGTTTCAGCAGCACTCCTCATTAGCCACAAGACCTTGGTCAAGGTTCTAAACCTGCTGAGTCTCAGTAATAGTTTCAGTGATAGTCATTGCAACCAGTGATTGAAAACTCCAGAGAAGATCACCCGTGGAATGTACTTAGCATACAGTACCAGGAGACAGAGTAAGCACTCCAATACAAGTTAGCATCAATTATTACCATTGTTATTCAAGTTCACCAAGCTAGAGAGGGAGGGACTGGCATAGAATCTGTTGACTCCAAAGCCAATATTCTTCCCACTACATTTTGTTTGTGTGTTTGTTGGTTTGCGGGTCTGGGGATGGAACCCAGAGGCTACACCCCCTGCCCAATTTTTTATTCTTGACTTTGAAACAGGCTCTCACTGAGTTGCAGAGGGCCTCACTAAGTAGCTGAGGCCATCCGGGAACCGTGATCCTCTGGTCTCAGCCTCCCGGAGGCTGGGATTACGAGTGTGCACTCCCACGCCCAGCTCTTCCCACTACATTTTTAATTTCTCCCCACCTCTAACCTTGAGTCTCTAGGTGGAGACTAAGAAACAAGCCTAGTCTAGAGAGAGCGTTCCTATTATCCTAGAAACCTTTAATGCCACCGCCTCTCAGCCTCCACTTCGGGGCTCAGACAATTAGCCATCCTTTGTTACAATGTTGAATCTTCAGGTGTCATTGCTGTTGACGGCTATTCATCTGTGAGGATGTAAATACCCATGTATTTTTATCCCCTTATAAACCAATACGCACACTCATAAATTCACCATGATTAAACATTGTGCTGGTTCATCATCCTCCCAAAATATTGCTCCAAATTTTTACTACATCACGAGCTGGGATAAGTTACATAAGGCTAAACTTGGATTTCTCATACACAGAATTAACCAGGGGATACAATGTCAAACTTGACATGCACCACTAATATATTACAGTGCTAAGTAGCCATACAGTTGTTTAAACAGGAAGAAAATGCCTTGATATCCTCCTATTAATAAGGAGAGTATTTCCACCTCTGCTTAATGACAGACATTACAAATCCTGAGAAAACTCTCTGGTATTATTTTCCTTCTTCACATAAGGATTCTGACCAATGCCCCCGCTTAACCTTTCTTCCCTGACACATAGCACTCTTGCCTGGTTCTCCTGCCTCTCTGAAGCCCTGCACTTACCAGTTTTCTTCACTATCCTTTTCTACCATACTTCCTATGATTTTTGCGGTGCTGGGGATTGAACCCAGAGTCATTCTGTCTTTGAGTTATACTCCCAGCCCACCTACTCATCCCCCCATTTTTTTTAACACAGTATCACGGAGTTGCTGAGGCTCACTGAGAATCTGTGATCCTCCTGTCTCAGCCTCCCAAGTACTGGGATTGCAAGCACATGCCAGCGCTCTTGGCCTCTATCATACACCTTAACAGTTGGGGTTTCCCAGAATTCACTCTTCAGCTCTCTTTTTCTACATATTTTCCCTGGCCAATCTTATGCCAAACCTCAGTAGAAATTGCCACATTGAAAAAAAAAAAATACTCAATTCATTTTTCATTCATTCTCTCATCTATTCAACAAGTATGTGCTGCGCCCCTATCCCTGCTGGGTGTCCTTTAGATACAACAGGAGCAAGAAGAGATACAATCCTGCCCTTGTGGACCTTACAGTTGGGGGAAAATGATATTAATGTTAATCAAAGAATCGCAAAATAAATGTGCAGTTATAGGACCGGGAAACAAACCCAAGGTGAGCAGGTGTGTGGTGCACAGAGGAGAGAACAGGACTGACCTCACCATGGGAATTAGGCGAGGATTCTCTGAGAAAATGGTGGTCAAACTCATCGCTCTATCCCCCCCTCTTCTCTAAAATCCAGTCCAGAATTTCAGTGACCTGTCGGGTGTCTCCATCTAAGAGAGCAGACACACTTCAAACTCAGTCTCTTTCTAAGAGAGCAGACACACTTCAAACTCAGCCTCTTTCTAACTGGATTAATTGCCAACCACACAACTTCCCCAATGCCTGAATTCCCCATCTCAGTGGGAACATCCCACCCAGAAGCTTTGTGATTGTCCTTTATCCCCTTCATCATGCCACACAAGGCCCAATTTGCTTGAGTCTCACTTATTTTACTTACTTATGTGGCAGTACTGAGGATTGAACCCAGGACCTCACACATACTAGGCAAGTGCTCTACCACTGAGCTACATTCCCAGCGCAGATCCTACCAATTCTGCTTTCCAAATCCTTCTCCCATCTACCCCTTTTCTCAACTCTCAGGCCTTAACTCAGCTCTCAGCATCCCCCACCATGTTGGTAGTGGAGTCTACTTGTCCCATCTCTGTTCTCCTCAGATCTCTTACCTATGTTCGTAGAAGATCCATCTCTTTTGCAAATTATGCCCTGTCCCTGTTCGTAATCTTCCAACACCTCCCATGCTTATATTCTGGGCCAAAATCAAACTCCGTAACATGACCTATAAGGCTTTGCATAGTTCATCAGCCTCACCGCCCACGGTGCACCACCACACACGCGGCCTACGTCCACATCGCTGTGTGTCTCCTGCTTCAAATGAACATCTGACTCCATCTCCCATCTGCTCCCAAACCTCTTTTTCCCAAAATGCCAGTCTATGAGCTGCCCATCAAGTCCATAGTAAAATAAGAAAAATAAAGCTATCAAAATAATGTCAGTAGCCAGGCTACTGACAGGAGGATTTTAAGTTTGAGGCCAGTGTACAGTATCTTAGTGAGACATGCTTTCAAAATAAAAAACTAAAAAGGGCTAGGGGTATAGCTCAGAGGTAGAACATTCCTGGATTCAATTCCCAAAACCACACACACACACACACACACACACACACACACACACAACTTCCCTGATATTTCTAGAAATGTGAGCAGTAATTTAGAGGACCCCTGTGTAGCTTTCAAAAGCCTAAATACTTCTTTCTCTGGAGTCTTCTATGACTCTGTGTGTGTGTGTGTGTGTGTGTGTGTGTGTGTGTGTGTTTTACGGGGATTGAACCCAGGAGCACTATACCTCTGAGCTACAAGCCCTTTTTTATTTTCTGTTTTGACACAGGCTCTTGCTAGGTTCCAGAGAGTCTCCCTACATTGCTGAGACCGTCCTTGAACGTTAGATCCTCCTATCTCAAGCCTCCCCAGCGCTGGGATGACAGGCACGCACTATCACATCCAGCTGCCTGCCTGTGACTTCTAAATGATGGCGAACCAGACGATTTATTGCCCAAACTGGGACCTTTCTGAGAGCAAAGGGATTCTATTATTAACTATGTTGGACAGTGGGAATAAAACAAGATTGTGTCAGGAAGGCAGGCGGGGCTACCTGCAGACAGACTGGGGTGCCTCCTTATCTCCTAGTGCACCTTTGTCTTCCCATATCATGTGTTTGCATGTCAATTCCCTGGATCCGTGAGAACTGCGCAAAGGCAGGGCCAGGCCTTCTTATCTCTGTATCTCCAGCATCTCCCCCGTGCCAGGCACCCAGATGACACAAGGCATCAGCAGCAAAAGTAAATGTTTGTTCAATAAATTATCTGAGCAAGTAAGAGAGATTAGGTACCTTAACCTTGGCCAGCGAAAAGAAATTGTTTTAATTCCCATTATCTTTTCTCAGTCCGGACTCTACTTCTTCATTTGGCTAGAGAGAATTTTAAATGGGAGCCAGGTTTTCGTAGAACAATCCCAACCATCACATACAGTGACCAGCTGTCAATCAACCGAGAGCGACTTGTTCATCACCATGGACTCTTTGAGCTTAGGGGCATGAGAGAAGAGTTTACATTCATCTGGGGCCCAAAATTACATAAACGATGGGCCGGGGTACAGCTCAACAGTAGAGCACTCGTCTAACATGCACAGGGCCCTGGATTCCATTCCAAATACCACGAAAAGAAAACAAAACAAAGTATATGAATGGAAGATGAATAATGAGGTAAAATAACGGCTAAGTGTTACAGGAGTGAAAGGAAGGAAGGCAGGGTACAGCAGGAAAAGGCCTTCTTAGAAGAGATGGACTTTAAACTGAGACTTTTCTCAAGTCAAGCAACATGGATGTCAAAATAAAGAGGAGAAGGGAAGATATCCCATGTCGAGGCAAGATGGGTGTTGGGGGGTCCAGGAAGGTAAGTATAAAATTGGGGGAGCTGAATCTAGACTTTCATGGACTCCTGGGACAAAAATCAAAATCTGAGTTTTCAGCAAATATTGAGAAACTCAGAGAGGTTCCCGTGTCGTCAAGTCCTGCCACAAAACAGTATCTGCCTAAGACAGATAATGGGGTATGTGTTTCTCATTCTTTTATAACCTTTTAATTGTAAGAACTGTTACAAAATTATCTGGGGAAAATTGCTTTTGGCAGAACTTTTGAGATAAAACTGCAAAAGTCTCCCCTTGGCATGTATGAACTATCTGTTCTCTGAAAAACTCTCTGCAAACCCTGGAGAGGCAGAACCTCCTTCTTCCACCCCCAGCCCTTCAAGTTCTCATGAGAGGAACCAGGGTGGGAATCTAGGGGCTCTGTGGTGGTGGAAGCAGCCACGTCTAGAACTGCTTGTCAATGTTGGGGTTCGGGGAGAAGCTGTTAGGAGCACCTACGGCACACACAGCACCGTGTAAGTTGCTGTTGAGATGGCTCACCACCACTTCATTCCTGGTGAGGGCTATGAGAAGGTCCCCACTTAGTGACCACTATCCACTTCTCAGTCTCTTTACCTACCCAGCTCCGGCAGGCAAAACCTTGGGTCACCGAGGGAGAAGGAATCTATCTTATGTAGATTAACAACAAACTGAAAAGATTGTAATACCCACCACACTCAAAGCCAAGATCCATCAAAGAACAAGAATTCCATTGGGCATGGAGGTGCGTGCCTGGCATCCCAGCTACTCTGCAGGCTGGAGAGGCAGGAAGATCACAAGTTGGAGGCCAACCTGAACAAATTAGTGAGACCCTGCCTCAAAATAAAAATAAGAAATAAAAAGGGCTGGCTCAGTGGTAGAGTATCCCAGGGCTCAATCCCCAGCACAAAAGAAGAAGGAAGGAAGGAAGGAAGGAAGGAAGGAAGGAAGGAAGGAAGGAAGGAAGGAAGGAGAAGGAGGAAGGCTGGCTGGCTGGCTGCGTGCCTGCCTTAAATATTATCCTCTTGATATTCTGCAGGCACCTTCTTTCAAAATCCCCAAAGCACCCAGGATATTGCATAATCAGTGTTGGATCTACTTTTGAAGCGCTGTTTTTTAAAGAGGCCAATCCACATTCTTATATATTAAATGAATGGGCTGTTTTTCCAGTAGCAGTTTTCAGCTTGCCATCCCCCTGCCACACACACAGACAATCTTACTAATCAGGTCAACATAAGCTACAGACTTATATGGGGACTCAACAACATTAGGTCTTAGCCAAAGAATCTTTGCTTGGAATAAATATGTCCTGTGAGCTTATAAAATTTTCACGGAGAGCAGTAAAACCACAACAAATGAGAAAAAAAAAATTCCAGTTACAGTAATATTTATCTACCCCAAAGAGGAAGAAAGGTAATGAAAAGACAAAACTAAACCAACCATTCTACTTTTGTGATTAGCAAGTAGAATCCGGGGTGTAATAAAGCCTTTGAATGGTGTTATTATGAAAAGCTTGGAGAACCAGTGATCTGTTTTCCAAGACTCGTCGTCCACATCTTTAAAAGTAACAGTAATCATCAAGATATTTCCTTTATCTATTACCCAAGAGGGATGTAATAGCTAAGTGAAGAACCCAAGCTCTTCGGCTATTATTAAATGGCTTAAGGGGCTTAGAATGTCAACAATATAACATAGTGGAATCGAAAGTGAAAACGAAGGATCCCTGTACTTGGGGCGGGGTGGGGGTGCTTTAACTCCATTTTTCTAACAAGGTAGAAAGTCTGGGACTGTCCATTCCTGAATGCTCTAAGCTCCTCTGCGGAGGTGGCAGGAGCCTGTGAAACAGGCAGGGACAGGTATGTCCTGGAAGATCTAAGGCTTGATGGGAGAACTGGGTGGGAGGTGCAGGGCGAGGTGTGGGACTAGGACTTGGCTGAGGGGCCCTGCGGGCAGAAGGGGAGGGCTGGAAGGAGGAAGTCTGCTGTTGGGCAAACAGGTGGGAGGAGTCCAGAGAAAGTGGCTCTGGAGAGCTCCTTAAAACACCTGAGCACTCGCTGCTGCACCCCACAGTATGGTGGTGGGGTCAGAAGCACGAGGGTCTATGGATGGAAGTGGGTGTCTCAGAATATGCTAATGCTTCAGGAAGACTAGGAAGGTGCAAAGGATATTTAGCAGAAGAGCACGAGGGAAGAAAGCCAGCCCGAGAGAGAAAAGAGAATTTGATTTTTCAAGAGCCACGGGGGCAGGGCACCCAAGGGTGCCCCCTGCACCAGGCACGGGTCCACTCTCCCTTTTGCAGGTTATCTTGGAGCAGAAGCAACTCTAGTAAATCAAGAGTTGGGGCTCCCTAGGTTTTTTTTTTACCAGGACCTCTCCAGCCTGCGCAGGAAGCCCTGATGGCCGTGGCTGCAGCCACAGGTCAAATGAGCCAGGGGACATGGAAGGGCTTTGGAAACCACAAGACACAAGGTAAACGCGAGGCACTGTTATTCAGCGACCCCGCCAACAAATAAGATAGTATTTGCCAAACAGAGAGAATATGTGTATTCCAAGTTAAGATGCCCCTGACTAGGAATCTACCAGTTATCTGGAGAAATATCACATTTGGTGTGTTTACTTTTCTGTGAAATATTTATTTAATGTTTAAAAAGTCCTACCTGAGGCCTAATAGGGAACTTTTAATAAACCATCACATGGGTTTATTAAAATGAATGTCTGCGCCTAATGTAGGTCTCCAAGGTTTGGACACATTACCGATCTGAATGAATGAGTTAATTCCTTCAGTTTGATCACTCCTTGAGTGACTTCCAAGGGCACAGTGGTGCGCTGGCTGTTCCAGGCTGTGAGGAGAGCAAGACAGCCCTGCCCTTCTGCGGCCTGGTCAGTTAAGCCATTTCAGATTGGGAAAGCTGCAGGTCCTTTCTCAAGTGTAGAGAGAAAGCAATCTTTATATGATGTCACTAGTCTATAGCCTAGGAAACACATTTTCCAATAACCTAAGAAAGTAAGGGCCAGGAGTGGTGCTGCATGCCTGTAATTCTAAAGCTTGGGAGGCTGAGACAGGAGGATCACAGGCTCAAGACCAGCCTGAGCTACTTAGTGAGGCCCTCTGCAACTTAGCAAGACTCTATTTCAAAATAAAACAATAAAATAGGGCTGGGGTGGGGTGTGCAGCTCAGAGGTAGAATGCCCCTGGGTTCAATCCCCAGTACTAAAAAATAAAAAATAAAAAACATAAAATAAAAAATAAAAAATAAACTAAAACTAAAAAATAAAAAATAAACTAAAAATAAAAAACTAAAAAATAAAAAACAAGGAAACTCCCTAGTACCTGGAGACCACAGACACTGTTGAGAGCTCAGCGGCGTGTTTACCCAGCCCCGTTTACGTCCAACCCCTCTTGTCATAATTGCATAACCACATCATGTCATGTTGTTTCTTGTTGCAACTGTAACTTGTAAAATTAAACTTCAGAACCAGAGATAGTCACGCTAAATAATTGCCTACTTTAAAATATGTATATCTATAATTTACATGCCACTCCAGATAAGCTCTTGAATTATGATCTCTGAAAGTCAAACTGTCACCAGTTTTTAAAATATAGCTTCACGGTTATAATTCTTCCTGCTCCCAAGCCCTATTCTGCAGTTTTCCAAGTAGTATTTAATACTGTCTATCATGTTTTATCAAGAACCTATTTAAACACAACTTTTACTTCCCTCGTGCTATGGGGCTTCAGGAATGGAAGCTCAGAGGAGGGCTGTAAAATGGCCCCATATGCACGTACTTTTCTAAAGAGATATTAGTGAAATAAGCAGAAGGCCGGTGAGCCACCTAATATCTGAAACCCTCTACTCCTTCACCACATTCATCTCCAAGAGAGTTTTCTTAAAGAGCTGTGCATCTGCATGCCAGTAAGTCTTTGTTTGATGAAATCTCAGTGAGTTTCTATTTACTAATACATATGAGATGTATTTGTTGATTTACATAGTCAACGTGTTCCTGAAGAGTTGGAGGCAAATAAAAAAAAATTTTTTTTAATGTGGTGCTAGAACCCAGGAGCGTTCTATCTCAGATATATACCCCCAGCCTTATTTTAGTTTTTATTCTGAAACAGGGTCTCCCTAAGTTGCTGAGAGCCTTGCTAAGTTGCTGAGGCTGGTTTTAAACCTGAGATCCTCCTGTCTCAGCCTCCGGAGTACTGGCACCACCACAGCCGGCTAAAACAACTTTTATATGCTAACTCTTTTCACATACACTTGCATTAACAGACTAGGACTACAGCCTTCACTTCTGACTGATATGGCAATGTACTGCTCAGAGAGCTCGCTCAAGAGCCATGGCCCGCCCCTGGCACATCCCCATCCCTAACTCTCTGATGTGTTTGATTTCATCCCGCCCAAGGGGAGGTCCAGAACTAAACAGTTTAAACAAGCAGTGCCCACAGTCGGGGATGTCGGCAAAACAGCAGGAGGAAAAATCCATACACCACGCACACAGCAATGCCTCGCCTCCTACCTTTATATTTGAATCTAATAAGCTGCAGAAAGACAAAGTAGTGCATCCTAAGACAATGAGGTTTGGGTGATTTCTCTGTTAACTGGCATCGTCCTGCCCTGGTCTCCCTCCTAAAGTATCGTCATGGTCTCTCCTTGGGGCCATCCGTAAAGTAGAGCTGGAAGGGTATATAGCCTTCTGTGACCTGTGTATTTAAATGTGTGTGTGCCACAGAAGGTGCTTCATATGGCTGCGAATTACATTGATTGGTTCAAATGAAGCCTGAGGCCACAAGAAACCTGGAACAAGCTACTCGAGCTGCAACAGGCAGAGCTAGCCTGGCCCCAAATTCAATAGTACCGAGAAACCAGCAACCTGCCAAGGTTCTTCACACTGGTACAAACCACCCTCCTCCTGGTAGGTTTTTTTTTTTGTTTTCATCAGTCACAACAAATAGTACTAATTAGTGGGCAAGATCTTGATTGACACCCTGTGATTCTTCAAAAAGATCAAACCACTTTAGAGCGTGGCCTACTAACTCCCAAAATCTGTGAAATGATACCGTGAGGTGGGTGGGGGAGGGCTCAAGTACCAGCCAAGAAAACAAAATCACTCATTCTCTCAGCTCCAAGGAAGACTGAGTCAGCCCCGGGACCTGGGGATGCTTCCAGGATGGACTCTGCACCAGACAGGATGTGCAGGCTCTCAATTCCCCAGCCCCAGGCAGTATCTGGAGGGGAGGGAATATGCCCCAATGAGATTCCAGAAAGAAAGCACAGGCCCCACCCCTCCTCCAGCATCCCCCAATCCCAAGGTCCAGGGAACTTGTCCTCTTCAGCTCTCTAGCAGCCCTGTAACAATGTTCTCATAGCTGGGCCTGGAGGGCAGACTATATTGGAGATTACATATCAATGCTGCCTGTTTTTTTTAAATCTTTGAAGTGCTAGTCACAGCATCAATTTAATGCCTATAAATACCCTCAGTTGTTCTTAGTGCACTGGAGCCTCCTACTTTATAACTAGCAAAATAAAAATAGGTGATCACATCCAAATTAATTTCCATGGCTGATCAAAACTGTATTTCTAAACCGCCAACACAGAACATGTCCAACTGATCATCGAACCCAGCCGTAGAGAAGTATGAAAAAGGGAAGAAAACCCCCAAATCTAACATCTGGGACTTGTGAGACCCTTTAGAAACATCTTCTTCCTCCATCTGAACGCAAGTAGCCCAGGCCCACTCCACCCGTTTTTCCCCATCCTGGTACATCCTAATGGTATCGAAACGAAAGGCTGTTTTTATTAGGTAGAAGGTGAACCCATCCTCATGAAGAGGGAGGTAGGTGTTTTGATATATATATCCCTTGATGTATATGTGTGTATGCACATATACGTGTGTGTGTGTGTGTGTGTAATGAACTTGTCATTTCTCCAAATGGTCTAAAACAAACAAACAAAAACCCAGTACTTCATGGAACCTATGGTGAGTCAAACCCATCCCAACCTCTGAGACAGAGTGTCTCTACTGAGGTCCTGGTTGATCAGGTGTCCCTTTCAGAGTTGCTCATACAGCTGAACTTAAGGCTGTCTTCCAGCCACAGAACATAAGCTCTCTCTATTTTAAAACCATTTTCCTAACCCACATGCCAGGGAGGCATCTCATAGGTTGTCAACTTCCTCTAGGAAACTAATCACTTCTCTCTCAAACTGTGCTTACCAGCGCTCAACTCCGAATTCATGCGTGTTTACGTGTGTGTCTATATTTTTTGTCTTCAACCATGCAACTCCCGGAGCAAAGAAATCCACCCCAAATTTTACCAACATGCCGGAGCCATTCAGAGCTTCGGAGGAGAAATGAATGGGCCGCGAGAGAGAGCCTTTAAGCCCGAGGACTTCTCTCACACAAGCAGAAAGAGGAGGGGGCCAAAACCCCTCTGTAGAGAGGGGGGCAGGGTGGCTGTTGGGAAGGACACTAACCAGCCACCCTAGGCGGCCGCGGCCCGCAGAGGGGACTGAAATCGGCTCGGGTACAATCAGCAAGCGCCTCGGGCTGCCTCGCAGGGGCACGGGTCATAAATACCCCGGGGAGGGCAGCAGAGGCCCCGAAACGGGCCACCGGGAAAGGTCAGAACTTCTGAAATCGCGGGGACCCCGCTCCCACCACCCGCAGAAACACATCGCTCGGTGCGAGCGGCCGAGGGGGCTCCTCGGACACTTAGCCCAGGGGTCCAAATGTGTGTGTGTGTGTGTGTGTGTGTGTGTGTGTGTGTGTGTGTGTGTGTGTGTGTCTTCTGTCTGTCCGTCTTTCCAGCCCTGGCTGGCGAAGTACGGTGGTTACAGGCAAGGCTAAAAGAGCGGGGCCGGAGGGGGCGCGGGGTGCGGGCGTGCACCCCCCAGGCCTCGGGGTGATGGAAGTCGCCGCCGCCCAGCGCGCCCGGCCCCGGCCGCCCGCCGCCCTGCAGCCGCCCGGCCCGCTCCATCCCGCGGACCCGCAGGCCGCCGGACCGCAGCCCCCCGCGCCCGCCCGGGCCCGCTCACCTCGCGCTCGCGGGGGCCGAAGGTGGCCGCCCCCGCCCCCGCCCGCCGCTCCGCCCCCGCCGCCGCTTCCTCCTGCGGGCCGCCGTGGGTCCCGCGCGCCCCCGCCGCCCCGCCGCGCAGCCCGGGCCGCGTGCGTGCGTGCAGGGGCCGGCGCGGCCAGCTCTCCGCCCCGGGCGCGGCGCACGAGTGAGCGGCGCTGGCCGCGGCCGCGGCTCCGCCGTCCCCCGGGAGTGGGCCGGAGCCGGGAGGAGGGAGCCCGCCCGCCCGCCGCGCGCGGGGCGGGGGCTGCAGACACTCCCCCGCCGCCGCGCATCCGCCTCCCCCGGGGAGGAGCCTGCGAGCGCGCCGCCGAGCCCGCGCGCCTGCCCGTGCGCACGCCCGGCCGAGACCCCGGCCCGGGGGGGGGGGCGCGCCCCCGCCCAGCGCGGGGCCGAGGCGCTGCTGCCGCTCCGCCCGAGACCCGGGCCGCCGGGGAGCGGGCGAGGACCGCGGCGCATCCTCCGCCCCCCGCCCGGGCCCACCCGACCCCAGCGCGCAGCCCCGGACCGCCGCCCCCCCCCCCGGGCTGCCCGCCCGCCCCGGCCTCCTCGCACCCCAGGGCGGGGGCCGCGCCGGCTGGGGCGTTGGGGGCCGCGTCGCCCGTGCAGCTCTGTGTAGCCCCGCACGGAGAATGCCCCCCCCCCCGGAAAGGGTGCTTTGCTCCTCTCCCCGGCACTGGGTGTTTCAGGCGCGCACTGAGTGGATCTTCCTGTGCCCATAGCCTCGGATGTCTTTTGTGCGGCTCGCCCCGCGCTTCGCTGGGCTTCCATTGCCTTAGACACGCGAGGAAGGTCAGGCCCCCCGAGTGCGGACACCCAGGAACACAAGAGGTGAAAGACCCCCCCCCCCAGGGCCTCCAGGATTACACCCAGACCCAAGTGACTCCCACATTGGGCCAAGAGGAAGTTGGAGAAATGGAAAAGGCCTTGACACTTGGGGAATGGGGAGGGGGGATTCATAATTCAGTTTCATGAAAGGAGTCACAAAGCATCCATTGGTGTCTAGGAAATGGGCTCTCTTTTAGGGGGAAATGGTTTTTCCCTTTTTCAAGTTGAAAGGCTAGTATCTTCACATTGTGAAACTCAACTTGGGTAGTGTGTGTGTGTGTGTGTGTGTGTGTGTGTGTGTGTGTGTGTGTGTGTGTGTGTTTTACTGGGCATTGAACCCAGGGGCATTCTACTTTTGAGATACACCACGAGCCTTATTTCACTTTTATTTTGAAGCAGGGTCTCACTAACTCGCAGAGGGCCTCACTCAGATGCTGAGGCTGGTGGTGAACTTATGATCCTCCTGTCTCAGCCTCCCAAGTGCTAGGATTACAGGGGTGTGCCACAATGTTGGGCTTGGGTTCTACTTTTTAAAGTATTCTGTGAGAAGCTGAGACGGGAGGGGTTTGAGGCCAGGCTTAGCAACTTAGTGTGACCCTCAGCAACTTAAATAGACTTTGTTTCCAAATAAAATCAAAATGAGTGAGGGATATATAGTTCAGAGGTAAAATGCCCCTGGGTTTAATTCTAAATATTTTTAAAATTCATATTCTAGTTTTTTGTTTTTTTTTTTTTTTTCTTTCTTCCTTCATAACCTGAATTCCTTTGCAGCCTACCACTTGAAAAGGAGTGGTTAAACAGCCAGGCTCGGTGGCTCGTTTTTGTAATGCCAGTACTTGGAAGGCTGAGACAGGAGGTTTGCAGGTTCTCAGTCAGCCTCAGCTATTAGTGAGGACCTGCACAACTTAGTGAGACCCTGTTTTAAAATAAAGAATAAAAAAAAAAAATAGGACTGAAGGTGTAGCTGGGAGGTAGAATGCCTCTAGATTCAATCCCCAGTAGCCCCCCCCCAACACACACAAAAGTGGCTAAAAAAGAAGGGGGTAAGGTAGACATCCAGACATGGTGGCACAAGCCTGTAATCCCAGTACTCGTGAGGCTGAGACAGGAGGGTCACAGGTTCCAGGCAATACTGGCAATTTAGCAAGACCCTTGGCAACTTAGTGAAACTCTGTTTCAAAATAAAAAGGACTGGAAGTAATAAAAATAAATAAATACAAAAAGCTGGCAGTGTAGCTCGAGGTAGAATGCCCCTGGGTTCAATCCCTAGTTAAAAAGAAAAAAGGAGGTGACCCATTTCACTTCAGGCAGGGCTGCCAGCCACTGTCCCGCATTAGCAGAAGCAACTTGTTTGATTTCTTTCAGCCTCCCCCCAGTCTGTAAAATTGGACTGACGCTAGCATTCCCCGCATCATAAACTCGTCAAAGAGGAAAATAAAACCAGGTAACAACAGGTGCCAGGCACTTCGCGCTCTGCCTGACATGTGGTTAAAAAATCTGTAAACAGAATTTCAAAATATTAATGTTTAACAATTATTATCATTTCAAATATATGTTTGGGCCCCAAATTTGGCATACCTTTTTTTTTTTTCTATGTTCCTTCTTAAAAGGGGAGGTGGAATTACTGCTATATTTACCCAAACGTAGTTAACCCTTTCCTGGGGTATTACAGGCCTGACTTAAAACCTTTTCTGTGATAAAATGAAATAAATGCATAACTAGGGTGTGTGTGTGTGTGTGTGTGTGTGTGTGTGTGTGTGTGTTTATCTGAAACTTTTTGTGTTTGTGTTACTGGAGATTGAACTGGGGGCATTCTGCCTCTCAGCTCCCATCAGGCCCGGCTTATATGGACCTTTGAGGACCACTGCTGTCATCTGCATGGGCCACCCCTAGTGGACCCAGGCATCTCCCTTCCACCTGTGCTGTTCCGTCCATCCCCAGCACCGGCACTGGTTGGCACTGTTGATTGGTTGAGCACAAGGCTCTGTGGGTATCCTCTGAGGTGATACTTTTAGAGTGACAAGGTCACAGAGCAAGCACTCCACACTTGTATAGATGAAAGCCCATCCATACCATAAACTTTTACACTAGTTTTTAAAATTATGTAGGATACTGCATAATCAATGTGGAAATTTTTTAAATGTGAAAACTTAGTATGAAAAAACTGAAATCATCATTACTCCACTATCCCAAGAAAAGCCCTCAATACATGCTTCAAGTATATCCATGCTTCCCTTCATTTTTTTCTTCTATTTTTTGTTACATTCATTCATTTGTTCATTCATTTGTTCATTCACTGGTACTGAGGATTGAACCCAGGATCATTCTACCTCTAAGCTACACTCTAGCCCTGTTCTGTTTATTTTATTTTGAAACCGTCTTGCTAGGTTGCTGAGAACCTTGCTAAATTAGTGAGGCTGGCTTCCAACCTGCCATCCTCCTGTCTCAGCCTCCCAAGAAACTGGATTAGCCGGGCGTGGTGACGCACGCTTGTAATCCCCGCGCTTGGGAGGCAGAGACAGGAGGATCGCGCAGGTTTGAAGCCAGCCGCGCGCGCTGGCTTAGACCCTGTTTCCAAATAAAAATGTAAAAATAGGTCTGGGAGTGTAGCCCGGAGGTAGAAGGGCTTCCAGGAACCCCAGTACCACCAAAAAAAAAAAGAAACTGGATTATAAGCATGCACCACAGTGCCTGATTTCTAGACATGTGGAAAAATGGTCTCTCTACTAACCATGATTATTAAGATGACTATAATCATACTTACAGAAGAAGAATATTTTCCAGGCTAAAAGGCCTCTTGGCCCATCCATCCGTACCACCAGAATCTCTAAATTCCATCTTTGAACACTATAAGTATGCTTTTTAAAAACAATAATGTTCTTCTTGACCAGAAAAGTTCCATCTTAACCTAGAAAGGTGCCACTATTACAATAAATTTTATTTTATACCTAAAGTTGCTTTTTGTAAGTAGCAGACAGCTTTCATACAACATCAGGTGTGTGTGTGTGTGTGTGTGTGTGTGTGTGTGCGCGCGCGCTTAAATCATTTTGGGTGCAATACAATTCACACACAGGTAAAGCAGCCGTGAGTAGGGGGCTGGTTCAGTATTTTTATGATAATGCGCCACTGTAAGCCATGCCATGGCTCCTTCTGTTCCAGAGTTTAAAGTGAGTGCTAACAACTTGCTAATGGTTCTAATTGGTGTCAGTGATGTGTGAATGACTGAATAACCTTCTTTTCTAGATCTGATTCTTATAGCACTTATCTCTACTTTTTTCTCTTGGGGTTCTAGTTTGGATCTGGACCATCCCCCAGAAGCTGATGTGTTGAAGCTCTGGTCCCAGTGCAGCAGTGCTAAGAGGTGAGGCCCTCGGATCCTGAGGGCTCCGACCCGTGGTTGGATGGATTAACCCACTGGCGGAGTCAGAGCTGATGGGAGCATTGGGAGGCACTGGGCACTGGAGGAGGTGGCATCTAGCTGAAGGGAGTGGGTCTTGGGGTGTGCCCTGGGGGACTGTGTCCTGTCCCTGCTCCCTCTCTCCCCCTCTCTGTCCTTTGCCCCACCACACCCTCTTCATCATGATGTTCTGCCCAAAGCAGTGAAGTCGGCTGACATTGGACTGCAACCTTGAAAAACAAGAGCCAAAATAAATCTTTCCTATTTAAATTGATTTTCTTGAGTGTTTTATCACAGTGACGGAAAGCTGACCAACACACTTGGGTTTCTTCTTCTTAGGGTTTCTTCTTCTGTCTCATTTGCAAAAGTTGGAGAGATGAAAGAAAGCAGAGAATGTCTGCACTTGAAGCGATGGGAACCCTATAGTCAGGGACTGAGACTCAGTCCCTGAGTCTCAGAAGCCTCTTCATGAGCCGGGCTTGGTGGCACACGCTTGTAAATCCCCGCACTAGGGAGGCTAAGACAGGAGGATGCACAGGTTCGAAGCCAGCCTCAGCTACTGAGTGAGGCTCTCAGCAACTTAGTGAGACCCTGTTTCCAAATAAAGTATAAAATGGGCCTGGGAGTATTGCCTGGAGGTCGAAAAGAGGTAGCCATGCGGGTACACTGAGCCACTCAGGCTACTTCCTACCCTTTTTGTTTTATAGTCTGTGCTTTGCCCAGATATTAGAATTTAGTTTTCTAGCGTGGAGCCCCTTTCTCCCTGGCCACACGGCAGCTCTACACTGGGAGTAAGAGATGGAGTCCCAGACTCTGGGGTCCTCTAGTTCTTACTGATACCTGCTTAAAGTTGAAATGTGCACTGTGGCTGCGTGTGCTGCTACTGTCTCTCCAGGCCTCCGTGAGCTCTGTGTGAACAGGAGCTGCTCGAGACTCCCTGCTGCTCCTCCAGGGCTCAGCTGAGCTCACCGGAACACTGCGAGGGACCATCTACTCGGTCCTGGCGTGTGTTCCGCTTAGTGGTAGAATGTCGACATTCAGAAACTTCAGCAACTGTGACACAACCCCAAGAATGTGGCTTAAAGAAGAAAATAAAAGAAATTGGGAGACAGAAAACGGAGCAGAAACAGGGGGGGAGGGGGGAGATGTGTCTCTGTTGCAGCTGCACCTCTTTGAAAATGCCCGCATCTCCCCCAGGTGCGTTTCAGAAAGTATGACAGTATTGAGGAAATAAATGCGTGGCTGCTGCTCCATTCACCACGATTAAACAATAGTCCACAAGACAGACAGTGAGACATTAGCACCGACTCCATGACCGTTTTCAAAAGCTGCCCTGGTCCTGATTGCACCGACTGACATTAGATACAATTATTAGTAAGTCGAGTCTTTAAAAGAACTAAGGGCAAACATTACTACCATAGAGATATATGCGAGCTATTGTTTGTAGATTGTATCCTAAAATGGAGAAAAGAAGAAATTGGGAAATCCCAAAGCAAGAGCTTCAAGATATTAGCACATACATAAGGCAGCTTCCTAAACTCTCCTGTATGTTTTAACTCATGCAAGTCTCCCAACCACGCTATGCAGGCATGGTTGTTTCTATTCTAGATGCAAAACAAAAAGCTTCTGCGAACAGGACAAAGCCAGTGCTATTCAGCTCACAACGGACAGCGCTTGAGTTTGATCTGAGGCCTCGTCCTGAACCTGGCACCGTACTGACCGTACCAACCACCGTGACTCTGGGCAGAGAAAAAAATGTATATTTGGAATCTGCTGCATGGTAAATATGTTCAGTACACTCCCCACTTTGTCCTGCGTGAGGTGCCAGGACAAGAAAAAGGGATTCACACTCTAGGACCATGTCACCTGCTGGCTAATCAGGAGTTTCCTCTCGACAGAAAACTGGTAGCAGTAGTAGGAGATCACCAAGCAAAAGCGACTAGTAGGTTTGGGAGAGCAATCCCACGGTTCAGCACTCTACTCAAGTCAGTTATTGGTCCAAAACAACTGTGGATGAAGAACAGTTTTGCCTTATTCAAAACACCAGATGTCAATGGAAAGTTAAGTGAAAGCATCAGCATTGAAGATGCCCTGCTGGGTGTGGTGGCACACACCATTAATCCCACTTCTTGGGAGGCTGAGACTGGAGGATGGCAGATGAGAGACCGGCCTCTGCAACCTAGGGAGACCCTGTTTCAAAAAAAATTTTTTTTAAAGGGCCGGGGGCATAACTCAGAGGTAGAATGCCTGAGTTCAACCCAAAATACCTCAAAATTAAAATAAAATAAATGCTCTCAGTGGGACTGGGGCTGTGTCTCAGGGGAGAGTACTTGATTGGAAAGCATAAGGTCCTGAGGTTAGTCCCTAGCACTGTAATAACAGAAATAATAGAATAAATAAAATGCTCTAAGCTATTGAAGTGGTGATATTATTAGTTTCCACCTTTCCTGCTTGTTGAGTTCTACAAACACCATCCAGGCTCAGCGCCCAGCTCCTGGACTCTTAGCCAGCCTCGTCTCGAGGCTGCTGTGGCTGCACCTCATTCTTAAACAACAGTCCACAAGACAGATAGTGAGACATTAGCACCGATCCCACGACCAGCCCCTCTGCAGTAGAGATATCCTGCTCTGCCTAAAAAGGCTCTTGCTTTTTTTTTTTAATTTTATTTTATTGGTGCACTGTATTCATACATCATAGTGGGATACAAACTTTTGTAGACATACATGCACACATCGCCCAGTCAGCCCCCACCCGATCCCCACCCCATTCTCTCCCCATCCCTCCTTCCCATGCTTGGCTTAGTGGTTGACATCTAGTATTATAGCAATTTATCCAAAATTAAAAATGATAATCTCACATAACAGTTTCATTTGTCTGATACCAAGCTTTTGATGACTTAAAGATAACATTTCAATATTTCTTTTTGCTTTCTTTCTTACCAGAGAATTTTTTTTCTATTTTTTTAGGTGAAACTATCATATATTTATATATTTATTTTTCAGAAAAAAATCTATCCTAATATGGAATATGAATTCTAGATACCCAAAACGATCTTGAAAAAGAACAAAGCTAGCAGATATATATTTTCTGATTTCAAACCATATAAAGCTACAGTAATTGAAACAGTGTAGTACTGTTCTAAAGGCAGATATATAGACCATTGGAGTTAAATACAAGCCTAGAGCTAAATTCTTCCCTATATTGTCAAGTTATTTTTGACAAGGTTTCCACGAACATTTGGTGGTGGAAATAATAATCTTTTAACTAAATATTGTTGAAAAATAATAATTACATGGAAAAGAATAAAATTGGACCTTTACCTAATCCCATATACAAGTATTAACTCAAAATAGATAAAAGGCCTAAATATAAATCTTAAGACTATAAACTTTTAGGAGAAAATCTGGGTCATAAAACCTCACAACATTGAAATTGTTTCTTGGATATGATTTCAATGGCACAGGCAACAGAAGAATATACAAACTCCCTAAAAAATAAAAGAAAATATTGTATATCCAAAGACAATGTAAACAGAGTTAAAAGTTACTAATAGAATTGGATAAAATATTTCCAAATGCTATATCTGAAGGTATATTAATATTCCAACTAGAAATCCTAAAAATTAACAACAATAAGGGCAAACAATACAACTTAGAGATAGGTAAAAGACTAACATAACTAATGAATCTCCACAGATAACCAATCTTAGTTGTCTGTTGGATGGAAACTCTTGTTTCTCTGGTTCTGGTGAGTGTTACCTATTTCTTCTTTGTAGTTAATCTCTTTGAGTATTTTCTCTAGCGCTGGTTTTGAAGACATAAATTCCTTCAGTTTCTGTTTGTCATGGAAGCTTCTTATTTCTCCATCTAATTTGATAGAAAGTTTTGCTGGATAGAAAATTTTTGGCTGGAAGTTGTTTTCTTTCAGAGTTTGGAATATGTTACTCCAAGCCCTTCTGGCTCTCATGACTTGGTTTGGGAAGTCTGGAGTGATTCTAATTGGTTTGCCTCTGAATGTCAGTTGGCCCTTTGTTTTTGTTGCCTTTAAGATTCTCTGCTTGGCTTCCACATTGGTCATTTTGACAATTATGCGGCGTGGGGATCCTCTTCTCCGATCCTGTCTAAAGGGAGTTCTATAAGTTTCCTGGATCTGTGTATCAACCTCTTGCTCTATATTTGGAAAATTTTCTGCTATTACTTCCTTGAAGAGATTGTTGATCCCTTTGGTATCACTTTCTTTTCCCTCCTCTATTCCAATTATTCTTAGGTTAGCTCTCTTAAGATGGGCCCATATTTCTTCAATGTCAGATTCCTGCTGTTGGATATTTTTTTCTAAATTAGAAACTATGCATTCATTTTTGGATTGCTCATCTTCTAAGAGCGAGATTCTGTTCTCCATGTGGTCTAATCGGTTGTTTGTGCTTTGAATTGAGGCCTTTACTTCATTAATTGCATCCTTTATCTCTTTTTGGCTCTCTCTGAGTTCTTTTCGAAGCACCTCTATTATTTCTACAGTTATTTTCCTGATTTGATCTTCTAGAAATCTCTGATTTTCTGTTTTATAGGGTTCTGATGTTGTGGGGTTGTGCACATTCATTACTCCAGTGTTATTCCTCTTTCCCATGATTTCGGAGGTTTGTGCCTTCTCTGGGTTCTTCCCTTGGGTCACTGTGGCTTCACTTAAGGTGCTCTGGATCTCGAGTCTGTATTATCTCAGACCCCACTACTCCTTTACTGGGTTGTATCACAGAGTCTCCGACCCAGGGAGTCAATAGAGGCTGCTTTAAACTATGGGGGGTGCCAGGTTGCACGTTCTCCTATGGTGTGATATCTCTGCCACCACCACTCCCTCACTGGGTCAAGTCCCAGGAGGCCCAATACTGCGATTTCTCCTCTGTGGCCCGCAATTTGACTCACTGTTCTTGAGTACGCAGATGTAGCTGTACTGGACTCGGTGAATTCACTGCTGCTGCCGCCGCTGGTGGCAATATGGCGCCTCTGCCACGCCCTCGGCCATGAGGCTGGCGTATTTTTTCTTCTCTGGTTTTGATTTCCACTCTGAATCCCTGCAGCGTGTGCTGAGCTCAGCCACTGGGAGCTTTAAATGCTGTCTGCGCCGAAAGATCCCGCCTGGCTGTTCCGCAGCGGCTCACCTGGCTTGCTGTAGCCGTCCATTGAGTTCGCCGCTGCTGCCGGCAGTATGGCGCTGCTGCCGCATCCTCGGGCACGTGTGTCTCCTCTGTGGCCCTGAGCTCTGTTCTCAGTCCACTTTCTCTCTGGAGCCTGGTGGTTTTTTTTGTTTTTCTGGTGATGGTGTTTTCTGGCTATGAAAGGCGCTCTTTTTGTGGTAATGGAGATTGGTTGTTAGCGGGACTCTTAAGCCCCGCTTTTCTCAGTCGCCATCTGGCTCTTGCTTTTTGAAGAGCACAAAACCCAGTCTACACCTTTCCGGCAAGCCCACAAAACCTTCCCTGGTCTGGCTCCTGCCTGCCTTTTCAGACTGATCCTGGTTCCAAATGCTAACTGGACAGATAGCCCCCAACACCTGGCTCACTTGAGGCTTCCCGGCCATGTCAAGAGCTGCCTCTCAACCAATCCTGCTCTTTCTCTGCAGCTCTCCAGCTCTGGCCAGGCACAACCCAGCTTGACCTCTCTGAGCTTCATCAGCAGCCAAGAGACCACACTATGGAGATGGAGAATCAGGAACAGGCCAGGCGCGCTGCACAGGAGAGGCCAGTACTTTGCAAGTGGCTGTTACTACAGTAATCCTTGTTCATTGGGTTCTAGCATAAATGGTTTGATTTTGAGAAGCTTTCCAAAATCTTCCTTGTCCAAACAGAGCTCTTTCTCTCTTACCTTCTCTTAAAGTTTTTTTTTTTTTAATTGCTTTAATACTGGGGTTAGAACCACCCAGGAGCATTCTATTTCTTAGCTACACCCCCAGCCTTATTTTATTTTTTGTTTTGAAATAGGGTCTAAATTGCATAGGGACTCATTAGGTTGCTAAGGCTATCCTCAAACCTGAAATCCTCCTGTCTCAGCCTCCCACGGAACACGATTACAGACATGTGCCACCATGCCAGCCCTTTTGAAATTATTGGACTTTAAAAAACAAAAAAAGCCTTTTGAAGCCCCTACACTTGGGAGGCAGAGACAGGAAGATCGCGCTGGTTCAGAGCCAGCCTCGCTGGCTTAGGAGACCCTGTTTCCAAATTTTAAAAATATATAAAATAGGTCTGGGAGTGTAGCCCGGAGGTAGAAGGGCTTCCAGGAACCGCAGTACCACACACACACACACAAAAAAAAAAAAGCCTTTTGAAACTTAGCTTATTTGTTATAGTAGTTAACAATTCTGACTAATAAAAATAGATATGTACTTTGTATACTGTACAATTCAGTGGTTTTTAGTGAACTATACGCTATTCTCTAGTTCTGGAACATCCTCTTAAGTTTGCTTACAGTATTATTATTTATTGGCTTTTGTGTGTGGTGCTGGGAGCCCAACACAGGGTCTCATGTGCGCTGAGTGCTTAGTCTACCCTGAGCTACCTCCGTAGCCTTGTTTATAGCTTTCTTTTGAGGGTTGAGCTCTGGGACATTCTACCTCTGAACTATACCCGCAGCCCTATTTTGTGTTTTTATTTGAAAACAGGGACTCGCTATGTGGTTGAGGCCTTCACAAAGTTACTGAGGCTGGCTACGAACCTGAGATCCTCCTGTCTCGGCCTCCCATTGTTGGGATTACAGGCATATGCCACCACGCCCGGCTCCCTGTTTAGAATTTTATAATGGTAGTTGTGGTAGCCAGCATTTGGCGACCCTTGAGATTTCCCACAATTCTTTGCTCAATGCTAAGTTGTGGGGCTCACAATATGATTACTAGATGAGTTGCTTATTCCTAATTTCACTCAGTAGCTATCTTTATGTGAACTGAAGATGAAGGCTAAGAGAGAGGATAAACAAAGCCTGAAGAAATAGTAGGGCAGAATAGAAAGAAAGAACAGGCTACTTAACAGTTCTGAGGGTAGCCAGGTTCTATTTTTACCCAAGTTATATGCTTTTCAGCTATTGAAACTGTCTTGTTAGTGTCTGGGGGACACTGGGATTGAACTCAGAGGCCTTCTACCTTCACATTATACCCCCAGTTCTATTTTACTTCTAATTTGGAAAAAGGGTCTTGCTAGGTTAATGAGAGTCTCACTACTTGCCTAGGCTGTCCTCGAACCTGCGATCCTCCCGTCTCAGCCTCCCAAGTAGTGGGGTTACAGGCGTGCGCCACTACACCTGACTATGTCCTAGTATTTCTATCAACTGATACCTGTTCATTGTACTTTTGCTTTGATTACTTGAGTAGATTCAATAAGGAGAAATTATTTAACAATTAAAAATTTTTAGCTCTTAGGTGAGAAAAAAGGGAATCACACTGGGAGAAGTAATTTTCAACTTATTTTGGTAATGGGAACACAAAGGCCTAATTCTCCCATGCGCCTTCAAAATCCACTCTCCAGGTCATTAAAATGAGAGGGGAATTCTGTAACTACCCTAAAAACTCAACTAAGGTGCTACTTAGATTCTAAAAAAAAAATCTAAAAAAGTACTTGTTAGATATTCTCAATGAAGTGGGATTCATTTGAAAGGAAAGAAGGATGGCTCTCTGTCCATCACTTACAAAAGAAAGAGCTAAGAAGCCAGAACACAGGGCATGCCATTGATTCTTACGCTAACATTTGCTGGAGAGGCTGGGCCTAAAACAGCCCGGTAGAGAGAAGAGACACTTACCAAACTCTCAGTGCGTACCAAACAGCAAAGCTAAAGGTGCAGATCCCACTGCAACACCCGCCCTGCTGCCAACAGGGAGTGCTGCAGCGTAGATCCAGCCCACTAGAGCGCCAATCACCCCCAACAGCTTCTACTGATGGCTGCTCAGCACAGGGCTCCCACTCTGCCAGGGCTGCCTTCCTCCTTTAGAAATCCAGTTTGATTTGTCCACCTCTTCAGGCTACTTGTCTGATATCAACTGGTCCCTTCTTCCAGCCCTGAAGGATGTGCCTAGTGTTCCAATTGGATTGTTTAATTCTTTTCTTGTAAAGAATAGAGGCTTAATCATGCTAGCTTGAGTCAGAGGGACCAAGAATTACTGTGATTACTCTCTGAAGCATCATGGGAAGCAGAGACTTTCTGGAAATCCAAGAACAGAATCCCTCTAATGGCCAGGATTCGTAGACACCGACGAAGAGGAACTGAGAGGCCACAACCCCACGCTGATGTGAGCCCATACAGTCCTATCAGGCTGCCTCACTGTGACGAATTGTCATAGTGGATGATGAGGCTATCCCCACCAAGACATCAAAAATCCTCAGATGGGCATGGTGACTCACACCTGTCATCCCAGTACTGGGGAAGCTGAAAGAGGAAGACAGCAGGTTTGAGGCCAGCCTCTGCAGAAATGAAGCAAGACTTAAGCAACCTCATGAGGCCCTGTTTCAAAACAGAAAATAAAAGGGCTGGGGGTGTAACTCACAGGTAGAATGCCTCTGAGTTCAACTCCCAGGATCAAATAAATAAGGAAAACAACATAAAAAAGAGGAATATATATATAAAAAATATATAATATATATAATATATAAAAATATATATATTAAAATATATATTTATATATAGGAATATATAACATATATAATATATATGTTATATATATTATATATATATAACATATATATTATATATGTTATATATATATTATATATATATATTTTTTTTGCAATACTGGAGATTGAACCCAGGGGCAGTCTACCTCCAAACTATACCCCCAGCTCTATTTTTTCTTTCCTTTATTTATTTATTTTATTGTGGGTCTGGGGATGGAACCCAGAGGCATTTGACTTCCAAGCTACACCTCCTGCCCTATTTTTTATTCTTTATTTTGAAACAGGCTCTCACTAAGTGAGGAGGGCCTTACTAAGTAGCTGAGGCTGGACGTAAACCCGGATCCTCCTGTCTCTGCCTCCCAAGTACTGGGATTACAAGTGTGTGCCACCACGCCTAGATGAGAATTATATTTCATAAAAAAATACACCACAAGCCAGGTGTGGTGGTACATGCTTGTAATTCCAGCATTTGGGAGGCTGAGACCAGAGGATCACGGTTTGCGGACAGCCTCAGCTACTGAGTGAGGCCCTTTGCAACTTAGTGAGACCCTGTTTCAAAATAAAGAATAAATAAATAGGGCAGGGGGTATAGCTTGGAGTCAAATGCCCCTGGGTTCCATCCCCAGACCTGCAAAAAAATACACCACAAATTTACATATCTTATTTGTCATAAAAACATATTTTGCAACGCGCTACACAATCGCTCATAGTAGCCAAAACTCCTATACCTGGTGAAATAAAATGTCCATATACATAGACCACTTTATCTGATGACAAGACAGTAAAACTGAACATGTATAACAAGAGGATTGATTGATTGATTGATTGATTGATTGATTTGGTGGTACTGGGGGTGGAACCCAGAGGCTTTCTACCTCCGGGCTATACTCCCAGACCCATTTATATTTTATTTTGGAAACAGAGTCTCACTAAATTGCTGAGAGCCTCACTAAGTGGCTGAGGCTGGCTTTGAACCTGCGCGATCCTCCTGTCTCAGCCTCCCAAGCGCGGGGATTACAAGTGTGCACCGCCACGCCCGGCAACAAGAGGATTTTTCAAGCCCAGAACATTTCTAAAATGTTCTCCTTGTTTAAGGTGAAAATTCAAATACATGGGAAAGAAAAGGTAATGTCACAAATAGTGTTGGGACAAACTGGCAATAGTTTATGGAATAAAAAGATTGGATCCCTACCTTGAACAATATGTAAAACTAAACTCTAGATGGGCGACATCTTTGAATGTGAATCAAAGCTGCTTTTATTTTTCTTTGCATAGAAGAAAAAAACAGGAAATGTTTTATATTATATTGAAATAGGCCAGCCTTATCTAAGCAGAAACTGTAAATGAAAAGATTGCTGGTTCTGAATGCATGAAAGAATTATATGTCAGATAAACATCATAAAATTAAAAAAATAAATGATGTACCAAAGTAATACTTGTAATTTATTTGATAGTTACTGGTTAGTTTGATTTATATATAAAGAGCCCTATTAATTTATGAGGAAAGAACAAACTTCAATAGCAAACGATCCAGGTATGAAGAAATAATTCACTGAAGAGGAAATATAAATTGTTAATAAAACAAATGAAAAAGTTGAATGATGCTAGCAATTAAAGGAAATACATTAAAATATGGTGCTATTTCTATCTATCTATTTACCAAAAATGTTTAAAAATTATCATCTCTAGAGTTTAGGAAGGTTTAAGGACTTTCTTACCCTTCTGATAAATTTTTAAATATATATCAAAAGCATTAGAAGTTTTATATCCTTTGCTCTAGCGATTATTAGACTTATAAGAATTTACCCAAAGAAAATAACCAAGGATGCACACTAATAAATTTTTTCCTAAGGAGCTTTTAATTACATGGAAAATATTTTGATACATCATACTATAAAAGTGCATAAAAATAATAATATGTAGCATGATCATAAGTATAATCATAAATAAAAATACATGCATATATGCTTTGAAAGAACTATAAAATATTAATAATGACAACTTCTGTGAAGTAGAATTGGGGGTAACTACTTTTATATTTATTTATTTTTATGGTACTCAGGATGGAACTCAGGGACATTCTACCTCTGAGCTACAACCCCAGTCCTATTTTATTCTTTATTTTGAAACAGGGTCTCACTAAGTTGTGACAGCCTCACTAAGTAGCTGGGGCTGGCTGCGAACCTGTGATCCTATCTCAGCTTCCCAAGTACCGGGATACACCCGGCTTGGATGTGTGTGTGTGTGTGTGTGTGTGTGTGTGTGTGTGTGTGTGTCTGTGTGTGTTTGTGTGTGTGTTTGTGTGTGTGATACCAGGGATGGAACCCAGGGGCATTGTACCTCTGAGCTACACCCCCAGCCCTAGTTTTTAGGGTTTTTTATTTATGAAACAGAGTCTCCCTGAGTTGCAAAGGGCCTCGCTAAGTGGCTGAGGCTGTCCGCAAACTGCATTCCTCTGGTCTCTGCCTCCCGAATGCTGTGATTATAAGTGTGTGCCACCGTGCCTGGCGGGATGGGTACTTTTTTTTTTTTTTTTTTTTTTTGGTAGTACTGGGGATGGAACCCTTCTACCTCCAGGCTACACTCCCAGACCTATTTTATATTTTATTTGGAAACAGGGTCTCAAGACAGCAAGGCTGGCTCCGAACCAGCGCAATCCTCCTGTCTCTGCCTCCCAAACGCGGGGATTATAAGCGTGCGCCACCATGCCTGGCTAGGGATGGTTACTTTTAAAAATACATTTTCTTTATTTTTCAAAGTTTCTACAAAGTCTACATTTTACCTTTATAGTGAGAAAAAAAAGGTTACTGTAAAAGGTGTCTGCTTTTTTAAGATTCCCTCCTGAATATAATTAGAGAAGTCTAGTTATTGGAACTGGGAGTGACCTTTAAGATTTTTAGTTAAAACCCCCATTCTTCCTACTGCAAGCTCATTCAGCACTTCAATTTACACTGTAATTAATATACGTCGGAGCTGGTCTTTTTTCTTTAAGTACATGAGAGAGCAGAGTGGCTATTTTAAGTCTTTGTTCTCTTGCAGAAATGTGCTGGCCATGCTTTTCCGAGATGGACCAAGCAGACTGTTAGATACAAGGGATGGCTTCCATTTGAAACTCCCTCCCGCCAGGGAGAACGCAACTGACCCAGGCGCGGAGGCTGTGCTCTGAAACCCATTGCAGGGCTTTGTGAGGACACCAATTCCAGTGGCTGCTCCCAGCACGGAACCACAGGCAGCTGGAATACTGAGGCGGACACGTTCCTGTGGGACACTGCCCCAGGTCTCTCCAGCCCTTTACTGAATTTTCCATGGACTACCTGCTCCCTAGGAAGCTTCCTCCCCACCCCACCCCCTTCTCTTCTTCCCTATGGCTCAGACATGCTGCCCCAGCCTTCTCCTAGTCGTTTCCTATTTTCTCTCATAAGCATTTCCTCTACTAAAATCTCTTTTCTTTCTTCCTTCTTCCCTCCATTTGTTCTTTCCTTCCTTCCTCTCTCCCTCCCTTCCTTCCTTCTTCCCTCTCACCCCCATCTCTCTCCTTTGGAACATTCCCCCTATGAGCTACACTCCCAGCCCTTTTTATTTTTTATTTTGAAATGGGGTCCCACTAAGTTGCTGAGGGCCTCACTTAGTTGCTGAGGCTGGATTCAAGCCTGCGATCCTCTTGTCTCAGACTGCTAAGTACTGGGATTACAGGGGTGTGCTACCACACCTGGCTCCTAATAAAATCTTTGCATGTTCAATTCCTTCTTGGTGTTTGATTTTCAGAGGATTCCAGCAAACTTCCCAGCAGTCCTAACATCCTTGTGGAGGGGGCCCACTTTTGTGACCCCCTCCCCTCTCTCTCTCTCTCTCCCTTCTCCTTCGCATCATCTTTAACATTGCGTTTTATAAGGAGGCGATCAGCATGGGATTCAAGGACTTTTCGCCAGAGCTCCAGGTTTGGGGAAGTAACAGAGGCAGATCTGGCTCCATTTCACCAGTTTACTTTCATCAGAGTGCAGATTTTACCCCAGCGTCTGCGATTTGGGGTCAATTTCCACTGCACACACATCAGCAGTCAAGACTAGCACCATCTAATCGAAATGCAACACACAGCACATGTTACTTTAATTTTTTTCCCAAGAGCTACGGTAAACCCTGAAAAGAAACAGACGAAGTGTCCTTTAATAACAGATTGCATTTGACCCAGTATATAAAAATATTCTTACTTCAACATGGAATCATACGTAGGTAGTATCATACACATGTGGTAGTGTGTCTTTGAAATCCAAAGTATAGCCGGGCGTGGTGGCGCACGCTTGTAATCCCCGCGTTTGGGAGGCTGAGACAGGAGGATCGCACGGGTTCAAAGCCAGCCTCAGCTACTTAGTGAGGCTTTCAGCAACTTAGTGAGACCCTGTTTCCAAATAAAATATAAAAAAAGGTCTGGGAGTATAGCCCGGAGGTAGAAAGCCTCTGGGTTCCACCCCTAGTACCACCAAAAAAAAAAAAAAAAAAAAGGAAAGAAATCCAAAGTATATTTTACACATGGGCACATTTTGAGTTAGACTAACTACATTTCCCAAGCTCAGTAGCCCCACGTGGCTGCACCCTATTACGCCAGGTGGCTTATGACTAGACGATCAGTGCCTGAGTGCAGATGTGAGACTTTTAAAAATTTTATTTTTGGGTTAGAAGAGCAACCAGGACAGTGGTAGACATTTAGTGGGTGCTACAGAAGTGCACAGTAGTTGGTTATTTGTACATGAAATGGTGTGAAATGTGCATTAATGTCCCTTACTCATTTGTCTGTAGGGACGTGAAAGTAACTGGAGTGTTGGGCAGGCTGGGTGGGTAAGGAGTGCTCCCATCTGAAGGAAGAAATCATCTCTCAGCTCCAGGTGGTCATTTTTACCTTCAGAAGCACATCCAACATGCTTTACCCAGAAAGCCCAGAAGTCAGACTTTTTATGTGAAGTCATCCGATTTTTAATGTCAGCCATAAATTTTTCTTTTGGTACTGGGTATTGAATTCAAGAGCATTCCACCTTCAAGCTAACCCTCTGCCCTTTTTGTTTTTTTATTTTGAAATAAAGTCTCGCTAAGTTGCTGAGGCTGGCCTCAAACCTGGATGCTCATGTCTCAGCTTCCCAAACACTGGGATTCAGGCATGTGCCACCACACCAGCTTTAAGTTCAACCTTAAAAAGTGGCTAGGTCAGTTCTAGCTTGGGAGACACATGCACTAATGACTAGCACCCTCCACTGTACGCAACTCCTTGAAGGCAGACAAAATAGAGTGACAAGCTAATTAGTATTAGTAAGAGAATTAAATAAATCATGTCAACGTCTTTTAGTGGGGGAGAGGGCGAGTGTCATGTGTTATTAAGAGCTTGGGTTCCTACTTCAGAAACACAAATATTCTGTGGTTTTAGAAAGGGAAAGGAAGAAAGAAAGAGGGAAAGAAGAAAGAAAGGAAGAAGCCGGGCATGGTGGCTTACGCTTGTAATCCCAGCATTCAGGAGGCTGAGACGGGAGGATTGTGGTTCGCCGACAGCCTCAACTACTTATTGAGGCCCTCTGCAACTCAGTGAGACCTGGTTTCAAAATAAATAATAAAAAAATAGGGGGGGAGTGTAGCTTGCAGGTGAAATGCCCCTGGGTTCCATCCCCAGACCCCCCCCCAAAAAAAAAGTAAGAAAGAAAGGAAGAAAGAAAAGGAAGGAAGGACATAATCTAAGATCCAACAGTACTCTGCTATCAAATACGGAAATAGAAGAACAACCATTACAGAAGCCTGTGCGCACAGAGACTTTCTATGTGCAAGGCCCAGCACTAACTGTTCCACTGGGACCATTTTTCATTTAATCTTCAAAACACCCCATGAGAAAGGTGCTAATATAATACCCATTTAACAGATAAGGACATGGATGCTCATGGCAATTAGTCATTTATTCAAAGTTCCAAAGCTAGTAAGTTAGTAAGTGACGATTCAGGTTCAAACCTCCTTCATTCCTTTCCCTCCCTCCTTCCTTCCTTCCCTCCCTCCCTACCTCCTTCCTTCCTTCCTTCCTTCCTTTCTTCCTCCCTCCCTCCTTCCTTCCCTCTTCCCTCCCTCCCTCCTTCCTTCCTTTTCTCCTCCCTCCCTCCCTCCCTTCCTTCCTTTCTTCCCTCCCTCCCTCCTTCCTTCCTTTCTTCTCTCCCTCCCTCCTTCCTTCCCTCTTCCCTCCCTCCCTCCTTCCTTCCTTTTCTCCTCCCTCCCTCCCTCCCTCCCTTCCTTCCTTCCTTCCTTTCTTCCCTCCCTCCCTCCTTCCTTCCTTCTCTCTTCCCTCCCTCCCTCCCTCCTTCCTTCCTTCTCTCCTCCCTCCCTCCCTCCTTCCTTCCTTCTCTCCTCCCTCCCTAAACTCCTTCCTTCCTTCCCTCCCTCCTCCCTCCCTCCCTCCCTTCCTTCCCTCCTCCCTCCCTCCCTCCCTCCCTTCTTTCCTTCCTTCCTTCCTTCCTTCCCTCCCTCCCTCCCTTCCTTCCCTCCCTCCCTCCTTCCTTCCTTTCTCCTCCCTCCCTTCCTTCCTTCCTTCCTTCCCTCCCTCCCTCCCTTCCTTCCTTCCCTCCCTCCTTCCTTCCTTCTCTCCTCCCTCCCTCCCTCCCTTCCTTCCTTTCTTCCCTCCCTCCCTCCTTCCTTCTCTCCTCCCTCCCTCCCTCCCTCCTTCTTTCCTTCTCTCTTCCCTCTCTCCCTCCTTTCTTCCTTCTCTCCTCCCTCCCTCCCTCCCTTCCTTTCTTCTCTTTCTTCTTATATTGGGGATTGAACCCAGGGGTATCTCACCTCTGAGCTACACTCCCAACCCTTTTTATTTTTTGTTTCAAATCAAGGTCTTTCTAGGTTTCTGAGAGTCTTGCTACATTGCTGAGGCTGGCCTTGAACCTTCAATCCTCCTGTCTCTGCCTCATAAGTCCTGGGATCACAGGTGTGCGCCATCACACTGGGCTCTGGATTTCTTTATTTCTTATCCTATACCTTTCTAAAGGATTTGAGGTTAGTACTGCCAACAGTGATAAATCACAGAAGATACTTTATAAGAATTGACTCTAGTGGAAAACGAGGTTGCGAGGGAGAGTTTCTGGCAGACTCAAGTAAATCGTCCTGCTACAGGAGCTGACACATCGGGACCAGTTGGTGTCAGAGACTAATCTCATGTAGGTTAACTGTAAATTAAGGTAATCTCTTACTGGGTCATCTAAGCTTGGGATCATCAGTCACACCTCCTTTCTCTCATTCAATCAGTTAGAACTTTTCTGAAATTTGCCCCTCTTCTCTTCTGTCAGCCTGCTCCCTGGGGTCCGGTCCAGATCATCTCTTGCTGGATCCTGAAGAGGTTTCCCCAAACGTCTTCCTTCCTCCATGTTGCTTTCTCCACACTCTCAGAATCCTGTTTCTTTTTGCCTCCTAAGTCTCCCTTTCCATTCCTTCTCTGCTCCACCTCAGATGTGATCACCTCTTGCATGATATTGTGGTGGTTTTACCTCCTTATCCCTCAATATCACTCCTTCATACCCACCCTCTCCACACCAATCAGAAAACATCAATTCTCTGCTACAAATATTTACCACCCTCTTGTACACCAAAGGACACTATATGCAAAATGAACAAGTGACCCAGAGTATGATATCAAATATCTGCAAATGATGTAAACCAGTAATATCTAGAATGTATAGAGAACTTCTAAACTCAACAGCAGTATGTATAAAGAACTTCCACAACTCAATATTTAAAGAACCTCTGCAACTCAACAACAAAAAAGCAAACAACCCTATGTAAAAACAGGCAGAGGTCTTAAGTAAACATTTTCCCAAAGAAAACATACAAATGGTCATTAACACATAAAAAATACTCAGTATCAACTATGAGTTAAGGAAATGTAAATCGGTGTGACAGTGAGTGGTTCCACTCCCACATAGCAGAGGAGCTATTAACCACCCTCCCGCAACAGAGGATAAAAGGTGTTGTCAAGGATATGGAAAAACTGGAACGCTGTGCATTGCTTCTGGGAATGTAAAGTGGTATAGCCATTGTGGAAAACAGTTGACTTTTCCTCACAAAGTTAAAATTAGAACTGCCATACGACCCATCATTTCCGCTTCTAGGTATATAACCCCCCAAATTAAAAGCAGAGACTCAAAAAGATACTCGTATACCAATGATCATAGCAGTGCTATTCACAATAGCACAAAGGCAAAAGCAATCTTAATGTTCATCAACCGATGGATGCATTAATAAAATTCATCTTTAGAAAAGAGTACAGTGCATGCTACAAGTGGATGAACCTCAAAAACACACGAAGTAAACCAAGGCATATAGGATTCCACTCATAGCAAGGTATAGGGAGTATAGAATTGTGTTTTCCTACTCAGGGCTTAGTGGGGAGGGCTGAATGGGGAAGTAATGTTTAACCAGTGGAGTTTTTGCTTGAGCTCATGGAAAATTCTGGAAATGAGCAGTAGTGTGGGTTGTGCAATACTGTGAGTATTCTTAATGCCACTGAATTGAAACTCAAAAATCATTAAAATGCTAATTTTCATGTTATGGGTATTATAATTGTTTGGGTCTAGAATATCCCCCAAAATCTCATGTGCTCAGAAGTACAGCTTTGGGGAGGTGATTGGATTCAGAGGGTTCTGACCTCATCAGTTGACGAACCCATTGATCACTGAAGGGATGCCTGGGAGATGGGAACCTCCTTGGAAAAGGCAGGTCAATAGGGGCATGACCCGGAAGGGTTTGTCTTCTCCTCGGCCCCTCTTTTTCTCTCTGATTTCCACCATGGTTCTGCTCCACCCTCCCACCATGGTCCTCTGTCTCACCTCAGGTCCAGAGCAACAGACTCAGCTATGAACGGCTGAAGCCATGCGCCAAAATAAAATTTCCCTCCTTTAAGTTGATGTTTTCATTTGTCCCGGTATTGAGAATTGAATTCCAGGGTGTTCTCTCTTCAAGGTACACCTCCAGCCATTTTTATTTCTTATTTTGAAACATTGTCTTGCTCAGTTGTTGATAGTTCTGTATATTGCTGAGCCTAGCTTCGAACCTTGCGATCCTCCTATCTCAACCTCCCAAGTACTGGGATTATAGGCATGTGCCACCACACAGGGCTGTTTAAAATTGTTCCTCTCAAGTATTTTGGTCATAACAATTCAAAGCTGGCAAACATGTATTTTCTTTTACCATAATAAAAAATAACTTACCACCAAAGATAAATTGAGACCACATAGCATGGCCAACAAGCCTTTCATGAGGTCACCTCTCCCAGTACCTCCAGCTTCATCTCCTGTGTCTTCCTGCCTGGTTTATATGGCCCCGCCATGACAGGGCATACACATGAACTCTTCTTTCACTCTGGGGTCTCATGCATTCCCCTGCCTTCACATCTCAGCTCGGACCTCCTCCTTCAGGAGCAGCCCCTTCCTCCCCACCCCTTACGTGAGACTCAGCACCCTTCGGCGGTGCCTTGCACATCACTTAGACCAGCTCCTGTGCGTCTCTCAGGATGGATTTCCTCCTGCCCAGCTCTACATCCCCTTCTCAGGCAGAGGCAGGGTTGCTGCTTCAGCCACCGTCGCTCAGTGTGCCTGAATTTCACCGTGTTCTTTTCTCTGTGTGACAATTGTTGTTCCATTGGTCCATCTGTCACTCTCTGGGAGCTTCTCAGGGAGATACCACAGCACCTTCACATGTGGCAGTAAAATAGAAAGACCTCCTCTGGATCCCTTGCTGGGTGGATGAATAACCATGAGTGACCTAATGCTTTTAAATTTGTACATAGGAAGAAAAAGTCTTTGGTCTGTTGGGAAGTAGAGGGAGAATTTGCTGTACTTTCCCCATGAAAGCCATGATGATCTTATTCCAAATCTTTAAGAGAAAACACTTGGAGCAAACATAATTTATTTGAGTTCAGTTTTGGTTGGCTGGTTTCCCTTCAGCTTTAAGATTATACCACGAAGACTCCTCTGGCTGATATACT
Organism: Muscardinus avellanarius; assembly: GCF_963383645.1. Classification (NCBI taxonomy): domain Eukaryota; kingdom Metazoa; phylum Chordata; class Mammalia; order Rodentia; family Gliridae; genus Muscardinus; species Muscardinus avellanarius. The sequence goes on from NC_137793.1 coordinate 103,358,508, forward strand.
TTGGGTTTGTCCTCCATAGATTAATCTATTGGAAGCTTGATCCGGAGCATGGTGATGTTGGGAGGTGTTGGGACCTTCAGCAACCGAAAAGAGGTGAATACAAAGACCATTCTCAGTTGCCATTACTTCTACCTTTAAGAATAATACTAGGCAGACATGGCGACACATGCCTGTAATCCCGGTACTTGGGAGGCAGACATGGAAGGAGCACATGTTCAAAGACAGCCTCAGCAACACAGAGAGGCTTCCAGCAACCTAGCAAGACTCTGTTTCCAAACAAACAAACAAATAACAATGGCTGAGGGTCTAACTTGGAGGTAGAATGCCATTGGGTTCATACCACAAGAAGAAGATGGAGAAGAAGCAGAAAGAGGAGGAGGAGGAGGAGGAGGAGGAGGAGGAGGAGGAGGAGGAGGAGGAGGAGGAGGAAGGGGAGAAGGAGATTAAAAAGGAGGAGAAACTTTTAACAAGTTCCTGAAAATGTGGACTTTCCCTTCCAATCCTATTAACATCCCTCTGCTCAATGTTATTTCTTCACATTTTTATTCTAACTTGTATTAAGCAATCTCTGCCTTCCTAACATAAATCATTATATCATCACTTACTGCTATTTTCAGTGGCCCTACCCATGAAATATTTTTCTTTTGCCAAAGTCATTTTTAAGCATAAACTTCCAGGAGGAACTATAACACAGAATACTAAGTACACATTTTGAAGACCTAGACCTCCAGGCAGGGCTCTCTTTGCTACCCTGCCACCAGTGTTAGTTTTCCAGGACTGTCTTCACAAATACCACCAACAGACTGGCTTAGACACCAAGAATTTATTACCTCACAGCTCTGAAGCCTAGCAGACCAAGATCAGGCCACATGTAGAGCTGGAGCACATGTTCCATGCCTTCTCCCCAGCTCCTCTGGTTTGCTGGCCATCTTTGGAGTTCCTTGGCTTGTAGAAACATCACTCTGATCTCTACCATAATCTTCACATAGTAGTCTCATGTGTGAGTGTCTATAGATTTCTCCCCCTACACACACACACACACACACACACACACACACACACACACACACACGGTTGAACCCAAAGGCATTCTACCTTTGAACTATACTTCCAGCCCTTTTTATTTTTCATCCTGAAACAGAGTCTTGGTAAGATGCTGAGGGTCTGGCTTATTTGCTGAGGCTTTCCAAACACCTGCACTCCTCCTGTCTCAGCCTCTCAAGTATTTACTTTCTGGGATTATATGCATGTGCCTTCATGCCTGCCTTAAATTTCCCCTTTTAATGAGCAAACCAGTCACAGTAAAGTGGGGTGGGTATGGACTACTTAATCTCAATTAATCACAATGGCAGTGACCTCCCTTCCAAAGAAAGTGACATTCTGAGGTCCTGTGGGGGTCCTCGGCATTTCAACTATGAATATGCAGGGGGCCACAGATCGGCTCATAAAACCATCTATTTAACCTTCCCAATGATCCATCAAGAAATACGTTATCTCTCTTTTATGAAACTGAGGCTCAGTAAGGCTGGGTGACTAACTCAGGGAGAACCAGCAGGGATCAACAAAGCTGAGATTCAAAGCACTATCTGCCCGACTTTAAAAACCCAGGCTCTTCTCATTACATAAGCAAAATGCCTTTATTTATAGTCCCTGCCTTATTTCTTCTGGGCTTAGTAAATATCTGTCAGCTGACTGAGTCTGGGCCTTTTCACCAGTCCGTAATGATTTAGTTCCATTTCAAAATATTTACCGAGGGCTCCGCTACTGTAGGAATCTCAGGCGCTGCAAGGCTCAAAGATGATTTGAGATATGGACCAGGCTTCAGGGCACTTCAAGTTTAATGGGAGAGGCAGACACATAAGCAAGTCACTATTTCATAAGGAACATTAAGTAAGTGTTGGGTAGAGATGGAAACAAGGCTGCTGCAGGGATTAATACGAATCACTGATTAATCAGCCAGTAATTTCTATATCCTTATACAGGTGGCCAGGGACCGCAGAAAGCACATTTAGTATGCCATCTCCTTTGCAATAACACGTTCAGGTGGAGAGCACGGAGCTCTTGCAGAGGTGCTGTCCACGGAGGAATTAATTTCCGAAGCAGAATTAGCTTCCTCAAAACCCGGCCTCAGTGTGATGTGCCTTTTTCTCTGTTGAGGTCATTCAATCTCTCTCAGTGAGTCGGATCTGGTTCTTGAGACATTTAATCCTGGTATGAAGCAGCCTTCTCTCTCTGAGACAGATAATGAGGTTTCCACAAGAATGCAGGAAGATGTTTTCCTCCGTGCCCCTGCACACCTGAATGTCACTAAACTGCCCTTTGCTGGGAAAGGAACCAGGAGGGGAACAAAGGCTATCTTTTTTTGACCCCAGCTGCCAAAGTCAGCCTGCTGGATGAACCATTTCCAATGAAAGGCACTTCTTCAAAGCAGTGTTATATCAGTCCAGGTTTTTAAAGTTGTTTAACAAACTACATGCTGTAGACCTGGCATGACTGCATGTTCCTCTCAACACACACACACACACACACACACACACACACACACACACACACACGCATCCAAGACTTGTAACCAGTAGTGGCGGAATTCCTTGGGTGTCAAAGAAGGATCATTTTTCAAACATGAACATGTCTGTTCTAAACATGTTCACAAAGCTGGTGTGATGGCGCACGCTTGTAATTTCAGTACTTGGGAGACTGAGACAGGAGGGTCACAGGTTCACAGCCAGCCTCAGCAACTCAGCAAGGCCTCTGCAACTCAGTGAGGCCCTGTTTCCAAATAAAAAATAAATAAAATAGGGCTGGGGGTGTAGCTTGGAGATAGAATGCCTCTGGGCTTAATCTCTAGTACCATAAACAATTAAGCAGACAAATAAATACACAAACGAGCAAGCACATTCCCTGGGTCAGATCACTTAGATTTCCAAGAGTAAGCCTCAGAGCGAGAGAAAGGCAATATATTATTGAAAAGAGAGCTGAAACACTTTTTGCTCTTTGGTTTGTAATTAGAGGTGGGGAAAAAAACAGCTACTTAATGTTTGAGGTTCTGTCTCAAAAATAGAGCCACGAATCTTTTCAAGTTCTCTAAATCCTCTGCGGCCTTCTTTTTTGCAAATAGAGTTCATTCATGCATTCACTCAACACCCATTGAGTACCTATCATGTAGGAAGCATTGGGCATGGAGAAGCTTTTAAGGACTCAGACTGATGGCTTTGGTGATGACAATGTTGAGGGTAGCGACTAGAAATAAATAATAAAAATGCCAGCACCTGCATGGTAACGCTGTCCTTCCTGGTGTCGGTGTCTGGCATGCATGGGACTACAAAGTTAATAGCTCAATCAGGTCTTTATGAATAAAAGTGGCAGTTATAAAGCCCTCCGTGAGATCTGCCATATGGTGGAGACCAGCTATGTCAGTAAGGAAGAAAAAAGGAGTGGACAAAAGAAGTCTTTCTTTCAGAAGAAAAATCCCCTGTGCTACTAAGCATGGGCTTGTAGTAATCCAACACTATCTATGAGATTCCTTCATAGCTGGCTCAGTGGCTAATAGTGTCCTTGGACACTGGAGCTTCCCATGCTGAATAATCCTCCTCCTCCTCCTTTTCCTCTTCCTCCTCCTCCTCCTCCTCCTCCTCCTCCTCTTCCTCTTCCTCCTCCTCCTCCTCTTCCTCCTCCTCTTCCTCCTCCTCCTCCTCTTCTTCCTCCTCCTCCACTCCTCCTCCTTCTTTTATGGTACCAGGAATTTAACTCAGAGACATTCTACCTCTAAGCTACACCCCTGGGACTTTTTAATTTTTTTAAAAGAACAGAACCTTATCTCTCTAGGTTGCTGAAAGTCTCTCTACATTGCTAAGGCTATCCTTGAACCTGCAATCCTCCTGCCTTCGGCTCCCAAGTCCTGGGACTGCAGGTGCACGCTGCCATGCCTAGATCCTTTGGACTCTTCTTATACCAGCAACCCACTCTGATTCTTGAGCCTGTGGCCTTGGATCGGGAGCAACCTCCCCAGCTTTGCGTGTTCTCCAGTGTGCAGATGGCAGGCTGTAGAATGACTTGGCCTCTGTAATTGTGCAAGCCGATTGCTATAATAGAACTCCTCTTATATCTGCTATTGATTCTGTTTCTATGGGGAACCCTGACTAATACACTATCATTCTATTAGGCCATGTTGGATTTTGGCTCTAGACATATTCTCCCATTGGTGTTAGATGGCTCTAGCAGCTCTAAGCATTGTACCCTCACAAAACTATATCCAATGACCCAAGAAGAAACAGCTTGGGGCTGGGAATGAAGCAGAGTATTTGTTTCACGTGTATGAGGCTGGGTTCAATTCTCAGAACTGAAAGAAAGAAAGAAAAGAGAAAGAAAGGAAGGAAGGAAGGAAGAAAGGAAGGAAGGAAGCCAGACACAGTGCCATAAGCCTGTAATCTCTATACTTGGGAGGCTGATACAGGTCAATTGCAGGTTCAAGGCCAGCCTCAGCAATTTAGTGAGACTCTTAGCAACTTAGCGAGACTCTGTTTCAAAATAAAAAATAAAAAGGGCTGGCAGGTGTCGCTCAGAGATAATATGCCTCTGGGTTCAGTCCCCAAACCAAATAATAATAATAAAAATCTTTGCATTCCTTCTGAAGAGTACAAAGAACCTTCCAGAAATTCTCCCTGTAGACTTCCCTTGAGGTCTCATTGGCCAGAATTGTGGGTTAGGTTTTAAACCCATCACTGACAAAGGAAATGGAATTACCATGATTTGTCTACCCATCAAGATTGAACTCCTGGGGCTGGAGAGGAGGCCAGGATTCTCTGGAGAATGGCTGGCTGGTTCCTGAGCAGAATGGGAATGCCTGTGTGAAACAAGACTAGGCAGTAGTTGTTGAGAGGAGGAATCAGGCACAGAGGAGGCGACCAGGGGTCTGGGACAGCAGAGTCACAAGCAGGTGCGTTCCAGGCAGGGAGCAATTCCTGTTAAGGATCCTTCTCTGGTGGCCACAGGGCTTGACCTTGCTTCACAGATGAGCTTCTCTTACCGGAATGAGTTCTGCTGATCTTTAGGATAGCTGCTAAGGACACGCTGTGCTGTATTCTGTTGGTTCATATTACACCACCTTGACCCACAGCCAAATTATGCATAAGAGTTCTAAATTGGTTTATGGCTGCAGCAGACTGGCTGATGTCCTTTGTCAAATGTGGCATTCTAGAATTATCTTACCAGTGAAGACCCATGTAAAAGGTTTTTCCACGGAAGACGTAGAGGAAAAGAAGTGTTTTTGAAACGTGTCACAACTCAGTCCGTATGGAATACTGGAGTGAAGGGCCCCACCCACTGGGGGTAATGTTTGAAGAAGTGAGAAATGGTGATGGGTTGAACCTCATCAAATTTGGAAAAGGAAATTTGGGTGGTGATTTTGAGTTCATCTTTCCTTGTAAAACTGAAATGATGAACTTCTTTGAAAAATGGAGGGACAGGCGCGCGGGCCCCACGGTGCCTCGCCCTGATCCCCGGGAGAGCCGTGCCATTAAAACTTTACATGCCATGTGTACCGGACCTCTCTCGTGTTTTTCACACTCCGCCGTACGCACATTATTTTTATTTTACTCGCATTTAATTTTTTATTTTACTTATCATTTGGTGCCGAACCGGGAGAACTCTTGGGTTCCTCCCCATTTTTTTCTTTTTTTCCCCTTTTTTCTCTTTTTATTTTTACTCTCTTTTTGAGCCCCGGACTCTCTGACCCGCCAGCAGCTCGACTGTGAGGTCCCACACCAGCGCTCCGCTTGCAGGCGTTGCTCCCGCCACTGCCGCCACTGCTGCCCCGTGCCTGCCTGGACCGTAAGCCTTCTTCTCCAGCCCCGCGCTCTCCGGGTGAGCCGGTGGCCTTCTTCCCGCCCCGAGCTCTGCTGAGAGCTCATGGCCATCTTTTCGGCCCCGCGCTCTGCTGAGAGCCGGCGGCCTTCTTCCCACCCCGGGCTCTGCTGAGAGTCCGCGGCCATCTTTCCAGCCCCGAACTCTGCTGAGAGCTCGCGGCCATCTTTCCAGCCCCGAGCTCTGCTGAGAGCCGGTGGCCATCTTTCTGATCCCGCGCTCTGCTGAGAGTCCGCGGCCATCTTTCCAGCCCCGAGCTCTGCTGAGAGCCGGTGGCCATCTTTCTGATCCCGCGCTCTGCTGAGAGTCCGCGGCCATCTTTCCAGCCCCGAGCTCTGCTTAGAGCCGGTGGCCATCTTTTCGGCCCCGCGCTCTGCTGAGAGCTGGTAGCCATCTTTCTGGCCCCAAGCTCTGCTGAGAGCCGGTGGCCATCTTTTCCCGCCCATGTGCTCTCTTCCGGAGCGCCGGCGGCCATCTTCCGCGGCCACCACCGCCGGGGCGTGCAGGCTCCACCGGCCGCCAGGCTGCTAGTTTCACCCGCCCGGAGCCAGGCTCCTTGGGTGATGCTGGCACCTGTTCTACTTGCTGACCTCCTGCACGGGCCAGGACCTCTGCCTGCCGCTTGGACCTCCTAAAACCGCCGTTCCAGCTTGGCGCTCCAGTCACCGCCAGGACCTCTGGCCGATTTGCCCTGCCCACCCCGAGCCAGGCTCATTGGGCGGCGCACAGCCGGCTTCGGTGTCCGCCACAGTCACCTGCGCCAGGCGTAGCTCTACTTGCTGCTGCTGCTCCGTTTCACCCGCCCAAGCCAGGCTCACTGGCGGTGCTCCTCGGGGCCCAGCCTCAGCGACTGCCATGTGCCTGGAAGCCATTTTGTCTCCACGCCGCGGGCCCGGCAAGCCATGCCGCCTGCGCACCCCCACTGATCCTGCCTGCGCCAGCCGCCAGTGCCGTTCACACCAGCCACCGGCATCCACACGCCCCAGCTCCACCACGCTCCCAGCATCTTCTCAGCGCTTCTGTCGCAGCCAGCGCTGGCTGGCAACACTTCACTCCGGTAAACTGCCTCCTTCCCTTGGTTAGCGGGTTCCGGACTTGGGTCTTCCGGTCCACTGGGACCCAAAAATCCAAGCGCTTGGTGACCCATTGTCCCCCGGTCCACTGGGACCACCCTGCGGATGACCAGGTCATCCTCCGGTTTTGAGAAGGAATGAAGACGTTCTTCCCTATCTCTTAACCTCCGTTTCCGAACGATTGAGCAGGGAAATCGGGGACGCCCATTTCCTGTTCTTCGTTTCCACCCGCGAACCAATTATGGGGAGTCGAACCTTTATACTAGCAGATGCCCTGAGAGCCTGTCTGCCTTGATACGAGTTGGGAAATAGGTTGCGGTGGCCCAGGAATAGTTAGGAACTTTTATAAGCGGTCTGGTATCCCTCCAAATGCTCTCCCCCATCAGCTTCCATTTATTTTCCCGCCAGCTGCCATTTTGTGATGGCGCGTAGTCACTGCCTGGTGATGTCACAGTCACCATCTTGGCCTGCGCCAGACTGCAATTTTGCTGGGTGGCCCGCTCGGGCGTGCCCTAGGTGCTGCGGGAAACGCCAGGCCGGGGCTGGGGCGACACTCTCTGTCTGCCCGTGCGGAGTCCGCGTTGCCATTCTTGCTGGACACCCGTCTCGGGACATGCTCTTTGTGAGTATAGGTCCGTCGCAGCTGACAGAACCTTAACATGGCATCTAAGTTTTAATTCCAGAGAGAAACAGGCGGAAATGGAGCGTACACTCCGACTTTGCCAAAAAGCAGATCCCTGGTAGCTGCCCTTCAGCTGGCGGTGGCGGCTCAGCCCTCTGGAGCGCCACCTAGGTGTGGAGGACTGCAATGACGACTACCTCCAGGAGCCTGCCTCAAGTGGGGCAAAGCCACGCCTACCAATCAGACTGCTCGGCGTGTGGCCAGGAGGGCCACTGGAACAGTGCCCTTGGAAAAGGGTGAGCCCCAGGTGCCTCAACACAGGGGGAGCACCTTTCCAGACCAGGCCCCGCCGCTGGCCCTACTCAGCCTGGCTGAAGACTGATGGCTCCTGGATCCCTCAACCTCCATCCTCTTTGCCAGCTCAGGGTAGCTCTCCAGGTACTGAGTAAGCCAGTCTCCTTTTTGGTCGCCTGCTCAATCTCATGATTTGTTTTTTTCTTTAATAGCCCTTGCCTATTCAAGCCTCCTCAAGCGCACATCACTAAGCTGTCCAGGGTAACCTCCAATTCGCACTGCAGCTATGCACCCACCTGCACCCCCTTCTGGGGGATTGGACTCCCAACTCCTCCCGGCCTGGGGCCCCTGACGACGCCCCTTGACAGCAGGAAGAAGCTAGAGGGTCCAATCGTCATCCATTATCCCTACCATCAAAAGGCCGGAATGTTAAGTTGGGTCCTGCACTCATGTGACTTTGTGTCACATGACCTCTGCAGGGCAAGGGAGGGGCTGAAACCCCCGCGAGAATTGGGCGTTCCCACGAGTAAAACCCCCATCTCGCGAGATGCATGCCTTTAAGAGGAGAGCCTGCGTCCTCTAGCTTCGGACAGGCGCGCGGGCCCCACGGTGCCTCGCCCTGATCCCCGGGAGAGCCGTGCCATTAAAACTTTACATGCCATGAAAAAAAAAAAAAAAAGAAAAATGGAGAAGTTTGCTCTGTGTGTGTGTGTGTGTGTGTGTGTGTGTGTGTGTGTGTGTGTGTGTTACTAGGCATCCTACCTCTGTGCTACACCCTCAACTTTATTTTTTTAAATTTTGCAACAGAATCTCGCTAAGTTGCTGAGGCTGGCCATGATCCTGCTATCTTCCCATCTCAGCCTCCCAAGTCCTGGGATTCCAGGCCTGTGCCACCAAAGCTGCCTGAAAGTTTGCTTCTTGCATGCAAATTACTCAAAGGTCCATAGGGATCACTCAACATACTTTATAGAACTGCCCCTGTACCTAACACTGTGCTTCGTATGTAGTAACAAATAGGTATCTTCTGGCTAACTATTCCTTCATGAAATTATCAAAACCAGAACACTCTCAAGTATCACATACATATCCTTGGCGACATGATTAGCATTAGATCTTTATTTGCGGAGGTGAACGCTATCTCCCAGATTTATACCAGAGGCTCTCAGCAGTGGCTGCATCTTCAGTCACCCGTAGGGCTTGACACATCAGCACCTTGGTTCTACTCCCGGACTTTGTGATTTGGTATGGGGTGAAGCTCAGGAATCTGACATGTTTTAAATCTCTCAGGCGATTCTAACCTGTAGTCAAGGTTGACCACCTGCATCAAAACCACCTAGTGGACTAATCACAACAGATTGCTGGCATGACTTCAAAGTTTCTGATTCAGTTGGTCAAGGGTAGGGTCCAAGAATTTGCATTTTTAATGAGTTCCCCCCAAATACTGAAGCTTTCAGAGAACCACAGCAGAGTTCCACATATTATAGGTTATGTGTCTAATCTGGCTGGAAACCTGTTTTTGTATAGCCCGCCCATAAGTTAAAAACGTGTGTGTGTGTGTGTGTGTGTGTGTGTGTGTGTGTGTGTGCGCTTCTAGGGATTGAAACCAAGAGCATTCTACCTCTGAGTTATACTCCAACCTTATTTTTTTTTATCTTGAAACAAGCTCTCACTGAAGGTCTCATTGAGTTCCTGAGGTTGGCCTTGAACATGTGATCCTCCTGCCTCAGCCTCCAAAGTACTGAGATCACAGGAGTGTGCTTCCACATCTGGCTGAGCTTTACAGTTTAAAAAAGTTATAAAGAAAGAAAAACAAGCCAGGTGTGGCTTGTACTTGTGAGGCTGAGACAGGAGGATCACAGGTTCTCCGCCAACCTCAGCTACTTAGTGAGGCCCTCCACAACTTAGTGAGACCCTTTTTCAAAAAAAAAAAAAAAAAATTGGGCTGAGGGTATAGCTTGGAGGTAGAATGCCCCTGGGTTCCCCAGTTCTGCAAAAGAAAAAAATAGAAAAGAAAAGAAAAGAAAAGAAAAGAAAAGAAAGAAAGGAAAGAAAGAAAGAAAGAAAGAAAGAAAGAAAGAAAGAAAGAAAGAAAGAAAGACGAAAATATGCCACAGAGACGGTGTAGCTTGCAAACAGCACTGGTACTCTAAACTAGGTAAATTCCAGAGGGAAGGATTTTACCAGCTTGAAGAGTCTTGGAGGACGTCTGCCCGCTGCAGAGCTCAACTTTGCCTTCGCCTGCGGCTGTACAAATAAGAAACAGTCAGGCAGCAAACAGAGAAGAGGCCCCTGGCCAGCCAGTGACCACAGCACTCAGCGTGTGACAGTAAATGTTGATCCGATTCCAGTGAAACAAGACACTCTCAATTCTATTTCATGGTTTTATGTAGTCATTTCCAAGCAAAGTTATTAAAAGAAATGTTTGTTTGAGTTAACGCTTGGTCTGTTGATGGGCAGGGAGAGGCAGAGAGACCTGTGATAATGATAGCAGGCTTGGACTGCAGACAGCCACTTTGGGGCAGAATAATCTGAAACTTCTCCTTTCACAAATGCAGGAGTTGAGGAACAGGCAGGATTCTGCAGCATTCACCGGTCCTCCTTCAAGAGACTAATATTTTACTTCACAGTTGAATTCATTTTTTAAGGGTCAAGGTGCAGACGAAACTTCTAGGCAAGAAATAGCTGGCATTGCCCGGCACCGTGTCCTGAGGCTACAGAGAGGACTGAAACTAGAGCCAAACTTAAGGGACTCCCTGCCCTGTTGGGGGTGAGGGGAGGAGACGGACTGAGAATGAGCACCCGTACAATGTAGATGATGCTGGGGTCACCTCAGGACCACCCGAGAACCCAGAAGAGGCACTTGGAACCCTCCAGGAGATTTAGGGAGGGCTTCTCCGGGAGACTACACTGAGCAGGCCATTTCTTTTGAAGTTGGATGGTAACAGCATTGACTATTTCTTTATGACAGGCTGTCCTCTTTTTTTTTTTCCAATTTTTTTTCTATACTGTGCTGGGGATTGAATCCAGAGCCTCCTGCATGATTGTCACGTCCCTCGACCAGCGATTAAGACGCAACACGAAGCTCTTCTTGCAAGCCGTTTATTCAGGATACAAGTCGAAGAAAATGGCGGAATGGCAGAATGGCATGGCCTGGCGGAATGGCGGAATGGTGGAATGGCAGAATGGCGGAATGGCAGAATGGCATGGCCTGGCAAAGATCTGCCTTGCGCAGGGGATTATAAACATTAACCCTCCCAATCACTCCCTGCCACGTCTCACTCACTCATTGGCTCATGCTCGTCAGGCCACCACCACGTCATGCGTTACATAACCTTAGCCTCCAAATATGGAGTTGCTTCCTGCACAGCCATGTGTCAATCAAGCTCAGAGGCAGGAAGCCGGCGCCATTTTCTAGTTCAGAGGCAGGAAGCCGGCGCCATCTTCTAATGGCGGCTCGCCACACATGATAAGCACGTGCTCTGCCCCTGAGTACTCAGCCTCAGGCTATTGTTTTTTTTCTTGCTTGCGATAAACCACACATCTGACCCATCAATATGACCTGGTTCTTAGTCATTGAGGTATAGTCTTAGAGGAATTATATTACCCATCTACCCGGCCCTAGGGAGCTAAGGAAAGAGCAGTTATTATTATTTTTTGTTTGTTTGTTTGTGGGGTTTTTTTTTTTGGTGGTACTGGGGTTCCTGGAAGCCATTCTACCTCTGGGCTACACTCCCAGACCTATTTTATATTTTTGAAACAGGGTCTCTTATGCCAGCACGGCTGGCTTCGAACCCGCGCGATCCTCCTGTCTCCGCCTCCCAAGCGCGGGGATTACAAGTGTGCGCCACCATGCCCGGCCCAGGAGAGAACAGTTTTAAGGGCATGACATAACACCAGGCCGCGGAGCCCAGGGAACATACTGAGCGATAACTCACCTAGAAAAAGCCGAGTGTGCATGCAGAATGATGCCACCATCTGTCATTTAGATTGGATAGTCTATTTTACTTATTTAATGGGCAACTTTTATTTTTTTCTCACTTGGTACATTGTAATTTTAAACCATATTGGGGTACAGAGTGTTAGAAAAATACATGCACAGAACTCTTATCATAGGCCACTTTTTAGAGCTCAGGAAAATAATCTATCACCATTATAGAAAACTTGGTAAATAAGGAAAAAGCAGGAAGAAGAAACATGTTAGCATCATCCAGAGTTAACATTTTAATGTTTAATTATTTTGATTTCCATCTAAGTTTCTGTATGCATATACAAAGATATGTTTTAGATAACCAACACTGTACTGCATATAAAGCTGCGCATAGTTTTGCTTTTAACATTATTTCTTACGAATTTTCTGGTGATTTCAAGTTCATCAAATTTTTTTCTACTAAATGGTTTAATTATTTTGACTATTCATTTTTCTCTTTGGATATTTTAATTTTTTTCCAGTTTTTGCCATTATACCTAATGCAATAAAAAAAATGTGACAAATGCAGCCTGGCTCTTCTTTGGGAACTTTAAAGATTTTTGGCACATTTGACAAAATGCTTTCCAGAAAATCTATACTCTTGCCAGCATTAAATGTTATTATTTCTGAACAATGTACTTAAAAGATCAAACTGAGCATCTCATATAGAATTTTCACTTCTGTATTACTATTAATGATGAGCATTAAAATATTTTAAATAGATATTTTTATCTTTTCATCTTAAACTTGTCAGTACCCTTTGCCAACTTTTCTACTGAAGAATTAATTTTTCTTATCAGTTATATGAGTGCTTTATAACTAAAGGCCATTAAATCTTTACACATTAATGAAAATACATTATTATTTTTTGTTTGCCTTTAGATTTTTTATGTGTACATGAACCTACCTTTTATAACTTTTCTCAATGTTTTTATGCTTATATTTCTTTCTCAAATGTAAGATGAACATTCATTGAAATTTTATTTCATTTAAAAATTGTTATTAGGTCGCGGGTGGGGCACGCCAGATGGGGCCCGGGTCGAACTGCGCGTAGCACGCCAGGCCCCTGGAGAAACCAGGCCCAGTAAGACGCTGGGTTCTGGGCGGGGGTCGCGGGCGGGGCACGCCAGATGGGGCCCGGGTCACGGGACTCTGGACCCCAGGCCGAACTGCGAGTAGCACGCCAGACCCCTGGAGAAACCGGGCACAGAACAGAAAAAGATAAAGAAAAATATCGGAGAGGAGGTAAGAAAGCCGTTATGGATGCCAGGACACTGGAGATGCAGACAAAACTTATCTAAAGGCACTGGAACTTATGGAAAAATTCTCCTCCGTGAAAGAGGACTGCTATTTCTCTATATTGTTAAGAATCTCAGACATCACATATAAGGAGAGAGTTTAGCGGAGACCAAGGAGAAATGCGGTGTTGAAAGAGTTCCCCGCGATGGTGGTGGAGACTTGTATTCAGGAGAAGCAGAAACCGGATCTTACAAACTTTATTTTTTTGGAGAAATTACACCAAATGTCGAATGCTACCATCACGCATGCTTAGGAACACTGGACAACATTCAGAGTGGAAAAAGAGCCTGGGAAGGATTTGAAACAGTGGAGGCAGTGGCAATGCCAGTGGCCAATATTCGGGGGAGGCAGAGATCTGATACATTACAACTGGAACGTTTGAAATAATAACCACAGAGACAGTGATCGGAACCTGCTGAGGGGTTAGGCGGGCGCCGGGTCCAGTGGCCGACATCGGAGCTTGCTGTGAGGCAAAGCCACTACTGAGGCCTCCGTGGCCGGGATTGGAACCTGCAGAGGGGTTAGACCGATGCTGGGGCCAGCGAGGCTGGCATTGGAGCCTGCCATGAGGCAAGGCTTGTGCTAGGGCCTCCGAGGTCGGGTCCGGAACTTGCTGAGGGGTTAGGCCGGTGCTAGGGTCAGCGAGGCCGGCATCGAAGCCTGCCGTGAGGCAAGACCGGTGTTGGGGCCCCCGAGGATGGGACCGGAGCCTGCTAAGGGGTTAGGCCGGTGCTGGGGTCAGCGAGGCTGGCATCAGAGCCTGCCATGAGGCAAGGCCGGTACTGGGGCCTCCGAGGCCAGGATAAGAGCCTGCCTAGGGGTTAGGCCGGTGCTGGGGCCGGTGAGGCCGGCATCGGAGCCTGCCTTGAGGCATGAAGAGTGCTGGGGCCTCCGAGGCCGGGATTGGAGCCTGCCGAGGGGTTAGGCCGGTGCTGGGGCCAGTGAGGCCGGCATCGGAGCCTGCCGTGAGGCATGAAGAGTGCTGGGGCCTCCGAGGCTGGGATCGGAGCCTGCCGAGGGGTTAGGCTGGTGCTGGGGCCAGTGAGGCCAGCATCGGAGCCTGCCTTGAGGCAAGGCCGGTACTGGGGCCTCGAGGCCAGGATAAGAGCCTGCCGAGGGGTTAGGCCGGTGCTGGGGCCAGCGAGGCCGGCATCGGAGCCTGCCGTGAGGCAAGGCCGGTACTGGGGCCTCCGAGGCCAGGATAAGAGCCTGCCGAGGGGTTAGGCCGGTGCTGGGGCCAGAGAGGCCGGCATCGGAGCCTGCCGTGAGGCAAGGCCGGTACTGGGGCCTCCGAGGCCAGGATAAGAGCCTGCCTAGGGGTTAGGCCGGTGCTGGGGCCGGTGAGGCCGGCATCGGAGCCTGCCTTGAGGCATGAAGAGTGCTGGGGCCTCCGAGGCCGGGATTGGAGCCTGCCGAGGGGTTAGGCCGGTGCTGGGGCCAGTGAGGCCGGCATCGGAGCCTGCCGTGAGGCATGAAGAGTGCTGGGGCCTCCGAGGCTGGGATCGGAGCCTGCCGAGGGGTTAGGCTGGTGCTGGGGCCAGTGAGGCCAGCATCGGAGCCTGCCTTGAGGCAAGGCCGGTACTGGGGCCTCGAGGCCAGGATAAGAGCCTGCCGAGGGGTTAGGCCGGTGCTGGGGCCAGCGAGGCCGGCATCGGAGCCTGCCGTGAGGCAAGGCCGGTACTGGGGCCTCCGAGGCCAGGATAAGAGCCTGCCGAGGGGTTAGGCCGGTGCTGGGGCCAGAGAGGCCGGCATCGGAGCCTGCCGTGAGGCAAGGCCGGTACTGGGGCCTCCGAGGCCAGGATAAGAGACTGCCGAGGGGTTAGGCCGGTGCTGGGGCCAGCGAGGCCGGCATCGGAGCCTGCCGTGAGGCAAGGCCGGTACTGGGGCCTCCGAGGTCAGGATAAGAGCCTGCCGAGGGGTGAGGCCGGTGCTGGGGTCAGCGAGGCTGGCATCAGAGCCTGCCTTGAGGCATGACCAGTGCTGGGGCCTCCGAGGCAGGGATCGGAGCCTGCGGAGGGTTAGGCCGGTGCTGGGGCCAGCGAGGCCGGCATCGGAGCCCACCTTGAGGCAAGGCCGGTACTGGGGCCTCCGAGGCCAGGATAAGAGCCTGCCGAGGGGTTAGGCCGGTGCTGGGGCCGGTGAGGCCGGCATCGGAGCCTGCCTTGAGGCATGACCAGTGCTGGGGCCTCCGAGGCTGGGATCGGAGCCTGCCGAGGGGTTAGGCCGGTGCTGGGGTCAGCGAGGCTGGCATCGGAGCCTGCCGTGAGGCAAGGCTGGTACTGGGGCCTCCGAGGCCAGGATAAGAGCCTGCCGAGGGGTTAGGCCGGTGCTGGGGCCAGCGAGGCCGGCATCGGAGCCTGCCGTGAGGCAAGGCCGGTACTGGGGCCTCCGAGGCCAGGATAAGAGCCTGCCGAGGGGTTAGGCCGGTGCTGGGGCCAGCGAAGCCGGCATGGGAGCCTGCCTTGAGGCATGACCAGTGCTGGGGTCTCTGAGGCCGGGATCGGAGCCTGCCAAGGGGTTAGGCCGGTGCTGGGGCCAGTGAGGCCGGCATCGGAGCCTGCTGTGAGGCAAGGCCGGTACTGGGGCCTCCGAGGCCAGGATAAGAGCCTGCCTAGGGGTTAGGCCGGTGCTGGGGCCAGCGAGGCCGGCATCGGAGCCTGCCGTGAGGCAAGGCCGGTACTGGGGCCTCCGAGGCCAGGATAAGAGCCTGCCAAGGGGTTAGGCCGGTGCTGGGGCCAGCGAGGCCGGCATCGGAGCCTGCCGTGAGGCATGAAGAGTGCTGGGGCCTCCGAGGCCGGGATCGGAGCCTGCCGAGGGGTTAGGCTGGTGCTGGGGCCAGTGAGGCCAGCATCGGAGCCTGCCTTGAGGCAAGGCCGGTACTGGGGCCTCCGAGGCCAGGATAAGAGCCTGCCGAGGGGTTAGGCCGGTGCTGGGGCCAGCGAGGCCGGCATCGGAGCCTGCCATGAGGCATGACCAGTGCTGGGGTCTCTGAGGCCGGGATCGGTACCTGCCAAGGGGTTAGGCCGGTGCTGGGGCCAGTGAGGCCGGCATCGGAGCCTGCTGTGAGGCAAGGCCGGTACTGGGGCCTCCGAGGCCAGGATAAGAGCCTGCCGAGGGGTTAGGCCAGTGCTGGGGCCAGCGAGGTTGGCATCGGAGCCTGCCGTGAGGCAAGGCCGGTACTGGGGCCTCCGAGGCCAGGATAAGAGCCTGCCAAGGGGTTAGGCCGGTGCTGGGGCCAGCGAGGCCGGCATCGGAGCCTGCCGTGAGGCATGAAGAGTGCTGGGGCCTCCGAGGCCCGGATCGGAGCCTGCCGAGGGGTTAGGCTGGTGCTGGGGCCAGTGAGGCCAGCATCGGAGCCTGCCTTGAGGCAAGGCCGGTACTGGGGCCTCCGAGGCCAGGATAAGAGCCTGCCGAGGGGTTAGGCCGGTGCTGGGGCCAGCGAGGCCGGCATCGGAGCCTGCCGTGAGGCATGAAGAGTGCTGGGGCCTCCGAGGCTGGGATCGGAGCCTGCCGAGGGGTTAGGCTGGTGCTGGGGCCAGTGAGGCCAGCATCGGAGCCTGCCTTGAGGCAAGGCCGGTACTGGGGCCTCGAGGCCAGGATAAGAGCCTGCCGAGGGGTTAGGCCGGTGCTGGGGCCAGCGAGGCCGGCATCGGAGCCTGCCGTGAGGCAAGGCCGGTACTGGGGCCTCCGAGGCCAGGATAAGAGCCTGCCGAGGGGTTAGGCCGGTGCTGGGGCCAGCGAGGCCGGCATCGGAGCCTGCCGTGAGGCAAGGCCGGTACTGGGGCCTCCGAGGTCAGGATAAGAGCCTGCCGAGGGGTGAGGCCGGTGCTGGGGTCAGCGAGGCTGGCATCAGAGCCTGCCTTGAGGCATGACCAGTGCTGGGGCCTCCGAGGCTGGGATCGGAGCCTGCGGAGGGTTAGGCCGGTGCTGGGGCCAGCGAGGCCGGCATCGGAGCCCACCTTGAGGCAAGGCCGGTACTGGGGCCTCCGAGGCCAGGATAAGAGCCTGCCGAGGGGTTAGGCCGGTGCTGGGGCCGGTGAGGCCGGCATCGGAGCCTGCCTTGAGGCATGACCAGTGCTGGGGCCTCCGAGGCTGGGATCGGAGCCTGCCGAGGGGTTAGGCCGGTGCTGGGGTCAGCGAGGCTGGCATCGGAGCCTGCCGTGAGGCAAGGCTGGTACTGGGGCCTCCGAGGCCAGGATAAGAGCCTGCCGAGGGGTTAGGCCGGTGCTGGGGCCAGCGAGGCCGGCATCGGAGCCTGCCGTGAGGCAAGGCCGGTACTGGGGCCTCCGAGGCCAGGATAAGAGCCTGCCGAGGGGTTAGGCCGGTGCTGGGGCCAGCGAAGCCGGCATGGGAGCCTGCCTTGAGGCATGACCAGTGCTGGGGTCTCTGAGGCCGGGATCGGAGCCTGCCAAGGGGTTAGGCCGGTGCTGGGGCCAGTGAGGCCGGCATCGGAGCCTGCTGTGAGGCAAGGCCGGTACTGGGGCCTCCGAGGCCAGGATAAGAGCCTGCCTAGGGGTTAGGCCGGTGCTGGGGCCAGCGAGGCCGGCATCGGAGCCTGCCGTGAGGCAAGGCCGGTACTGGGGCCTCCGAGGCCAGGATAAGAGCCTGCCGAGGGGTTAGGCCGGTGCTGGGGCCAGAGAGGCCGGCATCGGAGCCTGCCGTGAGGCAAGGCCGGTACTGGGGCCTCCGAGGCCAGGATAAGAGACTGCCGAGGGGTTAGGCCGGTGCTGGGGCCAGCGAGGCCGGCATCGGAGCCTGCCGTGAGGCAAGGCCGGTACTGGGGCCTCCGAGGTCAGGATAAGAGCCTGCCGAGGGGTGAGGCCGGTGCTGGGGTCAGCGAGGCTGGCATCAGAGCCTGCCTTGAGGCATGACCAGTGCTGGGGCCTCCGAGGCAGGGATCGGAGCCTGCGGAGGGTTAGGCCGGTGCTGGGGCCAGCGAGGCCGGCATCGGAGCCCACCTTGAGGCAAGGCCGGTACTGGGGCCTCCGAGGCCAGGATAAGAGCCTGCCGAGGGGTTAGGCCGGTGCTGGGGCCGGTGAGGCCGGCATCGGAGCCTGCCTTGAGGCATGACCAGTGCTGGGGCCTCCGAGGCTGGGATCGGAGCCTGCCGAGGGGTTAGGCCGGTGCTGGGGTCAGCGAGGCTGGCATCGGAGCCTGCCGTGAGGCAAGGCTGGTACTGGGGCCTCCGAGGCCAGGATAAGAGCCTGCCGAGGGGTTAGGCCGGTGCTGGGGCCAGCGAGGCCGGCATCGGAGCCTGCCGTGAGGCAAGGCCGGTACTGGGGCCTCCAAGGCCAGGATAAGAGCCTGCCGAGGGGTTAGGCCGGTGCTGGGGCCAGCGAAGCCGGCATGGGAGCCTGCCTTGAGGCATGACCAGTGCTGGGGTCTCTGAGGCCGGGATCGGAGCCTGCCAAGGGGTTAGGCCGGTGCTGGGGCCAGTGAGGCCGGCATCGGAGCCTGCTGTGAGGCAAGGCCGGTACTGGGGCCTCCGAGGCCAGGATAAGAGCCTGCCTAGGGGTTAGGCCGGTGCTGGGGCCAGCGAGGCCGGCATCGGAGCCTGCCGTGAGGCAAGGCCGGTACTGGGGCCTCCGAGGCCAGGATAAGAGCCTGCCAAGGGGTTAGGCCGGTGCTGGGGCCAGCGAGGCCGGCATCGGAGCCTGCCGTGAGGCATGAAGAGTGCTGGGGCCTCCGAGGCCGGGATCGGAGCCTGCCGAGGGGTTAGGCTGGTGCTGGGGCCAGTGAGGCCAGCATCGGAGCCTGCCTTGAGGCAAGGCCGGTACTGGGGCCTCCGAGGCCAGGATAAGAGCCTGCCGAGGGGTTAGGCCGGTGCTGGGGCCAGCGAGGCCGGCATCGGAGCCTGCCATGAGGCATGACCAGTGCTGGGGTCTCTGAGGCCGGGATCGGTACCTGCCAAGGGGTTAGGCCGGTGCTGGGGCCAGTGAGGCCGGCATCGGAGCCTGCTGTGAGGCAAGGCCGGTACTGGGGCCTCCGAGGCCAGGATAAGAGCCTGCCGAGGGGTTAGGCCAGTGCTGGGGCCAGCGAGGTTGGCATCGGAGCCTGCCGTGAGGCAAGGCCGGTACTGGGGCCTCCGAGGCCAGGATAAGAGCCTGCCAAGGGGTTAGGCCGGTGCTGGGGCCAGCGAGGCCGGCATCGGAGCCTGCCGTGAGGCATGAAGAGTGCTGGGGCCTCCGAGGCCCGGATCGGAGCCTGCCGAGGGGTTAGGCTGGTGCTGGGGCCAGTGAGGCCAGCATCGGAGCCTGCCTTGAGGCAAGGCCGGTACTGGGGCCTCCGAGGCCAGGATAAGAGCCTGCCGAGGGGTTAGGCCGGTGCTGGGGCCAGCGAGGCCGGCATCGGAGCCTGCCGTGAGGCATGAAGAGTGCTGGGGCCTCCGAGGCTGGGATCGGAGCCTGCCGAGGGGTTAGGCTGGTGCTGGGGCCAGTGAGGCCAGCATCGGAGCCTGCCTTGAGGCAAGGCCGGTACTGGGGCCTCGAGGCCAGGATAAGAGCCTGCCGAGGGGTTAGGCCGGTGCTGGGGCCAGCGAGGCCGGCATCGGAGCCTGCCGTGAGGCAAGGCCGGTACTGGGGCCTCCGAGGCCAGGATAAGAGCCTGCCGAGGGGTTAGGCCGGTGCTGGGGCCAGCGAGGCCGGCATCGGAGCCTGCCGTGAGGCAAGGCCGGTACTGGGGCCTCCGAGGCCAGGATAAGAGCCTGCCGAGGGGTTAGGCCGGTGCTGGGGCCAGCGAGGCCGGCATCGGAGCCTGCCGTGAGGCAAGGCCGGTACTGGGGCCTCCGAGGTCAGGATAAGAGCCTGCCGAGGGGTGAGGCCGGTGCTGGGGTCAGCGAGGCTGGCATCAGAGCCTGCCTTGAGGCATGACCAGTGCTGGGGCCTCCGAGGCTGGGATCGGAGCCTGCGGAGGGTTAGGCCGGTGCTGGGGCCAGCGAGGCCGGCATCGGAGCCCACCTTGAGGCAAGGCCGGTACTGGGGCCTCCGAGGCCAGGATAAGAGCCTGCCGAGGGGTTAGGCCGGTGCTGGGGCCGGTGAGGCCGGCATCGGAGCCTGCCTTGAGGCATGACCAGTGCTGGGGCCTCCGAGGCTGGGATCGGAGCCTGCCGAGGGGTTAGGCCGGTGCTGGGGTCAGCGAGGCTGGCATCGGAGCCTGCCGTGAGGCAAGGCTGGTACTGGGGCCTCCGAGGCCAGGATAAGAGCCTGCCGAGGGGTTAGGCCGGTGCTGGGGCCAGCGAGGCCGGCATCGGAGCCTGCCGTGAGGCAAGGCCGGTACTGGGGCCTCCGAGGCCAGGATAAGAGCCTGCCGAGGGGTTAGGCCGGTGCTGGGGCCAGCGAAGCCGGCATGGGAGCCTGCCTTGAGGCATGACCAGTGCTGGGGTCTCTGAGGCCGGGATCGGAGCCTGCCAAGGGGTTAGGCCGGTGCTGGGGCCAGTGAGGCCGGCATCGGAGCCTGCTGTGAGGCAAGGCCGGTACTGGGGCCTCCGAGGCCAGGATAAGAGCCTGCCTAGGGGTTAGGCCGGTGCTGGGGCCAGCGAGGCCGGCATCGGAGCCTGCCGTGAGGCAAGGCCGGTACTGGGGCCTCCGAGGCCAGGATAAGAGCCTGCCAAGGGGTTAGGCCGGTGCTGGGGCCAGCGAGGCCGGCATCGGAGCCTGCCGTGAGGCATGAAGAGTGCTGGGGCCTCCGAGGCCGGGATCGGAGCCTGCCGAGGGGTTAGGCTGGTGCTGGGGCCAGTGAGGCCAGCATCGGAGCCTGCCTTGAGGCAAGGCCGGTACTGGGGCCTCCGAGGCCAGGATAAGAGCCTGCCGAGGGGTTAGGCCGGTGCTGGGGCCAGCGAGGCCGGCATCGGAGCCTGCCATGAGGCATGACCAGTGCTGGGGTCTCTGAGGCCGGGATCGGTACCTGCCAAGGGGTTAGGCCGGTGCTGGGGCCAGTGAGGCCGGCATCGGAGCCTGCTGTGAGGCAAGGCCGGTACTGGGGCCTCCGAGGCCAGGATAAGAGCCTGCCGAGGGTTTAGGCCAGTGCTGGGGCCAGCGAGGTTGGCATCGGAGCCTGCCGTGAGGCAAGGCCGGTACTGGGGCCTCCGAGGCCAGGATAAGAGCCTGCCAAGGGGTTAGGCCGGTGCTGGGGCCAGCGAGGCCGGCATCGGAGCCTGCCGTGAGGCATGAAGAGTGCTGGGGCCTCCGAGGCCCGGATCGGAGCCTGCCGAGGGGTTAGGCTGGTGCTGGGGCCAGTGAGGCCAGCATCGGAGCCTGCCTTGAGGCAAGGCCGGTACTGGGGCCTCCGAGGCCAGGATAAGAGCCTGCCGAGGGGTTAGGCCGGTGCTGGGGCCAGCGAGGCCGGCATCGGAGCCTGCCGTGAGGCAAGGCCGGTACTGGGGCCTCCGAGGCCAGGATAAGAGCCTGCCAAGGGGTTAGGCCGGTGATGGGGCCAGCGAGGCCGGCATCGGAGCCTGCCTTGAGGCATGACCAGTGCTGGGGCCTCCGAGGCTGGGATCGGAGCCTGCCGAGGGGTTAGGCTGGTGCTGGAGCCAGTGAGGCCGGCATCGGAGCCCACCTTGAGGCAAGGCCGGTACTGGGGCCTCCGAGGCCAGGATAAGAGCCTGCCGAGGGGTTAGGCCGGTGCTGGGGCCAGCGAGGCCGGCATCGGAGCCTGCCATGAGGCATGACCAGTGCTGGGGTCTCTGAGGCCGGGATCGGTACCTGCCAAGGGGTTAGGCCGGTGCTGGGGCCAGTGAGGCCGGCATCGGAGCCTGCTGTGAGGCAAGGCCGGTACTGGGGCCTCCGAGGCCAGGATAAGAGCCTGCCGAGGGGTTAGGCCAGTGCTGGGGCCAGCGAGGTTGGCATCGGAGCCTGCCGTGAGGCAAGGCCGGTACTGGGGCCTCCGAGGCTAGGATAAGAGACTGCCGAGGGGTTAGGCCAGTGCTGGGGCCAGCGAGGCCGGCATCGGAGCCTGCCTTGATGCATGACCAGTGCTGGGGCCTCCAAATCTAGGATTGGAGCCTGCCAAGGGGTTAGGCCGGTGCTGGGGCCAGCGAGGCCGGCATCGGAGCCTGCCTTGAGGCAAGGCCGGTACTGGGGCCTCTGAGGCCAGGATAAGAGCCTGCCGAGGGGTTAGGCCGGTGCTGGGGCCAGCGAGGCTGGCATCGAAGCCTGCCGTGAGGCATGACCAGTGCTGGGGCCTCCGAGGCCGGGATCGGAGCCTGCCGAGGGATTAGGCCGCTGCTGGGGCCAATGAGGCTGGCATTGGAGCCTGCCGTGAGGCAAGGCCGGTACTGGGGCCTCCGAGGCCAGGATAAGAGCCTGCCGAGGGGTTAGGCAGTGCTGGGGCCAGCGAGGCCGGCATCGGAGCCTGCCTTGAGGCATGACCAGTGCTGGGGTCTCCGAGGCCGGGATCGGAGCCTGCCGAGGGGTTAGGCTGGTCTGGGGCCAACGAGGCTGGCATTGGAGCCTGCCATGAGGCTAGGCCGGTGCTGGGGCCTCCGAGTCCGGGATTGGAATCCTGCCAAGGGGTTAGACCGGTGCAGGGGCCAATGGCCAGCATCGGATCCTGGCGTGAGACAAGTTCACTCCTGCGGCCTCCAAGGTCGGGACCAAAGCCAGCTTAGGGGTTAGACCGGTTTAGGGGCCAGCAAGACCAGAACTGGGGCCTCCCATGAGGCAAGGCCGCTGCTTGAGCCAGCGAGGTCTGGATCAGTCCACTGAGTAGCCAGGCCACTACTGGGACCATCAAGAGTGGGATTGGTACTTGCAACGCAGCATGCACAGAGAAATATCGCAGAAAATATAAATCAGACGCTTCTCTTAATCAGCAATAACTAGGAGGAAAAGGGCAACAGGAAGAGGTTGAGCTATAAAAAGGGCCCTATAGTGAAGCAACTAATGTGACCAATCAGAGGGTATGTAATACTGGAGGACGGAGCCTCTTTAAAATGCAGGAGGTACATAAACAAATGTATCAAAGTAAATCACCAAAGAAGTGTGGGATGGAGGGAGGGGGAGGGAATGGGATGGGGGCTGGAGGAGGGCTAATTGGATGATGTGTGCTTGTATATCCTCTCAAGTCTTGTACTCCAATGTGATTGATATATGACTACAATGCACCAATTTAAAAAATAAATTAATTTAAAAAATAAAAAAATAAAAAATAAAAAAATAAAAATAAAAATAAAAATAAAATAAAAATTGTTATTATAGCCCGGCGTGGTGGCACACGCTTGTAATCCCCACGCTTGGAAGGCGGAGACATGAGGAGTGCGCAGATTCGAAGCCAGCCGCGCTGGCGTAAGAGACCCTGTTTCAAAAATATAAAATAAGTCTGGGAGTGTAGCCCGGAGGTAGAAGGGCTTCCAGGAACCCCAGTACCACCAAAAAAATGTTATTATATTTTTCTATAATTATCTCTTAAATATTTCTGGAATTTGTTTTGGTCTACGGTGTGAGGTAAGGATCACACAAATATCACTGAGAGAAGTTCTCAAAGTAAGAAAACATTCAAAGACCAGAAAGTGTATTTCATTATCTTTAAGTGAGCACAGCTAAAATCAAGTAACACAAAAAAAATTCAGACCTACTACAGTCACGCATAACCTTAGGAAGCCTTTCTTTTACTTGAAATCAGTGAAATCAGATGAAATATACATTACTTGACACAGGATACATTGAGTCCAGGTGGTAAAACTAGTAATATCATCCTGACCCAAGAGAGCATGTGCATTACTATTAAAACACACATTAGCCTATAAGAAAAACTCTTCCAAGATATAACTCTTCCAAGGCCGGGTGCGGTGGCGCACACTTGTAATCCCAGCATTCAGGAGGCGGAGACTGGAGGACTGTGGTTCCCCAACAGCCTCAGCTACTTAGTGACGCCCTTCGCAACTCAGTGAGACCCTGTTTAAAAAAAATTTAAAAAGACTAAAAAATGGACTGGTGGTGTAGTTCGGAGGTAGAATGCCCCTGGGTTCCATCTCCAGTACTGAAAAAAAAAAAAAAAAAAGAAAAGAAAAGAAAAAGAAAAACTCTTTCAAAACCTGGAACAAGTAGAAGAGAATACTACAATGGTATCCTTGATATTAATTTATCCAATGCATATTTTCAAGTGCGTATGTGTATAGACATATCCTGGACTGTGTGAAATGACTGGAATCACAATTGCTATGTTTGGGGAACATGGCACTAGCATGTCCTACACTGTGAAGAAAAGAATAACTGTCCATTTAATACGTTTCATATGCTCAAAAGATGCCATCCTTCTAAAATATAACCAACTCAGAAATGCGTTAATATAGGACACAGCACTATCATTAGAAAATGCAATGACAGAAGTTTCTGGCATGTTCAAAGACTGCTTTAAAAGAAGAAAAAGAGCAATATTTTGTGAGGACTTGCCAAAAATTAATATTATTTTTTGGTATCATGCCATCATTAGGAGGTTATACTTTGTAGTGGGCTGACAGTAATATTCTAAACTTAGACTATATTCTGCAAGAGGATCAAATTTTCTTTGGGGATTTCCCATTCTCTCTTTTCAGTAGTTTAAGTTTTTCATTTTTCTTTTTTTTTTCTGGGGTCAAATTAGAACACACTATCTTGTCCCGCTATGGAACTGCCTTCCTTGAATTATGCCTGAGGTCTAGGACCTTGGCATTTAACAACAGATGGTACAACTGATAGTCTTATGAAGTTTACTGCTGCATTTGTCATAGAAATGAGTACACTGTCAACACATCACTTGCCTGTCCCTCCTGTGATATTCCATCCAAAAACTTTGGGGGAATCTAGCTCCCTGGTAGGGCCGTGCTTAGTATGTGGAGTACAATCTCCAGCACAAGATACATAAATAAATAAAATTTTCCCTCCCTCCCTATTTTGTGCTTTCCCCTTTCTGCTTTTTCTTTCTTTTTAAAAACTCTGACACTAACAAACTTATTTAAGTTCTAATGATATCAACTATCTAGAACCATACCCTTCTGCCATTTGGCTTCCCTTTTGTAATTCTCTATATCTAATATGTTTTCACTTATGATATTTTATTTCTTAATTATATTTTTGGTAATTGGTTATTTGCTCTGATTCAATTTTTGATAAGCAAAATTCTAATTAATTATTACTTCTTGGTACCTTGATATCAGGAAGAATGGCAAAGGCAGGAAAATTTCATCTTGCATGCCAGCATAGATCAAGAAAGATGGATTCCTGGATCACTGTGCTAAGAAGGAAAACTGTCCTGGGTTCAGTTAGCAAAGCCTGCCCTGAGCTAAGTTGGAGAAATTACTGGCAGTTCTACCAGATATTTGATGCCCATGTCTTAAATAAGATACATGTATATTCTTTTTTTTGGTGGTGGTACTGGGGTTCCTGGAAGCCCTTCTACCCCTGGGCTACACTCCCAGACCTATTTTTATATTTTTTTAAATTTGGAAACAGGGTCTCTTAAGCCAGCGTGGATGACTCTGAACCTGCACGACCCTCCTGTCTCTTCCTCCCAAGTGTGGGAATTACAAGCGTGCACCATCACACCCAGCGATACATGTATATTCTAATGAGAGATGCATAAACCTGCTAATAAATTACTTTTGGACTTATAAGCTAGTGACTTGTGAGTTTATTGGCTTAAGTCCATTCTCCAAATCATGAATATACTTATTCAAAAATGAAAAAGTTGAGTTGATTTTAGAGGGGAACTACTGGAGATTGAACCTAGGGTCATTGTATCTCAGAATTATACTCTCAGCCCTATGCATTTTTTTTTTTTGGGTGGTACTGGGGTTCCTGGAAGCCCTTCTACCTCCGGGCTACACGCCCAGACCTATTTTTTTTTTTTTACATTTTTATTTGGAAACAGGGTCTCCTAAGCCAGTGTGCGCAGCTGGCTTCGAACCTGCGCGATCCTCCTGTCTCTGCCTCCCAAGCGTGGGGATTACAAGCGTGCGCCACCACGCCTGGCCCTATACATATTTTGATTATTTATTATTTATTATTTTTGGTGGTACTGGGGGTGGAGCCCAGGGGCTTTCTACCTCTGGGTTATACTCCCAGACCTTTTTTATATTTTATTTGGAAACAGGGTCTCACTAAGTTGCTGAGAGACTCACTAAGTGGCTGAGGCTGGCTTTGAACCTGTGCCATCCTCCTGCCTCAGCCTCCCAAGCGCGGGATTACAAGCATGCGCCACCATGCCTGGCCATATATTTTTATTTTAAATCAAGGTCTCACTAACTTGCTGAGGACCTTAATAAATTGCTGAAACTGAACTCAAGCCCGCAATCCTCCTGTTTCAGCTTCCCAAGTACTAGAATTACAGGCATGCACTACCACACCCACCTAAAGCTTTTAAACTACATATAGAAATGTGATATTTTCCATAAATCTTCCTAGCATTGGCCTTCTTCTTTGAAGGGAAGATATCAGGAACCTGTTATGAATCCTTTACCAAAAGTAGTGTTACAAAGGAGTATACTTAACTCTTTTAACTCTTTTTTTTTGTGTGGTACTGGGGTTCCTGGAAACCCTTCTACCTCTGGGCTACACTCCCAGATCCATTTTTTATATTTTTTTATTTGGAAACAGGGTCTCTTAGGCCAGCGAGGCTGGCTTCGAACCAGCGCGATCCTCCTGTCTCCGCCTCCCAAGCATGGGAATTACAAGCGTGTGCCACCATGCCCGGCTTATTTAACTCTTAAGAATTGTTTGACTGCTAATTAGGAGATGAGAGACGGGGCAAGAGGATAGGCTGGGGATATGAAGAGGTCTAAGAAGGAGGGGTAAAAGAGAAAAAAAATCTGCTTATTTTACAGTTTGGCATGAGTTAGTTTGCAGTTCACTTGAGATAAGCAATGAGTAGGCTAACAGGTGCATCGGTGGTCATAAATAATGAAGCATGCAGTAATTCTCTAACATAAGTTGAAAGGCACATGCAGGCAGCTATTCACAATGCAAACAAAACACATTGGCATATGCAGACGGAGACTTGCTAATGTGTAATAAATAATTTGCTATTCATGTCTCAAACCCAGCAGACATGTTTCTGAGAGGAAATTTTTTAAATCACTGAATTAGGAGAAATGAACACTCCCCATTCACCCGTGCACTATGTTCAGAAGATTTTCTTCCGTACTTATAGGAACCAGCATGGTACAAACGTGACTTGGGATGCAAAACTAATGGAAGACACATTTCCTGCCTCTGAAAAGAACCCATCTGGGCCGGGAGATTTGTGATAAGTACATGTGACAACTGTAATAATATCAGGCTGGATAAAATCAAGCACAACGGTGCCCAGACTGCAAACTCTAAACATTCAGAGACAAGAACTGATTTCAGATAAATCAAAGGACAGTCATTTTTTAAAGAGATTTCAAGAGGCTAGGCTCCCTGTCTCAGGTGTCAGTCGTAAGCCCTGTGGCTGTCACCCTGGGAACAACTGAAAATAAGACTGTGTGATATTCCACACCAGGCCTGAATAGCCTCGTGCCCCACTCCAGGAGCACCCATGCCCTGAGCTCTGCAGACCTGTCCTAACATGGACTGAACTCTAAAGTCTCAAACACTGTGAACCAGTAAGTCTTCCTTACATTAAGTTGCACAGTTAGTTGTTTTGGATTACAGCACTGAGAATGTTGGCTGTAAAACGGATCAGCCCTATTTTGGAGAAAGCATCAAGCATTAGGATGTGGGTATGAGTGTGGCAGACACAAATCTTAATCCTCAGAGTCCTGTTTACTTCTGCTCAAATTCAGGAAATCTTCTGTATGGTTCTGCAATCTAAAATGTAGTACCTACTTGAATGTTCAGGTCAGTTGTTTGGAAGACTGTCCCTCTGAGTTTTACCAAGTGTTTCTTCACCATTGGGCACTTATGTTTCATAATTCAATTTCTTTGGTGCCTGAGTAGAGAGACTGAGGCAGCCATTTCAGGTCTAAGTGTAAAGGGTTTATTATAAGGCATTCATTTTCTAAGTATCACTGAAATTTTCAAAATTTCTGTGGAAGCTTCCATTGTACTAAGCTGTCAGGGGGGTGGTATGGGGGAAATCTTTCCTCTGAATTCATCTCTCCACACAGGTATCTACTAACATGTCGCCACCATGGTTGGTTCTTGGGCATTGGTTTATAAAGACCACTCTGAAGATGGTTCACCTGGCCTATTCTTGACAGCTTACTCCAGCTGGAGAGCAGGGATCTTAGTGATTGAATCTACAGCTCCAACTGCCTCCCAGACTCCAAAGGAGACAGTGTCTTTATTCATTTAAATCACTGACATGTTGTTATTAAATTTCCTGTAGTCATTACTTGTCCTTCTTAGCTTCTT
Source organism: Muscardinus avellanarius (assembly GCF_963383645.1). Lineage (NCBI taxonomy): Eukaryota > Metazoa > Chordata > Mammalia > Rodentia > Gliridae > Muscardinus > Muscardinus avellanarius. Next base: position 103,386,936 of record NC_137793.1, read on the forward strand.
ACTCCTCAGCCCAGAAAAGCCTTTTCTTTCTTTTTCCTCTTTTTTTTAATGGTACTGATGATTAAACCCAGGGGAGATTTCTCTTTAAGCTACACCTCTGTCCCTATTTTATTTTCTATTTTTGAAACAGGTTCTCAGCAAGTTCTTGAGGGTCTCACCAAGTTGCTGAGGCTGTCTTCAAATGTGTGATCCTCCTGTCTCAGCCTTGCAAGTATAGGGATTACAGGCACTTTTCTAGTCTGGGACTAAGAAAGTCTTTCACTTACCTGAATCTTTATGTAGACTGGTGGTTCTCAAAGTGTGGTCCATGGACCAGCAACATCACCTAGGAAATTGTTAGAGATACAAATTCCCCCCTCCCCTTTCCTAGGGAATCTTAAATTCTGAGGGTTAGACCTGGTGATCTTTGTTTTAATTTTTTGTTTTATTCAGGTGATTCTGATGGAGGAGAAGATTTGGAGTCCACTGATCACTGCCTTGAGTTCTTTCTGTTCCCTGAGTGCACCGGTTCCCAAACCAACATGCATCAGAATGGCTACAGATTGCAGACTCTCTGGCCCAACAGGTCTATAGAAAGCCGAGAATTTACATTTCCTCTCAGGTTCCCAGGGTGATGCTAATTTTGCTGCTCTGGAAACTTTATTTCATGGAATCATTGACCCTAAGGTCCAGAACTGTCTGGTTTTTTTTTCCCTGTGTTTTCCAGTAAGAGCCATATAATTCTTCTTATTAATTTAATAAAATGTATTTTCTAGAAGTCTGCTTGTACACTTCTGATTCTGAGCCAAGCATCACCAAGTTGGCATGTGTACATGCTAATGTTTTTAAGAGCCAAGGTCTGATGCTAGACCAGCAGCCTTTATATTTGCCATCCCAGTTTCCCTTTCCAATTCAAGGGCTCCCATAGCTAGTCCCTGTGTAGAATATCCCACAAGATGCAGGAAAAAAAGAGCCCACTGTTCACCTTGTATGTTTTGCAAATAGTAGGTCAGACTTCATTAGTTTCTCTTTGCCTAAAACCTAGGGGTAATATGATAGAGCATAAAATGGCTTTGAGGATGTATAGAGGAGGCAGAGAAAGAGGATGGGCAGGAAGGTTGGGAAAATTTGTGAGCAAATACTTGCACGTTCAAATAAATGTTTTTTTCTTTTCTTTTCTTTCTTTTCTTTTTTCTTTTCTTTTTTTTTCTACTGGAGATTGAGCCTAGGGTGTTTTATCTCCGAGCTACACTCTCTGCCCATTTTATTTTGAAAGAGGGTCTTGCTAAGTTATTAAAGGTCTCACCAAGTTGCTGAGGATGGTCTCAAACCTGTGATCCTCCTAGTTCAGCCTCCTCAAAACTGGGATTATAGGTGTGTGCCACTGCTGGTTTTTGAAGGCAAAGACTCTTTGTCATGGTTTTGGGGCAGAAGGGAGAACCCCATGAATTCTTATAATTTAATTGTAGTGCCAATATCCCCAGACTTACGGAGAATAAAAAGTGGCCACCATCTCTCTCTTGTTTCTGCTTAGCTGAATTAAAAAATGTTTTTCTTATAGCATTATCACAGTCTCCATTTTTTAAAATCCCTTTTATTTTTTGTTCTCTACCTGGCTTTCTGGAGAGACACAAATTGTTGTTGTTCTTGTTCTTCTCTTCCTCCTCCTTTTCCTCCTTCTCCTTCTTTCTTAGATACCACAGAACAATTCCTTTAAGTCTGCAGAGCACAACTGCACTCTCAGCTAGAAAACAAGCTACTCCAGGAACAGCTTATTCTGCATTTGTGCTTTTTAAAATTTTAACAAAATTCTATTTTGTGAAGGGGCCCACCTTGCTTTAGATGAATCTATCTACCAAAGAACATGCTGAATATTAGTTACCACAGTTTAGATAGTTCAGCATCATTTATTAATATTTCCAAGCATTGCTATTATTAGGATGGTCCTGAGGGTTCCTGGGACATAACAGGATGATTTTACATATGGCAAAGCTGTGAAGACTTTTCTGCTGAAATGACACTTTTACTGCCATTCTGGTGATAGGCACAGATTTTGTTCCTTAAACCTGTGTTCCAATAGAAGAGGATTACCTATGGGTAAGACTTTTTTTTTTTTTTTTTTTTTTGGTGGTACTGGGGTTTCTGGAAGCCCTTCTTCCTCCGGGCTACACTCCCAGACCTATTTTATATTTTTGAAACAGGGTCTCTTACGCCAGCACGGCTGGCTTCGAACCTGCGCGATCCTCCTGTCTCCGCCTCCCAAGCGCGGGGATTACAAGCGTGCGCCACCACGACCGGCATGGGTAAGACTTTCTATCTCTATCTTTTTGTTCTCCCCAGGACTAAACACATCGTCTTATTGTTGTAAGCATTAAATAAGTATTTATTTAGTTAAACTGAATTAGAGTAACTAGGAACTCCCAGTTTATGATTGGAAAGCCTCTTCTACTCCATTTTTTTTCTGTGAAATCAACAATAACACACACACACACACACACACACACACAGAGAGAGAGAGAGAGAAGGAAATAAGAAATGAGCAATGCAGAAAACAATAATCTATGAAGATTAGTCATCAAATGGAGTAATATATGGCTGGGCATGGCGGTACATTGTAATCCCAGTACTCTGGAAGCTGAGACAGGAGGACCTTAGGTTTAAGACCAGCCTTAGCAACTTAGTGACACTCTCAGCAGCAGAGTGAAGCCCTGTTTCATAACAAAAGCATAAAAAGAAAAAAAAAGGGGTAAGACTAGAAAAAGAAGTGGGGATGTAGCTCAGTAGTAAAAGGCCTCTGGTTTCAATCCTCAGTAACACACACACACACACACACACACACACACACGTGATATGTGAACCAAACTCAAAGAACACAGCAAAAATGAATATAGATCTTATTAGCTCTTAGAGCGTGCATGGATTCTTAAAGGAGTTGGCCACACTAGGATTTTCTTCCATATGAGTGGGTCTGTTGGCATGGAGATGGGTACAAGGAGCACCCCAAACCTGGATTCACATCCCAGAGAAGCAGGAGAGGAGGGCTACATGGCAATCTGAGAAAACCTGCTATTTCTGCAGGAAGAGGTAGACACACTGATGGGGTACATGGAGAAAGCAAGAAGCAGACAAGCTGCCAATGTACCAAAGAAAAATAATAAGAACTAAGAATCACAAAATGACAATTAGGAAAAAAGAAATATAATATTATGGTTAGATGTAGAATGGTTGTAATCTCATCAGTAGATAAAACCATGGTAATGGATTTACTAGGTGGTAGCCTAGGCAGGTGAGGTGTGGCTGGAGAAGGTGGGCCACTGGGGGTGTGGCTGTAGGGACTGTGCTTGTGTCTTTGAATCCCCTTGCTCACTCTCGCTTCCAGCCTCCATGATGTAAGGGCAGAACCTTGCTCTCTCTCTCTGTCTGCTTCTATCACCATGGCCTGAGCTCCAGAGACCCAGCCTCACATGGACTGAACCTCAAATCTCCCAAAACTGTAAGCAAATAAATCTTCCTTTCTCTAAGATGTGCAGCCATTTGTTTTGCATTGCGACAGTGGGACTGCTGACTGACACATGGCATCCAGAGACAGGTTGGTTTTCTGTTCATCCCAAAGGTCACTCTAGAATAGAAAATTTTTAGACATGGATATGGTAAGAAAGTTTAAGAAATCTCTAAACCCAGGCTACCTTCTGTCTTGACTCAGTTTATGGGCCCTTCCCACACAATCTTTTATAAGCAACTGGTCCAGACAGAACTGGCCCTATTCAAAGCTGAGTCATGGCTAAAAAAATAACCACACATAAAAAGGTATATGACGAGCAAAAATTAGTTAAAAAATAACCACGAATAAAAATGCGCCATATTACGTGCATTTCCTCTTGCTAGTGAGTAAATTAAAGAAAACATGGTCTCTAGAAATTTAAAGAGGAAATATAGGTGTTCAAATACAAGATGTAGTATTATTAAATGAGATGAAGAAAAAACAGGCAAGCTTTATGAAGAATGGAAGAGAAAAAATACATCATTGGTACAGAAGTCACATGAGCAGCAGGAAAAAGAATCAATAATAAGGGGATAGAAGAGGGAGCAGGAACCAAAAAAAAAAAAAAGAAAAAATGCAAAAGAATATAATAAAGATGGGGTTGAGACAAAGGGAAATAGACCGAAAACAAGGGAGAGCTGCCCTTGCTAAGGTAGAAGAGACTGAGCAGAAAACAGAGAAGTGTCGACGGTGCATTAAAAAAGCTTTGGAGAATGCTGAAAATCTGAATGTCCTCCCATTACCTCCGTCATGTCTGAGATAAATTAAAACTATAAAAACAGTGGGTAACAGGCTTAGTGGAAGGCCTCATGGACTTCTGGGGTAATTGATTTTTTCACAGGTTTTTATATCTTTGGCTTGGCTTAATTTGGGTTATTTATATTTTGCTAAGCTTTACCTATTTATTCTAGATTTGCAAATTTGTGGCCATGGAGTTTCTCTCTTCCTTTCTCTCTTTCTTTTCCTCCCTCCCTTCCTCCCTCCCTCCCTCCTTTCCTTCCTTCCTTCCTTCCTTCCTTCCTTCCTTCCTTCCTTCCTTCCTTCTTTATGTATTTGCATTGCTGGGGATAGAGCCCAGGGCCTCTGTATGTTGGGCAGGTGGTATACCACTGTGTTGCATTGCTAGACTTAAACTTTTAAAAAATTTCTCCTATGTTATAGTTTTTTAATTGGTGCATTGTAATCATATATCACATTGGAGTACAAGACTTGAGAGGATATACAAGCACACATCATCCAATTAGCCCTCATCCAGTCCCCATCCCATTCCCTCCCCCTCCCTCAATCCCATGCTTGTTTGGTGATTAACTTTGATACATTTGTTTATGTACCTCCTGTGTTTTAAAGAGGCTCCAAACTCTCCTATTCCATACCCTCTGATTGGTCACCTTAGTTGCTTCACTATAGGGCCCTTTCTGTAGCTCGACCTCTTCCTGTTGCCCCTTTCCTCCTAGTTATTGCTATATTATAGTTTTTAAAAATCATTATTAGTCTTTTACATTCTCTCCTCTGCCTTAATCAGGTTTGTAATAGGTTATATATTTCATTGGATTTTTTGTACTAATTTTTGTTTTTCATTTGATTAAGTTCAAATTTTCTCTAAGTTCTCTCTTCCTAAATTAAAAAAAAAAAAAACCTTCTTGAATAGATACTAAGTTTTCAATCTTTTTTGCTTGTTTGTTTTCTGGTATTGGGGATTAAGCCCAGGGGTGCTCTACTACTGAGATACATCCTAACCCCCTCTTATTTTTTATTTTGAGATAGATAGGGTCTTTTTACATTGCTGGAGTTCACACTGAACTTTCAGTCTTTTCCCTCAGCTCCTCCCGCAGCTGGAATTTCAGGCTTGCCACCACACACAGCTAGTTCCTTCATCTTTATCTTTTTTATTTAAAATAATAGAAGAATTATACTATTTTTATTTTTCAGCTCCGAGTATACTTTGGGCTGTGTCCCAGAAAGGTATATAAAAATGTTCTCCTCTTTTATTACTTTTTAATGGAATGTGTATTTTTTTTTGCTTTGAGATCCTAATGTTTGGCTATTTAGAAATATGTTTCTTAATTTCCAAGTAGTTTTTTCCTTTGTCAACATTTTGTCATTTGTTCTTAATTTAATTTCATAAATACTGAGCATATATTTTTATTATCACATTATACTCATCTATATTCTGTTTAGAACTTTTCACCTAATTTTTTTTTCTTTCTAATTTGAGCATTATCATTCTTTTTGCTTGAAATTGTCTTGTAACTCTTTACCAGTGTCTTTTTCTTTCTTTCTTTTTTTCAAAATTTTGCACTTTTACCATACTAGGGATTGAACTAAGGGTCATTCTACCTTTGAGCTACATTTCCAACCTTATTTTATTTTTTATTTACAAACAGGGCCTCACTAAGTTGCTGATGTGGTCTTGAATCTGCTACCGTCTTGTCTCAGCCTCTCAAATACTGAGACTACAAGTGTGCACCACTGTGTCAGGCTCTTTTCAACCTCTTGAAATCACTTAGTTTGATATGTTCTTTTGTGTGTGTGTTGAGCTACACCCCAGCCCTATTTTTTATTTGTTATTTTGAAACCAGGTCTCACTGAGTTGCAAAGGGCCTCACTAAGAAGCTGAGGCTGTCTGTGAACCAGGATCCTCCGGTCTCCGCTTCCCAAATGCTGGGATTATAAGTGTGCGCTACCACCCCCGATGTATTCTTACTATGTGGCTTTTAGTTATATCATTGTGACAGTCACTGCACTGTATCCTTTATAATTTGTGTGTGTCTGTGTGGGATTGATCCAGAGGCATTCTACCTCTGAGCTACATTGCCAGTCCTACTTATTTATTTATTCATTTTATTTTTGAAACATGGTCTTACTAGTTACAGAGGGCCTAGCCAAGCTGCTGAGGCTGGCCATGAACTTGCGATCCTCTTGTCTAAGCCTCCCAAGTACTAGGATTATAGGCATGTGCCACCATACCCAGTTGCCTTACAAATGTTACTGGAATATATTATACACATAGAAAAGGACTTGTCATCCCAGCATTCAGGAGGCTGAGACAGGAGGATCGTGGTTCCCAGACAGCCTCAGCTACTTAGTGAGGCACTCCGCAACTTAGTGAGACCCTGCTTCAAAATAAAGAATAAAAAATAGGGGAGGGGGTATAGCTCAGAGGTCGAATGCCCCTGGGTTCCATCCCCACACCCACAAAAAAGTAAGGGATGCTTGTATACATATAGTTTATAGAATTTTTACAAAGTGATCACATCTCTGTAATTAGTATGCAGGCCAAACTATGGGATAGTACTAGTACCTCCAGAACCCTCCCTCATCACTGATCCCCAAAAGTTAACCATTATTTGGACTTCCTTAACCATAATTTAATTTTCCCTATTTTGAATTTTATATAAATGAAAATATCCTTTATGTCAGAGAATGTCTTCCTTTGTTTTTGGTTTCCTTAGATTAACATTATGTTTGTGTATTTTATCTATGTTTTTCTGAATGGTCATAATTTATTCTTTTTATTGCTATATAACATTTTGTACTCAAAGTATACTAAATTTCTTTATTCATCTCATTGTCAATAAATGCTAAGGTTATTATTGCTTGGGGCCAATTGTACTTTATATTGCTGTGATGGTTTCTTTTACATGCATTTATGTGTATATATGCAGGCTTGATTCACCATTTTTGTTCTTAGATATGTATAACTACACAAAATTCATAGAATTATAATCCATGATATATAGTTTTCTGTGTATATATTTCAATAAAATGTTCATAAAAAATAAAAGAGGAAGAATACAAATAAAACACAGATTAAAGGCATAAATAATATCATCCTCAATGAAGATTTTATAAAATAATAAAAGGGAATTATAACATTTGAAAGCCTATATGTAATAGATGAGTCCTTAGAAAGTACAAGATGTCAAAATTGGTATAAGAAGAGATGGAGAATTTAAATAGAGCAGTAAATACTAATAATTTCTAACTGAAATGGTGTCTGAAAGATAAATGACTCCCTCAGATCCCAGGCACAGATGGTTTTACACATTAGTGTTACACATACTTCAAAGAACAATCAATTTCTATCTTACAGAAGTACATACAGAACCCAGAAAGCTGAAATCTGAAACACTTCTGGTCCCAAGTAGTCTGTACGCTTACAACCTAGTGTAAAGTTGATTTCATAAGTAGATAGGAATAACACAAAAAGCATACACAAAGAAAATGATGGGCATATTTTATGTATGATCGCTAATTTTTGTATATTACTTATGCAAAAATCCTAAATAAAAGATTTAGTTATGATGCAAAAAGTCTAACTGAGAAATTATTCCTTTTATGTCTGGAATAAAGGGGTGATATAACAGAAAATCTAAACACACAATTCACTCTGTTAGTAGAAAAATATAAACTAGGCATGGTGGTGCACACTTGTAACCCCAGCATTTGGGAGGCTGAGACAGGAGGATCTGAATTCACTGCCAGCCTTTGCTACTTAGTGAGAGCCTCCACCACTTCGTGAAACCCTGTTTCAAAATATAAAATAAAAAATAGGGCTGGGGGTGTAGCTCAGGGGTAGAATGCTCCTTGGGTTCAATCCCCAGTACCGCAGAAAAAGAAAAATATAAACATATTATGTGATTATCTTAATTAATATAAAGAAAGCATTTGATGAAGCATTATAAAGTCAATGCCTATTTAATGGCAAACCTATCAGTAAATAAGAAGCTGCAGGGACTCTTCAACATAATAAAAATTCACAACAAAAAATACACAACAGAAACTATGCTTCCGGAAGAACTCAACTCAAGTCCCGTTAAGACTGGAGACAAGATGAAGATACTCTCACAGCGATTGTAGACAGTAACACTTGATGTTTTTGCCTAGCTATAAAGAAAGGGAAAAGATCCTTGTGGGTTGCATTTTGGTAGTGAGAAGTGACTTTCCTTTAAATTTGGAAGCACAAAACATAAGGCAAAAAGGTAATTATTTTAAAGGATGAACTCAATTTTATCGAACTAAAGGATTTCTATTCAATAACGAATAACATGGATAAAGATAATGGATAAGATAGTTTGGTGGACAAGTTTAACATTGTCTAATATTGTTATACTTTGGGGGTACAATGTCCTGCCAAAGCTCATGTGCAGCAAGAATCACAGGTGGGCGACGGCTGCAGGAGAAGGGTCACTGGGGTGTGGCCTTGAGGCCCTGGGTGTGTTCGCTTGCTCTCCTCTCCCCCCTCCCCCCTCTCCCCTCTCCCCTCTCCCCTCTCCCCTCCTCCTCCTCCTCCTCCTCCTCCTCCTCCTCCTCCTCCTCCTCCTCCTCCTCCTCTTCTTCTTCTTCTTCTTCTTCTTCTTCTTCTTCTTCTTCTCTCTCTCTCTCTCTCTCTCTCTCTCTCTCTCTCTCTCTCTCTCTCTCTCTGTTTTTCTTCCTGATTTCTGGTTTCCAGGAGCTGAATATCTTTCCTTCACGATTCCCTGCCCCTTAGCCAGCCATAGACCAAACCCCAGAAACCATGAGCCAAAATAAGCCTTCCTCCTCTAAATTGTCCTTGTGAGGTATTTTGGTTACAGTGATGAGAAGCCAACTAATACAAACATCAAGATAGGACCTATACCTAGCATTTACAAAACTCTGTGGCAAAAATCAGCAATCCTACTTGAAAAAACATTGACAAAACCATGAACAGGCAATTTGCAGAAGAGGAACCCAAGTTATGGCACAAAAAAAGGTGTTCAAATTATTAGTCATTACAAACTCTCTGCCTATTTGAGTAACGAAATTCAGAAAACTGAAAAAATGTCTGAGGTTGTCAGATATTGGGCCCCTAGTGGAAATGTAGCTTGTAGGCATTCTGGCATGAAGCCAACTGGCAGTACATTTGCAAATTAAATATACAAGATTATCCAGCTATTCCACTAACATATATTGCAAAATAATTTTCACACAGGTAAAAAAAAATTATTGTTAGTGGTCATGGGAAGCGGGAGCCAGTTTAACTGGATTGTCAAAAGGCAGAAACCATTGTATAGCAGTTGAGAGTCACAGACTATATGCCACTGGCCCCACGGATGGATACTCATCACGAGCGAGGAGGGTGGTGCAGAATATGATTCAACACACAGCGTCACATAAATTAAAAACACCTGTAGGCCCAGGTAATCAGGAGGCTGAGGTGGGAGGATCTTCTGAACCTAGAGTTCAAGACTAGCCTGGGTATCCTAAGGAGATATGTTCATATAACATCAATATGCAATTTATAACAACATATGCAAACAAACCACATTAGAATGTTTGCTTATGTTTAGGGCAATGAAATGCAGGTGGGTTGTGGGTAAAAGAAAATGAACAAGCCAGTAGACTCACACACAAAAGAGGGCTCCTGCGTGGAACAAAGGCGCCAATGCTCTGTGGTCTAAGGAGTTGGCCTGACATGGTTTTCTGCTGCTGGGTTCTTCTTCTCAAACAAAACTGACCATGATGAACAATCAACAAGAGGTTGCAAACTGGCGGAGATGGCCGATCAGGTGAAATTTTGAAGGTTATGATCAAGGTTATAGCTGTGATTCCATGTATAATGGGAGGAAATCCCTGTTTTGTTTTACAGTACTAGGGATGGAACCCAGGGGACTCATGAGTTGCTGAGGTCCTTTCTAAGTTGTGGAGGCTGGCCTTGAACATGTGATCCTCCTGTCTCAGCCTCCCAAGTATTGAGATACAGGGTGCACCACCACACCTGGCTCACTGGAAGGCTTTAAGGGATGAGGGATAACTATCAAGACCATTTTAGTCATGGTATGATGAGTGCATGATAGGAAATGAGAAAACTAATCAGGAGACCCTTGTAAAGGCTCAGCTGGGAGGAAGAAATGGCCAGGGACCAGATAGGAACAACGCTATGGAGAGTAGAAGACAGATGCAGTTGCATTTTGGAGGGAAACTTGACAACAGCTGCTGAGAAAATAAATGAAGGAAGAAGAGCAATGAAAGATGACATTGAAGGGCTGGGGTCACTCTGGAGGGGAGTTTGTCTGGAATTCTCAAGGCCCTAGACTTGATCCCAAGTGGAGGAGGAGGAGAAGGAGGAGGAGAAGAAGAAGAGGAGGAGGAGGAAGAGGAAGAAGAGGAGGAGGAGGAGGAAGAGGAAAGAAGAAAAAGGAGGAGGAAGAGGAGGAAGAGGAAGAAGAGGAAAGAAGAAGGAGGAGGAGGAAGAGGAAGAAGAGGAGGGGGAGGAAAGAAGAAGAAGAAGAAGAAGAAGAAGAAGAAGAAGAAGAAGAAGAAGAAGAAGAAAGAAGAAGGAGGAGGAGGAGGAGGAGAAGAAGAGGAGGAGGAAGAGGAGAAGGGGGAGGAGGAGAAGAGAAGAAGAAAAAGAAGGAGGAGGAGGACGATGACTACAACAACGATGATGACGATGACTAAACTTTTGTTTTCAGCAACTGCTGGTACTATCAACTGGGATTGGGAAAATAAAGACAGGAGAGGTGAAATCAAAATTTCTGATATGAATTATTTAGCAGATTATGATTCACATGCCCGTTAGACATTCAAGCAGAGATATTAGTAAGGAGAGAGATGGCCTGAAGATACATATTTGGGAGTCGAATTCAGTATATGAAGCATTAAGTAGCTGGACCCAACATTCAGTATTTATGTCACCTTGGCCAAGTCAATAATCGCTGAACCTTTACTTATCTATAAAATGACCGTGATACTATCTTTTTCCTAGAACTGTTATGAATGTTCAACCAGATAAGGCAGCCAAAGAACTTGGCACATAATAGGCATGTAATAAAGGCCCTTATAACAGAATCTATTGACAACAGCAAGGAGGTGGGCCATGGGAAGACCGTGTGGGAAATTTAAAGCCATGGTAGAGAGTTTGTGATAAGTGGCCATTAGGGTCTTTTAGTAGATGCCATACCCTTGCATTTCTAATAGCATTAGCCAATCATTTGCATATTAGCATCTGACATTGTCTTTTCAGATTGTAGATAAACAGATTGTCATAAATACCAACCAACCAATCAACAAAGCAAATAATGATAAAAAAAAGAGCTTGATTCTATGAAAATGAGCTTAGAAATGATCATAAACACAGGCGATAGTATCTGAGAGGCATTAGGACACTCAAGGGAACTCTTGAATCCGCAGTGTCTCCAGGGCTTTGCTTGCCAGCCTGGGCAGAGTTCTCTTCTGTGCACTGAAACTGTTCTTAAGCAGTAAGCATTTGGAGCCTCGGGGACAGCTGGCATTTTGTAGCCAAGCAGAGTCCCAGAGCCACAAAGTGAAGCCTCAGAGCTTTATATTTATCATTGCTTCTTAACATAGATGCTGAAGTCAGACCTGGCCTAGCATTTGAGAAAGAAACGTTGTCCCAATGCAGCCAACAGCTTACTCAGGTCTGGAAGTGATTTAGTGTTTCGGCAAGGTTGCCTTTCAGAGAAGAAGATCTAATTATCAGTCTACACAAAAACAAGAGGTTTTTAAATTCTCAGATTAGTTGTGCTGTGGATCACCCATACTTTACCTCAGATGCGATGAATAACCATCCTCCACCCAGCAACCTGAGCAGGGAATGCTGGTGACTCTGATGTGGCATTTCTCTTTCTCTTTCTCTGTAAACTTGATGGGACGGGAGAGAAGGGGCTGCCGTAATTCTTTCAGTTACTCACTTTTACTAAGCACACGAGTAGAATAATTGTGGTACATGTATCACATCTGGAACACTAAAGAAGGGTTTCCAGGAAGCACTGAAACAGAAATGGAGATGTCCTTTGATTGGTGTTCAAGCTAACGACTGCTTTGTAACAAAATACCCCAAAACTAAGTGTTCTAAAACAGCCGCATTTTCATTACTCTCATGAGTCTGCGAGTCAGCACTTGGGCTGGGGCTCAGCTGGCTGATTCTCTGGCTCTGTGTGGTGCAGCCAGGGGGCACTGAGTTTTTCTCATCCAGTAGTTGGTCTGGTCTGGAGGTCCAAGATGTTTTCACTTACATACATGGCTGGTGTCCTTTGGAGGAATGCCAGGAAGCCGGGCTCAGCGGGACCCTCTCCAACTGGATGAAGTCTCAGAACTTCCTCCGTGTGATTTCTCAAGAGAGCAGTTGGACCTAAAAGTCACCCCAGGGCTTTGAAAGACCTGCCTCTTAAAGAGCAGGCCTAGGAAGGAAATGGTGGCATTTCTTCTTTACTTGTTTGGTCAAAGTGGTTGCAGACCATTAAGATTTACAGGAAGAATCAGACTCAATCTCTTGATGAGAGAATGATCAAATGATTTTTTTTTTTTTTTTTTTTTGGTGGTACTGGGGTTCCTGGAAGCCCTTCTACCTCCGGGCTACACTCCCAGACCTATTTTATTTTAATAATTTTTTTTTTTTTTTTTTTTGGAAATAGGGTCTCTTAAGCCAGCATGGCTGGCTTCGAATCTGCTTTTTGGTAAAATGAGCATGTCCTACAATGCGACAAATTCCCTTCAAACTGATTCAAACTCTGTTCTCCAACAAAATACACTGTTTGCTCTTCTTTAATCTCCAACAACTTGGCTGGTTCTCCATTTTACCCCTTATCCCTGAAATTACTTTAGCTCCTTTTTCCCCCCTTGTCTTGTGATACTGGGCAATCTGTAATCCTCCTGCCCAACTACTAGGATTACAAGTGTGCACCATCATGTTTAGCAGCTCTTCCTCCTCCTCCTCCTCCTCCTCCTCCTCCTCTTCCTCCTCCTCCTTCCTGTACTGGGGATTGAACCTTGAACCTAGGGGCATTCTACTTCCAAGCCACACCCTCAGTTCTATTTATTTTTATTTTTTGAAACAGGGTCTAGCTAAGTTACCCAGACTGGCTTTGAACCTGTGATCCTCCTGGCTCAGCCTCCCAAGTACTAGGATTACAGGCATGTGCCACCATGCCTGGCTGGCTCTTCTTATTGTCGTCGTTGTCTTCCTCCTCCTCCTCCTCCTCCTCCTCCTCCTCTTCCTCCTCCACTTCCTCCTCTTCCTCTTCCTTCTCCTTCCTTTCTTCCTCCTCTTTTTTTTCAGTACTAGGGATTGAACCCAGGACTACACACATACGAGGCAAGCACTCCACCAACTAAGCAACTTTGGCTCATGCGTGTGTGTGTGTGTGTGTGTGTGTGTGTGTGTGTGTGTGTGTGTAATTAGAGTCTGAATGCAGGGGTATTCCACTTCTGAGTGACACTCCCAGACCTTTAATTTTAAAAACTTTTTTTTTTTTTTTTTTTTTTTTGGTGGTACTGGGGTTCCTGGAAGCCCTTCTACCTCCGGGCTACACTCCCAGACCTATTTTATATTTTTCTTTGGAAACAGGGTCTCTTACGCCAGCGCGGCTGGCTTCGAACCTACATGATCCTCCTGTCTCTGCCTCTCAAGTGCGGGGATTACAAGCGTGCGCCACCACGCCCGGCTTAATTTTAAAAACTTTAAAACAGAGTCTTACTCAGAGACCACACTCTGGCTTTAGATCTGTGGTCCTCCTGTGTCGGCCTCAAGTCCTGGGCTCACAGGAGGGCACCACTGCGCCTGCCCCTCCGCCTTGGCGCCCTGGACTCCCCTCCTCCTGTGTGTATCCCCAGCGGGCTCAGAAGCTTTGCTTTTGACTCACTAGACACAGTCCAAGTCTCACACACTGGCCGTTCCTTTTAGACTCATTCAAGCTTTCATTATGCGGCTGTCAAATTGCTTCTAGTGTATGACGACGCGCTGGACGTGATCAGAAGGCCAAGTGAAACATATTTAGCAGCCTCACATGACAAGGCCACCCGGACAAAAGGCCTTTGGACACGTGACTTCACACAATGCGGAATCGTGAACTTTCCTCACCCTGGCTGTGGCTTGCTGCCAGAGTAAACGTAGAGGTTGCCCTCTGGCATGAGTCTGAAAATCTTTGTTTTTGTTATCTAGAGTTTTTATATCAAGATATAAATTAGCACTGAGAAGAACTTAATTATTTTTCATAGACCAAAACCAGATAAGCCCCTAATATATATATTTTAAATAGCACTATCCTCTGCTAGACTAGACATCTCATTCCTTGCTGGCATTTTATTTGTTTACACAATACGTTGTCCCATGAGGGAAGAGGGCAAACAACTGATAGGCAACGGGGAGAACAGGGAGAATGGAAAGAACCAGAGGACAGATTTCAGTTCATTGTTCATTTGAGTCAGGGCTGTTCTGACAGGGGAACAAGCCTTTGTCATTTAAGTTGTCGATATAATTGAAATAATAAAAGGACTAAAGGTGCTTCCAAGCTGCCAATGTGTGCTCTGGGCCGAGGTGTTGTAGATTGTGCAGAATGTAGAATATAGGATCAGCATAGATCCTGCTTCAAGGAGAACCCAGTCTTGTAGAAAGAGGCAAAACAGAAAAGTTAAGAGAGACATGAGATCCTGAAGTTAACCCTGTGCTTCAGACTTTGTATGCTTCTTTTTTCTTTCTCTTTCTTTTCTTTTCTTTCTTTCTTTCTTTCTATCTTTCTTTCTTGGTGCTGGGAATTGATTCTACCTTTGAGCTACACCCCCAGCTCTTTAAATTTTAATTATTTAAATAATTTATTTATTTTGGTGCTGGGGATTGAACCCATGGCCATTCTGCCTCTGAACCACACTGCCAGCCCTAAAGGGCCTCACTAAAGTTCTAAGGCTGCCTGCAAACCTTCACTCTTCCTGTCTCAGCTTCCAAGTCCTAGGTTACAGGTGTACATCATCATGCCTGGATAACATTTTTTATTTTTATTTTTGTGGTAGTGAGGATTGAACCCTGAGGCTTTATACCTCTGAGCGACACCCCCAATCCTATTTTATTTTTATTTTCAAACAGAGTTTCACTAGGTTGATTAGCCTTACTACTTGCTAAAGCTGTCCTCAAACCTGTAATCCTCTTGTCTCAGCCTCCCAGGTACCAGGGTTTTACAGGTGTGCGCCACCAGGCCTGGCTCAAATTTTTTATTTTGAAACAGGTTCTCACTAAGAAGACAAGAGTCTTGCCAAGTAGCTGAAACTGTCCTCCAGCCTTTGACCCTTTTAGTCTCAGCCTCCCGAGTCCTGGGATTCTAGGCGTGTGCCACCACGCCCGATGTGCATTGCTTTCTTCTGTCTGAACATTCTGTGTCTCTCTTGAAAGGACCTGTGATAGCACAGGGCCCACATGGATGATCCAGGGTACTCTCTTCATCCTAAAATCCTTGATGTAATCACAACTTCAGAGTATTCTTTGTCATACATGATAACACTCCCACATTCTGGAGATTAGAGCACAGATATTTTTGCAGGCCCATCATTCAGTTCACTGTACTATTCTTTGTAAAAGGTTAAAATAAACAAATCCTAGAAAATCTAATTAAGATAAGAAGAAAGCACATAAATACCAAGGACAAAAGAGATATGACAATGGACATAGGAGATGTTAGAACGATAAAGAATAATACATGAATATGGTTACTTAATTTTTATTTTTTGGTACTAGGGATTGAACCCAGGGCCAGCCTACCTTCATGTTACACTCCCAGTCCTTTTTTTTTTAATATTTATTTATTTATTTATTTATTTATTTATTTATTTATTTATATTGGTACTGGGGTGCGACCCAGGGGCATTCTACCTTTGAGCTACACCCCCAGCCCTATTTTTTAATCCTTTATTTTAAAAAAGGGTCTCACTGAATTGCAAAGGGCCTCACTAAGTAATAACTGAGCCGGGCCACGAACCCGGATCCTCCTGTCTCAGCCTCCCGAATGCTGGGATTACAAACATGCACCCATCGCGCCCAGCTCGAATTTTTTATTTTGAAACAGAATCTCACTAAGTTGCTGAGAATTTCACTACGTTTCTGAGGTTGGTCTTGAACCTCCAATCTACCTTGTCTCAGCGTCTCAAAAACTGGGTTTACGGCTGTGCGCCACCATGCCTGGCTCATGTGAGTATGAAAACATGTGTTTTTTTTTTATTTTCTAAATAAAATACACAACTTCCTGAAACAACAGGATGCCATAGGGAAAATATTAGAAAGATTCAAGTATATATGGAAAATGTTGTTGAAGGCGGCTCTGGGAAGAGATGTTTTTGTGATGATTATAGCTTCTACTTTTTAAGTGCTACTAAGTAATAGAATTAGAATTTCAGCCAGCATTTGTCTGGTTTCAAAGCCTGTGAACTTCACAGTATCATTTTGCCTCCTAAGAATGCATGAATTGGTCTCAGACTTTAAAGAAACGAATCTTTCCTATTCTGTGTGGTTTATTCCTGAGTACAGCATGTGAACCAACTCATGTTTAACCCTTCAGTACTTCATAGAACAAGTTGTGGAGACAGGCTTTCCTCTTAAGCTGTCTGGTCATGGCCACGTTAAGAACCCTTTGACTTAGTGGTTGACATCTAGTATTATAGCAATTTATCCAAAATTAAAAATGATAATCTCACATAACAGTTTCATTTGTCTGATACCAAGCTTTTGGGAGGGAGGGATGGGGAGAGAAT
This sequence comes from Muscardinus avellanarius, assembly GCF_963383645.1. Lineage (NCBI taxonomy): Eukaryota > Metazoa > Chordata > Mammalia > Rodentia > Gliridae > Muscardinus > Muscardinus avellanarius. Next base: position 103,403,953 of record NC_137793.1, read on the forward strand.
GGGGTGGGGATCGGGTGGGGGCTGACTGGGCGATGTGTGCATGTATGTCTACAAAAGTTTGTATCCCACTATGATGTATGAATACAGTGCACCAATAAAATAAAATTTAAAAAAAAAGGAACCCTTTGAACCTTATCTGCAAAATACAGATAACACTATGTCTAATCTTTAAAATCGATGTAAGAATTACACGAGAAAACTCATATATTTAGTGTAGTGTATGAGGATTACAAAAGTTACAAAAGTATCTCAATTATCACTATTACTACTGATGATAAATCTCACAGAGATAGAATACAAAGCAGAACTAATATGTTTTAAAAATTCTAAATAATCCACTAGCTAATCAAGCTAAGAACATTTGAGGAGAATTACCTGCTACAACTCAGTAAAAAATATCAATTTGATTACATTATATAAAATGATTAAATTAGAAAATCACATGATTATTAAATTTTGAAAGATAGTAATGAAAGTATTATAATCACTTTCAATGGGAAAAGATGCTTTTGTTACCTATGAGGAGGAGAGTAATACTTTAACACATTGAAGAATATATTACAATAACAGCCCATATCATTATTTATTGGAAAAATACCAACAGAGACTTATTTATTTACTTATTTGGTACTTGGGATTGAACCCAGGGGTACTCTATCACTGAACTACACCTCCAGCATTTATTATATTTTATTTTGAGATAAGGTTTTGCTAAGTTGCTGAGGCAGGCTTCCAATACATGGATTATGGGTGTGTACCACCACACCTGGCAACAGAAACATTTTATTTTTAATTTTTGGCACTGGGGATTGAACCCAGGAACACTGAACCTCTAAGCTATACCCCTAGCCCTATTTTACTTTTTTATTTTGAAACAAGGTCTCACTAAGTTCTTGGGGACCTTACTAAGTTGCTGAGGCTGGCCTCAGACCAGCAATCCTCCTGTCTTAGCCTTCCAAGTACTGAGATGATAAGCATGTGCCACTCTGCCCAGTGAGACATTTTTATTAACATCAGGAATAATAGGGATATCTGTTATCTTCCCTATTGTACAATATTATTGTGTAACTTTTGATTACAGCAGAGAACTGAGGCAGGAAATGTGATCACTAGAGAAGAGGGAACAAAGTTATCATTATTTTCAGATTGTATGATTAGAGAGACCCTAGAGAATTAGCTAAAACATAGTGCAGAGAGAGTTCAGCAAGACGAATGAATATGATTCTAAATGGGTTTCAGACATACCAGCAGCCATGAGAAAATATAATGAGAAAAAATCTTTCACAATAGTAACAGAAACATAAAACACCTGAAATATGAGCTTAATAAGAAACGTGTCAGACCTTTGTGAAAATGCCACAGAACTATACCAAGAAACACACAATGAGACTTAAATAAATGAAAAGACATAGAGTGTGTCTGTGTGGATGATTATAAAGATCTCAGACTTACCCACATTAATTTCTAGGCTTAATGTAACCCAATAAACTCTCAATGGGATTTTTTTCCCTTTGAGAGTTCTGCTGCAAGAATAAATCCATGAAAATAGCAAAAGAAAATGCGAACAGAAAAGCCAAAGAGAAAGAGTAACTGAGCCTGGATAGAAGATATACTGCAAATCTACAGCTAAGAGCAGTATTGGGACAATGCAGTTTGATGAAGGAGAATAACTCTGGACAAGAAAATATTCTATTATATATAACGCTTGAAACTCTGTGAAGGCGCTATCACAAAACAAAGGAAGGGATGGATCGCTCAGTAAGTGGCACATGGAAAACAACAAGCTCAAGCCTGACCTTTTCCCAGGTGTTACACACCATCACTGGTTCCGTGGGTGTCTGAAGGAAGCAACGCGTGCAGCAAAGGGAGCAACGGGTATAAGGAGAAAATAATTGGTGACTCTCAGGAGAAGGTCCCTGTGGTCAAGGACAAGACCAATAGATTTGACAACATAAAGTTGCAGAGCCTGTATATCAAAACTATTATTTCTTAGTCAGGTGCAGTGGTGCACACCCAGTACTTGGGAGGCTGAAACAGGAAGATCACAGGCTTGAGATCAGCCTTAGCAACTCAGCAAGACCCTGTTTCAGAATAAAAAGAACTGGGAGTGTAGCTGCAGGTAGAATACTCTTGAGTTCAATCCCTGGTATCAAAACAAACAAACAAAAACAAAGCACAAACTCAAAAACAACCCCATTATTTCTTAAAATAAAAAAATATAACAAAAATAAATAAAATTGGAAAAGTGTTTGCTACTGGTGATAGGCAAAAAGTAACATTTGTTTTCAGGAATGTTTTTGAATCTATAAGAAAAAGACTGACAAGTTCATAGAAAAAAAATGGGGAAATGCTTGGGTAATTTATAGGAAATTATAAATAATAAATAAGGGTCAAAGTTCAATTTTTCCCAAATCTTACATGTATAAACATTACATTGAACCAATTTAATTGTCAACTCAGGACAGGGCTAGAGAGGGTCAGGTGGCCACTGTTGTGCAGTACCTGGGGGTTGTCCCATGCTACTGTCTTTTTAGGGTGAAGAGGGGAAGCATTTGGCAGTATTTTTTAGGAGTCTAGAAACCTCAGGGCCTCCTCTAGAATTCTGTCATTAGAAATCCAAAAAATGTTCTTTATATTGATTTATAGTATAAAAAAACCAGAAATGACAATTTTTATTGGGATGTTTTAGACTTTGGTACATTGATGGTTGTAGTGGTGAGGAGTTCTGATTCCGAAGAAGTTTAATGGTATGGTAAATATTCACAACCTAATTTTTAAATGAAAGCAATTTTAAGTAAAACTGCATCCTACTGAAATTATTCCTGGTACTACGTTAGTCAGCTCTTCATCCCGGTGACCAAAATACCTGACGTGAATAACTTGAAGGAGGAAAGATTTATTCTGACTCATGGTTTAGAGGGTTCAGTCCATGGGTGGATTTCTCTGGTGCTCCACGCTGAAGGAGAGGCACAACATCATGGCAGATGGCTGTGGCATGGGAAAGCTGCCAAGCTCATCACAGCTAAGAAGCAGAGAGAAAAGAAGGGGCCAAGGACAAGATAAAGCCCCCAAGAACATGCCTCCCAAGAACTCCCTCCCTGCAACTGAGTTCTACCTTCTACGGTTTCAATCACCTCCCACTAATGCCCATCAAATTATTAATCTATCAATGCGTTAATCCACTGATGAGGTCAGACCCCTCATGATCCAATCACATCCTCAAAGCCGCACCTCAGGATGTCGCATCAGGGACCAAGCCTTCAACCCACGGACCTTTAGGAGACATTCTGCACCCAGACCATAGCAGGTACTTAAGGGAAGTGTTTTGGTTAAAATTCTTACATGATTTTCAATACTTTCATGTTTTTTAAAATAGAATGCATTGTCTCCAAAGTCAAAGAAACAGTGTATGTGGGTTTATGCGTCCTCAGGATGTAGTAGAATATGTGATCAATCAGTATGCTGTTCAAGGGATTAATCAAACTTTGAAAATCAGAAAAAAATTCATGGATGTTCTAGAATTTTTTTTGAGATATGCGAATTTCTCCCTCTCCAAATTCACTCTCCTTTTTCCAAAAAAAAAACAACAAAAAAAAAACCCCAAAACACTGTCACATACGCAGCCCACTTCACTTATTACCCCATCTTTCTTTTCTTCAAGATAAAGAAATATATCTGAGTTTGGCTTTTATTTTTACAAGCTTATTAAAAGATTTCTAGATTTCACTCAGCTAAAAGTAAAAAGATGTCAGCACAGAATAATTCTTTGTTGCCTAGGTAGCAGAAATGCTAACCACTCTATCAAAGGCAAGTTTTCTAAATAAGCCTGTGCCTAGATTAAAGTGGTATTTATTATTTATTATTTATTTATTATTTATTTATTTATTTATTTATTTATTGTAGTACTGGGGTTCCTGAAAACCCTTCTACTTCCGGGATACACTCCCAGACCTCTTTCATGCGTTTTTTAAAATTTGGAAACGGCTTTGAACCTGCGTCATCCTCCTGTTTCTACCTCCCAAGCGCAGGGATTACAAGCGTGTGCCTCCACAACCAGTGTTTAAAGTGGTATTTCCAAGTGGGTGAAAAGTCAAGAAGACGTGGGGAAAGATGAAAGAGAAAATCAGGTAATGACTTGGGATGGAGAGGAAGAGCTGAGTAGATATTCACAGGAATGGTTGACGTGACACAGCAAACATACCCCTAACCCTCACTACGGCATCTGGAAGCACCTTGATAATTTTATAATCTTTATAATTTATTGTCAAAATAACCAATGTGGAAGCCAAGCAGAGAATCTTAAAGGCAACAAAAACAAAGGGCCAAGTGACATTCAGAGGCAAACCGATTAGAATCACTCCAGACTTCCCAAACCAAGTCATGAGAGCCAGAAGGGCTTGGAGTAACATATTCCAAACTCTGAAAGAAAACAACTTCCAGCCAAAAATTTCCTACCCAGCAAAACTTTCTATCAAATTAGATGGAGAAATAAGAAGATTCCATGACAAACAGAAACTGAAGGAATTTATGTCTTCAAAACCAGCGCTAGAGAAAATACTCAAAGAGATTAACTACAAAGAAGAAATAGGTAACACTCACCAGAACCAGAGAAACAAGAGTTTCCATCCAACAGACAACTAAGATTGGTTATCTGTGGAGATTCATTATTTATGTTAGTCTTTTACCTATCTCTAAATTGTATTGTTTGCCTTTATTGTTGTTAATTTTTACGATTTCTAGTTGGAATATTAATATACCTTCAGATATAGCATTTGGAAATATTTTATCCAATTCTATTAGTAACTCTTAACTCTGTTTACATTGTCTTTGGATATACAATATTTTCTTTTATTTTTTAGGGAGTTTGTATATTCTTCTGTTGCCTGTGCCATTGAAATCATATCCAAGAAATCACTGCCAATTTCAATGTTGTGAGGTTTTATGACCCAGATTTTCTTCTAAAAGTTTATAGTCTTAAGATTTATATTTAGGTCTTTTATCTAGTTTGAGTTAATACTTGTATGTGGGATTAGGTAAGGGTCCAATTTTATTCTTTTCCATGTAATTATTATTTTTCAACAATATTTAGTTAAAAGATTATTATTTCCAAGCACCAAATGTTTGTGGAAACCTTGTCAAAAATAACTTGACAATATAGGGAAGAATTTAGCTCTAGGCTTTTATTCAACTCCAATGGTCTATATATCTGCCTTTAGAACAGTACTACACTGTTTCAATTATTGTAGCTTTATATTGTTTGAAATCAGAAAATATATATCTGCTAGCTTTGTTCTTTTTCAAGATCGTTTTGGGTATCTAGAATTCATATTCCATATTAGGATAGATTTTTTTTCTGAAAAATAAATATATAAATATATGATAGTTTCACCTAAAAAAACAGAAAAAAATATGCTCTGGTAAGAAAGAAAGCAAAAAGAAATATTGAAATGTTATCTTTAAATCATCAAACGCTTGGTATCAGACAAATGAAACTGTTATGTGAGATTATCATTTTTAATTTTGGATAAATTGCTATAAAAGTAGATGTCAACCACTAAGCCAAGCATGGGAGGGAGGGTTGGGGAGAGAATGGGGTGGGGATCGGGTGGGGGCTGACTGGGCGATGTGTGCATGTATGTCTACAAAAGTTTGTATCCCACTATGATGTATGAATACAGTGCACCAATAAAATAAAATTAAAAAAAAAATAATTTATATATATTATATATTATACATAATATATAATATATAACATATGTTATAAATATATGTGTATGATATATATGTGTGTTATATTTATATATAAATATATACCTATATATTTATATATATATATATATATATATATATATATATATACACACACACACACACACACACACAAACCATAAAGAGATCAAACAATAGTCACCAGTAATTGGACCATCTATATAAGTCAAGTTACTCCCAATTTCTGTTCTCTCCCACACCCCCAAAGAAAATCCCACATATTATTTTTGAAGATATTTGCTTATTAAGCTGGATGTGGTGACACATGCCTGTAATTTTAGTACTTGGGAGGCTGAGAAAGAAAGATCGCAGTTTTGAGGCCAGAGTACATCTATTTAGCAACATCTTGTTTTAAAATTAAAAAATATAAAGGGCTGGGGGTGTAGCCAAGAGGTAAAATGCCCCTGGGTTTGATCCCTAGTACCACCAATAATAAAAAATAAAATTAAAGAAAAATAGCTGGGGATTTAACTTAGTGGTAGAACACTCATGGGTTCCATCTCCAGTCACACACACACACACAGACACACACACACACACACACACACACACACACACACACTTATTAACTTAAATAAGATTTCGTATCTCTGGAGAACTCTCCTCCGATCTCTCCTCTGGGGACCCCCTTGTCCACCTGCTCATGTGCTCAGGTGATACTGAGGTCCGAGGCTTGTAAAGCCTTGTGGATAGTTATAAAGCTTTGATTGCCTCCGACATAAATAAGAACAACAAAAAAGTTTTAAACTAATATTTATTAAGTATCTACTAGGTACCTGACGGCTCTTAGCTACAACAGTGAACAAAACAGTTAAAAATCCCTACCCACTGGGAACTTAAATTCTGGTCATAAAAGAGGAGGGGAAATTAGATGAATTTTTCAGCATTTAAAAGATTATTATATAGCCGGATAGCCGGGCGTGGTGGCGCACACTTGTAATTCCCGTGCTTGGGAGGCAGAGACAGGAGGATCACACAGGTTCGAAGCCAGCTGCACTGGCTTAAGATACCCTGTTTCCAAATTTTAAAAAGTATAAAAATAGATCTGGGAGTGTAGCCTGGAGGTAGAAGGGTTTCAAGGAACCCCAGTACCACCAAAAAAAAAAAAAAGATTATTATATCTAAGCCAGGCGTGGTGATGTACACTTGTAATCTCAGTACTTGGGAGGCTGAGACAGGAAGATTGCAGGTTCACGGCCAGCCTCAGCTACTTAGTGAGGCCCTCTGCAACTTAGTGAGATGGTGTTTCAAAATAAAGACTAAAAATAGGGCTGCGGGTGTAGCTCAGAGGTAGAATGCCCCTGGGTTTCGCCCCCAGTACCACAAAAAAATTAAAAATAAGAAGTTATTCCAGGCTATGGACAAAAGTAATGCAGGGGAGGAAGAGCTTAGGACCCCATAGGTGTGCAGCTTTGATTCTGTTGAGTCAGGAAAGGCCTCGCTCTGAGCATGACTTTTGTGCAGAGACACCAGCGAACCACAAAATTCCTATTCAAAGAACTACTGGATTCTGAGAGAGTTAGTGAATGGCTAGAGACAGCTGGGCAGAGTTTTATGAAACATGGGATGTGAGATCGTAGGACTTTTAGGAGTGGGAGCAGGATTGGAGGACTGAGGGAAACCTCCCATACAGATGGAGACCAGTCGGGGTGGTGGTGCATGTTTGTGACCCCAGCACTTGAGAGGATGATATAAGATTGCAGGTTTGAGGATTCTGGGTAATGTAGCGAGATCTTATTTCAAAACAAACAAACACAAATAAATAAAAAAGAGCCGAGAGATAGAATGTCCCTGGGTTCAATCCCCAGTACCACTAAATAACAGCAACAACTAAATAAAAACAATTAAATAAAATCCATATTAGAATCAAAATTTTCAACAGTAATAATGAATACTAAAAAGGTTTTTGAATTATGCAGGAAATTTTTTTCAATCTAAAATATAGAACTCAGACAAATGATTAATTCTATAATAAAACACTCAGATATGCCAGTACACTGAGAAACTATTTCCCATGAATCTTTCTTAGGGAGTTACTTGAGGGGGGGCTCCTCAATCAACTGAGGGTATAAATTAAGAGTATTGATGGAAAAATAAGTTTAGGAGTATTTGATAGAGGAAATTTAAGATTTTTATGGCCCAAAATATATCAGGTACTATTGAACAGTTTCAATTATAAAGACAAAGTTTCTCTCAGTAAAGGTGACAGTCATCCTCTTTGGGAATTTACAGATAGAATCTGGCAAAGGGAGATAGGTGGCTGATGACTGCATTTCATAAAGTGTTTTAGCTTCTGTGACAGAAATATGTGCTGGGTCCATAAGGGACACCAAAAAGGAGTGGTCCATTCTGTTTGTGGGAAGATAAGTTCAAGTACTGCCTGAGGGATGGAATGAGAATAGAGCTGCCTTGCAAAGAGTTCAGCTTCATGTCTTGGGAAAGACAATTATTCTGTAGAGAATCTAGCCTATGAAAGTAATCCTGAGTAAAAGATAAAAATTAAGCATATATATATATATATATATACACATTATATAACAGCATTATAGTATATAATATATATTATGTATGATATATAATGATAGTATACAATAATATATAACTATACATATAACTATACATATATATTTATATATTTATATATAAATATATATTTATATATTTGTATATATTTATATATTTCATATATATTTTATAAATATATAAATATATATATTTATATATAAACATATATATATGTATAGCTAAAACAGTTTTTGGTGAAATAGCTTTGAAAATATCTTATTGGGGCCATAGCCAATTAATCCCCAACCTTGAATATCTAAGCTTATATAATTTTTTTCATTAGTAGATCAGAGATGATAATGCTTCCTTTCAGGATTAGAGTGGGAATTAGAAATAATATAAAGATGGGTCTTACACTAAATACCTGTATAGGTTTCTAGGATGATGATGGCAATGGTGTTGGTAAAGACAATTTTTGCCCGATTCTTTGCACTGGTGCAGAAAATTTGAGAGTGAATCCAGGACTATACATGCAGACCTCTCAAGAGAACCACAAAAGGAAGAAGGCTGAAGCTGGATGGGTTTTACAGCCCAGCCCAGCTTTTTTGTTTTATTGTAGTGGAAACCGAAGCACGGGAAAGCTCAATGGTTTGTCTTCTGTACCCATTAAAGACTGCATGGAAGTTCAGGACATTATCTCGAGACCTTGAAAAGAGAATTATTTGTCTTCAAGGACAAAAAACTGGGGAATTTGAGAGCCTTTCACATTTTCTAAATCACTTAAATCATGTGTCAGCGAAGTCCTACTTACAAATTGCAGACCCAGCACAGTTCAGGAGTCTTTTCTCTTTTCCCCAAATCAGTTATTATATTAATCCAATCAGTCATAGTACTGATTGTTCTCAGAGCAAAAATCAGAATAATCAAAACTTGAACGTTAGGGGTACAAACCCTGTCTAGATCAATGTGTTTTTCTTATTTTATTTTATTTTATTTTTTTGGTTCTAAGAATTAAACCTGGGGCATTCTACCTCTGAGGTACATCCCCAGATATTTTAATTTTTAAATTTAGAAACAAGGTCTCACTAAATTGCTGAGTCTGGTCTCGAACCTGCAATCCTCCTGCCTCAGCTTGATTACAGGCCACAGCCACTGGGCCCCGCTGATGTTTCTTTTCCTTTGGGCATTTCATAATGATGTCAGGCACTTCCTAGTATAATTCCATAATTTGCTGCATACCACAGTTGGTAAGAAGGTTAAGGGATATGTTAGAGGAATAGTCAGAACCTACAAAAAGGAAAACACTGAAAGTTCTTTATCACTTTTTCCTTTGCTGCAGCTGACAAAGAGGGAGGAAATTAACTTTTGTCAGCATTAGCCCAGAACCACAGTCAGGGTCTACGTGGCCCATTGGCGTGATGATGATCTTTTCGTTACAGGCACATGGTCAAAGGCAGGAAGCCCTTAATGAGTGTGTCTGTCACGAACATCCCCTCTCACTCCGTGTCCTGTTCCAGAGGAATTCTTCCTTTACAAAAGCCTTCTTCCTTTAGTCCTCCAGTGTGCTAACAAAACAGATGACCTTACATTCTGTGAACTTCAGTTTTCTCAGGTCTAGATATTAGTGTCTAATAGCAAAGATATTAATATCTTTGTAAAAGGTTTGCCGAGATAATTTAATTACATTACCTAAATAGTAGAGGCTCTTGGGCAGATATGTATAAAAACTTTCTCATTTCTCCTTCTCTGGCTTTTTTTTTTACCTCCTTTGTTCCCCTACTCTTCCCCATCCTTCCTCTCCTTACTCTTTTTATTTATTATTATTATTATTATTATTATTATTATTATTATTATTATTCGGGTCTGGGGATGGAACCCAGGGGCATTCGACCTCCGAGCTACACCCTGTGCCCTATTTTTTATTCTTTATTTTGAAACCGGGTCTCACTGAGTTGCAGAGGGTTTCACTAAGTAGCTGAGGCTGTCCGTGAACCGTGATCCTCCGGTCTCAGCCTCCCGAATGCTGGGATTACAAGCGTGCGCCACCACGCCCGGCTCTCTTTACTCTTAATTCCATACTACCCAAAGAGTACTCCCAGCACCTTACAATGATTGTGGGTCACATTAGCTGTTGTCCCATCTCTTTGGGGGATATGTCTTCCATTTGGGGAACTAGAGAAAAAGTATCAAGTTTGGGCTAAGATCCTTCCTTCTCTAAAACTCTACAAGTCTTTTTTTGTGGAACTAGATCATCCAGTGTGTAAAGCGTATGTATTTCCAAGGATAGTTTGTTTAATTTTTTTTTCTTTTTTGCTTTGGAATTTGGACTTTAAGTTGTTTTTGATCAAAATCACTTATTCCCATCTCTTAAGAGAGAGCTAGAAAACTGCTGGCTGGGGGAGAATACACATCCCCGGTGTGATCTTTTATACAGTTTTGAAGGCAGAAACCCAGCTTGCATCATTCATATATATATATATACACACACACATATACATATATATACATATATACATACATATATACATACACATATATACATATACACATATACATATATACATATACATATATACATACATATATATATATATATATATATATATATGTAATTTTTTTTCCTAAAGAGAAGGATGGTTGCTTCATATACTCCTTTCCCTACAGTGGATTTTGGGTTGAAACAATTCTTCAGAGATCTATCTTGAGAAGCACGCAGTTAAGTTTAATGTCAGCAGGCTGTATTTGTCACTGGGTTTTCCATTATTTCAATTCCCATTGAACCACCCCATTAGGTGCTACGGTATTCAGTGTTTCATTATCCCCCCGCCTCCCCAGTATTTGGAGACTTGAAGCTACAAAACAAAATGAACAGAGAAGAAAGAGAATGGCACAGGTTTTTTTTTTTTCAAGTAGGAAAATTGTTTAGGTTAATAGTAGGCTTCTTTGCATTAGCCAATCATTTTGGGGAAAGGTCATAGACCCAAATCCATTATAACAGTAAACGAAGGATCATGGGCTTGAGAAATCAAAGGGGAGCAAAGAAAGAAAGAAAAGGAGGCAGAAAAGGGAAAAAGAGGAAGCGACGGAGTGAAGATGGATCCCCTTCTATTTCACGGGCATAAAAATCCTCAGCCTCCGACATGTGAGCTTTGCTTGGGGGAAATTTCTAAGCTCACAGAGAATGTAGTTTACCTTTTCCTTACAATAGGTGGTAGCTTAATGTCAGAGTGTGAGCTTAGGTCTTGGCTTCAGGCTGGGCCATTGTTATTTATTTTATTTTGAATACTTTTATGGGTGCATTTTAACTGACTATCATTGTAAGACTCAAAGTGCACATACCACTTGATGTATTTCCCTTCATACAGCACCCCACACCCCCTTCCTCCCTCCCCATACATCTCAGTGATATTCGGTATGATATTTCATACCACTGCTATTTAAGTGATGTGTATAATAGAAAAGGAGAAAAGGATGATATTCAAACGTGCTGAACCACTGAGGGACAATGAGGCGGGGTGGGGGGAGAGGCTGAGGGCAACAAAGTACTGTTTGCCCAGCACTAAATTTCCCTGGGTCCCCTCCTGGTTTCCCCACCTCTCCAGCCCCCAGTGTGAGCTACCAAAGTCCTTTCTTGAAGGAAGATGGTCTTGGTTACAGTCTCACTCATGCATTCATGCAATGGAAATGACCTGTCCCCATGAATAAACAAAATGTGATTTATCCCATAGTTACTGTTCGGCCTTCAAAAGAAAGGACATTCTGACACGTGCTTCCTGTGGATGAACCTTGAGAACATTTGTGCTAGGTAAAATAAGCCAGCCATGAACAGACAAATACTGCAGGATTGTATTTCTGAGTTACTTAGAGTCATTAGATTCATGCAGAGAAAGTAGAAGGTGTTCACCAAGAACCGGGACAATGGGAAGGAACAGGGACTTGGTGTCTAATGGATAGGTATGAGTTGGCAAGATGAAAAGACTTCTGTGGATTGATAGTGGTGAAAGTTGTATAGCAACCTTTTAATGCCCCTAAATTGTACACTTGAACATGATCCCAATGGTAGATTGCATTTTGGCGCCTTTTATAATGATAATAATAGTAATAAATAACTCGGGCAGGTAATAAATAATTATCATCTAATTATTAATTATAAATTTAGGTAATAAACAGTAGTAGGCAATTTATTATTATCTGAACAGCAATAATGAAGAAAAGCTTTTTATAGAAAATAAGCTGCCTCACCGGGCAAGATGGTACATGCCTATAATCCTAGTGAGGAGAGAGAAAAAAAAAAAAAAAAAAGATGCAGAGGCAGAGAGGGCCGAGGGCGCGGTAGAAAAGCCTCATTTTCCGAGAGGCAACAGATGCTAACTAATTTCCAAAACTTCTGAGAAGACCAGACCCCCCAAATGTCAAGTGACCATGAGATAAAAAGCCTCCCGAGGGTGACCAGAGCTTCACAAAGCTCCAGTTGTTCCTGCTGATCAACAGTCCCAGGAGAGACTTCCTGGAGGAGACAGTGGTGTGCAATCAGCCCCAGGCAACTCTCGGGTGGTGACTTGAAGGCACCCACTGGACACGTGGACTTTGGGAGAAAGCAGTTTGCACGTGGCTTGGGCGACTCCCAGTAGTGTCCAGGGGGCAGCTGCTGGACTCCAGGGTCCCCACAACGGACTCCCTACTCACCTTCCTGTTGTTTGCAAGTGTCTTTCACTACGATTTAGGAGGCTGAATCAGGAGGATTGCAAGTTTGAAGCCAGCATTAGCAACTTGGTGAGACCATCAGCAACCTAGTAAGACCCTCAGAAATCTATTTAAAAGTACAAAAAAGCTGAGCGTGGTGGCACACGCTTGTAATCCCAGTATTTCGGAGGATGGGACAGGAGGTTCGAGGTTCAGGGACAGCCTCAGCTACTTAGTGAGGCCCTTTGCAACACAGTGAGACCCTGTTTCAAGATAAAGAATAAAAAATAGGGCCGGGGTGTAGCTTGGAGGTAGAATGCCCTTGGGTTCCATCCCCAGTACCACACACACAAAAAAGTAAAAGTACAAAAAAAATAGGGCTGGGGTTGTAGTTCACAGAGAGAATGCCTCTGTGTTTAATCCCCGGCACCACAAACAACAACAAAACAAAAACAAACAAAAACAAAAAGAAAAGAAACTGCCTCTAGATGAACTGTAACACAGAGAAGTAGAGAAGAACATTACCATAAAAGGCCCTTGCTATCTCATGTATTATGTCAATGTTCTCTTGTTCAGCAAAAGCTCTGTAGGGCAAATATCAGCAGGAAATGGAGGCTCAGAGGTTACCAGCTTGGCTATTCTTGAAATGTGGGGGTGGCTCCGTAAGGAATTCAGGAATTCGATTCTCAGGCAGTATGTGACAAAGCCCACACTCCCTTCCCCACTGCACTTTCCCCAAGGGCTCCTTTTCACTCACTGGGAAACACTGAAGATTGGAGCTCCCTGTGTAGGACCATTTGAGAACAGGCAACCACTGCTCAGTTGTGAGGAGAGAAAGCTGGGAGAGGTGACCGCCACCAAGATGAGGGAGCTAGGTCGTCTATGGTGGGACAGGGAGCTCCCGTGGACGCTTGGAGGTCTTGTGGGGTTTCCTCCTTCCTTCAATTTCTCAAGTTGAAAGGTTAGCTGCATAAGACATGCCCTGTTTTTATGTATACTTCTGAATCGGGCAGAATGAAGTCAAAGCTAACCTTTTCTAGATGTTCTATGAAAATGGAGGGTTCAGCATGAGCTTTAATAAAAGCACCATTCAAAATGGAATTAAAGCCTTAGTGAGAAGGGTTTTGCCTTATCTGTCACCTTGACAATATCAACTATATTCTGATTGTCTTTTTTTTTTTTTTTTTTTTTTTTAGTACTAGAGATTGAATCCAGGGGCATTCTACCTCAGAGCTATACCCCCAGCCCTATTTTTTATTCTTTAGTTTTTGAAACAGGGTCTAAGTTACGGAGAACCTCACTAAGTAACTGAGGCTGTCTGTGAACCTGCAATCCTCCTGTCTCAGCCTCCCAAGTACTAAGATTATATTCGGATTGTCTTAATGAAACCCCTGATAGAAAGAGCACCGGTACTGGAGTCATCAGAATGAAGTTTGATTGGCCATTAGCTGCTTCTAATTATGTTACTTTGAACTCCTCTCTTGGCTTCTCTAAGCCTTTGTTTCCTAATACATAAGGCAAGGACAATAATGCCTACTGTATAAGATTTATTAATCTTGTATATTAGGACTGAATACATTTATTAAGACAGTATATGTGGCCAGACGTGGTGGTACATGTCTGTAATCCAGTATGTGGGAGGCTGAGACAGAAGGGTTGTAGGTTTGAGGACAGCCTCAGCATGTACCAAGGCTCTCAGCAACCTAGCAAGACCCTGTTTCTAAACTAAAAATTAAAAAGGGCTGAGGTTGTAGCTTGGAGGTAGAATGTCCCTGGGTTCAATCTCTAGTAAAATGCGCATGTGCACACACACACACACACACACACACACACACACACACGTATAAGTTAAATAGTATATGCATTTGGCATATTTTGGTTTAATAGAGAATTGTTGAAAATTCAGTGTGAAAATATTTTTATTACTTTGTTTTTTAAAAATTTTAATACACACACATATATATTAAATATTATATGCACTTGGCATATTTTGATTTAATAGAGAATTGTTAAAATTCAGTGTGAAAATATTATTACTTTATTTTTAAAAAATTGTTTAAGTAACTGGTTCTCTGTGTGTCTAAACAAGGCAAGCAAGTTCCAGCCAAACCAGATCTCACATAATGCTGCTGGTAAGGAAAGAAAATGTCAAATAAAAAATTAAAGCTTTCCATGCTTTGGAGCTAAGGAGTAACTGGAAGAATCTTAACACCAGATGGAGAATAAACAATAAGACGGTCCCTGCTATTGTCTCACACTGGAGGCTGATTAAAATAGCTCCCCTTTAAAATCTTTAGGATAACTGATGTGTGTTAGCTAGGCATGTTTATAAGAGAAATGCTTCCAGCACATTTTATTTACCAGCGTTCCACATGCATGGCAAGTGAAATAGTACACTTGACTTGAGCCGGAGAGTGATTGGGTAGATTCAGAACACATCTGCTAAAAGTGAGATTAATAATTAAAATATAAAGCCACCAATTCTTTTAAAACTACAATTACTAGCTTCAACGGAGTGAAAACTCTTAGCTACTGGCCTTTAAAATCTCTCAAGTCTCTCTCTTCTTCTTCTTCTTCTTCTTCTTCTTCTTCTTCTTCTTCTTCTTCTTTCTTTTTTCTTTCCTTTCTTCTGTAAATGAGGGTAGGTCAGAAAAGTAGTTTTGAATTCATAGTCAGAACTGCCAGTCAATATTATACCTGGTGGGGCTGAGCTGGAAAATGGATGAAAAGTTTTTTTTCCTTTTGTGCGAGTGTTCTGTGTTCTCTGTTTCTGTATCCTCAGTGTATACATAAGCTTTGAGACAGGCAGACTTACGGATTCTGCCTGGTGCTGTCAGGCAGTCTTCCAGGTTGCTAATTATCCACCCCACTTCATGGAATGTGAAATCATAGCTGGGTAGAAAAATCATATCACCCCTGAAGAAATCTGAGAAAACTGGTGTTCAGTTCCAAACTGTGTATTTGTTTGCATGCTGATCATCATGGAAATCATACCGATTTGCTGGTAGTATGTTTTACTTTATTGCTCTCCTGGAAAAAAAAAATAACACTACAGAGTATTGAAAGTCTAGGGCAGAGTCAGCTGGTCAGTGGCTTAAGAGAAAGAGGAAGAAAGCACTTCTCAGCCTCTTGGCCAAGATGAAATATGAGAGAAGAAGTGCTGCCATGGCCTGCTTGACAACATGAAAGTTTAGGCACACTTGACCTCTGGGTTAAAAAGGCTTTTAACATTAGTTTGGTAGTTTTTTTCCATTCTTTTGGGAAGATACCCAGAAGTGGTATTGCTGGATCATATGGTAGGTTTGTTTTCATTCTTCTGAGACGACTCCATGCTGTTTTCCAAAATGGTTGCACTAATCTGCAATCCCATCAACAATGTATTAGAGTTCCCACTTTTCTACATCTTCACCAGCATTTGTTGATGTTTGTGTTTTTAATGATTGCCATTTTAGTTGAAGTTAGGTGAAATCTCAGATGCTTTGATTTGCATCTTTCTGATTGCTAATGATATTGAACATTTTTCATACATTTATTGATCATTTGAATTTCTTTTGTGAAGTGTCTATTTAGTTCATTTGCCCATTTTTTGATTGGGTTATTTGTTTTCTTAGCTGTGAGTTTCTTGAGTTCTCTGTATACTCTAGATATTAGACGTCTAATGCATGTCTATCTATGTTCATAGCCCCGCAATTCACAATTGCCAAACTATGAAACCAGCCAAGATGTCCATCAACAGGTGAATGATTTACAAAACTATAAAATATGCACACAATGGAATTTAACTCAGCCATAAGAACAAAATTATGTCATTTACAGAGAAATGGCTGGAACTAGAGAACACTATACTGAGATTAGTCAGTCATAAAAAGTAAAAAATCCGATACTCTCCCAAATATGTGGAAGCTAGGGAGGAAAAGGGTCATAGGAGGAAATCTAGACAAGGAAGGAGAAACCATAGATAAGCAAATAAGGTGACCTAACTGAAGGGATAGAAGGGGGAGAAAAGGGAAATTCCCTAATGTACATGAGGTACATTCACAAACACATCAAAGTCAATCACTAAGCCAAACGTGAGAAGAAGGGCGGGGGAGGGAATGGAGTGGGAAGTGGAGAAGGGCGAAATGAGTGATGTGTGCATGTGTGCCTCTACCATCTTGTTCCCCATTAAATGGGTGACTACAACGCACCAATAAAAATTAAGATTTAAAAAAGGCTTTAACATTCTCAAAGACAAAAGAGAAGAATGTATTTTTGCTCCTTTGTTAATGGACATTTCATATTGGTGCAAATTATTGGGGATGAAGACTCAAGTGTCAAATAAGTTTTTCTATGGTCTTAGAGTGAAACTGTGAAATATTATTTATAACAGCACCTAAGATAAACTGAAATTTGCTCTCCTTTTGCCCACTATTTTTAATGTGAATTGACTCTCAAACTTTCTAGGAGTCACAGGGAAGGAAGCATGCAAGAAGTCAAAACTATGGGCATTTCCTTAAGATATCTTTTTTTTTTCTGTACTGAGAATTAAACTCAGGGGCATTCTACCTCCAAGTTATAATTCTAGCTCTTTATATTTTTTATTTTGAAACTGGGTCTCACTCAGTTGCTGAGGCTGGTCTTGAACCTGTGATCCTTTTATTTCAGTCTCCTAAGTACTGGAATTACAGGTATGTGCCACCATGCCCATATCCAGGTATCTAATTTTTATATGCAAAATGTTTCTAATAAGCTGGGTGTGGTGGTGTATTTCTGTAATCCCAGTACTTGAACGCTGGGACAGGAGGAGCTCAGGTTCAAGGCCAGCCTCAGGAACTTAGCAAGGCCCTCTGCAATTTAGTGAGACCCTGTCTCAAGACAAAAAATAAAATAGGACCGGGGTGTAGCTCAAAGGTAAAATGTCCCTGAGTTCAATCCCCAGGACCACAAAAAAGAAAAAAAAATGTTTCTAATGAAATCAGATTCCTCTTTCCCTGCCTGTTTCAGGCTCAGATAATACTGATGCTGAGATAGCTCTGGGCCTGTGATACATTAATTTGATTTTCTAAGTCCTTTGCTATGGACCAAACACCAGTGATGATTTGCATGTGGTAAAAGGCCAGTCCTAAGGAATATGATTTCATCTACTTCATCTTATTCTTCCCCTTTATTTACCTGGCGACTTAATTGCACATTCATTTCATTCTGATCCAAGACCTATGCCTTAGTCTCACAACCCTCTCTGGAAGCTCTCATTCCTTTTTCTAGTCTATTATTTATTTATTTACTTATTGATTTGTTTAGTTTTACTGGGGATTGAGTCCAGGGGCATTCTAAACTATACTCCCCAGCCCTATTTTATTTTTATTTTGAAATGGGGTCTCATTAAATTGATGGGAGTCTCTCTACTTTCTAAGGCTGTCCTTGAACCTGCATTCCTCCTGTCTCAGACTCCCAAGTATGGGATTACAGGCATGTCATCCACACCTAGTTTAGCTTACATTTAAACAGACTTCAATGATTCCCTTTTTATACCCCTGAAAATTTGTGTTTCCCACTAGTTGCCAAATGATGAAACTTCATGTCACCAGTTTTTTTTTACTTTAACTGCTCATTCCTTATTGTAGTTTGATATTGTTATTCAACTACTGTAAATAAATGCTCATTAACAAAATGTCAATTGACTTGCAAGACAGCTGCAGATGGCTTTTACTTTACCAAAAACAGTTTCAACTCAATCAGCAACAGACGAAGAACCGCCATATCTGACAAGGCGACAATCCATTATGGCTCCAACATACGCCTTCTAAATGAGGCTCACTGCGATGGCCATGGGACGATGTGTTTAATTCACTTAATAATGCCTAATGGGGTTACAATTTATGAGCTTCACTGGATGGGTTCTAAATGTAATTCAGAGATACTATTTATTTATTTATTTATTTATTTATTTATTTATTTTTTGGTGGTACTGGGGTTCCTGGAAGCCCTTCTACCTCCGGGCTACACTCCCAGACCTATTTTTACATTTTTATTTGGAAACAGGGTCTTCTAAGCCAGTGCGCGCGGCTGGCTTCGAACCTGCGCGATCCTCCTGTCTCAGCCTCCCAAGCGCGGGGATTACAAGCGTGCGCCACCACGCCCGGCTCAGAGATACTTTTTAAAGGAACACTTTCTCACAAAAAAGAGGGAAGAATTGCAACTGGTATATGAATAAATTTGCATAGAATGGAAAAGGCATTTTTGTACAAATGTATACGCTCAAAAAGAAATAACCCAGATGGGCATGGTGGCACATGCCTGTAATCCTAGTGCTTGGGAGGCTGAGACAGGAGGATCAATCACAGGTTCATGGCCAGCC
This sequence comes from Muscardinus avellanarius, assembly GCF_963383645.1. Lineage (NCBI taxonomy): Eukaryota > Metazoa > Chordata > Mammalia > Rodentia > Gliridae > Muscardinus > Muscardinus avellanarius. The sequence continues at coordinate 103,423,247 of NC_137793.1, forward strand.
TCAGCAATTTAGCGAGGCCCTCCACAACTTAGCGAGACCCTGTTTCTAAATAGAAAATAAAATAGGGCTGGTGTGTAGTTCAGAAGTATAATATCCCTGGAGTTCAATCTCTAATACCACAGACAAAAGAAAGCAGAGAAGGAGGAGGAGGAGGAGAAATAGGAGGAGGAAAAGGAGGAGAATGGGAAAAAGGAATGAATGAATGAATGAATGAATGAATGAATGAATACAGGGTTCTGAGGAAGGTAGGATTACAGAAGCGAAGATCTCTGAGGGAAGAAAAGATAGAGAAAACTTTGTTTTTTACCTAAAGGGACTTGTTAAGTTAGTAAGGAACACAGACAAGAGGCTAGAAAGTTAAAGTAGAAATAAGGTGGAAATCACAAGAGTGTGAGGCAGTGTCCTGGAGATAAAGAGAGGAAAGTAGAGCCCAGGGCCGGCCAGGGAGGAGGAGCTGGAGTCAGAGCTCCACAAAGCCTTCCAAAGACTGCAGCAGCCTGAGGCAGCTCAGTCCCTGTTGTGGGCGGTGCAGCCTCCTGTACTACAGCTATCGACTGAGGGAAGAACAAATCCTCTCTGGAGAAAGACAGAAGAATCCCAAGGCTACCCAAGTTGTTATAATCAGTGTTAGGCATTTAGTAAACTATTACTGGACAAGCTAGGAAGCAGAATTAAAAACAAAAACAGACAACAGGAATAGATCCAGCGTTACTCAGATGTTAGAATTAGGAGATTAGATTTTTTAAAATTGATTGATAGGTTCAAGGAAGGTGGAAAGTATTAAGAGAGAGAATTTGACCAGAGAACTGAAGTTCCTAAGAGCATCATATGGAACTTCTAGCACTGATGAATGCTCTACCTGAAAGGAGACCTTCTAAATGATTCTACTGGATGTCGGACATCACCAAAATGAGGATACATGAACTAGAAGATGTGTCACTTAAACAGAGAGCAAATGGAGGAAAAGGCAGAAATAACATAAGCGCTATAAAGACCTCAGAAAAGACTCAGACATGTGTAACTGTGGTCCCAGAAGGGGAGGAGAAATATAATAGTGCAGAAGCAGCATTTCAAGAGATTATCATAGCTCCAAACTCCAAGCTGCACAAATACAAAGGAAACCAATCTCTAGAAACCAGAATCTTAAAAGTAGTCAGAGAAAAAAAGACGCATTACTTTTTGAGGAGCATCAATAAAATAGACAGCTACTTTTTCAAAAGAGAACGAAGAGCCAAGAGACAGTGCAATGCTGCCTTTAAAGAGCCAAAAGAAAAGATATAAACAACCTCCCACCCCACCAAGCCAGGCGTAGTGGCACTCGCTTGTAATCCCAGCATTTGGGAGGTGGAGATGGGAGGATCGCAGTTTGCAGACAGCGTCAGCTACTTAGCGAGGCCCTTTGGAACTCAGTGAGACCCCGTTTCAAAAAAAAAAAAAAATATATGAAGACTCTGCCGGGTGTGGTGGCGCACGCTTGTAATCCCCGCGCTTGGGAGGCGGAGACAGGAACCTCACTGGCTTAAGAGGCCCTGTTTCCAAATAAAAATATAAAAATAGGTCTGGGAGTGTAGCCCAGAGGTAGAAGGGTTTCCAGGAATACCAGTACCACATATATATATATATATATATATATATATATATATATATATATGCTAAAAATAGGACTGGGGGTATAGCTCGGAGGCAGAATGCCCCTTGGTTCCAGTACCACAAAAACAAAACAAAACAAAAACCCACCAACCTCAAATTGTTATTCAGTGAAAATATCCTTCAAAGAGGAGAGTAAAATATATGTCTTTCTAGATAATAAAAAATAGACAAGACAATTCATCACTAGAAGATCTTCTCTAAAAGACATGCTAAAAATAACTCTTCTGGCTGACTTCTGGGAAGATGGTGACTGAGGGAAGCAGGATGTACCAGTCCTGCTGACACCCAATCTCCATTGCCTTAAAAACAGCATTCTACAGAAGCCAGGAAGTACGAGGCGATCATAGAGCAGAAAAGGAACCCGCCTGCCTGGCAGCCATGGGCACCACAGTGGTGCCATCTTGCCTCACTGCACCTGACTCCAGAGATGAGCAGGAAGAAAACCAAGGACCTGAAGTAAGTGAGCAGCTGCAGATCATGGGAATTGTAAGCCAGCGGTTCCACCTGTGCAAACACCGGCTACAACTTTCAGCAGTGGCAGCCAAGCTTACCATGCCCTCCAGAGATCCAGAGCAGCACGCAACAACACCAGAAAAGAAACCTGCCTGCCTCATAGTCACAGGCACCGCAGTGGCGCCATCTTGCCTCACAGCACCCAACTCCAGAGATGAGCAGGAAAACAACCAAGGACCTGAAGAAAGCAGCTGCAGGTCATCCTAATTGTAAACCATCAATTCCTCCTGTGCAAACACCGGCTACAACTTCCAGCATTGGCGGCTGAGCTCAACATCACCTCTAGAGATCCAGGCCAGTGCTCAACAACCCAGGCCAGTAAAATCTGAGATATTTTTTAAAGAATTGTGTACTGGACTGACCTGGTGTGGTGGCCGGCACCATCTCAGGCCATCGGCCTGAACTGTGACTGCTGACTCCAGCTCCACAGCCCCAAGAAATTCCGACAAGTTATCCAAGAAGTTGAAGTGCAGAAAGTGGCAGAAGAGCTCCAACATCTTAAGTGATGGGCATTGTGCTTCAGGGAGAGAGAAAAAGATCCAAAAGCCCGCACACTCACCGGAAGCCGGCACTGCAGTGGCGCACTGTGTCCTCCAGAGATCCAGCCCGCAGGACAGCAAGGTAACTGCATTGCGTTACTAGTGGATGACTGCCCAGAGCAGCCACGGGACCCCAGCAGGCTAGGATCTGGTGACCCATCCCAAAGATAGTCCAATTAGAACCTCCAGAGACACAGGAAGGGCCCATAAGCACTCAGAGCGTGGTACTGCACAGGGTTATAGGAGCTTGCTCTAAGTCTGCACTGAACGCCCCCTGCCAGTGTGGGTGGGGAGGTGCAGGCCCAGGACTGGAAGGTGCAGAGCCCATGGCCGGAAGGGGCAGGGCCCAGGGTGGGAAGGCGCAGAACACAAGCTTGGGAAGCACAGAGCTGAGGGCCTGAAAGCTCAAAGCACAAGGCCTGAGATCACAGAGCCAGAGCCGAAGGGTGCCAAGCCTAGGGCCAGAGAGGATGCCAAGCCTAGAGCCAGAGAGGAGGAGTCCAGGGCCGGAGGTCACCAAGCCCAGGGCTCGAAGGCATGGAGCACAAAGCCAGAGAGAACAGAGCCTAAGACCAGAGGGAGTGCAGAACCCAGGGTGGAAAAACGCAGAACCTTGAGCTTACACGGAACTTATCTACAGTGACGTCGGATACCCTGACACCTAAGCACAAAGCTGTCAGAGGCAAGAGAGGGGCATAAACACTCATAAAGTGGGACCAAAAGCTGACAATAGGTTATGGAGCAAATGAAAGACACTGGAATGTACTCCAGAATCTACTACAGTGAACAGACATACAGACATTATATGGGCCAGGCCCTATTTATGTAAATTAGCAGAAATGCTGGTTTTTTTGTTGTTATTTTCTTTCACACTGTCGCTAGTTCTTTTTGTTCTTTTTCTCTCTTTGTTTTTTTTTTTTTTTGGTTGTTTTTTTGGCCTTTGATTTATAATTGTTAGTTTCTGTTACTTGTTTTGTTACTTTATGCATGTGTGTTTGCTCCCTCTCCCATTCCTTTCACAAGCTTCCACCCTCTAGCCTATCTACTCTCTTCTCTCAAAACATTTTTACCCTTACTGTATCTCACTGTTTTATATTCAAGTTATTTCATGTCTCCATACCTAAATACTCTATACTAACTACAAGAATCTTATTTTCTTACCTTCTCTCATTCTCAACCATATACTATTTTATTTTTGTGTGTGCGGTACTAGGGATGGAACCCAGGGAAGTTCTACCTCCAAGCAACACCCCCCACCCCTATTTTTTATTCTTTATTTTGAAACAGGGTCTCACTGAGTTGCAAAGGCCATCACTAAGTAGCTGAGGCTGTCTGTGAACCGCGATTCTCCTGTCTCGGCCCCCCAAATGCTGGGATTACAAGCATGCACCATCATGCCTGGCTCAGATACTACTTTATTACACTTAAATTCTTAATTGACTTAATTATATCCTCTACTTTACCTGACTCCTGTACCCATCACCCCAGCTCCTCCCCCTTTACCCATCTCTCACCACTGTAAAAAGCGCTACTTAGCCATGCACAAACCTGCTGGCACCTCTAAATTCCTATTGCTGAAATTGGATCAGACAGATTGTCCACAGAGTCAAAAACAAAAAGTAAGAAGATGCCAAGACAACAGAAAAACAAACCCAAGAACTCTGAAAATATAACTGGGAACAGTGAGGAAATAAGGAAAATCTATGAATACTGACCTATAAGAAATGTAAGAAGGAGAATTCAGAATCCTGATCTTCAATATGATGAAAGGCCTCACAGTAAGTGTACGGGAAATAAAAGTGGAAATGGAGACATCAGAAAGAATCAGAAGGAGGCCTAAAATAAAAGAGTCAATAAACGAAATGAAGACATCAATAGAAAGAATTTCTGGAAGATTAGATGAAATGGAAAACAGAATATCATTCAAAATCAAAAGCACAGTTCATTGAAAATTGAAAACACAGTCAACAGCATACAGAAGACGTTACAACAATAGAACCTAAACATCCAACAACTATGGGGCAACATGAAACGTCCTAACTGATGGATAAAAGGCACTGAAGAAGGGATAAGGCACCGACCAAGGACATTTGTAATCTCATCAGAGAAATAATTTCAGAGAATTTTCCAAACATGGAAAGAGACTTGGATATACACGTACAGGAGACACATAACACCAGTAAGACAAGATCAAAGAAGGACCTCTCCACGCCATGTAATAATCAAAATGGCCAACATGGAGGCTAAGGAGAGAATCTTAAAAGCAGTGGAAACAAAAGAATAGGTGACATACAGGGGAAAAACAATAAAAATCACTCCAGACTTTACAACCCAAGTCATGAATGCCAGGAGAGACTGGTATGACATACTCCAGACCCTGGAAGAAAATAATTTACAACCAAAACTGCTATATCCACCAAGGTTATTATTCAAAATTTACAGAGAAACAAAAGTGTCTCAAGATAAGCAGAATCTCAAAAAATTCTTATATACAAAGCCAACACTAGAGAAAATTCTTAAATAAAACATAAAGAACAAAAAGGAAGCAAATTTAAGAACCAGAGAAGAGATGAATTTTGTCAGTGGAGCAATTAAGCCAAGAAAAAAAATAACATTATATCAAACATAGAATAGAACACAAAATGGTAGAAAACAAAAAATCATATTATAACCCTGAATGTCAAAGAACTTGACTCACCAATTAAAAGACATGGACTGGAAATGTGTATTTCTTTAATATAATCCAAATATAGCTTGCAAGAAACTCACCTTATAGCCAAAGACATTCATAGACTGAAAGTGAAAGGATGTAAAAAGATACATCATGCTGTTGGAGACCAAAAACGAGCAGGAGTAACAATGCTGATATCCAACAAAACAGACTTTAAACACACCAGAAGAGACAAAGCAGCTCACTTCCTTTTAAAAAAAGGAACAATTCACCAAGAAGATACAATGATAGTAAATGTTTATGCCTCAAATGTGGATGCATCCACATTAAAAACCCTTCAGGACATCAGATTTCAAATAGACCCAAATACAAGAATATTGGGAGACTTCACTCACGCCACTAGATCGATCTTCAAGGCAAAAGATGAGTAAAGACTCTTCAGAACTATACAAAACTATAAACCAAATGGACCTAATAGATATATAAAGAATATTTTAACCAAGAACAGCAGAATACACATTCTTCTCAACAGCCTTCTCCAAAATAAATCAACATCTTGGGCCACAAAGCAAGCACCAGCAAATTCAAAAGATGGAATATAATTACCTGCATCTTTTCAGACCACAATGGAATGAAAGTAGAAATCAACAACAGGAAGACCAAAATAAAACCATTTAAATACATGAAGATTGAAGGGTACACTATTGAATGATGAGTGGGTAAGATCAGAAATAAGGTGGAAAGGTACCACCCCCAAAGAAAAGTGAGTGTTACAAGTTCCCATTTGGCATTTAGCCAAAGAAGAAATTCTACTAGGGCCTTCCTACAAATTAAAGACCAACACACTGAGTCAGGTCTGACATACAGCCTGTTTTATAGTTTTATTGGAACACAGACGCATTCATTCCTTTAGGTATGATCTGTGACTGCATTTGCATGACAAGGATGGAGTTTAAGGGTTGCAAGCAGAGACCGTAGAGCCATGAAAGCTACAAGACTTACTCTCTGACCCTTGAGAGTAAAAGATTGCCCACTCCCATAGTACAGCATTGTCCTTCAGAGGTCTTGCCTGACAATTGAAGTTCTGGGAGCAAGTCAATGCCAGCAGATGACCTTCTGCATTGTTTTCATACAGTTTAAAGAACCCTGGGAGCTGGGACTTTTAAACTGTGATGGACTTCAGGCAGGTGGAGAAATCGAAACAGGAAATGACACTAAAATACAGAATAATACCTTCAAATAGCAATATGAGAATTTAATCATTCTTAAATAGCTCAGAAAAAAAAAATCTTTTTTTTTTTTTTCCTGCACAGGAATTCGTTGCATTGATTATCTGCATGCGTGTTGTCTTTGGAGTGCTGAGAACTTTTTATGTAAGAAGTCAAGCTTTTCGTTGTTTCATTAACAACTTGGGGCTAAGTAGCCTGGGGTGGGGGTGGGGGCTCAGAGGTGATGGGAACTGACACCCAGGCAGCAAAGAGGCACCCAGGCAGCTGCCACTGGGGATGGAGGGATTTCAGCAGATCAGCAGCTCTCTGTCTGTGTGCTGGGCTGGCACAGTTTGGGGCAGTGTGAGCCAGCAGTGCTCGTAGGCCAAAGGGCAGGATAACTTTTTGAGACCATTCCTGGTTCTCAGAAGTGGTGCTACAGACCTTAGTGGGAAACCCGAAGACAAAGACACTGGAAAAGGAAGCTATGTTCAAAGTGGGGGATGGTGCCGCTGCTTCTCCCTCAGTAGCAGCTCTAATGAGCAGATCTCCTGCTTGGCTGATGATGTCCATGATGTCAGTCCTGCACAGCTGAAGCTCACTGCTGCACACGGCTTGCTGTAGGTCGACAGAGGTAACGCATCCGCTCTGCCACTGGGCCACTGCACTGTTTCTATGTGGACTCTTGGCTTGCCAGGAAGGCCCCCGAGTCGAGGAAAGGACCAGGTTGGGGGACGGTTTTCCAACATGAACCAGGAGTCATGCAAAAATGTACTCATTCTGCAGCGAGGGTCTTCGTGCAACTAGAGAAAGACAGGAGCGAAATCATTTCCCTGATTTCAGAGGCTACGGGCCCGGTGCCGAGGAATAAAGACTCAGTGATAACCGCTCTTCACTGAGAACCTGCCGCCTTCCACACGTGCCACTTGGTTTATTAATCCGTCTGAAAATTCCCTGGGGAGTTTGAGCTGGCCCTTTGCCTGCTGATGAGTCTGTGATTCTGTGACAATTAAACCGTAATGGCTTCGAGACAGACCCTTCTCCATCACAGCCTGAGCCCAGGCTGCCAAAAGCCATCTGCACCTGGGTGGCTGGGAACAGCACCCCCATTTTATCTGAATGAAATGAATTTATTCCATTTTATTGGAATCCAATGTCCTCCGCCTTAGTCGGGGAGCCAAGAGACCAGCATGTAGACACAGCTCTAAATTCCCTTCTGTGATGTGGAGTGGGGGGAAAAGAGGGGGGAGGTTGGTATGTGGGAAAAGCTCAGGGACTCCTTTCTCTAAGACCAGGATACAAAAAGCCCCTCTATTCCTGGCCACCTGGACTTACCAGGCTCATTCTGTGAACACTCCCGGGTTGACCCTGCGGCCAGCTGACCCAGGAGTGGCAGAGAAGAGAGTTCCTATGTGGCCAGTTCCTGGTGCCCAGGATGACAGGCGGGAGGGAGGGTATGGGGGTGCTGGTAATTTTCCGGGCACTCCGCATGAGCCATGATGCTGCTCACAGGAGCACAATGGCCATGTAGCCAGCGAGCCAGATGGGCTGGAGCCAGGAGCAGGCAGAAAAGGGAGGGCTGAGTCCAGACGCAGCCTCACCACTGGCTCTCTGTTTTTTGACAAGTGGATTTACCTTTCATGAGCTCCCCAAAGGGAAGGCACCTCCCAGCTGGGTCCCAGGGAAGCTCTGAATGTGCTGATTTGCATCCTTCATGCGCATATTTTTATGTGAGCCAGGAAAACAGATGGCTTCATCCACGGTGCTGAAAACTCAGCTGGTTATTGCCGCACTAGAATGACCTGAGTTTGGAGAGCAGGAGTTTTTCCTGCCAGAGCCCTGGGCGAGCTGGGAGATACGTTTGTCTTTGCATCAGAGCACTGGAACGTTGCATCCTCAGTGGCCTGTGGCGGGACAGGGAAGGTGCTGTCAAGCACAGTACATTACACACAGCAATCCTGCCCCCTCACATCCGTTCTTTGAATTAGACAGGTTAAATTTTAATTAAAAGACAATAATAGAGCCACCATCCTCCTCCTCCTCCTCCTCCTCCTCCTCCTCCTCCTCCTCTTCCTCCTCCTCCTCCTCCTCCTCTTCCTCCTCCTCCTCCTCTTCTTCTTCTTCTTCTTCTTCTTCTTCTTCTTCTTCTTCTTCTTCTTCTTCTTCTTCTTCTCCTCCTCCTCCTCCTCCTCCTCCTCCTCCTCCTCCTCCTCCTCCTCCTCCTTCTTCTTCTTCTTTTTTGTAATGGGGTTGAACTCTGGGGCATTCTATCTCTAAATTATACGCCCAGTCCTTTCAATCTTTTTGTTGTTGTTGTTATTTTGAAATAAGGTCTTACCAGGTTGCTAAGAATTTCACTAAATTGCTGAGGCTGGTCTCGAACCTCTAATTCTCCTATCTCAGCCTCCTTTCAAATACTGGAATTACAGTCATGCATCTTCATGCCCATTTTTTTCCTCCAACTTTTAATCCAAAGATTACTCTAATCCAGGTAATGCTGAAACGGACCTTCATAAAAGAAATCCACAAGTCATATCAATTTAGCCTTGATTTCACACCTACTTTATTCCAGGAATTATTCTAAATCTTGTAAATTTAAAAATAGTAGCTGTATCTGGGCACAGTGGTATGTACCTGAAATTCTGATACTTGGGAGGCTGAGACACAAGAGTCATAGGTTCATGGTCAGCCTTGGCAATTTAGTGAGACTCTCCACAACTTAGTGAGACCTGTTTAAAAATAAAAATATATAATAGGGCTGGGGGTATAGCTCTGGGTTTAATCCCAAATAACACACACACACACACACACACACACACACACACACACACACGTAATACATGGCCTCTATGATTAGAGACCACAGAATCTAGTTGGAAGAAAGATGTATAAAAATTAGATATGTGTAAAAGAAATTTAATTGCTGTCATAAAGCTAAGTACAGAGTGAATGGGAACATACAGAGGGACAAATTTCCTTAGGAATAGCAAGACCTAAGCCAAGAGTGGTGATATTTAGGAAAAAGAAGATTTCATTCAGGACTTGGGGAGAGAGAACAGGCACACCAAAGGAACATGAAACATGGAGAGCCTGGCAGGGTGGCAAGATATTGTAATCTCAATACTTGGTAAGCTAGGCAGGAGGATCGCGGGTTTGAAGCCAGCCTCAACGACTTAATGAGGCTCTCAGCAACTTAGTGAGACCCTGTACAGCAAAAAACAAAACAACAAAAAAACAAATAAAATCTCCAGCATCACCCAAAAAAAGAGAAAGAAAAAAAAAGGAAGAAAAAAAAAAGAAAGAATTAAAGGAAATAAAAGAAATATGAAGGCCTGCATGGGGACACCACTGGCAACTCCGCCATGTCCAGTTCTCCCAGCCCTTCCTTCCTAACCTCATGTATTCAGGTGGCTACCTCTACTCATGAGATCCGGGGGAAGTTGAGCCCATCCCCAGCTTAGGGGCAGATCTTAGCTAGTCTAAGATAATCTAATGCTGGACTTAGAGGTGGAGACACAACAGGATTCTGTCCAAGGCAGCATGAAGTCTCCTCCCATGAAGACTCTAGGAAAACTGCATCCCCATTAAGAGGTCAGCACCGCAGAGATGTCTCCCTCTTTACCACAAATGTGATCCAGTCTACAAAGTGGGAGGACTCTGGACCAGGGGAGAAACAGGTATTTTGTTTTTTTGTTTTTTGCAGTACTAGGGATTAAACCCATTGACATTCTACCTCTGAGCTACACCCCCAGCCCTATTTTTATTCTTTATTTTAAAACAGGGTCTCACTGAGTTGCAAAGGGCCTCACTAAGTAGCTGAGGCTGTCTGTGAACCTGTGATCCTCCTGTCTCAGCCTCCCAAGTACTGGGATTACAAGTGTGCGCCACCACGCCCAGCAAGAGAGACAGGTTTGATTGGTGGGTTAAAGTGTGGCCAGAGGAGGAGCATCTCTGGGAAGAAGCTATAAATATGTGCGGAAGGGCCTTGGGGGCCTCAGTGGCTCCACTTCCCAAGGAAGGCAAGTGGGGTCCTCCAGGGTCTGTGGCCAAGGCGCTGTGGCAACTAAGAACCTCAACTCAAGATGACCTGGTGCTGGGGTGTAGACGAGCAGTCAGGTGGGTGAGGCAGGGCTTGGGGTGGCCCCTTTTCAGCCAAGATCCTGCCAAAATGACCCCCTCTATGGAAACTATGAGGCTGTACACAGGCCATGTGCGTGAGCTGTTTCATGCTCACTACTGAAATGACACACAAAATATGCTCGGTACCTATCACAGGTGTGTGAGTAAGTGCTCAGTCCATGCCATACCAGTGCTTCACAGACAGCAAGGAATCCTTCCTGGATGCCAGGAAGAGCAAAATAATACATAAAGATGGTCCTAAGGGATTTCTCTTCTCTTTTCTGAGGTTGGTTTGTTTAGCTGTATATATACATAAGATTGAACCTAGAGGTGTTCTACTTCCAAGCTATACCCTCAGCCCTATATTATTATTATTTTTTAAATTTTTATTGGTGCATTGTTATCATACATCTACCTTAATAGGATACAAGATGGTACATGCACACATCACTCATTTAGCTCTTCCCGGTCTCGCTAAATTGCTGAGGCTGGCCTCGAACCTATAGTCCTTCCATCCCAGCTTCCCAAGTACTGGGATTACAGGTGTGTGCCGCCGTGCCTGGCCACCTTGCTGTATTTTTATTTCAATTTGAACTCTTGTCTTATTCCTCTCCTGAGTTTTTCCTTGTCTTTTTGAGCTCATTGGGTCTATGGCTCCAGTATGATTCAGGCTGCGTATGGCCTGTAGCTCCAGGTTCTCAAATTTAGCTTGTGGGTTTCACAAGCGTGAACGTCTTGGCTCCACGTCCGGCCAGCATTCTCTGCTTTCAGTTAGACAGGAAACTGGGGCTGGGCGAGGCTCCAGGCTTCAGATTGGCCTTCTGTTCGGATAAGCTCCTAAGGATGTTTCTACTCGGGGACAGTGACAGCTCAGGTTCTTTCCTGGGTTTTAACTTGTGCCTTTGTGACATACCAACTGATTTAAGACTGACATTCTAATTGGAGTGAAAATGCCCACCTGTGACTTGAGTTAAACAGACTGCCGCCGATTGGAGATGCAAGACCAATTAACCTCAGGGTGTTAGGCAGAAATTTTTTGAGAGGCACTAGGCAATTGACTCTAACTCAGGAAAGGAGGTCTTTGGCCTATGTGCTCATTTTTAACTGATTTCTGTATCATGTTGGGACTCATAATAGCATTCATCATCTCTTAGATAGCCCAGCTGAGTGAGAAAATGGGCATTAGGATTATTTGGCCCTAAGTTCAAATCCCTGTTCCCCCCCTTTATTTGGTGTGGCCGGGTTACTTAGTCTCTCTAACCCTCTGTATCTTGATTGACACTGATGATATTAACACCTTTCTCATAAAATTATTGTGAGGGCCAAATTTGGTATGATCTATTGGATGACTAATAAATGTTTAATAAGTAGAATTGTTTCTAAGTTTCCATGGAGAGAAGATTGCTTTTGTATAAATTTATTTTATGAGTTCAGTAAAAAATAATGTTAAAAAAAACAATGGAAACCAACATTAATCAAAAGTTCCCTACATACTTACATGAATTCTTATAACACTCTTTTTCCTTTTTTGTATTAGGGATTGAACCTAGGGGCATTCTACCTCTGAGCAACACCCCCCCCCAACCTTTTAAATTTTTTTTGCATTATTTTGAAAAAGGGTCTCACTAAATAGCTGAGGCTGGCTTCAAACGATCTTTCTGTCTCAGCCTCTCAAGGATGAGATCACAGATGCACACAGCCACAACCTGACTTACAACACTCTTCATTGCCTTTATTCTACAAATAAGTAAACTCAGGCACCGAAAGCTCTAGTAACTCATTTAAAATGGCGATCCAACATATGCCTAAGCTCTTGGTCCTTTTTATAGTTTATTTGGAAACATGGTCTCACTAAGTTGCAGAGGGCCTCACTAAGAGACTGGCTATGAACCTGTGATCCTTCTGTCTCAGCCTCCTACGTACTGGGATTACAAGCATGCCCACCATGTCAAGCGAGAATGCATTCTTTCAGATAGGTTCATAATACTTGATTCTTTTAAAATCTTTCCTATCAGTTGTTACCTAGGTTTAAGAATTTTCCCAAATTCTCTAGAAGTGAAATATAATTGCAAGATCTTTCCAGCACTGCTAAAACTCACCATAGTATTCTCCAGCTCAGTTGGGAAGAATGGACATAGCCCTGAGGAAATAAAATTCTTATTTTACTTTTGCATTCAATTCGGCTACATAACACCCCCCCCACACACACACAGAAACATACAAACAAGCCTTCAAAAACCAGATAACTGCAAACAAACCAATAAAGAATAGCTGTCCTCATTCAGCTTGCCTGTGTTGGAAATGTAACTTACATCTGCAGACACGGCCATTTCTTGGTTCAGGTTCAACTTTATTTAAGTATGTGAGAGTATTTAAGTATCTGGGAGGACTTGTTCAGCAAATGATTTTTCAGTTTGCTATAGACAAACTATAGGCACAACCTACTATAGACACAACCCTGAAAGATACAGTGACTGTAGAGAAAGACTGTGTTAGGTCAGGTGTGAACTAGAGGGACGCCAAGATGAAGCGTTTCGAACCAGGAATCTAAAGCTTACCATTTGAGATTGCTCACCTTCGCAAAGCCCAGACTCTAGGGCTGCCGCTCTCCAAAAAGTGCTCCTGAACCATCACTTACCCATTCCTTCATTTCTTCATCCTGCCTAATTTGAGTCCATAGATTTATTTTCTTGGTTTACCAGTTATCCAGAAAATAGTTCTCAAAATAAGCTCATGGGATTCTGATGATGGGGGAGACCAGTTTCTTAAATACTAAGGCATTCATACTTAAAAATGGGATGACAACAATACATTTCTACAACATATAATTACTGATTTTCTCCTGTGCTTTCAAATCCCATGCAGTTCTCTTGGCTCTAGTACTTCACTCTACCTTTTCTCCCTCATCATGCAAGCATCTCTCTCCCTATCAAAATCCTGCACCTTATATCCACTCCTAATTCCTCAAGTCTGTCCAGAAAAATACACAAATAAACAAAGATACATTTTGAACCATCTGACCAGTATTATGATATGAACTCTTCTCACCAATTTCGGGGAGGTGTCAAAATGCTTTTGAGGGAGAGCAGTTGCGTGGCAACCTCCTTTGCCCCTTGAATCTTTTGTGGGGCAGAAGCCTAAGAAGCACTTTGTTTAATAAACACCCTCTGCATGCCCGGCTTGTCCTTAGTGACTGTAATCAAATGAGCTTCTGGAAATGCAGCGGGAGTGCTCTGATGCAATTATTGCCAAGTTATTCCAGTTGCTACCTGGGTATTGCCGGCTTTGTTGGTGGCTCAGAGGAGCTCATTTTAATGATCCAGAGAAAATGAGCACAAGCTGCCGCTTCCAGCTAATATTAATTCTGAATAAACAAATGCGAACGCAGCCATTGGTGACAGTGAATGGCTTTTGATTTGAGCCTCCCTCGTTTGCTTTTGCGTTAGCAGGCGCGCGTGCTGAGGGCTGGAGGAACTGTTCCTGCTGGAGTCGGCGGCCCCTTTTCATCTCCTGTCACTTCAACCCAGCAAGGTACAAGTGCGTCCCAGTTAAGGCTCCAGACATCCAAGCCCCCAGCAAAGTACATCCTGTGCTAGCTAGCCAGGAAACACCAGAGGAGGTCTGTGTTCTCAAAACCAGGCCGTTTGCTTCTATGACAACGCTAAAAACGTGCAAATATTAGAGATTTTAGCAAAATCCCACACGTTAGAGAATGAGCTTCTGGTTATCTGAGATGGTCCATAGCTCTGGTTTTATTGGACTTTGTTCTTTCCAGTCTTAGCATTTCAAAGAAAAAGGAAATGGGTTGCCTTCGGCTGTTTATATCTCCAGCCTCCTACAGGGAAGGATGCCACAAAATCCTGTAAAACTTTGGTATCGGGATTTTCTCCAAAAAAGCTTTCGATGGTGTGTTAAGTCAGCTCTTTGTCGCTCTGACAAATACTCAAGAAAAACAACTCTGAGGAGGAAGGATTTGTATTGGCTCACGGTTTCAGGGCGTTTAGTCCAAGATAGGCGGCTCTGTTGCTTTGGACTTGAGGCAGAACATCATGGTTGAAGCGCCAGGTGGAGGAAAGCTGTTGAGCTCACGGCAGCCAGAAAGCAGAGGGAGAGGGAATGGGGAGGATAAGATCTAGTCCTCAAGCGCGTGCCTTCAACAACCCACCTTTCAACCAGGTCCCATGCCCTCCACCCTCCACCAGCTCCCAACAGTCCACTCAGCCATCAGTGGATTATGCCACTGAGACCGGAGCCCTCATGATCTAATCACTCTCCCAAAGCCCTACCTCTGGACATGACTGCACCGGAGACCATGTCTTCAACCATGAAAGGTCAAGAGATGCCTCACATCCAAACCATAACAGATGCTTATGTTTCTTTTTCTTCTTCTTATATAAGAAAGCTCAAACAAGTGAGGCCTATACAATCAATAATGATGAACTTTCTTAAAGTTCCATATTTTCTGTTACTTCTGTTACTGTTGGGGTGGAGGTAGAGGTCCTGAAGACCTCTTTAAGTAGAGGTGGGATGTGCCTTAAGGACATGTACAACATTTTCTAGACGATGAAGAGGAAGTCACTGTCTGCTTAGTGAAGAACTAGCCCAAGCCACATAGCCAACCCTCTGGAGTGGGTTCGGTAGCAGGGTGGTGACATGCTCACCTGTGGGAAGGGAAACAGCCAACCAGACCGGAGTGGACGATCTGTGTCGGGCGCTTGAAGTAGGAAGGAGAATATAAAATAGATTTAGATGAAGTAGTTTGGATGAGATCTGTTAATATTTTAGGAAAGAACAAAAAAGAAAGAAAAAGACAAAAGAAATACATTTTATAAAAAGCAAACAGTGGCAGAGAGCTATGAAAGGTTCTGGAGTAAGTGCAGGACAAGGGCCAACCTTGGATGGTTAGCATGGAAGTGGACTGCAAAACCGGTGGAGAGAGGGCGAGTGTGGGAAGCAGGTGAGATGGCAGGGACCAGGACCGCACAGTAGGGAGGTGAGGAGGATGTGCCTGGATGTCGGCGGGGGCCTGGAGAGGTGAGGGGGTGGCCAGACATTCCACAGAAAAAAAAGGACTTACTCTAGAGGGAGCAGGGAGTCCAAGAAGGAGCCAGCATTCCAACGTGGTCACTTTTGTAATAAGGAAGATTGACTTTCTTCTTTGGGGAACAGAAAGAAAATGTTTGCTTCAGAACAGCATTTTTGGATGGTGACCAGAAAATTATACATATATTAAAAATAATTTTGGCTGGGCGTGGTGGCGCACACTTGTAATCCCCGTTCTTGGGAGGTGGAGACAGGAGGATCGCGCAGGTTCGAAGCCAGCTGTGCTGGCTTAAGAGACCCTGTTTCCAAATAAAAATATAAAATAGGTCTGGGAGTGTAGCCTGGAGGTAGAAGGGCCTCCAGGAACCCCAGTACCACTAAAAAATAAAATAAAATAAAATAAAAAATAATTTTATTGGTACATTATAATTAAACCTCACATGGAGGTTTAGTGTGGTGGAAACATACATTCACACAGCACCTGGGATGTTTCCCGCCAGATACCAGCCTGCTCTCTCCCCTCCCCGTTCATAATGTTGAAATTGGTATTGACAGCTTCACATATACACATAGGATTGTTTGAACTGTGTCCTTCATTGTGACATACTGAGTTCATAAATTGATCCCAAACACAAGTATGGACAAACTGCTGAAGTGCTGAGTTAGTTCAGAAGTAAATCACACACTTTCTGTCCCCGAGGAGTTCACATTCTGTGGTAGGTGAGATCACGGGTGAGAGAATAACGGTGGCTATTTTATTTTCTGGGCACCGGGGTCCTCAGGGAGGCTCTCTGAAGAAAGTTATCTGAAGAATGGCCAGCACAGATGGTGAGCGCAGAGGGCAGGTGGGAAGGAAGGCTTTCAGGTAAAGGTGGGAGCTGGAACAAAAATGAAAAGGAATGAAGAGCAGGGTACCCATGATTGGCATTCCAGGTTTGCAGTCTGGGTACCAGCATGATGCTTTGATAAATTGCTCTCCCCTACCCCATCCGTCACAGCACCTAGAACAGAATGGCCAAGGAATGTTAAACAGCAGCCCTGGTTGAAGTGCAAACAAAGAAGCCAGCTCTGAAATCTGCCCTAAACAGAGGGATTTTCACTGTTTCACTATCTCTTCTGCAATCGATCTTGAACCATTTAATGATTCGTATACAGATGAGGTAAAAATATCCTGTTGCGAGAATACAAATGTGGACCCTTTGACAGATGAGGTAGAGCAGGAAAAACATCGATAGAAAAGAAATTTCCTAAGTCTCCACTGCAGCCAGGACCCCCTGTGATGTGAAATATTGACTTAGCGCTACTGCCTAAGTTCTGAATGAATGACCCTAATGCCAGCGAAACATGCAGGGGGCTGAAGTTTTCAGGAACAAGATCAAGAATTAGTGGAACCTGGGACGATGGCACATCTCTGTAATCCCAGAACTTGGAAGGATGAGACAGGAGACTCACAAGTTTGAGACCAGTCCCAGCAACCCAGTGAGATTTTCAGCAACCTAGAGAGATCCTGTGTTATAGTTAGGTATAAAATGTCTCCTAAAGCTGGGCGTGGTGACGCACCTTGTAATCCCCGCGCTTGGGAGGTGGAGACAGGAGGATTGTGCAGGTTTGAAGCCAACCTCGCTGGCCTAAGAGACCCTGTTTCCAAATTTAAAAAAACATATAAAAATAGGTCTGGGAGTATAGCTCGGAGGTAGAAGGGTTTCCAGGAACCCCAATACCATCAAAAAAAGGTCTCCTAAAGAGCTCATTTATTAATATCCAGGGTCGATATAGTCGAGTCATGAGGGTTGTAATCCCTGCAGTGGCTACAAAGGAGAAAAATCACTTGTAATGGATTTACCTGGGTGATCGCTACTGGTTAGAACTGTAGGTGTGGCTGGAGGGGCTGAATCTAGGGATGTGGCCCTGGAGGTTATGGCTGGCCTTCCCTCTCCCTGCCCTGTCTCTTGTTTCTGGCCTCTATGATGTGAGTACAACCCATATGTTCTCCCTCCCCGCTTTCTTTCTGTCATCAACCCTGAGATGTGCAGGCTTCAGCTTCACATGTACTGAACCCCAAACCATAAGAAAATAAACCTTTCCTCTGTTATGAGGTCAGTCTTTTAGATTATAGCTGCAAGAATGCTGACTAAAACACCCTGTTTCAAAACTAAAATAAAATAGCTTGGAAGTAGAATGCCCCTGGGTTCAATCTACAGTTAAAAAAAAAAAAAAAAGAAGAAGAAGAAGAAGAAGAAGAAGAAGAAGAAGAAGAAGAAGAAGAAGAAGAAGAAGAAGGAGGAGGAGAAAGATTTGTGTACTGGTTGTCAAAAACTTACTCAGCGCTTATTGAGAGACACTGTGACAAAACGGCAATGATTGGGAGAAACCGCAGCACCAGCATGGTCACTTCTGATGTTAAAACTGACCTGCGCGGGGCGCGGTGGCGCACGCTTGTAATCCCTGTGCTTGGGAGGCGGAGACAGGAGGATCGCACATGTTCGGAGCCAGCCTCAGCTACTTAGTGAGGCTCTCAACAACTTAGGGAGACCCTGTTTCCAAATAAAATATAAAACAGGTCTGAGAGTATGGCCTGGAGGCAGAAAAGCCCCTGGATTCCACCCCCAGTACCACACACACACAAAGAACTGATTCGCAACCAATATTTTTTCGGGCAGCTCAGGTTTATCATGTAATCAAAGGTAATGAAAGGCAAGGGGCAGCAGGTAGAAGCACACTTTCCATACTTGTGAAGAGACATATATAAATATACATACATACATACATACATATACATATATATATATAGAGAGAGAGAGAGCTGGGGATTGAACCAATAGGTCTCGACCATGCTCACCAATTGCTCAGCCACTGAGCTATGCTCCCAGCCCAGGAAGAAAATTTCTTAAGGAGCCTGACATGTCTGAGACATGGTATTATAAGCTGGGGTTTTCTTTTTCTTTAACTATTGTCATGTTTTAAGTTAATTTGCCACTGGAAGCACAGAGTGGCTTATGATCCACTCAGTTGTGCAAGAACATTCCTGTTAGAATCCTGGAGATCCTGATTTTAAGTTATCACAGATGGGGCCTGGGCATCAGGGGTGCGTGTGTGTGTGTGTGTGTGTGTGTGTGTGTGTGTGTGTGTGTGTGTTTTAATAGGAATTGAACCCGGGATTCTACCTCTGAGTTACACCCCAGTTCTACTGTACTTTTTTTTTTTTTTGGAAACAGGGTCTCTTTATGTTTCTAAGGTTGACCTCAAACCTATGATTCTCCTGTATCAATCTTCCGAGTACTGGGATTACAATGATGTGCCACCAGGACTGGCTGCATCAGTATCTTTAAGCAAGTGTTTTTAAGTCCCAGGCAGGAGAACAGAGAGTCACAGGCTCTGGAGTTCTGTTTTCAGCCACTGACTCTGACCATTTCACTTTTTTCTTCTTGTTTTCCTAATCCTTGGACATGGAGGGGCTGGGACAGAGGCTGGTCACTTTATTGGCCTTTGTAGAGACTAGGCTTCTGTAGCTGGTAGATGCTTTGGGCAAGAGATACAACATGATTTTAGGACAGGGCTTTTCTGTACCTGCTTCTTTTCTCTAATTCTCAATGAATTCCATGTCCGAGGGTGCCTTAAAATCAGTGTTTACAGATACCACAAACCATAGGTATCTCTTCTGAGATCACATAAATGACTATTCCCAACCTTCCTGGCCCCTGGAAACAGGAAGGTCTCATGACAGTGTGGGTGGGACAAAGAAAAGGAGCTTCAAGGGAGAGGATTGACTTCTAATTTCTGAAGATTTGTGGGTCAAAATATAATTTTAGGGCTGGGGGTGTAGCTTGAAGGTAGAGCACTTACCTTGCATCTGTGGGGCCTAGGATTTGATCCTCAGCATGGAAAAAATAAAGTAATAATAATAATAATAATTTTAGAAAGAAACCTTAAAGGTTAGCTCTATTTATTTTTCTGAATTCCACTTCTTCTGTTTGATTGGAAAAAGTCCTCTGCTGTCCTGCTTTCGCTTCTACAAAATATCCAAAGGTATCATGCTTGCCTTTCTTACTATCTCCCTTAAGAAAGACAGAGATCAGTAACAGGTACAGAATTGAAATGGATGGGAATTCACTCCTATCTCTCTCTCCTCCGGGTCTATACAGATATTGGGAGACCCAGGAGGACCTGAGTGCTTGGGTCCCGGTCCTCATTTATAGGAAAGGGACCAAAGCTGCTCAGAGTCAAAGAACCAGCCTAAAGTTACACAGCTCGCTGGTGCCAGCCCTGCCTCATTTAACCTTTTCTGGTAGGTATTTTCTTCCAGCCCTTCAGTCATCTTGAAAACTTTTCTTCCAAAGCCTGTCCAAACACCCCTGCCCTTCTCTACTCTACTCCTGGAATTAGACGCATGACCCCAGAGGGGTCTGATTTTATCTGAGCTTAAAGAGAAGACTGCTTCAGGCCGCCTCCATTCCAGGTATGCTTCCTGGCAGGATGCTGGCTTGCTCCCAGGTTTATTTCTGACCATGACCCTCTGGTCTATTTCAGACAGGCTTGGACACATTCTCACATCTCACATGTCTCGGGTCTGGTTTTCTTCCCCACAAGTAACGATGCCTTCATTCAGTCACACCCTGCAAGTGATAAAGCCTCAGGTGTTCAAACATCATTCTTTCTGGAAATACCAAGTGCCTCTCTCAGCCTCCTGGATACTTCTGGAAGGGAGGGTGTGCCGCCAAATTCCAACTTTGCAGGTAAATTGAAGCTCAGAGTTTAATTGTTTTAGCCTGAATCACCTGTGAAGAGAGGTGAAAATTATTCTGGGAAGTGGGGAGATGACTTTACCTCTAGATAGGTGATCCATACTTACTGCCCCACCCCTAACCCCAAGATACTAGCAGGGGCCCCTATCTTTACCATCACAGCAGTTACATTCAGTATATAATATAGTGTAATCAGTCTATAAGCACAGTCTCTAAAAAGGCCATGCTTTTGATTCCATAATAGATATGACACAAAGAAAGGAAGAAAGACTTAATTTTTACCCTTATATATGTTTTTACAATTCAGAACTTTTCATATTGCTAGAGATCTACAAATGTGTGTGTGTGTGTGTGTGTGTGTGTGTGTGTGTGACCAAAAATTGAACATAAAGGAACCATATCTCTAGCCCCATTTTATTTTTTTATTATAAAATGGATCTTTCTTGCTAAGTGGCTGAGCACTAGTCTCAAACCTGTGATCCTTCCGTGTCAGCCTCCCAAGTACTGGGGTTGCAGGTGTGTGGTTTTCTAGATCCCACTAAGCCACACTTCTAGAAATAGGATTTTCTGCGTCTTTGATATCAGGATAAACTCCTGATGCTCCCTGAGCATTACATACACTATTTTCTGTTATCCCATGTCTCAGACTTACCTGTCTCATCTGCTCTCCCTCACACCCACACCATGGGCTCCAGACCAGGTGTTCCCAGGCTAGTCCATGCATGTCTGTAGAATAGATGGGTGCTTCATGGAAAACCTCCTCTGCAGGTCTCTGCTCCCACCTGGGTGTACCAAGACTGCTTTCCTGTGTGGCCCAGGGAAACAGCAAAGACTTCTTGGTGGAGGTCTTTTGGGTCTTGCCGAGAAGTTTGGATTCTGCTTCCTTCTTGAGACCATGGAATGGTTGTTGACGATATCAGGGAACCATCATCCCCAATACCAGGAGTTCATGCTTGTCCTCACTTGTCTCCTGTCAAAGGCTCAAACATGGGATGTTAAGCAACTGAGACAGAGTAGGTCAGGGTGTCAGTAGATGCTAAGCTGACCCCACAAGGTGGATAACTTGAGCAGCTGGCAAACTGTCCTAGAGATAGGACATGTTCAATTGACTCTTGTTGATGGTATTAGCCACTATCTCCTTGTTCTTTCCCTAGAAACATGAGAAGGAGGGCTTCTGTCTGCAGCTGCAGTTTCTCTTAACTCAAAGTCTGAAGCCAGACCTCCGAGGACACAGCACTCTGAATGCTGAGCTTTCTTGGGACAGTGCCCGAGCGCCGTTATAACACAAAATATTTATATAATCCCCGGGGCGAGGCTACTGATGGAACCAACTGTGGTGGAATCCCAGGAAGGGGATTGTGATTCTCTAGGCTTCTGTTTCTCTGCCTTCCAGCAGGGAGAATAAATAAAGCCAATAGCCAGGCCCTGAGGCTTCTCTTCAAATCAAGGAATGGCTATCACCATTAGCCAGAAGATGGCCCACAGCTTGGCACAGCCACCAATGCAGATGTGGGAAGCTTACATTGCTAAAATAGCCCCACTAGTAGCTAGCACCCATGAGGCACTCCTCATGCATCAGGAGAATTGCATCCATTCTCTTATTCAATGCAGTCCTAAGACACAGGTGTTTTTGTGTCCAAGTTCCAGGTAAGGAGGGCACGTGGGTTTCCTGGTGTTACACATAGTAGTAAATAATGGAATCAGGAATTCTAACCAGGATACCCTAGGCATCACAGACCATTGTGTATTCACAGCAATGCCTCTTCGATGGTTGGCTAGAGAGGCCTGGGAGGATCACATCCAAGGAGTCAGCAAGGTGGCAGGAGGGAAAAGTAGCAGAGTCAAGAGTTCACACATGACAGGGTCCTGGTCAGGGGCCAGCTGTGGTTGCAGGCTGTGAGATCCCCAGGATGAAGAAAGCACATGGAGCTGCCATCTGGAGGAGAACAAACAGCACCATTATTCTCTGGCTTGTTCCTTATATGGATTTCCAAGCAATATGGTGCATGTTCACGTCAGCATGGATGTGTGTATGTATGGCGTGTCCTTGGTGTGGACATGTGTGTGCATATATAGCACATGTTCACATTGGCATGATATATACATGTGCATTGTGTTTTGCTAACAACTACCTCACACAGTTGCGGCTACTTGGGATATACACTCATCTGTGGCTATGTGGGAAGTGCAAACATATGCAGCTGCATGGGCCAGGTGAGGTCATGTCCATACCGCTGGCCTGTACTCCTTCTGGGCCTTCACACTCCACCCCTTAGTGAGTGGCAGTGTATGATTTGACTCACAGTACACTACATGGGACCCAAATACTACAGTAGCAATAAAGGGCACAACAGGTGACTATTAGTCCTCCAGCTAAACAGGCGATGATAGTCAATACCCGTCTCCAGGAGGAGCCGAGTGAGTTCCACCAAGGTGTAAGCAGGCTCTCCTGTAAGGCCTGAATAGTCTATTCCCCTGCATCTTTCTCAACTAAGGATTGCTGTACCTGCTGCTGGTGGTATAAAGTGTATATACACGGCATTCTACATGCAGAAAAGCACACGTTACACCTTGGGCAGCAGTGAGCATATCTAATGCCATTCTATTCTGCAAAACCACTTTCTGCCTCTGGGTGGTTTCATCCATTAAAAGGAAAAGATCCCAACAGGACATAGTTAAAACTTCTACAACATGTTGGGATAAGGCTTCTATCTATAGCTCTATATCTACAGTACCCCAGCCCCTGGAATGAACAAGACTAATAGGTAGAACTACCATGCAGACCAGTATTTGCCATGCCAGTGATGATATACAGGCTCCCAGTTATTCGATTTATGAGGAAGAGTCAGGAGAATTCATCCCTGTACATATGACCTTTACCAAGTAAACTCCTGTCCAATGGGCAGGGAGGTACAGCCAGCCATAATGTCTGGAACCCAGAGGTAACCATTTGGGAGAAAACTAGTTGACTTGATCTCTGTTAGCTTCCACTCTCCTACCACCAGTTGGTATCCAATAAACAAGTAACATTCTGACATAGTTCTTGGGGCAACCATCCAGTGATTTGATTGGTTATAGACCAGTTAACCTGCTCTCTACCACAAGGTACTTGCAAGCGCTACTTGTTTCCCTTTTAAGCAGTCCCATTCCCCACCTATTTTCTATAGCATATCCCAGTAGGCGGGGGCATTATTACATTCCCAGTGCAACAAGTTCTCTATTATGCAGTGTCACTCATCCCATTCTGGCCTCTGTAGTTCCAGGGTTGTAAGGTAGTCCAGTTGTCTGCAGTAGTGGAGTGATTCACCACAGGAGACCTTTGGCTGTCTCCCCTGGTAGCTCGGTGTAGACCCAGTGATTGGAGGTGTTGTGCAGCCTTGAAAAGGTGTGTTCCTGGAAAAACAGGCTATTCTCTACCATCAGTCTGGATGATAGGTCATGGAAGAGAGAAAGCAGGGAAGATGCTCCTTTGTGAGAGAATTGTGGCTAGATTGACAGCTGCTCCGGGGCGATGGTGCCACACCAATGCACCCTAGATAGGAGGACAGGGATTAGAAACATCCTCCACAGCATACAATGGACTAGGCCTGATTACCTTTCAGAGTCATGCCTACTGACTATTGAAAAAGTGCGACCCATACAGGGAAAGGCCAGGCAGCTACCCAAGGTTCCAGTTGCAACTGAGTCCTCTGCTCCAGGCCCTGTGGCTTCAGGAGTGCAGCCCATGGCTTTTGCAAACTCCAGGGCCACTCCTAGACATATTGCCATCCCAGGACAAAGGGTTTAGTTGCAGGGAGTAAGAGGGCTTCTCCCCTCATGTCTGGTCATACCAGACAGTCTTCTGAGCTCCTTGTCACCTTCAAAGTACAGGGTATTCCTGCTATTACCTCATCGAATGGGGCCTGCCCAGTGCAGTGAGGTTGCACATTTAAACGCTGCACTGTATCCACCACCTCTTCCAGTGTGGGACCAAGGCCTTCAGTTACTTCTTCAGGAGTCTGTGAAAGTGCTCAATCATTCTGGCTGCTTGTAGCTGGACTTGTACTAGGACATTGGCAGAATCATCCTTGGGGAGTCTGTAAAGGCCTCTGCCCTGGAACATGATGTATAATAGCTCCTTCCTGGAGGACTCATTTCCACAGGTTCTCCCTTCCCTTGTCCCACAGTGGACGGTGCCCAATCAGTCTGCCTATTGGGCAGCAACAAGGTTAAGCTGCTGATTAAAATCCCTCAGAGCTAGGTGTGGTGGTGCAGGCCTGTAATTCCAGGATTTGGTAGGCCGAGACAAGAAGATTGCAGGTTGGAGTCTAGTTTTTACAACCTAAGGAGGTCCTATTTCAAAATAAAAAGGGCTGGGAGGGGAATGCCTCTGGGTTCAGTCTCTAGTATCACAAAAGTAAAACAAAACAAAAATATTTACTAAGAAAATTTTGTGAAGCCTCCTCAGGAATCAACCAATCCTCTTTCTCTCTCTCTTACACACACACACACACACACACACACACACACACACACACACACACACGCTGAGTTCACTCAATAGAAGGCACAGACAGCCTTCTGCTCCTTCTGTTCCCTGGATGTCTGACCGTCTGCAATGTGTCCCAGACAGAATTCAACAGACTGGAATTGCAAAACTATAGTTAGTTGTAAAACTCAGAGAAGATGCTTCAAACAACAAAATCTTAGCTATTTATTTATTTTTTTCCTGGAAAGCACCTCAAGAGAAGAAAAAATATTTCTTCACAAGCTATTTGAACTAAACAATGAGCGAGTGAATCGTGGCATAAGATATTCGATGTGAAAAAGGGTTTTACCAACTGCACAGAGCCACACACCTCGCCCACGCCTTACAGCTGGGAACTGACCACTGCCATCCAGGCGCCACAGCAGGTGATAGGCGCTTTTAAAATGACTCCTATAATATTTTATTGCACACATTGGTCAAAATCTGTCCTTTCTAGGCTGTAAACTACCCGAGGAATGGGTTTACATTTTAACACGATGTCTACAAACATAGTAGAAACTCAAAAGTTATTTGCTGAATTATCTGTGAATTCATTATTATTATCATTATTATTTGTCCTTCATATTAGTTAAATAAGAGACAGTACTTCTTCCTGAACCTGAAATCTGTATTTCAGTTGTCATGAACCAGTGTGAACCTAGAAGCAGTCCTTTCAATACTTTTGAACAATACTTTTTTTATATAGTACTGTGATGGGCCCAGGCTGGGAATTCAGACAATACATGGCTTAGGCTTGATTCCTGCCTCTCCCACTCACTTGAGGTTTTGACTCCCTCAGCTTCTCATTTGTGAAATGGGAATTCCAGGAACCTCAGAAGATTATTGCATTAAACAAAATAATATTTGGGCGTGGTGGCGCACACCTGTAATCGCAGAACTTGAAAAGCTGAAATAGGAGGAATGCAGGTTCAAGGCTAGCCTCAGCAACATTGTGAGATCTTCAACAACTTAGCCATGCCTGGTTTCAAAACAAAAATTCAAAAGAGTTGTGGGTGCAGCTTGGAGGTAAGATGCCCCCTTGGTTCAATCCTCAGTGCCCCCTCAAATAGTTAAAATTATGATATTTGGATCATACAGTATTTTATCAATAGCCATAGTGACTCTTTAAAAATATACATTGAACCGTGTCACTTGTCTGTTCTCATCTCTCCAATGTCTTATCATTTCATTCAGATTAGAATCTCAGATGAGAATCCAAGCTCCTTGCATTGGTCTGAAGGGTCCTACAGAATCTGGTCCCCAGGTGCGTGTCCCAGCTCTCTCTGGCTCAGCCAGGCTGCCTCCTCACTGTCCATCACACGCTCCGAGTGCCTTCCTGCTCCAGGCCTTGGCACAGGCTTCTCCCTCTGCCCCTGGATGCCGTGTGGCCAACCTCTTAAGCTGCTTCAAGAATCACCTCTCTGTAAGGCCTACAACCATAACTTAATTAAAGGCCTACAGCCATCACTCAATTAAAGATTGCAATTCAAGCCTCATACACACAGTCTTGACCTACTGTCCTCCAGTCTACTATTTCTCCATCCCACTTATCGTCTTCTAGAATAGTCTCTAAGTTCCTTGTTTGTATGGGTATTATCTGAGCATCTCCAGTGTCATTCTCTTCCCCAAACAAAGCTTCATAGAGGCAGAGATTTCTGTATATTTTGTACGTTGATGTATTTCAAGTGCTAGGCTCATTATAGGGCACGCAGTGAGCTCTTGTTGAATGAATAAAGGCACAACGAAGATAGCCTAGTGCCCAGAAACCCTCGGTGATCATTGCCAGCATCACCACCAGCCTGCGCTTCCTCCTGTGTGTCCCTGCTGCATCAGCACCATCTGATAGGGCGCTGAGAAGAAGAAAGGAGTGTAGGTACATACTGTCTAGCCCAGGGCTGATGTCTATTAAGTACTTGGAAATGTTATTTCCTCTTCTTCTTTTCATTTGTGGCTTTTTATGCTGCTGCTTTTTTTTTTTTAATGGGGGACCTTCGGGACATAGCTGCAATGCAAAGCCAGCTACTTGGTTCACATATAAATGTTAGGTAGGGGTGTTTATAGAGCTCTTTGAAATCCTGGATTCATTACTATGCTGCTATTATTAGCCAAGTATCACAATGGAATTTCTGTGACTTTGCATTCTCTTGATCATGACTCCTTAAAGAAAGCACCGTTTCTCCTGCAACTTGGTGAAGAAGAAGGAGGAGGAAGAGGAGGAGAAAAATGTATAAACAAAATCATACACATTTTCTTTCATAATGTCTGCATTTGCATTGATCCTAGGGGAAAATATACCTATAGGAGAAGAAAAGTTGTATTCCCCAGTTAGAGTTAAGCTTTCTCTAGAAAATTTGAAATGCTAGAAGAATAAAAATGAAGTCAAGAAATACAAAGGTTTCCATGCTGGTGGCTGGGAATGTCAGGCTAGAGATGTTTCAAACCAGCAGAAATGTACTCTTTTTGTTTATACCCTTTCTTTTCTCTTTCCTACGTCAGCCTAAAGGGAACTATTTTGAATGTTAAACATGCATTGGTTCACAAATGCTGCCTGTTGATAGTTTCCACAGAGCACAGCAGTGACAGCTCATCGTCCCTGCCTCCTGCAAATGCAGACAGTGTCGCTGAATTCTTGGGTGGAAACGCCCATCAGGATGTGTTCTCTCTGGTTGTCAAATCCAGCATTCCCTTAGGCTGGAAATGCACCCCTCACCCTTCTCCCCTCACATCTCCAGAAATTAACATCTGACTCTCTAATCCTGCCACTTCTACAGAGCTGATTTCTTATCATTTGTTTTTCCAAATCAAGTAATCCTTGAATGCTGCATGGAACAGCTCCAGTGATTGTTGATGGAACTGTCTCTGCTGTCAGCTTGTGTGCTGTTCTGTTTTTCTCTAAAATGCTTTTACAAGAAGGCATGCTTATCATGTCACATTAGAAAGTCAAATGACCCGCTTATAAATGCTATACTTCTTTAGCTGCAAATCAGGCCCAGATGCCAACTCTTTTATTGTGCCCAAAATTATATATTCTGCATAAAATATGAATTATCTTAACTTCCTACACACCGACCTCTCCCTCGATGTAGGGGATGGTCAGGGTTGCACAGCCTTGGTGACAGTCAAGTACCTGGTGGCTTCCTTAAGACAGAGCCAGGACAGGGTTCATACCTAAGTTTAAGTAAAAGCGAGGTTCAAATGGTAAACAAAGATAGACATTAGACCTAATGGCCAGAGGCAGGGCTGAAGCTAGGGTCCCAGAGCCAGGAGTAGCCTTGTGTGGCATAGCAATGAACCAACGGAAAAGGGCCTGGCCCAGAGTGGTAATTGGCTCAAAAGATGGAGAGTGCAGGTGAGAGAGTGAGTGGGTCAGGCCGTGAGTCGGCAGGTAGAGCACAGGTAGAGGTGACATCCTGCGGACAGTGTTCACGACTTAGAATGGACAGTTTGTTTGAATAAAAGAATTGTTTTGCATGTTGTACATAAAATTCAACTCTAAAAGACTTAAACATAGACCTGAAACTAAAAAGCTCCCAGAAGACAACACAGACAGAGAAATGCTCATGACATTGGCCTCGGCAATGATTTCGTGGACAGGACGCCAAAAGCATAGGCATCAGAAGCAAAGCAGGTAACAAGTGGGCCTACAACAAACTAAAAAGGTTTTGCACAGCCACGGAAACACTCAGCCAAAATGAAAAGGCTGCCGTGGATTGAGAGAAAATATTTGCCAACCATAACTCTGATGGGAAGTGAATAGCAAAGTGACATATGAAACTCATATGATTCAATGACAAAAACAAATAAGAAATGGGCAAAGGAATTTGGACATTTCTTTGAATACAAACAAATGGCCAATGAGTATGTGAAAGGATGCTCAACATCGCTCATCACCAGGAAAATGTGAACCAAAACCCTAACGCAATGTCAGTTCACACCCGTGAGGAAGGCTGTTAGGAAAAAGATAAAGCACTGTCAAAGACGTGGGGAATCAGAACCCTGTGCGTGGTTGGTGAGAATATAGATTGCTACAGTTGCAAAAAATGGGATAGAAGACGCCTTTTTTTGTCTGCCTTTGCTCTTTAACAGTGATGACTATGTCTGTCTTATTTTATATATTTCTGTATCTTTGGCATCCAGATCAGGAGTCTCACGGTAGGAAGTAATTGATAAGTATTGGTAGAATGAGTAAATGAACATCAGATTTCTTGGACAAGTGTCTCCTAACCCTTCAGATCAATTCCATCTTTCAGAAAACATCGTGTATGTCGGGTTTGAAAAAAAAAAGAATATACTTCTAGATTAGATGATATGGTACTTTCTCTTTTGATTTGTGTGTGTGTGTGTGTGTGTGTGTGTGTGTGTGTGTGGGTTTGGGGATGGAACCCAGGGGCATTTGACCTCTGAGCTACACCCCTTGACCTATTTTTTTATTCTTTATTTTGAAACAGGGCCTCATTAAGTTGCAGAGGGTCTCACTAAATAGCTGAGGCTGTCCGCAAACTGCGATCCTCCAGTCTCAGCCTCCCGAATGCTAGGATTACAAGTGTGTGCCACCATGCCCGGCAATCTCTTTTGATTTTGAAACAGGATTTCACTAAGTTGCTGGAGCTGACTTAGAACCTGCAATCCTTCAAGTATTGGAATTATATGTGTATACTACCATGCACAGATCTAGATGATAAAATACTTCAAAAGACACAAACTAAACATTAGCACTGGGAATCGGGAGAGCATCTACTTGTATGTTTTCCACTGACGCTTAGATTGGCCACCAGCTAAACTCGAGACCAACTAGATTGGACTCTAGCACTGGCCACTCATGGTTGCCAAACATGTTTGGCAAGACAGTCCCTTCTCCACGCTACTGCTCAATTCTAAAAGTTAAAATAACCACATCTTACTGGGGGGCTATGACTGCTCACTTCCTATAACTTCTGAAGGGCTAAGGAAGGTGAATTTGCTTGCTACTATGACTTTATGGGCTGGTAATAAAAAAAGACTAGGAAGAAAACAGAGGGAATTTTTGCCTCCAAATAATTATCCTATTCCTGGGAGAGGAGTCACATATTCAATTCCTAAGCCAATCCTAATTCTCTGATAAAAAGCTAAATACAACATTGCAACTCTTCAGGACAAGCAATCCCTGGAGAGCTACGTGTAAGGCCCAAAAGAAATTCCAAGAACAAGAAGGATGATATTTGTTGTTAAAGAACATTCATGTTTCTGAATATTGGAGGGAAAAAAGAGGTCACAAAAGATGCTGCCAAATCTCCTGTGCATATTTTCTGCATAAATACATTTCTTCTGATTTGGGGCCAATGACATTTTCTTTTCTCCAAACCTTTTTTCTCGTACAAATAAAACTGACTTATGAGCTACTCCAGAAAAAGTCAATGATTTGGTTTAATTACTTCTCCAGAGGCATGAGGAGGAGCTCAGAGAAATAGAATTGGTCTACCAGAGCATGCCTGTGTTGACACATTACCTCTTCTCCCGCAGAGGTCCTGAATGACATGTTCTAAGAGGGAATATAAGAGCCGTGTTATGCTCTGCCTCCTAAGCAGTCTTTGTAGTTCACAGATAAAAATGCAACTTGTTATTAGAGCTCCACGGATCAGGGAACTTCAAATAAAACAAAAGATGTGACGCTGATAAACCACATGCTTCCTCCTAGGAGGAGCTTTTGAGAATGTATGAGGTCTGCTTAGTCCTTCGTAGCCCTTCCTTCCCCACCCAGATCTATAGAACTCACTTGCCATGGAACTAAATGAGATTTTTATTATCTATTTGAATGTGTCATGTCACTGATCCAACCAGGCAAGTCACAGAGTGCCCCCGATGTGCTGGGCGCAGGCAGGGCCAGTGTATGTAGGTGACAGAGAACAGCGGTCCCAGAGACAGGTTGTGTCTCCTCCTAATGGTGCGGCCACGGACCATGTATGGCCTCGCTGAGACTTCGTGTTTCCACGTGTGTATCGGGTCCTTTGCATGGATGGAATAAAGAAACAAGGAACAGAAGAAGGTGCTGATAGCCTCTCCTGCCTTGGCATGCAGTTACCACATAATAAGCAACTTATTATTGTTGTTTCTGTAGGGGCTCCTGTCCTCAATTAGCCTAGAGTACAGGGGCAAAACAAGACTTGGGTAAGTCCTAGAACAACTAAGAGGGCAAGACCCTGCCTGATTCTTGTTGCAGATGATTTGAAGAAGTCAATTTCACATCCCTCTGTAAAGTCTGGAGATTTAAACTGGGTCTGGTGGCGCAGGCCTGTAATCCCGGCATTTGGGAGTTTGAGACAGGAGGATCACAGGTTTGAGGCCATTCTCAGCAACCTAGGGAGACCCAGGTCAAAACAAAAATTTAAAAAAGGCCTCAGGAAGCGGGATGTGGTGGTGCACGTTTGTAATCCCCGCACTTGAAAGGCTGAGATAGGAGGATCGCATAGGTTCGAAGCCAGCCTCAGCTACTTAGTGAGACCCTGTTTCCAAATAAAGTATATATATAAAAAAATAGGGCTGGGAGTATAACCTGGAGGTAGAAAAGCCCCTGGGTTCCACCCCCAGTACCACTACAAAAAAAAAAAAAAAGGCTCAGGCTCAGAGGTAGAATCCCCATGGGTTCAATCCCCAGTACCAATAAAATAAAATAAAATTGAATGTAGTTGCAGATGAAACAATCATGTTTTCATGCAATGTTGCTAATTTATTTCACTTTATAGAAGTTTTCCTCCTCTGTAAAGTTAGGGAGGCTGTACTTAGCTTCCTCCCTTACCTTTTTTGTTATTATTATTATTGTCTTTTTGGTGGTACTGGGGTTCCTGGAAGCCCTTCTACCTCCGGGCTACACTCCCAGACCTACTTTTACATTTTTGTTTGGAAACAGGGTCTCCTAAGCCAGCGCGCGCGGCTGGCTTCGAACCTGCGCGATCCTCCTGTCTCTGCCTCCCAAGCGCGGGATTACAAGCGTGCCCACCACGCCCGGCCTCTCCCTTACCTTTTTGATGTGTCAATGACACCTGCTTTTCTAGCTAATTTCAGCTCGTCACTATGTAGATTGAACCTACCAGGTCACTACAGCAGGTAAAATGTACTCCATCAGATATACTGAACCCCATAAGAAAAACTAAAATACAGATATGCTTCTGCATATGATGGGGGTTATGTCCAGGTAATCCCCTTGTAAACTGAAAATATTAAGTCAAAAATGCATCCAATGCACCCAACCTATGGAACATAACGATAACGAAGTATGTTGTAGTTTTGGTGGAGTCCCTTTTGTGTGATCTTCACATCTCACCAATATGGGAAAAGTTTAGAATTCAAGATTCAAGATAGTCTCTACTGACTCTGTATTGCTTTAAAAATGTTGTAAACTGCCGGGCGTGGTGGGCACGCTTGTAATCCCCGCGCTTGGGAGACAGAGACAGGAGGAGACAGGACAGAGACAGGAGGATCGCGCAGGTTCGAAGCCAGCCACGCGCGCTGGCTTAGGAGACCCTGTTTCCAAATAAAAATATAAAATAGGTCTGGGAGTGTAGCCCGGAGGTTGAAGGGCTTCCAGGAACCCCAGTACCACCAAAAAAAATATTGTAAACTGAGTTATCATAAGTTAGTGTCTGTCTGCTGAGAGAAGTGAGTTAACAGTTTGTTCCTAAGGCACAAACAGGATTCCCTGCCAGTCCCAGTCCTCTGGGAAGCAGAAGCCAGGATAAGTACAAAGTCTAAGAGAAGTATGTAGCGCACTGACTTAATTTTTTGGGAAAGGCAGCAAGAAGTGGGATGGCTGGGTCAGAATTAGAGAATACTTATGTTAAGCGAGACTGGCCAGTTTTGGGAAGTCTGGGGTGCTGTGTTTTCTCTGGTGCCAGTGTTCTGGGATGCTGGAGAGAAACACAAGGCACTTCAGGTAAAAGAGGAGAGAGACCAGTAGATTATTGGAAAGGGATTCGGGAAAAGAGATTAGGAGGAGAAAAAACAGTGCTTGAGGGAGGAAAGAGTTCAAGCAATGCCGTATCAATACGTGAAGGTATCACTACCAATCTCACGAACGCGTGGGGAGGGAGAGGGAGAACCGGCACGGGACACAGGCAAACCCACCGAGTGATGTGTGTGTGTGTGTGTGTGTGTGTGTGTGTGTGTGTGTATCACCGTGTGTGTCTGTGTGTGTGTGTTTGTATCACCATGTGTGTGTCTGTGTGTGTGTATATCACCGTGTGTGTGTCTGTCTGTGTGTGTGTGTGCGCGCGTGCGCACGTGCATGTATGCGTTTGTGCTTTACTGGGGATTGAACCCAGGGGCATTCTACCTTTGAGCTAAACCTGCAGCCCTATTTTTTGTTTTATTTATTTATTTTTTAAACAGAGTCTTGTTATGTTCCTAATTGTGGCCTTGAACCTGTGATCCTCCTGTCTCAGCCTCCCAAGTACTGGTATTACAAGCATCCACCACTATGCCCAGCCTTATTTTTTATTTTGAAACAAGGTCTCTCTTTCTCTCCCTCTCCCTCTCCCTCTCCCTCTCCCTCTCCCTCTCCCTCTCCCTCTCCCTCCCTCTCCCTCTCCCTCTCTCTGTACTGGGGATGGAACCCAGGGTCATTCTACCTCTGAACTAAACCCTCAGCCCCATTTTTTTATTCTTTATTTTGAAACAGGGTCTCACTAAGTTGCCAAGGCTGGCCTTAAACTTTTGATCCTCCTATCTCAGCCTCCCAAGTACTGGGATTACAAGCATGAGCCACCACTCCTGGCTACATGTTTGTACCGCTTTGAATCTCACTATGACGTTTAACTACAGTGGAAGTACAAAAAAGAAAGATAAAGAGGACAGGAGTGGGAGTGGGAGAAACCATTCAGAATGTGGTAGTCTAGCAGCTTTGAAAAGATAATGAGGGGAAAGGACTGGAAAGGAAGCTGTACACAGGGCAGGGCAGCTGGGGAAAGTATTCTCCTCAGTGTCTGGGGTGTCTAGAAGTCCCCACCTCAAGTTCCCACCATGCTGTCATTGGCTTCCAGTTTTGCAGGCCATCAGGGCTCAGGTTGTTCCCCGTGGGAGAAGGAGCGGTGCAACCCGCAGAGGCCTCAGAGAGGCTGCGCATGGGACCATCAGAGAAAGAGCGCACCTCCGAGATGAGCAGAGTGACTGCAGAAAGGAGACGTTCTGTGGAGCAGTTGAAAATGAACAAGAACTTCAATGGGGGACTGAGCAATATCTCAGAATATAGAATAGTAAGTCAGAGATAGGAAATATAAAACATATACAAGTCAGGCGTGGTGGCACATGCTTATAATCCTGGCATTGGGGAGGCTGAGACAGGAGGATCATGGTTCGAGGACACCCTCAGCTACTTGGTAATGCCCTTTGCAACATAGTGAGGCCCTGTTTCAAAATAAAGAATAAAAAATAGGGCTGGGGATGTGGCTCGGAGGTGGAATTCCTCTGGATTCTATCCCCTGTACTGAAATACACACACACACACACACACACACACACACACACACACATATATATATTAAAAACTATATACAAATATATACAATTTTAAAATGAGACAGTAAAGGAACCATGCAAGGGAATCCATTATCCAATAAACAGGAATTTCTGTAAAAGAGAATTAAGAAAGGAAGTTATATTGTTACACAGGAATTTCTAGAACTGAACACTAGTTAGAATGTTCAGTGCAATGGAAAAAAGAGAGAGAGAGAAAGAGAAATCCATGCTTGGATACACCCTCATAAAATTACAGAGCACTAAAAAGTGACAATCTCAAAAGCTCTGAGAAAGATAAAACAGTTCGTACAAATGAATGGGTGTCAGACTGCCATCAGACTTCTGAAGAGTAACAAGGGACTGTGGGAAACAAAAGGTATAAGGTTTTTAAAGTCTCCCGAGAAAATGATTTCCATCCTAGAAGTGCCTATTGGCCAACAGTGGGAAAAGATAAAAGCACCTGGAAAACGTCATTTGCAAAGCGACTTGTCTTACGTGGGGCAGGATGTATGTTAGCCTAAAGGGGGGGGCATTTGGGATTCAAGACACAGTGAATTCAACCAAGCGAACTCAACCAAGTCAATTCAACAATGGCAACTTCTGGGCAGATCTTTGCAAGTAAACCGAGAGAGCTTCAGTCTGGTGTGAGAGGAGAGAGAGGACCAGAAGGAAAGTCTCAGTGGAATAAAATATATGATGGAGACTGATAATGATTTGGTATATAATAAAAGTCTGAAATGATCCTCTTCTCTCAGGGAAGAAAGGGGCAGAAAAGGATTTCAGAAAAAAAAAAATAAAACGGTAAGAAACAGTTGGTGCAATAGGAGGCGACCCAGAAAAGCGGTGCTAGTTGAGGAAGTGAAAAGGGGAAATTTGGCTTTGGATGCAAGGAATAGTTTTTAAAGTGCTTCAAGAACCCTGACATTGGTACCATAGAAAGTGAAAAGTAATCTTTCAGTTTCATTTTGTTTTGGTACTGGGGATTGAACTCAAAAGCATTTTACCTTCAAGTTATACCCCCAGATCTTTTTTAAATTAATTAATTAATTTTATTTATTTATTTATTTATTTATTTATTTATTTATTTTTGTGGTTCTGGAGTTCCTGGAAACCCTTCTACCTCCGGGATACACTCCCAGACCTATTTTTTATACTTTTTTTATTTGGAAACAGGGTCTCCTAAGCCAGGCAATCCTCCTGTCTCCACCTCCCAAGCACGGGAATTACAAGCATGCGCCACCACGCCCAGCCCTATTTTTTTGTTTTAAAACAGGGTCTTTCTTTTGCTGGGCATGGTGGTAGCGCACGCTTGTAATCCCCGCGGTTGGGAGGTGGAGACAAGAGGATTGCCTGGCTTAGGAGACCCTGTTTCCAAATAAAAACAATATAAAATAATATAAAATAGGTCTGGGAGTGTAGCCCAGAAGTAGAAGGGTTTCCAGAAACCCAAGTACCACCAAAACCAACCAACCAACCAAACAACAACAACAACAAAAAAAAACCAGGGTCTTTCTAGGTTACTGAGATCTTGCTAAGTTGCTGAGGCTGGCTTCGCACCTGCGATTCTCCTGTCTCAGCCCCCCAGGTACTGGGATTATAGGGATGGCATAATCATAAGCTGCTGAAAAGTGATCTTAAAATATTAGTTGGCCAAATAGTAAAATGTCATTTATATTATTTTACTAATATGAAAAATATTTTCAAATTTAAGAGTCAATCTGTGGGCAAAGCAGCAATGTTGGTGAAAATTTGGAACATAATATAACTGTAAATAAATATTTGACCATATAAAATTATATGTAGCTGACAGAAATTGGAAAGTGTGGTAGGGGGAGAAATGTAGAGGAAGGCTAAGGCCACTTTCTAAGTTGTAATGATACAAGAGAAAATTAATGGAAGCAAATATTTTTAATTATATTATTTAATGTTATATAAGTGATTAATGGAAGAGTTAAAAATAACATGAATACTAAACATTAGGAAGAAGATGGGAAGGAAGAGGTTAATGCAGGATAAATTTTCACTTCTCATGAATTCACTGAAAATGACTATGAATTGAAAAACCAGAGTATAAAGTCACATTAACTATGCTTGTGGATATAACCAGCCAAAGAATGAAATATTGAAACAATTAAAGGAAATGAGAATCTATCAAGTGCTGACCTGGGAAAATGTCAGCTTTTGTGAGTTCTCCAGTATTATTTGATTTATGCCAAATACAAGTGTTGTTTTGATCAAAATTAAAATAAAAAACAAATGAAAACTTTAAAATCTTATATTTTCAGGCACTAGAGGTTGTAATTTTATGGCATGTACATCCTAGACGAGTAGATTCTAAACTCCCTTGGGTTTTCTGTCCCTTCAGTGGGGCAGAACGTTGGATAAATCATGCATCCTGTTCCCTCTCCCCTCTCCCCTCTCCCCTCTCCCCTCTCTCTCTCTCTCCTCTCTCCCCTCTCTCTCTCTCTCTCCTCTCTCTCTTCTCTTCTCTTCTCTTCTCTTCTCTTCTCTTCTCTTCTCTTCTCTCTCTCTCTCTCTCTCTCTCTCTCTCTCTCTCTGTTTCTTTCTCACACACACACTATGCCAGAAGGCTGAAAAATTTTGGCACACCTTTTAAAAAGACACAAATACAGCGATCGCTATTTTTAATTGCCTGTCATAATTAAATTATTATTTCATGTTCCAAATGAAAATGTGCAGACACTGGCATATTGTGAGCATTAAATTTGCAGTGACATAACAATCAGAAGACTATTCTATAGCCACTGATCTGGACACTGTCCAAGTGGCCAGCCTGTTCCTCCCCTCGGGCTTCCCAGGGCCCAGAACAAAACTTACCATTTTTTCCCCACTCTCAAATTAGTAGGGAAACAGCCAACATCATCATCACATTTATTTTTTAATTTTGAAGCAGGGTCTCATTAGGTTGCGGAGGCTGGCCTCCAGCCTTTGATCCTTCTGTCTCATCCTCCCAAGTACTACAATTACAGGCATGTGCCGCCATGCCCAGCTTTGTTTTTCTATTCTTGTTCTCCGAGCCTTCTAATATTGTACAAGCTACTCACTATCTTTCTTCTTTAGTTAAGATTGTTTGGAAGACTGATAATTGTCTCCCAAAATAGTTTCCCCCCTTTTTTCTAAGTTTATAACTACACACATATATACAGACCCTGTTTCCCAGTGGTCTAGTCAAATGTCCATTACTATAACAATAACCTGAGATAATTTATTTATAAAGAGAAAAGGTTTATTTATTTATTTATTTATTTATTTTTGCAGTACTGGGAATGGGACCCAGGGGCATTCTACCTCTGAGCGACACCCCCAGCTCTATTTTTTATTCTTTATTTTGAAACAGGGTCTCATTAAGTTGCAGAGGGCCACACTAAGTAGCCGAGGCTGTGAACCGCGATCCTCCTGTTTCAGCCTCACAAATGCTGGGATTACAAGTGTGCACCACCACGCCTGACTTGGGCTTGTTTATTTTTGCTCACATCTTTGTTTCAGTCCACGATTGGTTGGCCTTGTTGCTTTGGGGTTTGTGGCGAGGTGCATCATGGCAGGGGTACACGGTGGAACAAAATCACTCACTTCATGGCCCAGAAGCCAAAGAAGGAACAGGGAAAGGGCTGAGGTCCCACAACCCCGGGCAGACCTCCAGTGACCTAACCATCTCTCAGCAGGCCACACCTCTTAAAGAGCCCACCAACTGTCAATAGCGTCACGCTGGGGACTATCCCTTTAACACATGGGCCTCTGGGGAATATTCTAGATTCAAATGATAACACTGACCTTTGCAGCTATGTGTGAATAGCTTTGTGAATAAGTTTAGGCCAACTGGATATGAACAAAAGTAAGATGTACAACTCCTAGTTTAACTTTTAAGTTAAAAAATAAGTTGTTACCCACAGATTTTTATCTTTTCTCCTTTATTGAAATTTAAAACACCCACATGGCTGTAACACAGCTGCAGATGAGGACAATGTCCCAGGAGATGATGGTCTGACAAAACATAATTGGTGTCTGGGCTTCCTCTAAACAAACAGGACAAAACAAAAAGGTTTATGGATTTGGGAATGCTGAAATAGACTTAGACTTGTGGACCTACACATTCACCCACTAATTATATCCCCCAAAGGGGTCTAGATGTCACCAAACCCCTGAGAAACACACTGGCTCCTCTTCCAATGTCATCAAAAAGCACCCTCGTGACTTCTCTCTGCAATCTAGGGATAGCCAGAGGTAGGGTAAATAATAATGAAGTGTTTATGGGTACCATGAAATCAGGTTCCTGGAATACTGGAAATCAAATGGTAACACTTAACCCACATAGAAAAAGTCGATTTGACTGCCATCATAGACGGCATGATTGCATCCCGTGGATGTAATTGGAAGGTTTTAGATCACAGTGGTAAAAGTCTCTAAACTGGATATACACGGGCAGCCATCCAGTCTCAATTTTTTTTAATTAAAAATCACAGAAACATATCACAAATGACAGAACACTCAGGTTGAAGGGAGTCTGGGAGCCTTTACAGAAGAACCCGTCATGATTCTATCTCCAAGATTTCCCCTCAGGTACACCAGAACAACTGTACAATACCTCTCGGGGAGGAGGCATTATTAGCCCTGGCTCTGAACATTGACTCCTGAAGACCCAGAATGTCGCTGTCATCCAAGAGCCACAGCAGGGCTCAGGGAGATAAAGTATAGAATGAACTTTAACCCAGGTCCATCTCAGTAATAACTTCAGACCTCTACAATGAAAACTATAAAACATTAAAAAAAGAAATGAAGAAGACCTTGGAAGATGGAAAGATTTCCCTTGCTCATGGATTGGCAGAATAAATATTATCAAAATGGCCATTCTGCCAAAAGTGATCTACAGATTCGATATAATTCCTATCAAAATATCAACAACATTATTCATAGACCTAGAAAGATCAGTCATACATTTTATATGGAGAAAGAAAAGACCCAGGAAAGCCAAAGCAATTCTCAATAATAAGAACCACGCAGGAGGCATCACAATCCCTGACTTCAAATTATACTACAGAGCAATAGTAGTAAAAACAGCATAGTACTGGCACAACAACAGGCATACAAACCAATGGAACAGAAACAACCCACACACCTATAGTCAATTGATCTTTGACAAAGGGGCCAAACTCATACGCTGGAGAAAAGACAGCCTTTTCAACAAATGGTGCTGGGAGAACTGACTATCCATTTGTAGAAAGATGGAACTAAATCCTTACCTCTCACCAAGCACAGGCATCAACTTGAGATGGATCAAAGACTTAGAAATTAGACCAGAGACTGTGAAGCTATTAGAGGAGAGCTTGGCTCAACACTACAACATATAGGCACAGGCAGTAACTTTCTCAACAAGACCTCCAAAGCATAAGAAATTAAAGCAAGAATTAACAAGTGAGATGGCATCAAACTAAAAAGTTTCTTCTCATCAAAGGAAACCATCAAGAACTTAAAGAGAAACCCTACAGAATGGGAGAAGATCTTTACCAGCCACCACTCTGATAGAAGGCTAATATCCAGAATATACAAAGAGCTTAAAAGACTCTACACTAACAAAACAAATAACCCAGTCAAGAAATGGGCAACTGAATTGAATAGACACTTCACAAAAGAAGAGATACAAATAGCCAATAGATACATGAAAAAATGTTCAACATCATTAGCCGTCAGGGAGATGCAAATTAAAACTTCGCTGAGATTCCATCTAACTCCAATCAGAGTGGCAAGCATAAAGAAATCAAATAACAACAAATGCTGGCGAGGATGTGGGGAAAGAGGAACTCCTTTACAATGTTGGTGGGAGTGCAAACTAGTTCAGCCACTATGGAAATCAGTGTGGAGATTCCGTAGAAAACTGGGAATGGATCTACCATATGATCTGGCTATACCACTCCTGGGTATCTTTCCAAAGGGATTGAAATCAGAGAACTACAGTAACATATGTATACCCATGGTCATAGCAGCACAATTTTAATAGCCAAAATATGGAACCAACCTAGGTTTCCATCAACAGATGAATGGATTGCAAAACTATGGGAAATACACACAATGGAATTCTAATCAACAATAAAGAAGAACAAAATCATGTCATTTGCAAGAAGATGGAAAGACCTGGAGAACATTATGTTAAGTGAGATCAGCCAAGCACAGAAAGATAAGGAACATATGTTTTCTTTAATATGCTCAAAATAGGGAGTATTGGGGATACCAGAGGGACTCCAGATAATGGAGGGGAAACCTCAGCAAAGCTAGAATGGAAGGGAAGGAAGAAGGCTGAGGTTGATTAATGGAGGAGCTACATTTGAATATGTGTAAAAGTATGAATGTAGATTGGTCAACCTGGATACTCATTGTTGGGAGGGGGAAGGAGAGGCAGGTGGGGGGGCACCAAGCACAGTCTGAATGTGTGTCATTTCAATATAATCCATTTAAAAATAAAAAAGAAAGAAAAAAAGAAATATACCGATGCAAACAGGGTTTGTTTGAAAGACAAAGCAGGCCTGAATGTTTCTGACAGTCTAAACGGAGGAAATAAAACTTAATATGGACAAGAGATTACTTTATGGTCACACAAGGGAAAGATAAAAGAGAGGAAAGAAAGAAGACAACACCCATCCTTCCTCTGGAGTCAGGCCAGGCTCATTATCTAAGTAAAGAGTTTGCTGCGCATTTTAGAGTTTTGAGAAAGAGGAAGAAGAGGAGGAGGAAGAAGAAAAGGCACACTGCCTCCAAATATTTCAAGATCCTAATTTCTGGGGATGAATCAGTCTTCTCTTTCTCTCTCTCTCTCTCTCTCTCTCTCTCTCTCTCTCTCACACACACACACACACACACACACACACACACACATACACACACCATCTCTCCCCCACTTTCACCCTGCACTTTCTATTTTTTAATATCACCTAATAATGAACCCACATATGAACCAGTCAGCAGCTTGCCATGTATTTCACTGAGCATTTCTTACACACACACTGAGGCTTCTTTACTTGGCCTTTGCTGCTCTTTAAGTACTACCTGGCTGCAATACCCCATCCTTTGAGCGAAACTCAAGGGAGGATATTCTTTGCTGCCTTCAGCCCGGCCAGGTCTTTTCTCATTGAGGAAACTGGCCTTTCTAATCCTGGCTCCTTCTCTTTGAGGATAAATTCTAAACAGCATTAGGAAGGTTTCATCGTATCAGGAGTAATCGTCTTCACAGGATGGCAGCTCAGATCTGAGGTTCCAGATAAGTCAACACTGATTTAGGCCTGATTCCGCAAGGTAAGGAAAATTAGGTTCTGTGTGTCCCCGGAGTAATCTATACAGATTTCTCCTTTTGTCTTTTTATTACAATAATCCATGAAGTGAGTGCCAAGACTTTAAAAATGAGTTTTTGCAGAACATCTATTTAGCATCCAGCACTGGAGGAGAACCCCAACAAACTTAAGAAGAAAGGAAAGAGCCTTTTTTTCCACTCTTGCCTTTAGAAAAAGGATGTTTAGATTTCTCTGCTTCCCAGCATCTTCCTACACTGGGAAAAGGAAACAAATAGCTGATTTCACAGCTGATGATGAAGGAAGGCTTTTCAAGGGCAGATGCCAGAGGACCCCGATGTGGGAAGCAGCTGCTCTTCATCCTCTGGGAAATTTGGCCAATACCGAGGGCACGGGCGGGAGATGAGCAGGTGCCGCCTGCCTGTCTCAGCATGGGAGAAGGAGACTTCGATAAGGAAATTAGAACTGATTCCTATTCTATTTTCTCTTCTTTTCAAGGTTTGCCCTGGCCTGGTGGGGGAGGAAAAACCTCCATAGGCTGAAAATGTATAAACCACAGGGCAGTATAATGTATAATGTTGAATATTCCACAGCAGGCTGCATCTCTTACAAAACTTTTGGTTTTCAGCACCACCCAAGACATTGATTGTAAACATTTTAAATTGCCTCTGGTAAGGTTTTTCTTTATTCGGGATTGAATTGACTCCCTGGAGCACGTTCTGCGCCTAGGGTTCTGGGAACCTGGCTTTCTAGACATTGAGGTAGGGTTGCAACTCTTGAACTAGGGCCTTTACCCCACCATGCTCTCTCCCAAATAAAGGCACTGATTTGGAGTATTTACCCAAAAGACCCCTGGGTAACAGGGCGCAGAGCCTCTGCTCCAAGATGGCTGAAACTATTCAAAATACCAGGAGACAGGCTATGCAGGGAATATTTATTATTATTATTATTATTATTATTATTATTATTATTATTATTTATACTGGGGATGGAACCCAGGGGCATTCTACCTGCTAGCTATACCCCCAGCCCTGTTTTTTATTTTTTATTTTGAAACAGGTTCTCACTGAGTTGCAAAGGGCCTCACTAAGCAGCTGAGGCTGTCCAAAAACCGCAGTCCTCCTGTCTCAGCCTCCCAAATGCTGGGATTACAAGTATGCGCCACCACACCAGCCAGGAACCTTATTTTGATAGACCCTTCCATGTGTACTCTCTGTTCCGTAAAAGAGCCAGGGTGGGTTTCCCAAAGTGGGTGAGGCTTTCTTAGCCAGGACAGCCCATCAGGAAAGTGGTAAAATAGGCTAAACTTATTCTCAAAAATGCTAATAATGCCCAGCTAATTATTTCTTTTTTATCTAGTTTCTCTGCCCCCTTAATAAAAAAAAAGCACTTGTAGTGTTTAACATTTTAGGTTTAGAAGGGAATATAGCTGGGTGTGTTAGCACACACAAATAATCACAGTACTTGGGAGGCTGAGACAGGAGGATGGTAGGTTTGAGTATAGTCTCAGCAACATAGCAAGACTGTCAGCAATGTGGAATATCTTGTTTAAAAAAAAAAATAGGGCTGGAGATGTAGTTTGGAGGTAAAATTACCCTGGTTCAATTCCCAGTTCTCCCACACACACACACACCAAAAAAAAAAAAAAAAAGAAAGAAAGAAAGAAAAGAA
Source organism: Muscardinus avellanarius (assembly GCF_963383645.1). Lineage (NCBI taxonomy): Eukaryota > Metazoa > Chordata > Mammalia > Rodentia > Gliridae > Muscardinus > Muscardinus avellanarius. Next base: position 103,466,691 of record NC_137793.1, read on the forward strand.
AAAAGGGAGTGTGATTGAATTCATCACCTACCATGAAATCATGGCTGGTAGGACTTTATGGATCCTCAGTATTGGGGACACATATTTTCATTTGAATTAAAGGGCACTGAGGTGAAGCATGTCTCTGGGTTAATTATACACCTCCTCCCACTCTGCCTGGTGTGTTTAGAAGTTGACCCTTATGTTCCACGAGACTTTATCAGCCAGACTTCCTGGTCTTCCATCTTCTGGGTGGGTTGTTCAACTGGACTGGTGGGAGATTAGAGGGCAAGCTGTTGAGAAGGAGCAGGACGCTGACTTGCCCAGCTTCTTCCTCGTTGGACTAAACATGGCTGCGTCTGCCATAGCCACAAGTTCAGAAACATAGCCAGGAATTGCAGCTCTTGTCCAGACCGCATTCGCAGCTTGCTAGTGTTCTGAGCCCTCACCCACTCTTTGCTGGTTTCCCTTCAGTCTGCCCTCACTTTGATAAACAGTCCCTTCATTAAGCTCTCTTTGAACACCCCTTCTTTCTTGCCAAGACCTAGACTGATATTATCATCATTATCATCATCGTCATAGCAACTCATATTTACTGAGCATTTTATTATATGTCAGCTGCTGAGCCCAAACACCTCACATAAATCAGCTTACTTTAGCCTCACCTGGGCTGAGATAAATGACTACTGTCACTCCATTTTGTAGATCAGGAAATGGAACATTTGAAATTGGCACATTAGCTTACCCAAACTTACCCAGCTAGTGAGTGTCTGAAGCAGGATTTGAACCCAATATGCAGAGTTTAAGGAGGCAAGCTAGAGTAAGTATAGATGGGGTTTGCAGGCAGAGAGACCCAGGCCCAAATCAAATGGGGACATGAGCTATGACACAATTTTCTGAACTAGGCTTTCTTTATTTCTAAGATGGAAACTACAGAGCCTCTGTCAGTCCTTGTGTTTGCAAGCAACAAAAAATACACTGCCAATCAAAATTACAGAAATCCAGGAGTTCTAAAGGATCCGGGTAGCAGCAACTAATAAATGTATTCTTTAGGTCACTATGCTTTTAGTGCCAACAATTTCCCTGTTGTATAAAGACAACAAACATGTACACAATATAATACCTACTTTCAGGCTGCTGCAAAAAAGTGAAGAACAGGATCAAAGCAAAGTGATTGAAACAGAGCTCAAGCTTTTCCCTCCCCCTCCCCCAGAGTGTTAAGAGAATAGGAGTTTGACTGTGCTGGGAGCAAGGGCGGTGGAAGGAATTCATGCTCCACTAGTTTCTCTATTGTCTGTCTCTAGTCTCTTACAGAATCGATTAGATGTCTGTCTCTTACTCTGCTCAATGGAGCTGCCAAACTCTACCCGCAATGCCTGTGCTTTTACAGATTTCTCCCCTATTGCCTATAGGTTTCTTCCAGAAGAGTCCTTTGTCTTACCTCACCCTCTCCTAGTCCATCCCTTCATCTTACAAGATACTTTTCCTTCAATATGTCATTTTGAAAGCTTTCAAACATCTAGAAAAATTGAAATAATTAAGAGTGAACCATACCACCTAGATTCTACCATTAATATTTTATTTGCTTTATCGCATACCCATCCATTCGTCCATTCATGTATATCCAAGCCCCTGTTTGATAACATGTGTCTGAATGGGTTTATAAAGATGTTTTTAGAGTAAGCCCAAATCTCTGTAGCAACATTAGACAAGCAACTGACCAGGGTCTCAGCAACTCCTAGGGGTTGGGCAAGTCTCTCTTGGTTAATGCTTTGAGTAGAAGTTTCTAAAGCATTAGTTTCTCACCAAAGGCAACTATCCATTCTATTTAATGCCTTTTTTGTACTCTTATTATTTCCAACTGTGTCTGTAAAATTGATTTTCAGAGAATTGTTTTGAAATGATGAGGAAGAGTTCTTAGGAAATGTTCACTGATGGAAGAGACTGAAAACTAAAATATCTTGATGGAGCATGTCCTAGATAATAGTAATAATAACAACAACCAGTTCTGAAAAACGTCCAAAATTTGTTCTGCAATTACCAAGGAAGTTTTTCACATCTGATAGCAAATCCGGGAGCAGTCTAAGATTTTTTAAGAGGGAAATTTCCAAACTTGAGTATCAAACAAGCCTCTCAACTCCCGAGGACAACCGGAATACCATAGCGAATCACACAACCCAAGTGGCATTAGATTCCTATGTGACTAAGTTTGACCGTGAATTCTCATGGCTCTGGTTTGAACCCTTAAATTTATGACTCAAGCGTCTGTGCCTACTCATTTGCTTACTTGTTGAAAGGTGGTTTTGAGGCAGTTTCAAACTCACAGTGTGGGGGAAATATAAAAAGTTGGAAAAAGCATACCACAGAACTTTTTTGAAGTATACACACAAATTAGTTTATATTCAGCTCTGAAAATACAGAGCACCTAGCATTGGTGCCGGTTGTCCATGTTCTGAATGAAACTTGGCTGCGTACATTTCATTCTGACGGATGAATGAACATTTCATCCTGATGGATGAGTGCAGACTATGTTTTGGAATTCACGTGAGGAAGGTGGAATTAGTAGGTAGCTGTGCAAAGTTTGCGAAAAAAAATAAGAGATGAAAGTTATCCTTTTGGTAGGAGAAAGAAGGTCTAATCTGAAGGGCAATGAGTATTAGGACAAACTGAATTCTATGACATGTCCAAAAAAAGGAAGTAAAGATGAGAAGCAGGTAAATGTATTAGAGAGAAGTTTGCACAATTCCCAAGTCAATGAAAAAAGCTAAACAGAGAAGAGGCACCTGTGGGTTCAGCTGGGATATTTTCATATGACTCAGCACATGACTCAGTAGCGAGTCCTGGCCTTGGGTGACAAGATGACCGACAGGGATGGGTACTAAAGAAGGTGGGCTTGTTGGTTGCCTACTTTTGCTTTCTTACTTCTCTCTCCTGTTCCTTCCAAATAGTTCCCCAGATTATCGTTCACATGCTCATCTTTACCCAGTGTCTCATGTCACATACCTTGCTAGAGGCAGACTGGTCATGGCTCCTGGGAGGGGCTCTCGTGTACATCAGCCAATCAGCACAGCCTACCGCCTAGCCATAGGCATGGATTCTGAGATGGCCACGTGACCTTCGTCGAAATGCAAGAAAAGAAAACTGATCTCTCCTGGATGTTACGTTCTTCCGATGTGAAGACTGGAGCCACCGGAGCCATGTTGACACCATGGGAAAAATGGCCAGAGAAGAAAGCATATCAGTGGAGGGCAGAAAAATCAGCTTATTGAGAACAATACAGAACCACTGGGTCAGCCTTCTCTCCAGTTTAAACAACCCCTAGGCTCAGCAAATTTGACTTCATCATTCAATTGCTACAGACTGCTGGACGTAGTGGTACACACCTGAAATCCCAGTATTGAGAAGGCTGAGACAGAAGGAGTACAGTTTTGAGGACGACCTCAGCAACCTTGCTAGAAACTGTTTCAATACAACAAATAAGAACAAAAAAGGGTTGAGATTGTATCTCAGAGGTAGAATGCCCCTGAGTTCAATCCCCAGTAGAACAACAACAAAAGCTACAAATTGGTGGTGATGTTAGTGAAGCCCTGAAGACGTCACTAAGGTAGTTTACAGCATGTGTTTTACTCCTATATTTGAAAATAACTCCTAACACATTATTTTGCACATAGGAAATTCCCAATTAAGATACAGAATAGAAGGAAAAGTTCCCATTTCACCCAATAGCAGATTGTTGTTGTTGCTGGTGGTTAAGATGGTTGTAGTCAGGATAGCTATGAAGAATTGAGGGAAAAATTACCTGAAGTATATTTTCTGCCAGTCACTCTCTGTGTCCAGAGATAAAGTGCTTGCAGAGATGAAAGAGAGATAAGTAAACAGGGCTTCTCACATTTCCTCGGCTGCATTTCCAATTATTTCTATTCCTGAAAGCCAGCAGCTCACAAGGGGGAGACATAAGAGATATTCTCTTCTTATTTTCAGGATAGAAGGCACTACCTGAAAGGAAGAAGAAATTGGTATCATACTGGGACTTGGGTCTGATATTGACTCCTCTGAAAAACCACTGTGATACCAGAGAGTCTCTTTCTACTGTCAGAAGCCAGCTTCCCCTTTCCCAAATGGGAATAATAGATGAACACAGCCTTGCTGAGACGTTTGGAAAATTTTCAAATATGCACTGGTTGAGAGAATATCGGGTACTAGTTGGTTAGAAGAAATGATGCTCTGCGAGAAATAAGATCTGCATTTTCTCCAGCCTCCATCTACAGGTGTGGTGTGCCAGGCTGGTGTTAAAGTTGTCACTGGGTGACCCCCAGGAACCCATTGCTAATGATCCCAAACATAGCTCAGAAATCAAGCAAGTCATCATTGTGGCAAATAAACAAGGGCTTAAAGTGAACATGCCAATTCCCAAGCTGCCAGTGTGAGTATGGGGCGGGGGGGATTCTTTCTTTATAAACGACGTACATTAACTCTGATGGTGGCTTATTTCTTCTGAAACAGTAGTGCATCCCATTTATCAAGACTATGTGTAGCCTGGAGGTGTGCGTGTTATGTTACTGGAGGGCAAAGTTAATGAATACAGTGTAAATTACAGAGGGCGGTTCACCCACGGGGAGAAATGAATGAAATGAGCCGGGGATTAAGGAGAGAAAGCCGCTTACTCTTGTCCTGCTGCACTAGAGGGGATCCTGGAGAGCTAGAAAAAGGCCCAGCATGGCCCCATATAAGCAGCAAAAGGACCAAAGATGAACCACAAAGTCAGTATCTAATGACTTCTAGGACTTAGCCCAGAAGAACAGAGGTCAAGGCTAAGAGGGAAGTAATTCATAAAAAAGCACAAAGTATACAAAGAGGTGAATGAAAGGCATCTGGCCTGTGGAAGCTTACACTCTATGGGGAAGTAGGAAGATGAAATGGCTCAGTATTGACACCTACAGGCTAAGGGAGTCCGAGTCCTGATGTCGTAGGAGCTCAGGGTACTCCTGCGAGCTTGGGTAGTTGGGGAAGGAGGAAAATTGGTGGTTGTGAGCTGGGCTAAGTGCACAGAGTATCATGAAACAGCTGGTTGGGTGAGAATATGTAAAAGGAATCAGAGAGGTTGAAGGGAAATACAGATGGAGCCGTCCCCCAGTGATCCAGGATAGCCAGGTACTTGGGCACGCCCACAATTTACGCCCTCAGCTTTTCCTTCAAGGCAATGATGATATTAGAAAAAGATTATTTGAACAAACAGAAGGAAGACAGTGAAAGCTTTGTGAAACTCTACAGTTCTATTGAGCTGGCTTTCCATGACTTCTCTGCTTCTGCTCACTCCATAGCTCAGTGCGGAAGGCCCGAATGAGAAGCAGAGCATAGGTGTTCAGCATGGTGGGGTCTCTTAGGTGATGAGAAAGCGCCATCAGCATCTTCAGGTACTGAGGAGTGGCAGGGACACCAACCACCATCCGAGATTCGAACTCACTTTGGGCACAATCTAAAATACATAAAATGATATTTTCTGAACATCTTCGTAGGAGGAGGTTTGGGGTCAGAAATGAATTATTTAAGGACTTCGTCATTAGGCATCAGGATGAAGCCACCCACGTGTCAGTTTGTTGTCATCTCCTGCATTCACAACTTGGATCTCAATGTTATCATGTGGACAGAGGGAAGAGAAAAAAAATAATGGTAAATGATAACTACATTTTATGTAAGTATCAGATCTTTCCTGGAATCAAGTGGTCCACATCTTCTTAAGGAGCAAGGCCTCTTTGGGAAGGTGGTGGTGACATCATTTGGATGGTAGAGTCTTGGTAAGATGAGATCAGCATCAACTCAGCTGCCACTTAGGTAAAAGCCTTCTCATCACTTGAAATGTCTGAAGCTTACATTATGATTTTATCCTTTTTATTTATTTTCTCACCCATATACCAGTGCTTGCCAATCTCCCTTCTTGGATCCCGGCCCTGCTAAGCCAGAGCTCAGACTCCTTCTGTTTTCTTTCCCCTGATTCTCACTTTCCTCATTTCAACTACCTTAGCATTTCTCCACTTTTCCCCCTCCACTAATCCCCACACTACTCCCACCAATCAGACTCTAACATTGCTCAACTGGAATAACTACTCCCACCAATCAGACTCTAACATTACTCAACGGGAACAACTACTCCCACCAATCAGACTCTAACATTACTCAACTGGAATATTACACAACAGTCTTCCAGCTGGCCTCCTTTGTTCTCTTATCACTGGCTCTCCCTAATGAATCAGGACTTATCCTCCAAAAACACAATTCTGGCCATGTTACTCCTCTAATTTAAACATTTCACTGCTTCTAGGATAGGATTCCAACAATTGAACTGACATGGGAAAAGTCTTTATGACCTGGCCATTTCCCTTGAATCTCATCTCTTTCCATAGCTTCCATTTTTTATATCTTGCAATCCAGCCTCGTCAAATTATTCCCATGATCTCTGAATGCATCCTACTTCTTCCCACTTCTGTGTCCTTGTCCCAGCTGCTCATCTTTTCTGTAATGTTCTCCATGATCATGCCTCCCTGGCCAACAAAGTTTATCTTTGAAAACTCAGCTCAAGAATAAACTAGAAGTCTTTTATGTCTATTCTCTTGAGATGAAGGATGTCTAATTCATTGCTCCCTCAAAACTGTGTGGCCTTCTATTATCGTATTGTGTTTACACATCTGTCTTCTGCTTTAGCATGAAGAGGTATGATGCCGTATTTATCTTTGTTTTGTATTTGTATCTGAATCACTAAATGGGTCTGTGTTAGACTCCATCACAGGGAGCTCTAGAAAGAGGCTACAAGGCCAGAAGGAGGAAGAGAGTGCCTGCCTCTCTGGGACTTCTGGTCTACCTCCTGTTCTTGTCCACATCACTCTAGTTTCTTTGCCTTCCTGCATCAGCAGCTGAATCCAGCCTGCAGTGTCTCCAGTACTAACCAAAGCATCTCATTGTGCCCCCAGAGAGAGAACTGCATGGTAGCACCCTGTCCTCAGAGCTGTTTCCTATAGGGGTGACCACAGTTCTCTTCTTACGCTTTTGGTTACACATTTAACAACTATATTTAGCTGACATTCTCATGTTAAATTTATTCAATTAAAATAACCATGTGGTGTCCATCTTCTGACTGAACCCTGACTGATACACTTGTTACACCAAAAGAGAAATCCTTTGCAGGAGGATGTCAAGTTCAAATTGCCTCCCATAAAAATACCAAATGGAATTAAAAAAAAAAAACAGCTATCACATAAAGGCTTACCTCCAAAATGTTCAATGAATTTGTGGTGTCTTAGCAGGGAACATCCTTCAGGACCACTTCTCTCTCCAGGTCTTGAATTTGAAATTGAATCCAGGGGTGCTCTACCTCTGAGCTACATCCCTAGCCATATATACATATATTTGTTTTGAGGTGTACCCCATGAAGTCGCCCAAGCTGTAATCAAACTTGCTATTTTCTTGCCTCAGCCCATGAGTAGCGGGGATGATAAGTGTATACCACCACTTCTGGTTCTACCATGGTCATTATCTATAGGACCTAGATCAAACTCTTTGTGTCTATTCCTATCCTGGACCAACCCACATGTATGTCTCAGTATAGTGCTGTTGTGACTATACCTATAGTCCTCAGAATCTGATCTAGTCTCTGTTGGTTCATTATTTGTGTGTTTTTTTACTGTTTCCTCTCCTGGACTAAAAGAAAGATCATTGCATCTAATTCTAAGACTCTCCCACAGTTCATCAGGTACTACACAAACAATTATACAAGGGCATGGAGTGTATAATCAGGCAAAGTGAAGAGCCATTGCTCTGAGTTACCACTGTTATCTAGCACTCTGATAAACACCACTGATTGACCACCCACCAGTGTAACGTATGATGCCAGTTTCTCATGAGAGAACTTTACTTTTTTGCTGTTTATTTGAATCTAGATTTCTTGTTAATACTATTATAATTTATTTCTATCAATGGTGGGACAGGCCATCTTAGCAAGAAGATCATAAATTTGGAGACAGAGAAGCCTAGTTTTGGGTGCTGAATCTGACATTCACTGCTTGGGTGGCTTTGAGCAAGTTACTTAACTTCTTTCTTTCTTTCTTTCTTTTTTTTTTTGGTGGTACTGGGGTTCCTGGAAGCCCTACTACCTCCGGGCTACACTCTCAGACCTATTTTTACATTTTTATTTGGAAAAAGGGTCTCCTAAGCCAGCGTGCGTGTCTGGCTTCGAACCTGCGCGATCCTCCTGTCTCTGCCTCCCAAGCACGGGGATTACAAGCGTGCGCCACCATGCCTGGCACTACTTAATTTCTTAGAGCCAACACCCTCATGTGTAACTTGGAGTTATACACTTTTTACCAAGCATTATGTGTCAGAGGCATTCTCAGTGTCAGACATGTATTAAGTAGCTTCACCTTCACAAAAACCCTGTAAGTTACTTACTATTATTACCCTGATATTACAGACAAGGAGACCAGCACCAGAGAATCTACCCAGATCACCCCACTGGGAATTCTTGGGGCCAGGATGTAGGCAGTCTGGGGCCTAGCTTCCTAACCATATCTCTACTGCTTCTCACCGTGCATGGTGTCCTGCTCTGCTGGGGCTGCCATGTCACATGCCATAAGCCGTGTGGCTTAACCAACAGCAACTTGTTTTATGGTTCTGAGGCTGAAAATCCAAGCCAAGGCACCAGCAGAGTTGGGCTCTGGGGAGGGCTCTTCATATGTCAGAGACAAACAGGACAATCTTCCTGGGATCTTTGCTTATCAAAGGGCCAACATCACCATGAGAATCATCCTCTCATGACCATATCTAAACCCGATCACCTCCCAAAAGCCCCATCTCCAAACTCCACCCCCCTTGGGGGGGGGCTAGAACTTCAATATATGAATTTGGGTGTGGAAGAGGGTCAGCTCATAGGAAGGATGTGATTACCAAGACTCTCATCCAATGAGCTGCTGAGTGTCACTGTCCTCTTTTGTTTTGGGGTTTTTTTGGGGGTGGGGGGAGAATGACCATTGAACTCAGGGGCATTCTACTTCAGAGCTATATTATGAGCCCTTTTTATTTTTAAAAAATTTGAAACAGGGTCTTGCTAAGTTGTTGAGGGGCTCGCTACATTGCTGAGGCTGGCCCTGAACCTGCGATCCTCCTGTCTCAGCCTCTCAAGTACTGGGATCACAGGTGTGTGGCACCACATTTGGTGAGGACTGTTATTTTTGTGATGAGCCATCTGGCCAAAACCTCTGCCTCAAATAGTAGCAGAGCATTTCTCCATATCCCTAATGGTCAACTTGGTGAAGAGTATTTGGTCTGTCATGTTTGTTCTGTGTTCTGTTGCTAAGGAAAAGATGAGGTCGCCTCATAAAAAGGTGTGTGTGTGTGGGGGGGGGGGGTGAAAGCTGAGCCAGGAAAGAAGGCTTCCTGAGCAGGCCATCTGAAATAGCTCACGCCTTCTCTTCACCCTGCCCTAGCGTTCTTCCCAGCACCTACCGCTTACTACCCAGCATCGCGTCATGTACTCATTTATGTGCTGTCTATCTTCCCACCAAGCGCAGGCTTCAGAGCACCAGGATTTGCCCTGCCAGGTTCCCTGCGGTGTGTCATCTCTTCCTGAACCCTGTCCTTCTCAGGGTGGGGCCTCAGGGAACAATGGACAGCATCCTGGATTCCAGTTTTCTGGAAAATTCAGGAAGATTCTTCATGCATTAGCCTTGCTCATACCCACTTTTAGGAAAAAACTATAGGTGCAATATTGGGATATAACCAGGAGAAAGCAGACCCAGGTAAATGTAGAATCAATCAGGGCCATGTTTTCCTTGGCTCTTTTTTATTTATTTATTTTTTTTATACTGCAAATGGATCCCAAGAGCCTTCTACCTCCAGACTAAAGCCCCAACCTTATTTTGTTTTATATGTGGAAACAGTGTCTCATTGAGTTGCTAAGAGCCTCACTGAGGTGCTGAGACTGGCTTTGAATCTGTGATCCTCCTGTCTCAGTCTTCCAAGTACTGAGGTTAAAAGTGTGGGCCACAAAGCCCAGCTTTCTCCCAGCTCTGGACCATAAGGGCCCTTGGAGAACTGGCCCCAGGGAAAGACTCTCAAAGCAGACAGTTGAGAATAGATATGAATGAAATGACGGAGGTAGAGTGTTGGTGTCAGCATCTTGTGTAAGATCCAGTGTTTGCTGAGACAAGAGGATTGAGGGTTCAAGCCCAGCCTCAGGAACCTAGCAAGACCCTCAGAAACTTAGTGAGACCCTGTTTCCAAGTAAAAAATAAAGTAGGGCTGGGGGGTGTAGCTCAGAGATAGAATGTCCTGGGTTCAAGCTCCAGCACCACATACACACACAATCCAGTGTTATTGATACTCCTTTCAAAACTTGGTACCAGCAAAATTGTTGCCTCTCAGAAGATAATGAATCCTGATGTGGTGGCACACACCTCCAATTCCAATACTTGGGAGGCTGAAACAGGAGGACTGTAGGTTCAAGGCCAGCCACAGCAACTTAGTGAGGCCCTCAGAAACTTACTGAGACCCTGTTTCAAAATAAGAGGGCTGGGGGTGTAGAATGTCCCTGGGTTCAATCCCTAGCACCAAATAGTAACAACCATAATAACAGTAATAATAATAATAATACTTGACTAGTGCTATACTCTATTTTCCTCCTTTCATTCTTTGGGAGTTTAGAAGCAAGCTAAATGCCCAGTGTTAATAGTGATACTGGCCTAGCCTTAGTTTTAGAATATTGATTTTTCTCTCTATATATTTTATAAATCTTTTTTCCATTTCAGTAAATTCATTACTAGACTGCGCACTCTCCGGGAGCTGCTCTCGGATCCTCCACAAGGTCCAACCCACAGGGGAAAACACTGTATGTCCTTAGGAAAGGTCTCCCCAGAGCGATGTCCTGGCTCACTCTGGTCCCTCCGCCCTGCAGGGCATAGAGATTGAGGATGGCAGCACATCCTCCTGGAGATGATGCTCATGGATGATTGTGGTACTTGAATCCCTGACGGGCTCTACATCTTTTGACTTGAGTTTGGCACTTTACGGATACGTCCATAAAGCTAAATAGAAGTCAAGTGCCATCACCATCATTGTTTATATTTGTGGGACATGCCTTTTTATACAGTATTCAATATCTTACCAAACCCTGCCTCATAGAAAAGATGTGTGTTAGCACTCTTCTTTTAATGAGGACTCATTAAAAAGGTTAAGTCATTCAGAGGTTAAGGAGCTTACCTAAGGCCACACAGCCAGTAAGCGGCTTTTGACTTCTGTCCTTGATCTGGGATAAGTTTCCTCATATAAACACTTACCCAAAGCCATGTCCACAGAAAGTGGGAAGGGACAGGTGGAGAAAGAGGGTGTGATGTCTTATCACTCCTTGGTGTTTCCAGATGTTTGCTGATCCTCACCACCGCTGGATGCACAGGTCCTTGCTCTCTGCCTAGGGTGCAACATAGGTTTCCTTTGTTCTTTCCCAACTCTCTGTTGAGAGAGGGGATATTGGGCTGGACATGGTGGCTCACATTTGCAATCCCAATACTTGGGAGGCTGAGACAGGAGGGTCACAGGTTTGAGGCCAGTCTCAGGAACTTGGCGAACCCTGTTTCAAAATAAAATAAAATAGGGCTAAGGGTGTAGCTCAGAGGTAGAATGCCCCTAGGTTCAATCCTCAGTACGAGAGAGAGAGAGAGAGAGAGAGAGAGAGAGAGAGAGAGAGAGAGAGATATCAACAATCAATACACTGGGTGTTAAATTTTCCAAAAGAAGCCTGCACAGCGGCCTGTCAACCACTATCTGTGTTTCCAATGCTCCATGTCCATCTCAAGGGCCACAGAACAGCGGATAAGACCATCAGCTCCAGCCCAGGAAACCTCAGATGGGGCAGGAACCTCAGAAGTCACTCCAGAGAGAGCGGAGGAGGCCGTGGCCAGGAGGGAAGAGGGTCTCGCAAATTCACTCTTGGTGCCCGAACCCAGACCTGTGTCCAAATCATGGACTCCATTTGTACTGAGCAACTGTCCCTACTCTTCCTGTGTGGCTGGCCCAGCCTCAAACACCGCAGCTCAGAATCGCCTTCTGTGCTCTCCTAATTAACATGGGACCCGGCGTCTCCCAGCGACCACGGCAGCACTTTCCAGCGCCGTCTCTCTGCAGAGCAAAAGGCAAGTGACACGTGGGATTTTTTCCTTTCATCCATCAGCTAGACTGTGACGTGCCCCCGTGGACAATCCGGCAGCAGTGGGTCTCTCCCTTCAGCAAGAGATGTGACACTTGTCAGGGAAATGAGATGGCTCCTGTGCGTGGCATGTTCAGGGCTCGCCACGTCCGATGGGTGTCTAGAGTGGGACGTGTCCCCAGAGCCGACTCAGAGCTTTTGCAGCCAGGTCTGTGGAGGAAGATCTGCACGTCCCGGGCTCAGCTGGATTCCAACTTTACCCAGCAGCCTGGAGCAAGTTTGCCAGAACGCTCTAGACCTGAGGAAAAGTTACTGAAATGGATTGTGATATACAGAAAGAAATACTAGCCAACGCTGATCATGAGGTTGGTTTTGTGACTCTAATACTGCCCCAGGAAGAAAGGCATATCTGATCCTTTTAGAGGATTTCCATAAAGCTGGCTGACTCTCAGATAATATCATGAAACTTTTATATGGAAAGATCAGTGGTTTTCATTTTCCCCCTTAGTTCATACTGCTTTATATTTAGATGACGTTTTAAGGGGCCACCATCCAAATCCCCTTAGCTAGCCGGGCATGGTAGTGCACGACGTAATCACAGTACTTGGGACGCTGAAACCGGAGGATGTCAGGTTCCAGGACAGTCTGGGAAACCTAACAAGACTCTCACCAACCTGGTGAAACTTTGTTTCAAAACCAAACAAAAAAAATTAAAAATTAAAAAAGGCTAGAGGTATAGCTTGGAGGTGGCTTGGAGACCCCTGGGTTCAATCCCCAGTACAACAGAAACAACAACAAAAATCCCCCTAGTCACAGCTGGGGAAATGGGTGGCTCTAGGTGTTCACGTCACTAACATTCATGTTCTGGGAATATCAACATTAATAGAGAGGAGCGGGCTCCCTCCACTGCTGAACATGGGGCTCACAAACCGGCCCAGAGCTTCCCGTCCCCAACACCAGCAATCCCCAGAGGCTGAACAGCAGCCGGGAAAAGCACACACAAGAGGTCCACAAGCCTTCTGACCCGACCCCCATTGTTTTTTTAAGGCTCAAGAAACTCTATTTTTTCTGAGTATAGGTTAGGGAGTTTGTCCCAAGGTGAAGGTACTTATGACTTCTGTAATCCTTCCTTCAGTAGGTCTGTTGCACTGTGAGTGTGGCTTTCCTCACCACTAAAAACCAAAAGAAAGAAAAATAAAAGACATCCTACACCTACTTGTTGAGCTTGAAGCCCGCTTGGGAGGACAGACAGGAGAGAGAACTTGAGTACAGGGTTCGCTCTGCAGGTAGAGCGCAGGCTCCTGCAGGAGACGACAGGACATCTCCATGTGGTGGGAAGAAGGAATTCCTGTCTGTCTCTCTGTCCAGCTGTCTCTCTCCCTCTCCTTACCTAGGAGGGAGAGAACTGATTATTGTCAATGGCTGCAAAGAAAAAGACATTCTGAGTATAAACCCACAGTGGCGTGGAAACGAGAGAAACACCCTTCAGACCAGAGAGAGATCTTTAACACATCTATGGAGAAAAAACAGTGGATGAAGGTGTGGTGCTGATGAGGGGAGGCCGGCGAGGGGAGGCTGGCCAGGGGAGGCTGGCCAGGGGAGGCCGGTAGATGGTAAGGAGCCTCAGGAGAAAAGGCTCATGGTGAGCCCCTACCCCTGCCTTCCGCATTTTGGCAGCTGATTGCCAATCGCTAGAAGAAAACAACAGGGTGTTCTTCAAAGTCTTGTTTGGCCCCAGAGAGCAGTCCCGCACCTTCTAGCATTTAGAAGTCCTGACTACAACAAACCTTCTTCTCCATCACCCCAAAGATGTGGTTCTCAACACTGAGTGACTCCTCACCCCCAGGAAATTGGGCAGTGTCTAGAGATTTTTTTGGCTGTCTGGGAGGACAGTCAACTTGGGGGAGGTGCTGCTGGACCCAGAGGGTGGTGTAAACATCCGACTATGTATGGGAGAGACCCCCACAGCAAGGAACCATCTGGTCCCAAATGTTGATTGTGTCAAGATTGATAAATGCTACTTTACTTGATAAAGTCCTCCAGCCTACAAGCCTCACACCTACCAACTCCAAACAGTGCTCCTGCCCGTCCCAGCAGCGTCCCTCTTCATTCATGAAGGATCTACTTAGCCAAGTGTCTGGCAGGCGCTAGACACTGTTGGAGATGTGTTCTGGCAGATCCATGCGATGATCACTGGGGACACGGGGAGAAGAGGTGTTTCAGTGTTGGTTTGGGAAATTCTGAGACAGCACAACCAAGTGCTTTTTAAAGAAGAAAGCATGAGAATTAGAAGAAAAAAAGCAGTTCTGGTTACATGCCAAGGGGTGGAAACGGGTGTCAAGGTTGGTTTCGGTACCCAAAGCTGGCCAGCAGAGGACAGCTGGGGCGACAGAGCAGGGCAAGGGGATCTCTGCCTCCTCCAAGGCCCCACCCCCAGGTAACTGGAATCACAAGCATGAAGTGAAGAAGCAGACAGTGCAGGTCTCACACAATTAAGAGGTGAAATAATGAAAGAACTGGGGACAGAGCACAAAGGCTGCTGGAGGAAGGGTCAGAGTAAACCTGGGGGCTGGGGAGAAGAGCCCAGGCCATTGCCAGGCCCTGCCTGCCACAGAGCCGAGGACCACCGGCCTCAGGTGGCGGTGGGCGCTGGCGGTGTTTGTCTCCTTGCTGGGCAGCGTCCAGTGTCCAGTGTCCATGCCCCTCGTATCTATGGCAGTCACAAGCCAGCGGGGAGGACAGAGCCACGGCGGCTGTGAATGCATCCAGAGAGGTGAGGCAGAGCTGGGGGTGGGAGCAGGCCATTCTGTGTGCAGGTTCCCGCCAGCCAGGGCCACCGTGGATCTGCAGACCTGGCTGTTCGCTTCAGGGTGCTCTGAATGCATACCCCATCTTAAAAGGTAACTCGAGAGCCACATCTGTCTCATAAAAGAAGAAGAGTGAAACACGCCTCCATGGGAGTTGCAGGGAAGGCCTGGGAATATTCTGGACCAACAGAGGAGAAATTTCTGGTGAAATGAACGAATGATCGGGGCCACCTTTCAGCACTCATTTCTATCATCACTGATGCTGGTTACTCTTCATCTACGTTTGTTTCATGAGTATCTGCAACATGATCAAGGCTGAATATCACAGAAGTCTCACTTGCAATATGGTGTGTATCTATCAGCAGAAGTTGCAACGCCTGGGAATTTGGGCTGGAGATGGTATAACTCCTATAATGCTGATGGGGTACAAAATGCTAGCCTAAACCAGAGACTCCCTAATACTGCAGCACAAAAATCAGATCATAAGTGCAGGACATTGTGGTTTGTTTGCTCTTATAAAATGTTTTTGCCTGACATCTATCAAACCTCAAAACAAATAACCCTCCTATACCAAAAGAGTGGGGGTGAGAGCTATGCATCTGTACGTGCTGGACCCTGCCCTAAGCACTTTATTGGTTCTGACATCTGCTACTCAGAACAGCTGTTGGATTTAGTAGTCTTATGCCATTTTATGGAAGAAAAAAATGAGGTCCTAAGATACTGCCATCATAGTCTATACATCTTTATTAAATTTCTTCTATTTTGGGAACTGAGAGGAAATAGATAATCTGACAATCTCTCTCCCATCTATAGGATACATAAACTGACGATTATATATCATAAATATCATAGTGGAAATGGAGATACCGGGAATCCACCTGAAGCAGCCAGAGACAATTTCACAGTGAAGTGAGTCTGGCTGAATTTTGGAGGGACGGGGATTTTCCAGTCTTTTTATCCACCCGATGCCCTAATCTTGTACCATTGCGAAGTGACAGCTCCAATTTCCATGGAAACTCCCTGCAGGCTAATTAGAAGATAGCTTATAAATTTAGAATAAGTAGAGCTTGATATTCTCTGATACATGCCAACATCTTCTTCTTGCTGGTAGAAGTCAGTGGCCCATTAAGAACCTTTTGGGGACCCTTGGGATGGGACAAGACTGGGAAAAGAGATCCCAGCAGGATGTCACCTTAGCTGGCAACTTCATTCACCGGAAACAACAGGGCCATGGAGCCACCCGTGTGGCTTCTATCTTCCCGAAACTGTGGCCACTTAAGGCTTAAGGACTAAAGCATCTCTGTCCTGCACCGGTGGTTCTCAGACCAGCCCTGGCCAGCCCACCAGTGCCCTGTCCAGGCAACCTCCTTGGAACCCAGCTCTAGAGGACTGCCAAGGAAGAGAGGCTAATGCTAGTGGGAGTCATACAGTTCAATGATGGCTAAGAGTTCTCCAGGTATCAATATCCCCATTGAAATATCAGTTGATGCCTGAAATCTCAGTACTTGTAAGAATGAGAAAGGAGAATTGCAGGTTCAAGGCTAGCCCAGCATTTCAGTGAGACCCTTAGTAACTTAGTGAGACCCTATGTCTCAAAATAAAATAATAAGAGGGGCTGGGAGGATATAGTTCGGAGGTAGAATGTCCCTGGGTTCTATCCCCAGTACCCAAAACAAAACAATTATCAGTCGAAGGTGAAAGGAAAAGTCAGGACTGTATTCAAAAAAAGGTGTATCAGGCCCAGGTGTCATATGGTGACAATTGCTGCCCTCACTTAACACTGTGTTATGAACCAGAAGAATACTTACTGTTGCGTCTCATCTTAAAGGATATCAAAGTGTGCTTCTCATTCCATTGGGTTACACGGAATAAGATGATAGTTCATAATATGTTCTCTACTGTCTTTTAATGACGTTAAGTCAAGCCTTGTCAGCTACAGGAAGTCTATGCATGATTAGAACTCTGTGGTTAAGGGGTCCTGGCTCTCCAGAAATAAGAGAAAGTACAGCACCCTCCACCCATGGCTTGTCTGGAGACCTTGCGGAATATTAGCATGAAAGATTCATAATGGGCAATATCATTCATTTTAATTAGGATCCCATAATCCTAGAAATTCAGCTGAAGAAGACTTACCAGGTCACCTGGACTCTTGCCTTCCTCACCCCCTCTTTATGGCAGAATTGTTCCCTGGGGTCTGCTCCCAAATGCACCGTCCCATCTAAATTTAAATGACTGCAGCGAGGAGGCTGACATCAGTCCCCTTGGGAAACGATTACACAGTCTAATGGATTTTATCATGATCATTTTTTTTTGCCCCAGAGATTTAGCCCAAATTTCTCTTAGCTTGAATTTATCTCATTTTTCCTCATTATAGACTCTCAGAATCAGAAAAATCACACACACACACACACACACACACACACACACACACACACACACACACTGGTGAGAACAAGCCACTTTTGTTTTCTATCCTTTAGCAATAAAGATGGGACATGGCCCCGAAGGCCTTCTCAGCCTCACACTTTGTAGGTGAGCTGACACACGGCTAACCTTCTCTCTCATAGAAGATGGTCTCTTTTTCTATAAAAGGAATCCAATCCACAGATTTCCCCAAGTTGAAGGCAAATTTGCATTCCAAAGGGAGAAAGTGTGTTTGGCAGGATTCATGCCACCTTGTCTGACCCCCGATTCATGGCACCACAGGAACAACAACACATCAGCCAGCACTTGCCCCGCTGTGCACATAGGGAGAAGAGAGAAGGTCATTCCAGCCTCGGGGATGTGCGGCCTGAGACTTGACCTCGTTAGCACCATTTGCCGATCGGTCAAACCGCCTGACTGTATCACTTCCTTGGAGAACCCCTGAAGAATCGTAGGACTGCAAGTTGAGTGGGTCACCAAGGAGGTTTGGATCCCCTCCAGGTCGTGTATTTCTCATTCGTGCAGGTGTATATGCACAGGGAGAAGCAAGGGCACCAGGAGGAAGTGAAGCCGAGACAGCAGCAGGGCTGCAGAGAAAGCGCACACCATGCTTACAATTCCCCATGACAGGAAACTGCAGTCTCAAGTATGGCGGGCTCCATAATTAAAGAGGAAGCCCCTGTGGTCTCTGTACTGGGGAGGCTGAGTCAGGAGGATCGCAGGTTCACGGCCAGCCTTACCAATTCAGTGAGGCCCTGGGCGATTTAGTGAGACTTTATTTCAAAATAAAAATAAATAAAATAAAATAGGGCTGGGGGTGTAGCTCAGAGGTAGAATGCCCCTGGGTCCGAACCCCAGTAACACACACACACACACACACACACACACACACACACACACACACACACACAGCCTCCCTTATCTTCCTTATGATTTTATTTCTTGGGTTTGCTTTTGGTTATTATTACTACTACAATATGTGAAAGATGCCAATGGCCTGCTCTGGCAGCCCCTCCTTATCTCTCCAGCAATGGACTCAAAACACAGTTCCCCTGAATTATTATACTAGATGGCAACGTAGGCAGAGTGAGATGGGTGGGGAGGAAACGGCTCTCCAGTTGGGACTTAACGATGCAGAGGGCATGGCTTACCTCTGACCAAGCTTCTATTACAAAGCCCAGGGCATTCATCCACCCCATCCCTCTTTCCGTCTTCTCTTTATTGCCTGTTGTTCTGGGGCTTGCCACTCTACTAGATGCTAGGGATAGTTAGAAGAAGGGGGCAGGTCACACATCAGCCTTTGACAGGAAAACGCTGTACTCTCAGCTGGCTTTGCTTTGGAAGTAAAGGCCAATTTAAAATCTTTCCACATGGAGTCAGTTCTGCAAAGATATACAAAGTAAGAGAAAATCAAGGGTCCCTGTGCTCCCCCTCTAACTCAACGTTTAACATATTTGCTTTTGTATCTTAGCTTTTTGACATACTGACTCTAGATTCTTTTTAAAGTAAGGAGTATTTCTACTCCAGCTGGATCCTAGGCATTCTACCTACCCTATAGGCAGCATCACCCAAATTTTATGTTTGTTGTTTCTTTTCTGTTTTTTTTTTTACTACCCTCATGTGTGAATCTATAAATAACTGATGGGAACTTTGTTTATGCTTTAAAGCCTTATGCAAATGGTATCCTATTATATCTATTCTGTAATTTTTTATCCAACGTTATATTTTTGAGGGTTAGCTCAGTTAACTTATATAATTTATTTGTTTTAATTCCTACATAAAATCCCTTTGTATGATCATACTACCCACCCTTGATGATCATTTGACTAACTTCCTTTTCTACTTTCTCTTTCACTAAATGTTGAAGCCAATGTGCTTCTGTAAATCCCATACACAGAGGTGGCAGAGTTTTACAATGCCCAGAAGTAGAATCTTCCCTCCAAGTGAGTAGTATGGAAGAATCTTTGTCCATCACTGTCCTTGCTTATCATTTTAAAGTATTGGTCAACTTGATGATTGAATTATGGTATCTTCTTATAGTTTTTTTATTTTTTATATTTTTTTGTTTGTTTTTGGTGGTACTGGGGTTCCAGGAAAACCTTCTACCTCTGAGCCACACTCCCAGACCTATTTTATACTTTTTTATTTTTGGAAACAGGGTCTCTTAAGCCAGCGAGGCTGGCTTCGAACCTGCGCGATCCTCCTGTCTCCGCCTCCCAAGCACGGGGATTACATGCATGCGCCACCGCGCCCGGCTTCTTCTTGTGGTTTTAATTATAATTATAGTGTATCAGGTACTGAAAACCTTGAGCATTTTTCACTTTTTTTATTGGTAATTAATGACAGTTTCCATTGTTCTTTTAATTCTTTTAATTATTTTTCTTATTGAGCTGTAGTTCTTTTAAAATTCTGGATCCTAACTAATGAATTCTAGATTTGTTATTTGTATTCCTTACATGTTCTCCTCATCTTGGACTTGCCTTTTGTCTTTGCTTGTGGTGTCTTTCATTAAAAAGAAGTTTCCAAACAAAAAATAAAATAGGATGGCTGTGGCTATAGCTCAGAGGTAGAATACCCCTGGTGTCAATCCCTGGTACCAGGAAAAAGAAGGGGGGAGGGAAGTTTTACACTTAACAGTATTGCCGTCAAAGTTGTCCCTTCATGGTTTTTATTTTTTGTGTATTTTCTAAGGATGCTTCTTTAGCCTTTAAATTAAAGATGCTTTCCTACTTTTCTTCTGAAAGCACATTTTTGTTCTTATGTAGAGCATTTTAATGCACTTAGGCTTGGTTCTTTGTATATAATGTCTTCTTATTCTTCTTTGTCTATCTTTTTCCTACTTCACAATATCCATCTTTTTACCTATGTATATTTTGTTCTGTTTTTCTCTGATTGATCGGTCTATTTTTCTATCCCTGTACCAGTATCACCTGCCTTCATTGCTATAAAACTGTGATGGTAAATTTTATGTGTCAACTTGACTCAGCTAAGGGATGTCCTGGGAGGTAATTAAGCATGATTCCTTGGTGTGTCTAAGAGGATGTTTCTGGAAGAGATTAGTCTTTGAGCCAGCAGACTGAGTAAAGAAAATCCACCCTCACCAGTTGGGCTTCATCAATCTGTTGAGGGCCTGAATAGAACAACAACAACAAAAATTAAAACAAAACCCTAAAATAACAACAGCAACAGAAAAGCAGAGGAAGAGTGCTTTTCTCTGCTGAGCTGAAATATTCATCTTCTACTGTCCACAGATACTGGTGCTCCAGGTTCTTAGGTCTTTAGGTTTGGACTGGAACCACCCCATCACCTCCTGAGCCTTCAGTTAGCAGATGGCAGAGTCCCATGAACCAAACCTTCATAATCAATCTATCTATCTATCTATCTATCTATCTATCTATCTATCTATCCATCTATCATCTATCTATCATCATCATCATCATCATCATCATCATCATCATCATCATCATCCTCCATAGATCTCTATATATCCTCTGTTCTATTTCTCTGGAGAACCCTAACACAAACACTATAAGAAAGAAATTTTGCAGCCGTGTTCCTTATCAAAATTGTCTTTTGTTAACCTTTCTCCTTTGCTCTTTCATATGCGATTCTGGATCAGCTTGTCTGCACCCTGAGGGAGTGAACAGACTAGTCCCAGAACACCAGACATTTGAGCTGCTGAGTCTTTGCTGACTGGGTTCGAGCTCTGAGGACTAGTGAAATACATTAACTCACTGCTCCCTCCCAGCCACAGTGGGAGGGAGGTACTCATTAGTACTCCCTTGCTGTGGTCCAGGGCAGTGGGGACTGGAGAAATTAAGTCATTTCACCAAGGTCCTGGGTTATAATGAATTATAATCAGAGCACATGGGCTTCGATCCAATCTAATTCCACACTATGGCTTGCTGGACTTCTCAAAATTAAAAAAAGAAAGACCCAACAAACTATTGCATTTACTGACAAGGCAAGCAATTTATAATTATTATCCTTTTCATTTTATAAAAGAAAAAACTAAAGTACGGATGAGGTACGTAGTTTATCTAATATCCTTTACAAAGTCCTCTGCAGAAGAAAACTTGGATCCCTTGAGGTTCCCTGGATAAAACCACTTCTCTCACCCCTACCTCCATTCTTGCTCCCCAGCTCTGGCCTCTGTGCCTCTCCAGGTCAGACAACTGGGATTAATCAGAAGGGCTGGGGGTATAGCTCAGAGGTAGAATGCCCCTCATTACACCCCCCCCCCAAAAAAAGACTGGTGGTACTGGTGGTACAGATGGACACAATAGAGATCTCTGCTATATACGACCAAGTTTGCCAAATGATGGAACATGTGCGTATTACTAGGAAATCTGCAAAGAAAGCTGTGAGTACTGGCAGCGCCAAAGGTAAATCTGCAAGAGCAGATTACACGAAGAGTAATTAAATAAGAAAACATTGTTTAGGAACTGTCACGAGAGCCAACGAAGAAAGCATATTATAAAGAGATCCGCATGGATTCAGCCTGGTGGTTAGAGGATAGACCCAGTCTTTAGCAGCTCTTTGTCTGAACCTCAGCTTGGCCACCAACGTGCTCAGTGACTTTGAGCAAGTCGCTCCAGACATCCTGGATGTCTGCTCCCTTATCTATGAGCGGAGGCTCACAGGGGACTCTCGCTAAGGGAAGAAAAGCTGCTTGGTCTCCATCCAAGTAGACCATAAGCCAGATTACTGGGTTCCTGTGCTGCTAAGTGATGCCTGGCTTTTCTCTGGTGGAGAGAGACAAAGGGGCAATAGGAAGAAGTTGCCAAAAAATAAGGCCAGTTTACTCTGTATCCCCAAAGGCAGTTAGTTGCTCCACTCACCTTTGTCTCCAGCGTCTCCCACCACAGAACAGCGTGGGCAAAGCATGTCATTTTCCCACAGGTCAGTCCTTCGTGTCTCCCATGTAAGATTACAGTGCAGCTGGTTTTAACATGGAGCAGCAGGTATGAGTGCCAGCCCCTAAAACAACTGGAGGGAGGCAGGACCAAGGAGGTGGGTTGCGGTTCCCCACGGGGGGAGCCCCAAAGGGCTCCGAGCTCTCGCTGACCAGCAGTGAGAGCTGTCCGAAAGGCAACCGCACAACGTGGTGGGTGAGAAACTTCTCCTGAGTACCTGTGGAAGCAAATTGGTTAGTAGGGAAGGGATGACTCCAGACACAGGATGAGGATCTGAAGCAAGCTTTATTGTTGGGGCAAGCCTTTTATGCAGTGAGAGGCTGGGGGAAGGGGAGAAGGGCTAAGGAGGAGGAGTGGAGCCAGGGCGACCAATCAGGAGTTGCCAATACAGCCTTTTGCACACAGCCCCGAGGGGGAAGTGGCGGGAAGCCGCAAGGCACGGATGTCACGTACACAGTTTGCTGGAATGTTAGAACAGTCAGATATCTGCGCACACAATGTTACATCTGGTGAATGTTAAACCTTCAATAAACCTTTGCAGTATGAAAGTCTTATTGTTTGCTCTAACTTTTCTCATGGCCATGAGCTACATTGATCAGAGCGAGGGCAGGAAGAGAACTGTTAGTCCCTAACTTATTTTTAACTGCTCACATTCTGTTGGCCTTGCCTCAGTGATAACTGCTCTCTGTTCTTCTTTTAAAGCAAGTTGCGGTCAACCAGAGTACAGCTGCAGCCTGGGGGAAGCTTAGGGTGGTTTTTAGGGACATTGCTTCTCGGCTCCCCACAGTGGGTTAGGTGGGGGTCTCAGCTCCTCCTCCCAGACAGTAAGAAAGCCCCAAGACCCAGAGAAATTGTAACACTGAATAAAGACCCCGAGAAGGAGCCCAGCTCAGCCCTGGACTGAGAACCCTTCCTACTAGTTTTGATGTCAATGAGGGAGTGACTGTGTGTATTTGTGCACCTGTGCCTTAATCTCAGCTTCCCTGTCCCTTCTGAATACCCCAGAATGTGATGTCTCCTAAGGGGCCCAAGTGAAGTGCTCTGGGCTTGGAGAGGAAAGAGGCTGGTTTCTTCATACTAACCTGGCTGTCCTGACTCCTGCCCCAAAAGATGCTGAGGCAAAGAGAAATGAGGCCACATCTGGGTATAAAATCACGTTGCAAACTCCCAGGTGCATGGGGATCATTAGGAATGGTGTTTCAATTATTTTGTTCCGTGGGTGGGATGAGAGAGGGGGAGTGTGACATGGTGCTGCATGCTCGCTGGGTGGCTGGTACCCAGAATTGGTCCACCTTGTATCAGATTGTAAATCTTGGAGAAAAGTGGCCAGGAAGGCGGAGTGGGAAGGTGAGTGGCCAGAGCCCTTCCCACAGGGAGTTCTTCTCTTCCTATGGAAACAGGTGATTCAGAGAAGGGGAGAGATGTGGAGAGCTGGCGATGGTTGACTGTGGGAGAGAGAACAGTACTGAATGTGCTACTTTGAGGAGCCTCCTATGAGCACACTCCACTTCTGGGAAGAAGTCACCAAAGACCTTTGGGCTTTAATGAACATTACCATTCAGGTGATTGTAAAAAAAAAAATGCAAACCAAGGCTGATCTTGCATGGGGCTGTGGGAGGAGGGCACCGTGCCATGATTTGGTGTCTCTAGGTGATGGGAGGATTCCAGCTGAAGATTTCTCTGTGGAACACAATCACATTAGGCCTAATAGCTTCCAACTCAGACAGCTCTTCTGAGTTCTCCTCCACTCCTGGAAAGCGTTTCCACAGCCTAGTGTTTCTGACCTGTTTTATTCTGATCCTGTAGATTCTTCTCTTAAAATAACAAATGCATTCGACATCCATAAAGAGGATGCCTGCTACCCAATGGAGCCACATCCTAAGCCTCATTTTAAAAAAAGGAATTTGAAGTCAGCAAGGAATACAGGAAATTTATTAAAAATGTGTGGTGGTTCCAAAGTAGGGCTGTTCCTCTTACCTCACCTGCCTTCAAACCCCAAGCAACGAACACAGCATTTCCAAATCCCTAAGGATTCTGTGTGCACCTGCAGCACCAGATTCTTAACCAGTGATTCAACTCTCCCCCAAACCAGCATCTCCCAGAAGAGTGGTGTGCCTGCTAGCTGCAGGAGCTCAGTGCATGCACCTGCCCTTCAAAGTGCACGGGTCACTCATGGGATAAGATCTGGAGGTGTTTTCCAGGTAGATAAAATGGCTTTGATGTCCGAAAGGATGACCCGAAGTTTCAACAGAACACATAGTCCCCAATTGCTGAATGATACCAAACTATACAATTCCTGGAGTTTAACTTTGTATACAGAGATATTTTCAAGCCCATGTAATCCGTGCAAATTAAGCCTTGATAATCTTTTTTGTTTGTTTTTATTATTTATTATTATTATTTTGTAATCAAACATCACTTTGGAATACAAGACTTGAGAGGATATACAAGCACATATCATCCAATTGGCCCTCATCCAGTCCCCATCCCATTCCCTCCCCCTCCCTCGATCCCATGCTTAATTGGTGATTATCTTTGTTTACGCACCTCATGAGGCTTTTTTTGTGTTTGCTTTTGTTTGTTTGTTTGTTTGCTTGTTTTTTGGTACTGGGGTTCCTGGAAGCCCTTCTACCTCCGGGCTACACTCCCAGACCTATTTTTACATTTTTATTTGGAAACAGGGTCTCCTAAGCCAGCACGTGCAGCTGGCTTCGGACCTGCAAGATCCTCCTGTCTCTGCCTCCCAAGCGCAGGGATTACAAGCGTACGCCACCACGCCCAGCCTGCACCTCACGAGTTTTAAAGAGGTTCTATCCTCCCCCATCCCCTCCCCTCTGATTGATCACCTTAATTGCTTTTCAGTACGGCCCTTTCTACTACTCGACCTCCTCCTGTTACCCCTTTCCTCCTAGTTCTTGCTAATTAAGGGAAGCATCTGGATTTTATTTTCTGTGCTATTTCTCTGTGCATGCCGCATTGCAAGTTCCGATCCCACTCTTGATGGCCCCAGTAGTGGCCTGGCAACCCAGAGGACTCTGATCCCGACCTTGCTGGCTCCAGCACTGGCCTTGCCTCAAGGGAGGCCCCGATCCTGGCCTCGCTGGCCCCCGCATTGAACTAACCCCTCGGCTGGCTCCTCTCCTGGCCTCAGAGGCCTCAGCACCGGCCTTGCCTCGCAGCAGGCTCTAATCCCAGCCTCGCTGGATCCGGCACTAGCCTAATGCATCATCGCCTAATACAGTAGTGACCTCGGATGCCCTAGCACTGGCCTTTTCTCATGGTAGGCTCCAATCCCGGCCTCATTGGCCCCGGCCCTGGCCTAACCCCTCGGCATGTTCCAATCCCAGCCTCGAAGGCCCCAGCACCGGCCTTGTCTCACAGCAGGCTCTGATCCCGGCCTCGCTGGCCCCGGCACCAGCCTAAATCCTCAGTGGGCTCCAATCTCAGCCTCGGTGGCCCCAGCACCAGCCTTGCCTCACAGCAGGCTCCGATCCCGGCCTCACTGACCCAACCGGCCTAACCCCTCAACAGCCTCCGATCCCCGCCTCGGAGGCCCCATCACCTGCCTTGCCTCACAGCAGGCTTCGATCCCTGCCTCGCTGGCTCCGGCACTGGCCTCACCCCTTGGCAGGCTCCGATCCGAGCACCCTCTTCACACAGCAGGTTGTCCAACGTTCCCAAGGGTGCATGGTGGTAGTATTCTACCTCTGAGGTAATTTCTTCAAAAGTTCCAGGTGTATTATATTACATTATATCTCTGCCTCCCCTGAGTACTTGCCACTGCCAATGCGACTGCCTCCACCATTTCAAATCTTTCCCAAGCTCTTTTCCATACCGCATAATGTCCAGTGTTCCTAAGCATGTGTGACAGTAGCATTCGACCTTTGGGGTAATTTCTTCAGAGGATCAGGGTGGGTTGGATCAGATGTCTGCCTCTCCCAAATCCAAGTCTCCACTGCCATCTCGGCCGCTGCTGCTGCCACCGCCTCCCTCCTAGGTCTCCGCTAGACTCTCTCCTTACAGGTGATGTCCTGGATTCTTAATGATGTAGAGAAGCAGCAGTCCTCCTTCGCGGGGAATTTTTCCAGAAGTTCCAGTTCAGATGGATATGTTTTGTCTGCATCTCCAATATTCTAGCTGCCGCCGGGGCCGAATATTTTTCTTTTTTCGTTTCCCTTTAAAAAAAAAAAAATAAGAGAAGAGAGTATGTGTGGTTTGGGGAGGATGTGGGATCAGGCACTCAGTAGCGATGAAAAAATTTTTTTTTTCTTTCTGGGTGGGAGGGGGTCTCCTAAAGGTGCCCCGCCTGTGGTGGGGGCCATGCGGCCTGGACCTCTGGGGCCTTCTGGGTAGAAGGGGGTCACCTAAGCCTTGATAATCTTAAAGAAGAATAATGGTTCTACCTGCCACCAGATGGTTTGGAGGATGGGTTGAAAGGAGCTGGTGAATGTTGACTTTATAAACTGAAAATGTAAATTAGAAGCAATGCCGTAGGCCCAAGGATGTCAAAGATAAATATGGAAGTTGCTATTGAGGTTAATTAGGTTTTGCTTACTTTCAGGGAACCAGCACATGCCAAATCTCATAATAATGGACAGCATTTGACTAGAAATCTGTGTGCCTTAGCAAAACCATTAAAAAACTACTTGTTGTTGCCCTTTTTGCATAAGACAACAGACAGGTTGCTGGAGGTCAGGAGGCCATGGAGCTGCTGTGCTCAGTTCCCCCTTGCTGCTTGCTGACTCAGTTTCTCCATCTGTCAAATAGGAGTCATCACACATGTTCTGCCTTCCAATGGAGAAAACAAGAAAGAGATGTCATGCAGAGATGGAACTATTAAAAGCTACAAATTGTAATTGCTTAATACTGTCGGCCATTTGATCTTCACAATTAGGCTGTGGGTACGACCTCAAATAACTAATCTTTTTTTTTTTTTTTCCTTTTTTTCTTTTGGTACTGAGGATTGAACCCAGGGGCCTTCTATCTTCGAGCTACACCTACAGTCCTTTTTTTTTTTTTTTTAAGTTTTTAAACAGGGTCTTACTAAGTTGCTGAGACTCACTGAATTGCTGAGGCTGGCCTCAAACCTGCAATCCTCCCGTCTCATCCTCACAAGTATCGGATTACAGGCATGCGCCACCTTGCCTGGCTATATATAAAATCTTTTGTAATTCCGTTCTTACTATTGCAACACAAAATTAACAGATCATGCAACTTCAATACACAGAAGATATTTTAAATTATAATGACCCATAATAAAGGAAAACAATTTACAGTTTTATATCATGGTGATTAATGTAGGTTGAGGAACTCAACCCAGGTACTGCCAGGATTGTTCCAGAATCTAAGTTATTTTGAAAAGAGTTATAATCAACCGTTAGGCATTTCCTATGCTACTAGTCTGGACTCCTTGGGAAAGAGGAAGACACTGCTTTTTTTGTGACTGTCCCTTTTCTATCAGGCCTCCTCTTTCTGCATGGGGCAGCTCTCCTGCAGTAAGGAGTGACCCCAGTCCTCTGGGGCTTCCAGCCACATGTGAGTTGTTCTATCATGTTGATGGCAGCTGTGGCTGGCTGGGTTCTGCCATACGCTCTGACTCGGCTCCAAGCTGGATGTCAGCTGCAAGTCTGCTCCCTGTGGTCTTTTCCTCCTGGGATCCAGGCAGAAGGATAATAGGATGTGTAATCCCCACAGTGGAATGGAAGTGCCAGATAACTGGTGGAAATTCTTGATGCCTCTTACAGCTTCTGCTTAAATGCTCTGCTCTTGATCCTGCGGCAGAGGTCAGAGACCGATCATCCTCTTTCACAGGGGGAGAGGCAAATCCTCGATGACCCACTGCAGGCTATTGGAGCTGATCTCAGATCCATCGAGGTCCTCCAGGCAGCCCTGCCAACAGGCTCAAATTGGCACACAGTGAGACTTGTTTGCCATCTTCCTGGAGACCAATGATCACAAATTTAACCATTAATAGCAAGTGCTAAGAACTGTGGCAAAGAAGGAGGCCACACCTCTTTTAAAGAAGAGGCCACTCTCAGTCCAGGGAGTGGTACATTTGAAAACAAAAGCCCAAGTCCTCTGATCTCTCAAGAGAAGCCAGAAAATCAGGTATTCGTTTTTAAAAGTTGGCAAGTATTTTCATTAAGCAATCAGTCTTTGGGATAAACAAAATATCCAAGGTGGCCCACACCTTGGCAATTTTCATCCTTTGCTGTCAAGACACATTTGAGCCGTGGCCACTGGGAAGGGACAGGGCTATCCCAATAGAAGGTAGGCACATTTTTTTTTTCTCATGTATTTCAATGGCCCATAAAGTCAGTGTTCACCTGGTCCAGAGACATTCAGAACCCACAACCTGGTCCTACTCTTTTGTGCCCTGGGCTGGGCCCTTTGTGCCATGCCATCTCCCAAGAGAAACCTTTCAAGCTGATTGACTTAAAATTAGAGCTCAGATGGCAAAAGAAGAGGGGAATAATAGGGACAGAGATTGCCCTAATTTGGCTCTTTAAATTTTCATACAGAGTGCGATTTGTTAACAAGCGGGAGGTCCCAAGGTGGTACTGGACATCAATAATTCAGCAGAGGCTGTCAAGCTGCAAATAGCCCCATGGTGCCCAGCTGAGCTCCTGCCTGCAACGTGGGCTGCTCTTTCGGGTCCCAAGGTAAAGGGTCAGGCTTCCACGACACAACCCAGGGCAGTTCTTTCCTAAGCTCCCAGATCCGAACAGAACTGAAAGCCACTGGTGACTACAAATGGAGCCAGCAACGAAGAGTTCACGATGATCAGGCATCCTGACAAAGACGGTGAGTGCAGGAGTTCTCTCAGTGGGATCTTGAGCTTTTTCTCCTTTTCTTTTCTCCTTTCCTTTCATTTTCTTTCTCTTCTTTTCTTTTCATGTGTATGCATGTGTGTGGTACTTGAGATTGAATTCAGGGCCTTTTACCTCTGAGCTACAACCCAGCTTTATTTTTTTTATTTTTTAAATCTTGAAACAGGATCTCACTAAGTTGCTGAGGGGCCTCACGAAGTTGCTGAGGCTGGCCTTGAACCTGCAATCCTCCTGTCTCAATCTTCCAAGTACTGGGATTATAGGATCTTTTCTTTGGTTGGCTTTTTTTTTTTTTTTTTTTTTTTTTGGCTGTGATGAAAATAACTCACAAACACAACTTAGAGAAAGAAAGACATATTGGCTCACAGTTTTCGAGGTTTCAAAGGTTTCAGTCCATGGTTGGCTGGCTCCAAGGCAGAAACCACTTCAGGGCGTGACAGAGGAGAAAATAGTGCCAAGAAGGGCAGGGAAGGGGAAAGAAGACAGAAGAGAGAGCCAGGGACAGATACGGTTCCCAAGGCCACATCCCCAATGACCCATCTTCTCCATCTCTGTCCCACCTCCAAATCTGGCTACATTGTCTAACACATGAGCTTTTTGGGGGGACATTTTATATCAAAACCATAATGCCTTCTCCTTATCAGATGCACATACTGCCCAGGATTTAATAAATGATTGCTGCTACCCCACACACCCCTCCACCCCAAAGCAGCGCTGCTGCTTCTGGCTCGCCAGACTTTGTTTCTGACTTTGCTCAGAACCAAACCCAAGACTTACCAGGATCTGGTTACTGCTCTTCCCAAATGACAGTGTCCCTTGGCCAGAGGCAGAGAGTCAGAGTAGTGACAAAGTATCTCCTTGACCAAACATAGTCAGGCTCCCCTGAAGCCTCTTCCAAGTTTGGCTCTGGCTTCTGGACTTTGGTGTCTGCCCAGAGTCTTTAGATTATCCATTCTCAGCAAGCATCTTGTCAAGTCAGCTTAGCCAGAACCTTCCAAGCCCCACAGACAGAGCTCCATGTCCTCTGGGATTTCCTCACATGGCAGGACAGGCCCAGAAACCCAGGCAGAGTGGGGAGGGGGGCAAACATTACCCAGCAGACTCTGTACAACACCGCTGACTTAATCCTCGAGGAGACGCTCTGGTCAGCAGTAGGTCTGGGAGGTGCTGTTCCATATTTTCTCCATTTCTGAGTAAAGCAGAGAGCTGAAACAATACCCCTGTGACCAGGAGAGGTTGCCGCTCCTGGTCCTCTCCGCTGTCTGGCTGGGTCACTCACTTGGGGACAGGAAACAGAAGATGAGCCGGGGTGAGGGCAGAGCACGAGGAAGAACTTGTTCCTTTGAGCAAGGTAAAAATCAATTTTAGTCTATAGTTTTAATATTTTTACTCCCATATTGTAATTCCCTTTGGCTAATTTAGGGCTTCAATAAAGTGTGAAGTCCTTGTATCCCCTTGAGAAATGTTATCATGTAGAACAAAGGGACCGTGGAACAACAACAAAGCGCTTTCCTTCCCCGATTTGCACCTTTGCAGCTCCTTGGTGGAGGAGGCAGACTCTTACCCACAGGTCCAGGATTTCCACGTGGTAAACAACAGTGAGATCGCAGGCAGCAAACGACAGAGAGGGTGGTTGGAAACCTCAGGAAAGATGCAAAATGAGCCCTTCTCCGACTTCATACAAACCGATGCTTGGGTTATACAGTCAATCATACAGATGCTTTTCTACTGAAGGTGTGTCCCAATAAAACCAGTGTAGATAAAAAAAAAAATCCCAAGTCTAAAATGCATGCAGTAAGCCTAACCTACTGAACGCCAGGGCTGAGCAACGCAGCACACTGTGAGTTGGTTGTTTAGCCGCACAATTGTGTGGCTAGTGGGAGCTGTGGTTCGCTGCCGCTGCCCAGCATTGTGGGAGAGGGCTGTACTGCATGTCACTAGCATAGGGGGAAAAGACAAAAACAAAATTAGAAATTTAGAGCATGCTTTCTATTTAATGCATATGAGTTTGCACCATTGTAAAGTAAAAAAAAAAAAATTTAAGTCAAACCCATCCTAGGTTGGGGAACATCTGTATAAAGAAAATCAAAATATAAAAGATTAAAATACGTATGATCTGAATATACAATGATTTCTTACCTTAAATATAGTAGTTTTTGTATCTTCCTGGAAAGTCTTGTCTACCAAAACTCTCTACACTGATTTTTCATAGTACCTATGATTCCATGTCTGCCTGGAATTTTTTTTTTAAGTTTACAAAAAACTGCAATGGAGAGAAGTCATACATTTTGTCTCGACTCACAATGAATATGATTGGTGGGAGATGCAGGTGAAAATCAAATCTAATGTGTACATCTTATTTACTAGCCATGTATTTGTTTGCTCTCTGCCTCCTTCCCAGGTAAGTGACGCAGCCTCCTTGCTGCCCTTCCTGCCCTGCATCCTTCTGTGCCCCTGTAAGTCTCTTCTCCATGCAACAAAGTGGTCTCTAGTAAGGGGAAGTCCACATCTCACTCCCCTTCCGACTTCACAGGCTTTCTAGTGCTTTCGGGCGAAGGACCAAACCAAATTATAGGGACTGCAGAGTCCCTGCCCATCTCCCGAGACCCAAAGCTCCTCCAGCCACCCCGTTCTGTGGACTGATGGCGTCTTCTTCTCGCCCCCAGCCTTCCGTGTCTGTAGCTCTGTCTTGCCCTCATGTCTTTCTTCTTTTTAAACCAATATTGTGATTTTTATTGATTTGGACGAAAATTTCATATCCCTGGGTATCAGAGACTGTGTACAGGTAAAAACACGGCATTAGAAAGAAGCAGACAGCAGAACCCAACAAAGCGGACTTCAGGAAAAGCCAGTCTTCATTTCGCCCAGTTTTCATTATGTGTACACAGTAGCATGAATGTGATTTGAAATATTTTAATGGTAATAAAGTTACAACCACCCATCTGTGCAGACTAATGTCTCAACTGTAACTATTTGATCTGCAATGTGTATACAAGGGCAGTTTCTCATCACACACTTATTAAAATGTATTTTTTTTTGTTTGGTTAGGAAGCAGCAACTTACTTTTTATTTTTCTTTCATTCTTTACTTTTCTTTATTTCTTTATTTTTCTTCTTATATAGTAAAAACTATTTCTTCTCTAATAACTGGCTTGCTTTTTTATCATTTATCAAAAACTAAAGGATGGAGGAAGAAAGTATGACAGATTAAAAAATTTATGTTTTAAGGAAAGATGAAATTCATTTCACACATTTACAAATGTTGCTAGTGCAGAATTAATTTTATCTAGCAATTAAACTGGGAATCAAATGTAAGTTCCCCTTTCTTATCTCAGGAATCAGGATTATTTCAGAAATAGGTTTCCTGTAGAAGTCTCCCGGGCAACTTCTACAAAACCACATGGTGTACACAGGGCACTCTGGGCACTAACCTCCCCACGGCACCTGCCAGCTTTCAGTGTTCCACTCCCCATCAGCCTCACAGCCCTGGAAGGTGTATTCGCTCTGTCTCCTCGCATCTAAGCATGGCACACAGTGGGCTCGGTGTAAATCATATTTGAGTTAATAAAGTCATAGTTTTGATAAGGAAACAAATCCGCCATAGTTTCATAAGCCAGTTTTTCTTTCTTCCTTTCTTCTTTCTTCCCTTTCTCCTCCTCCTCCCCTCTTGCCCTCCTCCTCCCCCTCCTCCTTCTCCTTCTCCTCTTCTCCTCCTCCCCCTCCTCCCCCTCCTCCCCCTCCTCCCCCTCCTCCCCCTCCTCCTCCTCTCCCTCCTCCTCCCCCTCCTCCTCCTTTTTCTCTTCCTTTTCTTCTTCCTTCTTTCTTCCCTCTCTCTCCTCTTTCCTTTTGTGGTACTGGGTATTAAACCCAGGGACATTCTACCCCCATACTTTTCCTTTTTTGTTTTGAAACAAGGTCTCAGTTGCAGAAAATCTTGCTAGGTTGCTGAGGGAGTCCTCAAACCTGCGATCCTCTTGTCTCAATCTCCAAAGTACTGAGATTACAGGGGTAAGTCACCACAGCCAGCTCATGAGCCAATATCTTATAATAAATATCTCTCTCTCTCTCTCTCTCTCTCTCTCTCTCTCTCTCTCTCTCTGTGTGTGTGTGTGTGTGTGTGTGTGTGGTCTGTGTGTCTGCTGTGTGTCTGTCTGTCTGTGTGTCGTCTGTATGTCTTTGTGTCTGTGTGTGTGTATGATGTTTCTGGACAACTGTAAGTAAAAAAAAATCCTAATTTACAGAAATATAGCCATAAGGGACAAGAAGACAGAGAGCTTCATGGACTAATATAAAACAAACTTCAGTGTATAAAGTTACATGGAAAAGAAAAGTATATAGTATGATCCAATCTGTATAAAAATCAAAAAGGACATTCATTTGTAAGTATTAACACATCTCTATAAATAAATGAATATAAAGGAACTGAAAGCTGCTTACTGAACTCAAGGATTGTCTTTGGAAATCATCAGTAAGGGGCTTGCATGTCTACTTCACTTGAATTGTTTGGACTTTTTACAATGAGAAAATATATGTGAATATTTTGTGTTGTTTTAAAAAACTGAAGGCAATCAAAAGCCTATTCCTTTGTGTACAGGTAACTTTTATAAAACCAAATTTAAAAGAGACTAGTTTAAAAGTTGCAATAACAATGTGTGAATTTACGATAAAACAAAAACTAAAAATATAAAGAAGGTTCTTTTCTACTAACTGAAATAACGATATATACTAACAAGAGCTTCTTTTCATAATATAAAAAATATGAAAAGAATCAAATGAATGAGCAGAAGGAGCTTATTAAGCATGAAGTCAGAGCACAGGATGTCACACGTCCTTGAGGGATGTTGCACTGTAGCTGGGGCTTTAATGCCAATGAATTATCCAATTGACCTAATCGCTTGGGCCCCTAGACAGAGCCTCTCTTCCTCATAAGAGTTTTCTTTCTGCCCTGAGGAGTCACTTGAGAATCACTAACAAACACTCACTTACCCACTGTCATTTTGTGAATCACTATCAGTCAGATAGATCCACCTTTGCTATTTACACCCACTATTCTGACAGATCAGATTCTAGCAGACCCACTGGTGTTTTTAGTTTACTGGTGCTCTACAATGGGACAATCATATTCCCCTAGTGAGCACCACTGGAGGGGTGACCTCAGTGGCATTTTCTGATGAACAACTAATTCCATTCATTCACTCATTCACCCGGCCATTTTCTTAGCTTTGCTGACAGCAGGTTTATAATGTTCAACTTACTTCGAGGATCTAAACTTCTATGAACTACATTGATTACCTTCCTGGCTGAATGAGTCTGGGTAAATCCATTACTCTTCGCAATATTTGCTTGTTGTTGTTCATGTAAGGGAATGGGAGCAAAGAAAGGATGATGATACTCAACTTCTGCCATCCACAGGATGACTGAGAACGACAGCGTTTACAGTGAACGCCAGCTGGGGTCCTTACTTTTCCAGCTCCTGGCTTGTTTCTGAGGAGGGAGCCCCGGGGAAGTTCACCAAGGGCAGTGTGCATGGATAGCCCTATCCCTCTGAACTACATAATGATGTGAGATTGCATACACCAATAAAAGTGGTGTGTGTGTGTGTGTGTGTGTGTGTGTAAAGGACACAAAGAATGGATAAGATACAGTCTTCCTTCTCAGGAGGACATTCTGTGAACAACTACAGTTCAGAATCTAACCTAGGACGTTATGTTTCAGCCTAGCAGAGGTTGGGTTAAAAAAGGTTTGGAAAGTCAACTCATCAGTTCTGGCGTTTTTAGTTTCTTGGTGGCAAATGAAAGGTCTATGGGAGAAAGGGCGGGAAGTAGGTGAAGAGAAGTGTTCAAGGGCAACGGAAGAGCAGATGAGACAAATGGGAATGAGGAGAGGACTGTGAGGATTTGCCTAGATGTCGACTGGAGGGGTTAAAGACCGCCCTAAATCCTTTGACATTTCCCCTCCTGCGGTGCTGTTTATGTCCCCTTCTTTGAGTGTGGTAGATCCTGTGGCTGTTTGACCAATAGGAAGCA
The DNA here is from genome assembly GCF_963383645.1 of Muscardinus avellanarius. Taxonomy (NCBI): domain Eukaryota; kingdom Metazoa; phylum Chordata; class Mammalia; order Rodentia; family Gliridae; genus Muscardinus; species Muscardinus avellanarius. Next base: position 103,501,859 of record NC_137793.1, read on the forward strand.
GCAAGAGTAATGTTGTGTCAGGTTTTCTGGGGGGACTGATAAGGTGCTGGAGATTTAACCCATGGGCTGGGATTATACCTGCAAGATATAATAATATCCCTTTTTATTTTTTTTATTTATTTTTTATTTATTTATTTATTTATTTATTTATTTATTTATTTATTTATTTATTTATTTTGGTGGTACTGGGGTTCCTGGAAGCCCTTCTATCTCTGGGCTACACTCCCAGACCTATTTTTACATTTTTTTTTGGAAACAGGGTCTCCTAAACCAGCGTGCGCGGCTGGCTTCGAACCTGCGCAATCCTCCTGTCTCTGCCTCCCAAGCGCGGGGATTACAAGCGTGCGCCACCACGCCCGGCTCCTTTTTATTTTTTACTTTGAAACAGGATCTCACTAAGTTTCTAAGGGTCTTGCTAAATTGCTGAGGTTGACCTCAAACCTGTGATGCCCCTGTCTTAGCCTCCCAAGTACTAGGACTACAGACCTGTACCACCATACCCAGCTAATGCCGTGCCAGTCTTTAGCCCTCAGCCTTAAGAGTCCTGTGTATTCTACTGTCTCTTAGAACACTCAACTCTTGGAATTCAGCCACCATACTGTGAGGAAGCCCAAGGAGCCCCACAAAGAGGTGCCCAAGTGCCTGAGTGAACTCTCTGCAGACAAGTCAACATCATCATGTGAGTAAACAGGGTTGGAAATGGGTCAAGACAGCCCAGCCATGTCACAAAAGCAAAGATAAGCCATCCCTGCTAAGCTCTGTCCAAATGACACATTCATAAATGAAATGAGTGACCGTTGTTTTAAGTTGTGAAGTTTTGCCTCAAGATTCATCAGCTAATAGATAACTAAAACATGGAGATCAGAAGAAAGAATCCTAGGTCTTTGGCTTACGTAACATGATAGAGACTTTTGTCTGGGAAAATAAGATTTGTTGTAAGTAGAGCAGGTTTGGTGAGTGGAGAGAGAGAAACAGTGGAGAGTAATAAAAATAGCAAATTAAGTTTGGGATTGATTGGGTTTTGGGGACAATGGGCTTTCTTGGTATAGATAGATGGTATCATTGGACACAGAAATCTGAAGCTGGGAGGGAAAGAGAGGAGGGGGGAGTGATTATTTTCAAGTGATTATTGATGGAAGAAGAATGTATGATCATAAATATGACCATCTACGGGGGATTTATGCAGAGGAAAGAAAAACGGGCTGCGGGGGAGTGTTTCAGTGAGCATTTTTACCACGGTGACCAAAATACTAGACAAACACAACTTAGAGGAAGAAAGATTTATGTAGATCAAAGTTTGAGAGGTTCAGAGGTCATTTCTTAACAAGTTCATTTTCAGCCAGTTTCCAGGCAGATGGGCTTCAGGGCATGGTATATAGATAGATGATAGATGATAGATAGATAGATAGATAGATAGATAGATAGATAGATAGAGAGGAATCAAGGGATAGATAAAGCCCCACGGCCACATTCTCAGTGCCCCACCTTCTATCTCTGAACCTTACTGCATTGAGGATCATGCTTTTAACACGTGAGCCTTTTGAGGGGCCATTCCAAATCCCAAACCTAAATCTTAGCAGGGAGCACTCAAGGGTAAGGGGTATGCAGAAGAAAAATCTAGAAGGAAGTCTAAAAAGAAGTGGGAGTAGGGAAGAGGGGCAGAGATTGTTTTTATTCTTTATAAATAGCTTCTAACCATAATAGGGAGCAAGCCAAACCCAATGTTTGATGTTAGACCTTGGCAAGCACTGATTCCCCAAGCCCCACCTTAACTGTTTACAGGGGAAAGTAGGCTCAGGCTGGAGCTGGGAGTGTTACAATCAGCCGTCCAACCACATGAAATCTCTCCCCCCACCCTTAGGTATTGCAGCCTTTGCTAACATAGGTGCTGAGTACTTCTCCCTATCCAGGAGCCTGGGCAGTCAGCCCCGCTTGTACCTTTAGAAAAATGACAATGAACCAAGAGAGAATTGGTGTCCTGCCTCTGGGCTACACTGAAAGAGGCCTCTTTCCAATGCCCTGTGAATCTTTTCTTCTCCAAGCTGCAGTCCTAAACAGATGGGTAAATGATGGTTTATTGATGCAGTGGGGCAGGAACTGTAAGAAAGAGTGGATGAATATTTCATGGGTACCAGTGGCAGTTAATAAATCATGAGGTGCTACAGACGGATAGGTTGCTCATTTCACCCTGGCGAGGGGCTGCTCAGCTCTGGTCAAGTGGAGCCTCCCTGGCCACATGTCCAGTCGGCCCAGGCACTGCAGTGAGGCCCGTCCGTAGGCCTTGATCGCTCAATTCAGCTTGTAAATCAGAAGTGTACATACGGATTTTTTAGCTAGAGCCAACCAGATGAGGATATAAAATATGGAAAATCAGGGGAAATTAAATTAGAATCAGCAGATTTGGCTTCTGTTTTTATCTGTTCTTGATGACTAACTGTGGTACTGGACAATGTATTTAATTTCCCTGAATAACAGTTTCTTTTCTTTTTTATTAAAAGGTAAATAGATTAGTGTTCTTCAGGTTTCCTACCTGGCTATTCTATGAATCAATGTGTTGCTTGGAGTGAAAGCCAATGATTCAAGAGGGCAAGTGATTCATTTTGCAGTTATTGATGAAGTTTCTGGGCAGTGTGCTTTATTCCTAGGGAGGATTGACAAGTCCTCTCCATGTCCAAAGAAAAGAATGGACTTATTTTAAAAAAGTGGAAATAAAAAGCAAAACTATAGACTTAATAAATAGCTTTGGAAGCAATTACAGAAAAATAAGCAGTACATTTATTTATTTGCAGAACATTTATTTATCTATTTATGGGTTAAAACTTTAGCTACATTCAAAAAGAATTTAAAAAACCATAATAGCATTTGTTATAATAAAAGAGCATTTATTATGATAAAACTATAATAGTACAATAAAAAGTATACTATTAATGTTGAAAGTTTACTCTGTTTTAAGCCCTATATAGAGTATTGTATAAACATTATTCTTTTTACTACTCAATACTCACGAAATAGGTATGAGAGTACGCAATGATAAAAAAAAAATTGGGCTAAGAAAGATAAATTTCCTTGCTCAAACACCCAGTTAGTAAGTGGCTAATATGAGATTCAAACCTTAGCCAATTTGATTTGGAACACACGATTCTATAATAGTAAGTAAAGGCTAAAACTTACATTATACTTACTATGAACTGGGAATCGTTCTCAGTAGCTTACTCATCTGGATTAGGTCTGTCTCTCATTGTCTTGAGCTATTTTACAACTCTGTGAAGTGTACAGCATTGATAATAACACAGAGGATTCTTGTTTGTACAGATGCAAATTAACTGGTTATTGCACTGGGGTGGATACGCCTTGCATCTCTTTGTAAATTCATTTCTGTCAACCCCGCTACTTGGGAGTCTGATTTTGAGTTTGAGGCCAAGCTAGGAAACTCAATGAGGTTCTGTCTCAAAATAAAATTTTAAAATGAGCTGGGATGTGGCTCAGTGGTCAAAAGCCCTGGGCTCAATCCCAGTACCACATGGAGGAGGAGAAGGAGGAGGGGGAAAGGCCAGCTCTCCCCACTAGACTTGGCTTTGTGACGACTGTGACCACTTTCACCTGTCTTTGTAAGCCCAACCCTGACACACGGCGGATACTCAGTGAATGCTGGTGTCGTGAGGCGAGGTGCAGGTAAGTAAGCCTGGATGGCGTGGGGCTGAGGACCTGGATGAACCAAGCCAGGAAACCACCCTTGGTCAGATAGGAGGTTTCCTTAATGGAACTGGAGTTGAGTATTTTAAACACATTTTATACAATCTGTTCTTTTTCTCTGTGTTACAAATAAGCTTGTTAAAAAATTAATTATTAATTAGCCATTTCCTTATGGTCTGCATTTAGCCATTCTTGTCTAATATTCTCGTGTGGCATCCCTATGACAACTAAATGGGAGAATTATTATATTGCTCAGTTGTCATATCGTCTAATTTACTTAAAAACATTCCATGGTAAATACCATGGCATGACTGTGTGCGTATGTGTATGTGTGTGTTGGCTTTAATCTACATGCCAGGGGCATCTGCCTAACATTCCCAATTGGGAATAAGCTGTCTAGAGGAACTTGGAAGTTTTAGATTCCTCCTCAGGAGAGCACCCTCCAAAGTACCATATGAGCTTCAGTGGTCTTCCTCTCCATCTGTCCTACAGGGGCCGTTCGCTAACGTAAGAAGAATTAAAAATAATTTTTTAAAGACAAGTTCAAAGCTACACACAGTGGCGCCTGCCTGTAATCCCAGGACTTGGAAGACTGAAACAAGAAGAGACTCTCTCGACTTCCGGGAAGATGGCGACCAAGAAAAGCGGGGCTTAAGAGTCCCGCTAACAACCAATCTCCATTACCACAAAAAGAGCGCCTTTCATAGCCAGAAAACACCATCACCAGAAAAACAAAAAAACCACCAGGCTCCAGAGAGAAAGCGGACTGAGAACAGAGCTCAGGGCCACAGAGGAGACACACGCGCCCGAGGACGCGGCAGCAGCGCCATACTGCCGGCGGCAGCGGCGAACTCAGCGGACGGCTACAGCAAGCCGAGGTGAGCCGATGCGGAACAGCCAGGCGGGATCTTTCGGCGCAGACAGCATTTAAAGCTCCCAGTGGCTGAGCTCAGCACACGCTGCAGGGATTCAGAGTGGAAATCAAAACCAGAGAAGAAAAAATACGCCAGCCTCATGGCCGAGGGCGTGGCTGCGGTGCCATATTGCCACCGGCGGCGGCAGCAGCAGTGAATTCACCGAGTCCAGTACAGCTACATCTGCGTACTCAAGAACAGTGAGTCAAATTGCGGGCCACAGAGGAGAAATCCCAGTATTGTGCCTCCTGGGACTTGACCCAGTGAGGGAGTGGTGGTGGCAGAGATATCACACCATAGGAGAACGTGCAACCTGGCACCCCCCATAGTTTAAAGCAGCCTCTATCAACTCCCTGGGTCGGAGACTCTGTGATACAACCCAGTAAAGGAGTAGTAGGGTCTGAGAAAATACAGACTCGAGATCCAGAGCACCTTAAGTGAAGCCATAGTGACCCAAGGGAAGAACCCAGAGAAGGCACAAACCTCCGAAATCATGGGAAAGAGGAATAACACTGAAGTAATGAATGTGCACAACCCCACAACATCAGAACCTGATAAAACAGAAAATCAGAGATTTCTAGAAGATCAAATCAGGAAAATAACTGTAGAAATAATAGAGGTGCTTCGAAAAGAACTCAGAGAGAGCCAAAAAGAGATAAAGGATGCAATTAATGAAGTAAAGGCCTCAATTCAAAGCACAAACAACCGATTAGAACACATGGAGAACAGAATCTCGCTCTTAGAAGATGAGCAATCCAAAAATGAATGCATAGTTTCTAATCTAGAAAAAGATATCCAACAGCAGGAATCTGACATTGAAGAAATATGGGCCCATCTTAAGAGAGCTAACCTAAGAATAATTGGAATAGAGGAGGGAAAAGAAAGTGATACCAAAGGGATCAACAATCTCTTCAAGGAAGTAATAGCAGAAAATTTTCCAAATATAGAGCAAGAGGTTGATACACAGATCCAGGAAACTTATAGAACTCCCTTTAGACAGGATCCGAGAAGAGGATCCCCACGCCATATAATTGTCAAAATGACCAATGTGGAAGCCAAGCAGAGAATCTTAAAGGCAACAAAAACAAAGGGCCAACTGACATTCAGAGGCAAACCAATTAGAATCACTCCAGACTTCCCAAACCAAGTCATGAGAGCCAGAAGGGCTTGGAGTAACATATTCCAAACTCTGAAAGAAAACAACTTCCAGCCAAAAATTTCCTATCCAGCAAAACTTTCTATCAAATTAGATGGAGAAATAAGAAGCTTCCATGACAAACAGAAACTGAAGGAATTTATGTCTTCAAAACCAGCGCTAGAGAAAATACTCAAAGAGATTAACTACAAAGAAGAAATAGGTAACACTCACCAGAACCAGAGAAACAAGAGTTTCCATCCAACAGACAACTAAGATTGGTTATCTGTGGAGATTCATTATTTATGTTAGTCTTTTACCTATCTCTAAATTGTATTGTTTGCCTTTATTGTTGTTAATTTTTAGGATTTCTAGTTGGAATATTAATATACCTTCAGATATAGCATTTGGAAATATTTTATCCAATTCTATTAGTAACTTTTAACTCTGTTTACATTGTCTTTGGATATACAATATTTTCTTTTATTTTTTAGGGAGTTTGTATATTCTTCTGTTGCCTGTGCCATTGAAATCATATCCAAGAAATCACTGCCAATTTCAATGTTGTGAGGTTTTATGACCCAGATTTTCTCCTAAAAGTTTATAGTCTTAAGATTTATATTTAGGTCTTTTATCTAGTTTGAGTTAATACTTGTATGTGGGATTAGGTAAGGGTCCAATTTTATTCTTTTCCATGTAATTATTATTTTTCAACAATATTTAGTTAAAAGATTATTATTTCCACCACCAAATCTTCGTGGAAACCTTGTCAAAAATAACTTGACAATATAGGGAAGAAGTTAGCTCTAGGCTTGTATTTAACTCCAATGGTCTATATATCTGCCTTTAGAACAGTACTACACTGTTTCAATTATTGTAGCTTTATATGGTTTGAAATCAGAAAATATACATCTTCTAGCTTTGTTTTTGCTTCGAGATTGTTTTGGGTATCTAGAGTCCATATTCCATATCAGGATAGATTTTTTTCTGAAAAATAAATATATGATAGTTTCACCTAAAAAAAAGAAAAAAATATTCTCTGGTAAGAAAGAAAGCAAAAAGAAATATTGAAATGTTATCTTTAAGACATCAAAAGCTTGGTATCAGACAAATGAAACTGTTATGTGAGATTATCATTTTTAATTTTGGATAAATTGCTATAATACTAGATGTCAACCACTAAGCCAAGCATGGGAGGGAGGGATGGGGAGAGAATGGGGTGGGGATCGGGTGGGGGCTGACTGGGCGATGTGTGCATGTATGTCTACAAAAGTTTGTATCCCACTATGATGTATGAATACAGTGCACCAATAAAATAAAAAAAAAAAAAAAAAAAAAAAAGAAGAGACTCTCGGCGATTTAGCGAGGCCCTGTTTCAACATAAAAAAATAAAAAGGGCTGAGGATGTAGCTTGAAGGTAGAATGCTCCTGGGTTCAATCCCCAGAACACCACACACACACACACACACACACACACACACACACACGTTCAGTAGTGCTCAATAGACATGAACTGATTAGAAAGCTGTAGATGTTTCTACCTGTGTATGAACACATGTAGAGAATCAGTCCTGCCTGGAAGCCTAATAATCTCTGTGGTGTTCCAGGCCTGGAAATCCCATTTGGTCCTCTGTCCTATCTCGTCCCAAAGATTTAATGTCTGGTTCTGACCAGGTGGCTAGCCGCTCCTCCTAAAAGAATACTGCTCTATCTATTACAAGTTAAACTAGCATGAAAGGGGTCTGGCAAAGGCACCAAAGGCATATGGTATGACTCTTTTTGTATTTGGTCACTATTAAATGTGGGAGTATGTTGCAGAGTTTGGTCTGAGATTTGCTTTCATTGTAATATAGCACCTGGCGGCAAGTTTGTCAGGAAGGAGACCGAGAGCCTTCCCTTACCCTTAGTTAGTGGAGACCACTGTTACTGACCAAAAGGACCCAAAAGCTATGTATGACTAAGATGGTTAAGTTTAGTTGGCGACAGAGCACTTAATCCACAGGGTCAATGCTTTTCCCAACAATATTTCAGTTTTCTATAGCCATAGACCTACACACAAGGAAAATTATCTACATGATTTCTCTGCCCACTGTCATTTCTACATGATCTCTCTGCCTACAGTCCTCCTGACTCGCATATTTTCATAGCACAGTGCCGACTGTGGGTTATGGCCCCCACTGGAATACCACTGCACTTCTCACCTGAATTTCTTTCTGGCTTGGGTTTTATTTTACTCTTCTCTGAGTGGCCCTCTGAGCCCACCATAGCATCTCACCTGGAAGAAGCCCTCATCACTAAGTGTGCCCTGACCAGGATGTGACAAAACACCTCTCTTTCAGATCATAGCAAATGCCTACAAGGAAGAAAAATAAAACAAAATGCACTGCTGCCTTGAGAGGTAGGCTGGGCCCAAGAGTAGCTGGGGCAAAGTACAGAACAAGGCAGCATGTGGCCATGAATGGCTTTTACAGTTTGGAAATAGAATGTCCTCTGGAAGAGATAATGCATTAGCGATGCAAAAATATCCAGAGGTAAAATAATTAAATCATGAGGATTTTAATCCCATCAATAGATAGATCCACTGACACATGAGTGGATTTACTGGGTGGTAACGTGGGCAGGTGGGGCATGGCTGGAGATGGGGCCTGGCTAGATATATAGTCCCCCACCCTACACCCCAATGGGACTATATATCTAGCCAGGCCCCATCTCTTTCTCTCTCTCTCTCTCTCCATCCAACTGCTATACCCTGAGCTCCACAAATAGGACTTGGCCTAGCATGGCCTAAAACCTCCAGAACTGGGAGCAAATAATCTTTCTTCCTCTATGCTGTGCTCATCTGGTATTTTGGGTCAGAGCAGTAAGAATGAAGACTGAAATTATGGCAATAAAAAGAGGTGGATTCTGCCCAGGTCATTCGCTGCCCTCCCTTTACTGGATGGTCAGCTGACTAACAGGTGTACTGACTGGAAGAGAAGCCACACACAGAGAGAATTGATGTCCTGAGAGAACACCTTTACACTATGAGTTTTTCAACCTGGAAGCCATGTCTGCCAATAAAATATGAGGTTGAAGCAATACTGTTCTACTTTTCACAAAACTTGGGCACAAAGAGAGATGAGTTGTCATCTCTGGAAAGGTGTTGCTGAGGGATGGATGTAGCACAAGCCCTTGGAAATAGAGCTGGAGAGGAGGCGAGCACAGAAACAGAAGGGTATTCAAGGTGTAGCTCAGTCACAGTCACCAAATGGCCAGTGCCTAGTGGCAGGACATTGTTTTACAGGCATTTGGGTTACAAACCTTCCCAGACTGTCTTAAGGAAAAGAGGCAGCCAGGCGTGGTGGTGCATGCTTGTAATCCCAGCATTTGGGAGGATCGTGGTTCACGGACAGCCTCAGCTACTTAGTGAGGCTCTTTGCAACTCAGTGAGACCTGTTTCAAATATATAAAAAGACTAAAAAATAAGGCTGGAGGTGTAGCTCAGAGGTAGAATGCCCCTAGAACCACAAGAAAAATAAAAAGAAAAGGCAATCTGGGGAAAAGACATAGGCAGGAATTACAACCAGGCTCTAAAAGAGAAACAAGCACGGCTAATATAGTGCTGGGCATGTAGTTCAGAGGTAGAATGCCCCTGGGTTCCATCCCCAGTACTTTGATAATAATGATAATGATGATGATGATGATGATGATGATGATAATAATAATAATAATAATAATAAACCTTTATTCTTTCTATTTATCCAGGTTCCATGGTCGCTCACCTGGAATTGCCGGTCTCTGCCCAAGAGCATCATTGTTCACTCCTGTGTATGCTCACTGTCTTCAAGTTGGCTTCACTTTCTCAACACCATGGGAATGGCTGAGCATAGATTCCCACTTGAAGGAATGTTATAGAGTCAAGGCTGAGCACTCTCGGTGGGAGCTCGACTCTGGACCCAAGCCATTCTCTGAGTCGTTCCCTGCATCCTCTTTGCAGGCACTCTCCCTACCCATTACTCCCAACACCACAACTGGTAACAACACCACACTGTTGGCCAGCCATTCCAGAGCACAATGCCCTAGATTTGCCAATTCATCGGGGCCATCTGGGGATACTTCTTAAAAATACACATCCTCAGGCTCCTCTGCTACACGTTCTGCTGGGGGCCCAGGAATCTCTACATTTAATAAGCATCTCCTGGCCATTCTATAACTGGGTGAGCCTGGAAACTGAACAAGAGCAATTCTAAAATCTTGCTTAATTAGCCTCAGAATAACTTGGGTGCTATTATAATATACTCTTCTACCCTACCCTCCAAAGATTCTGCTTCAGAAACACCCTGGGATGGATCCTTATTTTAACAAAATGATTTTGATAGATGGTCCATGAACTATATTTTGAGAAATATTATTTTAGGGGAATTCTGTTGAGATTCAGAATCTCCACTAGAGCCAGTGTGGTCTGGGAGTAGCTCAATTTCTACTCTATTTTGGGATGGGTGGGCTAGAGTGGGACTTTAGTCCTTGGTAGAGCCCAGGAGTCAAAGAACCAAAACTACTGGGTAGGAGAGACAGTGGGAAGATTAGAGGGGATGGGTCACAAAGCAGTGAAGGTGGAGCTCACTTTTAACAACAACAACAACAACAACAACAACACAGCTGCTTTTAAGTCAACTGTAGGAAAATCAATCTTTATATATAAATACCTATTAATGGAAGAATAAGAATTGCCTACTTGTGTACTGAGTTCTTATAATAGGCTCAGTGGCTCAGGTATACTGTTTAATCTTTGCAGAATTTTTTTTTTGCAGTACTAGGGATGAAACCCAGGGGCATTCTACCTCTGAGCTACACTCCAGCCCTATATTTTATTCTTTATTTGGAAAGGAGTTCTCACTAAGTTTCGGAGGGCTTCACAAAGTAGCTGAGGCTGGCCTCGAACCTGTGATCCTCTGGTCTCAGCCTCCCAAGTATTGAGATTACAAGCGTGTGTCACCACGTCCAGCTCTTTGCAGCAATTTCAACTTGTATTTTTGAGAAGATAAGATATTTATCCAAACACAAGAAATAAGTGATAGAGCCTGGTCTCAAACCTAGGTCTTGTCTAGAGTCAGACTTTGTGGTTTTACTTATTTTTATTTTTATTTTATGGCACTAGAGATGGACCCCAGGGGTATTCTACCTCTAAGCTCTACACCCAGCCAGATTATTTATTCTTATTTTGAAATAGGGTCTCACTAAGTTGTGGAGGGCCTTAAAAATTGCTGAGGCCATCCATGAACCCGTGATCCTCCTGTCTCAGCCTCCCAAATACTGGAATTACAAGCATGCTCTACCACTCCCAGGTGACTTTGTGGTTTTAACCACCAGTATGGGTGTACTGTACTTAGGAACAGGGGTTACTTCCAAAGTCAGGAAAAAGAAATCCACAAATATAATGCTCTAACACTAGGAGAATGACTGTCTGACAAAAGCGACCCTGGATTGTGTGTGTGTGTGTGTGTGTGTGTGTGTGTGTGTGTGTGTGTGTGTGTGGTACTGAGGGTGGAATCCAAGGACTTTCTACCTCTGAGCTATACCCCCAGACCTATTTTATATATTATTTGGAAACAGGGTCTCACTAAGTTGCTGAGAGCCTCACTAAGTAGCTGAGGCTGGCTTTGAACCTGTGCGATCCTCCTGTCTCAGACTCCCAAGCACAGGGATTACAAGCGTGCGCCGCCATGCGCGACGCAACCCTGGATTTGATCGTGCAATTCTTTTGTGGTTTAAAGGAAATCTACTCCCATAATTTACCAATTTTGTAAACCTGGATTTTTATGAATTGTGTTTTATGAACATGACCCACCTATAATGTCTAGGAGGGTTCCAGAGCTCTCCAAATGTGCAAATAATTGCAAGACGTCGAGGTGCTATGAAAGGAAACCAGCTAAGAATCTCAGACTAAATAATTTCCCATTCCCGTGGAAACGCAGCCTCTGAAATAAATCACACAGCTGTTGGCGCCCTGACATTCCCCACTTTAGTCAGCACGGTGTTCTGGGAACCTGCAGAGCAGCTGTCACTGCAGCCTGCTGAGTCCTGCTCTAAGGAGGGAGGGAGCTAGCGCAGGGCTGCCTGGACCATCTTCTGCCTGGTCCCCATTCAGGCCATGCATTGGTACCCGACTGCCCAGCCCATCCAGCCTTGCTGTTTAGATTTATCCTGATTTGCAAGAAGAGGCAGGATCAGATCTCCCATTTTCTGCAAACTCACTGCATGTTGAGAACCAATAGCTATTTGATTTTGAAAACCTCAGAGGAGGAGCTTACCAGTCCTAAACACACAGGATTCTACATCCTCCTTATAAAAGCAGTCACTAAGATACAAACAAGTAAGGGGCTGGGAGGGGAAAATCTAAGAGCAGTGTAGCAAGGCCCGGAGGCTGGAGTGGGAGAACTGAACAAGACAGAAGTGTCCGGCCCACTCCCCCCCCCCCAATCCTTTCATTGTGGTTCCTTTGTACGAAAAGCATAATGGGCTCCAGAGAAACTTCTTTATTTTGCTTTCAGTCTAACAAAATAACAAGCACAGATAAGAAACAAAGATTATAAGACTGATGTCAGTGCAAAGTTGTGAAATGGATGATAACATTAATAATGTTTATTATCACCCCCAAACCACAGGGAACTCCAAACTTCTCTGCTCTCAGGCAGGAGTCTGAATAATTGATTAAATTCTCTGATTCTTGCATTAGTCATTTTACCCACAAATATTTATGGGCCACTGTCTATAAATTCATCATGGACTTGAGCAGGAATCAGAAAGGCAGGACCTGGATTTGCCCTGAAACGCTCACTGTTTAGAGATCAGATTAATCAGTGGAGAACAAGAGGGGCATGGTGGTGCACGCTTGCAATCCAGTACTTGGGAGACTGAGACAGAAGGATTGCAAGTTCGCTGCCAGCCTCAGCTACTTCGTGAGGCCCTCCACAACTTAGTGAGACCCTGTTTCAAAAAATAAAATGAATAAAAAATGGTGTAGCTCAAAGGTAGAATGCCCCTGGGTTCCACCCCCCAGTTCTATAAATAAATAGATAAATAAATAAATAAATAAATAAATAAGAGGAAAATTGATGAGAAGCCACCGGGTTTGGGTCTTACCTTGCAGAAACTGGAGACCCAGGCTGCTGGTGGTCAGACAGGGAAGATCAAGGTAGACTAGGCTATCAGGAAAGCTTTGGAAGAGGTAGGCTTTGAACATGTTAGGCTTTAGAGAGCAAGAGAAAAGCATCCTGCAGACATTCCAGAAGAAGAGAAAAGGGCAAAGGGCTTCTCTCCTTTCCACTGAACAAAACCTTTCCAGGCTGGAGTTCAGATCCAGCTTGACCTTTCCGTTTTCTGCCATGAATACTGTGGAGATTAATGTCTGCAGATTCTGTAGAGTCTTTACAGAAAACAAGCCAAGTACATGCAGAGTTGCATAAACCATCGGTGACATTAAATTATATCAATTGCAAGTTAAGTACTATGGATTTTTATAAAGGGAGCATTCTATATTCTAACTAGCACGGACTTAGGAAAACTACCTACCAAATACCTCTGACCCTTCTCTTTGCTTGGACACATTAAAGATGTGCTAAATTGTGGGGGAAATTAGTAATTGAATGAATAAGAGGGGAAACTCCATTCTATATGTGACTATCTGTTTCATCTGAACTATATAAGCCAAACAATTGCATAAAATCCTATTACAATGGGATACCTGGTTTAATATGACAATTTGGGGGTAAATTTTGAAACACTAAAAGCATAGCTGAAAAGATAGTTGGCATCCCATTGGATTGTGAAGAGGCAGCGTCTAATGACTAGGTGAAAGATGGATTGAGACCTTACACCTGCTTGCAAATAGAAATTTCAACTGGCAATTTGGCTTCTAGGTAGTCTATTATGACTTAGAAAATAAATTGATCTTTATTTCTTTCATAAAGAACACAAGGCTATAATCAGCGCCAAGTCTGTTCCCCAGAATTACTTGGCAGCGGTCCCAGATGTTCCATCAGCCTTGCCGCAGAAGCTTTCCAACTGATTTGCTAGGGGCTACTTTTATTATTATTTTCTTTCACATTAATAGATTGCACTATGTTCCACCCTTTCTGGTATCATGGGACAAGAGTATTTTCAACTCTCCTTGGATGTCTCATTTTCCTAAATCTGAGATCTTTCTAAGATGAACTCTGCTCTTCAGTTCAAGCTCATAGGATCCTGTTATTCACTGGGACAATCTCTCCTACACTCAGATCCAGCTCGAAAGGTATTCCACAAACTGTCAGGTTTCTCAGTAGATATTCCATGAGATAAGGGTTTTGATGTCAAACATAGAAAATGCTCCAAACCCTGTATAGCCTTCACTTTGGCGGAGAACTGAACATTCATTGAGAGAAAAAAAAAAAAGCTTAAAGAAATCAAGCGGGAAATATAGTTATTTTGGAACCAACTTATATACAGAATTCCCTTCTTTCTAATTCCTTCTAAGATCCCTAGAATATGATAATAATCATAACAGAAATAAGAGCTAACATCTATAGCAATTTCTGTTCTGTTAATTATCTCAAAAACTTTGTTATGCACAATTAAGAGAGTTTAATATTAATGGATTTCCTCTCCTTCGGAACCGTACAAGAATCTTAACATGTTGTTATACCAATCAGCACCTACTCTAAATTATGTTATCTTTTCTTGACATTTTTGCCTCACAAGTTAGACATTAATTTTGCCATTGTACACAGTCAACATTATGCTTTCCATTTCCATACATTGCAAATCTTTGTCCTCCCATTAAAAGTACTTTCATTAAAAGTTCTTTAGCAAAGATGTGTTGGTAATAAATCCTCTTGGATTTGTGTCTGAAAACGTCTCTATTTTGCTTTTATTTTTGAAAGATCACATTGCTGAATACAGAACTCTAGCTTGAAAGTTATGTTCTTTCAGCACTTCGAAGTATTTTTTTTTTTTCTTTTCAGCTCATTTCCATTGTGGTCGCTGAGAAGATAATTCATTGCAGGTGGGGTTTTTGTTTATCTTTTGTTTGTTGTTCTGACTGTTTTTATTGCCTTGCCTATGTCTTTATTGTTTTGTTAGTCTATTTCTTCTTCTTCTTCTTCTTCCTCTCTCTCTCTCTCTCTCTCTCTCTCTCTCTCTCTCTCTCTCTCTCTCTCTCTCTCTCTCTCTCTCCTCCCTTTCTTACATTTTACAGTACGAGGGATTAAACCCAGGGCCACAGGCATGATAGGCAAGTCCTTAACCACTGAGCTATACTCCCCCCCCCAGACCTTTTTTTATTTTTGAGACAAGACCAGGTCGGCCTTGTGATCCTCCTGCCTCAGCCTCCAGATTAACTGAGGTTTCAGGTTTGTGCCATCATGCCCTGATAATTTGGCATTCTTATATGGTCTTAACCCCTTCTGGGAAGCAGTCCTTATGTCTTTCAATATTAGATATCCTTCATTCTCATCATCTTTTCTTAGAACTAAGATTAGATACATGTTGGACTTACTCATCTGCCCTTCTTGTATCTTAATCTTTTTCTTATTTCCCTTTGTCTTTGTCCCATATCATGTATAACTTCTTCAGCTTTACTTTCCAACTCACTAATTATTTCTTTAACTGTGTTTACTAAAATAATAAATTCTTCCATTTGTTTTTTTGGGGTTTTTTTGTGTGTGTGTGGTACTGGGGTTCCTGGAAGCCCTTCTACCTCCAGGCTACACTCCCATGGGCTACACTCCCAGACCTATTTTATACTTTTTAATGTGGAAACAGGGTCTCTTAAGCCAGCACAGCTGACTTTGAACCTACGCGATCCTCCTGTCTCCACCTCTCAAGCGCAGGGTTTACAAGCGTGCGCCACCACGCCCGGCTAAATTCTTCCATTTAGATTCTGCTTTCAATTCTAACTTTTGTTTGTAGAGATTATTTCCAGAGTATTCTTTTCAATTAATTTCTTCATATTCAGTAATTTAACTAATTTATACATTTTAATTTTATATTATACATTTATTATCTAATCATGCTAATGACCTGGGTCTGCAGTTTCATTCCTGCCTTGGATCTCACCCATGGTCGTGTGTTTCCTCTGGGAAGAGTGAGTAAATGCAACATGAAATCTTAACTTTGGCGTTTCTTTGAAGCTAGGTCATAAAGTTTTCTCCTCCAAGGAGGATCTGCATTGTTTCTACCTGACAGGGACAGTTACTATACTAGACTTAATGCTATTATATTATAAAGCTATGGTAATTAAGACTATCTGGTGTTGGCCCAGGGACAGACATAAACAGATGTTCACATATATGGAAAATTGCAAACACTGGGTAAAAGATGATTTATCCATCACCTATTTATCTATCTTCCTCTCTTTTATCTGTACATTCATCCACTCAAAAAAGTTTAGAAGTGATGACCAACCAGTATCACTAAGCATATCTATCTGCACTCAGATTTGTAATCTAAAAATGCCATTTCCTATTCAAAACAATCAGCATTTCTTTTTTTTTTTTTTTTTTTTTTTTTTTGCTATACTGGGGATGGAACCCAGGGACATTCTACCTCTGAGCTACACTCCAACCCTATTTTTTTAAATTATTTATCTTGAAACAGGCTCTCACTGAGTTGCAAGGGCCTCACTAAGTAGCTGAGGCTGTCCGCAAACAGTGGTCCTCCTGTTTCAGCTTCCCAAATGCTGGGATTACAAGCGTGCATTACCATGCCCAGCAATCAGCATTTCTTGAAGTGGCTGGTTTTAGATATGAAGCAAGAAATGGGCAAGATGAATATGGAACAGCTTAACAAACCAAACGTAAGGAAACTATTAAAAACCAATAAGGTCGTGTCTAAAGGACCCCAAAACCCACTTACTAAGGCTCCCACTTATTCTATTCTCATTTCCTATTGCCAAAGATAGGATAACTTAAATTTGTCATAAAAATAAACATTGTTAGTGACATTAAAAAAAACTGATAGGATGACAAGGAACTAAACCATTATCTCAAGAACTAGCTAAATGCTCCCCAGTGCCGTGTGCATGTATATCACTCCCTCTACGAACTACATTATGATGTGAGACTATAATGTATCAATAAAGAGATTAAAATAAATAAAAGGAAATATCATCTGAGAAAAGAGAAAACAGGTTAAATAAAAGCAAAGAATCATGGCTTCTCCTTGCTTTCATTTAAGAACTGTACCCATGGAAAACTAAACAGTAAATGAGAAAGTGCCTGCCTTTATAAAATGATTCTTGCCAACGAAATCATACATTAGTGTTTCATCGTTTTGCTAACATCATAAAAAAGCAATAGCCAGAAAGACTTTATTTGCCCACTGATTAAAGGACATGCTGCCATTTGGTTCCGAAGATATCAAACGTGAGTCTGATGAAGGATCTGGAGGGAAAAAAAGGTTATTTTGAGCTGCACAGTTATTAGCCAAATCTAGTCTCAAATTCCACAATAAGTTTTACAAAGGATTCATATGATACGGATATGCCTGTGTCTCATTCCCTTCACTCAAGATGTTCTGTGTATCACCTGTGTGGGGTACCTTGAGACTCACTGAGCTTTTTGGATATGCAGATTTATGATTTCATCAGATTTGTAAACATTTTAGCTATATGTTCTTCCTGTATATTTGCTTTCCCTTTCTTTCTTTCTTCTTATTCAGGTCCTTAATATATGTGTGTGTGTGTGTGTGTGTGTGTGTGTGTGTGTGTGTGTGTGTGTTTGGGGGGGAAGGCTGTTACTGGACTGAACTAAGAGACATCTACAATGGAGATACGTCCCCAGCCCTGTTTTATTTTTCATTTTGAAACAGGGTGTCACTAAGTTGCTGAGGATATGAAACCTGTGATCCTCCTGTCTAAGCCTCTAAAGTTCTGGGTTTAAAGGCATGTGACACCAATATCATATCTTCCATAATATACTTGAACAGTATACTAATAGCTTTTCTATCATCTGGTTATTTCCAGCATCTTGGAATTTCTGGATCTTCTTCTACTGATGACTTTTCCTCTTTGTAAAAGGAGAAAAGCTCAAGTAAAGAAACACTCATTGCCCTAGACACTATATACAATAGTTCTTACACTGTTGATAGACTAGATTAGTGTTGGGCTTGGTATTAAAAAACAAAAAAAACCTTGAGTCACTTTCAGATAAAAATAATCTTGAGGATTTTTTTAAGTTTTTCACTGTAATGACTAAAGAAGCTTTAACTAATTTATTTCTAATCATAAAATGAAATCTTTCAGGAACGTCTACTAAATGATCCAGAGATTGCCCACCAGAGCTGATCGTAATTTGAATACCTCCACCTCTTTGTAAGCATACAACACCCCATTCTTGGAGTAATTTTGTATAATTACAGTCTACTAATGCACAGACCAGTGTTTAACAAAGACTCAAAGGACCCCTCATGTAGACTTATGGGGTGTTTATTGGTTTGTTTTCCTTTGCTATTCTAGCTTCCTCGATTATGAAAAATACCTGAGCAAGTTTATAAAGTTCAACAAATTAAACTCATAAATGACCATAGTTCTTAAAAGTGCCCCATAACAAACAACTGATCTTATTATCCAAACAGCAGCATTCAGCACTTTACTGTTCATATTGATGACTTAGAGTCAATAAAGTAAGCCAAGAAGTATTAGTTCTTCAGCACTAACTAATCAGCAAGTAATTTTATTTATTACCCGAGTGATAAAAGACACTCTCTATTTCAGTCCTGCCGTGTCACTTCCTGCAGCTCGGTGGTCGTTACTAAGTGGTAACAGCAGCTTCTAGTTCAGACACTGCAGCCCTAAGTATTTGCTCTCCCCAGGAGAAGCCTAAGCCAGGCAACTCCAAATTCCAACTTGGGATGGAACTAGGGGCATTCTACCTCCAAGCTACACTCCAGCCCTATTTTTTATTCTTTATCTTGAAATAGGCTCTCACTGAGTTGCAAAGAGCCTCACTAGGTAGCTGAGGCTGTCCGCGAACTGTGATTGCTTAGATGTCCCCTGCCTCAGTTTAGGTTCCCTCAAATCAGAACCTGAGAAAAGAAGTTCAGCACAAATAGTTTATTTGATTGGTGTTTCCAGAAAGGATATTGAGAGAGTGGGGAAATCAGTCACAAAAGGCAGTAAAACCAGTAAGTTGTGAGTTAATGAATAGGTTACAGTCAGGGGTGACTGGAGCTGAACCTTCTGGGGATGTTCTAGGAAAATAGACGAGGTACAACTCAGAACTGTCCCCCTGAAGGAACTGAAAGCTAATTACTTGTTCATGGGCTCCCAACCTCACTGGTTGAGGGTTGATACTGGAGCAATGGCTCTCAGGCACTGTTGGCCTGCTCCACCATTTAGCACATGTGGGAGTGTGGCCAAACTGAGTCTTGCAGCTGGACAATGTCTTCAGGCAGAAAGGCACAGTAATTCATCTGCTGTGGCTTGGATACAGAATGGCCCCTGGAAAAACTCATGTGTTAGCAATTCAAAAATATTCACAGGGGAAATAATTGGATCATAATTGAATCAGGGTTGAATTGAATTGAATCTCATTGTTGAGAGACTCCATTGATGGATTAGTAATTTGAATGGAATTACTGGTGGTAACTAGACAGGTTGGGAGTGGCTGAAGGAACAGGTCACTGGGGGTGTGACCTTAAGGACCGTATCTGTCCCTGGCCATTCCCTATCTTTCTCCTTCCCTCCTTGGTGCCAGGAGTTCAGCCTTCCTCTGCCACACCCTGCCTCCATGATGTTTCTGCCTTAGAGCTGGCCACCCGTGGACTGGACCTCTGAGACAATGAGCCAAAATAAACCTTTTCTCTTCTAAGCTGTTCCTGTCAGGTATTTTGACCACAATACTACAAAGTAGACTAAAACACCATCCAAGTGGGTGGAGGCATGGGCAGATGACCCTAGGGTAAGCGGAGGGGAAATGGATAGTGTGTGAAGAGTCCCCCTTTCCTTGGCAACAGGAACTCACTGAACTCTCTTTTGTTTGCCCTAATCAATCACACCCACATTCATGTCAAAGAAGAAGGGTAACATAAGCCAGGTGCTCGCTAATGGGAGCTTGACCCTCCACACACAGTACTGCGGGGTGAGAATAGAGACATCAGTTACCGATGGCTGCTGAATGGGCAAAGGTTAAAGAACACAGCCCATCAGCAAGCCTAATGTTTGGCCTCATCAGCAATTCTTTATTTTAACTATCTGCTCACGTAGCACAAGGTCTGTGAGGCAGTGCATCTCCACATCGGCTAGACTGGTGGCTACTGGTCACCTTAGGAGCCAATATGTATGCTATGGTTTGTTTTGTTTTCTGTGTGTGTATGTGAATCCAGGGGAATTCTACCCCTGAGCTGCACCCTACCCATATTTTATTTTTTATTTTGAAACAGGGTCATGCTAAGTTGCTGAGGGACTTTCTAAGTTCCTGAAACTGGCCTCAAAGTTGTGATTGCAGATGTGTGCCACCACGCCAGGCTGTGCTGTGTTTTTAAAGGATGTTAGCTTGTAAGTCTCCTCCCAGAGAGTAGTTGTGGCCACACAACTTTCAGTTTTCCAGGTTTTCTCTGTAAAGTATGTGAAGAGAAATAAATAAACAAACAAAGGCTTCCCATGGCATACAGGTGGCACAAAAGACTTTAGAAAAACCAATAGAAAGTGACCTGGCCACAATCATCAATTTAATGCCAAAAAGGACCCTGCCCAAACCAAAGCATGATGTCCACCCTTTTATCAATAATTTCCATTATTCAATAAATTCTTAGAGAAATGTTTCTCAGGATAAATCAGTATGACAGCAGGACCAAGAATGCTGTGAAGAATAATTCCATGGATACATTCAGCCTCACCATATCTAAGTTCTGAAGTTTCTGATAGGAGAAATGCCTTTATTTCTGCAAGGAAAGCTATGTCTTAATTATTAGTAGTCCTATGATAGGTGACAGCCTGACTTAAATCCATTTATTCAACCATGTCAAGCACTGTTGAGATTCTAAAGATATTATAATGAACAAAATGACTAAATTTCCTTCCTTCGTGTAGCTTGGAGTTAAGAGGGAAAGAGCAATATTAACAATGACACACGTGATAATCAAGGGATGACAACTGCAAACACTCAGAGCAAATCAAGATAAGGAGGATCAGGGAAGAAGAAGTGATAGATTGCTATTTTTATTAGGTGGATTCTCTAATAGGTGACTGTATCTGTTAGCATTCTTACAGCCTTAATATAAAGATCTGATCACACGACTTCAAGGAAGGAAGATTTATTTGCTCACAGTTTTCCTTGGAGATACTAGAGTTCTATCCATGTGAGGCCGGTGTCTAGATCTCAAGGCATGGCGGTAGGAGCAGAGAGAGGGAGAGCACATGGGCTGCTCCTCACATCATGGAGGCCGGAAGCAAGAAAGCAAGCAGGGGGAGGGGCCATCTATAACCCCCAAGGCCACACCCCCAGGGACCCACCTCCTCCAACCACACACTACTGGTGTAGGCGTCACCACTGTGATGGGTTTATCTGGGATTACAACCCTCATGACTCAGTCACATCAACTTCACACACCAACCTATGAGTTCTTCAAGGGGCCATTTTATATCTAACTATAACAATGACTTTTGAGAACAGTCCTGAAATAAGAGAGGATGCCAGTCATGCATTTAACTGGGGAAGAATGTTCCACACTGAGAGACAGCATGTGCAAAGACTCTGAGACAGAGATATGAGTGAAAAGTATGGCGTAGCTCTAGTGAGAACACACCATGGCAGGAGCAGTGGGAGAGGTAAGGTGGTGAGGCAGGAAACCAGAGGGCCTGGGCAGAGGTGGCATTCCTTCATAACAAGTCTCTCAGAGAACTACCTTGATCTGTTCCAAAGGCAGCACCTCTGATGATCTCCTTACCTTACTCTGGACCCCGCCTCATGAAAGTTCAACCACTCTCACCTCACCATGCTGGGGACCAAGCTTCCCAAACCTGAACCCTTAGAGGATGCACTTAAGCCATATTAAACACAAGAGGTCATGGATGCTCCACCTCATGAATGGAATCACTGTCTTTATAAAAGAGGCCAGAGGGAACTTGTTGGCCCCTCCCACCATATGAGGCTCTCACCAGATACCAAATCTCTTTGTGCTTTGATCTAGGACTTCCCTTCCTCTAGAACTGTGAGCAGTTGAATTTTCATTATTTATAAACTATCCAGGCTAAGGCAATTTTTTTTATAACAGCCTATACAAACTTAGACAGATCTCCAAGTAGAGATAAGCAAAAAGGACATATTTGTCTGCGTTCTAAGACAAAGTCCCGAGTAGACATATAAATCAAGGAATCGTATTTAAAGCTGTGTCATGAGAAGGAATCACCAGGAGATTTTGGAAGAGAGGAGGCCACAGGTGGTAGCGACCGAGGTGGAAGGGAATTGAAGAGAGAACAGAGAACCAGAAGGAAGGCAGAGAGGGATCAGTTATGATAACTGCTGCTGCTGAGACAGGAACGATGAAGATGGAGACCTGAACACTGAATTTGGCAGCAACATCCTTGGATGTCAGTGTCCTTGACAAGTAAGAGACATGGATTACTTCCCTGGAAATAAGATTCGTTATAAAGGGAACTGAAAGCTTTAAATACAGCCAGGAGGAAGAAGGCAAGGAATTTATGAAGAAAGTCTGAAGGAAAATAAAGCTGACTTCAATGACTACATGCAAGGTCCCTTGCCTCCCTTGGGCTGCATACTTACAGAAGGCGCTGGTTTCTCTCCTAAATGTTCTCTTCTGAATAATAAGAATGTCAATTGTAGGGTTATGCTTAGAATTGAATAAAAACATGTGAACTATTTAGAATGTTTTCTGATCATAGTTGTGTGTGTGTGTGTGTGTGTGTGTGTGTGTGTGTATTGCTATTGCGCTAATGGGCATTAAATCCAGGCATGCTCTACTACTGTGCTATACCCCAGTTCTTTTTATTTTATAAAAAAAGATCTTGCTAAGTTGTTGAGGCTGACCTCAAACCTGCAATCCTCTTGCCTGAGGCTCCCCAGTACTAGGATTACAGGCAAGCACCACCATGCTTCACTGGACACAATAAGTTCTTAATAAGTGTTTGTTATGATTATTGTCTTTTCATCACAGTGTTCAGTATTCTTGTCTTTCCTTGACTTAGAAACTTCATGATTCTATATCATCACATTTCTTGCTAAGAACCCTTGCTATCCCTGGTGGCTAGTTCTAGGGCTACACTGCCACAGTAGGATAGATTTACTCCCCCCCCAAAAAAATATTAGTCATGTCATCTCTGCTGTTTCCTCAGTACGTGTTGATTTTAGATCAGAGTAAAGTAGGTAAGAAGAGGAGTTGGGAATGGAAGCTGGGTGAGCAGTATTTTATTGATAGCCATGGCTCAGTAGCTGTAGTGGGCTGTCATCCTTGTATTTTACAATCTAAGGTTTTCTTGGCTCGAGATAGAACACTCTCTTGGAAAACTGGTCCCTGAGTTCGTTGTGGCTTTGGAAATGGCTGCTCTCCATGGCCTATCCTTCTTTGTTTTTGGAGTGTTTACACTGTTCTCTCCAGCTAAAATTGTTGGCCGACTTTTGTTTCATCTGGATTTTATATTACACCACAATGATTAATTCACTTTGGTCTTTGCCAAAGTCAACAAGCATTTGGGTACCACTTGTAATTTCCACATGATCCAACTAATTCATCCTCACTTGGTGTTTGTACTTGATAAATGTCTAGTCATTGTCTATGGTGTACCAGAGACCTTGATCAGGACAGAAAAACAGCAACAGATTTTGTACACATTCATCTTTTGCTGTCTTTTATCTCCTACCCGTTTTCAAGTTTGAGGGAGGGGCCTTACAAATAAGAGATTGCTAAAACTTGGAGGAAAAGAAAGGGCCAAGAGAAGCTGACAACTGATTGCTGTTATGCTGATTTGCTCTGGGCTCCCTCCTCCCAGGAGCCAGCTGTGTACCAGGCACATGGCTGTGGGCAGCAAAGTGGAGGCTGTTGCTTAGCGGGGAGCAGGGATGCCTTTGACTGGCTTCCACTGTCCTGCTTCCTCAAAACACTTTCCAGCCTCTGGGGAGTGTGTGTGCCTGCATGTATGTGTGTATTAAGATATCTTTATTTGCACTTTCCAGATGTGGAAATTAAGGTGCAGAGAATGAATTAGCACCCTTGTAAAGCCAGGCAACCAGGAAATAGGAAAGCCTAGATCTGAACTCAGGTAAGCCTAATTCTAAACTCAGGATTCTTAAATCCTACTCGACAACGTCTCCGGATTCAATTTCTTTTTTACATTGTACAATTCACTGGGTTTTTCTGTGTTCAAAAGCCTTGCAAACACTGCTGCACTTTTATAGGATTTTCATCACCAAATAGGAAACTTGTATTCTTTCCCTCTAAACCCAACATCTAAACCTAACATCTCCCCTAACCCTAGACAATCACTTAATTTGGGACTGTTGATTTGCTTATTCCGGATATTTTATATAAATGAAATCACTGGTCTTTTCTTTCGATTATCATGATTCATGATATTTCACCCATACTGCAGCGTGCATCAACACTTCATTCCTCTTATCCCCAAGTACATTCCATTGTATGGAAATGCTGTATTTAACCATTTACCAGTTGATGGATATTTGCATTGTTTCAGCTTTTGAGATATAAGAACAATGCTTCTATGGACATGTGTACACACATTTGAATTGTAGATATATGGTTTGATTTACCTTGGGTATGTAGTTAAGGGTGGGAATTCTGAATTATATGGTAACTCCAACATTTTCATGAACTGCTGGACTGTTTTCTAAAGTACCTGCATCATCTGTATTCCCACCCCAGTGCATGGGGTTCCAGTTCTCTATACAGCCTTGCCAAATCTTGCTATTACCTCTCCTTTTAATTCTAGCCATCATAGTGGGTGTGAAGTGGTACCTCATTATGGTTTTGGTTTGCATTTCTCTTTAGAGTATCTTTTAATGTGCTTGTTGGTCATTTTTATATCTTGAAGAAATGGTTACTTATCAATTTTGCCTGAGCCAGGCATGGAGGCGCAGGCTTGTAATCCCAGCATTCAGGAGGTGGAGACTGGAGGATCACGGTTCATGGACAGCCTCAGCAACTTAGCGAGGAACTTCGCAACTCAGTGAGACTCTGTTTCAAAAATAAAAGGACTAAAAATAGGGCTGGGGGTGTAGCTCTGGGGTAAAAATGCCCCTTGGTTCCATCCCCAGTACTGCCAATAAAAAAATAAATTAATTTTGTCCACTTTCATGGGGGGGGGGTGAGGAGCCACTGTGGATTGAACCCAGAGACCTTCTACCTCCAATCTACATCCCCAGCCCTTTTCTTTTCCTTTTTATTTTGATATAGGGTTGCTGATCTCGATACATTGCTGTAAGTCTAAGTTGCTGAGGCTAGTCTTGAACCTGTGATCCTCCTGTTCCAGCCTCCCAAGTACTGGGATTACAGGTGTGCACCATCACATTTGGTTCATTTTACCCACTTTCAAATCAGAATTTTTATCTTCTATCATTAAGTTGTAAGAGTTCTTTTTATATGCCTGATATAAATCCATTGTTGAATATGATTTCCAAATATGTGTCCCCATCTGTGAATTGTCTTTTTACATTCTTCTGGTGTCTGTTTCCATCTGTTCAGGCTGCTATAACAAAAGGCTGGCGGGTCCAGCCCGTCAGCAGTGGGGCTGAGCGGGAAGGAGAGTGCCGACGGCCCGAACAGAAGCACACGACGAGCCGGGAGTCGAGTCAAGCAGGATCTCGTTTATTTCTCTCAGGCAACCCAATTTAAAGCAAAACAAAAAACAAACAAACAAACAAACAACCGCAAGGGGGATTTCCAACAGGAAACTATTCTAACCTATCAAGCTAAAGGTCACTCTTGCATGTGCAAAGTACATAACTTGCAGCCAATCATTATCCAATGCACGATGGGTTCACAAGCACGGAAGCATTGTTTGAGCCAATAAGGCTCAACATTACCAAATTGGGCTAGCGGGGGCGAGGGGAGTAGTTACGCCCTCCGTATCCGCTCGGCGCTACATGTTGCAGATTCATCGGAAGTTCTGTCAGGCGGTTGTGTAGACGCCAACACGCTCAGCGCTACATGTAGCTGATTCATCGGAAGTTTTGTGAGCAGACCCCAAAAAAAGGCCATTAACTGGGTGGCTTGAAAGAACAGAGGTTTATTTCCCGCAGGGATGGAGTCTAGAGGCCAAGATCAATGTGCCACAGATTTGGTGTCTGATGAGTCTTCAGTGTTCCTCCCATGGCTTTCTTATCACATACATTAAAGTGTAAGTCCTGGGAAGGACATTTTGTCTCTTGTGGTCACTAGTGTATCCATAGCACTTAGAATAATCCCTAGCTGGGTATGGTGGCATACGCTTGTATTCACAGCACTTGGGAGGCAGGAGGATCACACAGGTTCGAAGCCAGCCTCAGCTACTTAGTGAGGCTCTCAGCAACTTAGTGAGACCCTCTTTCCAAATAAAGTATAAAATAGGTCTGGTTGTATAGCCCGGAGGTAGAAAAGCCCCTGGGTCCCACTCCTAGTACCACACACACATAAAAAAGAATAATCCCTGTACTGAGTATATAATCAACAGATATTTTTATTTGAGTTGAATAGAGTTGATTATGTGGCGACTAACACTTTTTAAGTGGAAAATTATAAATTCTGGCTATTTTCAGACTTAGCACAGAAAAACCAAGTATGTATATATGAATTTATATATGAAAGTATAAATTCTCTAAATATTGACCATGTAAAGTTAACTATTTGATTTGTTAACTGTCTGGACTGAGGCTGTGATATGGGGTTGGCCATGGGAGGGACTGAACGGTGGGGCTGTTAAATCTCTCATTGTTTTAGGGGGAAGGCAAGAAATACTGTCTAAAGTTAGTGAACCAAGAAATGGAAGGTTGAGTATTGCTATAAAAAGCATCTCACAGAATAATAAATAAAACATCCCCAGCAGTTATTGTTGAGAGCTAAGTATAAACAACCCTAAAGCACTGTCTTTTATAACAGGGCACAGCAGATAGATTTTGGAGTTGACAAATAAAAATAAAGAGATAACAAATTATTAAATTATTATTGTGAGGGTTGGTTTCAGAAGGATGCAAAACAGAAAAACTTTAAGCTGCCGGGCCTGGTGGCACACACCTGTAATCCAAGTACTTGGAAGGCTGAAACAGGTGGATTGCAAGGTCACATCCAGCCTCAGAAACTTGAAGGGAACTTCATTCATTTATCTAAATAAATAAATAAATAAGGCCGGGGTTATGTAACTCAGAGGTACCACGCCCTTGGGTTCAACCCCTATAAGCCTCCCCCCAAAAAAGGAAAGAGACTTTAAGATGACATTTCTGAGGAATGTTATGTGTGTCTGGGGGTGAAATTTTTTTTTTTTTTTTTTTGCAGTACTGGGGATGAAACCCAGGAACATTGTACCTCTGAGCTACACGCTCAGCCCTATTTTTTAGTCTTTTTTTATTTTTGAAACAGGGTCTCACTGAGTTGCAAAGGGCTTTGCTAGGTAGCTGAGGCTGTCTGCAAACTGCCATCCTCTGGTCTCAGCCTCCTCTCTTGTACCAATTGAAAGGTAGCCATGTGCCCATGTGCCCATACTTTAAAAGTGATATTATAAATTTAAAAGCAGATTTCTAGAGAAAAGAAAGAATGTCTAAGGCAGTAAAAAAATTTTTTTTTAAATCCAACAGTTTGCAATTACATACTGCCTACCCTCAAGGACCACCAAGCGTTTTGCAAACACTCTGACGGTGAGTGTCAGAATTTGCATTTGCCAGATGGCGCAATCTAGACCAAGATGGTGGTGGCTTGCCCGTTTTCAGCACGTCTGTGACCATGCCGGGGACAAAAGCCAGGCTTCCTGGATTCTGAGTCCAGAGACAGATTTGGATCCATTTCTCCTTAGGAAAACCATCACATATTGGTGTGATGATAGTTAAGGAAGAAATCCAAACTAATAGATGGCACACTCTGTGTTTAGTCCTTGGAAAGACCCTGTGTTTTTCCATCCAATGATCTGGTGCCAAAATGCGCACAGCCTGTCAAGAAAGAGACCAGAGCTTCTCTGAAGTACCTGATGGGAAGATGTGTCATTTCTAGGGGTTGTGACTTCAAAGACAAAAGAAAAATGGCAGTCACTATAACAACAATCAATTTTTAAATCTTATAATACAAGTTCTGTGTCTCACTGCATGCATAAAGATTTCTGACACTTTTTGTGGCTACTGGAAAAGCAATCTATGATTAATTAGCTTGGTAATTAATTCTGATTATTCTTCCATATGCCTCTCTAACTAGTTCAGATGACTAGCACAGGTGGAAAGGAGAGGAAACATATTTGACTGATCTGGCACCATCCAACTTATTGTTTTCACTTTTAATGTAATTTTAAATTCTCTTTTGCTGGCTTAACTTGGTTGGAAGACTGGAGGGAAGAGAAGTCATTAAATGATTACAGGAGATTCCCCTTGCTTCGTCAATATAGTTTCCTTACTCTTCTTTCCGACTCTCCAGATGCCACATAGCAGTTCTGAAAACAAGTCTAAACCAGATGATATGGCCAAAGAAAGTTCTGGATCAAAGTATGGGCCTTCTACTGAAAGTGGGCATTGGACCGAAGCTGCCGCTGGACTTCCAGGGGAATTTTTATCTGTAATTTTTGTTTAAATGGTGTGCTGTAATCAACATCTTGATTGGGTCGGAGTGATGGAGGCACACGTGCACACAGCACTCATCGCGCCTCCCCCAGTTCCCACCCTCTTCCTCCCCTCTTTCCTGTGCTCATACAGTGATTGGCTTTGACAGGTTTGGGTGTGTCCATCACGTGCATTGCGCTGTTTCCCTCTTCAAGTGCTCTTCCCGCTCCTGTCTCCCTCCGTTAGGTCCCCTCCTTGACTCCGCTAAGGTTTCTTCTCTTTAGTCTGGAGTCACTCCCGTGTCCCAGTCCCTCCCTCGCTTCCACACAGGAGGGAGAACGCCTGTCCTCTCTCTCTGTGACCGCCTAGTCTCACGCAGCACCATACTCTCCAGTTCCATCAACCTGTTTTCCAGGAGAATGTGGGAGAGAGAACGATGAGATCCCAGAGCTCTGTCTGGTTGATTTCTTGAGTAAAAGGAACACAGATCCAGGAGCCATTTCTTGGTCACACTTTCAGTGAGTGGACTGAGAAACAGAAATGACGAAGAAGTACTTGAACAGAGGGAGTGGAAGTGAGTCGAACCGGGTGGTCATGACGTAATCATCATAGAAACCGTGGCAAATATATCTGACATAAAATTTACTATTTTAACCCTTTTTGGGTGTCTGGTTCAGTGGCATTAAATCTATTTGAACTGTTATGCAGCCCTCGTGACCAGGCATCTCTGGAACGACAGTATACTTCTAGAAAACTCTCTCTCCTCCCAGCCCTGTATTACCCTTCGATTCTCCTTCCTTTAGAGATTTGATTATTCTAGAAATTAATCATCCTAACCAGGTTACTCCTGGAAGTTGTGTTCTATAATAAATCAGCAATTTTTCTCCCAGATTTAAATTCACCCTTCAATATTTGTATACAGTGATGAATGGGATTCCCTTAAGCATTTCTCCTCCACTGGGCACGCACCATGCTGGGCTCTCCCAGTAGAGGGCACTAGAGGAACAGTTCAAGAAGGAGGGGCTCACTGGGCATATGGTAGCACAGGCCTGTAATCCCAGTACTTGGGAGACTAAGACAAGAGGATCTCAGTTCAAGGCCAGCCTCAGAAACAGGCTTATAGCAACTTAGAGAGATCCTATTTCAAAACAAAAATAAAATAAAATAGGATAGTGCTGGGAGTGTAGAAGTAGAATTCAGAAGTAGAATGCCCCTGGGAGTTCAAGGTTCAATCCCTAGTATGGAGAGAAAGGGAGGGAGGGAGGGAAGGAGGGAGGGAGGAAGAGAGAAGGAGGAGGAGGAGGAGGAGGTGGAGGAGAAGGAAGAGAAGGAGGAGGAAGATGAGGAGGAGGAGGAGGAAGAGGAGGAGGAGGAAAGGAAGGAAGGAAGAGGGAGGACAGGAGAGAAAAGGGGTTTCCTGAATTGGCAGTCACATCACATCATAAATTAGCAGTGTGGGTGTGGAGACATCCAACAGTGCTCTGATCCAACCTGTAACTTGTGGCTCCTTGTGACTCTGAAGCCTTGCCTGCCTGTTGATCACCTTCCCACAGGCTTCTGAACATAAACACCACATACTCCAAGACTCCTGGCTGCAATGATGTCCCTACTCCCTCTGCAGACCCAGACGCCAAACAACTGCCTGCAGTTTTCCTACGTCCTGCCTGGGGCCCAGAGGGTTGCTTCCTGCCTGCCCAGTGACCACAGACCAGCTCTGGAGTGGGCATACCAGCAAACCGCCCTGTCATCCAGTGGCTGCAATCCTCGCCTAGAAGAAGGGGGTCCCCATTATGTTTGTGTCTCCTTCGGTACTCTCCCAAGGGTAGATCAGGGTACCATATAGAGTTATATTTTATAAATGTTCTTTCATCATAACAATTTTTTAAAATCCAACTTTCCCTATTTCTGCCCTGATGGGCCTGGCAGAAAGAAAAGTGAAAGAGGACAGGATGACGGGTATTGACCAACATAGCCCTGCGCAACCTGGAATGTGTGGCTGCATCCTCCAGAGATGGGCAGGAAGCCCTGCCTGTCCCTGAGGCTCTGGCTTCCGTTTATTTCCGAAGCCCAGATAGCTCTGCCCTTGAGTTCTGAGACCTGCTTCCTTACATTAGATCCTCTCTCTTTGCTTTAAGAAGGCACGAGTGTGATTCAGTTCCTCAAAACCAGAAGAATCAACCTTAATAGATAGCAGTTTTACATCCCCTAAACGTGGTTTAGAAGAGAAGCTAGAGGGATAATTATCAATGAGAGAGAGAGAGAGAGAGAGAGAGAGAGAGAGAGAGAGAGAGAGATTGAGTGATTGTTATGCTGAGGATTAACATGAAGGCAAAATCCAGTTAAGGCTCATTTGTGCTTGAGTTGATGTTAGGCCTTCAAGTCCCATGACTCACCTGCACCACCTTTGACCAGTGAGGAACTCCTACCAGAGGAGTTCAGTGGGGCGGCAGCCCCGTGACGCTGAATGCAGGGGAAGGTGGCTGGGGTGCCGCCAAATCCAGGCCCCAAGGTCTGCTCACCCAATGTCATCCGAGGAGAGCCAGACGTGCGGCCAGGGGGTTTACTCATCAGCTGGTATAAGGACCACGGTGGCCTCCGCCCCAGGCAGAAGAGGTAAAGAGGTAAAGCCAGCTCCCTGGCTGCACACTTCTGGGAAGAAAGCCCACTGCGTGGTTTTGTTCTGCAGCATAAATCCCTGCCCATCAAAAATGCAGGGCCTGGTAAATGTCAGACATTCACCAGTCAGATTCGCCATTTTTGTCTGAGGGGGTGTTCAATGGGAGGAGGGACCCTCCTTTCCCTGTCCTTCTCATCCGAAGACAAAGCTGACAAGATGGTGTGCTTTCCCGCCTGGCCGGGCCAAGATGGAACTTCAGTGAAACTGAAGGAAAAAAATGTTCCTCCCTTGTACTAGTTAACTTCTCCTTTACCTAAAGTTGGGTTGTATTTTGTTGTTTCATTTTGTTTTGAAGACAGTAATGAATATTTGATAAATTATGCTAGTCATGTGTAAATAATTTTTTTGAAAGTGGCTTGTTTCCCTAGGTTTTGTTTGGTTTTGTATGAGTGTGTTTTGTCTTATTTTTGTTTATAGTACTAGAGATTGAATCCAGGGGCATTCTACCTCCAAGCTACACCTCAGCCCATTTGTTAAAAATTTTTTTATTTTTGTAACAGGGTCTCCCTAAATGGCTGGCTTCAAAGCTGCTATTCTCCTGTCTTAGCCTCTTAAGTACTGGGATTATTAGACATAAGTCACCACATCCAGCTTCCCCCTAGTTTAACAACAATAGAAAAAGCATACAACAACTCTCAGGACACCGTGTAACTGGAAATACTTTCTCAATGCATGGAGTAAATCTAAGTGATTCTATCTGCCTTCTTCATCTGGAGGTACAGACTTGAAGATAATAAGACCTCTGTCTTTTAGAAAGAGAGGAGCTGGGTCTGGTGGCAAGCTTTTAATCCCAGTACTTGAGAGGCTAAGACAGGAAGATTGCAGGTTTGTGGCCAGCCTCAGCTACTTAGTGAAGCCCTCTGCAACTTACCGAGACCCTGTTTCAAAATAAAGAATAAAATAGGGCTGGGAGTTTATCTCAGAAGTAGAATGCCCCAGTACAGGAAGGAAGGAAGGAAGGAAAAAGAAAAGGAAAAAAACAAAAGAAAGAGAGGCATCCATTCTATTGTGCTTCTCTGGGATCTGCCATGGAGAGCAATAATTAAATTGGACTCCAACCAATCAGAATGGATGGTGAAGCCAGAGCAGATGCTGTGACCAATCAGAACAGATGCTACAGCCAAAGG
This sequence comes from Muscardinus avellanarius, assembly GCF_963383645.1. NCBI lineage: Eukaryota > Metazoa > Chordata > Mammalia > Rodentia > Gliridae > Muscardinus > Muscardinus avellanarius. Next base: position 103,534,105 of record NC_137793.1, read on the forward strand.
TTAAGATGCTGGCTGTACGTGGTGCTCAGCCTGCACAGCATGTCCTGGCTGACACCAGCTTTCAGTCTGGGAGAACCTGAGTCATTGATGGTAGAAGGCAGCTAGACATGGTACTGAGACAGGAGGATCACAGGTTCAAGGCCAGCCTCAGCAATGTAGTGAGACCCTGTTTCCAAATAAAAAAATAAAAGGGTTGGAGGATGTAGCTTAGGGATAGAATACCCCTGGGTTCAATCCACAGGAGCACAAACAAAAAGAAAAATGGTAGAAGGGCTTGCAGGAGACTTCCAATGACTAAAAAAACTGGCGAGGGGTTAGGAATTTTTCAAGAATATTTCCCCTGAAGCCTACTCCTCCCATCTTGGCACACGGTGACAAGGTTTTTCCAGTTACTCTGGCCAAACACTTTGGAGTTACTGATTTTTACTTCAACATCCTATATTTGTACTGTATACACATTCTGGACACTCCACCCTCAGCGTATGCCCAGAATCTGACCACTTCTCAGCACACTTAGTCTTACTTTCCCAGCCTGGCCTCCATCACATCTTGCCTGGATCCTGTAGCCTCCTGACTGGTCTCCTGTCCTGTCCCAGTCTGTTCTCAACCTGACATGTGAAGGAATTCCTTTATATAGAAGTCTGGTGGTATTTCTCCTCTCCTGGAAATACTCCAATGGTTTCTCATCTCAGAGTAAAAGGCAAAGAATTACACCAGCCTACTAGGCCCTGTACCATTTAGATCCCCACTACTTCTCTGTCTTTACCTCCCACCAGATTGTGTGGCAGACTGATGGCAAAAATCGGCCCTCCTTTTCCAACCCTCACTATATTTCACCCTTTGCAATATGTCTCTGAAGCTCTTCCAGTGAAGAAATAAGAGTTTATTTCCTCACCCCTTAAAATAAAGTTAATCTTATGAATTGCTTTGGCCAAAAGGATGTGGCAGAAGAAATGTTGTTTCAGTCTAAACGTAGGTGTGTACCTACTGGAGGATGCGAGACACAGAGACAAGTGCTGCCTTTTCCAAAGCACAAGAAAGAGAGGCACCTCCGTTCCGTTGTGCAACCACAATACATCAACCAGTTGTCTGATCTAAAGCCCAAGATTTCTGAGAGCCCAGCCAAGGTCAGCAAAACCATGCTGGCTTGAAGCTGACTGCAGAGGCCTGAGAAAGTCCCACCAAGACCAATTTCCATCTGCAGAAATATCCAGCTGGTCTTGATACTCGTCGGTGAAACTAAATGTCTACTATCAAATACTGCTGAAGTTTTTGGGACTGCTTGTTACTCAGCATTACTGCAAAATAGATAACTGATACATTCCCTTTGAACATTATTCTCCAGTCTTCTGGAAAACATCAATTTTATTCCCACTTTAGAGTCCTTGTACTTGTTCTTCCCATCCATCCTCCATCCAACGCCACGTGCCTTGATCCCCCCCCACTCCATCCCTTCTCTCAACCGTCACCTTTGAAGTAAGAGCTTGTCTCGACATCATGTGTAATGCCACCTTCTTTAACACTCCCCCTTCCCCTTCTTGGCCGGTAACTTTCTTCTTAACACTTATTGCCATTAAATATATTTTACTGCCAGGTGTGGTGGTGCATAATCCCAATGTGTGGGAAGCAGAGACAGCAAAATGGAAGGTTCAAGACCAGACTCATCAACTTAGGGAGCCCCTCGGAGACTTAACAAGACCCTTCAAAATAATTTTTAAAAAAGGTTTTTTAAAGAGCTGGGGTGTAGCTTGGAGGTAGAAGGCCCCTGGGTTCAATCTCCAATGTCTATATTGGATATAGAGTTTTCTTATTTATCATCTCTCTTAAGAGCTCCTGACACACAGCTTCTCTCTCCCCTGACACAGTGCTGGACACAGAGAATACACAGGGTCTGATACACAGAGTTAGTAAGTGTGAATTTCTAGGATCGTTGAGGTGATGGAGGAATGCTTTAATCGTTCTAGCTGGTAAAGTTAAAGCTCTCCAGATTACATCAGTTCCTCCCTCCTCTCCTCCATCTTTAGGACTCCGAGCCGCCCTGCGCACCTGCGGGGCTGCCGCAAGTTGCCGCCAGCTAGGCAGCCAAGCTCCTGCCTCTGCACCTGCCCAGACCAACCCTGCTGCAACCAGGGTGACCTTGTTCATTAAGCTTTATTTTTAATCGAGAAGAAATAATAATAATATAATAATAATAATAAAAATAATAATAAATATATATTATATATCAATGGGACTCAACGTGGTATTTTGATACATGGCGATCATTCCAAAGCGAAAACTGAAAGGGAAACCTTCAGCAAGGCCCTTACAACCGGCCCTGTATGACGTCACTCCCGACCACCATCTTCCACTCGCGCATGCGCTTCTCCTCACTCTCTTTATCCCTCGCTAGTCTCCAGGTTTCTCAAAATAGCCCTGACCCAAAGTTGGGTGAGGTGGCGCACGCTTGTAATCCCTGCATTTGGGAGGCTGAGACCAGAGGGTCACAGTTCACAGACAGCGTCAGCCTCTTAGTGAGGCCCTTTGCAACTCAGTGAGACCCTGTTTCAAAATAAAGAAAAAAACAAAAACAAAAAAAAAGGACGGGGGGGGGGGGGGGCGTGTAGCTCAAAGGTAGAATGTCCCTGAGTTCCATCCCCAGTACTGCAAAAAAGCCATGACCCTTCCTGCCTCAGGCCCTTTGCGGAGAGGAACACTTTAACATCCCTCTCTTGCTTATTCTTCTGGTCTCATCCCAAGGGCCATTTCCTCAGAAGCATTTTTCCTAAATCTCCACCCTCAAGTTCTCTGCTAATCTGTGTTCTTTTGTTGGGATGGAGGGAGGGGTTTGCTGGAGATTGACCCAAGGGCATTTCACCTGTAAGCAAAACTTCTAGCCCTATTATCATCTTATTTTGAAAAAAGGGTTTCAATACCTGGCTGAGGCTGGTCTTGAACCTACAATTCTCCCGTCTCAGCCTCCCAAACCCTGGGATTACAAGTGTGTACCACCATGCCCAGCTAGTCTGTTCTTTAAGAAAAGGCACACAGTGAACTTTATAATGCTATGTTTGTGTATTTTTTAATGCCTACTTTCCCCAACATACTGTAAACGCAGTGAAGACCTAAAACCCTTTAACAGATCTTTGAGCTAAGTCAGGCCTCGGGTCCAGCTAAGCCCTTTGCAGTTGAGAGACTTACAGTAGCGATAAGAAACGAGGAGAAAAGGGCTTTTGAGGATGTGTCAAGTCTTCCAGGAAAGAGTGAGCTCGGAGGATATTTTTATTCCCTTCCAAAGCCACAGGGTCTATGAACCACTGCTCCCAGCACCATCACCAGCCCATTAGCAGAAGACGGAGGAAGCTCACACTGAGGGGCGGCACTGAGCACCGCAACCCTCGTCATCTTGTACCGTCCTGATTTATGCAACTCGGGTTTGCATTAGGCAGCAGCAATTAGGAGCAGAAACAGATGCGCAAGAGCCCCAGAAGGAGCACTGATTAAACTGGAAGGAGGGTACTGGTCTTCCATCACCGTGAACAAGTGAGCACAAACTAGGAATGAAAATAAGACAAACTCAGCCGGGCGTGGTGTGCATGTCTGCAGTCCCAGGACTTGGGAGGATGAGACAGGCGGGTCACAGATTCCAGGCCAGCCTTGGCAACTTGGTGAGAATCTCTGTAACTTAGCAAGGCCCTGTTTCCAAATAAATAAAATAAAATAGGGCTGGGGGTATAGCTCAGGTGTAGAATGCTCCTGGGTTCAGTCTCCAGCAACACACACACACACACACACACACACACACACACACGATAAACTTACTGCCATGCAGTCCCCATGGGCCAGGAGTCTGAGCACCAGCTTAGCTGGATCCTCTGCCCGGCCCTCCCGAGCTGACATGACGTGTTGGCCAGGCTGCTGGTCTCGTCTGGCACTGGAGGCCTCTTCCAAGCGCATGCAAGTTCAGCAGAATGCATTTCCTTACAGCGGTAGCAGGTTTTGCTAGCTTCCGCTGGATACCGGTCTCAGCTCCTAGAGGCCACCTGTTCCCCATATCCCCTTCCCGGCTTGGCTGTCTTTGCCTCCGTGCCAGCAGGGGCGCTCTCCTCTGACTCGGCTCCCCTAGACCGACTGGAGAAACTCTGTGCTCCAAAGGCTAGCTCGAGCAGATCGTCTATCCAGGATCGTCTTCTGTTGCTCTGGATGGAACTTAATCCCAAGAGTGGGGGGTCTCAACACAGCCCAGGTCCATTCACAGATGGACCCTGATTGTACAGGTCCTGGACACCCAGGGTGGAAACCCTTAGGGCTGTTTTAGAGATGCCTTTTTATGCCAGTGCTGTGTTAAGTACTTTCTGACATTTAATCTTTAAAATAATCTGTAAGTTCTATTGCTTTCCTTGTTTCATAGAAATAAGCAGAGGCTGAGAGTCCAGGCGACTTGGTCCCATTTCACGTAATCAATAAAAAGCGCGTCCTAGAGTTTGCCCTTTGGTCTGAGTTCAGAACCCACTCTTACCCACTTTACCTCATCAAAGCAGGTTCTCCTATAGCCAGTGGGATGATAATTATCACTGTTTTACGGATGTAAACATCTGTTGTGGGGAGATAAAGGACATATTCAAGACCACCCAGTTACAGTAAGATAGAGCAGCCTTCAAGCTAATAGTCTCCTTCTAGGTCCCATGCTGTCCCTGTCCCAAGCAACCAGGGACACTCTCAAATTGCTTGTCAGCTAGGGGGAAACTTGGTAATGAGCCCTTCCCCAGACACAGGAGGGAACAGCACGTCTTCTAGCTGCTAGGTTTGGTCAAATTACACAGTACACGCTATCAGTCCTATTTCATTTAACCTGTAGTGAGTGAGACGCAGATGTGTTTTATTCCCTTGCTGAGCAAAACGATCTGAGCTAAGGGCTTTGCTTCTCCCCGCCTCAGAAGTTTCATAGACTTAGCACCTGGAGGAAGTGCTGTCCTCATGAAGGGAAAAGGTTAGCCGTTATTAACTCCCTTCCTCTGGACTTCTGCACCTTTAAATGAAAGGTGTCCTGTAGTCAAAGCAAATAATTATTCAGATTGAGGCTATGTTTGCTTAGGACTAACGTCATTTTTCATGACTTCTTGCAAGGAGACAAAACAGCTTGTGCCCAAACCTGTTAACAGATACAATTATCCATTGCCAATGCAACGGAGGCTTAATTCCCAGTTGTTTCCACCTGGTTTCTCCTGTTTGTTCTCCATGCCAAAGGATGCCCAGTGGCACAGACAGCCAATAAAAAGGCCTGGTTGTCTCCAATCCCTGAGGTTTTACCTCCCCTATCCCGCAAGTGTGCTTCAGACAAGAAGTAGAGAACAAATTTATCACCGGGCATGATGAGGTATACCTGTGATCTCAGTACTTGAGAGGCTGAGATAGGAATGAATATCCATCGAAGGTTGAGGCCAGCCTCCCCAACTTCGTGAGACTCTGTTTCATTAGAAACAAAGAAGAAGGAAGGAAGGAAGGAAATCCAAAGATGTTTGTTTCATTACGTGCCCTGTCAAGTCACAATTTGGGTAATAACTGTGTTCCTCTGTTACTGGCCACAGCCCACATTGGGCAGGTCCTCTTGGGGCTGCAGCTAGCCCTAGGCACCAGGAGGACCACTCGTTCCTCAGTAGGGACGGCAGTGAGTCCCTGGGAACCTCACCATCTCTGGGTGGTTCCCCTAGCCCTGCTTACATCTGTACAAATAGCTCCTTTATAAAACCCCAACTGACAGTCACCATAGATTCCTAATGAAATTACTGGCTTAAGCAAGGATCTCTGAGCTGGTGCTAAAAGCACTGGCTTGCTGTTGATGGAGACCTGGAGTTTTGTGTATTGCCCAGGTAACACCACACAGATAATTTTCTAGTCACAAAATGGGGGGTGTGAAGCTGCAGTTCAAGAGTAAGACTTCGCGTCGCCTTCATCGGTTGGCCAACGCGAGGATCCCTATGGTGAATCAGCCTGGAAATATCTATCTTCAAAGTACAACATGAAATCCACCTCTCCTGTGATATGATCCGTTCACAGGCTTAAATAGAATCTATCTTGTCTTTGTGTTGTACTGTCAGGTTATAAGAAATAAGAGGATTTAGAGACAAGGCTAAATTACACCAACAAGAAGCAACTAATCAACCCAGAAGATGGGATACTGTAAGTGCTAACTGCCCCAATCCATTTAGGCTAAATCTATCATGTCCAGTTTATGCTCCGCATAAGAAATGTCCGGGCAATGTATAGCCATGCACTATATTACTCATGGGACAAACCAGCTACAAAAAGTATTGGGGGGAGTCGGATTATCAGATATAGACTTAGGCCAGACATGATGGTGCACACCTGTAATCCCAGTACTTGGGAGGCTGAGATAGGAGGGTAGAAGGTTCAAGAACAGTGTCAGCAATTTAGAGAGACCCTCAGGAACTTAGTAAGACTCTGTTTCAATATAAAAGGGGGAGTAGTTTAGAGGCAGAATGGCATTGGGTTCAATCCCTAGTACAACACACACACACACACACACACACACACACACACACACATATAGGTAGACTTGGTATTAGATAAAATTTGTTAACATGTATTGAAGTGGAAAATTTCAAAACACTATGTAACAAATCACAAACTACTATTGTTTTCATGTTGCAAAATTAAAAATCTGTGTGTATAGCGCTGGGCGTGGTGGCGCACGCTTGTAATCCCCACACTTGGGAGGCGGAGACAGGAGGATCGCACTGGTTCGAAGACAGCTGTGCTGGCTTAAGAGACCCTGTTTCCAAAATTTAAAAAGAATAAAATAGGTCTGGGAGTGTAGCCCGGAGGTAGAAGGGCTTCCAGGAAACCCAGTACCACCAAAAAAAAACACACAAAAATCTGTGCGTATACATAAAAATTCCAGAAGGAGAGATAGTAGAATATCTCTGGATGATGAGAATTTTTTTATTCCCTTGTTTTTGTTTACCTGTTCATTGCGCTATGTTGTCATTGCAAGACGCTCTTCATTCTTATAAGGAGGACGGTAAAATCATCTGTGGGGAGATTTTGAGCAAGCCATGAACATAAACGTGATCACCTGGAGCTCACTGAAGAACAGGAAGGTGGAGGACGCTGCTTTTAGAGGCATCAAGACTTGAGCAAGGAGACCGTGGGAGAAACGCTGCTCAGGGACTAAGGAAACACAGAGATCTCCAGTTCTCCTGCTTCTTTAGCAAGAAAGCCAACAGGTGGTGGTTGCAGGAGGTGCTGAAGCTGGCTCTGGAGGGCAGGAGAGGCAGAGGCGCTGAAGGGACCAGTGGTGCCCTCCTTTGCACAAGCAGCATGATGGCTGGTCTGGATCATGTCGACTAGACTGGATCATGAAACACCTAAGACTTTGGGTGTTGGTGATGATGGGCATATGTAACAGCCAATTGAAGGGGAAGTCCTGCCCTGAATGCAGACAGCATGATTCTGATGGGCACAGGACCTGGATAAAAGAGGGAGAAAGCCAGAAGGCGTGTGTGGTTCTTCCTGAAGAAAGCGCATCTGCTCCCATCTGAGATATCACCATTCAGCTCTTCAAACTCGATCTTCACCATCGTTTCTCTTGGGAGTTTCTGGCTTTTCCATCTTGGACTAGTACTGAATCGGAGTGCTCGCTCCCCTTCTGAGACCGTTTGACCAGCTGCTGGTTCCTCCAGCTGTCTGCATGCAGGCAGCCACTTGGGACAACACTGCTTGGACTGTAAGTCCAATCACCCTTTTTCATATACATGTCCTGTGAGTTCTGTTATTCTAGTGAACCCTGACCAATACATGGAGAGAACTGTCATTCTGGTGTATGAAGCAAAAATGAAAACCCCAGAAACAGGACTCCTTTACCTGGAATGCGATATGAGTGGCGCCCCCTGGTGGACATGAATAAAAGGGCCTACGAGGCTGGATTCCGACCTGAGTTGAGAACAGAGGAGTTAGCATTTTGTAGACTAGCCAGGAAAGGCGGTGGGAACAGAGAGATAGAAAATCTAAGAGTAAATGGATCGTTTTTAGACCAGGAGCCAGGAGTTCACAGAGGAGGAAATGAGAGAGCATAAAAGGTAGGTTGAGGCAGATGTTCTCTGAATCAGAGGGGAAGGGGCCAGGACCAACACGCGAGTCACACCTCCGTGGAAGACGCCTGGGTTGGGTGGCAGTTGGAAGCTGGAATACAGTGTTTTGTTTTGCTTTGCTTTGTCTTGAAACAGGGTCCTCTTAGGTTGCTGAGAGCCTCGCTAAGTTGCTGAGGCTGGCCACGAACCTGCAGTCCTCCTGTCTCAGCCTCCCAAGTACTAGAATTGCAGGCATCATCACCATCCCCAGCTTGAAAATACAATTTGAAAGCAACTTTTCCAAGTGGTGGGTTTTGCTTTGGGGTTGCCGCTGAGCCCCATTCACAGGCATTAGGTCAAAAGAAGGTCTCACACTTTAGTGTGAGAAGGGTGGTCTTAGGCCACCCTTCAAATCTCTGGGCCAGAGAACATCTCCCAAGGGCTTTTCCTCAGGACATGTGTGATGAAATGGACAGGCGGTGCGTGACTGGGCTGCCTCTGCAGTCCGGACCTGCCATAGTCACCAACACTTAGTGAATTGCAGTTGGACTTGCTTCGAAGAGCGTTGACCAGACATCCACAGGGCCAAGTGGGTTCTTAGTACAGCTCGCAACATCTCACTTGCTCAAGAGTCTATTTGGAGAAGGGGCTGGAATATTGTGGGGCTGTTGCTGCAGTGAGAAAGACACACAATGCTCTGTGGTCCTGGAGCTGAGAACTTCCTCCTCAGTCACCGAGCCTCAAGGACAGGTTCGTGTGCAGCGTTGACTAGGACCATCTCTCTTCTCCCATCGCTGAACCACAGATCCTCAATGGATGTTTCTGACCCACGAAGATCTGCCTTAGCGCTAATGCCCCCCGCAAAGTGTCCTTGGGGTTAGCAAGTATCAGGTGTGGGCACAATACTGTATATAGAGGCTTCAAGGAGATGGTAGCCACCTTCCAGAAGATTCGGCAGCTACGGAGGGTCTAGCAGCTCAGAGCACACTAACCAAAGGTGAATGCCCCTGCTCCTGTGCTCGCAACGCAAGGCTGCTTAGAACATGTTGTTGGTGGTGGTCAGAGGGTTTTCTCTCTGGTACATGTTTCTAGACATTTCTCTTCCCAAGTTACCCTTCAAGTAATGCCTTGAAGGAAAAGAGAAGTACCCCCCATTTCCCTCCCAGCTTTAAAAATCTAGGGGCTTCGTGCAAATGTGCACACAGTGTAGCCGCTCCAGCCAAGGGGTTAGAGTGGGAAGGAACGCGCGTGGGAGAGACTGCCGAAAGGTGCCGGGCCATTAATTACAGTTCAGTGGTGATGGGGACGGAAACGGGAACTCAGGGGGCAGGTCCAGAGCTAAAGCAAACAGGAAGGTTTGAATGAGGGCGCCCCTAAGAGGAAATGAGTCACAGCGTGGAAAGAGGCGCTGTACGTGGAGAGGTAAGGGGGCCAGTCCACAGGGGTCTGTCTGGACAGACTTTTTCTTCGGTATCCAAGACAGAGGAACCAACTTCACTCTCCACCAGGGCGTTGGGGAGAGGAACCTCAAGGGGGGTCAGCTTGAAAAATGGCATCTTTAATCTCAGAGTGGGAGGAGAAGCTGAGACCACATGGCCAAGTGTCTGTTTGGACACAGGGTTGGAAAGGTTCTGGAGATGTGCCTGCAATAGGGTACAACATAAAAGCTCTCCTTGTGGCTAGGACGGAGAACTTTCAGCAAAGACAGCAGCAGCAGCAGCAACGAGAACGAAAATGCCAGATTAAAAGAGTTAAGGTACAGCTCTGAGTGGTGATGCGTGCCTGTCATCCCAGTATTTGGGAGACCGAGACAGGAGGATTGAAGGTTCAAGGCCAGCCTCAGCAGCCCAGCAAGACTCTGTTACAAAATAAAATAAAATAAATAGGGCGGGGGGTGTAGCTGAGGTCGATCACTCCTGGGCCCAATGCCCAGTACCAAAAAATAAAATAAAAACTAAGGTGCAATATTTACTATGATTATGTTATAGACTTGGCGTGCATATCAGCAAAAAAAAAAAAAATGTGTGTTCTGATTCAAAAGTTAGAGCACTGGAACTAAGCGTGGTGGCGCACGCTTGTAATCCCAGTATTCAGGAGGCTGAGACCAGAGAATCACAGTCTGCGGACAGCTTCAGCTACTTAGTGAGGCCCTCCGCAACTTAGTGAGACCCTGTTTCAAACTAAAGAATAAAAAATAGGTCGGGGGGGGGGTAGCTCAGAGGTCGAATAACCCTGGGTTCCATCCCCAAACCTGTAAAAAAAAAAAAAAAAAAAGAAAAGAAAAGAAAAAGAGTGATGGCATTTGACAAAATCTTCTTTCCTAGTTTCTGAATTTTGATGCATGAAATGCCTTTCCATGGTTTTAAATACAGTCATATTTAGTCATAAATGTAACAAAATAGATTCCTTAAAAATTCTAATATCTCACGACATTGAAAGTCTCCTGGAAAATCCGGGTTGAGGGAACACTGTTTTGAAGTGAAGCCTGTCTGAGTGGGGCTGAGGAGCACAACTACGGAAATCAGAAGTTTATTAGTGTGTTCACGAGTCAGCGGATGGCAGGGAAGAGGAAGGGGAAGAACACATTTTTTTGAGTAATGGAGGTGGGGAGAGAGCTAAAGCTCCTCTGGTGTGTCCAAGTGAGAGTACGTGAAATCCAGGGCCAGAAAATTTGACTTGAGCCCTCAGTCCTCAGTGTCCTGATCTCTGAACTATGGACAGTACTGAGCTCATGGGCTCAATGTGACCTGAGGTCCACCGAGCACCTGGTCCAGGGTCTGGCACAGATGGAGCATGCGCAGTATCAGTGTCTTCCCTCCCTCTACCCTCACAGGTGACCTCTAGAAAGATGGAAGCATCACTGAAAACACCTTGCAGTTTAGCAGATGTCTGGGGACTAAGTAGGCCGGGTGTGCCCTGTCATCCTGGTGGGTTAAGACAGATTGGTGCCTCCTGCACAGCAGCAATGACAGGGCCTTTTCTTGGCCAGATAGGAAGTGGTAACCAGTCTGGGAGGAAAGCTCTTTTACCATTGAACGAATGGGAAGCAAGGGCCTGGCAATTTGGGAAGAGCAAAACTCAGGGGCAATAAAGAGGGGAAAAAATGTCAACACAGATGAACCGTGGGGCGCACAGTGAGCTTCGAGGCCAGGAGCAGCCTTGGCAGAAGGAGTGTGAGGACCTCAGTGACGTTACAGAGGGCCAGGAGGGGCTCCCCAGCCATCTTGCGCCTGGGCAGCTCCTTTGTGAATTTAAAGGGCACTTAATACACTGCTCACCCAGGGTCTTCTGACAGTGGGAGTGGAGGACCCAGCTTCCGATGCTGTCCCTTTTGGGTACCCTGGATTTTTCTAAAAAGGCCCCTGGCTTTTACATTTTGTCATCCACACCATTTGCTTTGGTGACTCTGAACTTGGAGCACTGCTCTGTGGATTGGCTTGCAGTCTGGCACCAGGAGCAGGTAGTCAAGGCTTCCCGTTCAGTGTCTGAGGCCAGCTGATAGCGCCTCCCACCAGAAACCCGCTCTCCAGCTCAGAGTCTCTTCTCAGTCCAACTTAGCCTTAGAAAAAGTTCCCAGGCTGAGCCATAAGAGGAGATCAAATCAATTTAAATGAGTAAGCATCTGGCCATCTATTATGTACTAGGCATGACGGGGTCTGGAGGGTGAGATAAACCTTAGTTCCTACTCTCAGGGCTTTGCTGACTACGCGGCAGACCAGCTCTCCAGTGTGCTGAGTGGAGGCATGCTGGCGGAATGGGAACGGTGCATTATTCTTGTGTTCATTTAAAGGATATAATTGAGCACCTTCTGTGTGCCATGCACCTTTCAATATCCCAGGAATACAGCCAGGAGCAAGACTGTGGGGACTGAGCTGGGAGAGAATCGAGTCCAAGCCCAGCGTTCCACGTGTCTGGATTCCTGGGCAAGTCCCCCCACCTCTCCGAGCGCTAGCTATCTCCAGTGACTGAAAGAATCACAGGAATATCAGCCACACAATCTATTTTGCAGAGTTGTTAAGTCAAGAGGAAGTTATGATAGGTTCTCAGTAAATGTTGGTGATTGGTTGTTCTCTAGCCAATGAACAGACACGTATGATGACTGGATGTATAAAGGGGAAGATAAAAATTAATTTCATGTTCTGCTGCTCATGACCAAATGCAGGGGCATGACAGAAAGAGAAATTAAACTGTGTCCTCTCTAGAGAGTTGGCTGACCTGGGGGAAGGGGCTGCTGGGAGCAGCGTTCCTCAACGGGCACATGAGTTTCCTGAGAGAATGTTTTAATTTGCCATTTTAAAATGAGAATTTGATGGTTATCTCATATATGCATGTGCACATATGCACATATGTATATATAATAGAGTATGCATGTGTTTACAAACATACATATATTCAGTTATCTGAATGTCAAATTTACAATCCAGATCCACATGAGTCCAGCCTGCAAATTTGCTTTGTGGTCACATCAGTGCTAAGTAAGGTACTCTATTTACCAGTCTAATGAAGAGAGAGGGGTGAGAGATCTAACATACAATTGTATTCACATCTGTTGAAAGCTAAAAAGCAGCAGGATGCATTTTATAAAGTAATTTGAATAGGGAAAAGCTGAGAGGCAGGGGGGATGGTTACACCAAGGACCTGGTAATATGGATGTGCTGCTTTCTAAAAACCTTCGACCTGGAAAATTCAATACCATACTGTACGACTAGAGCTTTCATTTTAGCAAAACAATATTGGGTCATTTTTCATTAATATCATTATCTTTAATTCTACTGGTTTTGTGACTTTTTGACTTGTAAAACATGAACTTGTTAATCTTAATCATATAAGTACTGAGGTAAAATGAGTTAATATCAGATTTTATAACATATTAATAAAAATAATGTAAGTCTAATCCTGGGGTCCACTGGACCTTTTAAAGGGAGGATGTGTTCTGGGTCTAGAAGAAAGCTGATGGGATCCTTCCTGGGGGTGGAAGGAGAGAGCCCTGACTGTAAGTGTCACTTTCTTGAAGGAAGGCCCATGGCCTCAGATTTCTGGAATAGTCTAGAGGTGATCCTGGAAGAGCTAGGCAGGGTGCAAAGGCACGTGTGTTATTGCAGGTTCTCTTTCCCCAGTGCTCTGCTAGATGAACCTCCTGACCCACCGCGTCCTCACCGCGTATTGCTTCTCCCTACTCACTTATTCAACAAGCCCCAGGTTCACCTCGCCAGCTATTGTGCTGACCCCAGGGTTCAGAAGTGAATGATACAGACCAACCCTTGCCTCGAAGGAGCTCACAATGGAACAACCGTCATGTTTAATCCTTAATTCTCATCCTCACTTCCTGTCCTTCCCCATCAACCTAAAACCTTAGAATCTTGTGCCAAAGTCCCACCCTGCTTTTGTAAATAAACATCTTTTGGACGAATTCAACCAGCTACCCGGAAGGGGGCACATCCCAGGAGAGTCCAGGAATTCCCTCCAGCTTTTGTCTCAGTGCTGGTCTGAGCGCAGGCCATTCACCTTCAAAGAGCAAGGACTTAGGACTTAGGTAACCAGGGCAATTCAGATTGGTTCTTCGGAAGCAGAATTCAAGGTGAGCTTGGAGAACATGTGATGTGTTGATTCAGTGTGAAAGAACTTGTCGGGAAAAAAGAGAAGCAAGAAAATGAAGAGAAAGAGTAGAGCAAGAATGTGCTTTCAGAAGATGTCCATTGATCCACAGAGGACTCTGAAGTACACATCGCATCACAGACTTTCAGTGGTGTGTGCGCACACGTGTGTGTGTATGCACTTGTGCACACATTGGGAACAGGATGATTAGAGGGAAAACTTTCTAGTTGAGGCAGTTCCCATCAGCAGTAAGAGTTATTTCCCAGAGAAAAGGGAAGTTATGTGCTTTTAGCTCCCAGCCCCTGTAGGATGGGAGCGCCAGCCCCGTGAAGGAGATCGAGTTGGACACCAAATGAATCTGCTCACAGTAGATCAAATGCTGGGCTCACCTTCATGAGTCGGTATGGCCATTATATAAGATGACTCTGGAAAGCACCGAGAGCAGCAGGTGTCCCAACTCATTCAGAGGTTCTTTTTTTTTGGGGGGGGTGGTACTGGGGTTCCTGGAAACCCTTCTGCCTCTGGGCTACACTCCCAGACCTATTTTATACTCTTTTATTTGGAAACAGGGTCTCTTAAGCCAGTGCGGCTGGCTTTGAACCTGCATGATCCTCCTGTCTCTGCCTCCCAAGCGTGGGGATTACAAGTGTGCGCCACCATGCCTGGCTCGTACAGAGGTTCTAATCAGATGATTTTAAAAAAAGGATGCTACGAATTATAAAATACACCAATCATCTTGTTATAAAACAGTCATAGTGAAAATAAAACCAACAATAAGACATTAATTGAATCAAGGAGCAGACAATTTGTTCAGTGCAAGGGGGAAAGCTGATGCGGTGCTGATTCATAATTCTGTGTGCAAATAGAGGGTTGCTGCAGACCCGCAGCCTCCAACTCCGTTGTCATAGCAACTCTCTGAAGAGAAGATGCCCTGACAAAGACCAGATTGGCTGCTTGAAGTGGTGGGAAGGTGCCCTGAGGGTGGCCAGATGCTTCCACATTCATGTCAGAGATGCTGTCTGAAATTTGTATTCAGTCAGCTCTGACCCAAATGGGATGGTCATTTGCATTTAGAAAACAGGAAGTCTATATTAGTGATGGATATATTTTAAAGAGAAGTTGTTCTTTCATCCTAAGACCTGAGGAAGCAAATATCAGCAAAAGTGTGTGTGTGTGTGTGTGTGTGTGTGTGTGTGTGTGTGACTAGGAATTGAACCCACGGTCATTCTTCCTCTGAGCTCCATTCCCAGCCCTATTTTATTTATTTATTTATTTTTTGAAACAGGGTCTTGCAAACCTGCTGAGAATTTCACTGAATTGCTGAAGCTGGCCTCAAACCTATGATCCTCTTGTCTCTGCCTCCAAAGTACTGAGATTACAGGCTTGCACCACCAAGCCTGGGTTAATGCTTTGAAATTATTTTGCCCCAGATTAAGTATTAACTGCCAACTACTTCTGACATCTCATTTCCTGCCTTTCTGGTAACTCAGCCCTTCCTCTAGAAACCCACATTAGGGTTTCTGTCATTCCTTGAACATGCCAAGCTGGTCCCTCTGCAGGGACCACGTACATTCTCTTCCCTCAGCCCAGAATCTCCTTCCTCCGGATGTTGGCATCCTTCACCGCCACCCCCCATTTATTAGGTCTCTGCCCAGGTGTTCCCACTCCAGAGAGGTCTCCCCTGAGAATCGTCCTCAAAATGCACCAAGCAATGTGTGCGTGTATGAATGCATCACTGTGACCACCACAATGTACAATTACAGTGCACCCATAAAAGTATAAAGATTAAAGTGAGAAAATGGATACCCTGCTCCGCACTGTCAGCCTCCCTGCCTGACGCTTGTGCTGCCTGGTGGAGCTTCTGTACTGCTTTGAGCAGTTGCTCCTTGTCCCGGTGTCTCACTGGACCCTACACGAAGGCTGGGACCTTGTCTCCTGCTCATTGCTCTATCCCTGGTCTCTGAAAGAACTTCTGGGATTCTGAATCTTCCACTTGCAAGAGATGTGCCATTGGAGAAGCCTCTCTGTCTCTGGAACTAACACCAGAAGCTCCCTCCTAGAGATGCTGCGTGGGAGAGGCAACCCGGTGCATATAATGGCAGACACTGGAAACGGGCACACAGCAGGTCCTTCACAAAACGGGAAGCTTCGTTTTTTGAGATGGGCTTAGACGGCCTCGCTGGGCCTGGCTAAGGCTGTGAGATCTGTACTGATTTCAGAGATGGGGTGGGAGGCGGGGAAAGCTGTGAACTTTGCCTTGGGAATGGTGTCTAAGGCCCTTGGGCCTTTTATATTCTTTTCCACTCCATCCCCCCAAAACCACCTCCGCCTCCTCCTCAGCCGCCACCCCTGGATGGCTTTGGAGTCACTAAAAGTGTGGGCCCTTGGGATTAACACCCTGGGAAAACCCTGCCCCCATCCTCTCCCGCATTTCATTTGAAAGTTGACTCAAAGGCCAACTCAAAACACAAAATAAAATCCACTGGGTGCCCTTGGTTTCCCACGAACTAGTGGTAGAGCAGTCTCGTTTGCAACAACGCAGCGTGTACGAAAATAGGCAGTTGGAAATATTCCTGGCAGATGGTACTAAATATAGATACAGTGACAGATGGATCCCGCAGAACAGCAGAACAGCCCTCTCCTGCTTGTTAAGAACGTGCTGGAGCCAACACGCATCTTCTTTTCTCGCTTCTCCTTTCGGGAAGAGTGTGGCAGCGGCCTCAGGTTGTCACCACGCTACAAAAGAGCTAAGAACTGGAGAAGAGAGACATCTGTAAGGGTGCACACCAGCACGGAGCTGAGAGGCCCCCAGATCCCACAGCGATGGAATGATCAAAGGGGCGTGGATAGGAGGGTTTGACGAACTGATCCTTGGGAGGGATTCACACCCCTCCCAAGTGGCCTAGTACATGAGCAAACCTCTGCTGAATGGAAGCACAGGCAGGGCGGGACAGTGGTTAGGGATGGAGGTGTGGTGGTTAGGGTGCTGAGATGGGAGCACTCTGAGCTTGGTCAACTTACTGAGCCATCTGGCGACTCGGTGTTTTCATCCACACAAGGGGGCTAATGTTAGTCATGTGAAGATGAAATAATATCACGTAGGTAAAGGCCATGCACTTATGGCTGGCACAAAATAACTCTTGCATAGTGCTAGCTATTCTGTTGAATGGGTTAGGAAAGAGAGGGGTATTCAAGATGACTGAAGACTTTAAGGCTGGAAGGAAACTTTTGGATAAAGACAAAACTGAAAATAAAAATATATTAAGTTGCAAATTCCTAAATAGCTTCTCTACACACAGAAATAGTATTTGGAATGAGCAGAACCATAAATAGCAGCAGAGGCTGCTCACTGTATGAGTGGGGTGCTGGAGCGTAAGCGGTGGTTTCCGTGAGTAGAAACCATCCCATGGGTTCAATCGCCACCTTAGGAGGGAAGGCAACCCTACTTTTTTCAAAACCATAAGGACTGGGGACTTTTAACATTGTGAATTTGCTCTCCGGCTTCCATATAGGAAAATAAAAAAGTAACACCTGTAGGCATTTTCTCTTAAACTCTGGCCAGTCTGTGTCCCCCACGCTGGCGGCCCTGTGTTCTGGGCTGGCGCTGTGTCTTGTCGTGTCTCTTTGTGGCTGCACCACTTGTCCTCTTCTGTCTCCTTTTTTTCTCTCTAAATTTTGGAGTGAGGAATTTTGAGTCTTATGCTCTGGGTGGCACCAAGACCATATCCTGAAGGCTAAGATACAATGTCGGCTTGTGGATTGTTCTTGGAGAACTAGAATATTCCAGAGTCTTGCCCCTGGAGTCATAAGAGCCTTTCCTAGACAATTTTCTCAGTGGGAGGTTACGGTAAAGGCCACATCTGAAGGACAACTACAGAGCCATGTTCAGGACTCTGGCTCCAGAAATCAAGGCCAGTGCGTGGTCCTTGTGGTATAGACTCCCTGGTGCCCGCATATCCTGTAGTAGTCACAGTGGGCTAGCTTCTGTTATAAACATACCCCCAGGCCGGGTGTGGTGGCGTAAGTTTATAATCCCAGCGCTTGGGAGGCTGAGAGACAAGGATCACACAGGTTCGAAGCCAGCCTCAGCTACTTAGTGAGGCTCTCAGCAACTTAGTGAGACCCTCTTTCCAAATAAAGTATAAAATGGGTCTGGGAGTGCAGCCCAGAGGTAGAAAAGCCCCTGGGTTCCACACCCAGTACCACCAAAAAAAATTTTAAAAAGTAAACATACCCCAATATTTCAGAGGCTGAACACAGCAAGAGTTTCTTTCTCAATCGAAGCCCAGTGATGCTGGGATGGGAAGGAGTTGAGATGAGTGATCTTCATGGCTTGCAGTTACCCAAACACCCAGGCTGCTAGAGGCCCTGCCAACTTCAACTTGTGGCTTCTGAGGTTGCCTGGGTGCAGGTGGAGAAAGTGCATGGAGACCCACATGAAGTGGGGGATTTTATAGGCCACAGCTGAAAGAGCTGCACATCACTTCCGCTCACCTTCTATTGGCTGGCACTTTGTCACATGACTATAGATGATGCAAAGGAGGCTGGGATGTGTAGTTTCTCTGTATGCTCAGGGAAGAGAGAGAAAATAGGAGTTTTTAGTGATCCCCTAGGACCTTTGACACACTTCTTAAAGCACTAATTCAAAAGAACAAGAGACATTCTGAAGAAATAGCTTAAGGATATTGCAATTTTTTTTCAAATTTCCTGTGCTGTTTTCATTCAGTCTTGGAATTGGACTTGCTCAATAGCTGCTTCTAATCTACATCTCTTCCTGTGAAGTCTTGAAATCAAAGAATATCACAACCTCCCTCCAGTGGAAGGAGGGCTGCTCTGTCCCTCACAGCCTGGGTTTCCTTAAAATGGCATGATGAATGAGTTCCTCCTTTTAAGAAGAATAAAAAAGACACAATTTATTCTTTTATAGAAAGCTAGGTTCTCCCAGATCAAGACTCAAGGCTTTGGATTTTGCATTATTGTTCAGAGTTTTAGTAAAACACTGCTACGCATGCTTCTCCAGGGCTCCTGAAACTGCGTATCAACAAGCTGCAGTAGAACTAGCAGGCAAAGGAGAAAAATAAGAATGCTTTTATTTATGAAAGAACTGATTCTGTAATGACGTAGAATCGCTCCCCAAAGTATTAAGTAGGAACTATCAGACACTTTCCTCATTTCTACTAGACTAAGTCATACGCATCAATATAATAATATTTATATGTTCACAGCATTCTCTTACCTTTATAAGGACATTAAAAATTCTGTAATATTAATGGAAGTAAATCAGATTGCTAAGGCATTAAAACCCTAACAAAAACCTCCATTAAGGTTCAAAATTGTAATAATATTGTTGAGCATTTAGTCTCCTGTTATGGTAAAACACAGTATAATAAAATTTAATATATACTCTCTCCTGTGTGTAGACTTCTGACACTCCTTATATTTTATTACATTTAGTTTTTCCATTAAATGTTTCACATGGAACAATAGTTTTATTTTTGTTGTATATCAGAATCATATGGAAAATTTGATATAAAATATAGATTCCTGGAACCTTCTCTGGATCTACCATATATGAGGGGTAGGATTGAGACATATGATTTATAAACAGGTTGGCTGGGTGGTTTCGAGGCACATCTAAACTTGAGAACCATGTCTTATTGTCTTTATACTCCAAGGGTTTAGCATATAATCACACAATATATTTTTGAAAAAAGAATGAATGAATAAATTCACCAAAACATTGTACCTTTCTTACAAATATATTTGTTACTAAGAGTATGAAGTTAAAATAAAATTCCTGGTAATTTGTTTCCACAAATATTAAACACAAAATAAGAAATACTCTCATCACCAGGAAACCTGCCATTATAGTACAATGCTTCTTGTTTTTCACCACTAGATATTCAAATTACTGCTAGACTGTGAAGAAGTCATAGGTGAATAATAGAGTTACCAGCAGAGTATGTGACATTTCCAAGAAGACACACAGGATGGTGGTAAGTAAGGCATGGGGGCACATGCCTGTAATTCCAGTGCTTAGAAGGCTGAGACAAGAGGATCTCAGGTTCAAGACCAGCCTCATCAACTTATCAAGGCCCTCAGCAATTCAGTGAGACTCTATTTCAAAATAAATAAAAATAAAATAAAACTAGGGGTATAGCTCAGAGGTAGAATGCCTCCGGGTTCAATCCCCAGTAACACACACAACACACATAGAAATTGGGGTAAAATAGTTTTGATGTAGACCCAGTTCTATTAATACAGAGTCTTCATATTACTAGTGTTCTAGGTACTTCCGTCTGAAGACTATTTATCTAATGTCAAGATCATTTTAAGGATTGTTTGACAAATTATAGTTCATTATAGCTGGGGATATAGCTCAATGGTAGAGCACTTGCCCGGCAGGCACAAGGCAACCTCAGATGCTGAAAAAAATACTAATAATTTATGATTAAATGATACATGTTTTACCAGGAGTTAGATTCTCCCCAAACAAAAGATGATTATAAGTTTTCAGAAAGGTGTCAATGCCTTCACAGATATAATGTCCTCCCGGTTTTCCTTCTACCTCTCTGGATACTTTATCTCTTGTTTTAGGCACATCCTCCTCTGCTCAGCCATTAGCCAGCTTTATTCTTCAGAATGCTGTCCGAGGCTCTTTCCTCCACTCACTGTCTGGGGAGAGTGACCCATCTCCATAGCTTCAATTTCCATGTATTTATACATCATGCTCAAACTGCTGTCCTAGCCCAGACCTCTTGCCCAAGCTCTAGTTGGTTATATAGGTCTCATGAAAACACATTACAAACTCGTATCTAACTCCATGGGTAAAAGAAAAATGCCAGTTAATCGTTGTTGAATTGATGTACAGATTATGCAAAGAGTCTGGATGCGCCAGATATATGCCAACCACCATTAACTGCCACATGCTGTTTTTTCCTTAAGTTAGAATGTTGTATAATATAGTTCTCCAGAGCAGGATAAATATTTCCAAAGCTATATCAAGATGAGTATCTGAGTAGAGAGTATCTATCATGCTAGTGTAGGATAATGTTTGCCTGGGAACCTGAACCCCCAGTCTTGGACCAGCTGCCCACGACAGCCTCGTTCAGGCTCACAAGGAGAAGCGCACACACACAGAGGGGAAGTCTATGTTGATTATTCTGAACTTTTAGCCCCATCTTTGTCTCTTCCACTTGGGAATTAAATCTTACTGAGCTACGGAAGACCAAAGGGACACCTTCGCATGAAAAAGATAGTTTGTATCAAAATCAACCACATAGCTGGGCGTGGTGGCTCCTGCCTGTAATCTCAGTACTTGGGAGGTGGAGACAGGAGGATTGCAGGTTCAAGGACAGCCTCACCAACATATTGAGACTCTCAGCAATCTAGTGACACCCTGTTTCAAAACAAAAATAAAATTGGGTTGGGGTATAGGTTGGAGATAGAATGCCCCTAGGTTAAGTCCCAAGTCCCACAAACAGGCACACAAAAATCAACCACAAAGACCTATTTCCTCAAGACCTATACACAGTTCTTTCTGGTCCTCAAGTGCCTACCACTTGATGACTAAAAGATGCAAGATATAAAACCCAAGGACAAACATGAGAGGAAAGAGGGAATTTTTTTCTACAGCCAGAAGCAGTAGGCGTGGCTCTAACCCCCACTCCTGGCTCCGAATGGATCTCAGAATTCCGTGAGTATTGATTGACCCTCATACATCCTCCAGGTGGGAGGCTGAGGAGGCTGAGGCTGCCACTGCTTTGATGATGTGTTTACTGATCCAACCAATGTTTTTGAGTGACTGAGATGTGCTAGGCCTGTTCAAAGTGCTAGAATACAATAGAATGTACACTACGTCAGATGATGTAAGTCACATGGAGGGAAACAAAAGAGGAATGGTGGGCAGGGAATCCCCAGCCAATAACCTGAGCAAGACACAACTGTGCCCAAAAATGACAGTTGGAAGCCAGGCAGGGCGGCGCACGCCTGAATGTGGGAGGCTGAGACAGGAGGATGACAGGTCCGAAGCCAGCCTTAGCAACGTAGGGAGACTCTGTGTCCAAATAAGAAATAAAAAGGGCTGAAGATGTAGCTCGGAGATAGAATGCCCCTGGGTTCAATCCCTAACACACACACACACACACACACACACACACACACACACACATGATGTTAATATCATGTTCTCAGTAACTGACCAAACAACTAGGGAATCATCGAGGGTATATATTAAATCCTAGACAATTCATGACATCAGTAGTAGTTCTAAGCAGCCCATGCAAAGAGAGCAGAATAGCCAATCAACTCAAGTACGCCTTGAACATTCTCCAGAACAGACCATATGCTAGGCCATGAAACAAGTTCTCATAATTTTGAAATGTTTGAAATAATAAAAAGTATGTCCTCCCAAACACAATAAACTGAAATTAGAAATCAACAACAGACGGAAGTTTGGAGAATCACTGAATACTTGGAAATTAAACAAAGCACTTCTAAAGAACCCATTTGCCAAATAAAGCATCAGAAGGAAAAGTTTTAATATTTCGAGCTGAACAAAAGTGAGAACTCGGCCTATCCAAACTTATGGACTGTCCCCAGTACCACCAAAATAAAAAAAAATTTACAGACTGCAACTCCAACAGTGATTAAAGGGAAATGTTTAGTTGTAAACGTCACCCTTCGAACAGAAGACTTGTATCCGATCAATACCTGACTTGTCCTAAGAAAGTAGAAATAGAAGAGCCAGCTACGCCAAAAGCAATGAGGTAAAGTAAATATTAAAGATTGGGAGAGGTAACGACAAAATAGAAAAAGGGAAACCACAGAGGAAACCAAGGAAACCAACAGTTGATGGACTGATCGTCAACAAACGTGACAACGCTTTAGCTAAACTGGCCAAAAAATAAGACAAGAAGACACAGATTACTGAAATCGGGAAAAGTAGGGTAATCAGTACCAACCACAAAATTAAAGACTGGTTAGTGAATATTGTGAACAATTTTGTACTAACAAATTAGACAGCATATGAGTGATGGACAAATTTCTAGAAAGGAATGCTTTACGCAAGCTGAGTGAAAGAACAGAATATCTGAATAGCTGAATAGACCTAAACTACAGAAATTGAATTAATAATTTAAAATTTTTCACAAATAAATGACAATCCCAAATGGCTTTAATGGTGAGTTTTAACACTGTGTGTGTGTGTGTGTGTGTGTGTGTGTGTGTGTGTGTGTGTGTGTGTTTCTAGGGACTGAACCCAGGGACATTCTACCTCTGAGGTATACCTCCAGTCCTATTTTATTTTTTTTTATTTTGAACCAGTGTCTCACTAAGTTGCAGAGGGTCTTGCTAAGTTGCTGAGGCTGTCCTCAAACCTGTGATCCTCCAGTCTCAGCCTCCCATGTATTGAAATTACTTGGGAGTGGCATGAACCACACTGTGTATAACAAATATTTTAAAGAGAAATAATACCAACTCTTCTTAGTTATTTTCATAAAAAAGAGGAGGAAACACTTCTAAATATATTCTACAATCCTACTATTACCCTAATGTTAAAAACAGACATCTCAAGAACAGAAAACCAGACTGAACATTTACTACATACACACAACACACACACGCACACACACGCACGCACACACACACACAGAGGCATGCACACATGTTCATTTCCTTGTTTGTACTGGAGCTGAATTCAGTATCCCACTTCTTAGTGACTTGTTAATGTCTTTGCAGAACACACCTTTAAGACATGGTCTGCCTTGGAATCACACATTCATTCAGTTTTCATGGATCCAGAGAACTTTACCAAATGTCTCATATGTGAAGGTCACTGTGGAGGTGCTTCAAAAAATGCCAGGATATAAAACGCAAACTTTGCCAGGCGTGGTGGCGCACGCTTGTAATCCCCATGCTTGGGAGGAGGAGACAGGAGGATCGCGCAGGTTCGAAGCCGGCCGCGCTGGCCTAAGAGACCCTGTTTCCAAATAAAAAGTATTTTTTAAAAATGGGTCTGGGTGTGTACCCCGGAGGTAGAAGGGCTTCCAGGAACCCCAGGACCACCAAACAACCCCACAAACTTTACCTTCAAGAAATTTGCTGTCAGCTGGGCGTGGTGGCGCATGCTTGTAATCCCAGCATTCGAGAGGCTGAGACCTGGAGGATCGCGGTTTGCGGACAGCCTCAGCTACTTAGTGAGGCCCTCTGCAATTCAGTGAGACCCGGTTTCAAAATAAAGAATGAAAAATAGGGCAGGGGGTGTAGCTCGGAGGTCAAATGCCCCTGGGTTCCATCCCCAGACCCGCAAAAATAAAATAAAATAAAATAAAATAAATTTGCTGTCAAATAACAGAGATAAGAAGCCCAATGTGGTGGTACATGCCTATAATCCCAATACTTGGAAGGCTGAGACAGGAGGCTTGACCGTAGGTTCGAAGATATCCTCAGCCACATAGCAAGACTCAGCAACTTGGTGAAACCCTGTATCAAAAATAGAAAATAAAATAGGGTTGAAGGTATAGTTTGGAGGTAGAACACCTCTGGGTTTCATTTCCAGTGCCACATATACACATACACAAACACACACACACACACACACACACACACACACACACACAATGATGATGATGATGATGATGATGATGAAAAAGACAATGATGATGGAGATAAGAAAGATGAAAGAGAAGGCAGCAGATGCTAAACGCTAAGCCCCTGGATGAGTGCTGGGTTCAAGAGCGAGAAAACTCACTTTCAGCTACTCCCATCAGAGGAGGGATCGTGGTGGCGGTGGCTTAGCTTGGAGGTGGCATCGGAACTGAGCCTTTGAGGATGAGTAAGGATTTTAAAGATGGAGAAAGAGGGGCAGAGGGGAAGGAGCTCTGGAGAGAGGGAGCAGGATGAGCCAGCCCAAGGATTCTCCTTCGTTAGGAGCATTGGGAAAGCAGGGAACACGCCAGTGTCGCCCAGAGGCTCTACTGGAAGGCCCTTCCCACTTCTCTTTTAGGTCCAGCCCTTCCTCCACTGTCAACTCTGAGATTATAGGCCACCTTCTCAGAAAAGGTCTTCTCTGAGCAATGTATTCATACAGAGTCCTGTCTCAGGACTCTTCTGCCATTAGACTTCTACATGTATTATGATTTGTAATCATCTCCTTGATCTGTTTGTTACTTGTTTATCTCCGACAGTAGCATCTAAAGTCTCTGATAACAGGGGTTATGTCTGTTTGTTTAGTTCCTAATATCAGGAATCCAATTAATATTTAATGATTGAATGACGGAATCACTGTCGCATCAAAAGTGAATGAATGAATGAGTGAGAGTTGTATTATATCTTTTATGAGACCTAAGCATAGATGCTTTTGTGGATTCCTTTTTTCATTTAAAAAATACTGAAAATCAAGCTATACATGGTGACACATATCTTTACTTCTAATATTTGGGAGCTAAGATAGGACATCACAGATTCAAGACTGCCTCAGCAACCTAGCCTCAATCAATCTGGTGAGACTGCTTCAATATAAAAACAAAAAAATGAATGGGGTGTAGCTTAGAGGTAGAATGCCCCTCAGTTCAGCCCCCAGGACCACAAAAATACTACAAATTATATTTTATGACTGTTGGTATAAATGTGAATATAATCTAACTTGTGTTGTCTATTTTTGTGACTTTAGAAGAAATTAAAATATCCTGGACCCGTAAAAAAAAAAAAAAAAAAAAAAAAACACTGTGGGATTTCTCATACCTAATAGATAGGTGAGCCCTGTGAATAGTAAGAAAGTCTATAAGAAAGGCTGGACAGATAGTATGGAAGACTAGAAGATCTTGCAACTACTGAGACCCTGTTTCAAAATAAAGAATGAAAAAAGGCTGAGGGTCTAGCTCAGAGGTAGAATGCCCCTGGATTCCATCCCCAGTACTGAGAAATAAAAGGTCTTGTACACCAGAGTTTTTGTTTAATATATTTGAACTCTATTTGGCAGGCAATAAAAGTCATGGAGGAGATTTTGAGCTAAAGAATGATGTGGCTTCAGTATGGCAGAGCCATTGTAGATGATGAACTGCAGCATGAGCAGAGGAGGGAGTCGTTGGTCGAGAAAGCTCCAGAATGTGGTCCCAACACTACCAGGTGGAAAGGGATCTGACTGCGGTGGTGATAGTGGTGGGGGTTTGGGAAGAGTAAAAGCAGAGCCCAGTGAACCTGTCAATGTCTCTCACAGCTGACTCTCTATGGAGCGTGGACAGATTTCAAGCCTGGACTGGAAGAAGGGTGAACAGAAACAGTGTCATCAGGAGAGAGACGTGGGTTGGGATTTGTTTGGGGGAAGAGATGCTAGCGGGCAATCAGATGGAGCATCTTAGCAGTCAGGCACTTAGAAAGTAAGTCTGCAATGCTGCAGCTCCAAAACCTGCGAACACTGTTCAGACAACTTCAAGGCTTGAAAAAAAATCATAGTCCATGAATAATTCAGTCGATAAAGAGCACTTCTAGCCATCTCCAAGCATTACCTCCTCTCGAGGCTGGCTGCTCTCTCCCAGAAACTATTCCCAGGTAAGAGGTTACCCAAGTCGCTTGTCTTTTTGTTCCTCGACCAGAAAGAAGGGATATATTCAAATGAGTCTCTTTGGTGGCAAAGGGCAAGTGTAGAGTTTGATGATTTCACTCTTGTTCTCCATAGGCTCCAATTACATGAGCTACTGGGACATAGATTGTTAGAAGTATGTTCAATTAGGAGCTGCTTAAAAACCCTTTCTTCTGCACATAGGAAAGTATAAAGCCTGTAGCATTTCAACGGGTCCCAGCCCAGGAGAAAGTTAGTTGGAATAAAGGCAACTTCATCATTAAAGCTGAGGAATTATCAGACTTTTGTGGTTCCCAGTGTCAAAGTTTGCATACTCTGAAACAGATTCAAAAGCAGACAATTCCCTCAAACCCCACCCCTACTGTAGGCTACGAGGCTTTAGATGTTAGAGAATCAGGCCATATTGCTAGAGTGATAGAAGCAATAGCTATATTCCTCTGGGTTGAATTTGAGTGATCTGTCCCTTTCCAAGAAAGTTGAGATATTCAAACTTTCACATTTTACTATGAAAGCAAGACATGCTTCTTAAGTATTTACCAGTGTCTTCTTAACAACTATGCACCTCTGTCACCCCATTCAGAAAGTGGAAGAAATACTAGTGTCTACCTCCTAGGATCACAGCGAGGATTAGATAATCTATGGATAGTGTTTGCAGAGTGCCTGCTTTGTGGGAAGTGCTCGATCAATGCTGGCTTTTAAATTTCTATTACCGTGTCTCTCGTACAGAGACCTTCCCTTACCT
The DNA here is from genome assembly GCF_963383645.1 of Muscardinus avellanarius. Taxonomy (NCBI): domain Eukaryota; kingdom Metazoa; phylum Chordata; class Mammalia; order Rodentia; family Gliridae; genus Muscardinus; species Muscardinus avellanarius. The sequence continues at coordinate 103,561,091 of NC_137793.1, forward strand.
AGCACATATTTTTTCCTAAAAAGGGGAAATTGTACATTATCTGTAACAAAACCATTTAAGGAGCTTTTGGAATCCAGGTTCAGATTCCATATGTCCCCACCTGAGACATTAGGAAGAGCGAGTGACCTTTTGGGATGGGGACTAGAATGCTATACATTGAATATGACTGATTTTTAGTGTCCTTGGAGTGAGTGAGTGAGTGAGTGAGTGAGTGAGTTTGTTTTGTGGTAATGGAGATTGGATCCAAGGGCATTCAACCTCTGAGCAACACCCTCATCCCTTTTTATATTTTGTTTTGAAACAGGGTCCACTAGGTTACTGAGAGTCTCTCTACATTGCTGAGGCTGTCCTTGAACCTGCGATCCTCCTGTCTTCACCTCCTAAATACTAGTATTACAGGCATGTGCCACCACACCGGCTTCCCCGGAATTTGAGACCTCCAGTCTACTGGTTTTACACAGAGCATGGATGAAGTCTCTGCTTGGCTTCCACATCCTGATACCTGAACTAGCTATGAAATATATTCCAACATCTAGAACCCTGAGATGCGCTGATCACTCGAGTCACAGTGGGGCAACATCAACATCATTTCCTGCTGCACTCCTGCCTTGTGCTAGAAACCTACCTGCTGAGCTGTTATGATCAGTCCCCAGCCTGCAGTCATGGGAGGGAGCCTGCCACAGCACCAGTTTTCCTAGAAGGAGATGTGTTTTAGAGAGCCTGGCACATACTTTGAATACATCTGTCACTACACCCGTCAGGTGACATATACAACACATATGAGTCCCGCTGCCTCCTGGCTACGAATTACCTGACTCCCTGGCACATCAGCATGTTGGATGATTCATTCTTAAACCGCGGCCCCAAAGGATGGCACACTGGAATTTAACCCCTTCAAACAGCCTCCCTCCGGAGCAGCAGCTGCACGTCTCAGATTGTGTTTATATGTGTGTGTGTGGGGGGGGGCGCTGAGGAGTAGACCCAGGGGTGTTCTACCTCTGAGCTACATCCCCAGCCCTATTTTATTTTATTTGGAAATAGGGTCTAAGTTGCTGAGGCAACTTGCTGGGAAGTATCGTGGGTTTCTGAGGAAAAGGTGTTACAGAGCTACAGTGGTTCTGCCTCATTATCTTGGCTTACCCTGGAACACTGGGAGTTAAGGCTACACATTAACTTACCTCCTCCATCTTAGGGAAGACCAAAAACAAAAAACAAACAAAAAAAAAACTCATTTCAACCCAAAAAGCATGAGCATGCTTAAGGGGAAATATTTTGATTATAAGTCTGGTTTGTTCAGCTTTCCTAAAGACAAATATTGACTGAATGTTGGTTTGTGGAGCATTAAGTTTATGCTCTGTGAGAAGCCATAGTCTTGTTGGGGAAATGAGACATTCACTCACACAGTGGTGGTTAATACAGGATAATAACTTTAAATACAGCAAGAGCCAGAATGCTCCAGGTTGGGTGAGTAGGACACTTAAACACTGGGCCTTCTGAATAAAGCATAGGGAGAGATCCCGAAGGGCTGGAGACACTAGACGTCTCAGTGTTGAGCTTAAGGTAGGGAAAGGGTTTGATGACAAGAGGAGAGAGGGCAGAAAGGAAGAGAAAAATGAGGAGGAAAAAAAGAAGAGGAGGAAGGGGAAGCGGGTACCTCAAGAGGAGCTACCAAACATTTTAAAATTAAGCTTAAGATGATTGTACTTATATCAGATACCTCGAGTAGTCAAATTCAGCGACCCAGAAAGTAGAATGGTGGTTCCCAGGTGCTGAGGAAAGGGCTGAACAGGGAGCTTTTCTTTATGGGTATAGAGCTTCAGCTTGGGGAGATGAAATCGATCTGGAGATACAGAATGACTGCACAATAGTGAGAACATACTTAATGTCACTAAAATGTACAGACAAAATGGGTAAAATGGTGAATCTTAGGTGCATTTTTTAAAGCATAAGATAGACAGCTGTGTGTCCCTAGAAGAGCCAGGATGGATTCATACAGAACACTTTGAATGTCTCTTTCCTCTATGACTCCATATGAACTGTACGTTTGGCCCATGTGATAGCAACCATGAAATGATTCAGTATAACCCCTCCCTGGGTGCCGCACTCGGGAGGGCTCTTAGCGATGGTGGCTGACTTCCCAACAGCTCCTCCCCTCCCTCTTGATATACGAAGTCCACCTCCACTGTCCATGCCAGTTACGTTCCCAGCTTCATTGAAGTGCAAGCACAGACATGTACCCTAGTCTGACACATGCTATTTAAGGGGCAATGTGCTAGGAGCATATTCTTGGAAAACTTTTCCTTCTGCTTAGCAATAAAGAGGGAAAGGGAGAATAGGAGGGAAAGGGAGAAGGAAAGATAGAGGGTGATGAAGAAGGGGAGGGGGAGAGGAGTGGGAAGGAGAGGAGGAGGGAGAGGGAGAGAGAGAAGGAAAGAGCTTTCCTTGGATAAGTTCTTCCTTGCCTTTCTTCAGAGGTCGCTGTGTGAAGACATCAGGCTCAGCCAAAGATGCTGAGGCGCCATCTTGTATCCCAGAGGGAAGAGCTAAAGGATAACAAAAAATCAACCTGGAGTCCCAACAGCCTGTCACTATATCGAGCACCCCAGGAAACTAGATCCCTCGTTGTTTAAGCCACTTTTTAGTTTCATATTTTGTCTGCTTGTAGATCATTCAAATAGACTGTGTTTTCTATTGCGTTGAGGGAGAGGGAATCTAGATGCAGCTGGAGTTCACTCTTCCCTCCCAAACCAACAACTTGTATTGCTCCTCTCTTCTTTACAAGGCAGGCAAGAGAAAGAAGACAAGGAGCAGGGCACCAGGACAAAAGCAGCATCCAGCACCGGGCTTGAAAGACACAGAGGCAAGCTGGTGGTGAACAAAGCAAGCAGGCAATGGTTTGCCATGTAAAGGAAAGAATCAGACTCTCCCTGCAATGGAGAAAGGTCAAATACAAAGGGAACCTGATCAAGAGCATAAACAAAGGCCCCGGACAAAGGGTCCAAAAGCAAGCAGGCAATAGTCCAGTAAACACCAGAGCAAGAGACCAACAGGGCAGGGAAGAAGAGATCAGGAGACTCTGGGAGAAGCAAACGCAGAGCCTATGTCAGACCACTGTTTTAGATTTCAGTACTAATCACACTTTTTTTTGTTTTTTGGGGGGTACTGGGGTTCCTGGAAGCCCTTCTACCTCCGGGCTACACTCCCAGACACCTATTTTGTATTTTTATTTGGAAACAGGGTCTCTTAAGCCAGCACACGCGCCTGGCTTCGAACCTGCGAGATCCTCCTGTCTCTGCCTCCCAAGCGCGGGGATTACAAGCGTGCGCCACCACGCCCGGCACTAATCACACTTTTTACTCAAGCTAAAGCGCCCCTCAAACACATTGGTACAGATACACATCCGGTGTATGCAGGTCTACTTTAGTTCTTGCAATAAGGCATCTTTCTGGAGCTATTACAATTTGGATGTTTCCTAAGCACTTTTCCCAGCAAGTGATCTGCTAGCTGCATCCCAAGTAGATTATACAGGCACAGCAAAGGAGGGACGACAGCTCCATCTGTCCGCTAGAGAGGCGGGCAGTCCCGAGAGAGGTCCGGGCAGGGGCCAATCTGTCGTATCCCAGACACTTGTGTCCCGTGGCACATTTTTGAAGTTTTTATTGGCACATTATAATTATACATAACAGTGAGATTCATTGTGACATACTCATGCATGCACATAGCATAATGTGATCAATTTTATTTCCCAGTACCTCCCCTCTGCCCTCCCCCAGCCCCCTTCCTTCACCTGGCTGGTCACCGTCACCCTTCTATTTTCATTAGATCCCTTTTTCTCATTTTTTTTCCTCACTAGCTCCCACATATAAGACATATGACTGTTGACGCCAATTCCATCCATTTTCCTACAAATGACATAGTTCTGTTCTTCTTTATGGCTGAATAAAACCCCATTTTGTGGTGTGTATGTGTGTGTGTGTGTGTGTGTGTGTGTGTGGTGTGTGTGTATGCTTGTATCATTTGATCTCACTATGATGTATAATTACATTGCACCAATAAAAGTATTTAGAAATTTCATTGTGTATATATACCATGCTTCCTTTATCTGTTCATCTGTTGACAGATAATGCTGCTTCCATAACTTGGCTCCTGTGAACTGTACTCTATAAACATGGGCCAGCATGTGTCTCTATAGTATGCTGACTTTAATTATTTTGGGTAAATATCAATGAGTGGTATAGCTTATATAATTGTTCCAACCCTAGTCTTTTTAGGAACCTCCATACTGACTCCCATTGTGATTATACCAATTTACATCCCCACGAACAGTATAAGAGTTACACACATACACACACACATATTTTATTTCCCAGTTCACACACACATGCCCTCACCAGCATCTATTGTTATTCATAGTCTTGATGAATGACATTCTAACTGGAGTAAGATAAAATCTCAGGGTCTTTTCTTTTCTTTTCTTTCTCCCCCCCCACCCCCCACCCGGTACTGGAGTTCCTGGAAACCCTTCTACCTCCGGGCTACACTCCCAGACCTATTTTTTATATATTTTTAAATTTGGAAATAGGGTCTCTTAAGCCAGCAAGGCTGGCTTTGAACCAGCATGGTCCTCCTGTTTCCACCTCCCAAGAGTGGGGATTACAAGCGTGCGCCACCATGCCCAGCCTCAGTGTAATTTTAATTTTAATTTCCCCAATTGCTAAAGATGTTGAGCATTTTTTTCTTATATTTATTTGGCCACTTTTACTTCTTTGTAAAATTTGGTTCAGTTCATTTTCCTATTTCTTGATTGGATTATTTGAGGGTGTTGTTTTTTGTGTTCTTTATATATTCTGGATATTAATCCTGTCAGAACAGTAGCTGTCAAAAATTTTCTCCCATTTTGTAGGCTCTCTTTGGGCACTATTGTTCCCTTTGCTGTGCAGAAACCTTTAATTTGATGCCATCTTTGGTAGTATTTCCTGTGTTTAGAAGTCACATTGAGGAAGTACTTTTTTCAATGTTCTGTAACTTTCATTGTAGAGATCTTTCCCCTCTTTAATTATTTTTTTTGCATTCTATTTACTAATATCTTATTTCGAATTTTTGCATCCATGTTTGTTAAAAATTTTAGTCTGTTGTTTTCTTTCTTTGCCACATCCTTAGCTGGTTTTGGTATTAGGTTGGTTTTTGGTATTAGGTATTTGTATTAGGTATTATTAGGGTGGTTTTGGTATTAGGGTGATACTGCTGGCTTCATGGTGCAAGTTTAGAAGTATTACGTCCCTTTCGGTTTCATGGAATAGAATACAGCTGTGAATCCATCTGGCCCTGGGCTTCTTTTTGTTGGAAGGCTTCTTACTGCATCAGTCTTCTTGCTTGTTATTGGCTTATTTAGGTTTTCTATATCCTTTTGATTCACTTTTGGTAGGTCATACAAGTCTAGAAATTTATCCATTTCTTCCAGATTTTCCATTTTATTGGAAGATAAGTCTTCAAAGTAGTCCCTGAAGATCCTCTGAATTTTAGCAATGTCTGTTATGATATCTCCTTTTCATTTCTAATTTTGTTCTTTTGGGTTGGTTTGGCTAAAGGTTTATCAATCTTGCTTATCTTTTCAATGATTCAACTCTTTGTTAGATCGAGCCTTTTATTTTTATTATCTATTTCATTAATTTTCACCTTAATCTTTATTCTTCCTTCAACTGCTTTCAGAATTGGTTTGTTCTTATTTTTCTGAGACCCTGAGAAGTATCATTAGGCTATTTATTTGGGATCTTTGTGAGTTTTCTAATGTAGGCACATATAGCTATAAAATTTCCACTTAGAACCATCTTTATTGTGTCCCAGAGTTGCATATGTTGCATCTCTATTTTCATTTGATTTGAAGAATTTTTTAATTTCTCCTCTGATTTCTTCAATTACCCTTCTGTGACAATTTTAACAGGACCCAAGGTGCTGCACTAGGCAATTGTCCCCTGGGAAAGGGGCTCCTTGACCCGAGGCAGCTAGATTGAGACCACGGACTTATACAGAAAAGGAGAGATGGATTCCTTGGAATGACCCACCTCTTTCCTCGTGCTTATCTGCTAGTTCTTTTAAAAAGGGAACTTCAAATTCCCTGACAGGAAGCTGATCCTACTGCCTTTGCAGAGGACTATGTTAAACTAAAAACTAAGAGCCATGAATGGATGCATACAAATATTCTCGTAAAACTAAAGCCCATGTGAAATATGGCTGATCCCACCCATCGGGGATCAGCAAACCTTCCCATAGGGCTTGGCTTCCATTTTAGGACTAAACGTGGGATTAGAAACTCTGGTTCATATCATCTGATTCTGATCAAGGGCAGTGCTCTTTGCAATAGTCTTTCAGCATTCAAAGAATGTGATATTATTCCCCTGATGGCACACAAACTCTTCATGAGTAGCAGAGTCCCAGTGGAAATGTAAGTATTTTGCCTCTGATGAAAATGAATTTCCATGGAAAATGTGATCTATGCATGACCTTTTGGGTCTCAAATAAATCAGATTTTACACCAAAAGACTTTTCTCATTAAAATGGTACTTTGGGGGAAAGTGTCTCTCCTGGGGCTTATGAGGGTTCTGATGGTTCTCTGGGGCCTTCCTAGGGCCCCATGGCCTGCTTTGTTTTATCTAAGTTTTGAAAAGGGGACAATGTGGAACTGTGGCAGAGCATGAAGCAGAAATGGGTTTAAATTTGCAGGCTTAGCTGGGTGTGGTGTCACATGCCTGTAAACCCAATACTTGGGAGGCTAAGACAGAAGGATCGCAGGTTTGAGGCTATTCTCAGAAACTTAGGAAGACCCTCAGCAACTTAGAGACCTCGTTTCAAAATTTAAAAATAAATAAATTTGGCATCGTGGAGCACACTTGTAATCCCACTACTTGGGAGGCCAAGGCAGAAGGAGAGCAGGTTTGCGGCCAGCTTCAGTGACTTAGTGAGGCCCTCCGCATCTTAGTGAGATCCTGTTTCAAAATAAAAATAAGTAGCCGGGCGTGGCGGCGCACGCTTGTCATCCCCGCGCTGGGGAGGCGGAGACAGGAGGATCGCGCAGGTTCGAAGCCAGCCGCGCTGGCGTAAGAGACCCTGTTTCAAAAATATAAAATAGGTCTGGGAGTGGAGCCCGGAGGTAGAAGGGCTTCCAGGAACCCCAGTACAACTAAAAAAAATTAAAAATAAAAAAAAATAAAAATAAAAATAAGTAAATAATATGGGACTAGGGGTGTAGCTTAGAGGTTGAATGTCCCTGGGTTCAGTCCCCAGTACCACAAAAATAAAATAGCCAGGTGTGGTGGCACACACCTGTGATCCCAGTACTTGGGAGGCTGAGACAGGAGGATCACAGGTTCAAAGGAAAGCTCAGTAATTCAGTGAGACCCTGTTTCTAAATTTAAAAAATTTTAAATAGGGCTGGAGGTATAGCTCAGAGGTAGAATTCCTCTGGGTTCAATCTCTAGCACTATACACATAAAATAAATGAGAATGAATGAATGAATGAATGAATGAGGCCAGTGCTGTAGCCCAGAGACAGAATGCCCCTGCATTCAATTGCTGGTACAAAACAATAAAAAACTGCAGCCTACTATTTCCTCACTGTGTGATATTAAACAAATTAATTTCTCTGAGCACCTACCTTATAGGATTGATGTGAGATCATATATTAAGTACCTTAGATAACAAAAAGAATCATATCATTAAAGATAATTGACAAGAATAGAGATGTTAGCCCAGCATCACACTTTACTAATAATTTCAATGAAGTGAGCAATCTCTAGGCCCCGGTGATGAAGGACAATACAACCCCAAGTCCTCTCCAGCCACATCCTGACCTTCTCCGGCCCAGATGAACACAGACCCTCAATCCATGTATGTGGTCATACTACCTTCATAGAAAAGAGCCATCGGTGGGTATCTACCCAAAAGAAAGGAAACCAAACTACCAAAATAATGCATGTGTATCTATGTTCATAGCTGCACAATTCACCATAACCAAACTATGGAACCAGCCAAGATGTCCATCAACAGATGAATGGATTACAAAGCTGTGGGATATGTATACAATGGAATTTTACTCGGCCATTAAAAAAAACTCAATTACATCATTATCAGGGAAATGGATGGATCTTGAAGACATTATACTAAGTGAGATTAGTCAGTCACAAAAAATAAGAAATCAGATGGTTTCCCTAATATGTGAGAGCTAAGGAGAGATGGGTCATAGGAGGAACTCTAGATGAAAATGGAAATCCTATAGAGGAGCAAACAAGACAACCTAAAGGGGGAGAAAGGAGGGTGGAAGAAGGGAAATCTCTAAAACACACAGTGTACTTATTCATATAGAAGTCAACCACTAAGCCAAACAAGGGAAGGAGGGACGGGGAGGAAATGGGGTGGGAATTGGGTAGGGGCTAAATCAGTGATGTGTACATGTATGTACACACAAGTTTTTACCCCAATATGATGTATGAATATAATGCACCAATAAAAAAAATTTTTAAAGAAAAAGAAAGAAAGAAAGAGAGAGAGAGAAAGAAAGAAAGGAAGGAAGGAAGGAAGGAAGGAAGGAAGGAAGGAAGGAAGAAAGAAAGAAAGAAAGAAAGAAAGAAAGAAAGAAAGAAAAGAGCCATCGGGAAATATCTCAACATAATGCTCAGACAGAGAATTCACTTAATCTTTCCTCAGGACCCAGGCTTAGCAAAACCATAAATTACAGATTATTAGAAATGAGCAGCCTAGGCAGACCCGATACAGTTCTAAAAGCGTTTCACAGATAAGGATCCTGCACTAGGAAATATCAGAAGTGTGCTCACCCAGAGGTCTGTGTGTTCACTTGAAGGTTGGCTTGGTGTGTGTGTGTGTGTGTGTGTGTGTGTGTGTGTGTGTGTGTGTTACTGGAGATTGAGCCTAGGGGCATTCTGCCTCTGAACTACACCCTAGCCATATTTATTAATTTATTTTAATTTTGAAACAGCGTCTCACTAAGTCTCTGAGGCTGGCTGTGAACCTGTGACCCCACTCTCTCGGCCTCCCAAGTCCTGGGATTACAGGGGTACACCACCACACCTTGCTACCTTCTTTCTTTCCCATGGGTCTCCCCTTCAGAGGGAGAGAGACTAGACTAAAGCCTGTTGTTAAACATTTCCTTCTCGGGACCTGACCCAGGCTAAGACTTAACACTTAGTTGCTTTCATCAAATTTATGAAGAATGAGTTTTGAGTGATTGCCATACTAGTTGGAGTTAGGTAAATCTCAGGGTAGTTTTGATATACAATCATTCAAAACACAAACAACAAATGCTGGCGAGGATGTGAAGAAGTGGGAACTCTAAAACATTGTTGGTGGGATTGCAAATTAGTGCAACTACTTTGGAAAACAGTATGGAGGATCCTCAGAAGAATGGGAACAAATCTACCATTCGATCCAGCAATACCACTTCTGGGCATCTACCCAAAAGAAAGGAAACCAAACTACCAAACTAATGCATGTGTACCTATGTTCATAGCTGCACAATTCACCATAACCAAACTATGGAACCAGCCAAGATGTCCATCAACAGATGAATGGATTACAAAACTGTGGGATATGTACACGATGGAATTTTACTCAACCATAAAAAAATACAATTGCAGTATTTTCAGGGAAATGGATGGATCTTAAGGACATTATGCTAAGCGAGATTAGTCAGTTACAAAAAGTAAGGAACCAGATGCTTTCCCTAATATGTGAAAGGTAGGGTGAAATGGGGTCATATGAGGAACTCCAGGTGAAAAAGGAGATCCTATAGAGGAGCAAATAAGACATCCTAACTGTGGGGATGGGAGGGGGGAGAGGGAAACGCTTTAAAGCACATTCTGTACTTACTCATATCGAAGTCAACCACTAAACCAGCATGGGAGGGAGGGATGGGGAGGGAGTGGGATGGGGGCTGGCTGGGTGATGTGTGCATTTATGTCTACACAAGTTTTTTATCCCATTATAATGTATAAATACAATGCACTAATAAAAAATCTTAAAATGAAATAAAAAGAATGAGGGTGGGACCGCATTTACACATTCGCTTCTGCTTGTCTCTCCAGATAGCTCACTTTCTAGCCTGCAGATCTCCCACACTACCCAGCTGGGCCTCCTTCCGGCTGGGCATGGTTGTTGTCTCTCTACTTTTTTCCTCTCTCTCTCCTATCCAAATACTAAATAGGCCTACCCCGGTTAGCTTCAGCGGTTAGATGGGATTCCAGCACATTTGGGGTGATGTGTCCACGCTCTCCCCTCACTCCATTCCATCATCCTACCCATCTTTCAAAGACCGCCCAAGCGCTCCATTCTCTTGGAAAATTTCCAAGCCTGCTTATGCCCTCAATTTATTTCACCTATTTCTACCCTCTATGCTCCATAATCTAACTCTGAGCCCAGAGGACCTTACGCTGTACAGTTTCTTACTTTGTGTGTTGGACAGTCTCCTTTTCTAAGTAGATTGTAAGCCCCATGAAAGCTGAGATCTCTGACTTCATTTGAGTCGCTTAAAATGGCGACTTGACCCACCACTCTTGACCCACCTCCCCCAACAGATGTGGCCCCCGACTGGGCCACCAGCACCTCACTCACCGTATCGTGCTGGCATCATAATGCTTGCTCTAATTGCTGTCTTTCCTTACAGGCAGCAATCTCCAGATAGACAGGGTCACGTCTCTCCTTCAGTCTTACACTCAGCGCCTGACACAGCACCTGAAAACAAGTAGGTAATTAATAAATATTGTGAAAGAAATAACCAGCTGGTGCCAGGTCATTCATTAATTTTATATGGTGAGTATGTGGAGGGTTACTCTGGGTGCTCAAGATACAAAGATGAGAATCACTTGAGAAGACCGGGGGCCTTCTACCTGCAAGCTACACCCCCAGTCTTTTTTTTTTTTTTCATTTTTAAAATTTTGAAACAGGGTCTCTCTAGGTTGCTGAGAGTATTTCTATGATGCTGAGGCTGTCCTTGAACCTGCAATTCTCTTGCCTCTGCCTCCCAAGTACTGAGACTACAGGAATGGACCGCCATGCCCAGTGAGATCACTTCTTTTGCACCACCAATTGGTCCTCCAGACATGTACAAAAGAGCCGCACACAAAGAACCCAGACCAAATCCTGTTACTTGAGCCCAGTAGGCAGAAATCTGGGGAATGAAGCCCTGGGAGGGTGTGGGTGGTCTCGGGAAGACTTCTTCCCCTGTTGTGGTCTTTCTCCCCAGATGGCCACCAAGCACACCTTTACCACTGCCCCCAACTCATGTAAAGAGAAATCCTTAATTCAAGTTTTAATTCAGTTGCTAGTATAGCCTTCTCTTTCCCCATCTCCTTTTTGTGTGTGTGTGTGTGTTTGTGAGCAGTCTTACGTATGTGTAGGTCTATGCTACAACAAATACCTGAAAACCTTTTTTAAGAACGATGCAGGTGCAATAGCTTTCCAACCTGTTTGTAACAGATCTTGGCCACCAACATCACAAATTCAAAGCGGCATGCTAATTAACTATAGGGTTCAGCCAGATAATAATATACGTCTAATTTTATCCATTTGAGTATCACCCCACATAATAAGAGACATCATTTCATCAATGCTTTTCCTAAATCAAAGCATTTCTCATGGGTTTGCTTCAAGATGAGTTATTCCTCAGTCTTCTGAGAAACGAAGGAAACAAGGACTTGGGTCTTCATTACTTAGATCACATGGAAGCTAAAGAGAAAGTCTGGGAGACTGATCTCTCCTCCTTGGGGGAAGGGCTGAGGTTATGCAATGGGGTTATGGGTAGATCAACGGATGATTTTTTCCAAGCGTTTAAGTGGCTCCCTCTTCCCTCCCTTTCTCCCTTCCTTCCTCCATCTCTCCCTCCGCTCCCTCTCTCTTTCCCTTGCTCCCTCCCTTCTTTCCTTCCGATCTTTGCTTCCTCCCTCTCTTCCTTCTCTTTTCTTTGTGTGCCAGATAATTATTTCATGCAGTTTATCTGCACCAGCATCGCCAGGTGCCTTCAGGCATACATCAAAAAGATTGATTCTCTCAGAACAACCTGCTGCCCGCTTCTTTTTCCCCAATTAAAATTTCCCTCCGCTCTCTGCCTTCCCCCGGGGAGGTCGTGTCCGTGGCCGTGGGTACTCTCTTCAAAGCCTTTGTCTAGGCCTTGTCTTCCTCGGTGGCCATATGTCAGTAACTACTTCTCTGCCCTCCCACTAAACTGGAGCTCTTTGAAGGCAGGGTCTGCGTCTCATTTGCGGTAGCATCTCAGTGCCTTGAAGAGAGCTGCACACAGTGCGTGTTGCGGGAGTATTTGAATTTAATGAATACACTGAAATGACGTTGAGTTAGTGGACAAAGGGTGTGAGAGAGATACAAGAAGAAGTGGGCTTAATGATTCAGACGCGAGCCTTTAACCCATCTGGGACGGAGCTACAGATGATCCACAACCCTGTAGGCTACAACATCCTACCCCGTGAAAACGGGGTCCCGGAGAGCCAGTAACAGGAAGGGACAATGGGAATTTGGGCTGAGCCTTCTGGAGTCTCTGGAGATGCTGGACAACACTAATGATTTAAAGGAAAACAAAACAAAGTCACTCCTTCAACTGGTTTCAATTAAGCCAATGTAACCCCTTCCCACTTACGGGAAGTCAGCACATTTCCCCTCTCTCTACACCATTTGGAGCTTGAACCAATGATCCTGATAGTTCTATTTTCCCAAAGAGATTTTAGCAGCATCTTTCATGCATTCATTTGGATTGTAAAGGAAAGAAAACAGAATCATGGCGGCTGGAGAGGCCTCTTTTGCCTTCCTCCCCCAACTGCCTTAGGAGTCCTCTCATAGGGCTTGATCAAGGGGTGTCTTCAGGAATGTCAGCATTACAGAATCAGAACCTCAGAGCTCAGTGAGAGAACAGTTGTGTCCATGAGTCAGAGGAAGCCTGACTTCTAAAACCCATGGAACAGCCATCAATCAAGGCTGACTCGGATTTGCACTACGTAAGCTCAACCCCGCAATTGCTAAAACCACCCAGCCTGGCCCGCTTCCCAGCTCTACAGCCTAAACTACAGAGGGTGGAACAAATTTGATTACTTTATTTGATTAGTGCCCCTCTGTGCACTGGCCCCTGGCCCTGGTCCTCTAAAACATTCCCTTAGTTCATCCTCAGTTGCAAACACTTGCCTCATGGCTAAGCCTTTGGCATAAGCACATGACGTCCCCCAGAAGAAAGATGCAGTCTTATTATTTGACACAAATCATTATGACTTATATACAGAAACTGCTTTGGCAAATGTCTGCAGCCATGGTTTGCCTTCCCTCCGATGCCCTCAGTGTCCCGTCACAAGCTTCAAGTGGATTTGCAGCTGTTTGGTTAGGGGGTTTCTAGAATTCTTTCTCTTTCCTAGAAAGGCAGGGGTTTTATTAGAAGAAATAATGGCAACAACTATACTTAATGAGTCTCTCCCTTGTGCCAGGGGCTGGGCTGCACCAAAGCCTTTTCCATGAATTACCTGTGTGTCATTCTGTAAAGGCCACCACCGTTCTGGACAGAGAAAGTACCAAGATGAAGGCCCAAGAAGCTTGTTTCTGGTGAGGCCTCTCCTGGTCACCCTCTGTCCTCACCAGATCTCTTCTGTGCACACAATGGGAGGTGGGGTAGAAGGAGAGAGAGGGGTATATTGCCATGCCTCTGTCCTCATCACTCTTGGATTAAGGCTTTGCCCTCTGACTTCATGCCACCTCAATTATATCCATGTAGATCCTAACTCCAAATACAGTCACGCTGCAGCTTAGAGTTTCACTATATGAATTCTAAAGGGGATACAATTCAGTCCATAAGCACCTCACTGAATCTTGGCCATGAGCTGGGGGAATCAAAGGCATCTGTTCACTTTATCAGTGAAGAAAAAGAGGTAAGTATTCCTCCAAAAGTCCATCAGGTAAGCTGGTGCTTTTCCTTTTCCTAGAAGGGAAATAGAGAGATGGGGAGCTCATTTAGATAGACATAGGGTTTCTCATAGAAAAGTCAGCAGGGCAGCGCCTGGGAGGCTGAGACAGGAGGATTGCAGTTTATGGCCAGCCTCAGCAACTTAGGCCCTCCGCGGCTTAGTGAGACCCTGTTTCAAAATAAAAAAAAATAGGGTTGGAAATGTAGCTTGGAGGTAAAATGCTCCTGGGTTCCATCCCCAGTGCGAGAAAAAAAAAAAAGTCAGAAGGGAACTGGCAGGTGGAAATTCAAGCAGGGCCCTGGACCATGGCCCTTCTATTCAGTTGCACTAGTCACAGGCACTGAGTTCTGGGTAGAGGAAGACAGGGAGACATGAAGATCACCATGTCAGCCATGGTGAAGGAGGTCTTCCTTCTCAAAAAGATACATCTGGCTAAAATTGCCAAACTGGAGAGTGTCCCTTGGTCCCCTTCCTTCTCTGAGTGACACTTTTGTCTTCGGTACTGGGGATGGAACCCAGGGGCATTCTACCTCCAAGCAACATCCCCAGCCCTATTTTTTATTCTTTATTTTGTTTTGTTTTGTTTGTTTTGTGGGTCTGGGATGAAACTCAGGGGCATTCAACCTCTGAGCTATACCCCCTGTCCTATATTTTGTTTCTTTATTTTGAAACAGGGTCTCACTGAGTTGCAGATGGCCTCACTAAGTAGCTGAGGCTGTCCGCAAACCGCGATCCTCCGGTCTCAGCCTCCCAAATGCTGGGATTACAAGCGTACGACACCACGCCCGGCTCCTATTTATTTTTCTGCACATGACATAACTTTGCTCTTCTTTGTGGCTGAGTAAAACTCCATCGTGCACATATACCACATTATCTTCATTCATTCACCTGTTGATAGACATCTAGGCTGGATCCGTAAGGTGAACACAGTTATGCATGTATCACTGTAGTATCTGACTTTAATTCTTTTGGAAAGATACTGCGGGTGGTATAGCTGGGTTCTACAGTGGTTCCATTCCTAATCTTTTGGGGAACCTCCATGGTGATTGTACTAATTTAAAATCATGGCAGGAACTTTCTGGCTACAGACAGGCTTATCAATAGACCTCAAACCCATGATGAACGAGACACTCACAGTCTAGGAGCTTTTATGGGGCAAGGAAGTGGGGGTGGCACAGGAGTAGTCCTATAACCCACTGGTTGGTGTGCCCATGGCCAGGTCATCTCAGGGCAGGGCAATGGTCAAAGGGCGTTTTTCTTTCTTCTTTTGTTCTCAGTCCTCCTCTGGCGTGACCTCATGGTTAGACCTCACAAGAGGAGAATGGTTTATTAGTACCACCCCGCCCTTGTAGCTAAAAGTAACTTACCAGGATCACTCATAAATAAGAGGTAGGGTAGGAGGTCTGCAGAAGCCAGGGCCCCTTCCAGACAGCACCCTGCCTTCAAAGGGCCGTATGTGCTGTCGACCATCACTGCGTGGCTCTGCCAAGGTCACAGGCAGAGCCAGAGGCCAGAACACTGAGCACCGGAGCTGGCGGCCTCAGAAGGCCTCACAACGATTGACTTCCACTTTGGACAGCTCCGTAACTCAATAGCACTCCTCTTTGCTGCTGGGTCTTGCAACTCTGAGAAAAGGGCAGGACCTATTGTTCAAAGGAAGAGGCAACAGAATTGATCAGAAAGGAAATTTTATCTTATTTCAGTCTCATCCATAGACTTGTACCCTTCTATATTTAGATAAATGCTACACACAGCCAAAGAGGCAATAAAAGCAAGCTTAAAAGGTACAAGGTTCTTGCCAGGAAACAGTAAGAAGCTGCAAGTTCTCTTTCTTTGCTGTCAGAAGGATTATTAAAAAAAAAAAGAAAAGAAACAATGGAAACAAGCCGTCTCGGAAAGCACAATGGGACTTTCGGGGCTGGGGCATCTTGTAATTGTGTGGCTGTGGGAAAAGGATGTGAATGGCAGGGTCCTCTTCTCTCTACAAAAATGAGGCTCTGCTTGAATGTGGATCTAGAGTCCCAAAGGCTCTTGTGTTGAAGGCGTGGTTCCAGTAGGTGACACTATTGGTAACTTTAGAATATGGGCCTAGGGGAGGAAGTGGTCACTGGGTGCGTCCTTAATTGGTCTCTCTTGCCCCCTGCTCTTTTCTTTTTTTTACTTTTTTTATTTTTTGCGGTAATGGGGATAGAACTCAAGGGGCATTCTACCTCCGAGCGACACCACCAACTCTATTTTTTAATTATTTTGTTTTTTGTTTTTGCGGGTCTGGGACAGGGTCTCACTGAGTTGCAAAGGGCCTCACTAAGTAGCTGATGTTGGCTTCAAACCTGTGCAATCCTCCTGTCTCAGCCTCCCGAATGCTGGGATTACAAGTGTGCGCCACCACGCCCGGCCCCCCTGCCCCTTTCTGTGTAGTTCCCAGATGCTGAGAAATTTGCTCCATCACGCATTCCCCATGATCTGCCTCACTGTAGGCCTAGAAGCAACAAGGCCAAGGAACCATGAACCTTTGGAACTGGCAGCTCAAATAAATCTCCTTTAAGTCATTTATCTCGAGTATTTTTTCACAGCAACAGCAAGCTGGCTAATGCAGGCTCTGAAGGTGGAGACTCTATACAGATCTCAGTCTGAACAACTTGTAAAGTCAGGGAAGAACACCATCAGGATGCCAGGGGCTGGCCTGCAGCAGCATCTCAATGCCCCAGGTAGCAGCTACTGTCTGTTGCACAGAAGGCTACATTTCGTCTTTCCAAAATGAAAAAAATGAGAGAGAGATAAGTGAGTTTCACTCACTCCCGGGTTCAAGGCCTGGCTGAGAACCGACTGCCAGGCCCCGGTTCTCTTGAGCATGCCTGTTCTGGGCTCCCCTAGAACATGATGATTCTTGCATTCTTTATAGCAATGGGTGTTTCAATCATTAACTGTCTTCCACTATAGTTATTTGCACACAGGTATAATCTCTCCGCTAAACTGTCAAGTCTTTGATGGCAGGGATCAGTCCCTGGTTCCTTTATAACATCTATCTGAGCTAGAATGGTACCTACTAGCTCTAAGTGTTTAAGTGGACCTGTGCTGCTTAAAGCCTTTTGCAGTTGAACAGTCTCCAGACTGAGGTAAAAAGCACTTTCCTTTTCCAATCCTGAGCTCCATCTGGTCCCTTTCATCTCTGCACTCATACAAACCCATCCTTGCCCAAGTGCATGCCTGTCTTGTTATACCTTGCTAAGTGCCGTCCGTGGTCACCAACCTCTTCCCTGGAGGCTTGTCAGGCTCTTGGCCTGGACTCCTCAATTATTGCCAGCCAAGGATTTACCAAACACTTCGTCAGCACTTCCTCGGGTCTCCATCTTCCCTGCTGCAGTGTCTGCGCCACCCCCCACCCAACTGCTAAGTCCATGCGACCTTTCTTAGGTTTTTCTTGCATAAGTTCCCACTTCAAAGTGCCAATTTCTAACTTTTACCAGGGTAATCAACACTAAGCTACTACAGTGAATGAACCCAAACCAAACTAAGTTTGTTTCTTCCTCATGAATAGTCCAGTGCAAGTATTCCTGGCTGACAGGTGGTGGTTTAGGGACCCAGGAACCCCTAAATCCACCATCTCCTAGGGCCTCTTTGTCTTCCACTGCTAGCCGGTAGCTGGCATGTTCGCTTCTAAAATCCTTACCCCAGGAGAGACACGTGGTACTCACATCCCACTGTCTCCATGTTGGATGTCCAGTCCTGGATGCGGGAAAAGCTATTTATGCCACTAGAGTCGAATAATAACCATAGCTAGAATACACTGTGCATCTTCACTTAGCAAATTGTATGCACTAATTATCTTAGATGTACAACCCTGAAAAATGGAAAAATATACAAACATCAATTACTGAGTCTTGATGGCAATGAATACTATGTAATACTATAAAGTATTGCATAATTTATATAATAGAATATAGAATAGAATGTATATAGATTGTGTAGTACATGGAATAGAATAGAATATATAGAGAAGATGGAAAAGAACAGACTATAGAATAGAATATTGGATAGAATAGAATAGAATAGAATAGAATAGAATAGAATATCCTGCACCTCACAGAGAGTAAGAGTCTCTACAATAGGTAGCAGATCAACTCATGAACCCAGACTTCTATCACCCCAAAGCCCTTTACTCCTTTTTTATCATGTCACAAGAGATGCAGAGATGTATTTTGAGGCTGGTGAGTGGGGAGGATTAGAGACAATGACTCAAGATGGATTTGGGAAAGTTAAGTATGTGATGAGCCAGAGAGAGACTGGGGCCAGGGAGTGACTTTCCTGTTGAGTAAATAACATGTGCGAAGGCTCAAGGCCTGGATGCATGGCGTATGGGGGAGATTTATTTTGGAGATGATGATGATACCAACCCAAGGATCTTAGTAATATCCAAATCATGTCGTAAAGCTCAGCCACATTCTCTCAAAATAGCCCTGAGGGAGCTGGGGATCTACAGAACAAGGTGAAGGACAGCAAGCGAGCATCCGCTGCCCAGCTGAAGTTGGGCCCTCCTGTGGTTTAAATACGGTTTGCGCCTCTGACACTCACGTGGGAATCTGACTGCCATTGTGGGGTGTTGGAGGTGGAGCCTGTCAGGTGGTGAGCTCATTAGGAGGGATGAACGCCTTCCTCTGGGACTGGGTTAATTGGTATCACTACCAATCTCACTAGCGTGTACGGGGAGGAGGAGGAAGTGGGCTGGGACGTGGAGGGAAATATATATGAGTGTTTGCTTGTATCACTTTGAATTTCACTATGTTGTGTAATTACAATGCACCAATCAAAGTACAAAAATGTAATGAATCTCATAGCATAAGGAGGTCTACCAAAGAATATAGCAAGGCATGTGATCTGTCTCCTGGCCCAAGGACCATGGGGGTTCACTTTCTTTACTAGGTAGACAAGACAGAAAGGCATCTGGTCCTTGCCCTATTCTTGGGATAGCAGGGCTAGGACTGGGTGAGGAATCGTTCATTTTTGAACATTTGAATACCACCAAGTAGCATATTTCTTGAACTCCTATTCTATGTCAAGAACTGGATTACCATGAAGGACAAAGGTAGTGTACACCAAAACACAAATGATTCTTGTGAGCATAAATATGCATGCTAATGATAATTAACACCTTCTATTTGTGAATGTAGCAGGAAAATATTTTGATATATTAACTGATATGTTTTCCCTTCTCAGGAATTCTTGCTACCTGTGAACTTTTTCCCAGCAGCCTTTCTTGGCACACATCTCAGGGACGGGTTCGACTTCTGAACAAAAGAGGCAAATCTTGGCTTTTGAATTTCAAACCCTGAAATCTTGGCAAAATAATATGTTTGGAAGAAAAATGGTCAGTTTTTTTTTTGTAAAGCCCTAAGACAAGGTAAAACTAGAAGTAAAAACAACTGAAAAGAGAGGAGGCAAAAACAAGAGTTGGCCCTTTGAATGGGTCATAGAACAGATGCCGTGTTCTGTCCCCTTTGCCCTGACCCTGTCTGGCTGAGTTCCTGGTGCAGAAGAAAGACAACAGGCACACCAGGGAAACGGGAAATATGGAGGGAACCTGTGGCCAGCACCCACCTCACCTCTGCGGCTGCCTCCGGGCTCAGTGAACCCTCCCCACACCCCAACCTCTGAGGGTCTTTCAACCGGCATATTGTGGAGACAGCAGAGAATAGCTGTCTGGGAAAAAATATATACATCTAGATGGAGAGGACTCCAAACAACCTGAAAGTTTCCCATGACCATGTGTCCATGGAGTCCAGGGACAGAACCAATTATTTCCCAAAGTGCCCAAGAGAAATAACTGAGAGAAACTCAAATCTAAAATACCAAGTGGCCAGGTTTGGGAGGACCCAGGGTGACTTAGGTGGTGAGGACACTGCAGAACTGTGATCCATTCCTCAGATACCAACATGGCTGAGGAGAAACCCTCAGAACTGAGGTTTACCCCAATCTTCTTTTCCCCATTCCCAAAGCACAAGATTTCTACAAATACTGCTGGTTCATGACCCCAGGTAGATGACTTTCATCCTAGAAGAGAAGCCACGTGGCTCCTGAGAAACCCAGCCCAGCCATGTACCATGGAAACCAGCATCCTTCAGAAATATTCTTAGCCGCCGTGGTGGCGCACGCTTGTCATCCCAGCATTCGGGAGGCTGAGACCAGAGGATCGCGGTTCGCGGACAACCTCAGCTACTTAGTGAGGCCCTCTGCAACTCAGTGAGACCCGGTTTCAAAATAAAGAATAAAATGTAGGGCAGGGGGTGTAGCTCGGAGGTCGAATGCCCCTGGGTTCCACCCCCAGACCCGCAAAAAAAAAAAAAAAAAGAAAGAAATATTCTTGCAGGGAATAACTAAATCCCTAGTACTGTAGGCACAAGCATTTTCTTTTTCTATTCTTAGAAAGTACAGGGAAAAAACAGGACCATGTAGCACCTGTAACAGCTCATGAATCATAAGAAGAGGGAGAATCGAGTCTCTAGTGACCCCAGGCTCATGAATCATAAAAGATTAGAACCTGAGCAGAGATTCTGGGGAAAGTTTGTCTTCCAAAACCCCTCTCCTCCCCAGATCCCTAAGCCAGCTCTTCTTCTTGGGTGGAATTTAGTGCTCTTTCTTTTTTGCAATATCCTTTTACTGTCTTCCCGTTGCAACCCCTGACTCCTCTGTTTCCACAGCTAGTTGATTATTAAGTCTACCGCCTGGCTGTCTCCTGTTCATTACCTGGAAGTGTCTTCTCTGAATATTTCTTCTCCTCAGTCCCAGAATATGGTAAAGTTTCACCTCTTCTCTTTCTTGAAGTTGATTATGATCAGCCACCTGACTTGCTTTGGTCAAAGAAACGTGGGCACTTAGCTGCAGTATGGGACACCATAGCCCTTTCTTTCTCCTGTCATTGGAACCAATACATTCCAGACAGCAGAGGCTCTGTCAACCTGATTCCCAGAGAGGACCCCTCTGTCAAAGTCATGGATGCAGCACACATGGCACAATGTGAGCAGGAGAGAAACATTTGTTAAACCAAATCACTGGCCATTATTGCATCATAATCTAATCCATCCAGTGAATGGGATTGGGCTTCAGCTGAGATCCAGGCTCTTACCACTGCTCCTCTGAGCACTTAGCTCTTGCTGATTAAACTATGTCTGCGCACAGGTATTAATCTACACATGCTCTGGTCTGCAGGAAGGTAAGTACAGACACTGAGAATAAACCGGGCATGGTGATGTATGCCTATAATCCCAGTACATAGAAGGCTGAGTCAGGAAAATCACAGATTCAAGGCCAGCCTCAGCAACTTAGTGAAGACTTCAGCAACTCAGCTAGACCTGTTTCAAAATAAAAACAATAATTGATGATGATGATGATGATGATGATGATAATGGGCTAGAGGTATAGCTCAGAGGTAGAATGCCCCTAGATTAAAAAAAAATAAACATTTAGAAGCTCTTACAGTAAACTGATTAATTTGATCTGTCAAGTCCAATAGTAAGGTATTTGGTCTTGTTTTCCTCCAAAATGTTTCATACTACAAGGATGCTACAAAAATATTTGGCAAATTAAACAGAATCATTCTACTTCATGATTAGAATTCTGGTAGTATATCAAACAATAGCAAGCAGGTCTAGGGGATAATTGAGGCACAAGACCCTTCTTCACTAGGGCAAAAAATCATTATTCATAAATACCCAGAGTACACTCTGCACACCAGCACAAAAGTCAGCTCCTACAAGCTGAGAAAATTTGAGTTCTTCCTCATTTAGTATTCTTTTAGATTTACCTACATAAAAACATGGACACCACTCTGTCTTATGACATAAAACCTTGTCAATGTATTGCCTATGAATATGGTTTTCAGAATTACCCACAAACAGCTTGACATTGTCATACATTTGTTCAGGACTAAATTTCTTCCCTCCCAAAGGCTCTTGGACACATGTTAATATATTTCTCTGCACCACTGTAGAGAGACAATGTGGTGCTCAGAAAAGACATTGCCTGCCGGGCGTGGTGGCACATGCTTGTAATCCCCAAGCTTGGGAGGCAGAGACAGGAGGATTGCGCAGGTTTGAAGCCAGCCGCGCACACTGGCTTAGGAGACCCTGTTTCCAAATAAAAATATAAAATATGTCTGGGAGTGTAGCCCGGAGGTAGAAGGGCTTCCAGGAACACCAGTACCACCAAAAAAAAAAAAAAAAAAAAAAAACATTGCCTGCGTGTGGGTTGACCGGTTCTCATCCCCATTCACGTGCTCCTCCAGAAAGTCATTCCCTAACCACTTGGCGCTCTAACGTAGCCATCTTCTGAGAAGTTAGTGACTAGTAGGCAACATCAACTCTGTCGTGAGAATCAAGATAAAGGGTAGAGAAGCACCTACTGAATAGAGTTCCAAGCAATCATAATTCAGCCTTTATTCTAATACTGCCTTGTTATGCTCGCAAGTGATTTCATATGTGGATTTTCATCTTTCTAGCAAAGCAATAAGCTCCTTGGCACACTGTGATTTTTTTCTTTGTAGCTGTTCCAATGGTGAGTCCTTTGGGACAAATAACACATATCATTAGATTGTTTAAAGACTGTTGACCCAAAGTTGTGGAGCCAGGTGTGGCGGCACACACCTAGAATTCCTTTGTGTACCAGGAAAATTGTAGGTTCAAAGGCAGCCTCTGCAACTCGGCAAGGCTCTCAGTAGCTTAGGGAGATCCTGTTTCCAAATAAAAAAATATAATAAAATTGGTCTGTGGGTGTAGCTCAGAGGTAGAATGCCCCTGGGTTCAATCCCAGCAAAACACACACACACACACACACATACACACACACACACACACACACACACACACACACCGTTGTTGAACCCCTTTGCTCTTAAAGTAAACTGCATAAAATATTTGTTCTTTATCCACTGCATATTCCTCAATTCACAGACCACATGCTTCTAGAGTCTGGATGAAGGAGAGTTGTAATTGATGACCTGAATTCCTTTAGAGCAATTAACATTAGTATCCCCAGCACTTAGCACAGTATCTGAGTACACAGAAGTCTAGTTGTTAATGGGCCGCATTAATGTCCCCTGGCCCCAGATTCACATGTTGAAGCCCTTACCTCCAATGTGACTGGGTTTGGAGGTGGGGCTTTTAGGGAGGAAGATTAAATGCAGTCATATGGGTGCGGCCCTAAGCCAATAGGGCTGGTGTCCTTATAAAAAGAGTGAGACACCTTGGGACATGAGCGCTCTCTCCATGCAAAGCAGAGGAAAGGCTTTGTGAGAAAGAAGCCAGAAAGTGGACATCCTGGAGCCGGGAAAAGGGCACTGGAACCAAGTCGGCCAGCACCTGGATCTAGAACTTCCAGCCCCCACAACTGTGAGAAAACAACTTCTGTAAGCCATCCAACCAATTTTTATGGTTGGCCAAGCTACCAGTTAATATCTTAAATTAATAAATGTATGAACTTTAACAAAATACTTCTTAATATTCCCTCCACTCAAAGATCCTGAAACAAGAAGCCAGTCTTTGATTTTGCTTACATTGGTTTTGAGGAAATTCTCCCAAACTACATAAATATTGTAATAGCACAATATAGTTGGGCATTATAACAGCCCCATAGATATGTAATCTTCTAGCCTTTTTCCTTAGCAAGAACAAACAGTTCCTACTCACAGATCGCTAGGAGGATTAGGCTGCTGGAATAGGGATGGTAAGGAACAGAATTGTTACCATCCAGAAAGAAGGGGTCTGTATTATTGTCTAAAGGATAGCACGCAACTGTAAATATTCAAGGTAAAATTCATCACTGATGAAGCCAGGTATGATGGTGCACACCTATAATTCTACTACTTGGAAGGCTAAAGCAGGAAGATTGCAGATTCATGGCCAGCCTCAGCAACTTAGTGAGGCCTTCCACAACGTAGACACTGTTTCAAAATAAAAATAAAATAGTGCTGGATGGGGTGGCACGGGGTTGTAATCCCAGTACTAGGGAAGCTGAGACAGGAGGATAGCAGGTTGAAAGCCATCTTCAGCCACCTAGCAAGCTTCTCAGCAACTTAGCAAGACCCTATTTCAAAATAAATAGGGGTGTAGCTCAGAGGTAGAATGCCCCTGGGTTCAATACCCAGTGCCACAAAGAAGTATATAAATGAATTAAATAGGATTAGGGTGTAACTCAGAGGTAGAATGCCCATGGGTTCAATCCCCAGTGGTGCGCACGCTCACACACACACACACACACACACACACACACACACACACGGGATGATGAATAAAGAGCTTCTGGATAGAAGAGTCATAAACTCTGGCAGGAGGGGCTGTGCAGCCTTGAAGAGGCCTCCTGCTGGAGCTACAATGGAAAAAGTGACCTCAGAGAAGAACTCAGCACCAAAAAGCTCCAAAAGAGATGAAACACCATCGAGTTTTGATTAAGTCATGTGGTTCCAGGCTTGTAACACTGTAAAGCTGCTTCAGCCAAAAAACAGATTACGTGAACTTTGTAGATTATTCTTCTAATTGTAGCGTAGAATTCCAAAGTGCCTCTGTCCTCACGGTCTTTCCAGGCAATCTATGGCATTTAGAAACACATTCCTCTACGGGGCCCAGGCAGGAGAAGCAGAGGAAGCCAGTGTGGAGCAATTGGACCTAGAGGACCCCACGCTTCCCTGAGCCTCTGCACATAGGGAATACTGAGCATAGGCTCAAGAGAGGACCAGCCAGGAAGGTACCAGAGAAGAATTCTTATAAGCCCTTTTCCTATCTCCTGCCCCGCTAGAGAGGGCACCTCTTTTACCATAAAAAATAATAAAGGAAGAAGAAAGAAAAAGAGTTAATGAAGAGTTTAAATATAGAATAGCAGCAGTTACCTCTTTTACCACTGGTATCTAGCCGGTAGTGTTTCAGAGCTGGTGTCTCTCACAATGAGATTGAACCTGAATTCATTGAATAAACCAGGCTTTTCACAAGGAAAAATGAAATGCATAATTTCATATGAATTTGAACAAACCACGGTCTAAAATTAAAAAAAGAAAAAGAAAACACCATCCTCACCCCCCAAAGGCTGTTATTTCTAAATGTAGATCTACATTTTGAGCAAAGCATGAACCAAGTCACATATTTATTTAATGCCAGCAGAGTGTAATTTTAGAGGCCTGCCAGAAAGAAAAAGGGGGGTGCAAGCACATAAGACTTATTTATGTTTTTATTTATGCTACGTCCCACAGATGGAAAATAAATTTTCAAGAGCACTGCTCAAGCTAGTTTTGAAAATGTGATTATCTAGTAGCACCCTCTGGTGTCCGCATGGGTTACTTCGGCTTGCCTTGAGGTAAATATAATCAGTCTGTAATTAATGCGCATTCGTTTGCCAAATATTGAGTCTACTATATTTCAATTACTGTGTCACGTGGCTGGATAGAGATGTATAAAAAAGTCATGACTTCTTGTTCTGTGAAGGATGATAGTCTAACAAAGAAGACAGATGTAAACTCAAGTATACAATGACTAAATCTGACCAACTATTTTACCTAGGTTTTCACAAAAATGAGACAGACGAAACTGGGTTCTCTCTCTTTTCAAACTGTGCGAGACCACTGTTCATGTTAGCAGGTATCTGCCTGGTTTTTTTGTTTTTTTTTTTTGTTTTTTTTTTTTTTGGTGGTACTGGGGTTCCTGGAAGCCCTTCTACCTCCGGGCTACACTCCCAGACCTATTTTTACATTTTTATTTGGAAACAGGATCTCCTAAGCCAGCACATGCGGCTGGCTTCGAACCTGCGCGATCCTCCTGTCTACGCCTCCCAAACGCAGGGAGTACAAGTGTGCGCCACCACGCCTGGCTATCTGGCTGGTTTTGAACAGAACAACTTGAGCCAAGTACACAGGGGACATTCCGAAATAAATATCCCAGGATGTAGTGTGGGACTGAGTCTTGGCTTCAAAGATTTGAGAATGTAGAGCCGGGCGTGGTGGCGCACACTTGTAATCCCAGCATTTGGGAGGCTGAGACCGGAGGATCACGGTTCGCAGACAGCCTCAGCTACTTAGTGAGGCCCTTTGCAGCTCAGTGAGACCCAGTTTCAAAATAAAGAATAAAAAATAGGGCAGGGGTTGTAGCTCGGAGGTCGAATGCCACTGGGTTCCATCCCCAGACCCGCAAAAAAATAAAATAAAATAATAAAGATTCGAGAATGTGCCCTTCAGAGTCAACCCCAACACACTTCTGGTCTAGTAGCACCTAGGGGCCCACTGGTCACCAGATATGGCACACAAATGTGGCATTTTTTAAGCTTTACATTTCTATTTAAAAACGGAACACTGTTATCTACCATTGCGATAAAGGTTCTCAATGGACTTAAATGAGACAGTAGACAAAGCGACCCTAACAATTTCTCATTTTAGGACTCCTGGATCTGCAGATGCCTGCTGTAGTCACAACAGCAGCACATTTTGTTCTGAGGAGGTGCATCTTCCGGCCTTCTGGGGCAGCAACGGGAATCTGAAGTCGTGGACACTTTTCATCAAGAATAAAAATGAAATCCAGCACCATAAAGAGAAAGAAGCCAGGAACAACTACAGACCAAGAGTATTGCTCTGCATCATTTTTTAATGTTCCTAGTTTTGTCATTTTCCCATTCTTGTTACTGTTATTTCCTAACAAGCCATGAGACCCTGGTATAGGTTGGACTTGTGACTTGCTTCTAATCAATGGAACACACCAACAGTGATGGACGCACAGGTTCCCGTCCCTCAAGATTTCAAGGTCCACCCTGCTGAGACTCCTTCCTGTGGCTTCAGGAGAAACCAGTCATGTTGGGAAGACCCGTGCAGCAGAGCCAGGACAGCCTTCTCAAGTGGGAGCTGAGGCTCCACCCAGAACGGAAGGCTGTAACACCCACACGCGGAACAGACCCTTCCTCAGGGGAGCGCAGGGGAGCCTGCGAACCAGGAACCTCACCCAGGTCACTGGCCCATAAAAACCAAGAGTTCACAAACATGGTTTGAAGTTGACAATATTATTATGCAATCATAAAAATGAAAACAGACTTCAAGATAGTTTAAAATATTTTATTATAAAATGTAAATATAAACTGAAATATTGAGCAAAGACAAACTCTTCCATGGACTATCCTGCCATCCTACTATAAACAGTAATTTGACCTTCTTTGTTTTATATGCATGTTATTTGCAACTGTGATTTGACATTCATTCCTATACTTTCATATCTAAATTTTTTGTTTAATGACATTTTCTCGTGTTTTTCATAATATGACTAATTTTTAAGGAAT
Organism: Muscardinus avellanarius; assembly: GCF_963383645.1. NCBI lineage: Eukaryota > Metazoa > Chordata > Mammalia > Rodentia > Gliridae > Muscardinus > Muscardinus avellanarius. Next base: position 103,588,345 of record NC_137793.1, read on the forward strand.
CCATAATGTACCCTTCATAGACATCTGTTCTACACTTGTAAATAAAGTTTTATTGGAACACAGTCTTGCCCACTTGTGTACCTTTATCTACATATTGTCTATAGCAGCTTTCAGGGTACAAACAGCAATCTTGAGAAATTATAAGAGAGTACAGCTTGCAAAGCCTAAAATATTTATGACCCTTTACAGAAAGTCCTAAACTTTAAGTGGTTCATAATTCAGACTTTTAAAAGTAATACCATTTAGAAAATAGTTGTGCATATGATTTTTCATACTTTGAACAACTGGGGAATACTAATAAAAGGGGAATGATTGGGCCTAACCAATAAAGGTATTGTTAGGGCAGAGCTTCTCTCTCACTCCCTTTCTTATACTATTCTAGCTATGACATAAGGACGGTGGTAAGAAGGCAAAGGAAGCCCCAGGCCTCTTGTAGGTAGCACTTCTCTGGTCCCTCTGAATCCAGATATGTACATTTATACTTCTGATGAACATATTTCCAGTTCTGATTTAAAGACAACCAAAGAGGGAAGTAAGAGCAAGTGTAACAGGAAAACAAACCAATTCAAAGAAGTCTTTTACTTTCTACTGGAGAAGGAAAAGTAGGAAGTAAGCTCTCCAGGTGTCCAAGTGCATGTGAGCAGCCACTGCAGGATGGCTGCACGACGGGCCCTGAGAGACTGAGCAGGGAAGCGGTGGGAGTTTCAACATGAAGCGAGCAGCAGCAGCTACTACGAGGTGGGCGGCAGAGGCTGCATGTGGCTTCCACCCTGCATAGGATTGTAATTAAACTGTCTCCGGTAAGAGAGTTTTAGACCAACTACTATACAGCTTTGAGAAATACAAATTCTTCTATCTGGGAAAGTTTCAGGCTTCCAAAAGAAAACTTAGAAAATGGCACCAGCTAAGTCAGCACTATCTCTGAGATAAAGGATGAAGAAGGCTGATGATCTCGAATCCAATCTTTTTGGAATACAGTAAATATTGAAAAGATAGATGTCATCTTCTAAGGGAAATATTCTGCAACATAAAGGGAAAAAATCAGGATGAACCTTTCTCTCAACAAATAATGTCATTTAAAAGTAAAATTAGGCTGGGCGTGGTGGTGCACGCTTGTAATCCCAGTAATTGGGAGACTGAGACTGGAGGATCGTGGGTTCTCGGCCATCCTCCGCTACTTAGTGAGGCCCTCTGCAACTTAGTGAGACATTGTTTCAAAATAAAGAATAAAATATAGGGCTGGGGGTGTAGCTCTGAGGTAGAATGCCCCTGGGTTCAATCTCTAGTACTGAGGGGGGAAAAAGCAAAATTAAAAAGATATTAAATGTAATTATGCCAATGAACTATGTCAAAAAAATGCTATGAAAAACACTTATAAAATGTTCCTGTTAAATTTTCACCAAGTTAAGATTTCCTAAAGAAGTGTTCTTTTGGTTACGACTATTATTACCTTTACATTCCATGTCAGTTAACTCACTAAATAATTAAACACATGATGACTTCATGCAATAATCTGGGAGACTATGAAATTCTCCATAGAACAGAGGAATCAAATTATTCTTGCAAAAATAGCTAGGATGATGGTATGATGCTAATTTGTACAAAAAAACCCTGCTTTCTGGGGTATGAAAATCAAGCTTTTTTCCTTGAATTTTTCATACAATAAACAGTTCTATGAATGGTTTGATTCACATTTGAAACTCATGTCATCATTTTCCTCTTTTTTCATTGTTTACTGACAGTTATCTCAAACTGACCTGCGGGTCTGGCAGCATAAATCCATCAGTAAGTTTATAATAGACTATCGTAGAATCAGACTCCACTATGGCCAGAGTGAACGACATCGGCAAATCCGGATCGCCTCGCAATTTTCGAGATGCCTTCAAGATCTCCCTTATCCTGGAAATAAAGACACGATACACTTAGGAGTCACGGTCACTCAATTAATGATAAGATCACATACTGTAAAATATCGGAGAAGAGGCAGATGATTATATTCACAATGCTAGGGAAATGTCTGAAGGCTCAGATAGAAACATCTGAAAAACCGTTTTCTCACACAGAAATCCTGAAAACAAGAGCTATCTGTTGACTTTTGGTCCTTCCCAAAAGCATTCCATCTTCCCTGATGAACCGTATTAGAAACCTACAAAATGGGACACTAACAGTGGTTTTTATGCATCTAAGTTGTTTAAGGACCACGACTATTAAAAGAGGGACCCTTGTTTGTTCAGGTTTATTATTTTGAAAAACAGACTGTAATAAATATTTCCCTCATGTTTCCATATGGGGTTTATTATTACTACCTTCAAATGGTTATACAATATTCCACTGATCTGTAATTTACCCAATCACTCCCCTCTTGCTGTAAAGTTCTTTCAGTTTAGTTTTCTTTGGGAGGCCGAGGGTCAGTGATGCCAATAAGGTAAGCTGGAATGGTCTTCTTTGTGCATGCAGGTAACTCTTTCCAAACTTTTCTGGTCTTCCCAAGTATCAAAATTATTAGATTGGAGTAGAGATACTGTAATCTGACACTTAATGAAAACTATAAGAAAATTAGAGAAATAAAACATTTTTTAAAATGTCTTGTTAAGTTAGGATCTGGGTGTACTTGCTGTGAAAAATAATCTTCCAATTCTAGAATCCAGGGGTTCAAAGCACTATTAGCCTTTGTTTACCACAAACCAAAAAATCCTAATTATCCAATAAAGCCTGTGTTCAAAATTTCAGCAAAATGTAACTTCCTAAGGAGTTTCTTAAACAGGCAAAAAAATGATTGGTTTTTTTCATGAAATGAACCAATTCATCAGATAATTGGAAAAAGATTTTCTGGCAAATTAACATTCTACAACTGAATACATAAATCCTCTGTGACTCCAATTACACATCTGTTGAACATATTTCCTATGACGGTTTGTTAATTTTCTGAATTGGTAAGGCTGGATTATGTCCACCACTTAGAGCTGTTTTCTCTTTGTTACCTGTCTGTTTTGTTCCCTTCATCTTCCTTTACTTTTGCATTAAATCAATACTTTCTAGCACAACCTTCTAATTTCTTCCTTAATTTTTTTTCTTTTTCTTGTACTGGGGATGGAACCCAGGAGCATTCTACCTAAGAGCAACACCGCCAGCCCTATTTTTATCCTTTATTTTAAACAGGCTCTCACTGAGTTTCAAAGGGCCTCACTAAGTAGCTGAGGCTGTCCGCGAACCGCGATCCTCCTGTCTCAGCCTCCCAAATGCTGGGATTCCAAGTGTGTGCCACCACGCCCGGCTTTTAATTGTTTTTACTAGAGAAAAACAATTAAATTTTTCTTGGTGTTGGCTCTATTACATCTTAACTTATTACAATTTACTTTAGGTTAATACTAACATAATATATAGAAACTACTCCAACACAATTTTACTCCTTTTCTCTCTGTGCTATTGTTTCTGTCCATACAGCATATGCTCATTCACACAATGTTATAACTACTGCTTTACACAATCTTAAATCATTTTTTAGTTTATTTGTTTGCAGTACTGGGGATCAAAACCAGGGCCTCACACGTTAGGCACGCACTCTACCACTGAGCTATATCCCTAGCCCAATCTGGAGTCTTTTTAAAATAGGAACAAGAAAAAATATATATTAGAATCTTCTATATTAAAATAGGTTAATATTTGCTGGGCGTGGTGCCGCACGCTTGTAATCCCTGCACTTGGGAGGTGGAGACAGGAGGATCGCACAGGTTTGAAGCCAGCTGCGCTGGCTTAAGAGAACCTGTTTCCAAATAAAAATATAAAATAGGTCTGGGAGTGTAGACTGGAGGTAGAAGGCCCCTGGGTTCCACCCCCAGTACCACCAAGAAAATAAAACAAAATAAAATAGTTAATATTTCGGGTACTCTTCCCTTTTTCAATTACTCTCCAATGTTACTTCTTTTCTCCAATAAAGCTCCACTTCCTCCCTCAGACTGTGTGAAAATTGTCACATACCTCTTACTATGCCATAAAACCCTGTCAGTTGATTTTAGACAAAGTGCAAAGGTAACTGGAGAAAGTTTTCAATATATGTGCTCTAAAGATGAATACAGTTCACCTCTAAACCTGAAGACAACACCTCTATGTCTAGAGAGTTATTGTAAGGATCAATGAAGTGACACACGGAAGGGTTTTACAAACTGTCAAGCAGTCACTGAATGCACACGCTGCCCCGCAGTAACTATACCAGCTTTGCGACCGGGCACACTGGACCACAATGTCCGCACACACCACCTTCTCAATGGTACTGCTAAAAACACACTAAGCCAAACATACTCAGGTATACTGAAAATTAGAGAAAATACAGAACATGTTCCTTTTCTGAAACAGATATACTGAATCCCAGAAACTCAGTCCCCTTTTCTGAAACAGACATACTAAATCCCAGAAACTCAGTCCTTAAAAAATAATTTCCACCTCTGCTGAGTTGCATGCAGTAAGCTAGACTCCTCAGATGGGCAGTTTACTTGAGAGAGTCAGATAAAGCGCCCGCAGACAACCAGAAGACACTCCACTCCTCGGCACCGAAGGGAAGTGACACTCTGATCGAAGACAGCATGCTTTGATTATTTCATCAATGCAAATCTTTTAGTAGATCTAAATATTTTCCTTCTTCAAAAGGGACAAAGCAATATCTAAATAATCATATAAAAAGATCAATTTTTATAGACTACATTCTTAATTTTTTTCTACAAAGATGGAAAAGAAACAGACTATAGATTGACTATTTTATCTAAATCTTTCCTTGTCGGTATGTATCACAGTTAATTCTCAGTATGGAATATACATAAAAACCAATACACATCAAATGCCAGAAGTTAAATAAACTTATCTACACATCCCTAACCGGCAGACTGCAGGGACAACGGGACACAAATGAGAAGAAGAAAAAACAACAAAGACAACTTTCACACATTTTCTGCTCCTCAGTTCTTGATGTTTATATTTGTATGTCTCTCAAGGTAAAGTCAGGAATTCTCACCCACACAAAACTCGGGATAGAAATTTCCACCTGACTCACTGCCTGCCTTCATTTTCAGTTGATATCTGTTTTCTGAGTTCTTCAATATAAACAGCAAAGCATTTTTTTGATTTATTCAAAACACCCATGTGGGAAAGTCTAAGGCTTAAAAATTAGCTCAGAGTTGTAAAAGGGGGCTTTGTCTTCAGAGCTGAGTAAAATCACTGTCAAAAATGAAATGGAAGATCCCATCCCTGGGCTCTTGTTTATCCGACTTGGAAGTGTGTATGGGGAAAACTACCAGTGAATCTTCACAGTAATACAAGAATAAAATTGCTGCTGACTCTTACTTAAAACCCACTTGGGAAGCCTTATAAAGTGTCTTGGTCGGGATCTTTCTAGTTTATTTGTAACTCGTGTTTCATGTAGTCTTCATCTTTCCCCATTCAAGAACTTTCTTGTTTGTTTCTATTATGGAATAATGTATAAACCCATAAAAATGTTTACTTTGCCTTTAAACCAACAGACTATTTTTTCAATCTACTACTACTACTAATAGTAACAGTAATAATAATGTAAACAAAAAGGCTCTAAAGTTCTACTTTTTAAAAAATTACACATGGTTGTAAAGATGCTGAGAATGGGGAAACATCACTAAAATATAATAATCTCACATTAGTTCAAATAAATTTGAAATTTTAGCTTAGAAAATACAGAAATTTACATGTGAACATGTCCTATATATTAGTATGAATTTAGAATTTTCAACTCAGTTAAGCCTCTTGGGGAAAGACCCAACTGAAGAAAAAGATATATCAATAATTATCATAGCTACTAATTAACAGTAACAAAGTCTGATGTCTACAGCAGGTTTTTCCTTCCTGTAACTGTTCATAAGCTCAAAAGGTGGTTCTAAAATACAGCTAACTTGACAACAGGCCTGAAGCAAACACAGTTAATACTTTCACTAATGTCCTTAGTCTTATTAAATGTTTTCTATAAATCTTAGCATTGATTTTCTGTAACAATCCTAAAATAGAGACTAAGTAATCTTTGGAGATTTATAGTAAGGACAAAAAAATTGAAGAAAATGTTACTTTCAACTATAATTGTTAAAATCAAGTGTGTCATGGGTTAAAATTAGTATTAACTGAGCCAGGTGTGGTGGCGCACGCTTGTAATCCCCGCGCTTGGGAGGCAGAGACAGGAGGATCGCGCAGGTTCGAAGCCAGCCTTGCTGGCTAAAGAGACCATGTTTCAAAAAAAAAAAAAAAAAAAAAAAAAAAATATATATATATATATATATATATATATATATATATATATATATATGCGCCTGGGAGTGTAGCCCAGAGGTAGAAGGGTTTCCAGGAACCCCAGTACCACCAAAAAAAAAAAATTAGTATTAACTGAAATCCCCAGGAAGCAGTATCTTCTGTCCTCCTCAACGTGGTCAACTGGTATAAGCGTATAAGCTGCAGCTTTACCCATAAAAGGCACCGACTCCTTGACCTTCCTTGTGACATGGGAACAACATACCATGACAGCACTGATGCAGCTCTGAAACACAACGCACAATGCAAAATGAAGTCAGGACCAGAGGCACCAAAGAAGCTGTGTTCATCCACTGGCCCTGTCCTGAAAAAAAGTTCCAGAACCACAGACCACCTCCTTGGGAATCATGCCAATGCCTTCCTAGGGACAAAAAAATCAAGGCAGCTGAAATCCACTCAACAATCAAGTGCCTGTGTGGCTACTCCTCAATGAAAAGTCATTCTACAGGCAAGGCGTGGTGGCGCACGCTTGTTATCCCAGCATTCGGGAGGCGGAGACCAGAGGATCGCGGTTCGTGGACAGCCTCTGCTACGTAACGAGGCCCTTCACAACTCAGTGAGACCCTTTTTCAAAAAATAAAAATACTAAAAAATAGGACTGGGGGTGTAGCTTGGAAGTTCTTGGTTCCATCCCTGGTACCACACACACACACACACACACAGTCATTCTACTAAAATAAATTATGAGGTTTTTTTTGTTTCTTGTTTTGTTTTTGAGGGAGTAAGAGAAAAAAAATGCTGTGTCAGTTTAAAGAAGCTATTAGAATTAGGGATTTCACCAGCAAGCAACGGATTTCCAAAAGAGGGGATAAAGACAAACATCCTGATATAAAGGGAAGACAAATAACAGAAGTTATTTCTCTAGTAATTATGACTTTGGGCTTCAAATAAAATAGTATCCATTAAGTAAACATATAATAGTAGAATAGCATTCACTAAGCAAATGTATAATAAAGACTATACTTTTGGAGTAGAAATATTTTTCAATTAATAATGGAGCATCCTTCAAGAAAAATGTGGCATTTAAAGATTAAAATCTATAACTAAAAGTATCTCTAGTAATGTTCTGAAGAAGAAACTCAGTTCTAGTAACCCCTTATTCCACCATTAGTATAATCTTTTTCCTAAGACATTGGAAAGAAGGATGAAGGTGTGAATCTGAATGAAAAAGAAGTTAACAAAAGGCTAAAGAGGTTCCTTGAGCTGGGCGTGGTGGCGCACGTGGGAGGCTTAGCTAGTTAATGAGGCCCTCTGCAACTTACTGAGACCCTGTTTCAAAATAAAAGAATAAAAAGTAGGGCAGAGGGTGTAAGTCAAAGGGCAAATGCCCCTGCATTCCATCCCTAGACCCACAAAAAATAAATTAATTAAAGAGGTTCCTCATGGCATTTGCCTCTTTAGACCTGTGATTGACTGTTCTCTGTCCTCTGAGGCATATTATAAGTACAGTGGAAAGTGTGAGAAATAGGCTAATTCCTGCAAGCGAATGGATGTTCCAGATGTTCTAAATTTGGGGGAACTTGTGGAAGGCTTATAGTACATCCTTATATTCTTTAAGGTATAATTTGTAAGGCGCTATTACAGGAATCTAATCATACAACAGATACTTACTTAGCACCTTCTACCAGGCATACAGAGATGAACAAAACAAAGTCCCTGCTTTCATGGAACTTACTTTCTAGAGGGAAAAGGCAGATAGTAAATAATCACAGAAAACCAAATATACATTATGTAGAGTAGCAAAAAATATGGCAAGTGTTTTAAAAAAAGAAGACCACCATCCAGGAGGCTGAGACAGGAGGATCGCGGTTCGCAGACAGCCTCAGCTACTACTTAGCGAGGCCCTCTGCAACTTAGTGAGACCCTGTTTCAAAATAAAGAATAAAAAATAGGGCAGAGGGTGTAGCTCAGAGGTTGAATCCCCCTGGGTTCCATCCCCAGACCTGAAGAAAAAAAAAGACCACTTAGTAGGTCTAGGAGGTGAGATGAGAGTAGCTTAAGCCAGAGTAATGACACATGTAAGAAACTGGCTGGTAGAATGGACATGATGTTGTTTAATTGTGGGACATGAGAAAGAATAAAAACAGATTATAGAAAGATTAGAGGATATGAGGTTAATATATCTAAGTCCATTGTATTCCTAAATGCAGATGTTTCCTAACTTAGAATAGTTGATTTAAGAATTTCTGACTCAATTCTGGTGCAGAAGTGATAGGCATTAAGTAGAAACCATACTTGAATTGTGATCTCTTCCTGGGCTAGTGATGTAAGGCACGGTACTCTCTGGCTACTGGCAGCAGCAAGAGGCTATAGCTCCCGCTCAGCCAGCAATCGCAGGGTAAACAAGTCATACTACAGCGCACTGTGTTGCTAATGTGCCATGCTCACTAGCAATGGAGCGGAGGAAGACAGTCTTCAACGAATGATGCCAGAACAACTAACTACATATTCATGTGCCAAAAACTGGACCTAGATGCTGACCTGGCACCTACCTTCACAAAATTGACAAAACAGAGCTTTGTCCTGAATGTAAAACACAAAACTAGAAAACTTCTACGAGATAACACAGGAGAAAATCTAGGTGACCTTGGAATTAATGTTGAGCTTTTAGATACAACACCAAAAACAAACACTAGTCTAAATAAGACTATTAAAATGAAAAATTTCCATTCTGCAAAAGACAAGGGTAAAAAGACAAACTACAGACTGGGATAAAATATTTTCAAAACACCTGACAAGCTGTATCCAAGATATACAAAGCAAAAAACTTGTAAAATATAAAGTTAAAGAAGTAGATAATCGGAACAGACATCTCACTACACATATGTAGAAGGCCTGTAAACACACAAAAAGATGCTCAACATCATATGTCACAAGGAACTACAAATTTAAAAATGAATAGCTAAAATCCAAATAACTAATAATTTCATGTTGGCAAGGATGAATATTGCTAAGTAAAGTAAGCCAAGCTGAAAGGGTGACATTCTGTATGATTCCAACTATATAACATTCTAGAAAAAGTAAAAGAAACTAAAGAGCCAGGCATAGTGGCAAACGCTTATAATCCCAGTACTTCAGAGGTTGAGACAGAAGGATCGTAGGTTCAAAGACAGCCCCAGCTTTCATCAACCTGGCAAGACCCTGCTTCAAAATAAAAATAAAATAGGGCTAAGTGGCTCAGGGGTAGAATACCCCTGGGTTCAATCCCCCAGTAACACACACACACACACACGCACACACACACACACACACACACACACACAGAAACTGTAGAGAAAGTAAAAAATTCAATGGCTCCAGGAGCAGAGGCTGAGAGTAGGCAGAGAGATAAAAAGAAGCATAGGGGAATTATAGGGCACTGAGACCATTTTGTATACAATGGTGGATACATGACATTATGCATCTATGAAAAGCCATAGAACTTCATATTAAAAAGAATGAACCCTAATATGAACTATGGAGTTAATAATAATATATTAGTATTGGTCTATTCATTGTAATAAATGTACCATACTAATACAAATGTTAATAAAGGAAACACTGTGTTGACCTAAGGCTTAGATAAGAAATCCTCATACTGTCTGCTCAATTTTTGTGTAAATCTAAAGTTGTGCTATAAAAAATAAAGTGTGTGCATATATACATATATATATATATATATATATATATATTCATCCCAGTCCTTTTTGTTGAGCTTCTGAATGTATACTGATGCCATTTACATATTTCAAAAGCTTACATTCCTTTATTTTCTTTATTTTTATTTCTTTATTTGCAGTACTGAGGATTGAACCATAGAGCTACACCCCCAGTCCTATTTTTTAAATTTTTTTTTTTTGCAGGTTTGGGGATGGAACCCAGGGGCATTTGACCTCCGAGCTACACCCCGCTGCCCTATTTTTTATTCTTTATTTTGAAACAGAGTCTCACTAAGTTACAGAGGACCTCACTAAGTAGCTGAGGCTGTCCGCAAACCGTGATCCTCCAGTCTCAGCCTCCCAAATGCTGGGATTACAAGCGTGTGCCACCACACCCAGCTCCTATTTTTTATTCTTTATTTTGAAACAGGGTCTCACTAAGTTGTAGAGGGCCTAAGTAGCCGAGGCTGGTCATGAACTTGTGAACCTCCTATCTCAGCCTCCAGAATGCTGGGATTACAAGCATGTGCTACCATATGCCCAGCCTTACATACCTTTTTATAAAGTTAAAAACATCTAAAATAAAGCAAGTCCTAATTCAACATGGATCCAGGATGACTTACCATAGGTCAATAGAAACAGTAAAAGAAGGGGATGGATAAGATTAGATGACAGTTACTATTAACAATCTAGTTTTGTTTTGAATGGTTGGTTTGGAGATACTTATTACATTATTAATAACTAGTGAAATAAAAGACAGGCATGAACTAATAATGAGAGTACATCTCTCATGAAATAAAGATATGCTTAATCCAATTCCGTGCTGCTAAGATGTATTTTAAAGGGTCCCTCGAGTTGCATAAAGCTTCTTTTGATTTCAACTGGAACGCATGCCTCACCAAATCCTACAGCAAGTATGATATGCATCACATCCTATAATATCTGTTGTTTTAAATGTAAAGGTCTTGCCTCCTTAGTAAGAAAATAAATATCTCCTACTTTCTTAGGTTTCTGTTCAACTAAGACCAAAACCACCTGCTTACCTATTATGGCTGAGAGAAGCAGAGATGGATGTAGGCACCACAGTCTGTAGCCCTTCCCCTTCTATCTCAGTACCGACTAGGCAGATGAGCTGGAGTTCTTTTAATCCCACACAGTTTACTTCATGCCAACTTTTACCTGAATAGGATCATTGAACAGACAATAATGTTTATCAAAAAACATGATAAAAATTCCAAACTTCCACCTAATATTTAGCTGAGCAGACATCATTCATAATACTAACTCTTTACTTTTCTAGATGAATAAAGAATACCAATTTAAGCGGCAAAGTAGCAAATGCATAAATGATTGCTTATCCTATGTCAGCAATGACATCCCAACTCCACTGTTCAAACGCCCACCACAGCCCCAAAAGCAAAAAAGTATAAACAACTTACTCTCCATGAGGTCCAGGTAAACCAAGAATGCTATATACACTTGGGTGGCATCTCCTATTTTTAATTCCATCATTTCTAAATACTGCAAATCAAAATGCAATTGTTAAATACAGAAGGATCTCAATGTTTTCTTTCAATCAACAAGTATGCTGCACTATGTCTATATTATGTAAAAATATAAAACAATCTTCTAGATTTAGTGGAAGTTAAAAAGTAATGTCTAACCTGACTCTAAAGAATCTACGATTGTTAAACACATGCATACAGTATTCCTGAAATGTAAACCAAAAAAAAATTAGGAATCTGCACCTGTGTAGAATCAAGATGTGCACTCTGGGTTCAAGTCTAAGCAGGACTGTGACTGAGCCTACACTTTATCATGGTGAACTCCTACATCTGATCCATGGCTCCAAACCATCTATCAAGATTACTGTGAGGATTAAATAACTTCAGCCCGGAAAGGGGCTCTATCTAGATAGCAAAGTGGATATTAGGGGAGTGTTTACTGACGTCGCTGGATCAAGAGGGGAGTGGTTTGGTATCTGGCCCGTTAATGGCTTTGGGGAAGGGGTGGTTGGGGAAGGTGTCGAGCTACGGTTCCATTTATATATAAACACACACGGGGCAGAGCCCGGGCTGGCGGCCGCGCGCTCCGGTCCCCGCTCACCCGAGGCGACGACACACGGCCCGGGAATCCCCGGGCGGCTGCGGCCAGAACCCGCGCCCGGCTCCTTCCGCGCCTCCTGACCTTAGGGTGGGTGGCAATCCAGGCGTCCTCGGGCGCCCACGCGCGAGCGCCGCCGCCATCGCGAGCGCCGCCCGGGTCCAGGCCGCTACAGCTGGGGGTCGGCTCGGAGTCCGCGCACTCCGCCATGCTGGCCGCGCGGCGCTCCCGTGGTGCATCGCGGCCCGAGCCCGACCAGAAACACCGAGGGCGGCGCGCCTGGGTTCCGCTTCCCGCGCCGGACTCTGGGAGGAAAGTTGTACCTGTCACTCCGTCCGACCAAGGCTGCTAGCACCTGCCGGGCTGCTGCCTACTTTTGCTGGGGTTGATTCCTATTTGGGTAGACTGCAGCTTGAAGAAGGTTCACGCGTATCCTGAGCCCAGAATCCCTTGGCCCTCCTTCAGTCAGTGCTATTTGTAAACCTCTTGAGAAAGTGGGATGCTTAAATCCTCTTTGTCTTTGCATTCAACATTAAACCCTGGTCTCTCATTCCTGGGAGCAGGCAAAGGGCCTCTTTCAAGGCTGTGTCATAGAAGCTTAAGGTAGAGCCATATTTTTAGGGCAGACTCGCCTGTGTGTGTGTGTGTGTGTGTGTGTGTGTGTGTGTGTGTGTGTGTGTGTGGTACTGGGGTTCCTGGAAGCCCTTCTACCTCCGGGCTACACTCCCAGACCTATTTTTACATTTTTATTTGGAAACAGGGTCTCCTAAGCCAGCGCGCGCGGCTGGCTTCGAACCTGCACGATCCTCCTGTCTCTGCCTCCCAAGCGCGGGGATTACAAGCGTGCGCCACCACGCCAGGCCAGACTCGCCTTTTGAGAATAGAAGAAACACGAGTTGTTGAATGGGTGTTCAGAAAGGTGGGTTACACAGCAACCTAAGCACATGATCTGGAAGCCAGGGTAAGAAAAGTTTAGACCAGTAGATAGGGTCTATATAAAGACTTCCTATTTCCCCACATCCAGGCAGAGGACAGGAGGATACCAAAGAACCATAAACTGAGCAGGGAATGGTGACACGGGCCTCTAAGTCCCAATACTTGGGAGGCAGAAACAGGGTAGCAGCCAGCTTCAGCAACTTAGTGAGACCCTGTTTCCAAATAAAATATGGCTGAGGGTATTGCTCAGAGATTGAATACCTCTAGATTCAAAACCCAGTTCCAAGAAAGAAAGAAAGAAAGAAAGAAAGAAAGAAAGAAAGAAAGAGAAAGAGGGGGGGTAACTGTAAAAGCAACAGATGAATGCCATCCTTTGGCAAACAAATAGACTTAGGACAATTTTTTAGAAAAAGCCTGATATATCCAAATGTTCAAAAATATGAAATGCTTCTGACTTTTAATGTTGTCTATTTAAAAGAGTTGATGAAGAAAACTGGAGTGCTGTTTGGCTTCCAGAGTAAGCAACACAAAGTTCTGAAGAGGTCTTGTGGATTGGAAGTGGCTGCAGATGGACACAAAGGATTTGGGGATATTTAACCTGGGATTTAGAATGTAGAATCAAATGGCGATGGTGGCAATTTAGAATGAAATCCACCCAAGAAGGGAGTAGATTTTCAGCTTCTGATAGGCTGAAGGATTTCTCCTTTTGTAAACGCTGCAATAGTTCACTCTATTAGAGAGCCAAAGTGGTTAGGGGGGGAAAAGCCAGGTGACAGCAAATAAAATTCCCTCTCGAGTATACAAGATTTAATGAAATTCTGTGTACTCTAGCCCTGGCTGTACTGATTTCCCAACTTGATATCCTGAGCCAGACCATTTTATTCTCATGTACACACACACACACACACACACACACACACACACACACCTGTGAAGTGTAGGCAGAGGCATATTAATTTGGTTCAAGTCTCAGGAGGAAAAGCAAACACTGAGTGAAGATGCAAATCTTTAGTGTGTTAAAAAAGAAAGAAGAAAAAGCTTTTACACAGTATCATATAAAAATGATCTCAAGCCATCCTCAGCATCTTAGCGAGGCCCTCTGCAACTGAGTGAGACCCTCCACACATGCACACAAACACACAAATGATTTCAAGCTGAAAAATACAGGCTAGTATTCCAGACCAACTTTTTATTCACAGATACCTTTTTCTTCTTTTTTTGTACATGAACTATGTAATTCCCATTTTCTGTGTTTCAAGAATAGGTGAAATATTAATTTGTCTAGCTAAATATTTAGAAAACTATTATACCTTACTATTCGTGTGCATGAGCCTACATGCAGGATACCCATGAAATAGAAAAAAATAAGATGATGTGGATGCAGTTATTTCTCTTTTTTCCTGTGAATTTAAGAGTGCAATCTAAATTCTCCATTTATGGACCATTACATTTTTAAAGGCCGGCTTACACTTAGGACAAAACAATAAAAATGTTAGAAGTTGTACTCATTTAACTGGTTCTGCAAGTAGGAAAAGGTATAAAAAAAACAATTTCTACAACTCAAATCATCTCATCTCTGTCTAGCTATTTATTTAACATCTGCTATCAACATGAGTGCTGAGCCTCTCTGGGGAGTCTGAAGCACAAACCCACATTGAAAAAAATGTCCTATTAAAGTTACTCCAAAATCTTCATAGTGGTTGTGTGGGAGAGTGGATTATGGGTGTGGCTTTCTTTCTTTCTTTCTTTCTTTCTTTCGTTTATCTTTTTTTCCTCCATTTTCAACATTTTTAATCATCTAGTAAAATAGATTTCAATAAGTCATTAAATTTTAGAGCCTAAAAGACTAGTCCAATCCTCCATATTCATGTTAAAATATCTCTTGCAGCATACTAACCTTGTTCAAATGTCCCTCCCTACTTTCTTCACCTTTGCCCTCCTCTCTTCCTCCCTCCCTCCCTCTCTTCCTCTTCCTTCTTTCTCTAAATCCTCCAGTGTAAGGTTGAATAGAAGTAATGAGATGGGTCATTCCTGTCTTTTGGTCTTTCTGTTTGCAGGGGACTGCGAGAGAAAGCATTTACTTCCAGCTTTACGTGGGAACTTTTGGGACAGTCCAGCGACGGGGGAGGCAAAGACACGTGTGTGCATAACCCTGACGTACATCCAACCAATGACCTTGGAAAGAGCATCATGAGCAATGGATAGTTAAAAAATAGAATTGGCTTTTCTCTTTAATTCGTTTTTACAAAGTAACTATCTTCTAATATTGATTCTATGATGGGAAAAAATATCACTGGTTTCTAAAATACTTAGGGAGCAAGTCTGTGAGTAAAATGGGAACACGGCTTTTCCCAAGCTACTCCTTCTTCCTTCCCACCCCACCCTTCCTCCAATATTTAAAATTATCTTCTAGTGTTACATGTCCTGTCATGGCCTTTATATTCTCAGTGACTGAGTGTGTGTGTGTGTGTGTGTGTGTGTGTGTGTGTGTGTGTGTTACTGAGAATTAAACCCAGAGGCATTCTATCTCTAAGCTACATTCCCACTCTTATTTTTTTATTTTGAAACAAGGTCTCACAGGTTGCTGAGGGCCTTGCTGAGTTGCTGAGGTCGCCTTTAAAGCTATGATCCTTCTGTCTCAGCCACCCAAGTATTGGGATTATAAATTTGTGTAAGTAGGTGTTTGGTCAGTTATGTGGCTGGGAAAACTTTGATTTAATCCATAGACTGGACTATGATTCTTTCAGGACAACTCTGGAGCCAATATCATTAAAATAGAGGCTATATAGAGCCCAGCACTAATATAGTTTTAGCCACTTCATCATTTGTTTAAAAACATACTCAGATAAGCTGCAGGCTTTAGACAACAGAAGAGAAAAAATGCAAAAATATGATGTCTTAGCATTAAATCTCCCCCTCTTTGCAGCAAGGTGAACAAATGATAAATATTAAACCAAGTGTTTTGAGGGCACAAGGGTTATGATCTTGAAAGTTGGGTGGGACATAGGGCAAGAGATGAAAAGAAAGAAGACAAAAGAAGGTGGAAATCATCTCTGTGAAACCCTTCTAATTGTCCCTCCACCACTGCTGCTCCTGTAGAATTGATGAGACCTTTCTCAGTCCCTCTGCTGTGCTTGGTACACTCACCTATCAAGCTGCTTCCAACAGGTTTAACTCAGCCTTCTCTTCAAAACTGTGAGTCTATGGACAGCAGACATGGTTCCTGCAGGAGGATGGAGAGGAAGAAATGTCTGTAGTCTGTTAGAGAAGATTTTAGGGCAGAAGACATAGATTTGGGGAATGAAATCAACCAGGAGTAGTGCATGGTAGAAGGGCACCCAGGGAGGGGGGCTTGCAGACAGTAGAATCAGAGGAAATCCAGGAGAAGAGATTATGTAACAGAGGTCAGGGAAGGTGAGAACCAGACAGAGTCCGCTGGATTTGCCAATACTGAAGTCATCTGTGGGGTCTGCCAGAACAGCCTCAGTGGAGAGGGCCAGAGCCACGTCGCTTGTGGAGGGGGAGATGGGAGATGAAGAAGTGGAGAAAGATGCGTAAACCTTCCTGTCTTTAGTCCACTTTTTTATTGGTGTGACCCAAATACCTGACAAGCACAATTTAGAGGAAAGACTTATTTGACCCATGGTTCACCCCATGCTTGGCCAGTTCCATGGCAGACATCAGGGCAGCTCGACTCATGACTGCTGGAAAGGGGTGCAGAGGGGAAGTAACCAGGGGCAGATATGGTCCCCCAAGTGATCTAACTCTTCCAGCCACATCCCACCTACCTAAATTACCACCCAGTAGCCGGGCGTGGTGGCGCACGCTTGTAATACCCGCGCTTGGGAGGCAGAGACAGGAGGATCGCGCAGGTTCGAAGCCAGCTGCGCACGCTGGCTTAGGAGACCCTGTTTCAAAAATATAAAATAGGTCTGGGAGTGTAGCCCAGAGGTAGAAGGGCTTCCAGGAACCCCAGTACCACCAATAAATAAATAAATAAATAAATAAATAAATTAATTAATTAATTAATTAATTACCACCCAGTAAACCCATTTAAATTACTAATCCACCAGGAGATTTATCCACGAATGAGATGACATCTTTGTTTCGACTATTTCACCTCTGAATATTGTTGCATTGGGGACACACTTGCAATACGTGAGCCTTTGAGGGACGGGGGCATTCCAAACCAAACCAGAATCCTCCCTTTTAAGAAGCTTGGCCAAGAGAGAGGATGGCTAGAAGGAGGCAAAGGTATTTGGGGAGTTCTTTTAAAGAGGAGAGAGGAGTGGATAGAGTCTTAGATTGAGTAGTTGGTGGAAAGGGACTAGTTGAAGATTCAGTGGAGAGAAATGAGGGAGGAAATCATGACCTAGAAAGAGCAGATGAGAACAAAAGCGCCATAGCTAAGGGGCCTCTAAGTAAGGAGTGGGCTGGGGGATGCAGCTCGGGACAGGGGTGTCCAGGGAGCGGGATGAAGGAAGCCCTGGTCTTCTGAGTGAGGAAGATGGTCAGAGGAAAGTAATGAAAACTCCTAAAAGTGGAGAGAAGGATGACTGACTAGCACTGAGACCGTGGGACAGAGCAGAGCGCTAGCAGGACTGCCGGTCATGGCTGCAGAGGCACCAGCTCACCGCCCCCCCCCCCCCAGATCAAAGGATACGTAATTCCACAAAGACAGAGCATCTCATGACTCATGTTCCTATGTTATCTTTAAGAGTAAATGTCCTGCCTGGAGTTGTAGGGCAGGCCTGTAACTGCAGTATATGGGAGGCTGAGACAGGAAGGTTCACAGTTGGAGGCTAGTCTTAGCAACTTAGGGAGATCCTGTTTCAAAATAATATAAACATAAAAAGGGCTGGGGGTGCTGCTTGGAAGTAGAAACCCCTGGGTCCTAAGGAGAGAGAGAGAGAGAGAGAGAGAGAGAGAGAGAGAGAGAGAGAGAGAGAGAGAATAAATTTAGGGGGCAGTAATATCCTGTAGGAGTATTCCTAACTTCATTTATGTACTAATTGCATTCTTCTTTCCCTGTTTCTTCTCTGTCTTCTCCTCTCCCATAAAGATGGATTTTCCCTCTATGAGTTAGTTTGTTAGTTTGTTAGATTGGATCATTAGAAAAAAAAAAAACCCATCTAAGTAAATCTCCTCTTCTTCACACCTGCCCTCACATGCAGTGGGGCTCTATAGCAGCGCCCCATAGACCAAGAAGGAGTTTCTTTCTTTTCTTTTCTTTTCTTTTCTTTTCTTTTCTTTTCTTCTCTTTTCTTTTCTTTTCTTTCCTCTTCTTTTCTTTTTTTCAGAGATCCGATCTGCCTCTCCAGTTCTCCAAGTCTTCAAACTTGGTGTTATTGGATGTTGACTCAGTCCGGAATAAACTCCAGGAGAAAGGCAAACATTCTGCCTTTGTGGTAGTTAAAAGGGTGTTGAACCATAGAGTGGCTGGGGGGGGGGGTGACTTTCCATTTTAGAACCTATTCATGTGTCAATAGGTGCATTATGAAAAACTGGGTGCATTGCATCACTGTGAAGACTGCGGTTTGCAGAAACAGAATAAATATTCTTAGGGTTGTACCGTTCATGTGTACACACACGCGCGCGCGCGCGCGAACATACACACACACACACACACACACACACACACACACACACACACACACACGTTGTGAAGGGCTTCAGACTGCGGTTTCCAGAAGCAGGGTAAATATTCTTAGGGTTGTACGGTCCATGTGCACACACACACACACACACACACACACACACACACACACACTCCCATTGGCAGACTCGGCCACACCTCGCAGCAGCTCAGGGAGAAGCCGCAGACCTCAGTCCTGCGCCGGGCTGAGCCTGCAGGGGAGGAACTTTCCGCAGGACTCGGGACAGACGCTCCCCACCCCCCGCCCGCCACGCCGGTGCGGGCGCTGGAGGGCAGGTAGGGTGCGCACCGGGCGGGCTGGGCGGGGCGGCGGGAGGGTCCTGCCTGCCCGCGCCCCCGGCCGCCCCTGGCCAGCAGGCTGCGCCTCCCCGGCTGCCCCGCGGCTGCGCCTCCCCGCCGGCCCCAGCCCCAGCCCGGAACATGGCTGCGCGCCCCGCCGCCACCCTCGCCTGGTGGCTGCTGCTCCTGGGCTCGGCCCTGCTCCGCGGCGGCTGCAGGGCGCGCTTCGCCGCCGAGCCCGACTCGGAGGACGACGAGGAGGCGCTGGTGTTCCCCGAGTCGCCCCTGCAGAGATCCACGGTGCTCGTGGCCATCCTGGCCCGCAACGCTGCGCACTCGCTGCCCCTCTTCCTCGGCTGCCTGGAGCGGCTGGACTATCCCAAGAGCAGGATGGCCATCTGGTGAGCCGGGCTGGTGCGCGCCGGGGTGGCCCTGCGCCTCCTCATCCTCGTCTCCATGGGGCTGGGGGGGGGGTCCTCAGGAAGACGTCGACCCCCTCTCTTCAACTCTTGAGGATTCCTCTTTACCCCTCGCGGTGGAGTAAGAGGATGGAGAGCTGGGCTCCGTCTCTCCAGATGCGATATACAAAGTCGGCGGGGGCGCGAGGGGCGCAGGACCAAGGTGGCCGGCTGCCTCCCCGGCTCCTGCCGGCTCAGCAGAGGCCACACGAGCGGTGCCTGGTGCTCCCGGGATGGGGAGGGCCCCAGGGATGGAGTGAGGTGGGGTCGCTTCCTCCCTGTGCCCCACGCTGTCCCGGCCGGTGCTCGGTCACCACCAGTGCAAAGCGGTGCAAACCTAGGGAGATAGATGCAGCCGCCAAGGGCTGGGTCCGGATAAGAGAGCCCTGAGCTTGGCCTTAGCCTTGGCTGGGTAGGGATAAGGGAAAGAGAGACCGGCTCAGTGTGGGTCCCTCTGCACTCCGCCTGTGGCGCTCGGTCAGGTCCCGCACCTTTTATAAAGCCGAGGATCGGACTGCAAGGGGTTGTGCAGGCGAGCCCCCAGAAGGGGACGTGGAGCCCGGTCACTGGCAGCGGATCGCTCAGGGTCGGTGAAGGGAGCTGTCCCCAGAGGAGACTGGGCCTTGGAGGAGCGGTGGGCAAGGAGGGGAGGAGGGGCAGGAGGGGTTGGCAGTTGGTACCTGGTGGGAGAGGTGCAAACGCAAACAGGCGCTACAGTGCGGCTCTGTGCTGTACCCGGCCCGGAGCCCTCATACGTGACCGCCTCCACGGAGGGAGAAGGGCCTCCATGTGGGAAGTGGGAATGCACGACCGCCAGGTTTGAAGCCACAGGGAAGGCGTTTTTAACTACTTCCAAGCCAAAAGAAAAAAACCTCCAAAATGTCACTTCTCTTTTGTCAGAGAGATGTTTTATAATATGGCCTTGATTCTAATGCACGAGATAGTTTACTTTTAAAATTAAAAAGGCTGGGGCGTGGGAAGGCAAGTGCCAGGCACAGGTGTGCCTCTATTATCATGCAGCAAACTTTTAAGAGAAGTATTATGATCTTTGCTGTACAAAGGGAGAAACTGGGACTTGGATCAGTTTGAAAAGGCCTCAGAATAAATGGTGAAACTGGACTGTAACCCCCAAGTTTGTTCATAAAGACTGCCTTGAAAAATGGTGGGAATTTAGCCCGGCGTGGTGGCTCACGCTTGTAATCCCCACGCTTGGGAGGATCCCCACAGGAGGATCACGCAGGTTGGAAGCCAGCCTTGCTGGCTTAAGAGACCCTGTTTCCAAATTAAAAATATATATAAACTAGGTCTGGGAGTGTAGCCCGGAGGTAGAAGGGTTCCATGCCCAGAACCACCAAAAAAAAAAAAAAAAAATGTGGGAATTTGGTAAACACAAAACTGATACAAACCTAGGAATTACCAGTGCAGGGACCTGGGCTGCTTGTCACCAGCTTCGTATGCCCTTTGGAGCCGGTCGTGTGGAGTCCAAAGGCACCAGTTTCCTCGCGAGTGAAAGGAGAGGCCTGAATGTGTGAGCTCAACCATTCTCTCCAGCTCTTGAATCCGTAGGTTTCTGTGCTGTGATCAGGATCACTGAGGGATGAACTCGCTGATGTCCCCGCCTACGTGGGCATCGGCGAGCTGTTACGTAGGTGGTGTTCCAGCTCTGCGTTGGCAGTGAGGTCCAGCTCCCTTATCCTTGTTCACACTGTCTGTACTTATCCTTCATCCTTTATGGCCCGTGTTAGATGAGGAAGCTCAAAGCTTGGTTAAGACACCCCTGCATTAGTCACTAGAGAGAGACTTCTTTGAAAACTCTTGTTTCTGTCTTAGAAATCCTGTCTCATTTATTAGATAATAACAGCAAAATGGCCAGTTTTTAAATCATCCTTTCTGGCTCTTAAAGCACTTTCATCAACTATGTCTGGAAAGAGTTAAATAAAAGGTGGGTCCGTGCAGACAATGATGGCTCTTTTTACTGGGCCGTGTAAGATGCTCTGAATGTCATGTCAATGGTTTGGGGGAGAAGCGGAGGATTCCTAAATCCGACTGGAGCACTTGAGGAAGGCTTCTAGTTGGAAGAGAG
Organism: Muscardinus avellanarius; assembly: GCF_963383645.1. NCBI lineage: Eukaryota > Metazoa > Chordata > Mammalia > Rodentia > Gliridae > Muscardinus > Muscardinus avellanarius. Next base: position 103,609,816 of record NC_137793.1, read on the forward strand.
GTTTGAGAGATAGGAATCAGCTACAACAAGGCAATAGTAATGATAATTTATTAATATAATAAACCATTAACTTATTAAACCAATTTATCAATATAATAAACCATCGGGGGGCATTAACCAGATATTCAGCCCCCAGGGAATTAGAACTCGTGCTAGGTCTAATGGCCGTAAGTCTCCAAGCTCATCTGCATTCCACTGCAGGGGCTCCCTGGAAATGCTCACTTCTGGACTGGCACGGAAGAATATTTAGCTGGAAGGTTATGGGATGCAACCTTCTAGGGGCAGTCGAGGGTGTTACAGCTTTAAGTGGCTTCTGCCAGTTGCATAGTTTCTAAGTTGTTCTAATTTCTCAAACCCACAATATATTCATCATTCTGAAATGCCAAACTGACTTTCTAAAAACCGAGATCTAGTCAGTATTGAGATGCCAGATGGACTGTCCACTCTGCAAAGCCAGCATGCATCAACGTCAAGAGTCACGGTGAGCACTGGGCATGGTGGTGCATGTCTATAATACTAGTACTTGGGAGGCTGAGACAGGAAGGTCACAGGTTCAAGGCCAGCCTCAGCAAATAAGTGAGACCCTATTTCAAAACGGAGGTAAGGGGACTGGGGTTGTACCTCAAAGGCCTTTGAGTTCAATCAGGAGGAGGAGGAGGAAGAGGAGGAAGAGGAGGAGCAGAACTGGGCTAATGAGAACTTTGCAAATAACATTGTTGAGAACAGAGTCAGGGGTGGCGGTTTGCAGGGACTCTCATTTCAGAAAGTCTCTCTGTGTAGATTCACCCCCTCACTCGTTTCCTTGCCTCCACCAGGGACTGGAGCAACATCTGGTAAGATTCCTTTCCTAGCTACCTGCAGGTCAAGACTTTTTCCATAGGGTCATCGAGAGAGCTGGCTAATGGCTCCTGCTCAGACTTTCCTGGGATGTGCCTTTTTTTTTTGTTTTTCTATCTTACCTAAACTTCTGGATCACATCTGCACTATGCACACAGGTGAGATGAATACTGACAAATTGATCAGAAAGATCCTGCTGTTGGAGAACAAGTGCAGTTATTAGGTTGAATAAAGGAAAAGTTGTGATCTGTAGATACTTTGTACCAGCCAAAAGGAAGTTCTTATGTTTGCCTGTCTGATCTCAGAACCTGCCCATCTGCTTGTTTTCCCTCAACTCCCACAACCCTGTGATGAGCCCTAAGGAGGGTGGCCCCCGCGTGCTAAATGGAACCTGCGTGGAGTTAGGGGTGGCACTGTGCCGAGGTGAAGGGGACTTTAGAGCATCATGGCATGTGCCAGCGTCTTCGGTGGCCTCTCTTTAATTCAGGGGAGCCAGGAACAAGTGGCGGTAGCAGTCGAGGGAAGCCTGACCTCATCTCCCTTCCCAAAGCTATGATTTGGAAGAGCGGGGCCACGTACCATGAATGTGAGAACTGGAGCAAGACGCAAGCAAACACACGTGGCCCAAAGGAGACCTTAGGTCTGTTGCTTGAAGGGCCTGCTGCTGCTGCTGGGGCCTGCTGCTGATGGGGAAGCAGTTGGATTCAGGGTCTGAGCATCCTGAGGCAGTAGCTGCTGAGTGATTATGGAACGATTTGGGGCCAATCCATTTGGTAGAGTTTTAGAAAGTATTAGAGCCAGTAGTGGTGGCACAGGCTTGTAATCTCAGTACTTGGAAGACTGAGACAGGAGGATTGTAGGTTCGAGGCCAGTCTCAGCAACTTAGTGAGGCCCTCCACAATTTAATGAGACACTGTTTCACCATTTAAAAAAAAAAATAGGGCTGGCAGTGTATCTCAGAGGTAGAATGCCCCTGGGTTAATTCCCCCCACCCCATACAATACACACACACACACACACACACACGATAAAAGAAGGAAAGAGAAGAAAGAAAAGTATTAAACTGGGAACCACTTTTTGGATTTTTTAAATCAAGTGGGAAGATTGTCAGCATAATAAGAAGGAGCTTCCTCTTGTACTGGGCTATTTATCTCTGCATTGTTTGGGATTATCCTGGATTTCCCTCCACATTGTGGTGCCCAACCCAGAGCAGTCTGATGACTGTTTAACTAGGTACACTAACAAATGGTGCATTTCTAAGATGGTCCAAACTTCCGTGAACAATAGTTTTCAGCCACCGCAAGTGAGAATGATGTCATATATATATATTTTTTTTTACCACGATCTTGACAGGAGATGCCGCGTGTCATCCTGTGAATAGAGGTCGCAGCTTCTGGCTGGAAGAGTAGATGATTTTTTAGTCTCCTTTTCACTATCGGTCTATTTCCCCACCCTCCTCCTCTTTTTCCTTATCTTTTCCCAACCTGATAGTTTAGAATGAAAGGAGAGAAACATGGCCTTGGAATCTGACAGCCTAGGGCTCATCAGTGACCCTCCAAGGCACAGCTCCTCATCTGAAAATGACTAATGGTGACCACTGCCTCAGAGAGTTATTGTTACAAGTAAGTGAAATAATGTACCTGCAATACTACCAAATAAATGAGAGTTGCTATTTCCTACAATCTTTTCTTTTGTCTCATCCCTTTCACCTTTCTTTTTTCAAAATAAAAATTTAAAAAATCACATTAAACTCCATTAATACATACACTTGGTATGGTACACATTAATAAAAAATAAGACATAGCTCATTCTCCTCTGCGCTCGCTTGCACACTCCCTCTCTCTCTCTCTCTCTCTCTCTCTCTCTCTCTCTCTCTCTCTCTCTCCTCTTTTGGTTTAAGAACCAAATCTCTTGGTTTAAAAAAAAAAATAAGACATGAAAGATAACACAGAGATAAAGTAGTAGGCCACAGGCTGGGACCAGTAGCCCTGGGTAGGCAGAGTCTCCAGTCTTGGCCAGCATCCTTCCTGCTGCTGTTATCCAGAGCTCAAAAGGAACTCATTTATTTTCTTCCTTCCAGTGAAAAATGACCAGCGTGTGAAGCTGTCATTGATGGAGACGCTGTCCTGAGGGTCTTGATGCTAGGTGACTTGCTCTGATGGCAGCCTTGGGTGGGGAGAGCCATTGCATACCCTGCTCTCTTGCCTCACGCAGGAGGAAACTGAGGCACGTAAATAACCGAATGATCAATGTGGACCGCAGAGTGGAGCCAGGGTGAGGCCCCAGGCAGCGAATGTCCAGACTCAGTACAGATGGTCTGCATAAGTTCAAGAAAGGGCCAATTAGTTCTAGTGTTTGCATCTGTCTGTCGGCTGACCCAGCTCGGGAAGATAAGAGCACCAGTGTTTCTTTCAGAGGGGGATTGTCGCTTCTGCTCCAATGACGCGGACCCGGTGGCTCCCTTCCGCTGTCTTGGTCATTTCATCATTTAGCTCGGGCGCTTTCTAGTTGCTGCACTCTGCTCTGTTTTAGCTGATTTCACAGGAATGGAATGAGACTAAATATGTGGGTCGAGCATCAATATGCAGGTCACTCGATGTGGTCCCCGCTACAGCAGCAGGAAGCAACTTCTCAAGTAGTGCTGGTGATAACTGGTCAAGCAGCACTTTTCCTGAGCACGTCAGTTACATCTTGGATTCCTACTGGGACAACAGAGTCAATATTTTGGCTTTTTCTGTGAGCCCTTTTAGATTAGCGCATCCCCTAAACTCAACCTTTTCCCCACAATGATTGGAGAAAACTATCAATCATCTCCCCAGTCTCCAATTTCAAGGGATGACTTGACTTCAGAATTATATATTTCCTTTGGGTAAAAATGAAGTGACTATTAAGTGTCTATTGTTTTTTTTTAATTTTATTTTTTATTGGTGCAATGTATTCATACATCATAATAGTATAAAGAAAATACTTTTGTAGACATACATGCACACATCACCCAGTTAGCCTCTACCCGATCCCCACCCCATTCCCTCCCCATCCCTCCTTCCCATGCTTGGCTTAGTGGTTGACATCTAGTTTTATAGCAATTTATCCAATATTAATGACGATAATCTCACAAAACAGTTTCATTTGTCTGATACCAAGCTTTTGATGACTAAAAGATAACAGTTCAATATTTCTTTTTGCTTTCTTTCTTACCAGAAAATATATTTTTCTTTTCTTTTTTTTATAGGTGAAGCTATCATACATTTATTTATTTATTTATTTGTCAGAAAAAATCTATCCTGATATGGAATATGGACTCTAGATACCCAAAACAATCTCGAAAAAGAACAAAGCTAGAAGATGTATATTTTCTGATTTCAAACCATATAAAGCTACAGTAATTGAAACAGTGTAGTACTATTCTAAAGGCAGATATATAAACCATTGGAGTTAAATAAAAGCCTAGAGATAAATTCTTCCATATATTGTCAAGTTATTTGTGACAAGGTTTCCACGAACATTTGGTGAAGGAAATACTAATCTTTTAACTAAATATTGTTGAAAAATAATAATTACATGCAAAAGAATAAAATTGGACCCTTACCTAACACATATTGTTTTTGTTATAGCAAATTCCCTGCAGAATTAGAAAGGCTACCTAACTTGTCCTTGATCTGTTTTATTGAGTTCTGTGGATGAAGAGTCCAAAGCACTTAAGGGATTTCTCCTGAAAAATCACACAGTGAAGCCGGGTGTGGAAGCACATGCTTGTAATCCCTGCGCTTGGGAGGCTGAGATAGGAGGATCAAGCAGGTTCGAAGCCAGCCTCAGCAACTTGGTGAGGCCCTCAGCGACTTAGTGAGAACTTGTCTCCAAATAAAAACATAAAATAGGTCTGGGGGAATAGCCCGGAGGTAGAAGGCCCCTGGGTTCCATCCCAAGTACCACAAAAATAAATAAATAAATAAATAAATAAATAAATAAATAAACAAACAAACATTATATAGTGAATAACATTGACATAAAAAGAACTGAATTCTAGCCTTTAAATTCTGTGCAGCTGTTTTCATGTTGCTTATTTTATAGTGAATATTGCTCCTGCTTTAATCAGTGTTTGGTTTTATGAATTTTAAGTAGAGTTTGGTTTTATGTTTGTCTTCGGGCCCTCCGTCCAAGTGATTCCTACTGCTAAATTTCTTTGTGACTCCAGGTATATACGAATGTGCTTCTTGGGGGTCCTCTTGCTCAGCTGTCTCTGCTGGTTGTGGGAATAAACAATGAAAGCTTTGTAACCAGAAAGGCTGCTGGTTGTTCCCTGGTCCTTTTTCTAACACTTAAATGTACACATGGGTCAGATCACTGGGCGGTACTGTCTCCAAGCCTACAGCACAGTATAGTAGGACCATTATAAGGCTCACATAGGGACTATCGTAGGACCATTCCAGGGCCTGTTTCTGTACATTTTTCAACAAAATGTAACAATATACAGTAAAGTCTGAGGGAAAACTGTTAACGTACAGTATGGTTGTTAGACTGTTCTCCGATTACCGTGTTATGAAGATATTTCATTCTATGTGTTTAAATCCTAGTTGTTTTGTTTATTTACCAGAAGTCACAAAATGTGTAAATTATATTATGTCTTGACATTTTTATTCTCATGACTAAATGACTCATTTAGTTGCATTTATGTTGTTAACATCTTAAAAACTGCTGATTAAAAAATGTAAGTTGTTGGGCATGGTGGCGCACGCTTGTAATCCCTGTGCTTGGGAGGCAGAGACAGGAGGGAGGATCGTGCAGGTTCGAAGCCAGCTGAGCTGGCTTAAGAGACCCTGTTTCCAAATAAAAATATAAAATAGTCTGGGAGTGTAGCCCAGAGGTAGAAGGGCTTCCAGGAACCCCAGTACCACAAAAAAAAAAAAGGTAAGTTCCCCAGGTTCATGTAGATTTAACAGTAGTTTAAGAAAGTCCTCTCCAAGCCAGGCGTGGTGGCGCACGCTTGTAATCCCAGCACTTGGGAAACTGAGACAGGAGGATCGCACAGGATTGAAGCCAGCCTCAGCTACTTAGTGAGACTCTCGGCAACTTAGTGAGACCCTGTTTCCAAATAAAATATAAAATAGGTCTGGGAGTATAGCCCGGAGGTAGAAAAAGACCTTGGGTTCCACCCCTAGTACCACCAAAAAAAAAGTCCTCTCCTGACTTTTTTTTTAAGTTTAGAAGTAACACACCACCATTATAAAAGGTCTCAAACAATGTGAATGGTAATATGATCAAAGTAAATCTCTTTCCTTATGTATTCTTTCAGAAATTTTCTATGCATACATGTGTGTGTATATACAATGAAAAATGAATATATATATACTTTTCATTTTGACCCAAATATTATGCTTTATCTATCCTGTTCTCATAAGTGTGGTATTCTAAAATCCATCTTTCTATACCAGACTCTTTAAATGCTGCCAGGCCTCGTACACCCATGCCCCCCACTGGTCTGGGAAGAGCCAGCCTCAGATAACACCTGTCGCGGGCAGTTACTCTGCATGCCTCTCTGATACTGCCCATCTTGCTCTCAGGTCCTTTTCTCTCTGGCCTTCTAGAAAATCTAGCCACAACCCCATCCCCTTAAAATTACTTTTAAATAAAATATGAATATATCTCCAAATTATGCATATAACAAAATGTATAACTTTTCACAAGTGAAACATTCTTGTATAGCCTTCACTCGACCCTACCAGGTCTGCATTCATGCCCGGCAATTCTTTTGGAAACCAAGTCGTCCACATCTGGTCTTACCTTGAGTGCCTGCAATTATCCCCAGCTGTCTTTCTGACTCTTGGGGTCTTCCCGACCCTTGCTAGCTTGGGGGTGGTAACTCCTGCTCTGTCCTCAGGCTGCTCAAGGAGTAACTTACCACTTCTTAGAAGGAGCAGGCTTGGTAAGCTACCAGAGGTAACTCGTGCTAAAAGGATCAGAATCACATCCTATTTCCCTCTTCTGTCCATTCTACTCTTATGAAAACTGTGTTCATGCTCATGAAAGTGAAAAGAAGGGTCCTGTTAGAGGTAATGATTGAAAATCCCTGCAGAATATCCACACCGTGGCTGTAATCGATTCACTGGAACTGGCTGCCGCTCAGATACACGAGACCGCAGCTGTTACGATGGGCGGCATCTGTCAAGTCTCTTGCGTGAGTTAAACTTTAGATTCGGCAGGAGGGCATTTTTTTCCCCTCTTCAGGAGTACCAGATATGCAGAAAATCTTTCAGACTTTGAATAATAGCTTCGTGACATCCTGCTAGGGCTGAACTTAGGGCTTTGTAGCAAATTTCAAATAATGGAAGCAGTAATTATTACTATTTTAGTTGTTTATCAAATTCTGTAAGATGAGGCCTATCCCCCTGCCTGGTTGAGACTTTTTCTTTCTGCAAACATAGCACAAAGCAACCCCCTCCTTCCAGTGTTTCGTTTATTTATCTTTATACTTTTCTTGGTGCATTATAATCTCACATCATGGTGCTAGTGACAACATGCACTTAGCAGTTGGTGACTTTTTCCCTGGAGCATCCCTCCTGTGTTTTCTTTCAAATGTCTGAAGATCTTAGAAGATGTGCATTTCAGAAGCAAAAATAACCTAAGTAATGGTTCTGGGCAGTATGACCCCAGAAGTATGGCAGAAGACTGAGTCTGGGGACAGGTATCTTCTGTAGAAACATTTCCTTGAGTACCTGGTTTCATTGGTACTTTGGATCTATCAGAATAGCTCATTTCCTTCCAAGTTAAATCACTTCAAGGTATCAAAGGATCTGTATCAGGCTGGAGAGAAAAGGGTTCTTTTTTTTTTTTTTGGTGGTGGTACTGGGGTTCCTGGAAGCCCTTCTACCTCCGGGCTACACTCCCAGACCTATTTTTACATTTTTATTTGGAAACAGGGTCTCCTAAGCCAGCGCGCGCGGCTGGCTTTGAACCTGTGCGATCCTCTTGTCTCTGCCTCCCAAGCGCGGGGATCACAAGCGTGTGCCACCACGCCCGGCCTGAGAAAAGGGTTCTTAAATGAAGCTTCCCCATCTTATCTGCCAGCCCCCCAAAAGTCATGGAGATAGCCCAAAGTGTATACATTTTAGATAAGAGAACTCTTAGGGCAGTATAGGACTCTTTTTAACCCCGTTTCTTTCTGAGAGTGATTGTATATATTTGGAGGATGAAGGGCCGAGGAAGACAGTGAGCCTCTTAGTCTCAATGTGGCAGACATAACTCTAAGAAAGGAAGTCTATGGATGTGCATCAATTGGTGTGTACTCTAAAAACGATGTTATATGACAAATCGCTGCTTTTCAGGGTCCTGGTTAAGGCAAAGCTTTCTAGACACTAACAATAAAACGTAAATTCCTAGGATATCTGTGAAAAAAATGTGTTTGTGGACATTTGGGGCCCTGGCATTCCAACAAGAAGCAGTCCCTTGCTGGACTAATAGGCGGCTTTTGAGTATCTTGGATGCCAGCCAGCCTCATAATCCTGCCCAAACTGCACACACCCCAGTGATTATGGTTTAGACCCGCCAAGATAGCGGAAAGTTGCTGCCAAGCAGAATTAGGGTTTCTCTTGTTGTCCCTGCACCATTAAGCAGCTAGCTTATTGGCAGATTGCACACCGCTGCCTTCCCTCAGCTAGAAGGAGGCTGAGCAGAAGTCAGACCACGTCTGGTGTTATAGATGGGTTTTGTGGAGTTGGAATGGAAGGCTTGATACAGCCAACATACTAAAATATTTTAGAAAATTACAAGTCTCCTACTCTACCCTTTCTCAATTTCTTTAGACTTTATACTTTCATTGGCATATTTATTTCCATTCTAGAGTTTTCTCTTTAGCAGGATAAATTATGGATTTCCAAACCAGTAGATTAGAAATGTTATTTTGATCAAGGCACTAGAAAAACAGGAACAAACCAAAACCCAAATTAGTAGAAGGAAACAATAAAAATCAGAGCAGAAACAAATGACATAGAGTCTAAAAACGACAATGATCATTGACACAGAGAGCTGGTTCTGAAAAAAGATAAAATAGGAAAATCCTTAGATAGACTAAGAAAACGTGAGAGAGGACCCCAATAACATCAGAGATGAAAGGGGAGGACATTATTACTGATACCACAGAAATAAAGCAATCACTAGACATTATTATGAACAATGATATGCTACCCCATTTGATAATCTACAAGAAACAGACAAATTCCTAGACACACACACCTTATTAAGACTGAATCACAAAGAAATAGAAAATTTGAAAAGGCCAATAACAAATAACAAAATTTGACTCAGTAATAAAAGAAAACACTTTCCATCAAAGAAAAGCCTAGGACTAGATGGCTTCCCTGCTGAATTTGGAAAACAGTTAAAGAAGAACTACTATCAACGAAATGCTCAAGACCCACACTGGCAAAAGGACAGACCTTTGCAGTAAACAGTGCTAGGAAGATTGGATAGCCACATGCGGAAGAATGAAACTAGACCCCTGCCTCTCAACAGTTATAAAAATCAACCCAAAATGAATTAAAGACTTAGATATTAAGACCAAAAGCCATGAAACTACTAGAAGAAAAAATAGGGGAAATGTTTCAGGACATTGGAATGAGCAAAGGGTTTTTGGATAAGACCCTAAAAACACAGGAAACAAAAGGGAAACAGACAAATGGGATTACATCACACTAAATGGTTTCTGCACAGCAAAGGGAACAATCAACAGAGTGCAGAAACAGCCTACAGAATGAGAAAATATTTGCAAACTATGCACCTGGCGAGGGGTTGATAGCCAGAATACATAAGAAATGTAAAAAACTCAAGAGCAAAAAAACCAAATAGCTTGATTTTCAAAATGGACGATAGATCTAAGTAGACATTTTCTTAAGTAATTATATAAGAATCTCCAACAAGTACATGAAAAAGTGCTCAATATCAGTAGTCATCAGGGAAATGCAAATGGAAAGCATAATGAGATATCATCAAAAGACTAAAGAGATCAACTGCTGGAGAGGATGTGGATAAAAGGGGGCCCTTGCACACTGTTGGTGGGAATGTAAATTAGCACAGCCACTATGGGAAGAAGTGTGAAGGTTCCTCCAAAATGAAAAATAGAATTACCACATGATCCTGTAGCCCCACTACTATATATCCAAAAGAAATGAAATCAGTATGTGGAAGACACATCTGCGATTCTGTGTTTACTGTACACCAGTCACAATAGCTAAGACATGGAAACTAACCTGGTGTCCACTAACTAACTGATCATTGGAAAAAGAAAATGTGTTACCTGTACACAATGGACTGTTCGTTCACCTTAGAAAGATGGAATCTTGTCTTTGCAATAACACAGAATCATTATGTTATCATTACGTTAAGTGAAATCAGTCAGGCACGGAAGGAAAGTACTGCAGGATCTCATTCCTCTTTTGAATCTAAAAAAGTTGGGCTCACAGAAGTTGGGGAGAAGAGAGAGTAGGGCGGTGTGAGAGGTCTGGGGGAAGATTTGACCAATGAACAAGTTACAGTTAGGCAGGGGTAAGGAGTTCTGGCGTGCTGGCACACAGTAGGGCAGCTACAGATCATGGACTGTACTTTCTGAAAAGCTAGAAGGAAGGATTTTAAAAGTTTTCTCATGATAAATGTCTGAGGAACTAAATATGTTTAACCTAGTTTAAACCCAGCCAGTGTATACATGTATTGAAATATAACTTGGTGCCTCATTAATACGTATAATTTTATGTTTTTTATTTCTCAGATAAGAACGGATTTAAAAATAAAATAATGTGAAATGAAAAAAGTTCTATGCATCCTTTTATTTATTTGGCCATCATAGATTATTTATGTGGATAAATCCAGGTAATCGTGCTGAAATTCATAGTTGAGGTAGCATAAAAGGGATTTATCTTAATTGCTTGATTTCATTGGCTATGGGTGGATATGGCCCCCTTTGCTGTTCTGCTAACCTTTTGGTATAAAGCTCTGGGCTTCAACTAGTGTTTCCCAAATACTGATTCATGGGCTTAGTGTACCTCAGCCCTTGCGGCATTCATTAGATACACAGATTTCTGTATTTTTTTTTTTTTTTTTTTTTGTGTGTGTGTGTGTGTGGTACTGGGAGTTGAACCCAGGAGCATTCTACCTCCGAGCTGCACCCCAAGCCCTATTTTTTTACTCTTCATTTTCAAACAGGGTCTCACTGAGTTGCAGAGGGCCTCACTAAGTAGCTGAGGCTGTCCACGAACTGTGATCCTGCTGTCTCACCCTCCCAAATGCTGGGATTACAAGCATGGACCACCACGCCCGGCTATGATTTCTGGATCTCGTTTCGGCCACATTCATTAGATGGTTCATGGGTGGGGCCTGGGAATCTGTATCTTAAGCATGATTTGGATGTTTCTCTGGAGTTAGGAACGTAAAAAGATAAGCTCCCAGGAGACCCACTGAGGTCCAGAGCACCTTCATGGCACACCCAAAGGCTGCGTAATTGTCTACAGTACAAGCTAAGATTTAGGGCTTTCAGAGTTTGGAAAGTTGGCACGCTCTCCAGATTCCAAATGCTTAAGCCATCAAAAAGGCCAAGGGGTCTTCTTATTAAGAAAAAGTGAAAAAGTACTGGATTACATAGGAGAAGCCCAGCCAAGTGTGCATCAGGGGGACTCGCTATTAAGTAAAAAACAGGCATTCTTTCTCTGTCAAACGGTGGTTATTTAAAAAATTTTTGTTGTTGTTATTGTTAAAGGCACTACAACAAAACTACTTGCCCTCTCGGTAACGTTTCTTGCGCTGAGGCTTAGGATACAATGGCAATCTTCAAGTCCCTTTCTCTTCTCATTGTATCTTAGAGAGTGACTTTCATAAGCATTTCATTTTGTAGAAGAAAAGAAATATTTATTGGTAAACATCATTAAATAGAGTAGGAGACCAGCAAACCAGGGCACTTTCTTCAATTAAATAATACTTGCCTGAGCCCATTTAGTTCCCATTCTCCCTGCCTTCATTTCCTTGTTGCTTGTACTCGTACGTTCAATTCTCTATCTCATACCATTGAAAACTCCTCCCCATGGTTATGGCAGATGGCAAGTCTATTAAATTAGCCTGATTTTAGTAGTTGGCAGTTCAGCCCAAATGACATAATGTTAGACCATTCCAAGCCTAGTATCTTTACTAGTTATGAACTCAAGATGTAACTCTCTGGAAAGTCACACTGTCCTATTCTAATTAAAGGACTTTTCTGAGCTTGTTGCCGGGACACAAAGATGCATCCTCGGAAGTGGGCACGGTGGCATTATTACCATTGCAAGTTCGGCAACCTGCTATGGTGAAAGCACTACTCGGGTGCTAATCTTGTACTGTTCCACACTCTGTCTTCTTGTGTTCTTTTAGCTGTCAAAAAATCCCACAATAAAGACTCTCAAGTTTATGGGTTTCTTTTCTTTTTTAATCCTTTTTCCTTCTCAAGAATGTGAGTTGCATTCTACTGCTTAGGCTGGGCTGCCCTGGAGACAATGATCATCGGTGGATGAAGATGATCCTGGTACCGTGGGCTGTGGGAGCGGGGCAGGGATCCTCAGGATTGTTGCTTCTAGCCATGAGCGGCCTCTTGCACCTTTCCCCAGGGCGCAGACATCATTGTTGTATGGTTTCTCTCTTGTGAAAGGACTGGGAAGCACCGCTGATGCTGGGTCACTTTGACCAATCACTTAGTCTCTGTGCCTCAGTTTACTCTCCTGTCACTTGAGGGGTATGTATTAGAATTGTGGTTCCCAAATGCACCGCGTCTTCAGATCACTTGATGAGATGTTAAAACAAACAAAAAACAATGTCTGGGCCCCATCCCTAACCAATTAAGTCTGAATCTCTGGAGCAGATCAGGGGCAATTGAAATGTTTCGAGAACTTTCCCAGGGGGAGTTGCCATGGGCAGTCAAGCTTGGAAGCCTCTGGGCCAGATGTTTCCTGGGATTCCCTTCCCATCTGACCTTATTCCCCCTTCATGGAGGCCACCATACCTGAAGAGTTTTCAGAATTCTTTTTTTTTTTTTTTTTTTTTTTTTGGCGGTACTGGGGTTCCTGGAAACCCTTCTCCCTCTGGGCTACACTCCCAGACCTATTTTATATTTTTATTTGGAAACAGGGTCTCTTAAGCCAGCAAGGCTGGCTTTGAACCAGCGCGGTCCTCCTGTTTCCACCTCCCAAGAGCGGGGATTACAGGCGTGCGCCACCATGCCCAGCCTCAGTGTAATTTTAATTTTAATTTTCCCAATTGCTAAAGATGTTAAGCATTTTTTTCTTATATTTATTTGGCCACTTTTACTTATTTGTAAAATTTGGGATTATAAGCGTGCGTCACCACGCCCGGCAGTTTTCAGAATTCTTATGTCTGCTGATTGATGCTTCCTGGATCCTCAGCCCAACTCGAAATCTTTTTGGTGAGGCCTGAAAAAAAAAATCTAATGCTTCTAGGAAGCTTGTGGTGTTGCAGGCTGCTGTTGCTGCCCGCAATGCGTCCGCTGAGAGTGTTTTGTTCTTCAGAAGAGATGCGTGCAGTGATAACGGACCTGCACTGCCAAGGCCGTGCGAGGACTAGCCTCACAGGAGCACTTATTGGAAAGGGCTGTGCACAGCAGGTGTAGAAGCAGCTGCAGCCCTGGACCTCCTGTGTCGCCATAGGCTGCCCCTTGGCTATCAGAGCTGCATATATCAAGGTTTCTAAGCACATCCAGCAGGGCTCCGGCCAGCTCTGGACTCCTTCCCGCCCTATGTATTTTTGGTGAGCTGCTCAGCTTTGCTTTTAGATTTTCTTTTTCCTATCCCTGCCAGGCCTCTAATCATCTCTGGGTATTGCATTTCTGATGTTACTTTTAATGGCCTTGGCCACTCAGCTTCTTTGTTCCCAGATTTGCATACACAGTGGTCCCTTTGTCCTGTGGTCTTGACATGGCTTCAAAGCTTTGAATGGGCTTCTAAGACACACTGGATCCTCATTTCTCAGGCATCGGATTGCAGCCATGCCAGCAGGTGACTGAAGGTTACAGCCCCGCTTCTGGGCCAGGTTTCATTCTGGGCCAGGTTTCAGTCTCTCACAGATTAGATTCTGCTGAGGCCTCCTTGCATTGGTTCTGAATCTCAGCTTTTGTTAAGGCCTGTGAACCAAAAGGGAGTGCTGGTGTTTGTCTGGAGAGAGAAGGACAGTACCTCATTAATGTTTGCTGGGCTCCCCCACCATCCCATAAGAGGCAGATTTTTAAGAGTCACTCTGGTAAGTATGGATGTTCCAGGCCCATGGGCTAGACTTTGCCATTGATGGCAGCTTGATGGAACGAAACCCTCATTTCCCATGTGCTTATCCCAAAGCAGGTCATCCTTGAGCTCTTGGGTACCTGTGTGTTGGCTGCCTGTAGTTTGGAAGCTCAGAGGCCAGTTTGTTAGCACATCGTCTGGTCTAATGGTAAAGCACAGTCTCTATCCAGGCTTCTGTCTCTGCTGCCCAGTGGTCCTGCAGTTAGACAATGGAGTCACATTTTTAGGTCAGAAACGAAGCTGGAAGGTATTCAGCAACGTTCCATACAGGGACTGCCAGCAGCAGCTACCTCTGATTTCTTAACTGTTTTACTCTTACATGCAGTCTCTGCCAGGCCCCGACCTATCTCCAGGTTTTCCTGATTTCTTGGTCTTGCCTTGGTCTCCTCTTCAGCCCAATGAGTACTGGAGTGCATGATCTTTAAAGACTTTTGTAACCACAAGCAGATTGTGTATTTGCAGCTCCCCCATTTATACCGTGAAAAATGAAATAACTCACTCCACATTAAGATGGCATTTTGCAGCTGGGCATAATGGCGCCCACTTGTAATCCCAGTGTTTGGGAAGCTGAGATAGGAGGATCTTGTCTTGCAGACAACCTCAGCTACTTAGTGAGGCCCTCTGTAACCTAGCAAGACTGTTTCAAAATAAATAATAAAACATAGGGCTGGAGGTATAGCTTGGAGGTAGAATGCCCCTGGGTTTCATCCCCAGTACTGAAAAAAAAAAAAGATGGTATTTTTCTGGGCAAGGTGGTGCACACCTGTAATCCCAATACTTGGGAGGCAAAGACAAGAGGATCCCAGGTTCACAGCCAGCCTCAGCAACTTATCGAGGCCCTCTGCAACTCAGCAAGATGCTGTTGTTTCCGAATACAAAAAAACTAAGGCTGGGGTGTAGCTCAGAGGTCGAATGCCACTGGGTTCAATCCCCAATACCACACACACACACACACACACACACACACGCATTTAGATATTGCTTTCTTTATTGGTACTACTTTGTCTTCCTCAGTAGTTTTGACTTACCTATGTCTCAAGTCCTTGGTGACTAGGCTGAGGATTCATATCTACATAAAACTTAGAAAAGTTCTTTTTGGTCGTTTGAACAACAGAGGCAAGAGGAAGTATTTGATGAAAAGAAAAGGAGCCTAGAGAATTGTGTTACAAGGAAGAGTTCCAGATGTGAAGACTGGAAAAACCATTGCTGTCAACACTAGGGGTAGAACATTTTTGTGTGAATATACCTATTGCAGTTCCTTGGCCAGATTTGACTTTTTTATATTTTGCATACAAAATAAGGATATGTACATTTTCTCTAAAATAGACCCCCATTAGAAAAGGCAAAAGTGGGGGTGTGACATTTGCCATCATGATGGGAGACAATACATGTGTTGGTTCTTTGCAAAAGTCATTGAGCAGCAGGTGTTTTGGTCAGGCTGTTGTAGGGAGTATGTGGCTTGCTCGTGCATTCTGAAGGTTGGGGGAACCTGGCAGCTGGAAGTCAGGTCTCACCAGGCTAATTATTACACTGAAGTGCTAGGGAAAGGCTTAACTTCACAGTGATATCATTATATCATAGAGATGCTAAAACAAAATTGGTCTGCAGCTGGTACTGTCAGAAACATGAGCGTCGTGCAGAGTCCTTGGAGAAGCGGAGCAGAACCATCTCCTTTCATCATGACTGAATGGAGGATCAGAGGGAAAGCTGGGGAAGGCAGAGATATGGGAGAACCAGAATCCCTCCTCTCCTGATTTTGAATTTATTTGCTACCAAAAAAGAGAACCAAGAAAGCAAAGAGTATTCTCTTTGGTGATTTTCTTTTAAATTTACATTCCTGGGACTCAACCTCCAAAATCAAACACTTCCCTTTCTGAGCTGTAACCAACAAATTAAAAAGTAAATCCTTCTGCCGGAGAAACATGATCTTGAGGGAGCCCTGCTCTCTGGCTGCCTCCCTCCTTCTCCTCTGGTCTTGGCCGCCCTGCTGACAGTCTCCAGCTGTAAGCTGGCTGCCTCAGGTCCCCAAAGGGGCCCCAAAACTCAGCGCCCGCTGCCTTGATTGTCTGAAGGGAGATTTTTCTTGGATGCCTTGGTACCGTGGGAGCTTGGACATGGCAGCATAAAATGCCCTGATGAGTTTTTACTCTGATATCATGGTACCTGGGATTTCATGGATTGAGAGTGAAGCCATTTCTTGTCTTCTGACAAGCTGGATTCTGAGGTCCCTGCCCTTGGCCCGTGTAACAGAGAATCTGAGTCTTAGTGTGGCTTCTCCTGCTTTGTATATTAGTTGTCAAGTTTCAGATAATAAATTGCCCTGGTGTTCTGTGACTTTGACCTAGAGAGCACATAGTTTCATGAGAGAAACATTTTTACCATTTTAAGGTCTATGGAGCAGAGGGTAAATAAACTGGCTTTACTCTGTGTGTGTGTGTGTGTGTGTGCGCACGCCTGCAGGAAACTAGGGATAGAACCCAGGGGCATTCTACCTCTGAGGCACACATCCAGTCCTATTTCATTTTTTAATGTTAAAACAGGGTCTCAATAAGTTGCGGAAGCTTAAGTTGCTGAGGCTGACTTCGAACCCGTGATCCTTCTGTCTCAGCTTCCCACTTACGGTATTACAGGCATGCGCTGCCACGCCTGGCTCAGCTTTACCTTCTACAATCATTACTTGCTAGTGAATTTTTGAGTTGTTACAGTAATTACATCTCATTTATACTTTTGCTAACACCATAGATTTAACTTCGCTTTTCTCTCCAACTCTTTTACGTTCCCAGAGGTATTTTTTTCCTAGATTGCCTTGATTAATTTATGGATCGATATGTTTATCGATCCATAAACATATATATGGGTGTATATAAAATGTATCGATATATTTTAGTAGTTATAGTAGAAACTCAGCTGGCTTGTCTGAAATAATTAGGAAAAGCTGTTCTTCCTTTCATCTTGCAAAAAAATATGATTATGATGTTAAAATAATCTAAACAGGTAAATTCTCTTGGTGTTGGAAATTTAATTTTTTTTTCCCTTGCTTGGCCTTTGCTCTTTGGGAAGATAAAAGTTACATGTGGCTACAGTCTGTAGTTAATTTGGCTCTGGGTGTTGTAGTTAATTTGGCTCTGGGTGTTAAAATAACACGGTATCATTTCCAGACCCCTGAACAATCTACTGTTAACAAATGAGGTCATTTTTGGTAGAAGAATTACATATGTCACTGTCTCCAAAGAAATGGGCTTCAGATTCTGTGGGAGATCGGCTTCCAAAGACTCCTTCACACTCCCTCCAGCCTAGTCTGAACTTGCCATCAATCCCGCTTTGACATTTCAGAGCGTTTGAGTGAGGCATAGCTCCAACTAAGTAGATAATAAAGCAAACCCAGCCATCTGCTGTTAAAGGAAAAGTATGATGGGTAAGAGCAGCTACTTTAAACACCTGCAATCCCAGTACTTGGGAGGCTGAGATAGGAGGATTGCAGGTTTGAGGATAGCCTAAGCAACTAGTGAGACCCTTTTTCAAAAGTAAAAATAAAACAGGGCTGGGGTATGTAGCCCAGAGATAAGTATGTCCCTGGGTTCAATCCCAGTAAAACACACACACACACACACATGCACGCACACACACATACACGTGCGCGCGCGCGCGCACACACACACACACACACACACACACACACACAACCTTGGGACTCTATACTTTTCCTGTTGCTCAGAAGAAATTAATATCTTGTTCAGCCCCCTCTGAAAAGTAAAAAGTGTTGAGGATTTCTTTTAAAGGTTTTTCTATGTTGAAGTAATATGTAAATATATGTATGGGGTTGCATGAATTTTCCCCCCATATCTCAAAGGTCTACTCTTTTTTTTGGGGGGGGGTACTGGGATTGAACCCAGAGGCAGGCAGCCTATCTCGGGGCTATACCTCCAGCCCTCTTTTTTTTTTTTTTTTTTTGAAACAGGGTCTCACTAGGCGGCCGAGGTTCTTGCTAAATCTACTATTATTACTGTGAACTGTGACAGCAGCCTGGGAGCCCACCTCCCAGCTGGCCCCTGGGCTTCCAGAGTCCTGGGGCTGCTCCTGTGGTCTCCGCCCATGCGGGATCATGTGACTCCCCTGTTTCCGCCTTGGTCTCCAGTTGCTTGGTCTGGGGTACCCAGCCCCTATGGCGTGAGGACAGTCGAGCAGTCCCAGGGAGAACCTCACGGAGACAAGGACGGCCTGCCGCCAACAGCCAGCATCACCTGCTGCCCCATGAGTGGGCCCTAGGGATGGCTCCCCCAGGCCCCCAGCGAGACTTCAGGTGACTGTGCCCCACCTGCAGGGCTCTCACAGGGAGATGGAAAGGCCTGGAGAGCATTATGTTAAGTGAGATCCGCCAACCACAGAAAGAGAAGGGACATATGTTTTCTCTCATATGCCCAAACTAGGGAGTATTGGGGATATCAGAGGGACTCCAGATAATGGAAAGGAAATCTCAGCAAAGCTAGAAAGGAAGGAGAGGAGAGGAAGAAGGCTAAGGTTGATTAATGGAGGAGCTACATCCAAATATGTGTTAAAGAATAAATATAGGATGGCTAACCTGGACACTCATTGTTGGAAGGGGGGAGGGGAACTGGGCGGGGAGGCACTAAGCACAGTCTGAATGTATGCCATTTTCAATATGTTCCACATAAAAATAAAAAAAATTTAAAAATAAATAAAATTAATATTAAAAAAAAGAAAGAAAAGGCAACATCGTTGCCAAGGCCTGAAGGAAGAGAAGAAACTGCCTCCTTAAAATGGTGGGAGGGGAGGCCCAAAGGAGGTCAGGGAGAGGGTTTGCTTGCTGGAAATAAGTAAAAAAGTTTATTATGCTGGGCTCGCTGGCATATGTCTATAATCCCAATACAGAGGAGGCTGAGACAGGAGGATCACAGGTTGGAGGCCAGCCTCAGCAACTCAGTGAGACCGGTTTTGAAATGAAAACTAAAATAGGGCTGGGGTTGTGGGGTTGTGGCTTGGAGGTAGAATGTGGAATGCCCCTGGGTTCAATCCCCAGCATCACATAAAATAAAATAAGGTGGTTGTTACAGCTCAGGCTATTATGAGCTTCCATCACCTTAGCCTTCTGAATGACACCTGTAATCCCAGTACTGGGGAGGCTGAGACAGGAGGATCGCAGGTGGTCGCACTAGAGATTGAACGCAGGGGCCTTCTACCTCTGAGCTACACCCCCAGCCTTATTTTATTTTATTTTTAAACAGGTTCTCACTAAGTTGCTGAGGCTGGACTGGAACCTGCTGTCCTCCGGTCTCCCAGGTGTGCGCCACCATCCCCTGCTGAAGAGTGCTATGTTTAAAGGCAACAGTAAATAGAAAATGAAATTGATTTGTGAATATACATTAAAAGCATCCTTGTTTTAATTCTCATGAAACCATCCACCCACACCGCACCTGGAGATTTTTGTGCTGTTGGCGGTGGCAGAGTACGTCAGCAAGTTTCCACCTTCACGTCCTCCGCATCCTCATTTCACGGTGGAAGGTTCTCGAGGGTTTGGTTTGGTTTGGGATTTCTGGGTCTGCAGTCGCCAGTGGCGATGCCCTTCCTAACGGAATCAAGGGGCGCAGTAGTCACGAAAGATCCATGTGCTTCATTTGGAAATTCAACAAACATAAAATGAAAACGTTTTATACAACCATTCAATGGGCCTGAAAACACGTGTCAAATCCCGTGCTTACCTTCTCTTAATCCCGCACAGGCTGGCTGTTCATTTGGAAGGCGTTTGGATGGCTCGCTAATTGTGTTTGGAAAGATTGCTGTTTGGAAGGATCGCTAGTCTTGCAGCAGGCAGCCCTGAGTTTTATTTTAGTATTTGCTGTTCTCCTATACGTCCGTTTTTTTTTTTTTTTTTTTTTTTTTTTTTTTTTTTTTTTTTTTAGGCATGGGGGAAAACTTGTAAAAATATAGATCAGTGTTTTCGATTCTGCTTTGCGTCTTTCCACAGGAGTAATCTGAACACAGCGATGTGGTGTGCCCTTGATGGCAAAGTATATTCCTTCTGGATTAAAGAGATTTTTCAGATCGGCTCTGAGCTAGACAGAGCAATTTGTTTGGGGTGTATGTCAGTTTGTGCTTACAAGGCTCTTCTATGGAGTGTTGTACCCCTGAAAGCAATTCTACCAGTTTCAATGGAAGATTTCATATTTTAGTCTCCTGAAATAGGAATGAGATTACCAAGCATAAAGAATGGGAATTAAGAACCGGGCGTGGTGGTGGATGCCTGTGATCCCAGTACTTGAGAGGCCGAGACAGGAGTATTGCAGGTTAGAGGCTAACCTCAGCAACTTAGCCAGACTCTCAGCAACCTTGAAAGACTCTGTTTCAAAAATTTTAAAAAAGAAAGCCGGATGTGGTGGTGCATGCTTGTGAGACCAGTGCTTGAGAGTCTGAGAAAGGCGGATTGGGGGTTCATGGCCAGCCTCGACTACTTAGTGAGAACTTCCACAACTTAGTGAGAGCCTGTTTCAAAATAAAGAGTTAAAAATAAGGCTGGGGCTGTAGCTCAGAGGTAGAATGCCCCTGGGTTTAATTCCTCGGTACCACCAAAAAAAAATTTTTTTTAATTTAATAGGGCTGGAAGTGTACCTTGGAGGTAGAATGCCCCTACGTTCAAGTACCAAAAATAAATAAATAGACGAACAAACAAGTAAATAAATAAATAAACCTGCCTTGGTTGAATATTTATTTCCATTCAGTTTTCTGGTTTATCAGTTAATATTACAGAGAATTTTGGCCCAAGGAGCAGCAAAGGGTATCGATTACTGAGTTCAAAAGAAAACCCTGTAAATCAATATTCGAGTTACGTTTCCTGCATAAACCCATTAGCCCTGGCCCCGGGGAAAAGTCTCAGTGAGTAATTATTTCAGAGCAGTGAGCTCATAGCTGTCTGCTTGGCAAAGTGCAGCTCTGGCTTTTTCGTGAAAAATAAGATAACTGCCAGGACTTTTCTGTCTCCTACCTGAGCACTCACAAATGCTACTTGGGCCCCAGGAGACGGAGAGTCTTTAGGCTGGAGTTATTTTCTCTGCCTTCCATGTCATGTGACTTAGGAGGATGTTGGTGTGGAGAAGCCAAAAACTCAGTAGAGAGCCATGACTCATTGATCTGGGGAGGGAGAGGCACATTGTACAGGACGGTGAGAAGGATCTCAGCTGTTCACATGCAAGATGTTCCCACGTCTCATCTCCAATCAGATCATAATTGCAATCTGGTTTGCTTTAAGCAGATGTACGCTTCCACGATGGACTGTATTTGTGTTTGGAAAGGCTTCCCCTGTTTCCCCCCTATCTGGCATTCTTGCTGCTTGCTACTGGCAGAAAATATTTCTTCCTTTTCAATTTATTCAGATCCCTGCTGTCTGGAGACTCTTCCAGCGTATTATTAAATTACAACTTCGAGACATTGCATGTCCATTTGTAGAGGGGCTGCTGTGTCAAATTTGGTCCTGAAATATCGTGCACCTTTCACTTAGACATTCTGTGCAGTGTTACTGTTTATATCCTGTTAAATATTTAGACTTTTCAAGGTAAAGTGAAGAGTGTGTACAGCTTGAAAAGGGGTCATAGTGTTTCTTGATTTTTATTAGCATCAAAAAAGTTTCCTGTGAATGAAATCATTGTGAGGATTTGCTTCCCATCTTGTTTGCTTTGCTTCTGAAGATGTTTTGAAACCTTGATTTCTGGGAGTAGAATATGTTTCCTAGGAAAGGAAATACAACACACCAGCTAGAATAAATTAAGAAGCATCCTTCCTCCTTCTATAGTATGGCGGAACAGCAAGCCACCCACCCTCAGCCCACGTGCAGGGAAAGGGGAAAGGGCTGTTTCCTCTACATGAGCTAAATAGCTGAGCTATACGTTTTTAAAGTGGTTATGCTGTTTTCAAATGTATACAAATTTAGGTGAATGATACTCTTTGAGAATACATTTTAATCAATATATGATAATTGTGTCTGCTTAATATCAGTATTGGTAATACATAAAATATTCTTTTTTGTGTATGTGGTGCTGAGGATTGAATTCAGGGATGTTCTACCTCTGAGCTACATCCTCAGCCCTATTTTAGTTTTTATTTGGAAACAGTGTCTTGCCAGGTCACCGACAGTCTCACCAAGTTGCCAAGGCTGGCTTCAAACCTGCGATCCTCCTGTCTCGGCCTCCCAAGTACTTGGGTTATAGAGTCCTTCCACCATGCCCAGCTTGAATCATTCTTCTAGACTGCTCTAGAGCATTCTGAATTTCATAGCTGTCACTTAATAATGAGAATTAGTATTGATTGAATACCTAATGTGTGTCAAGGATTATGACAGTTTCCACTCATGAACTCATTCACTCACAATAATCCCACAGAACACCTATTACTAGCAGTGGGCCAGAGGCAGGTTAACTGTGACGCGCAGGAAGCCGGGGCCTCAGTTTCCCTGTCCGGCGCCCATCACAATGGAGTCACATATTCAATCATCAATTGGCTAAGACCACTTAGCCGAGATCCCCTCCATCACACTTCTTGTTTCTGGTGGTAATGGAGAAGCCACAGCGCATCTGTGATGCGATTAGGTGAAGTCGACTGGGGATGCACGCGTGTGGTGACGGTCGGCTAACGTGGTACATAGTCTCTTCTGTACTTAGTGCATCACCCCTATGGTCCACTGGACACACAGATGAAGGACAAAGGCTGATATGAGTGAGTGGGATGTCAAGCATCATAAGGAACAGTTGAGCTTTGTTTCTGGAATATTCCTCTGATGATCACACATGGACATTTTTTTTTTAAGTGAATGATGTAGTTCTCATTCATGCTGGTGCAGAACAAAACTTCTATCAGAAACATAGCTGATAATAGAGTGAATACAACTGAGAATAATTATAAAAATATCAGACAGATTTCTTTTTTCCCGTGGGAACCACAGGAAATTGGGTTTGAGGAGTACAAGACTACGGCAGTACTGTGAACAGAGGCACATCAGAGTACGCGTCTGAATGTGAATGCTGTATTTTATTTTATTCTATTTTTTAACGATTTTTTTAATTGAACATAAATAGTATACATTTAAACTATATTTGGTGCCCTCTCCCCCCCCCGCCCCCGTTTTCCCTTCCCCCCTCCCACCAATGGTTGTCCGGGTTAACCATGTCTTATTCATAATTTTACACATGTTCGTATTTTAACCTCTCAGTGTGGTTCAGCTGATCTAAGGCATCCTGCCCCAACAAAGCCTGGTAGTTCCATTTGAAATGGCCCACCAACCCTCACCAATACAGCAGAGAAATTGAACATATCTAAACTGTTAATATAAGAGGCAAATTTCAATCACCTTGATTAAGGAAAAACTAAACTGTAGCCCTAGTCTCTTTATACAAAACAATATCGTAACTATTTGTTTGTGAGGAAGTTGAGAATATGTAGATGAAAATATAAGAAAGTAAATTTAAAGATGTGTGTCAGGCAGTTAACTCATAAATTATTTTTGTGGGTTTTGAAATTAATAAATTTCTCAGCTTTAAAAATGGTTATGATTTATTTTTCACTCAAAATAAATGTTCAGTTTATGTGCTCTTATATACTATCAAATAGTTACTTTTTAATCTTTAATCTTACATATGGAATTTTGTACCCCTTTTATTTTTTTATTTTATTTTATTATTATTATTATTATTATTATTTTTTTTTTTTTGGTGGTACTGGGGTTCCTGGAAGCCCTTCTACCTCCGGGCTACACTCCCAGACCTATTTTTAAATTTTTTTTTTTTTTTTTTTTGAAACAGGGTCTCCTAAGCCAGCGCGCGCGGCTGGCTTCGAACCTGCGCGATCCTCCTGTCTCTGCCTCCCAAGCGCGGGGATTACAAGCGTGCGCCACCACGCCCGGCTTTGTACCCCTTTTAAAAAATAGGTTTCCCCAAGAAACATAAGCTTCAAGCCCCCAAAAAGCTGGATTCATTCCTGCCGGGGACCTTAGATTTAAAACCCAGCACCTGCCCTGCTACAACACAATGCCATTTGAGTGATATAAATGTTACTTTTTAAAATCTTGCTTTTAATTTTGATTGCTTCACAAACCTGATCTTCAACTAAAGTTCTATGCTAGTGCTTTCTGAGCTCATGAAATATATAGCCTTATTTAAAAACTAAATTCCACTACTGAAAAATGGCACCCCCAAATTTGTAGTTAAAAAATAGGAATTTGACACCCACATTCAATTCCCACCATGAAAAGCTTTGCAAATATTCTGCACAACCATTTTTGTCATGCTGAATTTGCACCATTCTTACTGCAAGAGATACTTAGTGCAAGTATACTTTAAACTAAAAATTCCCTCCTGGATCTTGGGTGTGGCAACAATGTTAGACTGATAATTTATAATTGAATCAGAAAATCCTAACTCACTTTGACACTGAGCTATATTTTAATAATTAAGGTCAGTTAGTGCATAAAAAGCCATTCTGTTATATTTTATTAATTGCACATGGCCTCAGAGACCCACACATGCCTATAAATAAAGCCAGCCTGTCAATTTGAACCTTGGAGTAAGAATCCATTTTGATAGCTCTATCTTTGACATTTTATTTTATTATTTATTTATTTATTTATTTATTTATTTATTTATTTTTTGGTGGTACTGGGGTTCCTGGAAGCCCTTCTACCTCCGGGCTACACTCCCAGACCTATTTTTACATTTTTTTTTTTTTTGGAAACAGGGTCTCCTAAGCCAGCGCACACGTCTGGCTTCGAACCTGCGCAATCCTCCTGTCTCTGCCTCCCAAGCGCGGGGATTACAAGCGTGCACCACCACACCCGGCCTTACCTTTGACATTTTAAAGTTCTTCAGCCTGTTTGCGAAGGTTAATCATGACTGTCAATAAATTATGAGTTAGAATTTCTAATATGAGCTCGGCCTGGTGGTGCATTCCTGTAATCCCAGTACTTGGGGGCTGAAACTAGAGGGTCACAGGTTTAAGGCCATCCCCAGCCATTTAGTGAGATTCTCAGCACCCTAGTGAGATCATTAAAAAAAAGGGGGGGGGGTCTGAGGTTCAGCTCTGAGGTGGAAGACCCCTGAGTTCAATTCCCAGTACAAAAAAAAAAAAATCTAATATGTTTGCATACCACACGTATCTATAGCACCCACAGCTGGGACTTAGGATGTCTTCAGAGTTTCACATAAATGGCTTTTTGTGTAGTTTGTCAAATCCTCTCCACTGCTCAAGAGGTGTCCCGTGACCTCTCCGGCTTGTCATCTGCCAACAATGTGTCACTCCGCCCCAGTATCAGCCCCTCGTTCCTTCTGCAGCTTCTTGCTGACTTTCAACAGAGTGATTTCGTGGCAGAGGACCAGGGCCCTGCTGCAAGGCCCTCAGCACCAAGGATGCTCCGTGGGTATCTGCAAGGGAGGGAGAAGAGAGCCTCCATTTTACCAAATTAGAAGACATGGAAACACGTGGAGATGTGTACTTGTGCTTACTCATTCGCTGAAGATATTTATTTATTTATTTATTTATTTATTTATTTAGTGGTACCGGGGTTCCTGGAAACCCTTCTACCTCTGGGCTACACTCCCAGACCTATTATACACACACACACACACACACACACACACACACACACACACACACGGTCTCTTAAGCCAGAGAGGCTGGCTTCGAACCTGCGAGATCCTCCTGTCTCCACCTCCCAAGCTCAGGGATTACAAGTGTGCGCCACCACACCCGGCATCACTGAAGATATTTTAAAAACAAACACCTTTCTAAGGGACAGGACTTTTAAAAGTGGGAAAACTGCTGCCCCCCTTTGGAAGCCCAACCTCATGGGAGCTGGTGGGTACAAGAACCAGGCCCCACTCTGCAAGTTTAGAGGGGCACTGAGTCGAGACTTGCAGCAAAGGCGGCTATTCCAGAAAGCACCAAACCCGTGTGTATTTACTCTACATGCACATAGGATTTCTCTCTATAACAAACTCTGTTATTTTTCCTACAAATTCCTCTAAAGTTTTTTTTTTTCCACAGTTCCCTATCCTCTGTCACTTCCTTGGTTCAAGCCACCATCATCTCCCATCGCCAATGGATTTCTCTTCCTGGTTTTCACCCCAGCCATCTGTCCATTATCCACATTGCTAGCTATATACTCTTTTTTTTTATGAGAATGGCTTTTTTTATTATTATTTTTTTATTGGTGCACTGTATTCATACATCATAGTAGGATACATACTTTTGTAGACATACATGCACACTTTTCCCAGTCAGCCCCCACCCAATCCCCACCCCATTCTCTCCCTATCCCTCCCTCCCATGCTTGGCTTAGTAGTTGACATCTAGTATTATGGCAATTTAGCTAAAATTAAAAATGATAATCTCACATAACAGTTTCATTTGTCTGATACCAAGCTTTTGATGATTTAAAGATAACATTTCAATATTTCTTTTTGCTTTCTTTCTTACCAGAGAATATTTTTTTCTATTTTTTAGGTGAAACTATCATATATTTATATATTTATTTTTCAGAAAAAAATCTATCCTAATATGGAATATGGACTCTAGGTCCCCAAAACAATCTTGAAAAAGAACAAAGCTAGAAGATATATATTTTCTGATTTCAAACCATATAAAGCTACAATAATTGAAACAGTGTAGTACTATTCTGAAGGCAGATAGATAAACCATTGGAGTTAAATAAAAGCCCAGAGCTAAATTCTTCCCTATATTGTCAAGTTATTTTTGACAAGGTTTCCACGAACATTTGGTGGTGGAAATATTAATCTTTTAACTAAATATTGTTAAAAAATAATAATTACATGGAAAAGAATAAAATTGGACCCTTACCTAATCCCATATACAAATATTAACTCAAAATAGATAATAGACCTAAATATAAATCTTAAGACTATAAACTTTTAGGAGAAAATCTGGGTCATAAAACCTCACAACATTGAAATTGGCAGTGATTTCTTGGTTATGATTTCAATGGCACAGGCAACAGAGGAGTATACAAACTCCCTAAAAAATAAAAAAAATATTGTATATCCAAAGACAATGTAAACAGAGTTAACAGTTACTAATAGAATGGGATAAAATATTTCCAATTGCTATATCTGAAGGTATATTAATATTCCAACTAGACATCCTAAAAATTAATAACAATAAAGGCAAACAATACCCTTTAGAGATAGGTAAAAGACTAACATAAATAATGAATCTCCACAGATAACCAATCTTAGTTGTCTGTTGGATGGAAAATCTTGTTTCTCTAGTTCTGGAGTGTGTTACCTATTTCTTCTTTGTAGTTAATCTCTTTGAGTATTTTCTCTAGTGCTGGTTTTGAAGACATAAATTCCTTCAGTTTCTGTTTGTCATGGAAGCTTCTTATTTCTCCATCTAATTTGATAGAAAGTTTTGCTGGGTAGGAAATTTTTGGCTGGAAGTTTTTTTCTTTCAGAGTTTGGAATATGTTACTCCAAGCCCTTCTGGCTCTCATAACTTGGTTTGGGAAGTCTGGAGTGATTCTAATTGGTTTGCCTCTGAATGTCACTTGGCCCTTTGCTTTTGTTGCCTTTAAGATTCTCTGCTTGGCTTCCACATTGGTCATTTTGACAATTATGTGGCGTGGGGATCCTCTTCTCCGATCCTGTCTAAAGGGAGTTCTATAAGTTTCCTGGACCTGTGTATCAACCTCTTGCTCTATGTCTGGAAGATTTTCTGCTATTACTTCCTTGAAGAGATTGTTGATCCCTTTGGTTTCACTTTCTTTTCCCTCCTCTATTCCAATTATTCTTAGGTTAGCTCTCTTAAGATGGGCCCATATTTCTTCCATGTCAGATTCCTGCTGTTGGATATTTTTTTCTAGATTAGAAACTATGTGTTCATTTTTGGATTGCTCATCTTCTAAGAGCGAGATTCTGTTCTCCATGTGTTCTAATCGGTTGTTTGTGCTTTGAATTGAGGCCTTTACTTCATTAATTGCATCCTTTATCTCTTTTTGGCTCTCTCTGAGTTCTTTTCGAAGCACCTCTATTATTTCTACAGTTATTTTCCTGATTTGATCTTCTAGAAATCTCTGATTTTCTGTTTTATCGGGTTCTGATGTTGTGGGGTTGTGGGCATTAATTGCTCCAGTATTATTCCTCTTTCCCATGATTTCCGATGTTTGTGCCTTCTCTGGGTTCTTCCCTTGGGTCACTATGACTTCACTTAAGGTGTTCTGGATCTCGAGTCAGTAGTATCTCAGACCCCACTACTCCTTTACTGGGTTGTATCACAGAGTCTCCGACCCAGAGAGTCGATAGAGGCTGCTTTAGACCGTGGGGGGTGCCAGGTTGCACATTCTCCTATGGTGTGATATCTCTGCCACCACCCCTCCCCCACTGGGTCAAGTCCCAGGGAGTACAGTACTGGGATTTCTCCTCTGTGGCCCGCAATTTGACTCACTGTTCTTGAGTACGCAGATGTAGCTGTACTGGCCTCGCTGAATTCGGTGCTGCTGCCGCCGGTGGCAATATGGCGCCGCTGCTACGCCCTCGGCTGTGGGGCTGGTGTTTTTCTTCTTGGTTTTGATTTCCACTCTGAATCCCTGCAGCGTGTGCTGAGCTCGGCCACTGGGAGCTTTAGATGCTCTCTGCGGGAGAAATCCTGCCTGGCTGTTCCGCAGTGGCTCACCTCGGCTTGCTGTAGCCGTCCCGTGAATTCACCGGTGCCGCTGGCAGTATGGCGCTGCTGCCGCGTCTGCCGCATCCTCGGGCGTGAGGCCAGTGTATCTCCTCTGTGGCTCTGTTCTCAGTCCGCTTTCTCTCTGGAGCCTGGTGATTTTTTGTTTCACTGGCGATGGTGTTTTCTGGCTATGAAAGGCGCTGATTTTGTGGTATTGGAGATTTGTTGTTAGCGGGGCTCTTAAGCCCCGCTTTTCTCGGTCGCCATCCTATACTCTTTCTTTCGATGAAACTGGCCTTGTCATTCCCAAACCATCAGCGGCATGCAAGAACGCCCTTCAAGATCCAGGGGCTTGGCTGGTTCTCCTGCCCCACCCTTCTGCACCCCTCCCTCAGGTGGGACTGCCTTCCGGGGACCACAAGTCATTCTGGCCTCTGGGCCTTGGTAAGTTTGGTTGTTAGATTCCAATTGCTCCCCTCCACTATTCATTTTCCCCCAAGGCTTATAACACACTCTACTTCCTTCTTGGAACTTCTTCCAGGCACTGAAATCTAGGCTTAGGTCTCCTTCAAGGGTTCACACACATCGCCCATAACATTCCCTTTGCCATTTGTAGTAGCCCGTTTCCTTTTCAGTATCTGCCCTGGGCTCGCCTTCTTGGGTCCAGGGCTTGTCTTCTTGTGTCTCAGGTTGTAGCACCCAGGTGTTGGTTAAAAAGATGTTCAATAAATATTGGAGCAAGGGTAAAGGAGTTATTTTAATGCATGCTCACATCCATCACACTTTATTTACATTTTATTTTATTTATTTATTTATTTATTTATTTATTTATTGCGGGTCTGGGGATGGAACCCAGGGGCATTCGACCTCTGAGCTACACCCCCAGCTTTATTTTTGATTCTTTATTTTGAAACAGGGTCTCACTGAGTTGCAGAGGGCCTCACTAAGTAGCTGAGGCTGTCCGCGAACCGCGATCCTCCCGTCTCAGCCTCCCGAATGCTGGGATTACAAGCGTGAGCCACAACGCCCGGCTTTATTTACATTTTATGATAAAATGAAAGTCCTCCCAAACAGCTAATGGCTGCCTTCCAGTTCTTCCATGGTGTATCTGGTTACCAAGTGAGGATCAAAACAGATCAGATGCTGTTCTTTTCAGATGCAGGAAAATTGAAATTCCTTTCTGTGGGACCCCTTTTCTTACTTTGCTTATTTGACAGTGGGAATTGAATGCATTTCAAAGTGCACAGTGGAGATGAATTTCATGTTTGTTAGAATTCCCATATTCATACTGAAGAAACACAGTTTATTTATAAGGATACTAAGTTTAGTATAAACAAACTGAGAATAACTGTTTCAAGGGGCCATCCATACTCATTATGAAAATGAGATGCAATCTCCCCCTTTCTCTCCTCTCTCTCTCCCCCTCTCTTTCTCTCTTTCTCTGTCTGTCTGTCTGTCTGTCTGTCTGTCTCTCTCTCTCTCTCAAAAGCATTTGGAAATATGACCCATCATTGTATTTTCATTTGGCTTAGAGGAAAATATTTTTCTCCTCTAATAATCCTAGATGCTATACGATTCCATATAGGTGGTCAGATTTAGGTTTAGTGGCTATCAGATTCTTAAATCAAGTAGTTTCTTTTGTGTGTGTTTGCATTAGCAATATAACATTGTATGATGTTTTTAAATACTAGTAAAGAGCCGGGCATGGTGGTGCACGCTTGTAATCCCCACGCTTGGGAGGCTGAGACAGGAGGCGCACGCTTGTAATCTCCACGCTTGGGAGGCTGAGACAGGAGGATCGCGCGGGTTCAAAGCCAGCCTCAGCTGGCTTAAGAGACCCTGTTTCCAAATAAAATATAAAATAGGTCTGGGAGTGTAGCCTGGAGGTAGAAGGCCCCTGGGTTCCATCCCCAGTACCACAAAATAAAAAATAAAATAAAATAAATACCAGTAAAGATGGTGGCACATGCTTGTAATCACTGCTCTTCGGAGGTGGAGACAGGAGGATCGCACAGGTTCCAATCCAGCCTCACTGGCTTAAGAGACCCTGTTTCAAAAAAAAAAAAAAAATAGGTCTGGGAGTGTAGCCCAGAGGGAGGAGGGTTCCATCCCCAGTACCACACAAAAAAGTCATTGGATGCACC
This sequence comes from Muscardinus avellanarius, assembly GCF_963383645.1. Classification (NCBI taxonomy): domain Eukaryota; kingdom Metazoa; phylum Chordata; class Mammalia; order Rodentia; family Gliridae; genus Muscardinus; species Muscardinus avellanarius. Next base: position 103,640,771 of record NC_137793.1, read on the forward strand.
ATCCTGCCATCCTAAGGGGCAAGCAGAAGAAACCCTGTTGGACTGTGAGCCCAGGGTGGAATAGACTCGGGAGATCTTGGGGGGGGGGGGTATTGACTCTCTGGTTTTTGTTTGTTACTGTATTTTCTTTCTTCTTTTGGGGGAAAGAGGAGTCTGAGAAACACATCCTCAGCAGACATGAGGAAGGACAAAAATACATTAATTTTCTGCCCTTTAATTTTTCTCTCTTATATCTTCCTTATTGATTACAGAATTTTGAGTTATCATATGATGATATGAGTTATCATACAGTATTGCATGGTTAAAATGTAATGGTGGAGAATTTGTGAGAGTTGCCTTTCCTTCCAAACCACGCTGGTTCATATAACCGTCTGGGAACATATTAACCAGAAGCCCAGATTGCCGCCCTCTTGCACCTCACCTGCAGCTTCTCCATGCTGGCCTTACACACTCTAAAAGTGAGACGAGACAGACCACCCGGAGAACCACTGCATGCCGACCGTAAATACCCAATTACACAGGAAACCAGGGGGAGTTGAAGACTGTGACCCCCTGCTCTACAGAGCGAGGGCTCCCTGACCCTGTGCTTCAGACGGTGAGAAGCTTGTCAGCTGGTTGGAAGGAGGAAACTGTTTAGCGCTTACAGGCTGGCACCTTAAATAAGAATTGGTACTACAGCTGGAGGCTGTCTGGGTTTCTTGTGTAGCAGATGGCAGCAGACAGAGTTGGAAAAGGTTTTCAGCAGACGGCTTTGCAGGTAACTGGAGGTTGGGTTTATTTGAGAGGGAGATGGAAAGAGACCAGGATTGTGAATAACAGACTGGATTCAGTAGCTCGCCCTCTCTCTCCCTGGGTAATTTCTCTTTCCCAGTTAAGTTGTCAGAGAACTATGTTCGGGGTCAGGTGCCAACAGGAAAGCTTGATGGGTCCAGATTCCAGCTTTCACTAAAGAGGCTCCCAGGACAAACCACATGCCCTTGCACGGCCAGCCCTCACCCAGAATCGAGAACCATAACGGCGTCTGCCATGTTGCCGTCTAGGCAGAAATGCGCCCTGATGGGAGAGGGGAAATGTGGATTTCATTTGTGTTCTGATATGTTTTGAATCATTTCTTTAAAGAAAAGCTAAAATAGCCCTTGGATCTCCTCTAAGCTTCTTTAGTAGATTGCTGCCACTGGTGATTATACGTCAAGTCATGGCCTTCCCCCAAGTCGTGCCCCCGAGCCACAGCCCCGTGCCACTGAGAGCTATAAACAGACCTCCAGCCCACTGCCCCGCTCTATGTGCCCCCCGGCTCCAGGGCACTGCCGGCTCCCTGCTCAGGGGTTGCCATCCACCTCCTGGTTGTTGATGGTCATTTCTTTCAATTCTCTAACTCTGGACTGGAGATTCTGTAGACACTGCTACGAGGGGAGAGGCAACCATCGCTTGGTGAAGCCAAGGCTGATGGAGTCCAAAGGAATTTCAAAATCCTTTCCTCCGGGAGCTGGTCAAAAGCAGGACATCTGGCAACCCTCTGGGCTACGATGTTTAGATGCTCTGTGATTTTCCTGTCTGTCTTCACAATAACCACTGCTCTTAGGCCACGGTTCTAGGAGACTGAGCCTCCGCAGGCCTGTGTGCCTCCTCCTTCAAGAAGAGAAGGCACGACTGCCAGGAGGGGAGGTAAGAAACATTTCTATGTTTCTGGAAAATATAGGCTTTCTCCCTAAATCCCCCAAATGCCCTTGGAGTTCAGTTGACTCCTTGGCCCACGGTGATTTTAAGTTCTTGGTGGAGTGCTGGGAGATAGCTGGGGACCATGGAGCCAAGCCATCTGTGGCTGGCAGTGTACTTATAGAGGCTCACAGTTGGTGGGTACCCTTCAGAGATCCTAAACTGGGCCTCTGCGTGTCAGATACAGCCCACAAATGCTATTTTGTTTGTACTACCTACTGTGTGTGTGTGTACGTGCGCGCGCGCGCGTGTGTGTGTGTGTGTGTGTGTGTGTGTGTATTACTGGGGATTAAACTCAGGGATATTCTACCTTCAAGCTACATCTTCAGCCCTATTTTACTTTATTTATTTATTTTGGGTCTGGGGATGGAACCCAGGCGCATTCTACCTCTGAGCTACACCCCCAGCCCTAGTTTTTATTCTTTATTCTGAAACAGGTTCTCACTGAGTTGCGAAGGGGCCTCACTAGGTAGCTGAGGCTGCCCACAAACCTGGTATCTTTTCCACATCCTGTTGTCAATCCCTCTGGTTTTCTGCAACTTAGGCTTAATTTAACTTATCGGCCTGACTGGTACCAGAGGAACTTCTTGGTCCTCTCTGATGATCATGGGACTCACAAAAGGTCTGAGGGCAACCAAGGTGCCGAATGAGAGATGGGTACCACCTCCATAGGCAGTGCCAAAGAAGAAAGGGGTGGCCCACGAGGGGCTGCCTGCTTCTGAGTGATTGGATGGTGCCAGGTATTGCAAGGTGCCCGTAAATTCAAGTGCAAGGGCCGGGGGAGGAATTTGGTCAAGTACAAATTTTCTTTTTGGGGGGTGGGTCTCTGTACTAAGAAAATAACCAGATGTGTGTGTGTTACGGGTATTGAACTACCTTGAGGCAATGCAACAATGTACATAAATAGCTTTGGTTGTGTTAGTAGCCTTTGTCCTCCTGATTTAATTTTTTGATCTCTAAGAAAATAACCAGATGTGCATTAAGGTATTGAAGCACCTTCTGCAAGAGTAACGGACTATAGTACTGGGAGTGCTAGTGCCAGATTCCACTTCTCACCAATTTGCTTAATATCATTGTTTTGTGAACCAAATAGTCACCACAGCATTATTTCTAAAAATGAAAAATTGGAAACATAATGTTCAACATATGGGAATGGAGTAAAAGAATGTTTCCAAAGACTGTTTCATAAAATGAACAAACGCTCCCTGGAGCTTATAAAACTGTACTTACAGTATATTCCCCATTTTGTTTAACCACGTATTAGAAGAAAGAGCTCTCTTATGTGTCTAAAACCCGTGACAAATTCCTAGGACAAAAGCACAGGTTAAAAACGGCCACTCGACCAGGCGTGATAGTACACACCTGTAATCCCAGTCCTTGAGAGGCTGAGACAGGAGGATCACAGGTTTGATTGAGGTCAGCCTCAGCAATGTAGTGAGGCCCTCAGCAACTTAGCAAGACCCTGTTTCAAAATAAAAATATAGCCCGACATGGTGGTGCACGCTTGTAATCCCAGCACTCGGGAGGCTGAGACCAGAGGATCGCGGTTTGTGGATGGCCTCAGCTACTTAGTAAGGCCCTCTGCAACTTAGTGAGACCCTGTTTCAAAATAAAAAGAATAAGAATCAGGGCAAGTGGTGTAGCTCAGAGGTCGAATGTCCCTGGGTTCCATCCTCAGACCCACAAAACAAACAAATAAACAAACAAACAAATATATAAAAAGAGCTGGGATGTAGTTCAGAGGTAGAATGCACCTGGATTCAATCCCCAGGACAAAAACAAATGGCCTTGGGGCCCTTCTGCGTTTCTCTTATGGACCTTCTCACCTGTGCAGTAACTTGTCACTTCTCTCTATACCATGGTTTGATGGTGGGATTCTGCACCCTCATTGCTAGCGATTTGGGCACAGCTGGCCTCCGGCTGGCTCAAGGTGAGCCAGTGAGATGGGCATGGTGGAGGAGGAGTTGCATTACAGAACAGGGGCGAGGCATTCCCTAGAAAAATCACTGAGTTCATATCAGCACCAGGGCCAGGTCTCCCTGGGCCTGCCTGGTGACCTGGAGGAGCAGGAATTGAGAGGCCAGGGTGGGCAGCCGTGGGGTGCTGAGAGAGCTTCCAGGAAAAAAAGGTCATGCCTCAACGGGGGGTGGTGCTGCAGGCTTGTAATCCCAGCATTTGGGAGGCTGAGACAGGAGGATCGCGGCTCGTGGTCAACCTCAGCTACTTAGTGAGGCTCTTTGCAACTCAGTGAGACTCTATTTCAAAATAAAGAATAAAAAAAAATAGGGCTGGGGGTGTAGCTTGGAGGTAGAATGCCCCTGGGTCTTATCCCCAGTACTGCAAGAGAGAGAGAGAGAGAGAGAGAGAGAGAGAGAGAGAGAGAGAGAGGAACTGAGAGGGAGAGAGAGACTGAAAGGGAGGGAGGGAGTGAGGAAAGAAGGAAGGAAGGAAGGAAGGAAGGAAGGAAGGAAGGAAGGAAAGAAGAAAGAAAGAAAGAAAGAAAGAAAGAAAGAAAGAAAGAAAGAGAAAGAAAGAAAGAGTCCATGCATCAATAAGTTCCAGGCAGGCAGGGAAGAGGGTGGGGATTCTGAGTCTAACCAGGTGGCTCCTTTTCAATTGAAAGCCAGCCCAGGTCTGAGAGAGTTGTCCAGGCCTTAGCCATTTTATCTATATCTGGAGCCCCACTCACCAGGGTCTCGGTGCCAGCCTTCCCACCACCAGCAAAAAACTCTAGGGCCGGGGGAACCACTAAGCAGCTGGCAGAGCCTGAGATGACCAGTTCACAAGAAGTGACAGGTACTGGGATCCTCTCTTGAGACTGGAGATTCTGCCAGAGAAAGTGTAGGAAAGAGCCATGTGATTTAGGGAACTGACACTTACTGATGGGCCTGTATCCATAGGCTAAAGGAAGCTTGGAGACGTCTGGAGCCTTCTTGCTGATCCTTTGTCCGCAGACACTTGGTGAGCCCCGCTCCGGGTCATGCTCTTGGATCCTGGCCCCGTTCCAGGCAGTGTGTGACCCAGGGGGCCGTAGAGCCTGTGTTGGGACTCTGCGCCAGCACTCCGCCATGTCCTCCTGTCCACAATGTGGAGATTATTTTTTAGTGAGTAGAAAAAAAACTAACTTCCTTTGGGTATCAAGTATAAATTGTTTTTCATGGTTCTCACAAACTTTATGATATGAGAAAAAGTTTAGTGGTGTTCAGAATGACCTTCACGGCAACCCTCGAGAGGAAGAGAGTCCTCACCATGGCTCTTCCCTCCCTCCCTCTTCCCCCATGGAACAGCTTCTAATTGCTCTGTGCTGATACCATTTTGTCATATAGCAGGTTAAGGCAGATTTTTGACAGAGTTCCCAGAAAATAAATGCTCTGCCTAGATTCCTGAAAGAACCATTGTATCCCTCAGGAAGTTTGCAAACCATTGACTACATTGGTTTAGAAGTTCTGGAAATGCCAACTCCTATATTGTGCATGCTCTGTGATTTCTGTGTATTTTTTTTATGAATAAAGGGTTGCCTCTTGCTATAACTCCTCCTAAGCGGGTTTTGAAAAATAAAATGAAAAAGGAGATTTCAAAATACCTAAGAAGGTTGTTGTGGAATGCAGCTAAAGACTTAAATTGTTCTGTTGTTTCTATTCATATTTTATGATATTATTCGGAGTAAATCTGAGTTACTAGTTACATCTTCTTCTCTCAACTAACTTCACAGTTCTGCAGAGGGGAGTTAAGGGTTAGTTGTTGTTTTCTCTGTTGTTACCAAACCGCAGAACATTTGGATGCATTCCAGAGGTGTGCTGCTTCCTTGAGATGATTAGGGAAGAACAACTGACGGTCTCTTAGAGTTTAGACTCTCACATCACGAATGCCCCAGAGCCTCCTCTGCTCAGACTGTATTGGGGCTCTACGCCTGTGGCTGGCTCTTTATTTGCAAGATGTGAAGTAAAATTTATGTTCATACTTTTAGCATCCTGTCGCTAGTGGAGTTGGAGACCTGCTTATCTCTGGAGTCAGATTATCTTCCTCATGAATGTCCTATTTTTCATATATGCTTGAAAAATATAATAATACGTGAGTATGGTTAAAGAAAAATTGACACTGCATGGAAAAGCACGCAGAAAAAAGCACGTTCAGACCATATTCTTAATGTGAGACATCCCACCCCAAACTTAGTGGCATAAAAGGACAATTGTTTTATTATGATCACCATTTCTGTGATTCAGAAAGTCATAAAGGGTGTAGTCAGGGCAACTCCCTCCTGACCCTTGATCCTCGGCTCAAACAACTGAAAGTCTGAGAGACCAGAGACATCTGACGGCTCATTCAGTCCTGTGTCTGGTCCCTGAAGTGGGTGGACATGGCAGGTGCACAGGTGCCTACAAGAGGTCCCTCAGGTGGCTGGGCTTCCTCACAGCATGGCGGCCTATTACCCATGGCGGCAGGCTCTGAGCACGAGTCTTCTGGTCAATACGGAGAAAGCGGCCTCCTTCTCTGCCTTAGCCTCGGAGTCACACAGTGTCACTTCTGTTGTCCAGAGTTAGTTGAGGAGACCTAGACCCCATCCCTCGATGGGAAGAATGTCAAGTCACATCATGAGTTGAGAAATTTGCAATTCTATTTGGAAAATACCATATATAATCTTTTCCCCCCAGCAAATAGGAATTTACTTAAAGATCATTCCACGTAGCTCTCTCAGACTGTAAACACCTGCATGTTTGAGTAGCTTGACAACAATCGTTTACTTAACTAGTCACCTACTGTTGGACGCTTAATTTGTTCCCAGTCTCCTGACATCACAAGCAATGATACAGGAAATGTGTTTCACATATTACAGTAAACATATTTATTGCACGTACCCCCATATATTTACAGGATGTAGTCTTATAAGTGGTATTTCTGGGCCAAAAATATAATTTTTAAAAATTCAAATTTTGGTCAATATTAAGCCTGGCTCTTTATTATCAAGATCATTGCACTTGAGTGTGGTCATAAATTCAAAATGGCTTGGACGCATGAGAAATTATTTTTCCCCATGAAGGAATTTAGAGGTAAAGAGCCCAGGGCAAACGCTCATGATTCCATGATGTCATTAGGAACCAGGATTCTCCAGCTCTCCACTCTGAACCCCTCAGATACGTTCCCCACCTTGCTGGTCCTGAGAGGCACCTCACCATCTCCTTGAGGTTTGAGGCAGCAAAATAGAATGGACGCAGGAGGACAAAAGACCGTCCACTCTGTCGCCCCTTATGAACACTCTGGAAATGGGGTGCACACTTCTTATGTATCATTTACCCCAACTTATACATATGTTAGTGTGGGATTTGAGGAAGCATCTGTGTCTGTGTCTGTGTGTGTGTGTGTGTGTGTGTGTGTGTGCGCGCGCAGTACTAAGGATTGAGCCCAGAAGCATTCTACCTCTGAACTTTTATCATTTTTACATTGAAACAAGGTTTTGCTAAGTTGCTGAGAGTGGCCTCGAACCTGCTCTCCTCCTGGCTCAACTTCCCAAGTACTGAGATTACAGGTGTGCACCACCATGTCCAGCTATGAAGCATCTGCTTTTATTCAGGCAGTGATGTGGCCAGATATAATCAAGGAGAGAGTGGATACCTGTCGGCCACCACCAGTTTCTGAACCATTCCTTTGTATGTGTCAGCTCTGATTCTCACAAAGGGGAGGTGAGGTTCAGAAATGATAAGAAACAGCTGGGCGGGGTGGCACACACCTGTCATCCCAGTACTTGGGAGGCTGAGACAGGAGGATCACGGGATCAAGGACAACCTAAGCAAGTAGTGAGACTCTCAGCCATGTAGCAAGACCCTGTTTCAAAACAAAACAAAAAAAAAAAATAAGCCGGGCGTGGTGGCACACACTTATAATCCCCACGCTTGGGAGGTGGAGACAGGAGGATTGTGCAGGTTCGAAGCCAGCCTCGCTGGCTTAAGAGACCCTGTTTCCAAATAAAAAATATAAAATAGGTCTGGGAGTATAGCCCAGAGGTAGAAGGGCTTCCAGGAACCCCAGTACCACCAAACACACACACACACACACACACACACACACACACACACACAAAATTAAAAAGGGCTAAAGATGTATGTAGCTTGGAGGTAGAATGCCTCTGGGTTCAATTCCCAATAACACACACACACACATGCATGCACACATGCACGCACACACACACCAAGAAAGTAGCCTAAAGTCCCAAAGGCAGAAAGTGTAAAGTAAGAATTCAGACCTAATTTCTTTTCCCACTGTTCCTAACTGGACTAAAACTTCAAGTTACAAACTCAGCATCACCTCAGCCTGTTCTCAACTATAATTGCTTTTCTCTGAAATCCCAAAAAGGTCAATTGTTCCTGTTTCGTATTTGTGTTGTTTGCACTGTATACACAAAACCGATATCCTTTCCCTCAATTATTCTGTAACTGGAAAAATTCCCACCTGTTGCCACGCCGCAGCAGCGCCAGCCTGGGACCAGCTGCTTTGCACCTTGGCCTGGATGGCCTCACCATTTCTGCTGCTTTTCTCTGCTGCAGCTTCTCTCCGATGTCTAGCCTCCGGCTCTCCACACAGTGAATCCTTTCATAAACAACACTGAGTCATGAAATGGAACGCAGATGGCCACGAGTTTATTTGCAGGACCGGAGTCCAACCCAGGTTTCTCCTCGCAGCCTGGGGTGGCCGTCACCGGACAGCAGTCCACTCCAGCTGAGTGGGCCCCATCCAGGGCCTCAAGCCTTGTAGGTTCTAGATGCATAGCCAGACCAGACAGTCCCAGATAGGGTCCCAGATGGATACGCAGGGAGCACTGGCCGACTTCCAGCCCCAACTCCTGGTAATCTAGGGTGTGCTTTCTCTAGTAGTGAAATGCAAAATCCTGGCCTTTGAAAAGGAGGGGAAGCATGTCACTGTATAGCTAGTGGACTTAAACTTTGTCATTCAAAAATTTTACTCGGAAAAACCTTGGAGGGAGGTCTATACCCATAGACCTATGCAGTATTACCGGCTGTAACTGACTTAACCTTCAGCTCGTCATGGCTTTCAGGTAGTGTGGAACAGGACAGTTCATGGGATGTTATAAATGATGCGAAATATTTCTATATGATTTCAGCCGACTTTCCCATAACTAAAACTCATGTGCTGAAGTTTAAGAATAGTCTGATAAATCTATAAATTGCATCGCTCTGTAACAAAAGTGCCAAGGGGAAAATATGATTGCACATATTAAAATGTAAAGTAGGGATGTATTATTTCCAGAAATGAGAAAATGTATGCTCTGTATACGGTATACAAACAATTAATAAATGCAAATGTGGCATTAAAGCATTATCCTGACTACAGTGTAGGAAATCAAAGAAAAAGGAAATATAGGAGGTTTAGATGTGGAGAGAAGGATAAGAGGATTTAACGTGTGCTTAGTGGAATTTCAAAAGTAGACTTTAAAGAGAGCAAGGGACAGACGATATTTTGGTAGGATACAACTGAAAAAAGTTCAAGGAAGAAATATTGGTAGAAATTTAGAAAACGTGGAGGATTGAATACAACCAAGTGAGCTAAACGGTGAACTTAAGACCAGGGCAAAACAGACTCAAGGAGGCCGGGCGTGGTGGCGCACGCTTGTAATCCCCGCGCTTGGGAGGCGGAGACAGGAGGATCGCGCAGGTTCGAAGCCAGCCGCGCTGGCTTAAGAGACCCTGTTTCAAAAATATAAAATAGTTCTGGGAGTGTAGCCCGGAGGTAGAAGAGCTTTCAGGAACCCCAGTACCACAAAAAAAAAAAAACCCAAAAAACAAAAAAACAGACTCAAGGAGAGAAGGGAACAAGTAACACATTAAAAAGTTAAAATTACTAGTGAAGTAGAAACTGAAAACACTAAAGATAGAAACTGAAGATACTGATCCAATCTATAATTCCCTAAAAGATTAATGAAATCCACAAAATCATTGGCAAGACTGATCATCCAAACGGTTCTAGAAATTAAAAAGAATATATAATGATACAACTAATATTAAGAATATAAGAATAGCCAGGTGTGCTGGCACATGCCTGTAATCCCAGTCCTTGGGAGGCTGAGACAGGAAGATCCCAGGCTCAAGGCCAGCCTCAGCAACTGAGTGACACCTTGTTTCAAACTAAAAAATAAAAATAGAGCTAGGTAAAACACTCCTGGGTTCAATCCCAGTGATTATCAACACACACATACACATGAAGAATATTAAGAATATTGACAAGTTTATACTAATAAGCTTAATGTAAATTTAGAAATTAGGTAAAATATTAAAAATTCTAGCTGGGCGTGGTGGCACACACTTGTAATCCCAGCATTTGGGAGGCTGAGACGGGAGGATTGCAGTTCACGAACAGCCTCAGCTACGTAGTGAGGTCCTTTGCAACTCAGTGGGAGCCTGTTTCAAAATAAAAAGTTAAAAAAATAGGGCTGGGGGTGTAGCTCAGAGGTAGAATGCCCCTGGGTTCCATCCCCAGTACCTACATCCATCTATCTATCTATCTATCTATCTATCATCTATTATCTATCTATCATCTGTCTCTATATACATATATGTTAAAAATGTTCACAGAAAAAGCATATAATGTCTGACTCATGAAGAGAAATCCTGAACGTTCCTATAATTACTGAAGAAGCTGATTTACTAGTGAAAGTTCTTCCCATTAAGAAACCATCAGGCCCAGAAGATTTTTAGGATTAGTTTTCCCAACTACTTAATGAACAGATGATTCTAATCTTTTATATACTCCTTGCGTGACTAGGAAAAGTGGGAATGTTCTCCAGTTTGTTTTATGGATTAACGTAACCTAAGACTAACATGGGAAATATGAGGAAGGGAAACAGTGGCTAATCCCACCCATGCACTTGGATGCAGAATGCCTAGGCAACGGACTAACAAATGAAACCCAGCAACATGTCAGAAAAGATGCTGCCTTATGTCTAAGTCGGGTTTATAACAGAAATGGAAAGTTGGCTCAACCTTAGAAAATCTATGAAGCCATTTCGTCACAGTAACAATGGAGAAAAGTGGTACGTTCATCTCAATAGATGCAAAAAAAATGTTTGTTATATATCAATAGCTATTCAAAAACTTTCAGCAGAGTAGGAAACAAGAAGTCTTATCAACTTAATAAGTGCTACCCCCCAAAAAACAAAATAAAACAATAAAAAAACCGGACACCAAAGCAGACCATAGCAAAGACTATGTTTGAGGATGAGATGCTAAAGTACTCCTGTTAAATGAGAAACAAGGCTTTCATCATCACTGCCCTTGTTTTGCCTCATTCTAGATTTTATAACCTCAACAACAGCAACAAAAGTAGTGATTAGAAATGAAGAAATAAAATAATCAGTATTCTCAGATGAAATGTTTATATGCATAGAAAACCCAATAGAATTTGCATAAAATTTCTAAGAATGGATAGAAAACTGAGCAATATTTGCATATAAAAGCCGACTGTGTTTTTGTTTACCACCAACAGAAAATACTTTTCTTAAAAGATTTATTTATTTATGTTGCTGTTTGTTTTGAGATGGGTTTTCATTTTTGCCTAGGCTGATCTAGAACTCATGTGTCAACCAGTTCTCCTGCCTTAACCTCCTGAGTAGCTGGTATTATAAGCATGTGGGATCCCAGCCAAAAGATATTATTTATAATAGCAATCAAAAATGTAAGGTACATAAGAAAAATCTAACAAAAATAAGCACATCTTTATGAAAATTTTGAGAACTTTATTAAAATCATAAAGGCAATCAAAACAAATGTGGAGACATAGATGTTTGCAAATAGAATAATTCAATAAATATAATTCTTTTTGAGTTGTCTTATAGATACAATGCAATTCTACCAAAAACCCCATGAGATTTATTCATGAAACATGAAAATATAAGATCATAAAATTTATTGAAAGAGGGTCTATGAATACTCATCATTCCTAAATCAAAACAACTAGATGGGGGAAAGTATTTATTTTAATCCAAAGACATCATAATCCAGGTGTGGTGGTTCATGCCTATAATACCAATACTTGGGAGGTTGAGACAGGAAGATCTCAGTTTCAAAGCCAGCCTCAGCAACTTAGTGAGACCCTGTTTCCAAATAAAAAATAAAATAGGGCTGGGGGTGTAGCTTAAAGGTAGAATTCCTCTGAGTTCAATTCCTAGACCCCCCACCCCAAATTTTTTTAAAATAGTGGAAAAAAAATCCATCAAGTGGGAAATGATCTTTGTAAATGACAGAGGAATAGTACTAAGAATAAACAAAGAACTCCTATGAATAAATAAGAAACATCAAAGAACCTAATAGGAAAAATGAGCCCAAGCAGCCAAAAAAATATTCACAAACAGAAAGCACAAATGACCATAAATATACGAAATATTCTATTATTCGGTTAATAAGAAGGACATGGAGATAGATGAGATAGGATTTATTACCAGCCAGGCTGGCAAAAAGTTTAAAGCCTGACAACACCACATATAGCTGGGAATAAACAGCAGGAACTTACACTGCAGATGGGAGTATGGGTTGGGGAAACCACTTTAAAAATAATTTAGCATTCCCTAGAATAGTGAATGTGCTCAGATCTATGGCCCAGGAACTCTGCTTCTAACTATACCGCTGTTCCTATGCGTCAGGAGATATATTACGAGAATGGTCATAGCAGCATCATTCATTACAGCCAAAATTTGAAAACACTCTAAATACCCACTGACAAGCAAACGGATGAGTAAATTCTAGCGTTGACAATGAATGATTGGACTAGAGATACAGCTGTCAACATGTATGAACTTCAACACCAATGTTAAGGCCACAGAAAACACATGCAGTATATATGTTTATTTCAACAAAGTTCAAAAACAATCTAACGTGTGGTTTGCTCTTGGCTACATAAATGTAATAAAACTGTAAAGAAGAGCAAGGGAATCCATAGCCAAAATTCTGACTAGTGATTATCGGCTGAGAAGAAGGAGGAGTGACTAGGGAAAGCACACAGGGGACTTGGAAGACATCTGCTTCTTCAACTAGGTGCTGTGGATATGGATGCATTGATCATTCTTTTAATCTTTCAAATATACTTTTTTTTTGTGGGTCTGGGAATGAAACTCAGGGGCATTCGACCTCCAAACTATACCCCCTGCCCTGTTTCTTTATTCTTTATTTTGAAACAGGGTCTCACTAAGATACAGAGTGCCTCACTAATTAGCTGAGGCTGTCTGAGAACCACGATCCTCCAGTCTCAGCCTCCCAAATGCTGGCATTACAAGCGTGCGCCACCACTCCCGGCTTCAAGTATACTTTTAATCATACACTCTTGTCTGATATAGTTTACAGTAAGAACTATAACAATTTAGAGTGCCATCCTTTATAGAATAATGTCCAATGAAGCTTTTTATTTTATATTTATGTTCATAGCACTGCTGTTAAACACAAGGTAATCTTATTCAACAGAAAATTAATGTGAGTGGTATCTCTCGTTGCTTGAAATTCACAAGAGGAGAATAGATGATGGGCCTGGAGCCAGAGAGATATTGCTACTGTTTGTCGCTGTCCCATGCCAAACCCTTGTTTATTCACTTATTCACCTACTCACCTAGTAGATATTGTGCCTATCTTTGACTCTGGCACTATACTCCTGAAATTCCTCCAAGGATAAAAGCCCAGAGTGTAAAACAATAATGTAAACCATGACTTCAGTAGCCTGGGTGGCAATGCCCTCTGGTGTGCACCAGCCCTATTTATAGTAGCTCATCTCCTTCAGCCCTGCAGTATCTGTGTGGGCTTGCAACACCTGCTGGATGTGTACATGGTGAGTTTCTATGAGCAAGCCCTTCTCACTTGAGAGAGAGCGGCCGGCTTCTAGTAACTTCACTGCCCATGTTTAGAGATGGCAGCGCTCAGAGGTCTCGAGACAGATAAACATCAGGTCAGCTAACAGATTCTCCCTCTAGGCGGGCAGACCTTTGCTCACAAGGTGGAGAAGTCACAGAACCCACAGGAATGGCAAAACATTCCTTTTTTTCTCAGGAGAGATAACATGGGAGAAAATGCCCTTCTCTGTTCAGAGCCCCGAAGCCCAGTGTGTGGAGCTAGGGGGCCTAATGTACCTTCTCAGAGGTTTCCACTTTGTTCCTCCATCTGGGTTTTATTGCTGTTGCTGTTATTATTATCATCATCATCATTGTTATTATTATTATTATTTGTTGTTGTTGTTTTGGGAATTAAACCAAGGGGCAGTCTACCTCTGAGCTACACCCTCAGCCCTATATTATTTTTTATTTGAAAATAGAGTCTCACCAAGTTGCCGAGAACCTCGCTAGATTGCTTGGGCTAGCTTCAAACTTGCAATCTTCCTGCCTCAGTCTCCCAAATACTGGGTTTACAGACATGCACCATCATATCCAACTGGGTCTTTTCATTGAATGCTGAAACCCAATCACCGTCCATAGCCTGAAATCACCTATATTAGATAAACAACTCCCCTTCTGGTGACTGCTCAGGACGACCAACTTGGCTTTCTGCATCCCTTTTCTCCTGTAGATCTTCTTCTGTTACTTGGATGCAGTGCAGGTCCCTCCCCTGCTGGTGCCTCAGAGGAGAGAGCCCTGGTCCTCCCTCCCCACCAAGGAGTTTCCTCTAACTCCTTTGCTGTAACTGGATTAAGGCGGCTGAGATCCAGAGCAGAGATGCTAATTTTCTGTCATTTATAATCTGTCCTTCTTGAGCCCGGCAGTGAAAGAAGCAATGAAGGTCAAACCAGGCAGGACAGAAATAAAAAAGATTGTAAGAGTTAAAGTAAAACATAAAGTTTGTTGAATCAGATAACTCCAATTTTTTTTTTTTCGGGTGTGGGGATGGAACCCAGGGGCATTTGACCCCCGAGCTACACCCCCTGCCCTATTTTTTATTCTTTATTTTGAAACCAGATCTCACTGAGTTGCATAGGGCCTCACTAAGTAGCTGAGGCTGTCCGCGAACCGCGATCCTCAGGTCTTAGTCTCCCGAAAGCTGGGATTACAAGTGTGCGCCACCACGCCTGTCAATAACTCCGATTTTTAAAAGTTAAAAAGAGCAAAATATAAGATTTCTGAAGAGAAGAGATGGTAAATGAAATTATTTTGTAAATATATAAATAATAGTATAAATACAGAGTGTAGGACAGGGACGTTGAAGAGAGCATGGTTATCTGGTACAGGGCCGTGGTTGAATAGGAGTATGCTCCGTAGTAAGTAGGATAACTATGACTGACAACAAGTAATTGTACATTTCAAAACAGCTGGTAGAGGGGAGTGAATACTCCCAACATGAAGACATGATCAGCGTTTCAGCTGGACACACCAGTTACCCCAACCTGCTCACGAGACATCGCATGTATGTGTGGAAATGTCCCACGGAACCACAAATTAAAATGACTGTTGATGCCGGGCGTGGTGGCGCACGCTTGTAACCCCCGCGCTTGAGAGGCGGAGACAGGAGGATCGCGCTGGTTCGGAGCCAGCCTCGCTGGCTTAAGAAATCCTGTTTCCAAATATAAAATAGGTCTGGGAGTGTAGCCCGGAGATAGAAGGGCTTCCAGGAACCCCAGTACCACCAAAAAAAAAAAAAAAAAAAATGACTGTTGATATTTCATTTTAGTTTTTCTGTATATTTTTTTCTGATAAATTTAGATACAAATAAAGAAAGTAAGGCTTAAAATATGAAGCAACTTAGCCAAAATTAAGTAGCAGAAGGATTCCAGAAGTCGTCTTGGCTCCTGGATAGAATAGAATCTATTTATAGACAGTACAAAGTCAATTTTGGGGGGGAGTCCTGGGGATTGCACCCTTTGGGGTTGAAACAGGGTCTCACTGTGCTGGTATCTCACAACATTGCTGAGGCTGTCCTTGAACGTGAGATCTTCCTGTCTCAGCCTCCCAAATACCGGGATTACAGGTGTGCACCATCACTCCCGGCTTCAGAGTCAGATACTCTTGACTTTAGCTTCTCATTTTTAAAAAAAGTCTGAGTAAATATAAGGTCCTTGATTTGAGGCCCGGTATTTTGTTATTACTGCCCTTTAGACTTTGCCACAGGAAATGTCTTCCTTCATTTCTTTTGAAAACTCACCTTTAATTTTTTTTTTTTAATCCTGAACCTATTACTTTTGAGTATCCCCAATCAGAAGTGTTTCAAATTTTAGAGATTTTGGAGAATTTGAAGATATTAGGAATTCAGAATTGGGGAATATTTGCATGGACTTTATCAGTTGAGCATATCTAAACTAATCCAAGAATCCAAAATTTGAAATGCTCCCCAAAATTTTTTTAATTGAATTTCAGAGCATTTTGGATTTTCGATTTTCAGACCAGGGATGTTCCATCTATGCTAGCTTTACGACTGCTGGCTGTTTTCTCATCCATAACATAGGAGAATATCTACTTCGCAAGATTTATAAGAATTGAGAAAATGCACGTGGTTCTTTTTTACCAAACATCCTCCTGCGCGCTACACTGTGCCAAAGGGCTGCCGCTGTGTCTCATACAAATAGCAGCTGTGATGGAAACGCGGGTTCCACTTGGACCCTCTGCTGGGGAAACTTGGGTCAGTGAGTTCGAATCAGGTCCTGCTCATGCCTAATTCCTTCTCTAAACATCCGCAAGTGGGAGTGAAAATAAGAATTTTTTTGGCATCATGTTATGAGACAATTTGCAGAGTCGGTTGAAAAATTAGTTGGGAAATTCCAAAGAAGTGAACTGTGAATGTTGGACATCCTTGCTTCCTTCGGATGGTGCCTCTGCAGGAGCATGGCGGCAGCTCCAGCCCAAAGCCCACCTTGGACTCATCCTCAGAGGGGCTGGGGACGGGAGAGCCACCTCTGGCCTGCGTGGTCCCAGGGAAGCCCTGGAACCTCTTGGGGACGTTGTTGCCTCCTCTCTGCATTGGCTGAGCTGACTCGGCTTGTCACAGTGGGTGCCAAGTCCTCCTGCTCTGTTTCTCATTCGGCTCCAAGGCCACACCCTCATGACACTTGGGCGGAATGACTCGCCCGTGGTCCTGTTTACCACCATCTGCGATGACATCTGCTTGACCTCTGGCTTTGCCCGATGTCTCCTGGGGGCAGCCTTCAAAGCAAAGCAACTGATCACGTTCCCCTCTGCCCCTCGGAGGGGTTATGGGCTCCTTCAGGGCCAAGCAGCATCTGAGCATCGGAGCCCAGCCTGTGTCTAGGGCCCACTCAAAAGCCAAACTCTACAGATATGAGTTATGAAACAGAAAGGAAGCTCCCCAGATAATATCCACCATCTTCTCTGATTGTGTGTGAAATAGTCATATCTTAAGCCGGGTCTGGTGTCTCTTGCTTGTAATTCTAGCATTTGGGAGGCTGAGACAGGAGGATTGTGGTTCACGGACAGCCTCAGCTACTTAGCAAGGCCCTTTGCAACTAAGTGAGACCTTGTTTCAAAATAAAGAATAAAACATAAGGCTGAGGTGTGGCTGGGAGGTAGAATGCCCCTGGGTTTTATCCCAGTACTGCAAAAAAAAAAAAAAAAAAAAAAGTCACATCATATATTTAGCAAAAAAAAAAAAAAAAAAAAAGAGGAGGGCAATATTCTTATATTCAATCATTGATTCAGCAACATTTCATTCAGTACAGATGCCAAATATTGTCCTGGGCTTGAAGATACAATGGTGAGCAGAGACAAACAGCTGGGTGTGGTTGCACACCTCTTTCAACCCAGTACTTGGGAGGCTGAGACAGGAGGATCACAGGCTCAAGGCTAGCCTCAGCAACTTAGCAAGGTCCCTGATTTAAAACAAAAAATAAAATAAGGCTTGGGGTGGAGCGTGGAGATAGAGTGTGTTTAGGTTCCATCCCCAGGACCAAACAATAACAACAAAGACAAACACATCCCTGCGATCATGGAACTTATAGACCAGAAGAGGAGAAATAAAGTATTCTATCCTATAGGAATCAATGAAGAATTTGCAACTCTGATAAGAATTAGTAAGAAAAAGCAATGGTATTAAAGACTAAATAACCAGGGGACTTGACCCCTGAGGAGAGGTCAGGGAGGGCTCAGTGCCTTGGAAGTCTAGGACCCAGGACCCTTGTTCTACCTTCCAAAGTCACCAGATGAAATCTGAAACAGGCTTTTAAAAAGCTGGCGTCTCACTCATCCTTACCTAACCCCCATCTCTCATCCATAGCACAGACAAAGATCCTCAACCCACCTGCTAGACAGGAGATAAGCAAGTTGCTGGAAAAGTTTAAGAAACATTAAAAGGAGTGACCAGTCAGGGGCCACTGGCTCTTCAAGACATTTTCCAAAACTACGAGCACTGGGTTGATTATGTTTGTTCTTGAGGCATGAAGACAGCCAGTCAGCCATGAGGGCCGAGCAAGCATACTTCCAGATATGTAACGAAGAGAAATAAATTCATATATTTAAACAAAATAACCAAACTCCCTATAGCTGCAGCAGTTTACGATTGGACAAAAATCGTCGTATTTGCCATTTGAAGCCCCCTGAACACAACTTCAGCATGTTGAAGACAAAAATCCCAATATACCATCTATGCCTCTAAATGTATTTCCTTCTTCACTCCAAAGTATGATTTCAAAATAAGTGGGGTTGATGGGACCTTCATCTGAGTCCAAGTGTCTGACTCAAGCCTGGCTTTCACTTCCTTCCTTTGGGCCTCTCTGGACCCAATTTTTCTCATATGTCTAATGGGGATTGTGAGAATACTACTTCCTAGGGTCGCTGGGAGATATTGTGAGTTTTACTGAGTACCAGACAGGTGGTGATGCTTAGCAGAGGTTGGCTCCCCCCAGTTCCCCTGTGCAGAGGGCAGTGAACACTAAGGGTAGCGGGAGGTGTCTGTAATCTGTGTTTTTGTGCACACCCTCCTCCCTGGCTGTGTGGTACAAAGACACATGGGTCCTGGAAGTGTTAGGAGCACACAGTGTTCTTTGCCCCTGACAGTAGTTTTCCATAATAGAGTGTGTGTGTGTGGGGGGGGGGGGATACCATCCAAAGAGTCTCCCGTTTGCCCTAACACCGCAACTCTGAGTAAAATGATGTGCAGCTTCTCAAAACTCTCTCTTAGGACTCCTCAATATGGGTGTGACTATAGAATATGAAATGTGTCAGACACGGCCCAGCCCTCCTCCCTCTACCCTCCATGTAAAGAAAAAGAAACCACAAATGAAAAGACCCGGGGAAATCAGGCTTAAGGCTTTTCCAAACAGGTAAATTCAAGGCAAACATTTCCCTCCCCCCTAGCCCCCACCCGAGCTGGCCAGGCATGTTGCTCCTGGAACCAAGACAACAGGGTTTGGGTAGTAGCGATGGACTGGGCTGAGTCCATCAGCTCCGGCTGGAGCTAAGCTCTCCTGGGTGATTCTGTGGGAAAACAGCCTGAAATGCAGGTTGCAGAGGGGACGCTTTCTCTCTTCCTTCATATTTCTAGCTCAGCTTTTTCAGTGGGAAAACAAGTACTATAGCAGGAAGAAGTTTTATCAGTGTGTGTGTGTGTGTGTGTGTGTGTGTGTGTGTGTGGTGATGGGGTTTGAACCCAGAGGCATTCTACCCCTGAACTACACCACCAACCCTATTTTATTTCTTATTTGAAAATGAGGTCTCACTAAGTTTCTGAGGGCCTCACTAAATAGCTGAGGCTGGCTTTGAACCTGTGATTCTCCTGTCTCAGCCTTCCAAGTCCTGGGATTACAAGCATGTGCTACCACACCTTTGATTGCTTTAAAAAAATCAAAATGTTTTACACAGGGCTAGTGTTATTCTGTTACAGGTTTACTGCTTTGTCTGATGAAGGTAGGTCGGAAACCTTATTTGGCCACCATATTTCATTTTGTCGTTGATTGAGTTGAGCCTTTATTTATGCACTTAGTCATCCAACTACCACATGCAAAGCGCTCCGTGCATACCAGGCAAGAGTTTTTGAGTGAAAAATTTGGACATGAATTCTGGGAGGTACGAGTGAAGTTATGGAGAAAACAGTTCAGGTTGTTAGACATCACACCTTTTCCAGGAAGCTCAGGCCATGTGACAGCTGTATCCGCGTAGGAAAATAAAATACAGTTGTTTCTTCAGGACCTGAACAGGACTGGTTCCAAGATGCCTGCAAATGTCCAAACCTGTGTATGCTCAAGCCCCTTATGTAAAATGATGTAGTATTTGCATAAAACACACACACACACACACACACACACACACACACACACACACATATAGTGTATGTGGCAGGGGGCACTGGGGATTGAACCCAGGGGCATTCTATCTCTAAGTTACCCCCAGCCCAATTTTATTTTTTATTTTGCAACAGGGCCTCACTAAGTTGCAGAAGGTCTCACCGGGTTGCTGAGGCTGGCCGTGAACCTGCAATCCTCCCGTCTCAGCCTCCCCGGTTCTAGACCTACAGGCTTGCACCATCACGCTCAGCACCTGCTCATGTATTTTAAAACATCTCTGGATTGCTTCAAATACCTAATCGCAATGTAAATCCAACTGTGATGGGATGAAGTGAGCCGGAGTTCCTGCGTATTTGGAGCATTTCCTTTTAGGGATCCGAGGAGAGATGCATGCCAAAGGCAATATGGTCACAATCTGGAGTGTTCTTATTCACACACTAGCTTATTTTTCCAAGCAGGGCAAGATGCTAAGGGTCCAGGAACGTGGGGTGCACATCGTGGCTGCTCCCTGTATCTAACCCATCCCTGGCAGTGCGTCAGCCCACCTCTGCAGACGCCTCAACCCTGGCCTCGAAGTCCTAGCCCAGCAAATGCACATGTAGCTCGGCAAGCGCGCCATGCTTTCTCCTACCTCTCAGCTTCCACACGTGTTGAATATTCCTTCTGGAATATTCTTCCTTCTACATTTCCCTTCCCCTAAATAAGTGCTCAACCTTCTAGTCTCAGTTCAGGTTTCTCATCCTTCCAGAAGCATCCCGCCCCCTGCCCCCATATACCTTTCCAGCCATTCCCTCCTCTCTAATACTTGGAGACCTTGTCATATAAACACATTGAATTATGGTTATGCATTTGCACACACATGCCAATATTGCACAGAATTACAGTAATGCATTTGCACACACACATATGCCAATATCACACAGAATTAGTTATGCATTTGCACACGCACATGCCAATATCACGCAGGACTATAATCAGGTATGTATAGACCTTTATTTCCTGTTAAGCTAAAAAATTGCATGCACCTTAATGTCAGTGACAAGGTGGTATTTTCCAGCAAGTACCATGACCTCACGACCCCAGCACCGAGCAGATGACTAGCCAGTGTCTGTTGCACCGAGAGCCTTGTATAGTGTTTTTGTAGCTTGCATGGGCTTTTAAGGGTTTGATGAGAAAGGAACCATATTTGCAGAGCCCACCGTAGGCCAGGCACTCGTAAGTGCTGGGGATGGAGCAGTGAACAGAATGATCAAATATCCCAGCTGTCATGGAGTTTACAGTCTGTTCTTGAAGCTGGATGGTCACAAACTCAGCTAAAAACCCCACCACTGAGAAGAGGAGAACCATATTGAGGTGCTTCACAGTCTTTACCACACTATTCTCTTATTTTTTTCCTGTGTCCAAATATGCACATCTATTTTTATTCTTAAAAAATGATTCTACTCAGCCATTGAGAAGAAGAAAATTATGTCATTTGCAGGAAAACTCATGCAACCAGAGGATTATTATGCTAAGTGAGATCAGCCAGTCTCAGCAAGTCAAGGGTTATATGTTTTCTCTCCTATGTGGAAGCTAGAGAGAAAAATAGAAAACATAAGGGACTTAAAATAATGCGGAGACAGACCTGTAGAATCGTGGAAGGAGACTGGTAAGCCCAGTCCTGGGCCGTGGCTGTCTCTGTGGTCACACTGGCTCCAGTTCACCGTGACCTCATGCCTCAAAGGTTCCATGTTTGGCAATAGCACCGCCCTGCCAGGCCAGAGGGCCGACTGTTTACATGGTGGCGCTCTTACGGTGCCTGGCTACCCCTCAAGGTTTAATCATCCTGTCCCGTCCAGCTTCTCCACCCAGCTCCTCTGCAGAGCCCTGACACTCCTTGTGTCTCACAACAGCCCTCCAGCTCCTGCAGCCCCCCATCTGTTCACGATATTCCCAAAGCAGAACTTTTCTGCTGTGTTGGAACAGGAAACTAAGAATTTCAGAAATGAAGAGATGGAGGACTAGTGAAGAAAGAATAAGTCTGGAGAGATAGCCCTGAGCCTCAGATTTCAGAACATCTACTTGAGGACACTAAGAATTCAGTTACGGCTGGGCGTGGTGAAGACACGCCTGTAGTCTTGGTACTTGAGAGGCTGAGACTGGAGGATCAGGATCGCAGGCTGGAGCCCAGCCCCAGCAATTTATCAAGAGCCTGGATTTTTGTTTGTTTTTGTTTTTGTTTTGTATTGTATTGTATTGTTTTGTTTTGCGATATCAGGGATGGAAACCAGGGGCATTCTACCTCCGAGCTGTACCCCCAGCCCTATTTTTTATTCTTTATTTTGAAACAGGGTCCACTGAGTTGCAAAGGGCCTCACTAAGTAGCTGAGGCTGTCCTTGAACTGCAATCCTCCTGTCTCAGCCTCCTGAATGTTAGGATGACAAGCGTGCGCCACCACGCCTGGCTACAACAGCATTATTCTTGATAACTAAAAAATAAAACATCCAAATGTCTATTAAATGGTGACTAGTAAAACAAGCTGAATATAATCCACCCCGTGGAACATTATTCAGCCACAAAGTGAAATGAAATACTGGTACGTGTTATAAGGTGGGTGAGCCTTAAAAACGTTTTGCAAAGTCGAAGAAATTGGACACAGAAGGCCACAGTTGCCTGATTTCATTTATATGAAACATCCTGAATGGGAAACTCCATAGAGACAGAAAGTGGAACTGTGTTTACTAGCGCCTGGAGAGAGGGGAGAATAGGGAAGTGGCTGCTCACAGGTGCAAGGTTTCCTATTGAGGAGATGAACATGTTCTGGACACTGAGCTTGTGCAACTCTGAATATACTAAAATCCACTGAATTTAATTGTTTATACTAGAGATTGTACCCAGAGGGCATTCTACATCTGAGCTACACCCACAACCCTTTTTATCTTTTATTTTAAAAACAGGGTCTTGCTAAATTGCAGAGGGTCCTATTAAGTTGCCAAGGTTCTCCTTAAACCTGCACGCCTCCTGTCTTAGCCTCCCAAGTACTGGGGTTACAGGCATGTGCCACCACACTTGGCTAGAATTTACATTTTTTAAACTAAATATTACATATGTGAATTATAACTTAATAAATCTGTTATTAAAAATTGTTTTACTGGTTACAGCTACTTGGAAGCTGAGGTAGAAGGATCACAAGATGGAAGCCAGGCTGGGCAACAGTGAAAGGACCCCATCTCAAAAATAAAATGCCTCCACCTTAGTTTCTGTGTAACCGGAGGAGATACAGATGTTGTTCTGGGAGGTGAATCCTTATATTCACTCCCTGGAGCCTGTACTGTTTCCCCGGTTTTCTTGGTGTTAGATGGCCAAGAGACTTGCTTAGGCTTTGCTTGGCCTGTATGTGTTTGGCTTTCCTTATTCATTGAAGACGCATTCTGTGCTTGTGAAAACAGAAAAGTGACACTTTTGCTCTCCTCCCAGCCATATTTGAAATATTTATTTACTGAACTATGTGCCCCGAACACGTATAGATGGATGGCCTCGGCTAGGAAGAGCACAAAGAACGTGGCCTTTGTGTTGGGCTTATGTTTTCTAGAGAGGCCCTGCCAGGCTGGAATGTTTTCATGGCATTTCAAACTGAAATTTCTTGTGGCCTATAAAAGACTTTTATCTCTAAAACCTGAACACCTGGCTTTTCTTGAAATGATTGGAAAACCTGGTATTTCTGGGCCCACATTCTCACATGACTACCGTCAGATGGAGCCTTTAAGAGTCTCCTCTCAACAATCTCCTTCACAGGTTGGTTGGCGCACACACAGCCCCTGTCACTCTGCTGTTACCTGTGCTAGCCCGGGTAGGTATTTGAGTTAGATGGGGAAAGTCCTCCTGGAGTTGTTCATTCAGCCAGTCAAGTCAGGAGTAGTGACACATGCCTGCAATCCCACCACTTGGGGGCTAAGACAGGAAGATTGCAGGTTAGAGGCCAGCCTCAGAAACTTCGCAAGACCCTGCTTCAAAATAAAGGAAAATAAAAGGGGCTGGCAGCATAGCTCAGAGATGAACTGACCCTGGGTTTAATCCCCAGTAGCTCACGTGCACACGGGGACGCGCGCGCGCGCGCACACACACACACACACACACACACACACACTACATTCATTCATCAAACCCATTATCAGTGCCTATTTGTGTACTGTAAACCCAGATAGTGGGAGTCAGGGAGTAGAGAAAGAAACAGAGCCAGTTAATCAGAATATACGAGCCGGGCGTGGTGGCACACGCTTGTAATCCCAGCATTTGGGAGGCTGAGACAGGAAGTTCATGGTTCTCAGACATTCTCAGCAACTTAGTGAGGCCTTCTGCAACTTAGTGAGACCGTTTCAAAATAAACAATAAAAAATAGGGCTGAGGGTGTAGCTTGGAGGTAGAATGCTCCTGGGTTCCATCCTCAGTACTGCAAGAAAGCAAAGAAAGGAAGGAAGGAAGGAAGGAAGGAAGGAAAGAAGGGAGGAAGGAAGGAAGGAAAGAAAATATGAGCAAGTGCCGTGTTGGAAGCATAATCACAGATACTGGGTGTTCAATCTAACCCAAGGAATTTAGATTGGGGAGAGGCTCGGGACGCCTGGACAAAGTGTTCCTGTATCCAGCTGTGGCTTCCCCTTCATGCTGGCGCTGTAGTTCTTGACCAGGGAGGAGAGGTTCATGAGTAACTAACTCTACATCTTAAAATAAAGAACTTAACATAGTTGGAAAATCCAGCAAGAAGGAGAGAAGGGGCCATAAAGAGAGGGGGAAATGTGTGTGAAGAAGACCAGACAAGGGACACGGAGAAGACAACAGGCAAAAGAGACACTGGGACAGATGAGAAGCAGATTTGTCATGTCTCAGACACCGACACAGGTACTTTCAGAGAATTCTAGGGGTTTTGACTCTAAGGGAAATTATGCTGAAGGCATCCTAAGGAAGCTACAGGAACAGGCAAACCTTCCTCTTTGTCTTGTTTCCTGCTGGGATTGGCCCATCTCTTTGTTCTGAGACAATCATACTGGTCATGTTGATTGATGAGCTTGACAAGGTCGAGAGGACCTTCTAACTTGACAGGTGTTTCTTGGGTATCTGTTTTCCATTGGACACGTGTGATGAGGAAGCAGGGCTGGGGGATCTGCTGCCTGGAGGAAAAATCCAAAACAGAGGAAATAAAAATAATACCTAACTGGGCAAACCACAGGGCTTGAAATGGGACAAGTTCTTAACACAAAGAAAGAAAACCAAAATGCAGAACCCACGGTGTCCTGTAATGGTTCACTGGTACCATGTCGAATCAAGCTCATCTTGATTTTTAATCAAATGATATTGGCTTGTGAATTGACTGATTACTGGACCAGCAGCTGTTTTTATCATTAGGAAAAATTCCTGCCCTTTAGGACGGAAATCGAATAGTCAGTTGTATGTACTTTTTCTAGAATCGGGCATTTCTTATTACATCACACCCAGGCTGCAGGTGTGTAATGTCTATGATTATTTCTGGGATGAAAGGGGTAGACATTTTGAGAGAGTAAGAAGATTGATTAAATTGGTAAGGAGGGTTTCATGAAAAGCGAGTCCTTCTAATTTCATTAGGAAGAATTTAACTAACTGACTTGGTAGGACCTAGAGAAAGGATTTTGCTAGGAGAAATCGCCAGCCCCTTAGTCCATATTTGTATTCTTAACCACATCCCTACCTAGTTTCCACCCGGCAGAATGGTTCTAGATCTTTAGAATTCTACCCAGTAGCCAAGAAGCAAGAATCAATTGCCATATTTCTCTCAGTGGTAGAGCCTGCTTCTCTCCTTGGCAAGTCTGCCGATGGGGAGGCCTTCCAGAGATCAGGCCCGAAGTGGTGGGACTTGACGGCATGACCTTTCTCAGAAATGAATTTACTCACCAGCAGCTTCCCAGCATGGACGCATGTTTGGGGTTGGAGTTCTTTATTGTCTGCACCAATGAGCCTTTCTTGTGAGATGAAAACAAGGAGTGTTTAGGACGGGAGTTGTGTTTGCAGCCTCAACTTGGAAAAGTTACTTTTTCCAACTCACTAGTCATGGTGGGAATCGTCCAGGCGGTGACTCACTCCTGGTTTATTCCTTCATTCCCTGGAGTCTCTGGGGAGCCTATGTTTCAGGTTCTCAGGGAGCAAATCCAGTCGCCAAACAGTGCTGTCATACTCTCGCCTGTCAGTTTCAGTTCTGATGTTCTGTGATACCAGAGGTCTAGACTTCCTGGGGTGGCAAAGAAGCCGAGAGCATTCCCTGAGGCTCGCTGCCCGTGGAGTGATCAGGAGAAGCACTGCGTCCTCCATCAATGGGTTCCACCTGCTCAGGAACCCAGTCTGTATCCTTAATATGGTTCCGGGGCCTCATGCCTACCAATGCAGATGCAGCCCTAACAACCTCAGTAGGACTCGCAGTCAAAATAAATGTTAGTTCTAATTATTTCAAGTTGGCCACCAGTTGAAGAGCCAAGGCTTAGGAATGGAAACTGACTTTCTGGAGCAAGGAGAAATGTCAGTGTTTCTAGATGCTGCCAGATAAATCTCTTTGGCAATCGGCCATCAGTAAAGCTGTACTGTCCTGTAGGCCTGCCTTTCTTCCTTCCTTTTTCCCCCCTCCTCCTCCTTCTTTTGGTTCTGGGGATTGAACCCTGGAAGGTTATATCTCTGAGCTGCACCTCCAGCCGTATTTTTTTTCAGTACTGGGGATGGGACCCAGAGACGTTCTACCTCCCAGCTATATGCCCAGCCCTATTTTTTATTCTTTATTTTGAAACAGGGTCTCGCTGAGTTGCAAAGAGCCTCACTAAGTAGCTGAGGCTGTCTTGAGAACTGTGATCCTCCTGTCTCTGCCTCCTGAATGCTGGAATTACAAGCATGCACCACCATCCCTGGTTTATTTTTTTATTTTAAAACAGAGTCTTGCTAAGTCGCTGAGACTGGCCTCAAACCTGTGATCCTCCTGTCTCTGCCTCCCAGGTACTGGGATACAGGTGCACACCCATGCCCAGCTAGTTGTACGTCTTTACTGGTCCACTGTGTGCTGTCTTAAACCTAACAGTGACAATACACCTGTTATCCCAGGATCCTCACTAGGATGGAGACCCCACATTTCCAGTAAGTGTTCACCTTTGTTTGAATTAGATTTTAAAGATGAGGCTCATGGGCATTTGTGGACTGGTACAGCTAGAGATGAGAAAGAAGGGCAGACAGCTAGATGCAAGATCAAAGAGGAAGCAGATGAACAGCATTAGGGTGAGAAATTCCCTATAATTTCCCTCTGACACTATGCGAATGCTGTGCCTGTTTTGATCAACTTTTCCATCCCAGCTTCTCACTCCAAAGAAGGCAAGCAGGGCCTGAAAGTAGAGAGAGGGGACCTGCTAATAGCTAGGGGGTCCTCGTGTTCTTTAGAGGAGAAGAGAAATCACTGTCCCAATATGACCTTCAATGAAAATTTAGTACAGCAGGAAAATGGATGGACCTGGAGAACATGATGTTAAGTGATATTAGCAGCCAGAGAGTGAAGGGTCGGATGTTCTCTCTCATACACAGAAGCTAGGGAGGAATCAGGACACAAGAGGGACTTTAGATACTGGAGGGGAAACTCCAGTAGAGCAAGGAAGGTGGTCTAGGGGAATAGGGTGGGTTGAGATGCTTCCAGTGACATGTGTGAGACTACCAATGTCAATCTCAGCATCACGTGAGGGGGAGGAGCGGGGGAGGAGCCAGGGGAGAGCTCACCACGTGCCGTGTGCATGCACGTCACCATCAGTGTGAACTACACTATATAATACACCAATAAAAGGATAAAAAAATAACACGACTCAAGCTGAGCTCTCCTGTCGCCATCTCAAGTCAGAGACACCCAGGGAAGAGAGAGACAGAGGAGTCAGTGTGAATCCATTCTGCTCCGGGGAAGTGAGGTGAAGGTTGAACAGTTTTACTCTTTTGGGACCATGGGCGCCCCGCCTGCCCATATCCTTAAATCTGTTTGAGTGGCTGTAACAAAATACCTTAGACAGCCTAATTTATAAACAATAGAAATTGATTTTCCATAGTTTTGGAGGCTAAAAGTGCAAGCTGAAGGTGCTGGTGAGGGATCCATCTCAGCCCCATCAATGGTGCCCCGTTACTGCACCCAAGCAGCAGCAGGCGCTGAAGGGACTAGGGCGCTCCCGCCAGCTGCCTTTGTCAAGGTCACTCTGCCCTCCAGCCTGCTCTCGGCCCCTCCCCCGCCTCTTAATACTAGCATGCTGGTGATTATGTCTTGACATGCATTTGGAGAGGGGGAAGAACACATTTGGACCAGAGCTAGGTTTGTGTTTGCACAGACAGCGATTTTCTACTTTGATGAGCGACTACAACCCAGTTGCGCATCACCCCTCCAGATGTTCCATCATTGGTTTTTCTCAGGGAATCCTTTGCTATGCCTGTTACTTTCTGACCCAAGACAGATTTCCTTTTCCACTGGTTAAAATAAGCCTCAGCTTCTCCTAGAGGGCTACACATGTAGGGTGCCCACTGATAGAAAACTCCAGCTCAGGCACAGAAGGTTTTGTGTCCAGTTGCTGGTGGGTCTCGGGGCAGGACTTCAGCTCAATGCTGCAGTGCTCTGCGGGGCCCTGAAACAGGATCCTTAACACAAGCCGGGTATTTTCTCCAGGGGGCTGGTGTCCACTTTAGAACCTCCTGCCCACCCTCGGAGCAGCCCAGAGCCTGCGTGCTTTCCTTATTATGTATTCAAATGGCAACACGTGTGTGTGTGTGTGTGTGTGTGTGTGTGTGTGTGTGTGTGTGTGTGACTAAAGGCAGCAGCTCGAAGTGTCTGCCTGGATTTCTGTGTATTTGCTTCCCACCAGGGGAGTCAAGGGGTCTTAAGTGGAGGGAGCAAGCTTTCCTTGGCGGTCTGAGGTGGTCCAGCGCTTTTCCTCCTCTGGGACTGAGCGGGCGAGAGTGCACATCAAAGCCCAGTAGGGATGCATCTCCCTCAACCGCAGCTGGTGGATCCGTCCTGCAGAAACCCGAGAACAAAGAGGAATCTTAATGATCCGGGGAAGTAAATACACAGAAAATTTCCTAACTTAGTAAACTGAGCTTTTTAAACCTGTGCTTCTATTTTTAATTGGACACATGCATCCTCGAAGACTCCTGGCAGCTAATTTCCAAGGATGTGTTTGCAGTGGAGACTCGGGCAGGTCTTAGGGTTGTTTCACCTGTGCATCTTCTACAATAAGACCAACATTTCAAGAGGAAATGCATGGATGCGTAGGGAGGGCAGAGAACAAAGTGCCAGGGAATGAAGGAACAAGGGCCGAGGCAAATAAATAAACTCTCCTGTGCTACTGACAGATCACTTAGAACTGAGGTAGAATCCTAATCACTTTTGGCTAATGCTGTAGTCAAGATTTTGTTTTGTTTTATTTTCATCTTACTCATCATACTCTTTTTCCTTAATTTTTTTGTGCTTTTATTGGTGCATTATAGTCTCATACTATATGTAATTCCTGTTGACAGTGACACACATGCACAGCTCTTGGTAACCCCTTCCTGCTTCCTCCCTCCCAATACAGAGTGCCCACATTGACGCTGGAGTATATTCACATGCATACACATAGGCTATGGTAGCAATTCTGTTAATGAACCTAGGTCTTCCTCCACCCCTACCCTTAGATCTCCTCCCTGGCTCCCCTGAGGCTTCTCCTCATCACCTGGAGTCTCTCTTGTATCACAGTTACTCCCTCTCCTGCTCATATTAAAGAAAACATATGACCCTTCAGTCTCTGTGATTGGCTAATTTAACGTAACATAATGTTCTCCACATCCTTCCATCTTCTTGCCAACAGAATTGTGCAAGTTGTAATTTTATTTTTCTTTATTGCTGAGTTGCTCATCATGTTCTGAGTGAGGAATATGTGCCTCAGAGCCGGTTCTCGGCTTCAAGAATTTCTCACGCAGGCTTCATTTCATGGGATCATACGACGGTGTTATGCTGTGATGCTCACGGCGTTCCTTAGGACAACCCAGGACCTAACGCCGGTGGCTGGTGGCCATGTGTCTTGGCGCCTCTCGCCATGGTCACAAGCTCTGCGTTGCTCTCTGGGCCTTTTCCCGCCTTCTCAAATTGCTCAGTGATCCTTCCTGCCCTGCCTTCCTCCTTAGGGGCTCACCTGGTTCCCACAACACCACCAGCATCATACACCACCCCTCTTCCTGTCCAGGAAACAGAAATGCCAGGGAATCTGCCGGTCTCCCTCCACCCAAGACCTTGAAAAGCTGGTTCTAATCTAATTTCGAGAGGCCACTTGAAAGCAGATCAAAGCTGGCCATTGCTGTCACCTCTTAGTTTTAGAATAATGTTTTAAACAAGGATGGTTTTGTGTGTGTGTGTGTGTGTGTGTGTGTGTGTGTGTGTGTGTGTTACTGAGGATTGAACCCAAATGCATTCTACCTCGGAACTATATCCCCAACACTTTTGATTCTTTGCTTTTGAAGCAGGGTCTCTCTGGGTTGCTGATGGTCTGCATTGCTGAGGCTGTTCTTGAACCTGGGATCTTTCTGTCTCAGCCTCCCATGTACTAGGATTGCAGGCATGTGCCACCACACCTGGCTTCCTTTACATCTTAAAATCTATTTCACAAGATAAGATTTTCAAAAATCAATCATACTCATCTGTCCCCCTTTTTACAGTTCCTTATTACTTAAGTTACAGATTTTCAAGTGACTCCATGTTTTACAGAAATTAATTCCCTATGTAAACAGAGCACCACTGTGCTTTCCTTAACAATTTATTTTTTCCTTAGATATTTTTGGATGTTCTCCTTCTTAAAGATTTTAATTAATTTTGGAGCAAAAGCTCAAGTTAGAAGAAGAACAACAACAACAAAAAACCATTGTGGACTGACATCTGACGTAGTGGGTTTAGCAAAATGCTATTTGCTGGCCTTGCCATATACGGAATAAATCTCCTGGTCCACCTCTTCATCTGCTGTTATCAAGGCCATGTTCTCCGGGGACTGCTGCTGCTGCTAACCCCAACATCTCTCCCTCCCCAAAGCAACAGCAGAAGAGTCAAGGAGACCCAGGCCTTTCTGCTGCCTTTTGAGGTCCTCAGGGATCTCTCTCTTCCCATGACTCTTGCTCCTCTGTTTCACTCCCTCCATTCTTCCCTTTTCTGTTTTAGGTAATGCTGAACTTGGGCAAATTAAGTTGCAAATCTCATATAAAGTATGGAGCTGGGTTTTCCTTTGTGATATAAGTTGAGACATTTTTGTTTCAATAAGCCCTTTTACAAGTATATTTGTTAAGCTTTTGAGGTAAAACAGAAACAAGTTTTGTATACATTATTTAAGGACTTTTGAAGATACTCTATTTTTATAAGTGGGAAAGTTAATCGGTGGTGCATGCTTATAATCCCAGTATCTGGGAGGCTGAGACAGGAGGGTCGCAGGTTAGTAGCCAGACTCATCAATTTAGGCTCTCCACAACTTAGTGAGACCCTGTTTCAAAATAAAATAAGGCTGGGGATGTAGCTCAGAGGTAGAAAAGTACCACACAGAAGACAGGAAAATAGACAGGAGAAGAAGAAGATACTTTTTTTTTTTTTTTTGGTAGTACTGGGGTTCCTGGAAGCCCTTCTACCTCCGGGCTACACTCCCAGACCTATTTTATATTTTTATATTTGGAAACAGGGTCTCTTAAGCCAGCACAGCTGGCTTCGAACCAGCGCGATCCTCCTGTCTCCGCCTCCCAAGCGCGGGGATTACAAGCGTGCGCCACCATGCCCGGCGTGATACTTTAGATTTTGAATTTTATACTGGGAATATTATTTTGGTTTCCCCTCATACATATCATTAGAGCAACCATAAAGAGCTATTTTGCTGTGAGCTGAAAATTGATTTGAAATGAAAATAAAACTGATTTTTTTGTTTAAAGGGAGGGTGATTATTACTGAAGTTAAAAGGTAGCGTTTACACCCTGGATAACTATAAAGTCAAACAAATAACAAAATTCCAAGAAGATGCATTAATTGGCTGTAGGTTAATTCATTTTACGCCTATGTTATTTAGCGTTTTCACGTGTTTATCTATTAATACAGCCAAGTATGGGCTCCACAACTGAGCCCTGTTCAAGGAACTAACAATACAAAGATGATATTGTTACAGGTGGGAATAACAAACTGGCCCCACACTGGCCACTCCCCTAGTTAGTCTGGGGTCTTTTGGATTGCCCCCTCTCTTTGGAGGACATAGCAGAACCATCTTGCGCTTTCTCTCCTGCAGGGCAGCCACCGATCACAACGTGGATAATACAACCGAGATCCTCAGGGAGTGGCTGAAAAACGTGCAGAGACTCTATCACTACGTGGAGTGGAGACCTATGGATGAGCCCGAGTGAGTAGCAGGAGCGAGCCGGTGAACTCACGGCTTGCCCTTCCTCCTCAAGCATTCCCCAGCCCCCGGCACCCCCGGTCTTGGGGGCAAGTGAGACCTTTCATTGTCTTCTGTCTCTGTAGCTGAGCAAGTTACAAACGCTTGCCATCTCCTTTGACAAATTTTCATGGTGTCCTCTTCTTCTTTACCCCTGCGACTGCCAGCCAAGTCCAGTTTTCATCAGCTCACAAATAAATTACCGAAGTGGCCTATAGTTTCAAATATGGGTCTTATTTGTTGATATGTTAAATATAAACCAATTATATTTTTCCTTTTTTTGGTATGCCTTTAGTTTTAAATATAGGTCTTATTTGTTGATATTTTGAGTATAAAGTTTTTTCTTTCTTTTTTTTGGTACTAAATTTTTTTTCAATACTGGGGATGAAACCCAGGGGCATTCTACCTCTGAGCTACACCTCCAGTCCTACTTTTTTATTCTTTATTTTGAAACAGGTTCTCACTAAGTTGCAGAGGTCCTCACTAAGTAGTTGAGGCTGGCTAGGAACCTACAATCCTCCTGTCTCAGCCTCCAAAGTACTGGGATAACAAGCGTGCACCACCATGCCTGGCTGAGTATAAACCTCTTAGACTCGAGGGATCATAGTGAAAAGTTTGTATAGTTTGTATACACACCTTGCTTTTTTCACTTATCATATCTTGGCAATTATTATATAGTTTATCTGTCAGCATTCTTACAGACATAATCTAAATATTTGACCACATAACTTAGAGGAAAGAAGATATATTTTCTTATAGTTTCAGACTCAATCCGTGTGAAGCTGGGGACCGTGGGTCTCAGGCATGGTGGAGGGAGAGCACTTGGGCTCTTTATATCAGGGAGGCCAGCAGCAAGAAAGGGAGCAGAGGAAGGAACCATTTATATAATCCCCAAGGCCACACCCCCAGGGACCCACCTCCAGCCACACCCTGCTGACCTACAGGTACCATACAGGTAAATCCATTACACTAGATCCACTTCTGGGATTACAACCCTCGTGACTCACTTACATCAGCCCCAAACAATAAGACAGCTCTTCTATATCCAAGTCATCCTACACCCTGCGCTGTCAAGCCAATCTACCTAAAATGCAACTGAAGCAGATTCACCTCTCTCGCGAGGATGCCCATGATTCTCAAGGCCCTACAGGACAAAGTTCAGATATCTGAGTCTTATATGTAAAAGG
The DNA here is from genome assembly GCF_963383645.1 of Muscardinus avellanarius. NCBI lineage: Eukaryota > Metazoa > Chordata > Mammalia > Rodentia > Gliridae > Muscardinus > Muscardinus avellanarius. Next base: position 103,674,310 of record NC_137793.1, read on the forward strand.
GTTCATCAACCTAGCACCCAAATCTCCTGCTTTTTCCCCCAGAGAAAACCCACCCTATCCACAATGCTCCTTCCATTTTCACCCCCATATTCCTGCTTCTGCGGTCCCAAAAGTACTTTTCCTTTTTTGTAAACAATTTCTATCCTAAATCACAGCTACTACAAAAAGCTATTCCTAATCACTCCAGCTATAAAGATCTGCCTTTCTTTCAAGAACTGGATTGCTCACTTTCTACATCATCCTTTCAACACTTAAATAGCATTGTTAATTAACTATGTAATTAACTATGTAATTTATGCATTAAAATAACTTACAGGCTCTTTGGCAGGGGCTAGAGTATGCAAACATTCTATATCCCCTCCCCCATGTTATATTCATGGCAGGCACTAAACTAATATCGGTTGGATGAATAAATGTGTAAGAGCAAGAATAAATGTGTTTTAAACCCACTGTTGTAAATGTTCCCAAAACTACTAGAGTTCTACCTCAAGGATTTATAGAAAGACAATGATTGAGTTGCCTGAATTTTGTTCCAGGATAAGGAATTTTTTGAAAGTCACATTTCTATAGTAGTAGTAGTAGTAGTAGTAGTAGTAGTAGTAGTAGTAGTGATGGTGATGATGATGATGATAAATGTAATTTTAGAACAAATGAGTTCTCCTGGCCTCTCAGTATATTACGTATATAATCCAAGTATATGGTCTGTATATCAAACAAAATTTAACAGTGAAGTTTAAAAATATAAAAGATTTTTAGATCCTCTTTTGGTGTTCCTTGCAGTGGAATTTAGCCTAACTTTTAAAATTTACACAGAAAGATTTTGTGGATACACCTTGCATTTCTATAATGTTCTCTGTAGCTGGACTCTGACTACTTATATTACATGCCAAGGTCGATGTGAAAAATATTAGAGAAGGCATTATTTTTTGGCAATATGTTCAGAAAAACAAGAATTCCGCTGATTTTCATTGAAGCAGTAACTGGGGAAGACATTTCGAAGAATTCCTGCACTGTACCTAGTTTTATTAACCATATTTGTATAGATATGGTCTCATTGATTTTGTAACTTTCTTTTTTCATTCACTAAGACGAGTGTGGTACTGACCCAGTGGCAGGAATTTGAAGTGGTGGCCAGTGCCGGGTGCTGTGAGAGCATCAATGTCCATTCTAGTTGAGAGTGTCCAAAAGATTCTGGAGAGGGTAACGTCTTGTTTACTTGCCTTTGTGGCCATGTAAAAGTCCTGGCCTGGCCTTTTGGTGGATGTTGATAGAAACCCCTAGGACGTTATACATCTGCTCTATGACTTCACTTTACAGGGGTTAGATAGATCAGTGCCTTGGGCTCCGTGAAATCTTCTTCTGAGATTCCACCAAGTAAACTGAACCTTTGGTTTTCCTGGGAAAATCCTATTCTTCATTTCCATTATTTCATATTTTTCATATTTTTACACAGTGATACCAATTTAATGACATAAAAGGCATAGAAGAGCATGAGATTTAGGATTAAGCTGTCTGAATTTGAATTTTTCTTATGCTCTTTATTAACTATAACTGGGCAAATGACTTAACTACTCTATACCAATCCTCTTACCTGTGAAATGAAGACTATGTCGGTACTCTTTTATTTGTATATATGTATGCATGCACGTATGCATGTATTTATTTATTTATTCATAGTTATTCTACCTCTGAGCTACACTCCCCCAGCCTTTTTATGTTTTTGTTTTGAAACAGGGTCTCACTAAGTTGCTGAGGTGTCTTGCTACATTGCTGAGGCTGTCCTTGAAGCTGTAATCCTCCTGTCTTAGCCTCCCAAATACTGAGATTACAGGCATGAACCACTACACCGGGCTTCCTAGGGCTCTTGTTAGAGAAATATTTAATATAAAAACTCCTGTGTTCAATGAGCAGTAAGTTTCTCAATATCTCATTGCTGGAGTTTCCTTATCTGCGATAGTAAGAGAGTAAGATAGTAAAAGTATCTCATTCCTAGTTGATGAGGATTACATAAATTGGTAGATATGAATATTTAGAACAAAGACTTTTTTAGGCACTGAGCATTTATAAGCTAATATTATGATTCTTTCAGATCTTATCCTGATGAAATTGGACCCAAGCACTGGCCAAGCTCCCGGTTTTCCCATGTCATGAAACTACGACAGGCAGCCCTGCGAACTGCGAGGGAAAAATGGTCAGACTACATTCTGGTAAAAGCAGATGCTTGATTTCTTGACAACTGCTATATAGAAGTGTCCAAATTGATTGTACCAATACTAGGACCGTGAGAAGAGTTGAAACAACCTTTTGGCTAGGCACCACTAAATGCTCAAGGGAAAATTTTGGTAACTTAATATTACAATATTAAGATTTAATCTAGATCCTTCTCCTGCTGTGGATATTCAGTGAATTGATAAACAAGGAAGCTCCTGAACCATCTGCTCTCTTTCATGTAACAGAAACAAGAAACTCCAAATCTTTTTAGTTCAAGAAAGATGGTGTAGGCAAAGAAATATAAACTGTATTAATAAATTTCTTGGAAGAAATTGAAGGACATAAAAAAATGGTTGTATAGGAGGAGATTTAAGTGAACACCTCAGAAACTCTGTTTCCTTTTGTTCCCAAGATATTTGGGAAGTGAAATCTCTTATTTGGCTTCCTGGTTACTGCTAATTCTACGGGGCTTTCATGTAGGATTTCTCTTCATATCTAAAGAGGAGTGGTCCAGAAAAATGCTTGTCCTGATGATTACAAATTCTTTTAGTCAGTTTTTCTATTGCTATGACCAAAATACCCAACAAGCAGGAGTTAGAAGAGGAAAGATTTATTTGGTTCACAGTTTTAGAGGTTCAGTCCAAAGTCAGCCAGCTTCAAGACTAACCATGGTGGCAGGGCACGTGGTGGCTGTGGCTGGGAAGCAGAGCGATTGATGGGAGGGGTCGTGGGACATACCGCATCCTCAAGGTCAGGCCTGCAGTGGCACACCTCTCCTAGCCATGCCCCGCCCTGAGACTTGCTGCATTGGGGACCATACTTTCAATATATGAGTCTTAGGGAGACATTCTAAAAGGATGCCATAACAGGAATCCATTAATCCTACTCCTCCATGACTCTGTCTCAATTGGAAAGGATGGCTTTTCCAGAAAAACAAGGAATAGTCCCTTTCCCTTATAGAAACTACCCCCTCCATGTTCTTTGTGCAAATGTTTTCCAGGATAACCCTAGAAATTGCACCAATAAAACATGTATGGGCATCTGCTTTCACTAGACTCTGATTCCTTTTTTTTTTTTTTTTTTTTTTGCAGTACTGGGGATGGAACCCAGGGGCATTCTACCTCCGAGCTACACCCCCACCCTATTTTTTTTTCTTATTTTTTTTTTAAACAGGGTCTCACTGAGTTGCAAGAAGCCTCACTAAGTAGCTGAGGCTATCCACAAACCGCGATCTTCCGGTCTCAGCCTCCTGAATGCTGGGATTACAAGCATGCGCCACCACACCCAGCCTTAGACTCTGATTCTTAAGAGAATGAAAATAATTTTGCCTTATGTCCCTCCCCAGGCCCTCAAACACTCCAAAAATCAGCCTAAAAATTCTTACAACACACTTTCATCACAAGTAATTTCATTTAATTTTTTCAAATTGTACAGACAATATTTAACATTGTAAATATCTACATATATATATATATATATATATATATATATATATATATAAACTATTTAAATGTCATGGAAATGGAAATATACAAATGCCAAACTACGAAAGTTTTACAGCCTCACCAATTTTGTGAGGCTCTCAGCAATAACCTAGTAAGACCTTGTTTCCAAATAAGAAATAAGATTCCCTGGGGGTGTAGCATGGAGGTAGAATTCCTCTAGGTTCAATTCCCAGCACCACAAAAAAAAAAAAAAAATTTTTTTTTTGATGAGCAGCTTGACTGTCATAAGAATGAATACTTTCAATCATTTTAAAAATTGTGGTAAAATATACCTAAAATACAATTCAACATTTTAGCCATTTTAAGTGTACAATTCAGTATGATTGTTTCTTTCGTATCATTTCTTTGTAATGGTGGAATCCATTGTCTCCATTTCTCTGAGAATAAACCAAGGTGAATGTGAACTTCTGACAAGAATGAGAATCAATGTTAACATGAGTTTCTTCTGGAGAAGCTCATGCTATTTGGTTAGCATCAGTTGATATAATGTACTTTAAATAAAAAGTCTATTTGTAACGTTAAAATAGCATTGATGGATCTGTTCTGGGCCATCCTAGCATTACTATTAAAAGTCTAAATAGGTCTTCCAATTTGTACCAACAGCAGGCACTCATTAAGAGTGTTTGAGTGAATCTTTAAGGCTCGGAAGCTGTTAACTTCTTGTGCATAAGCCATTAACCAAGGAGTGGGTCGGGTCCTAGTTGAATTTGTGCCTGGTAGAGCAATGCCCATTCATTCATGTTATGCAGATCTAAATATGTGGGAGTTAGATTAAATGTATTTTCACTGAATAAAAGAAACCCAGTTGCAATGGGTTTCACTACACAGGTTAGAGATAACTGCCAATTCCATCTCTCATGATGCTTAGATGCGCTGGAAGATGCTTAGATGGCCTGAAGCCATGACTGAAGATTACCTTTTCACCTGACGTTACCCTTTTCTTCTCCTAGTTCATAGATGTCGATAATTTCCTGACTAATCCACAGACCCTCAGCCTCATGATTGCAGAAAATAAAACCATCGTGGCCCCCATGCTGGAGTCCAGGGGCCTGTACTCCAACTTCTGGTGTGGAATCACGCCGCAGGCAAGTCTTGGTGCATGAATTAAGGCTGTGAGCTTTAACAAGACGGTGCTCTCTGCACGGTAGCCACCTCCCAACTTCTCATTTCCTCCCTGACAGAGAGTGTCACTATGTTACTAGAGCAAGCATTTTCAGGAGAAGAGATAAATCCAGGTCTCATGCCACAACCCAGTGGCTCTTCTGTATAAAACAATGATGAAGAAAATATTCGAAAGAGCTAAGCCTTAGAAGCTTCAAATTAACCAACAAAGCATGCTGGGTTTTGCATCTTCTCCCTCCTCCAATTCAAAGATTTTTAAAATTTACATTTGTCATTACAAAATCAACATTGAGAACACAACAGAAAACTTAGAAATGGAAAAAAGTAAAACAACAATAAAATATATTCAATCCCACCATGGTAACAGTGACATAGATAGAGGCTTGTGTGTTCTTAATAACTATACTGTCATCAAGTAGATGTATACTACAATTTATTTACCTTCCTCTTAGTTTGAACAACATTTAAGCTGTTTGCAACTTTCAGCTATTATAATGACCATCATGATTAACACAAATTTTCCCTACTTAAGATTATTTCCTGAGGATAGCTTCTTAGAAGTGGAATTACTGAGTCAAAGAGTATAAATATTTTGTTGACCTTTGATATATGTTGTCAAGTTTATTTCCATGGAGCTGTAATGATTAAAACTGACATGGTAGCTTGTTTTTCCAAAATTCAAGTTAAAAAAATATGAATTTCCATCATTTCTTTTTTTTCCCCATAGTAAAAATTTCAGAGTCTAGAGGTCTTTACAGTGAATATTTTAGCTGGTTATATTTTTCATTCTTTAGTTAATGTGTTATCAGGATAGATTAATACAATATTCATCAATGTAGAATAAAGTTGTACCAAGGGGAAAAATGCATGTCAAATGTGTTATTATTGCCAGAGGGTTAAATTTTGTCTGTCTTTTAAGTTTGGTCTAGTTTGGGATGAGAAAAGAGAACAGTATCACCAGATACGGTGGCACACACCTGTAATCCCAGTACTTTAGAGGCTGAGACAGGAGACTCACAGGTTTGAGGACAGCCTCAGCAGGTAGTGAGACTCTCATGAACCTAATGAGACCCTGTTTCAAAATAAAAAATAAAAATAGGGCTGGAGGTATAGCTTGTGGGAATAATGCCCCTGGGTTCAATCTCCAGTACCACAAAAAAAGAGGAGGAGGAGGAGGAGGAGGAGGAGGAGGAGGAGGAGGAGGAGGACAACAAGGAGGACGAGGAGGAGGAGGAGGAGGAGGCGGAGGAGGAAGAGGAGGAGAAGAAAGAGGAAGAGAACGAGGAGGAGGAGAAGGAGGAAGAGGAGAAGGAGGAGGAGGAGAAAAGGAAGAAGAGGAGGAGGAGGAGAAAGAGGAGGAGGAAGAGGAGGAGGACGACGAGGAGGAGAGGAGGAAGAGGAGAAGGAGGAGGAGGAGAGGAAGAGGAAGAGGAGGAGGAAGAGAAGGAAGAAGAGGGAGAGGAGAAGGAAGAGAAGGAAGAAGAGGAGGAGGAGGAGGAGGAGGAGGAGGAGGACGACGAGGAGGAGGAGGAGGAGGAGGGGGAGAAAAGAGAGACCAGTAGTATACTGATAAATGTTTAACAACTAGTTTCTGGGGGCAGGGGGCCTGATTGGTAGCATTTGCCAATTATTATGATTTAAATACCCTTTTCTGCTGGGCGTGGTAGCGCACGCTTGTAATCCCTAAGCTTAGGAGGCAGAGACAGGAGGATCACGTAGGTTCGAAGCCAGCCTCGCTGGCTTAAGAGACCCTGTTTCAAAAAAAAAAAATATATATATATATATACACTCCCAGAGTGTATATATATACACTCCCACATATATATACACTCCCACATATATATATGGTCTGGGAGTGTAGCCCCAAAAAATATATACACTCCCAGAGTGTATATATATACACTCCCACAAATATATACACTCCCACATATATATATGGTCTGGGAGTGTAGCCCGGAGATAGAAGGTTTCTAGGAACCCCAGTACCACCAAAATAATAAATAAATAAATAAATAAATAAATAAATAAATAAATATTCCTCTCCCCCATCAAAACTACTTAAATGTTGTTTAAGCCAAACACAGTTTTGATTTTTTTCCGTTTTTGTGGCACTGGCAATTGAACCCAGTGCCTTCTTGCATCCTGGGCAAGTGCTCTACCACTGAACTATGCCCCCAGGCTTGTTTAAGCTGAGGAAAAGTTTAACTAAACTGCACTATGACGACTAGATTACATAGTTATAAAAATAAAATATGCAGAGTTGCCATCTGAGATTACTACCAAAGTGATGAGAATTAATATTTTTTTTTTACAAATTCAAGCTACTAACATTTCAGCTGGTTTGCAAAATTTCTGAAAATTTAGCAGTCAGCACTTCTAGCACACAACTAGATAAGGCATTCATTTGTTGAAATTATTTCTTCTAAAAATCATTCAAAAGAGATTTTGAATGATTTTTATTACCTATGTCTTTTGAGGAGGCAATGCATTCATATATAGTTTCTTAGGAGAAAATGCAATATTATGTAAAATTTGGTTTATAAGAAGCATTGTTTTACATGACAGAATTATTTGAGGTTTGTTTGGGGTTTTTTATTTTGTTTTTTTTTTAATGAGTTAGGCTTTGCCATCAAGTACAAAAGGGATGGAAAGGAAGTTACCAGAGACTATTATTTTCTTTAATTTTAAAAGCAAATAGGAAAAAAATGCTTGCTTACTATGCCAGTAAAACTCAATTTTGTGCAACTTAAGGCAATTATAATTTTCTTCCCTTCTCTTCTGGCTTTCTACCAGCCTTAGTCAGGCTTTTACTAGGGCAGGAACAGAAATGACCAATGGCTTCATTAGCCCAAAGCAAGGCAGGCCTGGTTTCCCGAACCTTTAAACACACCCCAAACAAAATGACCTGGGTGTTGTCTGGCCAGTGAATGGGGAATTGTCACCAATAAAATTCAATTCATGTGGAAAAAGAGACGCAGCCATGTCTCTGCCTCTCTGGGGGAGGTGCATTAGGCCTCTTTTCTTTTTCGATTTCCTTCCCTACCATCCCCTTCTCAGGATATTCAGTGATTCCCCACTGTCATGAATTCCCAAGCTTCCCCTTCTAAGAATGAGAGTTCCTAAGAAGCCTAGAACTTTATATTGGACCTGAGTCCTTACAGGCCCTTTGGAGAACCAGCGCTCTCTTTACCCCATGGAAGAACACTCATAAGCTGAAGGGTTGGGAGAACCCAGAGAGGTGCAGGATGGGCCAGAGGAGGGATAAGATGACTCCAGGTCTCCCAGGGTCTAAGTCTTGGTTTGTGATCCTCCTATCCTTTGCATGGTCCACGTTAGGGTTTCTTTGACTGGAACATTTCTTCTAGACACTGCAGGGGATATCGGAGTAGAAGAGGCTGCAGGCACTAAAGCGAGGGCCCTGATATCACCAAGGGGAATGCACGCATAAAGTAATGTGGGCTAAAGACTTCACTAGGAGATGGATATCTGTAGTCCCAGTGCTTGGGGGGCTGAGATGGGAAAATCACAGGTTCGAGGCCGGCCTCAGCAACTTAGTGAGTCCCTCAGCAACTTAGCAAGATCTTATTTGCAACTCTTAAAAAAGTGCTGGGAGTGAAGCTTGGAGGCTTGGAAGTAGAATGACCCTGGGTTCAATCCCCAGTAACGACAACAAAATGTGCTCAAGGAGGCCGGGTTATCCCTTAGTGGTAGAACGCTTACCTAAGCAGGCACAAAGCCCTGGGTTTGATTCCAGCACTGCAAAAGAAAAACAAATCCATTTGACTTAAAGAATACATAAGAATTTATGCATCCATGAATACTGTGCTCTCCAGAGCTGGCCTTGGGAAATCTGACCCGGCACTGAGTCTACACTACCTGTGAGCTACAACCCGTACCCGTAGCCTAGGACATCTTTCCCAATACCTTTCAAAGCACCCACAGACTTTCAAGTCTGTTCATCGACACACACCTCATCTCTTCTGTAGTGGATCTGAGCTTTGGTCCTCGCCCCATTGGGATTGGAGCCATTGAGAGGAAGCTCTGGACTGGCTGCTACTCTCTGCGAGAGCTAAGGCTGCGGCTGTCTATTGCATTCACTTTCCAGCAGGTACCACAGTGCCTGGGTTAGGTGGAGGCTCATCAAGGGTTTGCTGAATGAACTGTTGATTTCGGAGGGGAAACAAGCTGCATAATGCCAACGGTGTTCAGAGCTAGTGTGTTTAAAACCACAAAGTAAGAGGATGGGCTGTCCTGTAGACTTGCACAGGAGGAAGTTTCCGAAGGGGACTCCCCCAAAGTGTGGAGCAGCCACAGGTGCATTGGGTATCAAATAATTAACTGAGCCGGGCGTGGTGGCGCACGCTTGTAATCCCCATGCTTGGGAGGCGGAGACAGGAGGATCGCGCAGGTTCAAAGCCAGCCATGCTGGTTTAAGAGACCCTGTTTCCAAATAAAATAAAATATATAAAATAGGTCTGGGAGTATACCCTGGAGGTAGAAGGGTTCCATCCCTAGTAATAATAATAATAATAATAATAATAATAATAATAATAATGTAGTTGCTTTAATATCAGCCAATGTTCACTGATGCTTTCTGGATGCTAGGCTTTATTCTAGGCACTTAGTAGTTTTATCTTACTTGTTTCTTCACAGACAATTACATGGAGTAGAGAATGCCATCGTCCCTGTTTAGAGCTGAGGGAAAAGGCACAGGGAGGTCATGTTGCTTGGCCCACACTGAAGGAAGGAGGTGGGGTGGGCCTGGACTTAGCAGGCCGACTCACGGATCTGAGCCCAGCCCTGCTCTGCTCTTCCAGCTGTGTGCCCTTGCACCACATAAGACAACTGTGATAAAATTATTATAATGCTATGACAGTATTAACACTTAGAGACATGCTGGAATCAAAATTAGTCTTGGTATCAAAATCCTTAGTGTTTCATTTTCTATAGGGGTTGTTGCATTACTTTTTTATTTTTATTTTTATTTTTGCAGTACTAGGGATTAAACCCAGGGGCACACACTCGGTCCTATTTAATTTTTTTTATGTTGAAACAGGGTGTCACTAAGTTGCTGAGGGTCTTGATAGATTGCTGAGTCTGGCTTCAAACTTGAGATCCTCTTGTCTCAGCCTCTCAAGTCCTGGGATTCCAGATGCTCTGCCATACGTGGCTAGGGGTTGCATTTCTTGAGCTCAGTAGGAACTTCTTGGGTCAGGAGAAGAAGTGAAGATGGTAGGTTCTCAGATGTCCAGGAAAGATGAAGCCCTTAATCGGAGAACACCGCCTTCCTATTTGTTCTCGTACAGGGCTTCTACAAACGCACTCCAGACTACCTTCAGATTCGAGAGTGGAAGAGGACGGGCTGCTTCCCTGTCCCCATGGTCCACTCCAGCTTCCTGATCGACCTCAGGAAGGAGGCCTCGGATAAGCTGGCCTTCTACCCCCCGCACCAGGACTACACCTGGACCTTCGACGACATCATCGTCTTCGCCTTCTCCAGCAGGCAAGCAGGTATCGTTTGTGTACGGTTTTGCTGCCACCAAGAGAACACTGAAATGCTTCACAAAAGCTTCTGGTTTTGTGAATCTTACTAAAAACACTGGTTTTAGTAAAACAAAACAAAATAAATAAAACTTCCTTCTCAGGTACTATATGAGGCATTGAATTACCTGCCGTAACCATACCAGCACCCTGTGCTTTGTTCATGAGAACATCAGTGACTGAGATCCAGGACCAGTCCCACCCTGGAATCCACTCTCTTTTGGGGGGGCTGAGTTGAGGGGGAGGCATTGATCATGACATCAGGAATTATGAGAAGATGCTTGGTTCTCTAGGCTGCTAACTACATTTTTGTTGCTAATTACAGATCTCCTTTATTAATTAGGAAACCATATTAGAAGCCCAGAAATAATACTAACAAAGCCTTTATTTAAAAATGGAAGTTTAGCCAGGCATGGTGGTGGCACAGGCTTGGAATCCCAGCATTCGGGAGGCTGAGACAGGAGGATCACGGTTCACAGACAGCCTCAGCTGCTTAGTGAGGCCCTCTGCAACTCAGTGAGACCCTGTTTCAAAATAGAGAATTAAAAGATAGGGCTGGGGTGTAGCTTGGAGGTAGAATGCCCCTGGGTTCCATTCCCAGTACTGCAAAAAAAAAAAAAAAAAAAAAAAAAGGAAGTTTATTTCCTCTCCATAAGTCCAAGCCGCTATGGTGGCTTTCTTCCCCAAAGCTTTTGGCATCCCAGCCTCCTTCCATACTGCCTTTCCACCCTCCTGCAGGGATCGTCCTCAATTGTAAGATCCGCCAGCAATGTACCAGCCATAGGAGCAGAAACAGGAAGAACGCTCTCTGTCCCTAGAGGGTGCAGTGACAGTGCCTTGCTGCAAGGAAGACTCAGAGCATCATCTTTATTCTATGCCATCATGGTAGAAAGAGGAACAGGTACTGGAGGTGCTGTCAGTCTCTGCCTCCGTCCCCCTCGAAGGAGAGGCAAAGCTGGGGCTGTTGTGAATCCTGGGAAGGCATTTCCAGCCCAGTCTGTCGGCTTCTTGAGAAAGACAAATTGACGGGAAGGAAAAGTATTTTTCTTTGTTTCACCCCCACACGTGGTCAGAGAGGACCTGATTCACAGAAACAGCACAACAGGAAGATGCACGACGTGACTAGAGCAAAGCTTTATTACAATAGGTTAGATCTTCCCGACGAGCATGCAGGGCCCATCGCTGATTTGCTAGAAACACCGCCATGTAACCACTAGTGAGGATGGGTTTAGGAACCAAGAAGAGGGCAAAATAACCTCACTATGGCCATTTGAGTTAAGGTAAAGGAGATTTTTCTGAGCCCCGAAGCAGCTGGGGAGGCTGCTGGAAGATGAAAATGTTAAATGCAAATCCAAGCTACCACTCACACATCAAGCCGCAGGTGTCTCAGGCATCAACTGTAGATTTGGAGAAATGTATAAGACCGATTCCTCTCTTTAATCTCTAATTGTTACAACAATTTAGACTCATTGACCAGGTATATGCACTTTTTTAGGTCTTGTGTCAGGGGAAAAGCAATCCTCAGGTGAGTTGGAAGTTTAATGAAGGTTCCGGTGTCGGTATTAATGGAAGCTGCTTCTTTCAGTTTGGTCTGTGATCTGCTCTGACTTTTCCAGGACACTTAGCAGAGTAGGGGCCTTCTTGTTCCTTCAATGTGCCAGTCCCTTGGCTTTGGAGCTATAAACAATTACAATGATGTTTTTTGCCTAACAGAGTTCTCCCTGGTAACCATTGTACAAAGCATTATTGTGATTCGGGCACTAACTTATTGTGATATATTTAAAACTAATACCTGGATGTTTGGGGTTCAGGCTGGATATTTTGTAGTTCTGCCCTTCAGTGGTCTGTCCATCAGGACTTTATTTTATTAGTGAGACTTCCCAAAGGCCTTTTCAGGACATTGAAAGCAGGTATGGAGCCCAAAGCTATTGGATGACTTACCTGGGGGGAGGAGAAATGGAAAAGGAAGGAGAGAAGGTCAACCCAGCTGGCTTCCCATCGGTGCCTACCATGGTGTCAGACTCTGGGTAGGATGGGGAGGTGAAGTATAACTCATCTTGTATCTTTACAAGTGAAAACATTAGAGTGATAACAGCAGTGGTCCAGATGCCAAACAGGGAGGAGGTCAAGGCCAGAAAGTGTCATAGTCATTTGGGGAAAATGAAAGCTATTTCCTGACAATGGTGTGGTTCTCAGGTTGTAGCTCACTGATCCCAAGGGCAACATAAATGAACCCAGGAGTCACTTGTTACCAACGATGTGCCTCTCGGCTCTTCTTTTCTTGGGTTCAAAACAAAGCACTTCCCCTCCCATCAAAAGAGCCTTGGTGAGAGATAATGATCATTCTTTAGTTCTCACTCTTCCAAAGCTCCCTAGCTGTGAGTCGCCCATGGCATCATTGTCTAAAGGTACAAAAGGAAGAGAAGGGTCTTCCCCGTTGCAGGCCAGACCAAGTGACCACAAACCTAGGTCTGACATGTTTCACCTCGATTATAGCTATTGCCACATATGGGCGATGAGTGAGAGAGGCAAGGGGAGTGTCCTGAGCTGGGCTTGGCAGCCTGTCCAGCCCAAGGAGAGAGCACAAGGTCAGAGGCAAGCCTCTGTGGCTATGTAAGGCCAGGCAAGAGTTTACCTCCCATGTGGCCAGTGATCTGGGCTCTGTATCGTGGCCACAGGAGCCATCCCCGGCGCCAGCTAGCCATCTTCCAAATGTCTGCTGTGACTCAAAAGAGGCAAGTGGCATGGGTGATGGGCACGCATATCTGCCTGGAGGACATTCCTAGTGCTGATCAAAAGAGCCACCTTAAGGGAGGTCCCTAGTGATATGGCCCCAAGACTTTTTTTTTATGTGTGGGACCGGGGGTTGAACCCAGAGGTATTCTATCTTCAAGCTTCACCCCAGCTGGATTTTATTTCTTATTTGGAAACAGGGTCTTGCTAGGTTGATAAGAGTCTCAGTGCTTGCTGAGGCTGTTCTCTAACCCGCGATCCTCCTGTCTCAGCTTCCCAAGTACAGAGATCACAGGCTTGTGCCACCATGCCCGGCAAGACTGAACTTCTTAATCCACGGTGGGTAGAAAGAACTTGACTTTGGTCCTCAGAGATGAAGATTTGGCCCCAACGATTTAGGGAATGACCTTGAACAGGCTCTAACCTTTTTGTATCCCTTTTTTGAGTGTGTGCATGTGGTACTGGAGGTGGAACCCAGGGGCTTTCTACCTCCAGGCTATATTTCCACACCTATTTTTCTATTTTATTTGGAAACAAGGTCCCGCTAAGTTGCCGATGCTGGCTTTGAACCTGCGCGATCCTCCTGCCTCAGCCTCCCAAGCGCGGGGATTACAAGCGTGCGTCACCACGCCCGGCAGGCTCTAAGCTTTTTAAGTCTGATTTTCGTCACCAAGGATAAAGATACTTATATCAACCTGAATTGTTAAGGTACTAGGTGAGCACAAGAGAATGAGTTAAATCTTTATAGGGAAATCAAAGTCTTTCTACTATACGATAATTTAATTTCTTATACAAAAGGAAAGCTGTTTTCCCCAGAGGCAGCTTTCACTGAGAGTTCCAGCTTCTTTCATAGACTTTATCTAGTTTTCAACTCATTCCACTTTTAATTTTTTAATCAAATCATAATTTTTTTATAAAAAATGTATATTCATAGTTGAAAGAATTCACATAGTTACCTAAAGTTTATTTAAATATGAACAGGGCTGAGCATATCATCCCTGGGCCATTTTTCTATCCCCAGGAAATTTTTCTCTTTTTCTTCTCAATGAGAGTATAATATTAATATTCCTGTTTCTAAATCACATAATTGTGTTGCTACTTCTTTTTTTTTGTATTTTCTATTGAATTTCTGCTACAGATGGTGAGACGTTATCTCTCTCTGTCCTTTGCTCTCCTCCTCTGCTCCCCTTGTCCTTTCAATGTAACTTAAGATGGATAATTTTTGTTGTTGTTATAATCATATAAAATTTAATCCAATCTTGACTATTATTTCCTTTATTTAACTTAATTATTCCCCCTGTCTCTCATCTGTCTTAGTTTTATTATTACTACTATAATAAAAAACAAATCACTAATATTCTCAAACTCCTCAAAGTTTTCAGATTCATTAGCTGTCCTCTTTTGCATGTTTGTGAAGATGTCTCTCCTGGAGTCTTCTGATATACTCTAATCTAGGAGGAGTCACGGCCATCAACCCAGGACTCATTTCTCTTCTCTATGCATTGGCTCTCCTGGTTGTGCCCAAGTCTTCTTTCTCATGGGTTGTAATTATTTTTCATCCTCACCCTCCTTTGATCCTCTTTTTTTTTTTCTTTTCCTCCCTCCACAGCATCCAGTAACTTTCTGAGAAAGTGTACTGGGAGTATATATTTTATGACCTTGCATGTCTGAAAATTTCCTTCTCATACCCTCACACTTGATGGATCGCTTGGCTAGGTATAGTATATCCTTTTTATAGAAATCTTTGGAAAGTGAAATGGTAAAATGGTAAAATGCCTAAATAGAGAGTCAACCTAAATATTAAAGTTTTTTTTCTTCCACTTCCTGAATTCATCATGATTTTTCAAAAAGGCTCATTTTTATTTGATATTTCCTGGAAGCATGATGTGAATAAACAGCAGAGCGAGTGAGTTCACTTGGGAAAGGCACGAGCAGCGAGTGTTTGGTGGACCAGCCCTGACTTAAGTCAGATTCAGTAAAGGTGGAGGATAAAGGCCCTTTTCTTTTCCTGTTCTTCCCTGTTAATGCCATGAGACAACTTCACCCGACTTGGCAGGTGATGCAGCTAACTGGTGGAAATTTCATCTGCACAAAATAGAGAAGTCACTATGCCCCTAATTCTTTCTAAGGAAACCACTGATAATTGTAGCAATTAACCAATCAGAGGCTTAGGCACATGGACCAGAACTTAGTAGACTCATCCTTTCAACTGAGCAATCTTTTAGTTGGTCAGGACCGTCCACTGCTAGATCTGTCACAGACCATCTTCATTTCCATATTCCTAGCAGTCCGGGTAAATATAGGTGCTTCATAACTCTTGGAGTTTACAGGCCGAGCTGTCTTCAGCACTGAGGATGAGAGGACTATGACCTATTGCTGGGATTGTCACAGTCCATGTTTTGAACAGGCCTTGAAAGGCAGACATTCTTTTGCCCCTGTATGAACTTATTTGGAAGTGTCATGCCTGCTGAGGGAAGAAATAAAACCAAAGAGAAACACAGAGAATATTAGGTTTCTTTTGTATTTTTTTTTTCATTTTTTGTTTTCTGGATGCCTAGGTTTGGCTTTAATAATCTGTCAGCCTTACGGGATTTTCCTGTTTGCTTTCATAGCCAATATGGATTTCATTCCTCATTTTCTTGTTATTTCCTGCATGTGGATTCCAGTGTTCTGTTCTGTTCTCTGGAATGGGAAGTCTTTGCTTCCCTTGTGATCCCTTCATGCCTTTAGTGCTCATTTCAGGCCACGAGCGAGGATGCTTTTTTCTTTTCTTTTTTTTTTTTTTTTTCAGAGAGAAAAACCAATTTCCTCTGGGCTGAAGAATGGCCCAGAATTTTTATGGGCCCCCAATGCTGTGTTTTGCTTTTTTAATAAAAGAACATTTTTTTTTATTATTTCTGCAGACAGTACCTGAAATAACCACTTTTTCAATTTCAGTGTCAGACTCAGCATCTGCCGCAGTCCAAGCGCCCTTTCCTCGGCTGCCAGCTAGAAGTATATTTCCATATTGGTTGACTGTGTCCCTCTCTGGGTCCCCAGGTATCCAGATGTACCTCTGCAATCGGGAGCACTACGGCTACCTGCCCATCCCCCTGAAGCCTCACCAGACGCTGCAGGAGGACATCGAGAACCTCATCCACGTGCAGATAGAGGCAATGAGTGAGTTACCCAGAAGCCAGGGCAATGGCACTTGTTGCACTGGCACAGCGACCAAGCCAAGCACGTCTCTCCTCTTCCAGGCCTGGAATCCCATGGCCATCGGCCTGCCTAGGCTGGAACACAGCTATTCCTCTGTTCATTCATTCTTAAGTCTCTCCTGTGTGAACATGAACGTGACAAGGACTGTGTCCTCAGGAGCTCCCTGAGTGCACAAGTAAACACTTTTCACACAATGTTCTAAGTGCTCTAATAGTGTTTTGTGGCCTGAGTTTAAATGCTGAATTTGCTGCTTTCTATTTATATGGCTTTCTGCAAATAACCTCCTTAGTTCTGATATGGAGATGGGGCAGATTCATCATTGTAGATGCATATGTTTGTGGCCAATACGATAACAATTATGACCTGGACTTAATAATAACTTATACTTTAACGGATACCATGCTGGGTACATTTTGTACCTTGTCTCATTAATCCTCAAAATAACTCAGTGACCTGGGTTTAACTATCCCCATATTAAAGACAAAGAAATCGAGGTGGAGAGGCCTTAAGTAAATTGCTCCAGATCATTCTACTAAACAAATGACAGATTGAGGCCGGGCATGGTGGCGCACGCTTGTAATCCCCGCACTTGGGAGGCGGAGACAGGAGGATCGCGCTGGTTCGGAGCCAGCCTCGCTGGCTTAAGAGACCCTGTTTCCACATAAAGTTAAAAAATAGGTCTGGGAGTGTAGCCTGGAGGTAGAAAGGCTTCCAGGAACCCCAGTACCACCAAAAACAAAAAAACAAAAAAACCAAATGACAGATTGAGATATTTTTTGGTACTGGGGATTGAACCCAGAGGTATTCTACCTCCAAACCCCCAGTCCTGTTTTTACTTTTCTTTGAAACAGAGTCTCACTAGGTTGATGAGAATCTCATTACTTGCTGATGCAGTCCTTGAACCAGCAATCCTCCTGTCAGCCTCCCGTGTACTGGGATTATAGGCGTGCATCACCACACCTGGCTTGACAGATTGATATTTGAACCAACCGTACTGTCTCCAAATCCCTTGTACTTAAGCAGTATATTGTCAGTGTCTTTGGGTCTAGCATGATGTGAGAATGGTATGCTCAACAATCAGTAGGTAAACTACTGTCATTTACAGTGGTGGCCCACAGAAAAAATAATGGACCCACTTGGCCCAAGGGAGGACACTGCAAATGGCTTCCCAAGGTATTTTTGTTCTTCATCACCAACACGTAGGATGTGGACCTGTGGACAGTGAAGGTGGTCGGAAGGCCAGTGGGAAGTGAGGTGGAGAGTAGGTGGTAAGGAAGACCTCTGGTGATTTCAAAGTTGTTTGGATTTTTCCTAAAGGGAGGGAAGCTCTTAAAGGAATTTTGAATATAGAAAGTTCAGGTTAAAATTTGGACTTAGACGCCGGGTGTGGTGGCGCACGCTTGTAATCCCCGCTCACTCTTGGGAGGCGGAGACAGGAGGATCGTGCAGGTTCGAAGCCAGCTGCGCTGGCTTAAGAGACCCTGTTTCAAAAATATAAAATAGGTCTGGGAGTTTAGCCTGGAGGTAGAGGGGCTTCCAGGAACCCCAGTACCACCACAAAAAAAAAATCAGACTTAGAAAGATGGGTGCTCATAATCTTGTGTGCAATTGGGAGGCCTTGAATAAAAATAAGGGGTGGTAGAAGTGCCCAGGGAGGGAATGAGTAAGTTTTTGTGGGGATTTTTGTGTTTTTTTTTTTTTTTTCTGAAATGGGGACAGTAAGGCAATCAGCTTGGGAACCTGTGAAAAAGAAGTTATGAATGGGGTAATGAGGGCCAGTCTACGGCCAGAGGAGAAAAGACTATTCTGAACATTGCATGGCAAGCTGGGCAAAAGATGGCAAGGATATGAGCGGGAGCAATGGTCATGGGAATGGAGAGAAAGGAACAGAAGAAGAGAAGGTCAGGATATAAATGTGAAAGGACTTGGCCAAGCGTTGACTGTATTTACCTTCCCTATTTATAATCATGTTAACATTTAGCATTTTGAAATTTATAATAGAAAACATAATTTGAACAATAAAGCTTTGAGGGTTATACTGCAAAAATATGAACCAAAGGCCCATGTAGGAGGAATGAAATGTTAACAGTAATAAAATTTTATCTGTCAAGTATACTTCTTTATGAGAAGATGAACTTGGTATTTTTTTTTTTTTTGGTGGTACTGGGGTTCCTGGAAGCCCTCCTTCCTCCGGGCTACACTCCCAGACCTATTTTATATTTTTGAAACAGGGTCTCTTACGCCAGCACGGCTGGCTTCGAACCTGCGCGATCCTCCTGTCTCCGCCTCCCAAGCGTGGGGATTACAAGCGTGCGCCACCACGCCCGGCATGAACTTGGTATTAAAAATGCTTTGTACAGTGTCTAGAACCCAATGGGCAATAAAAATGCTGCCAACAGTATTATTTAGACTATATTTATTGAAGCATTAGAACATGCTTTTTTTTTTTTAATGAACAAACATGGAATTGGAATTCCTACCTGTAATGTGGGAATCACTCTATGGAGGTACTAGGGAGTGTAAAGATTTTATAACCAATGCTTGGTTTGGGAGTTTTTATAGTTTGAGGACACAGGCCTGATGTAAAAACTCTACCTGCAATGCAGGACGGTGCTTTGTGAAAGGAGCAGGTGCCAGTACAATAGGAGTGTGTAGTAGAGAGGCTGCTGTGGCCTGTGTGATCCAGGGAGCTTCAGGCTCAGATGCTTCCTAAGCTGAGCATTGGATAGAGCTATGGAGCTTAAACAACCAGAGTGATATGGCAAGTACACACCAGCAGAGGAAACAGAGTGAGCAGGCAAAGCGTTCCTACACTGGGAGAGGGTCGACTTATAACAGACAAGAAAACAAAGTTCCAGAGGGTGGAGTGTGTGATGGTTTGGATTTAAAATGTCCCCTACCTCTCATGGGAATAGGGTAGCAATGTGGAAGTGAGGCTTGTTGCTAAGGAAGGGTCTCTTGGGGTGTGACCTTGGGGACTGTACAAGGTCTCTCCTTCCCATGCTTACTCTCTGCTCTGTCTTCCATGATGTGAGAGCAAAGCCTTGCACTCTCCCTTTCTCTGCTTCCCATAATCAATGCCCTGAGTTCCACAGACCTGACCTAACATGGACTGAACCCTGTGAGCAAATAAATCTTCCTTCCTCTAAGTTGTTTGGTCAGGTTTTTTGGATCGCAGCAATGAGAATGTTTATCAGAACAGAATATCTTAACCAATGTGGCCCTGGAATGCCCAATTAAAGCAGAATGCCTATCCTGAGGAGTCAATAAAGGTTTTAGAAGACAGGGTTAGGCTGTAAGTACTTATTCAATTTATGTGATTGCTTAAGATGCTGGGTACACAGCAGTAAACAAATCAGGCAGAGGCCTCGCCACCCAGGAACTAATATTCTAAAAGGAGAGATAGACCAGACATCAAGGAAGCAGCTAGATAAAGATGTTGGGGGAAGAGTGCTCCAAGCAAAAAGAACAGCATGTGCAGAGGCCATTAGACAGGAAAAGGCTTGGGGGTTTTCTAGAGACAAGAGGCCAGCGTGGTTTGGAATGAGGAGCTGGGGCAAGGGAGATTAAGTCATGCAGAAAGAGGTGTCAGATTGTTGCAGAACATTCCGGTCATAGTAATGGGAACCCATGATGGGGGAGTTATGTGACTTATGCATGTAGGAGATTCATGATGTGATTTATGCATCTAGAAGGGTCGTTCCAGCTGTGATGTGGATACTGGAGGGTCTCACCATATCTTCCTGTGAGAGTGTTGGTGGTTGAGATTTGAGCTGCCGCAGAGAGATGACGAGAAACAGATTTAAGATATTCAGGTGATCGAGCCCATAGAAGTTGCAGAGCCCTGGATGCAGTCCATGAAGGGAAGAAAGGAATTCAGAATGATCCTAGGACTTTGGCCTGATATGCCATTTACTGAGATGGAAAAGGCTTTATAAAAAGTTTGGGAGAAGGAGGCTTTGGTCATGTAAGTTTAATATATTTTTTAGGCATCTGAATAGAGAGGTTGTGAGCGAGTTGGCTGTATGAATCTGGAACTCGGGGAAGAGATTCCATCTAGAGATAGACACTTGCGAATCATCAACACAGGAATACTATTTGAAGCCAAGGAACAATGTGAACCCACAGAGCAAAAGAACATAAAAAGGAAAGAGTAGGACTGATCCCTGGGGGAGACATACAGCCAGAATGCTGGGGAGAAAAATTGCAAAGTGTTTCAATAAAGAGCCAAATGCTGCTAAGAAGTTGAGTAAAACATTGGGAAGTATGCTGGATATAGTGGTGCACGTTTGTAATCCCAGTACTTGGGAGGCTGAGATAGCAGGCTCACAGGTTCAAGACCAGCCTCAGCATCTTAGTGAGATTCTCAGCAACCTAGTGAGACCCTGTTTCAAAATAAAAAATAAAAAGGGCTGGGGGTTTAGCTTGGAGGTAGAACACCCTGGAGTTCAATCCCCAGTGTCCCTCTCCTCTTCTCCTTTCCTTTCCTCTTTGTCCTCTTCGTCTTCCTCTCCTCTCTTCTCTTCTCCTCTCCTCTCCTTTTCTCTCCTATTCTCTCTCTCTCTCTCTCTCTCTCTCTCTCTCTCTCTCTCTCTCACACACACACAATATGGATAAATAATTGATCATCGGCTCTCAAGTAGAGCTTTGAGATAACCTTGATAAGAGCTACTTCAGTGCAAAGCAGGGGACACGAACTCACTGGCGTAGCCAAAGAGAAAAGAGCAGGAAATGGAGATGATGAGAAATTGACATCTTGCCGGGATCGGGAAGAGAACTGGGATGGGGCTGCTGGCGAGTGAGGGACCAGGGCAGAGGTTTTCTTGTTTGTTTAGTTGGTTTGGGTTTCTTTGTGCCACTTGCTTTTTAAAGATGGGAACATTACATGTTTGTATGCCAATAAGAAGGATCCAAGATATACATTAAGTTTCTTTCTCTTAAAAACCTAGTCCTGCATGTGGTGGATGGATCCTTCAGGATGATTAAAAAAAACAAGCAAACAAACAAAAACTAAGGAAGCCAGGCGTGATGGTGCATGCCTGTAATCCCAGTGTCTCAGAGGTGGAACCCCCAGGTTCAATCCCTAGTACTACAAAAGAAGGAAGGTGGAGTAAAGAAGGAAGGAAGGAAAGAAGAAAAGAAGGAAGGAAGAAAAGAAGGAAGGAAGGAAGGAAGGAAGGAAGGAAGGAAGGAAGGAAGAAAGGAAGGAAGGAAGGAAGGAAGGAAGGAAAGAAGAAAAGAAGGAAGGAAAGAAGAAAAGAAGGAAGGAAGGAAAGGAAGGAAGGGAGGAAGGAAAGAAGAAAAGAAGGAAGGAAAGAAGGAAGGAAGGAAGGAAGGAAAGAAAGAAGAAAAGAAGGAAAGAAGAAAAGAAGGAAGGAAGGAAAGGAAGGAAAGAAGGAAGGAAGGAAGGAAAGAAGGAAGGAAGGAAAGAAGAAAAGAAGGAAGGAAGGAAAGAAAAGAAGGAAAGAAGAAAAGAAGGAAGGAAGGAAAGGAAGGAAGGAAGGAAGGAAGGAAGGAAGGAAGGAAGGATAACTAAGGAGTTGTGGAACAGAAAAGACCAAAATACCAAAATATTCTGGGTATTTTGAGGGAAGAATAATACACATGCTGTGAACGCACAGACATGTAACTGCAGGGTCAGGTTTGAAGTGACCAAACCAACCCCTGTGTCCGGCTTAGCAAAGCTGCCCCACTGTGCTCTTGAATTTCACCCAGTTGACCATGCACATTTCTCTTTGGTGCGATTTTGCCTTTTTGACGGTGTCTCGGTCTGGATGGGCGAAGGCATGCTGGGACATCCAACTGTGCTCAGATCTCACTGGCTTGGCACAACCGCAGCTTCTTTCTTGCCAATCAGGGTCGCAGTCCTGGTGTCTGTCCCAGGCAGCTGTTCTCCATGTGTGGTTGCAACATTCCTGGCTGCTTCAAATTCTGGCTTCTCCCTATCAATACGTGCTACTATGATCCTTGTGTGGTATGGAGACAGGCATGGGAGAGCTGAACAGCTGCAATTTGAACCATTCCCAGAAAGTCACACAACCACAACTAACTCCAAGCAAGAGCGTATGCCTCCCGTGTTCCTCAATAGAGGGGAATGAATATGGGTGACGGGTAATGGTCATCCCTCATAGCTCGTAAGCAATCCAGTGACCAGCCTTTTGTTGTTATGGTAATGGATAGTGCTGGGGATTGAACCCAGGGACTTTCTATTTCTGAGCAACACCCTCAGCCTTCTTTATTTTTTATTTTGAAACAGGGTCTCACTAAGTTGCTGAGGCCCTTGCTAAATTGGTAAGACTGGCCTAGAATCTATGATCCTCCTGTTTCAGATTTCCAGGCACTAGGATTACAGACATGCACCACACACCCATCCAACTCTCATGTTAAGTTTTCTTGGTATTATCCCATTAAGAAAAGTTTTATTAGTTTGGAAGACCTTTTCAATTTCTTTAACTAACATTACTTCCAACCATTAAAGTGCATAATATATAAAGACAACCTTTTTGGAGGGTTGAGTAAATACAAATGTTAGCCAGGCATGGTGGCACACACTTGTAATCTTAGTACTTGGGAGGCTGAGAGAGGAGAATACAGTTAGAATGCAGTAAGAAGTACATTAATCATACCCATTTTTTACTTGTGGTGAAACAGGCTGGAGAGGTCCTCTAACTCTCCCAGGCCTTCATAGGCCAGATCACCTGACTCCAGAATCCTCTCTCTGTAGTGTTATTCTACACTTCCCAAACACTGATAAGATAACTCTTAAGAGCTGGATGTGGCAGTGATTGCCTGTAATTCAGTACTTGGGAGACTGAGGCAGGAAGATTACAGATTCAAGACCAGCCTCAGCAACTTAGCCAGACTCTTAGCAAGTTGGTGATACCCTGATTTCTAAATAAAAAATGTAAAAGGGCTGAAAGTGTAACATAGAGGCAGAATAACAGAACAAAAGGTTCAATCTTGAGTATGGGAGAGATAAAGAAAGAAAGAGAGGGAGGAAGAGAAAGGGAGGGAGGGAGGGAGGGAGAGAGAGAGAGAGAGAGAGAGAGAGAGAGAGAGAAGAGGAAAAAAGAAAGTCCTAAAGGAAATGAAGCTCATAGTGCACTTTGTATATCTATATACAAGTGCTCTTGAAAATAATGCCTGATCATTGGTTCCTGAGACAGTGCCGGGCTGTCCTGCTCTGCCCTGGATATCCAGGTTGGCTTCTGGCCTAGAGGTCAGGTGTACAGGTGGAATTCCATTGCCTGACCCTTCACTAACAAAGCACCTTGTGTTTCTTGTGTCTTCTAGTTGACCGTCCTCCAATGGAGCCCTCCGAGTTTGTGTCCGTTGTCCCTAAATATCCAGACAAGATGGGATTTGATGAGGTAGGAAAGTGCCTGTGTGTATGCATGTGTGTGCACATGTGCAAAAGTGTGTATGCTTGTTTGGGAACCTAAACCTGAGCATGTGTCTGAGAGCCAGCAAGAAGGGCTTGAGGCTAAAAAAGTGCTGAGATCTTGGGAAAACTACTCAGTTTTTGTTGGGCCTCAGTTTTCTTAAGAAAGGAAGATCGTGGTAAAAGCAAGTTAATCATTGAATCAAAAAGAAGTAACAATTTAGTAGCGGAAGTGAATTCATCACAATAATATGCATTTGTTGGTGCATTGTGGCTTCACATCATAATGTAAATTGTGTTGACAGCGACATACATGCACCCAGAACTCGATGCCCCTCCCTCCTCCCCATCTCCTCCCTTCCCATGCAGAGCATTGACCTTGGTATTTTCACACGTGTACACAGAGCCAATGGTAGTAAGTTCTTCAATGATCCTCGCCCTTCCCCTCCCCTTCCCTTGACCACCTCCCTGGTTCCACTGGAGTTCTTCCTCCATTACCTGGAATCCCTCTAGTATCCCAGTTACTCCCTATGTTCTGCGTTTTAGAGAAAACATATGACCCTTCACTTTCCGTGACTGGCTAATCTCACTGAACACAGTGTTCTCCAGATTCTTCCATTTTCCTTCAAATGGCATAATTTTGTTCTTTATTGCTGAGAAGAATTCCATTGTGTATATACTCCATAATTTTGTGATGTATTCATCTGTTGATGGACACCGAATTCACCATATTTTGTCAACCTCTTTACCAAGGTTCCAGAGAAAGGTGAAGAGGATGTATATTTTAGGTTGTGGAGGACATTAATTTTATTCTGGCTGGTAATGGTGGCACACACCTGTGATCTCACCACTTGGGAGGCTGAGACAGGAGGATCACAGGATTGAGATCAGCCTCAGCTTCTTAGTGAAGGCAGTAATTTAACAAAATCCTTTCCAAAAAAAAATAATAAAAAAATCAAGCTGAGGATGTCACTCAGCGATAGAATGTGCCTGCGTTCAATCCCAGCACTACTAAAAAAAAAAAAAAAAAAATCATTTTACCACAGCTGAATGAGTGGAAACTGTCCTGGAATATTCCCTGCTATCCTTCCATGGAAAAAGGTTGGAGGGCAGAGTTGAGAGGAGAAAAAAGGGAAGAAAAGGAAATTCGTTCTAAAATGCTACCTTTCTGCAGGCAAGAAATTCATAACAGCTTTTTGAAGGCCACATTTATTATGCAATTTTAATTTTTAAAAAAATCAAGCAGGGGTACACAGCATGTACCTCAGTTGTAGCGCACTTGCCTGGGACACAGGTCCTGAGTTCAATCCTCCACACCACAAAATTTAAAAAGGAGCTGAGCGTGGTGGTGCATGCCTGTAATCCCAGTGCGTAAGAGGCTGAGACAGAAGGCTTGCAGGTTTGAGGCCAGCCTCAGCAACTTAGTGAGACCCTGTTTCAAAATAAAAAGTAAAAAGGACTGGGGATGTAGCTTGGAGGTAGAATGTCCCTGGGTTTAATCCCGAGTACAAAAAAAAAAAAAAAAGCAAAAAAAAAAAAATACAAAACAATGAATCTAGTACACAAAGAGATACTTGGCCAGGCCAGAGTGTAACTTCTGGTCACTGGCTTCTTCCTGGATCTCTCCTATGGCCGCTGATTAGTTCAGGAGGAGCCTAGAGCCTAAGACAGTGTCTCAGGCATCCACACACTGAGAAGGAATTCTACAGATTCCAAATGTGTTACAGACAAAACATTATGTTCAGGGCCTGTTGACACCGTAATGGAAGGAAAATACCTCGCCACACCATAATATGCACACGCCTCCAAAAAGTATGTGCACCTTGAACAGCTGCTGGAGCTAGGAATTAGAATTCCTTCTGTGACACTGGTTTGGAGCTAGATAAATCAGTTTTGGAATGAATTTGCTATGACTGGGAATGAATTTGCTATGGAGATCAAGTGTCTAAGAGTTAACAGCTCTTATGGTGTTAACATAGAGGACAGAATAGTACAAGACGAAGGTAAGCACAGTCAAAGAAAATGAGACGAACCAGGACCCTCTCGTTCTGGTCTCTCCTGGCAGGATGTGGTGTAAGGATCAGGCCACTCCAAGGGTCCCTGTGGAAGCGGCCCACGTGAGGACCTGCTTTCCTGAGGCTGTAACAGACACGGGAGGGTGGCAAAGGGTCTGTAGAGGCCTTGGCGGGCCTCCTGTCTCGCTGGTGTCTGGGCTGCATTTGGCCGTCCGGCTCTTTTCTCTGTTTACAGTTCATTAAGAATGAGCAAGCTGTCTGGGTTTTTATTTTCGTGGCTACTGTTTTTTATTGCACTTGTTTTGGGAGGGACATTTGCATTTGGACTGTGATTTACTGAAGTCCATTCACACTGGAGGTTTCTGGTTTGAGGGTACCATTTTGGTGTTTCTTTTTTTCTTTGTTCTGTTTCTGTCCTCCTGAGAGTGACCCCAGGTGGCTCCCGCTCACACAGGAGGAAATGCACTTTCCTTTCTATGTCTGTAAAATTAGGGGATGGAGCGTGGCCCATGGCAAGCTATGCTAAGCAGGGAGAAAACGAAACACAAAAGGACAACACAGCCCATTAAGTTAGAAAGCCCCAAGTAACAAGGCAGATAGTGTCACCACAGAAATTATGCGTTTAAAAATAATTATCCAGCTAAGTAAACAACAAGATTAATAAAATTCGGATGCACGTAATCTACTTTGCCTGACATCAAATGGTTAACTTTCAGAGTCCCACCGGTATCCTCTGTGTTTCCTAGTTTGGGCATATTAGAGGAAACATATGTACCTTCTTTTTCTGTGCTTGGCTGATCTCACTTAACAAAATGTTCCCCAGGGCTTTCCATCTTCTTGCAAATGATATAATTTTGTAAAATTATGAATATGACACAGTTAACCTGGACAACCATTGGTGGGAGGGGGAAGGGAAAACGGGGGCGGGGGGGAGAGGGCACCAAATATAGTTTAAATGTATACTATTTATGTTCAATAAAAAAATTGTTAAAATAAAAAAAAACATTTTTGGTAAGTAGGAAAAAAAAATCTGAGAGTAAGCCAGGCATGATGGCACGCACCTATAATCCCAGTACTTGGGAGACTGAGACAGAAAGAATGAGGTGTTGAAGCCAACCTCAGCAACTTAGTGAGGTTCTCAGCAACCTAAGGAGATCCTGTTTCAAAATAAAAAATAAAAATATGGCTGGGAGTTTAGTCCAGAGGTAGAATGCCCCTGAGTTCAGTCCTCTACACCAAAATTAAAAGGAAGGAAGAAAAGGGAAGGAAGGAAGGAAGGAAGGAAGGAAGGAAGGAAGGAAGGAAGGAAGGAAGGAAGGAGAAAAAAAGGAGATCTGTAAACAGGACAGCTTCTTTGCCTGTAACCCCTGCAGTGGCATTATGACGTGTCTGTAGTGATTTCAGACAACAGGAATTTATAAGTCAAGGTGAGAAACCACAGGTAGACCCAAACTTCACATGGGGAAATCCACATGCACTTTCTTCCTTATGTCACAGACCAGTAGGTGTCCTTTTCATATCATTTTCTACAAAGACATTCAATGTCAAAATTTTGCCTTTCCAATTCTCCATCTTTTTTTTTTAAATCAAAGAGCTACCCCCAAGGGCAGGACCCCCCATCTTTTAAAAAAATTTCTTCTCATGTCTCTAGGAATTTGGAGAATTCTAAGGGAGTTTGAGAATTATGGCAGGCTTAGGTTTAGAAAGTAATTGAGTTTGGAGAAAATATCATTTTTCTTCCATAAACCTACTATGAGAAAAGACCAAAACTTCACAGTTTCTCTAACCTTCACACTCTACTATTTTAATTAGCTTTTTAAAAATTTTGATCACTGAGACCAAATAAAACCACTTAGAACAGGAAAGGAGTATTGAGGCTCACAGTTTCTGAGGCTCAGTCCATAGTGGGCTGGCTCCAAGGCAGAAGCCTCAGTAGCAGGATACATGGTAGAGAAAAGCCATTCTTGGTCCTGGTGGCTGGAAGGGGAGACCGTGAGAGGAGGTGGTCTAGAGAGATACATAGTCCTCAAGATCCGGCTTCTGGTGACCCACCTCTGAACCTTCCTGCTTTGGTAACCAGGCTATCAAGACATGAGCTTTTAGGGGGACATTTTAAACCCAAACCGTAACACTCCCCCTATCAAAACTTTGAGTTTCACATTTGTTGAACTTTACAAATAGCCTAAGACTTGAGTACTTGTGTCTCTTTCCCTTCTTGCTTTCTGCCTTAGATTTTCATGATCAACCTCAAACGCAGAAAGGACAGGAGGGACCGGATGCTGCGCACCCTGTATGAGCAGGAAATCGAGGTCAAGATCGTGGACGCGGTGGATGGGAAGTGAGTTGGGCTGCTTCTCCCCTTGCAGATGTGTGTCTTGGGGGGAGGTACTTTCTCACAGAGAGTTAGTCCTGGGTGGGACACCAAGAGTCTTGGTCACTCAGGACAGACACATTATATAGATATCTCTGATAGTACATTTAGTTAGCTTCACCCTGCAGAGCAAGCCCAAGAGCTACCTCCCATTTTGTGACCTTTGGTCTTCATTACACTGAAGACTCACATTGGTTGTGCCTGTCCCCGTCTCTGGATATTCTTGCAATACTTAGTTCTGGTGGTTTCCAGCTTTATCTGATAGAGCAGAAAATGGTTCAGAATTGTGTTTAAACCTGAAAAAAAAATGAAAGAATATCAAAGTCCCCAATATTCTGTTGTGTGAGATGCCTGCCATAGCTCGCCTGAGATGATCACAGTGGCCGCTCTTCCTGGGAGTATGGCTGGGAAGTCACATGGAGAACCTGGTTAGATTCCTTCAAGAAATTTTGCTGTTGCCGTTATTATTTTGTTGGTTTTACTTTGCTTTTCTATTTTATTTGACACTATATTTCAAGGCCCAAATTTTTACAAAACTTGTGTTTCCAGGTTAAATGCTAGCTGGGAATATGAATGGTATTGTTTTCTATTTACATAGTGCCAACTAAGAAGTGTCTCCAACAGCCTTTGAAGATGTATTTTCTTGAAGTTTTTGCCTTGATATTAATAAGGAATTTTGGCCGGTAGTTTTCTTGTAATATCTTTGGTTTTGTATTAGAATAATCATGACTTCATAGAATCAGCTGAAATATGCTCCCTCTGTGCTATTTTTTGGAAGAGTTTGTCAAGTATTAGTATTCATCTTTCTTTAAATATTTGGCAGAATTCTCCAGTGAAGCCATATAGCTCTAGGGCTTTTCTTGTTGAATTGGGTTTGAATTTATTATTATTATTATTATTATTATTATTATTATTATAATTACTGACTCTTCTTTTTTTTCTTGACTCCATTTCAGTGGTTTGTATGTTTCTATCAATTTGTTCTTTGCATCTAGGTTATCAATTTTTGGCAAGTAATTCTTCATAGAATAATCCTTTTTACTTCTGTAAGGTCAGTTGGGATGTCCTCTTCATTCCTGATTTTAGTCATTTGAGACTGCTTTCTTTCTTTATTCATCAATCTACATGAAGTTTTGCTAATTTTGTTGATCTTATCAAATTGCCGGCTTTGCTTTTATTGATGCTCTCAATTATTTTTCTGTTCGCTAACTTATCTATTTCCACCTTAATCTCCATTAAGTTCTTCTTCCTGCTTGCTCTGAGATTCCTTTGCTTTTGGTCAATTAGTTTCCTGAAATGGTTTGTTAGATTATTTGAGATCATCTTTTTTAATTTGGGCATTTATTGCTGCAATTATACTTCTAAATACTATATTAGGTGTAACCCATGAGTTTGGGTATATTGTGTTTCATTCATTTCAAAATATTTTCTAGTTTCCCTTGAGATTTCTTCTCTAATGCATTGGTCTTTTTAGGAATGTGTTAATTTCACAATTTTGTGACTTTCCCAAATTTCTTTTGTTAGCAATTTTTGAAATTTTATAGATTTTTATTTGGTGAATTTTAAATATATATCATACTGAGGTGTAGAATGCTAGAAATATAAGTGCACACAATTCTTGGAGCACTTCCCTTCAGGTCCCAGCCCTCTCTTCCCTTCCATGTACATGTCTTTGAGATAGGAATGGTAGTTTTATACATGTACGTAGCATTACTACTGTTGTTATTATTATTAGTTGTAGTACTGTGGGTTGAACTTGGGAGCATTCTACCTTTAAGCTACATCCCCAGCCCTATTTTATTATTTTTTAATTATTGTTGTTGCTACTTTTTGCTTTTTAAAACAGGGTCTTGCTAGGTTGATGAGAGTCTCACTACTTGCCAAGGTTATCTTCGAACCTGTGAACCTTCTGTCTCAGCCTCCCAAGTACTGAAATTACAGGTGTGCACCACTGGGTACAACTTTTATATGTAGCATTATTTTAACTGTTACATTCTTTACATCTCTGTTGCCCCTCCACCCCAAATACCCTCCATCAGTCCATTGAAGTCTCTGCTTTTCTATCTGATATTATCCTTGTTTCCCAAGGATACAAAATGTGTGGTGGCACATGCTTGTAATCCTAGTACTTGGAAGGCTGAGAGAGGAGGATTGGGATTCAAGGACAGCCTCAGCTACTTAGGCCCTCTGCAATTTACTGAAACCCTGTTTCAAAATAAAGATTAAAAAATAGGGTTGGGGTGTAGCTCGGAGGTAGAATGCCCCTGGGTTTCATCCCCAGTGCCACAAAAATAAAATAAAATTTCATTGATAATTGACATTCCAACTGAAGATAGATGGAATCTCAGTGTAGTTTTGATTTGCATTTCCCTGATTGCTAACGATGTTGAGCATTTTTTTTCATGTATCTATTGGACATTTGTATTTCTTTTTTTGAGAAGTGTCTATTCCATTAATTTTATTTCACTGAGGTTGGAGAATATACCTATTATGATTTTAGTCCTTTTAAATATACTGAGGCTTGATTTGCAGTCTAAATTGTCTTTATGTTCAAGCATATGATCTTTCATAGTCTTGCTAGGTTGATGAGAGTCTCACTACTTGCCAAGGTTATCTTCGAACCTGTGAACCTGTGAACCTTTGCTATTTTTAAATGGAATGTTCTATAGGTGTCCATTAGGTCTAGTATGTTTATAGTGTTATTCAAGTACTCTCTTTCCTTGTTCTCCATTATTGAAGGCAGGATATTAAAGTATATATTTTCCTTCCTTTAACTTTCAACCTGTCTGTGGTTTTTAACCAAAATTTTGTCTCTTGTAGATAGCACATAGCTTCATATTTTTAAAAGTCTTTATGACAACCTCTGTCTTTGCTGTGTTCAATCTATCTGTCTTCCCTGCCTATTCCCCCCAGATCCTCCAGGTCAACCAGAGATGAGACATTGGGGTCTTCTCAGGTCTTTACTGGGGAGATGCACAGCCCCGAATGTGCCTGTGACCTGCTAGATTCTCAAGAATGTGTGGGAGCTTTTCAAAACCCTGATGGAAAACTTATTCCTCAGTCTCTCCTTTCAGATTTTTGTGGTCAACCTCTAGTTACCCTTCATGTCAATGATGCTCAGATTACTGTAATGTTAAGTAGTTGCTACTGTTGGTTTTTTGACAAGTACCCAGCAGATAGGGCTGTTCACAGAGAATGAGCCCTGAGTCTGCTCAAAATAAAGACAAACTCTGGGGATGAGCTTTTCAAGGACTGTCAGAGAGGTTGACTAGGGACTGTTTCCTAGGGATACATCTCTAGGGGAGTTATATTCCATCCTGTCCCTTCCAGCAGCTGCTAGGTGACTGGTTTTCCCAACTACCACAGTGGCGAGGCTGCTAGTTTTCAAGGCTTATGTAGAGCAGGGGGAAGGGATGAGACTAGGGCTGATGTCAGCTCCACAAAGCCGACTGTTCTGACAGAGATCGAGCTGTTTGATCTCTTGACTAAACATTCCTTGGATTTCTGCAAACCTTTAGTTAACTTCCAGAGTTCCGGAAGAGCTGATGGTGACAATTTTCCCCAGTGCCCTCGTTGCTTCTATGAAGAAGTGGGTTTTCAGGGGACCTTGCTCTACCATTTTGAAAATGCTTCGCTGTTATTTTTATTTTAAACCTCGTTTTATTTATTTTTTTTTTGGTAGTACTGGGGTTCCTGGAAGCCCTTCTTCCTCCGGGCTACACTCCCAGACCTATTTTATATTTTTGAAACAGGGTCTCTTACGCCAGCGCGGCTGGCTTCGAACCTGCGCGATCCTCCTGTCTCCGCCTCCCAAGCGCGGGGATTACAAGCGTGAGCCACCACGCCCGGCTAAACCTCGTTTTAAATTTCATACCCAAAGGAAAGACATACATACACATGCACACGATTCCTCCCTCATCCCTGCCTGCCCTCCCCCTTCCAGTATTTAATGCTCCTGTGAATCGGCATTTCCTTCATTAGCATAGTAATTTTCCAAGGTTCCCAGGAAATTTATGTGCTGCTTAGAACTATGTTGGGCACCATGAAGGATGTACAAAAATAGAAGACACCATCTTGTCTTCACAAAGTGTATAGTGTTGCTGTGATGCATTAACCCTAAGGAGCTGGTAAAGAATAAAAGGAAACTGAAAAGTCTTTCTCTCGGGGTGTAGTGGTTCTGGGGATATACGTGAAATTCTCCCTTTCTCTCCTCTCTCTCTCTCTCTCTCTCTCTCTCTCTCTCTCTCTCTCTCTCTCTCCCTCTCTCTCTCTCTGTCTTTGGCCTCTGAGGTGGGGACACCATGACCAGGTAATTTTCAGACACGATCTCTGTCACGCAGGTTACTCAACACAAGCCAGCTGAAGGCCTTGAGTATTGAAATGCTGCCGGGTTATCGGGATCCCTACTCCTCCAGGCCTTTAACCAGGGGTGAAATCGGCTGCTTTCTTAGTCACTACTCTGTCTGGAAAGAGGTAAATATTGCTTTATTGAGAGGTACAGTTTTGTAATGAGAAGAAAAGAGAGTGGGACTTTGTAGGTGACTTAAGACCAGATGCAAAGTACCCTGGACTGTTCTGGAAGTGTGTCTGAGAGTGACGCCTGCCTTGTCTAACCCTGTGGCCCAAGGTCAGCAACAAAGGGACAGGGAGAGGCAGCCTTGATGCCACTGGAGATAGTGACAGGGCGAGTTATCCTCATGCTCAGAGCCACACTCTTATTAGCTCATTCTCATTGTTAACAGGAGTGCATTGTACGTATCTGTCATGTTATTACTTATTAAGTGATTTCATATACAAAGTCACAGAGAAGACTTAGGGTTAGGAGGGATGGACCCCTTTCACTCAAGAGGAAATCATTCAGCAACTTGTTCAGAGAAGAAGAGACAGCAGCAAATCTTGACTCCATCTCTTACAGATCAAGGTATCGATTAGAGTGTGAGGTTCTCAAATAGGAGTGGGTGCCCACAAGAAAATAAAACATCCCCCGAATAAAGAAACCCTTGCATACGTTCTCTGATTTAATGATGCAGCTTCCATCACTGTCACCAAAATACCTGATAAGAACAACGTAGAAGAGGAGGAAAGGTTTATTTGGGCTCATGGTTTCAGAGGGTCAGTCCACAGTTGGCCAGCTCCATCACGATAGCAAGGCATGGCAAAGGACAACAGCTCGACTCATGGAAGTAGCCTGAAGAAGGGAGAGGGGAAAGGGGCCAGGGTGAGATGTAGTCCTCAGCGCCATGCCCCAGGGCCCACCCCTCTCACATGCCCATCTCAGAACCCTGCTGCAGTGGGGACCAGATTGTCATACGTGAGCTACCTGGGGACATTCTAGACCCATTACACAGTATATGCCTGTCTCTCTTACAACACAGTTTGATGAAATCTAAAAACTGAACAAGATACCTACATTAATCAACACTGGGATCAAAAGAACTGGTTATCGGCATCACAGAAGTATTCCTCATTGTGCTTTTGGCCACTATTCTTCACGCGTAATCACTATCCCGACTCCTTCGTGTGTGTGTGTGTGTGTGTGTGTGTGTGTGTGTGTGTGTGTGTGACTGAGGATGGAACCCAGGGGCATTTGACCTCTGAGTTAAACCCCCTGGCCTATTTTTTTTTATTCTTTATTTTGAAACAGGGTCTCACTGAGTTGCAGAGGGCCTCACTAAGTATAGCTGAGGCTGTCCATGACAGCGATCCTCCTGTCTCAGCCTCCCAAATGCTGGGGTTACAAGTGCACACCACCACACCCAGCTCCTTTTTATTTGTTTGAAACAGGGTCTCACTGAGTTGCGAAGAGCCTCACCAAGTAGCTGAGGCTGTCCGCAAACTGCAGTCCTCTGGTCTCAGTCTTCCGAATGCTGGGATTACAAATGCATGCCTCCATGCCTGGCTTACCATCCTGACTTCTAACAGCAGGGAATAGCTTTACATGGTTTTAAATATGAATTAAATCACATGGTATGTGTACCCTCTCAACATTTCATTTGGGAGATTGATCTATATAATATTGAATTTAACTATAGATCATGCACTCTCATTGCTGTGAATATGCCACAGTTCACCCATTCTTCTGTTGAAGGACATTCACTTAGAGTCCAGTTATGAGCAATTACAAATCATGCTGTGGTGCTACTGAATTCCCAGTACTTGTTCATCTAATAAGAAATGGGTATCAAACATTTGATAGGTGATCGCTGCTGACCTTTGCAGGTGATTGACCGAGAACTAGACAAGACGCTCGTTATTGAAGACGATGTGCGTTTCGAGCATCAGTTCAAGACAAAACTGATGAAGCTGATGGATGACATCGACCGAGCTCAGCTGGACTGGGAGCTGATGTGAGTGACAAGACACTTATCAGAAAGCCCGGACAGGCGCTCAGTCCTCCCAAGGCAGAGAAAGCCCCGCCTCTCCAGCCAATGGGAGACAGGCACCTGGTTTTCTCACCATAAATGTTTCCAGACACAAGAAGTGGGCATGCACCCATCTGCTCTTTAATATGAGAAACTGCAGGTGATTCCTTATGAGACCGGAGTGGACCTGCAGATCGGGGGCCTTCTGACAGGCAGAGGTGTGGCATCGAGCACCCCTGGGGAGCACGGTGGGAATCTCACCTGTGAAGCAAAGTGGGGGGACTGGGGCGAAGGGAGAAGGAGGCATTAGCTCAGGGGCGGGAGTCCACGGCAGACTCAGCTGCAGGGAGAGGTGGGTGCGGCTGCATCCCTAGGGCCGGAGGTGGGAGGTGGGGAGGGTCAGTGCTGGGAAATAGAGCTTGCCCAGTGGGGAGAACAGTGACAGCCCGGCTTGGGGCAGGGTCTGTCTGGGGCCCGCGCAGGCAAACCAGGCTCTGAGGGAGTGCTGGCCTGAGCTGACCTAGTTCATGCTTCTTAATTTCAGCCTCTAAAAACCAAGTCCTTCCTTCCTTCCTTCTTTCCTTCTTTCCTTTTCTTTCTCTTCTTCCTTTCTTTTTCTTTTTTCTTTCTTTCTTTCTTTTCCATCCCTTCCTTTTCTTTTTTCTCTCTCTCTCTTTCTCTTTTTCTTCTCTCGCTCTCTTTTCACTTTCTCTTAAGGCAAAACTGACACGTTCAGGTTCCCTCCAATGAGGCAGAAAGTCCCCAAGACTGTGTTTCCCCACAGCTGTGTGTCTAAGGCAATTTTGTCGGATCAAAGGCTGCTCCGTTGCAGCAGCTGGGCTGCCTTGCTCTTACCTCGTCCCTGTTCCTCCCATCCTCAGGGGAAACTTAACTATGGACCCAGCTGGGATTCTTTGGTGTCTTGGAAACTGGACCATTCTGAGTTCAAAAGAGTCCCAGCAATGGCCCAGCTAACTCATGGGAAACAGGCCCCCACATGAGCCCTATGTAATCAAAAGATATTATTATTTATTTTTATTTTATTTATTTTTTGTGGTACTGGGGTTCCTGGAAACCCTTCTACCTCCGGGCTATGCTCCCAGACCTATTTTTTATTTTTTATTTGGAAACAGGGTCTCTTAAGCCAGTGCGGCTGGCTTTGAACCTGCGTGATCCCCGACTCCACCTCCCAAGC
The DNA here is from genome assembly GCF_963383645.1 of Muscardinus avellanarius. NCBI lineage: Eukaryota > Metazoa > Chordata > Mammalia > Rodentia > Gliridae > Muscardinus > Muscardinus avellanarius. Next base: position 103,709,944 of record NC_137793.1, read on the forward strand.
GCAGGGATTACAAGTGTGTGTCACCACGCCCGGCTTAAAAGATATTATTTTAGAAATAATATTTTAAAATATCTGCTCTCTGTCACCTGTCAGTCGTGTGATAGAGTTTTGAGACCACCGTTCTTCCCCAATCCTCCAGCGGTGCTGGCGTGGACCCCGCTCGGTCCATGGCTCCGCGGCCTGTGGCGGAGACCTCCCAGGCTCGGCGCCCATAAGCCATTTTATGTCCACGTGACATGTGTAAAGGTGACTTTCAGTTAAGCCTCCAATCACAGAAGACTCAACTCAGGAAATCTTAAGGCTTAGAACTGGCATACATCCCAGTCCGCAGGTAGCTTGGTTGGTGCATTTCTCAATGATATAATACCAACAGATCCAAAAAGGATTGACAGTTGTCCTGGTTAAAATTTGAGGGGAAGCCGGGCTCAGTGGTGCACATGTGTAATCCCAGTACTTGGAAGGCTGAGACCCGAGGATCCCAGGTTCGAGGCCAGCATTAGCAACTTAGTGAGGACTTCAGCAACTTAGCAAGACCCTGCTTCCAAGTAGAAATTAAAATGAGGCTGAGGGTGTGGCTCAGAGGCAGAATGCCCCTGGGTTCAATTTCCAGTCCCCCCCAAAGAAAAGATTATGAGGAGAAAAAAATTGATGAATGTATGAATATATCACTTCAAATCTCACTAGGATGTATAATTTAATACACCGATCAAGTATAAACATAAAATAAATTTCATAGACTGATCAGGTCAAAATATTCCATTAAAAGATATTGCATATTCTTTAAAAAAAACATAGCAGTTTTAGGTTCTACATCCCTTTTTTTTTTTTTTTTGGTCCTGGGGGTTGAACTCAGGGGCATTCTGCTTCTGAGCTACACCCCCAGCCATATATTTTATTCTCTATTTAAAACAGTCTCACTAAGTTGCCAAGGGCCTCACTAAGTAGCTGAGGCTGGTCTTGAACCTGTGATCCCCCTGTCTCAGCCTCTCAAGCACTGGGATTCCAAGCATGCACCACCACGCCCCGCTCTACATCTCACTTTCTAAAATGAAGAAGAAACAATGGTTACTTAAACCCAAAACATAAAAGCTAATAATCTTCTCATGGTTGCTGCATAAAACTTTCACAGAGAAAGGAAATCGAAGTGGAACCATCTGGGCAGTGCTTGTCAACAGAAACAAGGGGAGCCACATATGTTGTTTTAATTTTCTAGTAATTTATTTATTGTAGTTCTAGAGATTGAACTCAAAAGCATTCTCCCTATGAGCTACACCCCCAGCCTGCTTTATTTTTTATTTTTAAAAAGGGTCTCACTAAGTTGCGGAGGGCCTTGCTAAGCGGCCAAGGTTGGCCTTGAACCTGTGATCCTCTTGTCTCAGCCTCCCTAGTACTGGGGGTACAAGCTTGAGCCACCGCTCCTGACTTAGTAATCCTCTTTAAAGCATAAAAATAAATTAAATGCTTAGTTTTAACAATATATTTTATTTAACCCAATATATCCAAATTTTATTATTTTGGTGTTTAATTAATATTTTAAAATTATAGTAATTTTAATTATGTTTTACATTGCTTCACCTTTAAATTAGTAAGGATATCAACTGGGTCCCTCCACCCCTTTAGCCCTGTTTCAAATGCTTAGTAGGAGTTTCTCTTTTATCCAGTGACTCTGGAGAAATCCAGGCTCTTCAGTCTCTGGTTGAGAAGGTGCAGGTTCAATGTCTGGAATAACTCAAGGTTGGGCATAAGAAACTCTAGAACACTTAGGCCAGAGAGAATCCCTTGAATGTCAAAAGAGATCTTTTAAGACAAAACAGAGGAAGATCTGCTTTCACTGGCAGGAAGGAGACAGGCAGCCCACTCCAAGGAGCCCAAACCCAACAGACAAAAGTAATGGATCTCAGAGCCCTGAGCAGACTGTGGGAAGGCCAGAATGGCTGAAAGTGCACCCCGAGCTGTCCAAGCTGTTCCTGGAGGAGGGAGCAGGTCTGGGTGCCTTGCTCAGCACAGAGTGCCTGGTGAGAAGTTTGGGCAGACTAGATGGGCAAGAGGGAGAGAAAGCCTTTCAGGGTCTGTACTTCATACTCCCCCGAAGGAAGCCTTCGGGGCTGCTCCCGGGTCTCTAGGTCCGCTACTACAGACGGGCTCTTAGCTTTTCCTCCCTACATTTACCACCAGTACTTGGGGAGCCATGCAGAAAGCAGTCAAGGCTGCAACTCGACGTGAAGAAAACAAACTCGGGATTCCCACATCTGGGCCCTGTAAACGCAGCTGGAAACCACGTACCATATTGGGCAAAGGATCCTGAAGGCCCTCTAATCTCTGTCCATCTTAATTTCCTGATTCAGACATAGTCTGCTAGGCGAGATTAGTTGAAGAGCTGGTAAACGGAGCCAGGGCCAGGGCCCACTGAGGGTTGATAGCGTCGTGGTTGGCGAAGGGACGTCCTCTGTGCTGGAGGTGGCCCGCACTTTCCTTCCGGTGTGATACATTTGACAGAGGACACAGTGGGAGATGGGCGTGGTACTTGGGAGGCTGAGACAGGAGGATCACAGGTTCAAAGCCAGTCTCAGCCACTTAGCAAGGCCTCCCTTCCACAACTTAGTGATATCCTGTTTCAAAATAAAAAGTAAAATGGGGTTGGGAGTGTACATCCCTGGGTTCTTCCTCAGCACTGCAAAAAAAAAAAAAAAAAAAAAAGACACAGTGGATGCAAGCTTTCAAACAGCTGTGATCTGTTGTTATTAATGTCCAATATTCCAATTGGAATTTTTCTCCTCCACCCACTTCCTTTTAGCTACATTGGTAGGAAGAGGATGCAAGTAAAAGAGCCAGAGAAAGCGGTGCCCAACGTAGTGAATCTGGTCGAAGCTGACTATTCCTACTGGACGCTGGGCTACGTCATCTCTCTGGAAGGAGCACAGAAGCTGGTTGGAGCGGATCCCTTCGGGAAGATGCTGCCAGTGGACGAGTTTCTGCCAATCATGTACAACAAGCATCCCGTGTGAGTCTGCCGTCTCTTGAGCACACCCACGCGTTCCGGGTAGCACTTGAGATTTTCTTAAGTTGTCCTGCTTTCTAAAATAATCTTTCTAGCCGGGCATGGTGGCACACGTTTGTAATCCCCCCCCCCTTGGGAGGCTGAGACAGGAGGATGGCACGGGTTCGAAGCCAGCCTCAGCTACTTAGTGAGGCTCTCAGCAACTTAGTGAGACCCTGTTTCCAAATAAAATATACAAAAGGTCTGGGAGTATAGCCCAGAGGTAGGAAACCCCTGGGTTTCATCCCTAGTACCACCAAAAAAAAAAACTTAAAATAATCTTTCTATCATCATAACGAGGAGAGGCTGACTCAAGCAGCTGTCCCCTTTAATAGGTGGTGAGGCAGAGATGGTGCCCCGCCCAGTGGTCCTCTTTAAAGCACAGTGTGTAGGACCATACTTGTCTTTGTTCTTCTTACTTTTTACACAAAACATAAAGTGAAGGTCATCCTCTTAAGGACTCCCTGGTTTTCAGTCCATTTAGCTCAGTACATGTGTGTGCTGTTGGCTGAGCAGTGAGCCCCATCCTTGCAGAGCCCTCTCTCTGGATGGGTCACATCATCATAAGCTGTTGTGATACTGAAGCCACAGAGATGTACGAGAAGCTCCGGGGCTGTGGAGGTGGCGGCTGAGCAGGGAGGTGTCCATGGACGAAGGCTGCGTGATGCTCAGAATTCCTGTAGCCCGGGAGCTTGCTCTGCCCTAGCGCTTACCAAAAACTGTGGCAGTTGATGGTTTACCTGCCTGTTCTCCCAAGCAAGTTACAAATCCTTTGAAGCAGAAACAGTCTCATATCTCTGTGTCCTTGGAGCCTGCTCTAATATTACACACAATAGCGGCTCAATCAACGATAACTAGATTCAGCAGGAGACCAGGAGGGAAGACTGCAGCTCCTTCTCTCCATCGCTGGGTGATCTCCAACTGAACGGTCTTCATTTTACCTGTTGAGATTTCCCATGCTACCTCTTGTCCATTTTGTCTCCAATATTCTTGGGGGGGAAAAAGGAGCATCTAGCTCTCCATTATATATATCAGAAATTGACTTTCCCTCTGTACCCTGTAGAAACATGGACGTCAAACCATTACCCACTGAAATGAAAGGGAAATTAATCCGTATTTAATTACTATATATTGCACTCATGGACCAAGTTGCTGCGCGGCTCTTACCTCCTGCAACCTGCACGGGAGCCTGGGAGGAGGACCAGCTGTCCATCTACTTTGTACTTATCGAGGGCGGGATGGTGAGCGTGGAGCCAGAGTGCGGAGCTCAGCCTGCATGCCTCCTGGTCTTTCCCAGTCGCTTGCCCCAACGCTGCCGAGGGGATCTCAGGTGTCTGTCATTAATCCAGGAGCAGGTGGTTTGTTTTGTTTTGTTTTTTGTGGTACTGGAGATGGAACCCAGGGGCATTCTACCTCCAAGTGACAACCCCAGCCCTATTTTTATTCTTTTTATTTTAAAACAGGATCTCACTGGGTTGCAAAGGGCCTCACTTAGTAGTAGCTAAAGCTGTCCATGAACCGTGATCCTCCTGTCTCAGCCTCCCCAATGCTGGGATCACAAGCGTGCGCCACCACGCTCAGCTGAGCAGGGCGTTTTTTGTAACTTTAGATATTTAATGTTTACTTATCACTATGGTCCAACAGAGGTGAATTCTTAACTTTTAGAGTAGTACCTGAAATCGACTCATGAAACTATTCCATTGAAACGCAACAGAGGTACCCCAACCTCTGTGCTTGTTTGCTCGTGGAGATCTTAGGCAAGCTTTAAAGAAACATTTATCGCGTTTGTAGCCTGGGATAATGAAAAATAATGACGGGAACTTGTGGTCATGTTGAAGATGGCGAGTGGAGGCCTCTTCTCCTCGCTCCTGTCCCCTCAGCCTTCGCTCCCCTCACGTCCCACGCGCCTCTTGCTTTTCAGAGCCGAGTACAAGGAGCATTACAAATCCAGAGACTTGAAAGCCTTCTCTGCAGAGCCCTTGCTCATCTACCCGACGCACTACACCGGCCAGCCGGGCTATCTGAGCGACACGGAGACCTCGACTATCTGGGACAATGAGACAGTGGCCACCGACTGGGACAGGACACATTCCTGGAAGTCCCGCAAGCAAGGTCACATCCACAGCCACGCCAAAAACACAGAGGCTCTGCCTCCGCCAACCTCCCTGGACACTGCGCCCTCGAGGGATGAGCTATGAGGAGCAGCCGCCGCTGGGTCATCACTGTCGGGTGTTTCTAAAGTGCTATTCGGATGTTTGCTCCAGGATTTTTTTTTTTTTTTGAGTGATCACAGTCATCTCACCAAAGTGATCTAATGTGATTGACGAAGATGAGTATTTTTGACAGAGAGGGGCATAGGGAAATTAGCCCCAAGTTTCCTAGGATGGCTAAAAGATAGAGCTTATTAAGTTAAATTTTAGTCAGGACACCCGATTCTTCTGCTCATTGGCCATAGGGGACCGCGGCCCTTGTGAAGGTGGCAGTGTGGCACAGTCTTGTCCAAGGGACATTTGTATCAAGTTATCACATCATCAAATGGGTAGTCAAAGCAGCCACGCCAGCCGGATCGCCTCTGTGGGTCTGTATGTGACAGGTGTCACCAGGCCAATTAGACCGCCATGTATTGGTCCAGTTGGTCCATTTTATGTGACTGTGAAAACGTGTGTATTGACAAGTTTTCTTTTCTTGAGTGGGGAATCAAAGCATTTAAGTCATATCAATTGGCCTTCTATTTAAAGGAGTTTGATCATGAGCCTTATTGCAAAAAATATTTTTAAATTATTAGCCTCCTTATCCAATCGGGAGAGGCAATTAGATCTAGTGGAGACCAGGCCACTGGCCATCATGGTAGCTGAAGTTCTCATAAAGAGGTGTCCCGCTTGCCATGCCATGTGGATATAATTTGGTAGCTATTTGAGGGTTTGTGTAGATATTGGGGGGGGGAGACCTCAACCATTGGCCTTTCTAAAGTGTGTCCAGATACCCTATTTATAAAGATAGATGTAATATATATGGGGTGAGGGCTGGGGTGATTCTTGCTCTGGGCTTCCCCTGCTGTTGCAGCATCTCACACCCTCTGCTCCACCCCTGGCCTGGGCACGAACCACAGGTGTGAGGTTGAGAAGTCACTGTTGCCCGGAGTTTTTTCATTTTATTTGGAATTATTTATTTTACAAAATGTGGAGAAAACATTGTCTGTAGGGTGAGGCCGAGAAGCAGCTGTGCAAAGCATTCACTACACTCTGGGGATGGCCAGTGTAGACGCCTTGGTCCAACCATCTGAGCCTCTTGGACTTCCCAGCCTCTCTTGCAAGGAGGCCTGTTGCTGGGGGATTCTAACCATTTGCAGACAAATTCTTCTCCTCTTAAGTAAGAAGAGAGACTTTGGTCGGAAACAACGGACTGGATAACAGACTTAGGCTGACCACCAGCCAAGCCTCTTGGAACCAACATCCTAGGCAGATGCCCGTTCTCAAAAGATGTCCCCTGAAACGCCTTTCCGCTGTCTCCTAACATTGGCTTTTATGTAAAATGCAGGGTTGAACTCTGATCCTCTGCACAGTCTCTGGCACGCTTCCTGATGTTCCCCTAGGCCGTCACCTTCCTTCCCGACTTAATGTTGATATTTTTCTCCACTGGCTAGTAAGCCAGGAAGCTGAGAAAGGGGGTCTTGACCAGCTCCAATTTCTACTGCTTAGACACAGCCATCAGGGCTTGACTTGTTTCTAAAAAAAAAAAAAAAAAAAAATTGAAAGAGTGAAAAATTCTTAGGTGATTTCTAAGGGTTTCCTTGGGTATTTGGTATTTTGTTTGCATATTTGAGTGTGTGCAAGTGTGCTTGGTTTTAATAATTTTTTTAATGGGGTGGGAGGTGGCAGGGATTTGGGAAATAGAGAAAGATTGAGTTATGTGGTGTTTTAATAGAAAACATCCCCCCCTCCCTTTTTCCCCCGTCAGCTGGTCTGATGGGTTTAAGAATTCTCATTCTTAAAAGACATTGCCTTTAAATACTAGAAGTTTAGATTAGGACTGTTCTACTGTGAATAAAGTTCTGGTTCTGTTAGTCCAGCCTTGGCTTCTGTGGGCTCAGGTCTGAATCCCAAGCAAGGGTCGTTTCTTGGGAACGTTGTAAACGGCAGATGTAGTGTCTTGAGAAAGGTCACCTCTTCAACAGACCAGAGGTGCTTTGACCTCAGTATTTGTCCTGCCTCCCCACTAGCCTTAAACCAAGACATAGCACCTTTGCTGAGTCATGCGAGGCCTTTGCCTCTGGCCCTGGCACCTGCTCTCTCTGCCTCTGACGCTCACACTCTGCCTGGAATCCTCTTGGGCTCCAAAATGGAAGTTTCTGGACAGATGAGTCTCACCCCAGCCGTGCCGCAGCGCGGCGTGGGTCTGAACACCTAAGTTTGTCAGGACCTGCCACCTGGGCCTTGCTCTGGGGTCCCTTGGGTCTGCTGCAAGAGCCTTGGGGAGGAGGAGCTGACATCCCACACTCTCCTGTGTCTTGCTGTGCTATTTCATGGTGCGGGGGCAATAAATGACTTCTCTCTGGAGCTCTTCGTGAAAAATTAAAAATACTTAGCTCAACGTATGGTTGTGTGTTGGTTCCTCAAACCCTGGACGATGGCCAACATTGCTGGGGGTTCCAGGTCTGCGCTAGACCAGGGATGCTGGGGGCCAGCAACCACCACTGCTGCTATGTGATCCCTGCAGCAAGTGAGGACGGTGATCTCTGCCCTTCCCGTGCAGTGGGCATTGGTGTGGACTGCTGGGTACTAGCGTGTACACAGGAAAGATTTTTTAGGGTGCAGAAAGAAGTCCTCTGCAGAGCACGGTCTGTATGCATTCTGTGCTAAAAGTTGAGTCAGTCCAGCCACTGAAAGATATTGAGATGCTAGTCCACGCCAAGGAACTTTTTCCTGGAACAACAATAAAAAGAACCCCTGTTTGCCTGAATGACTCCTTGTTTGTTCGTCCTTGTTTTTTTGTAGTACTGGGGACTGCACCCAGGGGCATTCTATCTCTGAGCTACGCCTCCAGTTCTGTTTTTATTACTTATTTATTTATTTATTATTTATTTTAAGATACTGGGGATGGAACCCAGGGGCATTCTACCTCTGAGCTACACCCCCCAGCCCCATTTTTTATTCTTTTTTTTTTTTTAAACAGGATCTCACTGAGTTGCAAAGGGCCTCATTAAGAGGCTGTATTTTTATTTTTGAAACAGAGTCTCACTAAATTGCTGAGGCTAGCCTCATTCTGTCCTCCTGTCTCAACCCCTCCCCACAAGTCCAGGGTGTTTGTTTGTTTTGAGGGTCCGGGGATGGAACTCAGTTGCTTCGACCTCCGAGCTACACCCCCCCCAATCCTATTTTTTCTTCTTTATTTTGAAACAGGGTGTCACTAATTTGCGGAGGGCCTCACTAAGTAGCCGAGGCTGTCTGCAAGCCGCAATCCTCCAGTCTCCGCCTCCTGACTCCTTGGGTTTTAAATAAAGCTCCCTCACAGCCAGGCGTGGTGGCGCACGCTTGTAATCCCCGCGCTTGGGAGGTGGAGACAGGAGGATCGCGCAGGTTCGAAGCCAGCTGTGCTGGCTTCAGAGACCCTGTTTCCAAATAAAAAAGTATAAAAATAGGTCTGGGAGTGTAGCCCGGAAGTAGAAGGGTTTCCAGGAACCCCAGTACCACCAAAAAATAAAAATAAGTAAATAAATAAACAAATATATAAAGCTCCCTCACAATTTCAAAAGCCAGGCGTGAGTGTTGTCTCGGGCCTTGTGTTGGGCCTGAGGCACTCAGAGGAACAGGCAAGATCTCTGCTGCTGTGGAGCCCACAGTCTGTGTCTCAGAGGCTGAATAAGCCGGGCCATAGGACCCCGGAGAACCCGCTCCTGCCGAGCGGTCTTCCAGCTTGGCTCTGCTGGGGAGGGGAGATTTATGTAGGTCTTGGAGGACAAACTGGGAGCCGAGAAGAGGGAGGAGGGCGGGGCATGGCGGTGGTATGTTTCTAAGCACAGCCAGGTCTAGACTGTGCAGACTACCCAGAAGTGATAGGGGCTCAGTAGGATGGAAGAGTCGGGGATGCAGTGGGACTGGTGGCAGGCGAGAAGAAGCCAGACTGGATGAGCACGGCAAGGTGGAGCGGCTACCCTCTCTGTCGGGGCAACCTGATCCAAAGTACAGAGGCTGTTATTTGTTTCTGGGGGAATGTTGGTTTTGGTTACTTTCTTAACAGAAAATGCAGAGGTTTCCAGGAAACTGCAGATATGTAAAATAAGAAATGTTTACATTTAGCTACAAATTTGGTAATCAACTCTTCCTCCTCCTCCTCTTCTTCCTCCTCCTCTTCCTCCTCTTCCTCCTCCTCCTCCTCCTCTTCCTCCTCCTCCTCCTCCTCCTCCTCCTCCTCCTCTTCCTCCTCCTCCTCCTCTTCCTCCTCCTCCTCCTCCTCTTCCTCCTCCTCCTCCTCCTCCTCCTCCTCTTCCTCCTCCTCCTCCTCTTCCTCCTCCTCCTCCTTCTCCTCCTCCTCCTCTTCCTCCTCCTCCTCCTCTTCCTCCTCTTCCTTTTTTGGTATTGGGGATTGAACCCAGGAGCATTCTACCACCTTTGGGCTATACGCCCAGCCATTTTAATTTTTTTATTTTGAAACAGGTTCTCTCGCTGAGTTGCTGAGGCTGGTCTCGAGCCTGCTATCCTCCTATCTCAGCCTCCCAAGTATTGGGATGACCGGCGTGCACCACCATACCGGGTTCCAAACTTGGGAATCTCCTGGTTGGAACAAGCTGCTCCAGAAGCCATCTCCACGGCCAACAAGAAACTAACGCACAGGGGAGTTAAATAAGGATGCAGTGAGGTTAAAGTGAGGCTGCTGATTCGCTAGGAAAGCAGCACGCGACGGGCCACCCAACAGCAGGCAGCCTTGGGAAACCTCCGTGCGTCCATAGCATGACTTCAGAGAGCACTCGGCGCCCTCAGAGATGCCCTGCTTGGGTGGCAGGGGCAGAGCTAGGGCGCGGGAGTGGACATGGGCAGCTGACGCAGCCCTTCCAGTGCTGCCTGCCCAGACGTTTCTCTTTGCTGGCTGGGGAAGAGAAGGAATGGGAGGGGTACTGCATTACATGACACGCGCACGCGATGATATGGAAGGTGGCAGCTCCTCTTACAACATGAACACGAGAGGACTCTATGTGAGCATTCAGGGAGAATCTGTTGACTCAAGTAATGGACATGGAGTGGGATTCCAGGGCAAGTTGTGGTTTATTATTGTTATTATTATTATTATTATTATTATTATTATTATTACAGCGCTGGGAATTTAACCCAGCAGGAACATTCTACCTTTAAGCTATATCTCTATCCGCGCGCACGTGTATGTGTGTGTGTGTGTGTGTGTGTGTGTGTGTGTGTGTGTGTATTTTTTAATTTTTTTATTTTTAAGCATGGTCTTGCTAGGTTGTTAAGAGTCTCACTGCATTGCTGAAGCTATCCTGAATTTGTGATCCTTCTGTCCTCCTGTCTCAGCCTCCCAAGTACTGGGATTACAGGTTTGCACATTCGTGTCCAGATCCATTTAGGCAGGAAAATGGCTTCATTTTTGCTTTGTGAATTTACCTAAAAATGGCCTGGTCCTTCCTCACCCCCCAACACCGAGATGTGTAAACATTTCAGCTGCTCTTTGCTTGGGTCATTCTGCCACAAAGCTGTGCTGCTCTCAGCCCAAGGCCATCCACTTGTCTGTCCCCAAAAGAGGTGGAAAATGGAGACTCTTCTCTGAGGATCTTTTCTTTCTTCTTTCTTGTAGTACTGGGGATGGAACACAGGGCATTCTACCTCTGATCTACACCCCCAGCCCTATTTTATCTTTTTTTTTTTTTTGAAACAAGGTCTCACTGAGTTGCAGAGGGCCTCACTACGTAGCTGAGGCTGGCCATGAACCTGTGATCCTCCTGTCTCAGCCCCCCAAGTACTGGAATTACAAGCGTGTGCCACCACACAACTCAGTGAGACCCTGTGAATAAAAAATAGGGCTGGAGGTGTATCTCAGAGGTAGAATGCCCCTGGGTTCCATCCCCAGCACCGAAAAAAAAAAAAAAAAAAAAGGAAGTGGGGACAGCCTGGTCCTTAAAATGACAGCTTTATCCTCTTTATTTTTAATTTGCTGAGTTTATTTTCTTGCCCTTCCCTGTAGTTTCTTCAGTGTTGCTTCCTCTGCAATGGGCGTTTTAATGAAATTGTCATGCCTGAGCAGTTCCAGGGCCTGCCGGGTACCTTTTGGGGGTCTTCGGGGGTCCAGAGAGCGTGGCCAGGCTCTTACTCTTGGGGGACTTAATTGGCAGGGTGGAGGGGCTCTGTTCTGTAGAGTTTAGATATAAATCAGTGACAATGTGTCCTTTCCAAGAGGGTAATTAAGAACCTTGACGTGGCCGAGTGTGGTGGCACACACCTGTAACTGCAGAACCTAGAGGCTGAGACTGGAGAAGTGAAGGCTTGAACCAGCCTCAGCAACCTAGTGAGACCCTATTTCAAGACAAAAATAAAATAAGTAAAAAGGGGCTGTGGGGTGTGGCTCGGCGGTAGAATGCCCCTCGGTTCAGTCTCCAGCACCAGAAAATTAAAGAGTTTGAAGCAGATCCTCCGGCAGGAACTGATTGTCCACGTGAGGATGGCAAGAAGAGCCCTTGTGGCTGGAAGGGCGGACATTGTTAGTCAGGCTGGGCAGAGGGAAGGAGCCTGCACACCCGGCCAGTATGCAGGACGGGGTGGCGCAGCCCTTTCAGAACTTGAGGGGAGAGGGGAGAGGCAGCAGCGCACACACAGCCCAGGAGAGCAGCACAAGGAAAGGGTGACAGAGGGATTCAGGCCGGTGGCTGGAGACAGTGAAGCGGATGATGCCGGAGCACGGATCAAAGATGAGGCGCAGCCAAGGGAGGAAACTGGCAAGAGGGAGGCTTGGAATGGAAGTGGGGACAGCCTGGTCTCTACAGTGACAGCTTTATCCTCTTCAACCTGCAGCAGTGGGAGAGACGGAGGCAGGGCTGGGCTGAGCTGGGGATGTGCAGGGCTGGGGATGTGCAGTGGCCCCAGGCGAAACAGTGCCGACTCCAACTCCAGTCCTGCATCTGGCCTTCAGGGCCAGGGCTTCCTGCAGGAAAGATGCAGGGCTGGACCCACACAGGGGAGGGAGGAGCCAGCAGAGCTGGAGGGCTACAGGAGAGAGGCCCAGGCAGAGGCCTCCAGCTCTGGGCTGCCTCTGGTCTGCCAGCCTCCCGGGCACAGCCCGTCCAGGCTGCAAAGCCTCCCGACCCACACGCCTGTCTCCGCAGCCTCTCTGGACCACAGCCCTTGGACCAAGCTGTAGGAGCCCTGGACACGCTCCAGCCCCATGAGTCAGACTTTCCCCAGAATAGCTGTAGATTTTCCCAGAATGCTGTTCCACGCTTAAAGCCCCGCCTCCAGGAGTTTCACATCCCACATCTGGATGGCTCGGCTGCTCACCCAGGCAGGGGGCCTGGGGGCCCCCCCGAGGACACAGCTGTCCTAGGACTTGCAGCTTCCCAGGAGCAGTGGCAGGCTAATTAACAACTGAGTCTAGGCTTCCATGTGAAAAGTGCTGTGTCTGTGGGTGCTGTCGCTCAGTACCACGCGAACCTCGAGAGGTAGGGACCGCAAATCCCTGCTCTTCAGATAAGACAACGTGAAGCAACACAACTTGTCAGAACCCTAGGGAGTCACAACCGTCTGCACCAGAAGGCAAAATGCAGCTGATTCAAAGCTTCTGGCTTGGTTTTGTGTGTGCTAACAGCTAATGTTTCAAAATTCCAAATCTCTCTCTCTTCTCTTTTTCACATACACGCACAGAGCACATGCTACATACGGGACCTGGTAGCTCTAACCTGGGCACTTCCCACCTATGAACTACGTATGGATTGTTCTGCGGACCACACTACAAATTCTCCAATCCCATCTTGTAGGAGGCCGGGTTCTTGAGTACTGCATATACAGGGATAAAAAAATAAAATAAATAAAAGTCCAGGGAAAGCTAACAACTTCATTTAAAATGCTTCTCCCATTTCAGAATGAGCACCTTGAAGCCAGGCGTGGTGGCGCACGCTTGTAATCCCCGCCCTGGGAGGCGGAGACAGAAGGATTAAACCTGTTGGAAGCCAGCCTCGCTGGCTTTAAGAGACCCTGTTTCCAAATAAAAAAATATAAAATAGGTCTGGGAGTGTAGCCCAAAGGTAAGAGTTCCATCCCCAAAACCACCAAAATAAATAAATGAATAGCACCTTGATTGTGTGTGTGTGTGTGTGTGTGTGTGTGTGTGTGTGTGTGTGTGTTACTAGGGATTGAACCCAGGGGCATCCTACCTCCAAGCTATACCCCCAGCCCTATTTTTTTTTTAATTTTGAAACAAGATCTCACTAAGTTGCAGAGGGCCTTAAGTAGCTGAGGCTGGCTGCAAACCTGCAGTCCTCCTGTCTCAGCCTCCCAAGTGCTGGGACTATAAGCATGCGCCACCATGCCATTATCTTGATTTTTTTTTTTTTAATGGCAGGAGCAAATCAGAAACAGTGTAAACCATGCATTGTTCTTTGTCCTTTTTTCTCTTTTAATTTAATGTACTGACTTCCCCTTTTCATTCTGGTATAAGAAACTGAACCTGTGGCATGACATATCGCTTTGGTAGAAAATGATGGTGAGAATAAAATAATTTTTAAGATGTTCATGGTAAAGCACCAGCTGGTTACCAGCTCACCGACCAAGTGGAAGGTTCTAGAACTGGCTGTGCCTGACGCACCAGAGCCCCCGGCACATCCAGGGCTCCTTTGGTAACTTCGTGTTCAGTTGGTGCTTTCCCTAGGAGCTCTCCACCTGCGCCCGCCTCGTGGGATGGCTGGGTCCACGGGTCAGAAATGAATTCAAATCCCAACTAGGGCGCTAACACACCATTATCCTAATGTTATCAGCTCTGTTTTCTCACTTGTGATATGGAAACAGCGCTCAGGATAATAGATTGTAGCACAGGCCAGCTGCAGATGTTCCTTAGAGACTTTAAAAACCAATTGAATGCCCATCTGACCAAGACAGGTTTTGTGAGTTCATATGATCCGAAGGCTGGGGATGGGCCGTGAGGTCCCAGGGTCCTCTGCAGCTCCACAAGGCCGAGTGTGGGGCGTCGGTCAGTGCCTAGCCCACAGTATTCTGATGGTGCACAGCTCTACCCTTAATGCATAAGTCATAAGTAATTTCTTTTTTTTTTTTTTTTTTGCAGTGCTGGAGATGGAACCCAGGGGCATTCTACCTCTGAGCTAACACCCCCAGCCCTATTTTTTATTCTTTATTTTGAAACAGGGTCTCACTGAGTTGCAAAGGGCCTAAGTAGCTGAGCCTGACGGGAACCATGATCCTCTGGTCTCAGCCTCCATAGCATGCGCACCACGCCGGGCACTACCTTCAAATTCTTAAGAAACTATTACATACAGTGTATTCCTCAAGTTATTAAATAAATGGAATGCCCAGTAACAGTTCTCAAATTCTGAATCTAAAATGTTTACGTTTGACTGGCTCGTACTGAACTTTCCCAACTTCTAGACAAAATGAACTTTCTCTCCTCCCGTGAGCATCCCTCTGTCTTCAGCTCCGCCTGTGCTCTCTGCAGCCCCAGCCCAAGTCCTTGCTGCTCTCACTTCCAAAGTGAAAGACCTGGGCACCTGCACATCTTAGCCAGAAGACAGAAGACACCGTCCCCGCGTGGCAGAGACAGCAACGCGGCCCGACAGGCTGCATTTCCCGCCCCCTGCCCCCGGATCAGGGCCGGGGCGGGCCAGTGGACTATGGATAGAGCCGACACGTGTCATTTGGGTCAAAGGCAGACACCAGGGCTGTGAGCAGCTTCATTCTCTTTTTACCCGTGTGACTTGAAGGGAAGAAACCAAGATGGTAGAGCTGCAAGATGGAGCTGGTGGATCCCTGGGCCCCTGGTAGAGGGGCCACCACAGAGGTGCTTGGCTCATCCAGATAAACATAAAGCTCTGGCTTACGTTACTGAGATTTCTTGCTTTGATACTTCCATTCATCTAGCCTAGCCTGATGCATCCCTTTCAGAGGTATGCCATTTTATTTATTTTTTATTTTTATTTTTGGTGGTACTAGGGGTGGAACCCAGGGGCTTTCTACCTCTGGGCTACACTCCCAGACCTCTTTTATATTTTATTTGGAAACAGGGTCTCACTAAGTTGCTGAGAGCCTCACTAAGTAGCTGAGGCTGGCTTCGAACCCGTGCGATCCTCCTGTCTCCGCCTCCCAAGCGCGGGGATTACAAGCGTGCGCCACCACGCCCGGCTAGAGGTATGTCATTTTAAGAGCAAAACTAGGGGAAACAGCAAACAGGAAGCAAAGAGCTTCTCTTGGTGGAACTGTGTCCACGCGCAGGAAAAGAGGCAGCACAGGGGACTTCTCAATGTCACTGCGCAACACCGTAGGCATCCTGACTATCTTGTGCTACAAGGACAATTTGGAAACGCTCCAAAGAAGGAAATCTCAAGACATTATTACTTCAGGTAAAAAGTTACCACGCCCATGTCTACGTAAAGACAAAACAAGGAAGGAGTTTCCTAGAATGGTCTTGATAAAAGCTACCTAGTGCCAGAGACAGAAATCCAATTCCTGCCCAACCCCACATGACCAATTTTCTCTTGAAACTCAGCTTTCTCTGAAATTCTGTAAAGGCCCCCATATGCGATAATTTGGGTTAAGAATCTATTGAAAAATAACTATGGGAAATTCTGGGGAATTTCCTATGGTCTGTTAGGTGAAGCTGGACTCGGACTGGATGCCTTTTGGGGAGGACCTTTTCTCCTTTGGAGCACCGGGGAAGGCTTTGCAATGATCCAGATAGTAACAACGGAGGAAAGTATCTCAGAAGGAATGCAAAGTCCCAGCTTGCATTCTCAGGCTCAGCTGGATTTTATAAAAGGTGTCCCCACTGTGTGACTCCTAATGAAAGCAACCTCCAAGGCATGCCACTGACGATGTCCGAGGACCTCATTCTTCCCCCACTTAAATCCTCATGACACCTGCCCGCGGGGGGTCCTCTTGAACTCTGTCCCTGGCTCCCCCTGCTTCCCCCAACGGGCCTATCCTGGAACTCAGAACCCTCGATTAACACTCCCGATACGATCCCTTTGGGTTTGGCAGTACAGGCCAACCAAGTCCCAAAGCAGTTTATTGGTTTAACCAAAAGGTAAACAGATGAGGGAGATGCAGGAAGACAAACATGCGAGCAGCTGAAGGCATTGCCTGGCTCCCCACCAGGAAGCAAACGTAAGACAATTAAGGTGGCATTAAATAAATGAGGCCATGTTTTATCTACTTGGAATTTCCATTGTCTTTAAAAAAAAAAGGTAAATATATATATATATATATATATATATATATATATATATACTTTTTTTTACATTGCAGTATATAAATCTAGGCTCTACATGTACAGTATAAATACACAGGGCGAGCACGCAGGCACGACATGTATGTCTTGCTGGCCACACCCTAAACCAGGCCAAGAGTCTATATTTTCTTTTCGACCTTCACACCAAGAAAGTCAGGTTGAGGCTACATTTATTCCCATCTCCACGATGGCTGCGACCCTGGCCATCTCTTCTCCACGCACAGAAGCACAAATCAAACGAGGCTCACAAACAGAAGAAAGTGCTGTTCGACTAGCTGAAAGCCAGCCGGTCTTGACGACGCGTAGTCGTCTCCTCGGAAGACCAAGGGTCTGGGGACCTGCTGGCTCCTTCTTTGGCCCATCAACACCAGTCTCTAGACTTTCCCGGTAGCTCCTTGCAAAGCTCACAAAGCTATTTACATAATGCAAGTCCCACACTACTTTGGGAGCTGCAGTACAGGATTAGAAAATGTTCAAAATGCCTCGTTTCCAATTCTGCATTTCATATTCTGGGTTCGTTCTCTTTATTTTTGAAATAAAAACTGGTATTGGGGGAATTATTTCCTTAAAAAATAGACCACCATCTGAAAGTGCTTCTCACACACATCAACTTCCCACACATGGCTTTTTTGTTCAAATCCCAGCATAGCTCAGATTTGGAAGGGAGACTGTGATGGTGTCGCTAGAGACAAAAATGTCATGGGAAAGAGACACGACTCTAGCGAGTATGGGGACCTGCAGAAAAAAAAAAAGGCATTACTATTCCATCTGGAAGGATGTACCTCTTTGAGAAAGGATCAAGATAAGATAGGCCATCCCACCTCTCTCCCCATGACCAGGCACGGGAATGCCATAAAAGTTAATAAGTAAAACAGAGGCTGTGGTCAGCAGGGGACATCTTCCGAGGGGCTAGTAACAGAGTAGTCACTGTTCAGAAATCTTTCACAGGCTCAAAATGACCGAATATGCAGTCAAATCGCAGTAGAAAACTCTACACCTGAGGAACGAATTGCACATAACACGGAGGGGCCCGGACCCAGAGGCGAGATGCTCCAGACGGGTTCACCTGCAGAGGCAGCCCGGGCAGGCGGGAGGGGCGGCTTCCCAGGCGGTGAGGGTCCAAACCACTTTTCTTCTGGCTCTCTTTCCTGGCTGACAAGTTACAGGAGGACATGGCGGTTTGTAATGATAATCCAGATAGGCTTCTGTGGACTCCACAAGGGACCCGGTGGCCTCCAGGGTCTCCTGCCCCTCCCTGGGAAGCCGAAAGCGGCAGACGTGGGCAGAGGTAGGCACCACCGGCCCAAAGCGGTATCTCATTCAGCCGGTGGACGGCCCAGCCCCTGCGGTTGTTTTACCTGGTGGCACTTGGTCGGGAAAGTAATCCTCTCCTTTTACAAAAATAAAACCTGGACTTCTGGTAATACTGGCACGAAGGACACTGAATTCCCAGGAATTCATTTTTACTTGGAAGGTACAAGATTAGGTTCTCGGTTTCTTTTATTTCCCTGTAAAAAGTGACCTCAGCTTCCGGGGCCATTGTGCAAATTTGTTTTTCCGTAGTCCAGAAAATCCCAAAGTCCCTCTTATGTATCACATATACACACACACATACTAAAATGTGTGTGCATACATATGTACTCATAAATGTCTTGAATAGGTCGAAGAGAATCAATGAGACGTCCGTCCTTCTCACGACAAATCCATTCCCAACCTCCCATGCTTGGCGCACCAGAGATACCCCATGAGTATCTGTGGACGTCGCGAAGGATCCTCTAACACTGGATGGTAGCTGCCATCCCCACGGCCGGACTCAGCCCCTGGCAGGCCAGGGGCCGCTGGCGCCCATCAGAGGGTGATTTTGCTTTGTCTGTGGCTCCAGCAGCCCCGTCTAGCTGTCCGGGGCAAGGTCAGGCTGGTCCGGCTGCGCAGCTTCAGTTGCTCCTCCATGGAGTTCTTTTTGCGTAAAATGAAGTCAAAGTTCACTTGGCTGTTCATGGCATAAAAGACATTTGCTGAGTCTGGGATCACGAGTTCTGAAAAAGAGGAGGAAAAAGGAGGTGGTCAGCTGCTGGGAGCAGCTCAGCACTGACTGGCAGGTGTCAATCTCCACAGACACAAACAAGGCTGGGGTGAGGGCCTTTCATTCCTGGCATGTGTCCTGAGCCAGAGAGAGACACCCCCCAAAAAAACTGGCCTACCCAAACACCATCTCAATCTCAATTAAAAAAGAAAACAAAACCAAAATAAACAAACAGAAAACCAAGTTCAAATAAGGTTTTAGATGTTCCCCCAATGAACTTAATGATGAAGTGTGGAACGGTAAAGCCAGAAGAAGGCACCGTGGGGCACAGAGAAGCTGTGATTCCCAGTTGTGATTCTTCCCACAGCTGGTGAAAGGCGAAACTGGAACTGGAAGCCAGATTTCCTTCCTCCCGTGGAATGCGATTTCTGAGGAAGGATTGCTCCGAGTGTAATACAAAATTATCAAAGCTGCCGGGCGTGGTGGCGCACGCTTGTCATCCCCGCGCTTGGGAGGCAGAGACAGGAGGATCGCGCAGGTTTGAAGCCAGCCGTGTGCGCTGGCTTAGGAGACCCTGTTTCCAAATAAAAATAGGTCTGGGAGTGTAGCCCGGAGGTAGAAGGGCTTCCAGGAACCCCAGTACCACCACCAAAAAAAAAAAAAAATTATCAAAGCTATCTGGATTCATTTTTAAGAGAAATTAGCACTCTGGGGTAATGGGCATCTAAAAAGTAAACCTGAGCCGGGCGTGGTGGTGCACGCTGGTAATACCCGTGCTTGGGAGGCAGAGACAGGAGGATCGCGCAGGTTCAAAGCCAGCCACGCTGGCTTAAGAGACCTTGTTTCCAAATAAAAATATAAAAAAT
The DNA here is from genome assembly GCF_963383645.1 of Muscardinus avellanarius. Classification (NCBI taxonomy): domain Eukaryota; kingdom Metazoa; phylum Chordata; class Mammalia; order Rodentia; family Gliridae; genus Muscardinus; species Muscardinus avellanarius. The sequence goes on from NC_137793.1 coordinate 103,729,319, forward strand.
AGGTCTGGGAGTGTAGCCTGGCGGTAGAAGGGCTTCCAGAAACCCCAGTACCTCCCCCCCAAAAAAAAAGTAAACCTGGAACAGAGAATTCAGAAGGCAATTGTAAAAGTTTAGTGGTGTGTGTGGGGTGTGGTGGAAGTGACCGACAGAAGCATCTAATTGCAGAAATGAAGTAAGTGTGTCTCAGATGAACTCTCCACGATGAGTCCCTACAACAGCAAGACCGAGACAATCGGGTCCTTGTGTGTGGATTGAACCCAGCTACTTTCTACTTCTGAACTACGCAGACCTATTTCATTTTTTGAAACAGAGTCTCACTAAGTTGAGGAAGGCCTTGCTAAGTTGCTGTGATCCTCCTGTCTCAGCCTCCCAAATGCCGGGATTACAGGCCTTGCCACCACATATGGCGGTGACTTCTTTAAATAATGGGTTCCCAGGTATATGGAGGATTTCATCCATCACCAGCTCTTTGCCTCAGTAAGGGTGAGGGAAAGAAATTTCGAAACAGAAGATTGATGATAAATAAACACGAAGCCTCTCCCACGTGGTTACCTGAAGCAGTGATAGATTCTTACAAGTACTGCTCAGTTCAGGCTCAGGCACAACTGAGAATCACGGTACCGGCTATCAGAGGCGTGCGGCCAACGGCGAAGACCAGCAGACCCCGCTGCGCCTACTTCCTGCCTCTTGACACACAGAGAGACCCCTTTTCTAGAAGGATGCTCCTTGAGAAGCGTGTGGATAATGCTCAGGAGGAATTCTCAGCAATGGTGCAGAGAAAACAAGAGCTGGGGCTGCGGGAGCAGGTGGAGCTGCTAACCCTGCACCCCCAACCCCAAGGGGACGGCAGGGTTGTTGACCCTGGCATGGTTAAAAGCCCAGCGGGGAGCAACATGGACCCGCCCTGGCCAGCCTCGCCTGCAGAAGGCCCGGCCCACCTTTGTCCTCCGAGATGACCTGCACCAGCTCATACTCCTCGGCCGGGTCCGCGTCCAGGTTGTGCTTCAGCCTCGCTCGCTGGATCACGGCGGGGGTCTTATCCTGGCTCGTCAACTGTGAAGACAAGGGCACCTTTATAAAGCAACTTCGTGTTTCCTGGAGAGCCCCCGCACCTCTTAGTCTTGCTGTCTTGTGCTGGGCATACCTTGCTGGAGAGAATGGACTAGTGGAAACGGAACAGGACCAAGAGCCAGGACTCCTGAGTTCTAGTCCCGTCTCCACCCTCAGTAGCCAAAAGATGATGGGCAAGCCACCGAATGTCAGAGTCACAGTGTCCTCCCTATTAAAAGAGAAGGGCACCTGCGCTGCCCATAGAGGAAGACACTTGTATTGCCTAATGCCCCCCATGCTGGCTAAGTTTTCCAAAAATGAATATATATAAAGTGAACAATCATATTCACAAACATTCATACTACAATGTTTATGTAGCGAAAAAGGCAAAGTAGCATCAGTTTTTGACCGAGATGATTCTCGTGCACTGAGCTGCCGCCATGGAGCCAGCTATAACAAGCAGGACAGAAATGACTACGGTTCTGCCCAGCGACCATTTAAAAAGAGGAGCGAGCCGGGCGTGGTGGCGCACGCTTGTCATCCCCGCGCTTGGGAGGCAGAGACAGGAGGATCGCGCAGGTTCAAAGCCAGCCGCATGCGCTGGCTTAAGAGACCCTGTTTCCAAATAAAAAGTATAAATATGTCTGGGAGTGTAGCCTGGAGGTAGAAGGGTTTCCAGGAACCCCAGTACCACCAAAAATAAATAAATAAATAAATAAATAAATAAATAAATAAATAAATAAATAAAAGGAGTGAGCCGGGCCTGATGGTGCGCAGTTGTAATCCCAGTACTTGGGAGGCTGAGAAAGGAGGATCACAGATTCAGTGGCCAGCCTCAGCAACTTAGCGAGGCCCTCCACAACTTAGTAAGACCCTGTTTCAAAAATAAAAAAATGATATAGGACTGGGGGTGTCGCTCAGAAGTAGAATGCCCCTGGGTTCTATCCCCAGCACCACACACACAAAATAATAAATACATCAATAGCAGGTGTGACCCTGTGATCCAGCCATCCCACTCCTAGGGGTTCACCAAGAGGAATAAACACATGTCCACTAAAGGACTGTACACAACAACTCACCACAGACAGCCCCAAACCAGAATCAACTCAAAGCTCCGCCAGCCACAGGAGAATGGGAGAACGCGGCGTATGCACAGCAGAGCACACCGAGCGAGAGCGGGCTCAGGACCCATGCTGCGCGTGCAGCGTGCGGGGGTGCCACGCCAAATGCAAAGCATGTGTGCTAATGTCCTATTGGACTCGTTCTTTCAACAACAGAAACTAATCTGTGGCCTTAGAAAACTCACCTCAAAGAGAAGGAGGACTGACTGGAGTGGGCGCGGGGAGTGGGGCGTAAACGCGCTCTATCTAGAGTTAGGGCGGTGGCCACAAAGATGTGTTTAGTCGCTAAAACTCCAAGACCTGAACACTTAGGATCTGTGCATATGATTGTATGTAGATTATGCTTCAACAAAAGTCAGCTTCCAAGTGTCTTAGGAGGGTAAGTAAAAGTTCTCTGACAGTGATTTTCTCTTCCTCTCTGCCCGGCAGCCAACTCTTGGTTAGGGCTGGGACAACATGAAAGGGGGGCTCACTTTGTGTCAGACCTTGGTGATTTCTTTAAATGTGAAAGAACAGAATAAAAGCTCAGACTACCAAATTTAAAGATAAAAGCTGTTCCCACCAGGAAGAGGATTGCAGAAAGAAAGACACGGACATGTGTGTGAGCATGAGGTCACGTATGAGGTCACACAGGGTCATGCATGCTCACATTAACACACACATGCACACACACACACACACACACACACACACACACACACACGCAGTCTAACTTCCCCTGAGAAACTCTGTCACTGTGAGCCTGAAGCTGGCCATGCCTAGAGGCCTCCCTCTAATCAGGGCAACAGCTGGTGTTCGTCATTCAATAGACAACATGCCTGACAATGGGTCCTTGTACACCATGAAGACCTTGTTCATTTGTCTATTACCATAACATCTGGCATGTGCATCTACAAGGGGGGAAGTGGTACACACAGAATGCTGAAGGAGAACAGTGTTTGGGTAGTCTAAAGGAAAATTTCCCAAAACTACTCAAACGGGACTGGAGGCATAAAGCTACAGGAGATGGGACGGCACTTGGGGAGGAATGATAGCTAGGCTTCAACCTCCTCTTTATGGAGAAAGAGAGCCAGGCTATGAAATGAGGAAGGTGGCCCAGGACTTTCCTTAGATGTTTATTACTTTGCATTGCAGACGCTATTGAGGGGAACTGGTGGCCACAATTATTATTATTAACAGCTCCGCCGCGCACCCCTGTGCTGGCGTATTAAACCAGCACTGCCCAACACATGTCCCACTTTAAATGTCCAGCGGCCACATTTCCAGAAGGTTTAAAAAAGTCAAATTATTTTTCACAATGTACTTTATTGAACTTAATGCATCCATCCAAAAACTTATTAATAATCAAAAACTGTTAATGAGATATTTTACCTTCTTGTACTAAGTCTTCAAAATCTATGTACATCTTACACTCACAGCTTGTCCTGACTTTGACTGCTCCCATTTTCTTCTTTTTTTTTTCTTTTTCTTTTTTTTGGTGGTACTGGGGTTCCTGGAAGCCCTTCTACCTCCGGGCTACACTCCCAGACCTATTTTTATACTTTTATTTGGGAACAGGGTCTCTTACGCCAGTACGGCTGGCTTTGAACCTGCGCGATCCTCCTGTCTCCGCCTCCCAAGCGCAGGGATTACAAGCGTGCGCCACCACGCCCGGCGACTACTCCCATTTTCAAGTGCTCAATTACCGCATGTGGCTAGTGCCTACTGCACTGGATGGCGCAGTGATCACGGATTCTAGGGTATCACTTTTATGTACTTGCTGTGACCATAAGTATTACCCCATTCAAGAAGTCTCAGGAGACTGACTCTGTGGCCTGTGATTGACATAATGGGAGAAATGTCATTTAGAAAGAGTGATGGTTAGATGGCAGGAACCCTTATCCATGGCCACCAAGAACATGAGGGTTAAACTGTTGTTTTTCCCACTTTCCATTTTAAGCCAGCAGTTCTCAGTGGATAATCTATGGCCCCTGGAGTCCCTGAGATCTTTGAAGGGATCTATGAGATCAGAAGTATTTTCATAATACTTAAAATATTGTTTGTCCTTTTAACTTGAGTTGACATTTGTCTTGTCATCGTAAACACAACGGCAGATGAAACTGCTGGTACCTTTGCGCAAATCAACACAGGGGTTGGGGTTTCTAACGGTATTAGCAGTCACGTATTCTCCAACACCCTACACTCAGAATAAGAAAATACTACACCAAGCTAAAGAAAGCCAGTTCCACTTAAGAATGGTCTTTTTCTTTTTTTTCCCCAGTACTAGGGATGGAACCCAGGGGCATTCTACCTCTGAGCCACACCCCCAGCCCTATTTTTTTATTCTTTATTTTGAAACAGGGTCTCACTAAGTTGAAGAGGGCCTAAGTAGCTGAAGCTGTCCAGGAACCAGGATTCTCCTGTCTCAGCCTCCCAAAAGCTGGGACTATAAGCGTGCACCACCATGCCCGGCAAGAATGCTCTTGATAAAGTGGTAAAACTTACTAATTGTATAAAATCTTGACCCATAAAGAGGCGTGTATACAATGATCTGAGAAGGCACTAAAATACTCTTTCCTTTTCCAACTGTATACCCACATAGCTGGATTTTCATCATGTACTATAAGCAAAACTGTACATCTTGGTAAACATTCCAGAATATTTGCAAAATTATTAAAAATGCTATTGTTTTTACTAAACAATTTTTAAACGGGTATTTTTCATTAAAAGTTTAATTTATGCCAACATGAAAAATATTAGTTATTTAAATGAATTACTTTTATATTTCTTATTTTAAATATGTCAAATATTAAAAGATTCGCCGGGCGTGGTGGCGCATGCTTGTAATCCCCGTGCTTGGGAGGCAGAGACAGGAGGATCGCGCAGGTTCGAAGCCAGCCGCATGCGCTGGCTTAGGAGACCCTGTTTCCAAATATAAAAATGTAAAAAGAGGTCTGGGAGTGTAGCCCGGAGGTAGAAGGGCTTCCAGGAACCCCAGTACCACCAAAAATAAAAATAAAAAAATATTAAAAGATTCAATATATAGCCTAAAGCTCTTTGGAATACTCAACCCTTTTCAGGATTTAAAAGGTCCTGGGCCCAATCCTGGATTCAATTATTTTCATCCTCTGTTGAGTATAATGGACTTCATGGTGGGAACCCATAGAGCCTCTCTGAAGTTTATTTTTGACCTCCCCTTTGGGAGATCAACCACCAAGTGAGACCACTGCCTCTCCAGAAGGAGCGGGGGGGGGGGGGGTGGCAGATGGAGGGCTTGACCCATGGCGCCATCTTGTGCAATACAAAGGGCTGCCTGCAGGGGGTGCAGGTGTGATTCTCCCCTGGGCTGAGGAAGGAGGAATCTGGGGGACCATTTCTCAATGACCCCCTCCAAAACCAGCAGATTACAAAGATTATAAAGCTCTGTGTGGAACACTAGTGCTGGCAAGGCCCCTGGAGATGAGTCCAAGACTCCTGGGGGAAGGAGTTTGAGGAAGAACTCAGCCACCCGATTGGTTCTCCCCAGGCACCGAAGAGACGCACTCCTACCATGATGCTCTTGTACATGTTGCCATTGTTGTCTTCCACGCTGATGCGGATGATGCAGGTGTCCTCGTTCTGTTGGTTGTACACAGGAGGCAGCACGGTCGAGGTAATGGACGTCACGGAGACGGAGCGCTTGTGGATTCTAGGGTTGTTGTTGCAAGATGGAGGGGAGGCAAGGGGGTTGATTGAGGACATCCCTGAGGAATTTGTGTCGATGGAGTGGATAGAGGAGCAGGATGAGGAGGACTCAGAGAGCTGGAAGAAGAAACACATGCAGGAGAAAACAGAACTGTTAGAACCTGGCCAGCAGCGTGCTTTGCAAGGCTCAAAACAACCATTGGGTTGTTTCCTTCACGACAGCCCGTGCCTATCTCGGCCCTGGTGCGAGCACCCTCCCCGGCCCCTGGCACATGCCAATCGGTGACTCAGTGTGACCCAGTCTACATCCACGTGAAAGCCCCCGGTTTCCTGGCTTTTATCTGTTCCTATGGAAGTTAACCAGCAGAGGGCAGCAGATACCAGAAACCAGAGGCAATATGGGCTGCTGAAGTGGGTTTACAGGGCCGGAGCAAAGCCTTCCAGCGTGTTCTGTCTTACTGCCTTGAGCCCCCAGAGATCATTCCATCCTGACTCCATTTCATAACCAGGTTTTGTAGAGGAGGGAAATGTCTGTATTTCTAGCCGTTTCTACGATCAGGACCACTGATTATAAAGCTCGTGCTGGGAAGGCCTTGGAGATGGCCTGTGTGTGCCCCACTCCCTCAGAGAGAACACTGGGGCTCCAGGCTCGTGCTGCCAGCCGCCAGTACCACGGGGACAAGAGCCCCTGCTCCCCAGCCCCGTCGTCAAGCTCCTAGAGCAAGCGCGTAGCCGAGGCTCCATCTTCTGTAGAAATAACAGCAAATTCACCCAATACGCTACTACGTTGGTGTGTTTGCACTGAGGTTGCTACTAAGCTTCCTTATATCTCATTTAGATTTCACAACTGTCGGATGAACACAAATCAAAACCTTATAAAGAGGAGGAGACTAAGACTCGGAATACAGGGCCTTGCCCAGGAGAACACAGCCTTGAGAAGCTCGGCCACCTTCCGGATTTACTTCTGAAACCACCCGTGTACATTTCACGTTCCACGTGAAGGACCCTTGAGGGATGTGGTGCTACTGTCGATGTGCTTCTGTGATTGGCCATCACTTATCACGCACGTGATCCCAGCTACCAAAGAGGATGCTTCAGACTCACCGGGAGGCTTCCCTCCACCTCAATGCACCGTGTGTGCAAATCACTTTAGTCATCAATTCTTACTGCAGAAAATCATAAATAATTCCTTAGAATGAGTTAAGCTGGATTATTAATCCTAAAAATATTCTGGAATTTTATTAAAAAATAACTAATTTTGTTCATCCCTGTCTGCCCTTTCATGGAAACGGAGTACAGAACATCAGCTTTTTGATCACGTGGCTTCTGAGTAAGGTGGAATCTACTTTATCATATCTCCTGGGGGCTTACAATTCTGAGATGCAGGAGTCTTACTGGAGCTCCATGATATTTATACATCTGGGGGAAGGGTTGGAATTTTTTATGTTCCCAAGTGAATTCATCTGAGGGCCGGTGGATGGTGAATAAGTTTTGGTAGTACAACTTATCCTGCAGAAGTATTAGCCGAGGTCTACCTTCTAACGACTGCTTCAAGTTTTTCACCTTCACTTCCCTCTCTAGAGACTCTTTCCCTGACTCTTTCCCACGATTCTGACATCATTTGTAGCTAAGATAAAGCCTGAGGCTTTTTTGGCCACAGCAGTTCTACACAGGCTACCTAGTGAGCCCCTCGGAATTTAAGTAGTGAAGAGCAAGTGTGAAAATAAATGTTTCGAAATCGCAATCAAGAGAATGAAGAGAAATGGGCATTATTCTTTACTCTGTGTGTGTGTGTGTGTGTGTGTGTGTGTGTGTGTGTGTGTGTGTGTGTGTGTTACTGGGGATTGAACCCAGGGGCATTCAACCTCCGAGCTACACCCCAGCCTGATTTTATTTTTATTTTGAAACAGGTTCTCACTGGGTTGATGAGTATCTCACTACCTGCAAAGATTGTACACAAGCCTGTGATCCTCCTGCCTCACCCTCCCAAGTACTAGAATTACAAGCTTGTGGCACCACGTCTGGCGTTCTTCACTTTGGGGGCTGCTGGAGAGGACAGGTGTCATAGGGTCCCAGAGGAGTCAGGGACTGTGGAAATCATCAGGCCCAGCTACGAGCTGAGCAGGAGAATCAGGCAGGTTCCTTGGCCAACTGACTGAAGCAGATGTGGATACGAGATTAAAACTTGGATTTCATTTTCATTCATTCATGTGGCCATGAAAAGTGGAAGCTGAGATTTCTTTTACCCCTTGTCAACCCTGTCCATTTGTTTCAGACATGGTGCACGACATCATTACGACATCCTCACCCTACCCCGCACCCACGCCTTCCGCCTGGGATTTATTTCATTGTTCCTCCCACTAAAAGTGGAGTATCCTTCCCTGCTGTGTGTGGGATGTGGCCATAGAATTGCTTTAGTCCATGGAATGAGGGTAGATACTCGCCCAGTAAAGACCTGATAAGTGCTTGCAGGGTTGGGTGCCCCCTCGTCCTCGTATGTCTGAGCACGCCGCGAGCGTGCACTACGAAGCCCGTTACTCCAAAGAGAAGGAAAGGTAGGCGGGGCAGATTTGTACCAAGACTGTGCCTAGGGCAGAGCCTGCGTTACATCTTCCAACCCTGAGGTGCATAAGGAAGAATAAATGGTCGCTGAGTTTTGCAGTGGTTTGCTATGCGGCGTCACTGTGGAGATCATTTGGCTAAAGCAAGGTATGGCACCACGAAGTGGAAGCATCTCCAGCACTTTTCCTCCTGCTCAGCAACCCTGCTTCTGAATAAAGTACAACTTATGTTATCTCGCACAACTCTTTAGTGTGTCTTTTTAAATTTTTTATTTTTATGTGGAACATATTGAAAATGGCACACATTCAGACTGTGCTTGGTGCCCCCCCCCACTTCCACTTCTCCCCTTCCAACAATAAGTGTCCAGGTTAACCATGCTATATTTATATTTTTACACAAATTCGGATGTAGCTCCTCTGTTAATCAACCTCAGCCTTCTTCCTCCCTACTCTTCCACTTTAGCTTTGCTGAGGTTTCCCTTCCACTGTCTGGAGTCCCTCTGGTATCCCCAATGCTCCCTCATTTGAGCATATTAGAGAAAACATAAGTCCCTTCTCTTTCTGTGCTTGGCTGATCTCACTTAACATAATGTTCTCCAGGTCATTCCATCTTCTTGCCAATGACATGATTTTGTTCTTCTTTATAGCTGAGTAGTGTCTCTGTCTGTCTGTCTGTCTGCCTGTCTCTCTTTCTCTCTCTCTTGCAGTACTAGGGATTGATCCCAGGGAAATTCTACCTTTGAGCTACATCCCCAGCCCTATTTTATTCTTTATGTTGAAACAAGGTCTCACTAAGTTGTCAAGAGCCTCACAAGTTGCTGAGACTGGCTGCAAACCAGCAATCTTCCTGTCTCAGCCCCCCCAAGTGCTGGGATTACAAGTGTGTGCCACAACAGCTGGCTCTTCAGTGTCTTTGGATCGGGAGATAAAATAATATTTCAGCTCGCTGCTTTTATGCCAGTTTCGATAAGGAGTGGGTCCCAGATTGAACTCCGCTTTTGATATCTCTTAAAAACCCAACTATCAAAATATTGTAGAGTTGATGAACTTGAAAGCAGATATCGCCTGTCTGCACATACACCACGTCAGGAGCCTGCATCAGGAATCGTGAGAGGAGTCAGTAGGTACCTTTTTGGGGGGCTCGTCAGGTGTGCCCATGGGAGTGATGGAGCCCTCCTCGGCCTCCGAGTGGTTGGACTCGCAGGATGACACGCTCACAGAGTCCATGCTCTCCCCGGAGCTCCCGCTGGCTGTGGACTTGGGCTGCTCTTTGGTGGGAGTGCTACTGGTGACAATGTCAGACCCCAGAAATAGTCTGCAAAACACAGCACGTCGAGCCCTTGAACTATTATAAATCTGGAATGCACGATTAAGCAAATATTTTGTGTTGATTAAGCCCTTGATATTTCCCTACTTTTTCCTGTCTTGTTATTAGTATTTTAGAAAAATATTGGCTACAAGGTTCCTAGCAACTGATATTAAACATCTTGTCCCAAAGGCTGATTTCCAACTTCAACAAAGATATATATTGCTTCGCTGTTTCATTTGGGGTCTTTCTAGGTGAACGATCCTTCATCTTTTAACAGTCTATGGACTACTTTAACAGGATCAAAATACGATCATCACACCCCATTGCTTCCTGCCATCAAAACAACTTCACGAGGCTGAAGGAGGTTGTCATGATTTGGACAAAAAACCCAAAGAGGAAGACTTCTGCTTTCAACAATCTGATGAAATACCATAACCCAACCCTCCTCTAGAAAACAACTGGGAAAGAAATGTCCAAAATTCCTTTTAGTTGAGCTTGCAAGATAGGAAGGGAAATCCCAACTGGCCATAAATGAACAGGGAACTGAAAACCAGAAGCATGTAAGCTGTTTCTGCAGCTGTTTAATCTCAGGGAGTGGGAGGTACAAATCTTGGCAGAATAGTGACCTATTTTTTAAAAAATATTGTATAATACATATTAATTATAGATATTAATGGGACTCAGTGTGCTATTTCCATTCATGCATACAGTATACAATGGTCCTGATTTTTAACACATATCCAGGATGCAAAAAGCTTCCATTTATAAAAGGTGAGGAGTCTGGACCAAAACCCCTCACATAGAGTCAGGGCACTCAGTGGATGCACCAGTGACCAAGAGAAGGGTTAGAAAAATATCTTCCTACTGGCACAGGAAGACAACAGGGAAGCTTGTCTACCTCGGCCTGAGCTTGGATGGAAGAGAAAGGTCTCCCTTGAAATCATGTGTGAGCGTGGCCCATGCCTCACTCCAATTTGCTACTTATGTGGTCTCGAAGTTATGGGTCTCAGCCCAGGGATAGCCTTGATAGAATGAAATGGAAGCAAAGCAAAGCAAGGAACAGAAAGGAAAAGAAATCTTCCTGGAGGGATATACCTTCAACAATGCCTGCAAAGAACTTCCTGGCAGAGATGCGCCCACAAAACAAAATTTAAAAAGGACACCCAAGGAAAGAGAATGAGCCGGCATAACAACAGGGGTAGACTCCTGACACCTTCAGCTCTGAGAGCTGACAGGAAGAAACTAGCGATTTATTATTTACTCAGTCAACAAATATTCGCAAGTCTACCATAGACCGAGCTATAAAATAAGTATGTTTTAACCAACGGAAGATATGAGAGAAAAAACTAAAAACAGGAACTCAGAGCAAGACACTGACCAAGGAACAAGAAGATAATTTGAAAAATAAATTTGCTTCTAAGTGAAACATAGAGTGATTTAAGTAAAAAATTCAAGACAACTGTTGAGAAGAAAATTCATAGACTAGATACATAAAAAATCAGGGAAAGATTTGAAGAAAAAGCCTCAGAAATCAGCACACACAAAAAAAGACATGGAAACAGAGGCTAAAAGATATGAAGAGAACAGTCAGCCAGACTCGCATGTATGTAAGAACCACTCGAAAAGAGAGTGGGAGAGGGGCCTGTGTGAAGAGGGTGCTGAGAGGATTCCAAAGCCCGAGACATGACACCCCCATCTCCCAAAAGACAAAACAAGGTCACACAACAACTGGCCGAGCTGGGCTTGTCTGGTGAGCATGGCTCTCGAGTCTCCTTGGCTGGCCGTAGACAATTGTCCAGTAGTCCCTGACCACTATTTCTGCTTGCCTTTGGCCAGTGCAGATTATATCACCCAAAGGATTGGACTCAGGTATATGTTTGAGAGAGAGAAGACCAAATTATTAATCAAATGATAATCCCTGTTTCCCTGAACTAATCTCTTTCCCTTCATTAGAGTCATTAGTCTAATGTCTTTAAAAGTTGATAGCCTAAGAGATCAACTGCATGGTGGAGATCAGGTTCTCATAAGGCTCTTCTATAAAAATTACTATCATCAAAGCCCTGGCTCTAATTAAACTAAGTCTCTTTCCCCTCCTACCTTCTTTCTTTCCTCCTTCCTTCCCTCTCCTTATCTCCCCTCCTCTGTTTTGTAACTCCCCCTGTCTCTTTCCTTTCCTTGTTCATCCTTGTGAAGGATGGCTAGAAGGCCAGGGTGACTGGTGAAGTAAAAGAGAGGAGGTTGGAAATAGATCACACAGGATCTAGAAGACCAGGATTTGGGATGCAGGGTTCATTTCAGAACAAAACGACTGATGTTTCTTAAGCAAGGGGGTAACATAATCTGCTGTTCAGCAGCTCTCCAGGCTAGTCAGTGCAGAACAGATTGCTGGGAAGGGGGCACCCAGGAGACAGCAGAGCTGCCGCGGTGGTGCAGGCAGGAAGTGCTGGTGGCGCCCACCAGAGGAGACAGCAGAGAGGAAGGAGTAGATGTAACCGAAGTTTACAGCTCATAACAGAAAGATAACCTATTCAAGAGAGCGTGTGTCATGCCTGTCCCAATTCATGGGACCTTGGGGGCCACACTTCCTGTGGCCCTCTGGTGGGCCCTTCTGGGGAGAAGCTGGGGCACTCACAGGCTGAGCCTTTTCACCATGCTCTTCCGTGGCTTAGGGGAGGTGGTGCTGGCATCTGCAGCGGCTTCGATCTCACAGGACAGGGCATAGCTGGGGAAGAGAAGGCATTTATGAGGTCAAAGTTTGAGAATTGAGGAACAAGTTTAAATTTGCGTGATTTATTGATTTTGTTCTAGAGGAAGGCCCTGAATATTCAAAGCATAGACACACTATGCTGTTCTGACATGAATGTTGGAGCACTTACTTAATGGTCAAATTTTACATATTTACATCAAGTGTTTCATCTCTCCTTCCCATTACTGTCCTGTGGATTGAGGTTATTAGCTCCATAAGCTCCAAATACAGGATGTATATTTTGGGCACCATCAAAACTGATCACATTCTGTTTCTTGAATATTCCCAACACCCTGATACGCCAGGGAAAGAATCTTCCTCCATGTACCACCTCCCTCCTACTTCTTCTCTACCACCTCCTTCGTGTGTGTGTGTGTGTGTGTGTGTGTGTGTGTGTGTGTGTGTTTATGCTCATGCACACATGACTTGCTTTTCTCTAAAGAAAATCAGAAGGGATTTTTTGTAAAATATCTAACCTTCAGTGAATAGACATAAGCAATTATCTTTCTTATAAAGGTATATAAACATAGCCAGGCATTGTGGCATATGCCTGTAATCCCAGTACTTGGGAGATTGAGACAGGAGGATCACAGGTTCGAAATCAGACTCAACTAGTTAGTGAGACTCAGCAACTTAGTGAGATCCTGTTTCAAAACAAAAATTAAAAATTAAAAGAGTTGGGGTGTAGCTCGGAGGTAGAATGCCTTTGGGTTTAATCCTCAGAGTGACACACACACACACACACACACACACACACACACACACAATTGTAAATATAATCTTTAATTGCTCAAATACCCTAATTGAAAATATTCCAGATTCAGATCTCTATATGCCAGGCAGATATAAGAACCACAAGTACAAAACAAATTTATATCCAGTTTTAAGTGCCTTTCACAAGAGCTAGGAGCTCCAGTGGGCAGAGTGTCTGGTTATGGAGCAGATAGGGAAGAGGGCCCAATGCAATTCAACTCCCTGCAGATCCTAGGTTATAGAGTCAGGCAGATCTGAGTTTGAATCCAAACACTGTCACCAACTAGTTATACCATGCCTTGAATCCTCAATTCCTCTTTGGAAAATTCTTAGTTTTTATGTTAATTTCAATCTCCCTTATGATAAACTTTCAACAAAATTCCCTGGTCTACAGAAGGGATCAGCAAATGTTTCTGTAAAGGAACACATAGGAAGTATTTTAGGTTTGTGGGCCCATATGGTCTCTGTCTCAGCTACTTAACTGTCTTTAAAACATGAAAGCAGTCATAGATAAGATGTAAATGAATGGGCTGAATTCCAATAAAACTTTATTTATGGACCCTGAAATTTGCATTTCGAACAACTATTCCACGTCTTATTTTCCTCCCTCTCCTTCCCAAACACTTAAAAATTATAAAAATGGGTTGTGGATCACATATGACCTACAGACTAATCTGCCAATCACCAGACTATGAGAAGGGTCTAAATACCCACTGGGCCAATATTCAAAGCACTAAAGGTAATGTGCCTTTCTACGCTCACCCACACCAGAGTTAGCACTGCCCTCCAAATGCCAAGCCTGCCAGGCCACAGGCCTATGTCACGATGCTTTCTCTCTCTCTCACTCTCTCCCTGAAATGTTCCCAATTCTCCTGGCAGAAGTCTTCTCTCCTGCACCACCCAGTATGCATGGTAATGCCTGTAACGCCTTCCCGCCTCGGCTGAAGGAACTGCTCTTCCTGCAGGTTTGAGGCAATTCCGTTACCCATCATATTTCAATCTTTCCTGAGTCTGTCTCTTTGTCTCTTTCCTTGGATTAACAGCTCACTGAAAGCTAATACTGTATCAAACATGATGATGACTGTGATTCAGATTCTAACAATGCTTTCCCAGATATCAGTTTATTTAAGCCTCAAAAAAAAAAAAAAAAACAAAGAAACCAAGCCGGGTGAGGCTGAGACAGGAGGATCACGGTTCACGGCCAGCCTCAGCTACTACTTAGTGAGACCCTGTTTCAAAATAAGGAATAAAAAAAAGGGCTGGGGCTCAGAGGTAGAATCCCCTGTGTTCCATCCCCAGTACCGCAAAAAAAAAAAAAAAAAAAAAAAAAAAGTGAGTGGCAAGTCGAGACTCTAAAAACATGTCTTATGTGCCACCAACTCAGGTCTCCTGCTCTTCCGAAAAACAAGGACCTAGAAATCAGGTAGTGGCCACAAAACAGTTGTTGAATAAATGGCCCAGTGAGGAACCAGGTGCGGCCCTCCCGCTGCCGACATCTCCGTTTGCCCCGATGGGCCTCAGGCTCACCTACCTCTCCTCCTCTGTTAGGAGCTGCTGTCTCTGGAACCAGAGGATGAACTTTGGGTCTGGGGTCATGCAGTAGCTGTTGCAAGCCGACTGTAAGAGCTTTATCTGGGCAATCACTTCAAACTCCTACAGCAGACAAAACATCACAAAGAAAGTAGATAAGGTCAACCAAATACAGATCTTTCAACATGAAAATATCCTACCTTAGGCTACAGTATGGAGAAAACATTCAAAAGGACTCTGAAATACTGCTTCCTTAAAGATTCTAACTCTGGGGTCTGGGCGTACAACTCGGTGGTAGAGTGCTTGCCTAACATTGATCCTAGTACTCTTTAGGAGGGCGCGCACGCACACCTAGCTCTGAAATAACCCTGGACCTCCTAAGTGCTTGAATGCTTTAATTTTCAACCCCCTTTTCTCCTGGAAAATAGAACAACCCATATGAATAAACTAAACCACCAAAATAAGACAAACTAGTCACCGCCTACAGTCGTGCTGGACTGCCCTCTCCTTTCTGTTTTCATCCTTGAGATAGAAAAGTTGTTTTGGTTTTAGGGATTTCAATAATTTGTAAAGTATGTGAAATTTTTCTATTCCTATTTCTTTAATATCATAAAACAAATATTTAAGTCAAGTAGCTCCCAAGTTCCCCATTCCTAACTTCTTCAACCCTTACTTACCCTCCATAAATAAGTTCTGGTAGGGTTGAACATCTAAACAGTCTCCGGCCTCATAAAGTTGAATGTTTAGACTTCCTGAATCCTTAGGTTTTTACTACTCCAGTATATCATTTAACTAAGTCTTCTAAAGCTCACAAGAGAAGCAAGCATGTATTTATGTCCCAAATTATTTATACCTCTTTAGTGGCTTCAATAGTTTTGCTCTTTTGAAGTCAGCAATGTGTATGAGCTGTAGCTTTAGGTTTTATACTAAAACTTTCCAAATGTTTATTAGCACAGTACAGTTTTTTATTTTTTTTTTTTTTCTCTCTCTCAGTACTGGGGATGGAACCCAAGGGCATTCTACCTCTGAGCTCCACCCCAGAGCTCTTTTATTCTTCCTTTAGAAACAGGGTCTCACTGAGTTGCAACGGGCCACACTAAGTAGCTGAAGCTGGCTGCAAACTGGATCCTCCTGTCCCAGCCTCCCAAATTCTGGGATTACAAGTGTGTGCCACTATGCCCGGCTACTAGCAGTTTTAAAAAGATAGAGATTACCATTCAGAAGTTAAAGGACAGAGATGGGTTACTATAGAGGCATAAGCAAATTTTGAAAATACATATGCCTGTGTGCACGTGCACTCATGCACACACACACATGACACAACAGAAGTAACTCAAGAACTGACAAGTTCTCTGGGTCTCAACTTCCCGTCCGACACCTCTAGAAGTATTCATTATCATGCTAAAAAAAGAAAGTATACTCTACGGGGGGGGGGGAAAATTTACATTTGTCCAGGTTAGTATCTTATTACTGATGAGCTCAGCCCAGTTAGTTCCTCTATTTTAAAACCTTCTTGTTTTAACTCCAGTATTATTCTTCCTGCAAGAGTTCCTAGCCCTTCAAATTGGGGCCAGATGTCCCTCCTATCTGCTTCTGTAAGATCTACTGCTTCCGTCACAAGCCCTTCTAGGCTGTACTGTAATTACCTATTTATTTACCTATCTATCTTGAGATAGATCAAAAGGACAGGGAGCTCTGGGTTTTCTCTATAATGATTCCCACACCCCCATGTCAGGTATAGAATCGGCCTTTGTGGAATGAAGTGATGAATGAATAATGAGGCTCCAACGAGAGCAGCGTGCAGAGGGAGCTGCTTTGCTCATGACTTTCCCTTTGGATCGTTTAAACGTCTACTTAAAGAGAACACTTGACACAAAATCCGTAGCAGATTTTCAAAGCTGCTTCATCTTCTTCTGTAAGCACACTTCTGAACTATTCTTTCCACAGAAAGATTCCAATTCCTATCAAGTGTGCCTTCAGAAGAAAGGAAAGGCTGGGTTGGTGGCGCACGCTTGTAATCCCCGCGCTTGGGAGGCGGAGACCGGAGGATCACGTAGGTTCGGAGCCAGCCGCTGGCTTAAAAGACCCTGTTTCCAAATAAAAATATAAAATAGGTCTGGGAGTGTAGCCCGAAGGTAGAAGTGTTTCCAGGAACCCCAGTACCACCAAAAAATGAAGGAGGAGGAGGAGGAGGAGGAGGAGGAGGAGGAGGAGGAGGAGGAGGAGGAGGAGGAGGAGGAGGAAGAGAAGGAGAAGGAGAAGGAGAAGAAGAAGAAGAAAGGAAAAGAAGAACTGCCTACAACTAACAGTGAAGACCACTTTCTTTCCTCTCCCAAGCAAGAGTTGGCCATATTTATTAACTCTTTGATTTCATTTACATTTAGGAAATCCTATCTCCTTAATAGGATGGGCTTATTTTTTAATTGATAAGCAAAAATTGTAGAAATTCATGGCATCTCTGGCATGATGTGTTGAAATACATACACGTTGTGGAATGGCGAACTCAAGCCAACCAACAGCTGAATTACTTCACATGCTGATTTGTGAGGAACCACCTAAAGTCTGTTCTTAGTGATTTTTCAGTGTACAATTCATTGTAATTAACTAGATGGTGAACCTGTTTTGCTGAAGCTAATTGTATAGAAAGGGATGAGGAGAATTTAAGGAAAGAAACTACCCTTCATTTCTTCATGAATTTTGGAGCGGCAGGATGAGGTCTGAATTCTGGCTCTGCTCCCAGGGGACTCTGGCCTGGCTACTTAATCTCTTGAATCCTTATTCCTAATCTTTGAACTGAAGATGATAAAAACTACCTCACAAGACTCTTGGGTGCTAATAGGTAGGGACATGCCAAGCACAGTGGTATAGGACAGACGTTCAGTAAGCACTAATTCTTTTTTTCTGTCTCTACCAAACACACACACACACACACACACACACACACACACACACACACACACAAAACTTCATCTGTACTTTTTAAAAATTTTATCATACCAAAATAAAGTAAAATTTAAAAAGCCACAAAAAAGACATCTACTTACCCTTCGCCTCTTCTCAAAGTTTATCAGTCCACCCTGAAAGAAATTAAAAAAAAAATAGTGACCAACTGAGCTGCTTCGAAACACAGCCTTTTGTTGTTCGAGGTCACAATGAAAGGCTCAAAGGGACAATAAAGTCACAATTATCAATGACCCTACAACGACAGCTACTATGGAGGGAGAGAACTCTTTTGCTTTAAGAAGAACATTCTTTTGGTCAAGGATGGTGGTGCATACTTGTAATGCCAGTTACTCATGAGGCTGAGGCAGGAGGATTCCAAGCAAGTTTGAGGCCAGACTGAGCAACTTAGACTCTGTTTCAAATTTTAAGAAAGGGCTTGGGATGTAGCTGAGTGTACCACACTCTGGGCTTAATCTCAAGAAAAAACAGGCAGGTGGCTTTCTCTTAAGATGTCTGAAGCCACCTAACGCAGTGATGATAAAGACAAGTCAGAACCCAAGTATATTTGCAGAGCTTGGGTAAATGTTTCATTACATTTTTTTCCTTGACCAAAAGCAACAAAAACAGATGGTCACTGACTCATACGGGAAACCAAGTTGTCAATGGTTTATCAAAAGGGAAGTCCCTTGTATACAACATCATGAAAAGTTAAGTTTCAATTCTTCATCCCCCGGCTCTTATCCTCAGTAGGCTGAATTCAACTTCCAAATCTTTGGTCACTACCCCAAATCCCCAACTCTGACGGGCATTTCCTGAAATAAGATGAGGCAGAGGACAGGGAGAGACTTAGAGTCAGCAGACACAAGCTGAAGGAGAGTGTCCACAACATGTAGGAGAGGCACGAAGGCAAGTATACCATACGCAACGTAAGTTCCAGTCTTCCTAGTTATGATGCAATAAGGGCAGTCTGGGCACATGTGATAATAAGCAAAGCGGAATATGCCTAAATATATGAGCGGTCCTTAAGTATCATTTCAAATATCAAATCTTCCCTACTGACTATATCACTGCTACTAACAAGATGTGCTTGTTTGACTGGATTTCACCTCTTTCCACTTTCCAGAAGAAATTAGGAGTGAGTGTAACGACACACCCCAGAACAGCTACCAATACAAAAAAGAAAAAAGAGAGAAGTATGCTTAAAAATTCACAGATGGGACTCACTCTGGCCCCTCGGTAGAATGTTAGGGTCTGTTACCCCTCGGCTCCACCCGTGGTGTTCTACTCAGCATCAGGACCTTGCTCAGACCCACTCCTGCTTCCTGAGCGGCCTTCTATCACATCCTGACCTACACTACTCACCCTGGCCTTCTGGGTTCTCTCTCTGCATGCCCGTTCACACTTCTGTGTCCATGCGTCACTGCCTGCTTTTCTACTATTCTTTCCATTGGCTTCCGAGCCACTTCTGATATTCCTGTCCAGTGCTCTTTGTATTCCTCCTGGTCCCTGACACAATACTGTGAGCATAACAGGCTCTCAACAGATAATGAGAGAAGGAAGTTTCTCCCTTGGGTATCCAAGAAGAAGGCTGCAGGCCCAGGGAGACACCTGCACAGAGCTCACCTCGATGAAGTCCTGAAGAGCAGTGTCCAGCATGGTCAGGTCAGTCAGGAAGGTACCCAGGTAGGGTACAGTCCCCTGCATTACACCCTGCAATCACAACAAAACTATCTTTATTTTACTGAAAATTTAAGGTTTCAGCAATCTTCACATTGTAGAAAATGGACCCACTCAAGGCCTAACTTGGAGCCCTTAGTGCTTATCTCCATGACTAAAATCCTTAAAACCCTCCATATGATAGTAGTTCCACAATCTAATGTCGAACTTTCAAAGTCATGAAAACCATATCTCAAAGCCAAGAGTTCTCACACACATGCACATTTTTAATTGTGTTCACAGTGGGGTTTATATTTGGCCTCGGCTCGGGTTCGTGGGTCTCCTGTTCTCTTTAAGAGTGTGTGGACACTCCTGGTGCTTTGGAATGCCCTGGACAGAGGTGGCCTCACCGTCAGTAAAAGAAGTATAGAAGAGAAGTATGTACCACAGGAGTTAGGGTGTCACCATTAAAATGGCCCCTTTGGCCAGACTTAGTAACTCACTTTAAAATGACAGAACAGGATATGTTACTTTGAAGAGGGGAAATTTGGAGAAGCCTGCGATCGCCAGGTGATGAAGGTTAACATCACTAGTGGCACCAGCAGTGTGACTCCAGGTGTCACAGTGACATGTGACAGGACAAGGGAACGTAACCTCCATGGCATCTTTCCCAAACACCTGGAACTTTAATCACTAGAGAAGCAAAGAGGAACCCAGACCTTGGGACATTCCACACAATACCTGGTCAGTACTCCACAAGACTGCCCAGGTCATGAGCCACAGGGGAAGACCGAGGCACTACCCTGGACCAGAAGAGACTTGGAAGACACGACAACTACATATAGTGTGGTATACTGCTGTAATGACTGGGATTGGAAGGTCCCTCAGCCCTCACCGGACAAGGCTGCACTTCTGGAAGTGTGGCTTGGTTACTAAGGAGGGACCTAGGGGGTGTGGCCTTGGGGATTATGCATTTTCCCGTCCCTCTGCCCCCTGCTGGCTCTCTTGCTTCCCACCTCCAGGATGTGAGCAAGGAGCTTTGCACAGTCCTCCCCACCAGCTCCCCACACACCAGGACCTGAGCTGCAGACCCTGGTCTCACACAAACTGAACCCAGAATCTCCAAAACAAAACTGTGAGCAAATAAATCTTCCTTCATCTAAGTTGTGTGGTCAGATGTTTTGGATTATAGCAGTGAGCTATAATCCAGTGTTGACCGAGACAACTGGCCTAGCCTGGAAAAGACAGAGGTTACTGGAAAATCCAAGAGAAGTCTGGAGTTTAGTTCCTAGTATTATGCCAGTGTCAGTATCTTAGTGTTGACAGATATGCCATGGTTACAGATGATGTTAACAAGTGGGGAAACTGGGTAAAGGGTTTATAGAAATGTTAGAGGTTACAGTATTCTATATTACTACCTTCGTAGCTCTTCTATAAATCGGCAAAAAATCCAAAATAAAACATATTTTAAAAAAAGCCCATTGAGAAATTGAAAGAGATGGAACTCTCCCAAATTCCTTCTATGAGGCCAGTATCACATTAATCCCCAAACCAAATAAAGATATCTCAAGAAAGGAAAACTACAGACCAATATCCTTAATGAACATAGATGCAAAAATTCTAAACAAAATACTAGCTATACGCATTCAAAACTATATCAAGAGAATAATACATCATGACCAAGTCGGTTTCATCCCAGAAAAACAAGGCTGGTTCAACATACGCAAATCAATACATGTTATTCACCACATAAATAGAACCAAGAACAAAACACACATCATCATAGCAATAGATGCTGAAAAAGCATTCTACAAAAATCAACACCCATTTATGTTAAAAACACTGCAAAAAATTGGGATAGAAGGAAAGTACTTCAACATCATTAAGGCAATATACTGTAAAACCAAAGCCAACATTATATTGAATGGGGAAAAACTGCAAGAATTTCCACTAAAGTCAGGAACAAGACAAGGATGCCCACTATCACCACTCCTTTTCAATATAGTCCTTGAGACTCTTGCTGCAGCAGACAAGAGAAGGAAATCAAAGGAATTCACATAGGAGGAGAGGAATTAAAGTTATCCTTATTCGCAGATGACATGATCCTTTATCTGGAAGATCCAAAGAACTCAACCAAAAGACTTCTGGAGCTGATTGACAAATTCAGCAAAGTCGCAGGTTACAAAATCAACCTAAAGAAATCAGTGGCTTTTCTTTACGCCAACAATGAATCCACAATGAAAGAAACAAAGAAAACAATTCCATTCACTATAACCTCAAAACCAATAAAATACCTAGGAATAAACCTAACCCAAGATGTAAAAGACCTCTACAACAAAAACTATAAAACATTAAAGAAAGAAATTGAAGAAGACCTTGGAAGATGGAAAGATCTCCCGTGCTCATGGATAGGCCGAATAAATATCATCAAAATGGCCATTCTGCCAAAACTGATCTATAGATTCAATGAAATTCCCATTAAAATACCAGCGACATTCTTCAGAGACCTCGAAAAATCAATCATGAACTTTATATGGAGAAAGAAAAGACCCAGAACAGCCAAAGCAATTCTCAGCAATAAGAAACATGCAGGAGGCATCACAATCCCAGACTTCAAACTATACTATAGAGCAATAGTAGTAAAAACAGCATGGTACTGGCACAATAACAGATATACTGACCAGTGGATTAGAATAGAAGATACAGAAACAAATCCACACATCTTTAATCAATTAATCTTTGACAAAGTGGCCAAACTCATACGCTGGAGAAAAGACAGCCTTTTCAACAAGTGGTGCTGGGAGAACTGGCTAACCATTTGTAAAAAGATGAATCTAAACCCCTATATCTCACCAAACACAGGAATCAACTCAAGATGGATCAAAGACTTAGAAATTAGACCTGAGACTGTGAAGTTAGTAGAGGAGAGCATAGGTTCAACACTACAACATACTGGCACAGGCAGTAACTTTCTCAACAAAACCTCCAAAGCTCAGTAAATTAAAGCAAGAAGAAACAAGTGGGATAACATCAAACTAATAAGTTTCTTCTCATCAAAGGAAACTATCAATAACCTAAAGAGGAAGCCTACAGAATGGGAAAGGATCTTTACCAGCCACCATTCTGATAGGGGGCTAATATCCAGAATATACAAAGAAAGAGCTCAAAAGACTCTACACTAGCAAAACAAACAACCCAATCAAGAAATGGGCAAATGAACTAAATAGACACTTCACAAAAGAAGAGATACAAAGGGCCAAAAGATACATGAAAAGATGTTCTTCATCACTAGCCATTGGAGATGCAAATCAAAACTACACGGAGATTCCATCTAACCCCAGTCAGAGTGGCAAGCATAAAGAAATCAAACAACAACAAATGCTGGCGAGGATGTGGGGAAAGAGGAACTCTTTTACACTGTTAGTGGGAATGCAAACTAGTTCAACCACTATGGAGATCTGTGTGGAGATTCCTAAGAAAGGTGGGAATAGATCCACCATATGATCCAGCTATACCACTCCTGGGTATCTTTCCAAAGGGGTTGAATTCAGAGAAATACAGCAACATATGCATACCTATGTTCATAGCAGCACAATTTGTAATAGCCAAAATATGGAACCAACCCAGATCTCCATCAACAGATGAATGGATAGCAAAACTTTGGGAAATACACACAATGGAATACTATTCAGCCATAAAGAAAAACAAAATTATATCATTTTCAAGAAGATGGAAAGCCCTGGAGAACATTATGTTAAGTGAGATCAGCCAAGCACAGGAGAAGGTACATATGTTTCCTCTAATATGCCCAAACTAGGAAACACAACAGATACCAGTGGGACTCCAGATATTGGAGAGGAAATACCAGCAAAGTTTGAATGGAAAGATAGGAGAGGAGGAAGGCTGAACTTGATTAATGAGGGTCTACATCCGAATATGTGTAAAATTATGAATATGACATGGTTACCCTGGACAACCATTGGTGGGAGGGGGGAAGGGAAAACGGGGGCAGGGGGGAGAGGGCACCAAATATAGTTTAAATGTATACTATTTATGTTCAATAAAAAAATTGTTAAAAAAAAAAAAGCCTATTGAAAATAAAGGTGACCAGGCATGGTGGTGCATGCCTATAATCTGAGTACTTGGGAGGCTGAGACAGAAGGATTGCAGGCTCAAAGCCAAACTCAGCTACTTAGAGAGGCTCTTAGCTACGTAGAGCGACCTTGTATCCAAGTAAAAAATAAAGAAGATCCAGGGGTATAGCTCAGAGGTAGAGTGCCCTGGGTTCTATTCCCAGTACCACCAGAAAAAAAAATAAAGAGAGAAAATGAAGGCGGAGGCATTTTAACACAACGGCAGACGCAGGCTGTGTTCATCTCCGCATCTCCTTTGACATCACCTCTGTTCTCAAGACCGCCATGGCACTAACCATGCTGCAGGGGGGACACAAAGGGCCCCGTGGACACCTCATCCTCAGTCTCCTAAGGTATTTACAGGAATTCTGGCTGGAACACAGAGTCTCAGCGAGGACAAGGCAAGGCGGCGTGGCGTGACGAGGCTGTTTCCCGGCCGGTGCACCCCGAGGAGGGCCTTGTCCTTCAGGAACTCTCTGTCAGCGGATTTCTTCTTCCCCATAATGCATACAAGGTCTCACCCTGAACTAAAATAACCCCCCACTCCGGCAACAGCTATTTTTAACTTGTCTTTGAACAACCAAAAAAGTCTGAAACACTGTGAATTTTATAGGCTTTATGTTACAGAAGAGTCCTAGCATTCAAAAATGTCTGATTCTTGTCCAGCTTTCCAAAGAGGGAGAAAAGCCTCTTGAGACGAGGTTGAGAACTGAGTTTGTCCATTTCCAACCTCATCTTTCTGCTCTGCACCCCATGCTGAAAGTTAGGGGCTTAAAATACTGGTGAAGATGATAACTAGCTATTGTTCTGAAGCAGGTAGGCCTGGTACTCCTTTGAGTATTGAAAAACTAGAAAGGTCTCATTATTCTCTGGGTGAGAAAGAGTTGTAAGGTGGGCAATGACAAAAGGTTTGGGGAAAATGGAATGATCTCTGAGGACAAAGGCCAACTCCTCTCCTCCAGCACACATTCTCGTTCCCTGGCCATCATGGCAGGCGCTCTGAAGGCAGGAAGCCCAGGAGGCCTCAGACCCAGGCGACAGCAGATCTCAGTGCAGGAGAACACAGACCTGCTGCAAACAGATGTCAGGGAAAAAACCTTCTGCAGAAAGCATGATTGACAGCTTCCCCTGCTCACCTCCTTCTAGGTCAAATTGGAATAACAGTATCTTTCCTAAGTAACCTCCCAGGGCTGCTAACACAGAGATGCTGGTGCCACCCAAGCCTGGTGCCTATGCAGGGTTCCCCGGTGGGCTCTCGATGAGGAAGAATGCACCTACCATGTCCTTCTGCAGCTGGAGCCTTCTCTGGGTTCGCTTCTGGTTCTCCTTCACACTGCTGTCCAGGTTTGCAAATTTCGAGGTTCCCTCCTAAGAAACAGAGCAGAGGGAGAGAAGAGTGAGGAAGAGGCCGCTCTGGAGAGAGTGCAGACTCTGCCACCGACCTCTGTGCGAGTCTGCACAGTGACAGGCCCCCAGCCACTGAGCAAACCCTTAGCTGGGGCCTGTGGGGGGGGGTTCTCTTGGTATGAGGCCCGGTGGTCTTGGATAACTCCGTCCCCCCTACTCGGTAAGAAGAGTGCCTGATTTGATTATAAAATCAGTGGGTGCTATGAGGCAGGCAATTCCTGGAATGGGACACCTTTATATGTCCCAAATTTCACTCAAAGTGATCGCTACGTGCTGGAAACTAAGACACCTTCTGCCCTACATTTTGCAATTTCTTGATCTTGGCCTGAAATGATGTGTCGTCATTCTGTGAAAGACAGGGCTCTCTCCATGGTATTTC
Source organism: Muscardinus avellanarius (assembly GCF_963383645.1). Taxonomy (NCBI): domain Eukaryota; kingdom Metazoa; phylum Chordata; class Mammalia; order Rodentia; family Gliridae; genus Muscardinus; species Muscardinus avellanarius. The sequence continues at coordinate 103,754,570 of NC_137793.1, forward strand.
TAAGCTAAGTGAAACCTTGTTACCGGGAGTTTTCTGAGGAAGTCCAGTTTCGTGGGACATTGCCAATTCGTGAAAGTGAGACCTTCACACATTTCGCCTGTCTCTCCAGTCCCTCCTCAGTTGCCTCCCAGCTTTGGGAGTCTTACAGCTCTGTCCTTCCTCCTGGTGCCTGGGGACAGAGGGCCACCCTTTCTCTTCTCCTATCTTCGGTGACAAAATAACTCTACATAATGACTAATTATGAGTTTGCTGAATGAGCACAAAGTGTTTTGGGCTTGTGGTTTGGGTCTTGTTTAGTTCCTATTTTCCAGGAACTAGATGAATGGGTGGTAAATTTCACAATTCAGTGGTGTACAACCTCTCCATTGACTTTTCCTTGGTCAGTTTTCCCTGAGTTTATTATATGCCTTAGCATGTGACCTTGCACTACTGTATAACTGCACGAGCACTCTTTTTCCAGCGACACGGCCTTGCTGAGGGAGGCGGGGCACAAGTAGATTCTGTCATTTGCCAGCTTTCACCTAAGCCCCAGGTAGAACACGAAGGGCAGGACCCACAGCGACTTACCATCTATTTCAGTTCCCCCTATTACAGGCAATAATAAGGAGCTACCATCCAATGATTTCTGACTACAGAGTGTCCTGAAGACGCGCATTAGTAGTGTGACATGTGCAACTTCTGTGCTAGGGGGTTATGTGTTCTCCCAAAGTTGTAAGAACTTTCTAGGAGTGCGAAATCTATTTGGTGTGACATGAATAGGAATGCCCACCTCTTTCTAATGTGTAGGTTCCTCTGTTCTTCTTCTAGGCTCTTGATAATGCATTATTGCAGATATACTGAGGTTCTTATTAACTATTTCTGAAAAGTTCAGAGCATCCAAAGAATCACAGAGCGACCAAGGAGGATTACCTCTTTCTTAGGAGAGAAAAAGAGCCAAGAGGGAACTTACTGATTCCATGACTCCACAAGTTGATGAGAATGAGATTCCAGCCCTGGCTGTGGCACTTTTTAAAAAGACTGACTAGTGTCGGCTCTTCCAAATGAGGTGTCAACTGAAAATCCACCTCATCACCACATTTAGTGTTTTCCTTCCTTGGCCCCAAATCCCCAACTCTCTATTACCTCACAACACCAACCCCTCGAACCTTCTGGAAACTCTTGGTGGGCTCTTGTGATGGCAGCACTCTGGTTTTTTCCTTCTGCCTCTTACTGCTCATGCTCAGACTCTCTTCCTGTTCCAGTTATCCTCTTGAGGGCTTTCTAGTGCACTCACATCATTGGAAATGCTACCCAATCTCATAACGTCAATATGGGTGAGTTCTGAATCCCCCATTCACCTCCCACTCCTTTTTTCTCTCCTGGTGTCTTTCTGTCTCTGTCCGTCTCTTTCCTTCTTTCTAGTACAAATTTCTCACCTGAGTCTCACCTTGTATCTATCTCCATCGTTAGCAGAGTTCAGCTGTCCTCATCCACATTGTTCCTAGTCTCAGAGAGACCTCTTATATGTCTAGAAGGACCTCATCTACTAATTTCTGGGTCCATTTCAATAAGTGGCTAAACTATAGCTAAGAAGCTCTTTTCATTTGAATAGGTCTTTACAATTCTAACAGTCTCTTGGTCCGACTTTGATGTTAGCATGTTTTGGAGCTCATTAAACACATATCTCTGTGCTTGACTAATCTCACTTAACATAATGTTCTTGAGCTCCTTCCATTTTTTTTGCAAATGCTATTATTTTATTCTTCTTTATAGCTGAATAGAATTCCATTGTGTGTATTTCCTATAATTTTGCAATCCATTCATCTGATGATGGAGATCTAGGTTGGTTCCATATTTTGGCTATTACAAACTGTGCTGCTATGACCATGGGTATGCATATGTTACTGCAGTTCTCTGATTTCAACCCCTTTGGAAAGATACCCAGGAGTGGTAAAGCCGGATCAAATGGTGGATCTATTCCCAGTTTTCTAAGGAATCTCCACACTGATCTCCATAGTGGCTGAACTACTTTGCACTCCCACCAACAGTGTAAAAGAGTTCCTCTTTCCCCACATCCTCGCCAGCAATTGTTGTTGTTTGATTTCTTTATGTTTGCCACTCTGATTGGGGTTAGAAGGGACATCTGTTTTCTCTAACATGCCCAAGCTTGGGAGTAGTGGTAATACCAGAGGGATTCCAGATGATGGAGGGGAAATCTCAGCAAAGCTAGAATGGAAGGATAGGAGAGGAAGAAAGCTGAGGTTGTTCAATGAAGGAGCTACATATGAATATGGGTAATACTATAAATATAACATGCTTAACCTGGACACTTTATTGGGAGGGGGGAAGGGAAATAGGGGGGGAAAGGGCACAAAGCACAATCTAAATGTATACCATTTTCAATATGTTCCACTTATAAATAAAATTTTAAAAAATAAATTATATGTAAAAATCATGTATCTCCACCAGATGACTGTTACATACAATCTGAGTCCAACTTCTGGAACTTTCCAACAGTCATTCACATCAATTCAGCCATGGAAAATTATTACCAAGAGTCACAAGAACAAAGAAGATTTACTGATAGTTTACTTTCCTGTTGTTTTGAAATACATGGACTCTAAGATTCACCTGTTTAGAATTACCTGTTTCAAAAATTACAAGGCTATAACACACTTAAGATAATCTTTGGGAAGAAACAAGTGCATATTCAACAGTTAAGAGGAAAATCACAGCCAGGCATGGTGGCTCATGCCTGTAATCCCAGTACTTGAGAGGTTGAGACAGAAGGATCACAAGTTCAAAGCAGGCTCATCAATTTAGTGAGACCATGTTTAAAAAAATGGGATAGGGCTGGGGGTGCAGTTTAGAGGTAAAATGCCCCTGGGGTTCTAACCCTAGTACCCACCCCCCAAAAAAAGGGAAAATAACAGATTTTTTTCTAATTATTATGTTGCCTGGGCCATAATATCATAAAAGTGGCACACTGCATTTACCCAGAACTAGAAGACAGGTCATTTAAAACTAAGATTACCCAACAATAGAATTGTATAAAGTCTTGGAGTAATATATTAGAAACAGAGCCGAGCCCAGTAGTTCTTTTGAGAACCTAAGTACCTTGATTCCATTTTTCTAAACTGTGCTGATAATTTACACTCAGAATTATATACTTCCTCTGAAGAATGATCAACAGAGATGACAGGAGAGGGGCCTACAGGCACATGCAGACTGCCCAAAGCATTCCACTGTCATTAATGATAATGCACAGACCACACAAATCTGTAGCCAAGTTTTCCATTTCTTTGGGACTTGAGTCACATATAAAAAATTTAACTTAGAGGACTGAAGTAAACTTCTATATTCAAGAAAGGTTTACGGGATCTTTAATGTTCAGATATAGCTTTGCTTCTAAGGTTTCCACCAGGCAACGAGCCACACAGTATTCAATTTATCTACCTTAGAAGAATGACTCAGGGCCGTGGGGGTTTGAATGTGTGGCTCCAGCTAGTCTAGCTTTGCATTAGGGACAGGGAGATCATAAAGCTCTCTCCTTCCAGCCAGATGGATTTCCATTTAAAGTCTCTGAAGCCACAGGGATATGAAGAGGATGTAACACAATCTCAGTGATGGCTGTTGAGTGTGCAGTTATCAGGTGGTCCAAATCCAAAGACAGACATCAGCAGAAACCACCCTGCAAACCATCCACTCTGAGAAAGGCCAATGGTGGGCACAACGTTAAAGCCATGGGGATGATAAGACCCATCGATCCATGCAATCAAACCATAGTTTTTGGACATATGCTGCATGTCAAGCATTGCATTAGGCATTAACAAGACTGAGTGAATAAAGACATATGTAGCCCCTGCCTGTAAGATACTTACAGGCCAGCAGAGAGACAGGTTCCATCCACCTACAACTCCTATGGTGCATGTGGTAAGTGCTAGGGCACAGGAATGGTGAGCTTCTGCGAGAGGGCATGGGAAGGCACTTAATCAGACCTGAGGACGTCAGGGAAGGCTTCCAGAAAATGAGAGTCCACACATACCCAAGAAGGATGGGTAGGACTTGGAAGGAGAATACTCATGAAGACCATACCAGGTGCCTTTACAGAAATGACGAACCCATGAGTTTTAGATTTGAAAGTGTGATAAGAGTCATCATCTGGCTGCTTTTCCTTAGTGACCCTACCTCCCTCAACTTTCATTCCTGGTCCACACATCCTCCCTGACTCAAACTTCAACTTTAGCTCTATTCATTTGCAATTCCTATGCACCCTTTCTTTTATATAATAAAATTTTATAATTACATCCAATTTCAAACACTAAAAATACCTTATTTTCATAGTGCTTTCACAAGTTTTACTGTAACAAATGTCCAACAAATTCTATGAGGTCAATAGGCCCATTACTGATACGGTCTCCAATTTACAGAAAAGGAGACCCCAGACAAGAAAACTCTAATTGCCAGGTTCAGGACTTCCCCCTATGGTAGGACGTACACTACTTTATAACTGTCTACTCTCCCACCATCCCATGAGACTGTAATCCTCTTAAGATCAGAAATTTGAAGATCAGCATGGATCCCCAATACCTAGCACATCATGAATGCTCAATCAATATCTACTAAATTACTGATTTATCTCTTCTATGGAGTTGTACCTGCTCTACCCCACCCTCAACTTCCAGGGGTTAGAAGAAATAGCACCATGCCTAAATAATAAAAGCACAGTATTTATTTATTTATTTATTTATTTATTTATTTATTTATTTATTGTGATACTAGAGATGGAACCCAGGGGCATTCTACCTCTGAGCTATACCCACAGTCCTATTTTTTTGATTCTTTACTTTGAAACGGGGTCTTATTAAGTTGCAGAGGGCCTCACTAAGTATCTGAGGCTGTCTGCAAACCATGATCCTCCTGTCTCAGCCTCCCAAATGCTGGGATTACAAGAGCGAGCCACTACACCCAGCTTAAAAGCCCAGGCCTTAGGGGCTCACCAGACTGGATTCACATTTCAGTCTGTTATGGCTTAAGTCATGTGCTGAAGGCTTGATCCCCAGCACAGCAGTGTTCAGACACAGGGCCTGTGGGAAGTGTTGGGATCACGAGGGCTCTCCCTTAATCAGTGGGTGAAGCCACTGAAGGATCATGCTGAGTGGGCTGCCGGAAGGTGATAAAAACGGTGGTGGTGGCGCCTGGCCCAAGTGAGTGGACCCTTGGGGGCATGCCCCTGGGGGCTGCCTCTGTCCCTGGCCCCTTTCTCTTTCTCTTTCAGCTTCCTGGCAGCCTCTGCTCCATCAAGACACTCTGCCTCACCCCCCGCCCGCAGCAATGGAGCCAGGCAACTGTGGACTGTACCTCTAAAGTCACAGGCCAAAACAAATGCCTCTTCTTGTAAGTCAATTTTTCTTGTTATTTGTCACAGTAATAAAAAGATGACCTACACGTGGCTCTATCACCTGCCAGATGTGTACCTTTAAGGCATGCTACTTCCTCCTCTGACCCTTGGCTATCTGCAAAAGGAGGAGGATGAAATCTCCTTTAGAGAAAGGCTCTGAAGATAGCATCTGGCCTGCATTAGCACCCCTCTGCTGACTGTTCAGGACCTGTTGATCATTATTTGACCACTGCCCAGTGGCTGTGCCTATCAACTCCTAGAGGTGAACTCCTAGAACAGGGTCTGTGTTAGTCATCTGCATACAGCTAGAGTTGAGGGCTTTTCAAATGTTAGACTCTGCACACATTTCTGGAGAAATAAAACAGGCCAAGCCATATCTCTGCCTCGCATGCAGTTCAGAAGTTACCACCTACTGGTGGCTCATTAGAAGTCACTGACCGAAAGATTGCACAATTTGGTCCAAATAAAGGATGTGGAATTGCAAGCCCAGCCCTGTCATTCTAGGAGCTGTTTTGCTGAGAAGGAATATTCCAGGGCCTCTCACCCACCCGACTGCCAGCACTTGGGATCTGTGGCGTAGCTGGTTAAAGAAGTGCACACATCAACTCAAGTTTCACAACCTGGTTGTATAACAGGGAAGCTGAGGAGGTAGAAGGAGATGGCTAAGCTGGACTTCGTACTCTCTCAGCAACAAGTTTCCCAGGTTATGCATAAGAGACAAAAATTCTGCCTGCCTGCCGGGAAGACTGAAAGAATGTCCCTGGGATGGATCCCAGAGCCACCAACAGGCTACGCGTGCCCTGAGCCTCACCTTCATCAGGAGCTCCCGGCTGGTCAGATGGTTATTGTGGTCTGAGAAGATATCTGAGAGTTCCTCAAACATCAGCATTCGGTCCCTAGGAAAAGGGAGTAAGAAAATATTAACAATAAAGATTGTAAAAACCTAATACCTTCAGCCTAGCTGTCCTCAGTACCTACAACTATGAAAGGTTTTTTTGTTTATTTATTTGTTTTGTGGTACTGAGGGTTGAATGCAGGAGAATTCTACTTTCAAGCTACACCCCCAGCCCTATTGTTCTTATTTTTTGTTTATTTGTTCGTTTGTTTTGTTTTGAAACAAGGTCTTCCTAGATTCCTGAAAGTCTTATTACATTGCTGAAGCTAGTCTCGAACTTCTGATCCTTCGGTATCAGGCTCCCAAGTTTTGGGATTACAAGCATGTGCCATGGTATCTAGCTGGAAGATTGTTTTGATCTCAGAACTGGTGGGTAATATGAATACAGGTGAAGCCAGTATCTTCTTTAACTTCTTGCATGCAGAGAGGCATTTTTTTTTTAAGTGAACATGTCTACTGTGTGAAGAGAGGATTATTTTCTAACCATGAGTGTTAGAATCATACAAAACGACTGGTTCGATTAGGGCACCAAGTCATTCAACTGGGACATGTTCTCTTCAGTGAGTTAAAAATAAGAAATAAAAAAATCTAGCCGGGCGTGGTGGCGCACGCTTGTAATCCCCGCGCTTGGGAGGCGGGAACAGGAGGATCGCACAGGTTCGAAGCCAGCCACGCGTGCTGGCTTAGGAGACCCTGTTTCCAAATAAAAATGTAAAAATAGGTCTGGGAGTGTAGCCCGGAGGTAGAAGGGCTTCCAGGAACTCCAGTACCCTCCCCCCCAAAAAAAAAAACTATCTTCACAACACACAGTGAACTCAGTGGGACCAGAGAGCTCATCTTGGCCAGACCCCTAACTTAGCCCGGAGGTAGAAGGGCTTCCAGGAACTCCAGTACCCCCCCCCCAAAAAAAAAAAAAACTATCTTCACAACACACAGTGAACTCAGTGGGACCAGAGAGCTCATCTTGGCCAGACCCCTAACTTCGGATAGGAAGTCAGATTCCGAATTTTCTGAATCACAGCCCAGAGTTCTTATTGGCAGAGTCAGAGCAGAATGGTGGACCTTGAATGGAATGGGCAGCCAAATGGCCTTGGGGGTGGATTCAAATCTCAGCTTGGTGCTTCACTGGCTGAGTGATCTAGGAGGAGCTGCTTAGCTTTCTTGAGTATCAGCTTTCCCAGCGATTTGGTGCAAATGCTGCACAGTAAAGGCCCTGAGCGCCCAGCCCTGTCTGGTACGTGGCCTCCACACCTCCTGCTGCCTCCACACGGCCCTCCAGGGCTGCCGAGTGGATGATTCCGAAGGCGGAGAATTAGGGGCCAGATGCTCATATAAGCAACATGTTTGTTATCATGAAAAAGACATTAAGAACTTATTTGCATCACAACAAGTGTGATGATATTCTCATAATAAAGAAGACCATTCAAAGCTATTTATATTTTGGAGGCAATAATTAAGATCTTAATTACATGTGGCCCTAATAAAGAGAAATAAGTAGGTATCCTCCTTGTCAATATGAAAGCTGGACATTTAAAGGACTGTGGGCAAAGTGAAAACCAAGTAAAATATCTTGACCCGGGGTCATCTCTCAGGAGCCCCGACACTCCAGCACCCCCGTTACCAAGACACAAACAGACATGCTGAATGGGATTCAACTCTAAGGATGTTTTTGTTCATTTTTTAAAAGTGGCACAAAAAGCCAGCCAAAGAATAGAGCTTCTCATACATACAGCAACCACAGAGATTTAGTACAAACCCACTGTATTTTTACTTGTGTTTTAGCCTCAAATTTGGTACAGAACAGAGCTTAGGGTGGCTAGGTGACTTTGCAGAGTGCCATATTAGTCAATCACACACACAAAAATCCACAAAATTATATTTCATTGCAATCAGACAAGGTGGCATTTCAGCACCTGCCCATTCCTTTGTCTTTGACGCCACAGTTGGGTGGAAGTGGTGATAAGAGGAGGGCGAGGTGATGGCACAGGTGGAAGGCGACGTGGTGTGCTTCTGATTCTCCCCCATGCTGCACCAGGGACCAACAGCTCATGATGTGCTATGACATAGATGTTTCCTAAGTTATACGTGCAGAGGAAAATCAGCTAACTAATCTCTTTCACATGCTCATCTCATTCTTGAAAACAATGAAGAGGAGCTGGGCATGGTGGCTTTTGCCTGTAATTCTAGTACTTGGGAGGCTGAGACAGGAGAATTGTAGATTCCAGGCCAGCCTCAGCAACTTAGAGAGATGCTATTTCAAAATAAAAATAATAAAATAGGTCTGTGGGTAGAATTAAACTAGGTTCAATCCCAATACAAAAGATATAAAAAGTAAAAGAGAAAAGAAAGAGAAAGAAAGGGAGAAAGAAAAGAAATAACCCAAGAAAACAGAGGTAATTGAAAAAAATCACATTGACTTTGAAATGCCCAGTGCCAGTTTCCCTCCCGCTAGGTAGAGAGTGGTATCATGAACAAAGCATGGGCTTTGGAGGCCAAGTGCTATGGCTTCTACAACTCTACAGTGTGAAGCATTAAGTTCATCTGCTCAAGCCGGGCGCGGTGGGCACACTTGTGATCCCCGAGCTTGGGAGGCGGAGACTGGAGGATCGCGCAGGTTCGAAGCCAGCCTCGTTGGCTTAAGAGACCCTGTTTCCAAATAAATATTAAAAAAAAAAAAATAGGTCTGGGAGTGTAGCCTGGAGGTAGGAGGCTTCCATATCCAGTACCACCAAAAAAAAAAAAAAAATTTTTTTTAAATCATCTGCTTAAAGTTTCTCCTCTAATCTAATCTACCAGAAACTGCCTTATAAATAATGTGACGTCTCCCAAGGAGACTGTCCCCTGCCTGGTGTAGGAGCTCACCAGAAAGCTCGCGCCCTCCCACACTCATTTTCCAGCATACATTTATGGAATTCTGTTTTCCAGAGGGGAGCGCTCGCAAGTTTGACCGGCATTGGTCCCTTAGCGCTTAATCGGCTTTGAGTGAACTGATAAAACCACCTAGGCCTTCCACTCTGAGGACAAATGCACCACTTCCGCCAGGGCAGTCCCGGCTCCCAGCTGGCCCCACGCCTGGCCAAACTGACTATGGACACAGTGTAGACTCACAGAGCCCACACACTCTTCCTCGATACGGCAGCACAGCCTGACGAGTTCAAACTTGGGAAGACTTGGATGTAGCTGGCCTCGTCAGTCCCCATGACAACAAGCTCCAGCCCCCCAAACCTAGAGTGCCGTGGGACCAGAACGGCCACCCCCAGGTTCCATCTTGTGCACAAAGTTCACTGATGTACAAGTGAAGTTCTGGAAGTAGCAATTGTGAAATAATAAGGGAATTAAGGTGTCAATTACCCCACAGGTTACACGGAGAAATATGAGCAAAACAAAACAAGACACCCAGCACAGACTGGCCAGTTCATCCTTTCAGGCAGACACCGAGGAAAGAACACACTTTTTTTTTTCTTTTATTGGAGCATTATCGTCTCACATCACTGTGTAATTCGTAGTGATCGTGACATACTTACACACAGCACTTGGGGAGCTCCCCCCCTCGGCCACTTACAAGGTTTTAACATTGCTAAGACGGCTTTTAATATGCTGAAGTAGAAGTGGACTAAAGAGTTTCCTGTTAGGATCACAGGTTCACGGCCAGCCTCAGCAACTTAGCGAGGCCTTCTACAACTTGGTAAGTCCCTGCTTCAAAATAAACAGTCAAATAGGGCTGGGGTGTAGGTCTAGGGTAGAAAGCACCTGGATCCAATCTCCAGGACCACAAAAATGAATAAATAAAAAGTTTCCTGTTGAACATCAAGACTCAATGCCCTCACTACACACATTATTCCTCACAGTCTGGAATAGCTTTGACCTTTCAAAAGAGTCTAAAAATATAGCCAGAAGTCACGGCAATTCACTCTAACTTCATCACGCCACAACCTGAGCCCTCAAAATCCAGATGATAAGCACATCCTTCAGATCCCCCCAAGGCTGATCAGCTTGGCTCTGGCATACTTAGAGAATGAGTTTGGCTTCTGCCACAGCCCTGCCTCAAAATGCATGAATGATTACGTGTAAAATGGACCCTGCCCAGGGCAGAGGATGTCAGTGTTCTCCTCTTGTCATAAAATATAAGCTTTGAAGGTAGAGACCCTTCGAAGGGTGGAGAAGCAAATCCCCAGCCAAAGAAAAGAAGAGCGGACCCTGGGGGACTTACTTTGGGACAGCAGCCCAGGTCTTTTTCAACCGATAGATGGAATTTGACTGCAGTGCGGAAACGATGGCCCTCAAGGAGGAGAAATTCTTCAGGATTCTACATTCCTGTAAGGGGAGTGATTAAGACATAAAGGCATTTAAGTATCAATATTGCAGTGGGTCGGTGGTTTCCTGTTTTAGAGGTATCACAGCTGCTAGGAATTCTTACCACTAAATAGGCAGCTGAATAAATACTGGACATCAAAAAGTGGCTCCTTCCTCCCACCCCGGTCACCAAAACACTTTATAGATTTTGGCTCTGGCTGCTTGTTTTTCTCCCTTTAATATATTTTTTTGCGTCGTTGTTACAGTTTTATAGTTTCCAGCTTCCCCAGTAAAAACACGAATGGAGGTGCGTCTACAGAGCTATGCTAGAGAAAGCAACATTCTTCTGCTGAAAGCACACACATGCCCTAAAAATACACACGAAGGACCAGGTATCCTGCAGCCACGAGGGAACCGGGCAGCAACTCGAGTTCAGATGGCATCCACCATCTGAGCAGCCCTTGTCCTGAGAGGTGTATATAACTTGGCAATAAAAATTCACCACAAGCTGAACTTTGGCTTTTATGCTCTTAGCCAAGGGGGAATATTTTTATACACATTCATTTGGTTTCCAATTGGCTTATCCCACAATCGTAAACATTCAGAAACACCTTGGTACTTCAATGCTTCCAAAATAACTTAGGCTTTTAAAATAAGATTCATTTTTGGCAGTGTTTTAAAACAAAATAGAAAGAGAACAGGAAACATTTTGGATGTCATTTTCTGGGTAAGGAGAAAGGCTCTGTGCTTCAACTTAAGCAACCCTAAGGAGCCAAGCCTGGAGCATCAGCCATCGATGAGCCTGGAGTCAAAGTCCTGCTCTGTGAATAGCAGGGACAGCCCAAGCGTGAGGAAGAGGGCCCCATGCGTAGCTGTCATGGGAATGTGACGATGTGGGGAGTTGCTATGCCGTGTCAAAGGAGACGCTTCATACACAGGCACGTAAGCAAAGCACCCTCCGTTCACTACTGACTGCAACGTGTTGAGTGTATGTTTGGCTTCGTGCAAAACATCTGGGGTGAGAGGCCCTAGGGTGTTGGCCATACGTGCAAACAGCTTCCGGAATCAAGTCATGAAGTAATGCTCACCCTGCTATGAAGGCCAGCAGCATGCTCTAAGTTAGCGTCCCCAAATCTGGCTCCTGAAAACTATGCCAAGCAAACCTCAAACATTTTCTTTAGAGGAAATGCCAATGTGTTTGATAAAAGTCATGCCCACCCTTTTTAAATGTTTCAGTGTACCTCCCCCACAAACAAAAGCAAGCAAGCAAGAAAGAGAAAGACACTCTGATTTGTAGTCTGGGAAACAACCTTATGAGAGCATGGTTCAACAAAGGTTCAGGACCCAAAAGTTATGTTCTAAAGATCAGGGTACTTGCGATAAATAAGGGAATTCAGGCACAGACATATCACGCAAATTGTAATAAACATATGGAACACGTTATTCTGAAAAAGGTTTAAACCAAAGGTTTAGAGGAGCATAAAAGGCATCTGGTCCTGTTTCTAGAAAAGGAAGTATCTTCCAAATGATGTGAGGTAAGGGCAAAAAGGCTGCATAATGGCTTGTCCAAGATTATATAGTAATATCGGGTTAGAAATATTTTCTGCATGTAAAATTATTATCATTTTTAACATCTTTTTAATAGATATTGATTGTGACAGATGCAGAAAAAGTAAAATAAATCTTGGCAAGAAACCACCTGTGAGTTTCATTATTTTATTAAGTTACCCTACACAACTTCAAGACATAACATACTTAATATTAGAGAATTATATCACCAAAGGTAAGGAGCCTTGACTTTTTTGCATATACTATGAAATTTGGAATATAACTCAAATTATATTTTTGGTTATCATATGAATACATTATTAGTATTAAACTTGGGCCACAAGCCACACTGGGAACCATACTGTGTTAGATGCAAAGATGCTCTATTCTTGCTATGGACTTTTTTGGTGTGTGGTACTGGGGATGGAACCCAGGGGCATTCTACCTCTGAGCTACACCTCCAGCCCTATTTTTTATTCTTTATTTTTGAAACAGGGTCTCACTGAGCTGCAAAGGGCCTCACTAAGTAGCTGAGGCTGTCCGCGAACCACAATCCTGTCTCAGCCTCCTGAATTCTGGGATTACAAGCGTGTGCCACCATGCCTGGCTCTTGCTATAGACTTTTAAGTAGTGGAATGAATTGGGTCACATAGACAATTTGCTTTTGAGACATGTAGGGCACTGTCAATGCTACGGCATGCATGACACAAAATATTCCCTTATCATTAAAAGGAAGAAAAATTTATGCTAATATCACTCCATCAGAACATCTTTTCTAGTTATTTGTTGAGAAAAAAAGCTCAACGTAGAATAAGAGCAATGTACATTACTATGCAACTTATATTCTTTGTTTCTTGTTTGCTTTTTTCATATACTAAAAGTCTGGAATAACTGACCACCTAAAGACTCAGAACAAGGCAAATTCTCCAGCACAGTTATACCCTTGTTCTTAAAACCAGCAAAAGAGGAAGTGAAAGACTTAGGCACTAACTATGCCCTACAGACGGGACTCAACGGAAGAGATTGCAAATGGGCTACCAAGCAAATACGCTTGGTCGAGGGTTGACCCATATAGCTCAGGACACAGACTATAAGATATTTATACAATGATTATTTTTCAAAATCAGTTTTGGTTGATATAATATTTTTCAGCCTAGAAAAAAAATTTAAAACCTTTAATCCTCTAGTGCCCCAAATTCTATTATTCAAAGCTAATTCAAACACGCATCTATGAGGCCTTCCTTGATTGACCTACTCAGAGGCGATTTCTCCCTCCCCTCTTTTAGAGCACTTCCATAGCTGCCTCCTCTACTGCCCCAGCTGAGGTTATTCAATCACGTCCCATCCCATTATGTCCCTAAAGTACATGATGCTGTCGCTCATGCGTATTAGGCGCTCACAAAATACATGCCCAACTAACTAAACGCTGTCATTTTCTCAGTCATAACGTAAGAGGCTGGTAAGTGAAGGTCATACAGCCTATAAGCAGGTGTCCCACAAGATTAGACCCTGACAGAATGTAACTCAGGTCTAGGAACACACTACTGCCCTCCAACTTGAGGTCTGAAGTCGTAAGACCCTTTGAAAGGTTAATACGAGGTCTATGTGTCTCAGTCCTGTAGAAAAGATAGTCCGAACTGTGAGGAGGTAACAGCTCTTCAAATCTACAGGAGTCGCAATGCTTCCAATTACCGGAAGGAGGCATGGGTAATTATTCTCAGATAAAGATCGGTGTGTTTAACACATAGACCATGGGCTATCTTTATTGAATATGGGACAGAGATCCACTGGCGAAGGAAAACGCAGACTGGAGAAGCTGCCGTGTGGACACCATGAAGAGAAAGAATTGAGCAGAGGCCTTTTTTTTTTTTTTTTTTTTTTTAAGAGGAAAGCTGATAAGACCCCAAGGTAAGGAGACAATTCTTTTTCTTACTTTGAAACAACAACCCAAACCCAGTCGTCTGGCACAAATGGTCTTTTAACTGCCTTTCAACCAAATGGCTAAATCATTTGGACAGAGTGATGGAGTGGGCTCCAGTGTCCACCAAGCACAAAGGATATTTTTTAAAAGACAATTACATGAGCAATGTTAATCCACTTCTCGATGATCCTGGCTCTCTGCTGAGTTCTGAGGTCTTTGCCCCCCAGGATGGTGCTGACCACGCATTTGGTGAGGGTGTTGAACTGAGAGATGGTTGCGCGGATGGTAGGTGCCAAATGTTTGTTTTCCTTCTTATCCCGTTGAGACCAAATGCAGCCCAGGCAGTGGTGAGGTACCACTCTCTTGAACAGTTGCTGCAATGAAAGAGATTCTTATTACAGACAGCAAAGACATCAGCTATACATTGGTGTTTTCTGCTTGATTAGCCTCTGGTGGCCACATGAAAATACACAAAAGTGCATAACTAATATATTCATGGATGGGAGAAGTCTACATGAGCTTTTTAAATCTGCTCAAGTAAGCAAATAGAACACAAGGACCAAAGGAACTTCAAATGGCCCGAATCATTTTGACTTCTCCTTCTTAAGGAAAGTCGAGTAAGATCTATGCTACCGGTCCAAAAAAGTGGTCGTGGCTATTTTAACCTTGAAATCATATCCACGGTGCGTCCTGGGCACTTGGGATCGAGAACTGTCTGGGATGCTCACTGAGCACCCGAGAAGTGATCCACAGAAGTAGAGCCATGACCCTCCTCGTTGGCACTGCTTCACTTTCTTTAAAATAAAGTAAGGAGCATATCAAAGAAGAAGCCATTCAGCATCACACGGGGAAAGAAGACAGAGGGCTTTGACGCCTGGTTTTCAGGTGTTGTCCTCAAAGTTATAAATAACCAGTGCCATCTTCCATCCTTCCCTTAGGCTATCAGTTTTGCTACCAAAAGAGAAACTGTCAAACAAACCAGATTCTCATTAGTACCACAACTCAATATAAGATGCGTAAAAGTTTGCATAAGAATTTACTTCTTTGGACTAGCTGACTTGTTCTGATATTGTTATCTGCATGTTTGTTAGACGAAAACACTGGCATGCTCCAGAGTGTTTTCTCAAACGTAAGTAATGCAGAAGAGCAAAATCCATTGTGAGAATCCCTAACAGTCCTCTTTTCTTTGTTATTTGCCAGCTAATATTGAGCTTACTGACGTAATCAAACATGTATAGCTAACAAAAATATCCCAACTTCAAAGGTCCAGGAAGCACACATGGAAATCAGCTGCCAGATACAGTTGCATGTGGATTCAATAAATTTATTTTATCCCAGCTTATACTTTGACCCCTTTACAATCCTCCAAATAAACAGTTCAGCTCTTGAAATATTTATGAGTCTAAAGAGAGAGAAATACCCACGGAGTAGGATAGATTCTGTTTCACTAGGATCAGAATTCTTATTTCCCTCTGTGAATTGAACTCCAAGTAAATTGCACCTTTGCCCAGGACAAGAAGATCTCGGGCCCGTGATATTCAGACTCATCCACGGATTCCAAAAGCCTTCCACTGCATCACCCCCCGCCCTCTCTGGGGAGCACCAGCGCTGCCCAGTGTTTTGGGTGGGAGCACCTCTGAGACGCCAAGAGAAGACATACTGCATCCATGTAGGTCAGCTGCTCCGCCACGAGATCTTCTGAGAAGCACGTGAACTCTGCGGGCCCTCCACCGTCCAGCTCCTCTTCCTCTTCCAGGCTGAAGGAGATGGTGCTGGGAAGCCCATCTGTTCACATGGTGGGGGGGGAGAGTCAATGACTGGCACTGGGTAGGACTTGAGAGTCAAATGGTGCTTCTTTCATTCAGGGAAAAGGCTAACCCTTTGGGAAATCCAGAGGGAGAAAAGAGCAAGCACAATGAATCTGTGGGAAGTAGAGGTGCAAGCTCTGCTCAGCCCCAGATTCTATATCCAGTCTGGAGGCCTCCTGGCGTCACTCTGACCAACCATTCCAAGGCCAGGTCGTGCCAAGTCTGGAGGGAGAAATTCAGGCCTACATGCAGGGGCAACCCTCAGGTCAGGCTTCCTCAACCCCCTGACCACCTCCACGACGAATCCAGCTAATTCCTGTAGCCCAGCCACTCAAGATTTCAACTGCCAGCCCACTCGAAACCAGAAGCCCGAAGGGCCAGGCATGATGGCAAACCAGCTTTCGGGGTAGGACGGGCCATCTGGGGATCAAGAAAGCGGATGAAGCGTCCCTCAGAATTCTCCAAAATATGTGGAGTACTCTCAAGATGCTGGGCGTTGTTTTCAGCTTCTGCCTAAAGCTACGTGTGCAGGAAACAGAATAGAGTCACCTGAGCCTTTTTACAGATTATTGATTAGCAAGCTACCTAGGTTCCAGCCTGAAAAAGCAAGAGAAAGTCCCTGCCCAGGACTCTAAATAGAAAACAAAGGTGCCCGGAACCTGGAACAGAACTCCAGTCTCCACTTGCAAAGATGCGACTGGGTGAAGCTGGACGTGATCCCAGCCTCCCTGCCTTTTCCCGCTTCCTCATCCCTGTACACTCCTCCCGCTGCTTCCTGCCCAACTTGCTCTGGGGAACCAAAGATTCAGAAAGGCTTCACATCCCTCTTGACAGTTGCCATTTAAGTATACCTGAATATCTGTAAAGCACGGCAGAGGCTGGGCATGTATGTGCTGAGGCCTGACCTCATTCACTCATTCACCAGACACTCACAGCTGCCTGATAACGTGTCTGGACTGTTGCCGCGCGTGAAGATTACATGACCCTCTCTCTCTGCGGCCCAGCCGATCCTCCACCCTTTCCACTTCTGACTCTCTTCCAGAGGCAAGTGAAAACTGAAAGCCCAGTTTTACTTCAAAACATAGACAAGCTTATTGCTTTTGCCAGCATGCAATTGGCTAAAATAAGCATACGGTGAGAATCACGCACCTAAAACTGCTTTTCAGTAATGACTCTTGTACTTAGTAAACAAAGGGTTTAGAAGCTCTCTTGATTAAAAATTTTCCAAACTTTGCAAAAGATTCCTTCTTGGGTACGGCCTAAAAGCTTCTGTGAAGTCAAGCTGTCTCCCCTGCCCTGCCAAATAAGCTCTGTCTTCCATTTGCTGGGCTGAAGACACCAAGGACTGGTCCCACTGGTTCCCAATTAGGCGTGGAGCCAGGGCCAGCCTGGTGCGGGGAGCTGGACTCCAACACAGAGCTTTCCACTGCAGCACAAAGCCAGCAGGAGGCCTGGGGAGCAGGTCCCGCAGCTGAGAGAGCTGCCCCTGGAGCCCAGCATTCCAGGCAGATGAGCTCATCAGAGTTACAGAGCCTCTGGCAGTCAGCTCCTACTGACGCAACTGCTTTCTCCCTCCCAACTGCTTTCTCCCTCGCTGTTCCCCCACACAACAAAATCGGCAGGTACTGGCAGGGGTTTCTATAGTCCCTCTGGAGCTGGGGCGGCTTCCCTCTTCTGTGCTGAGAACCATTTCCTTTCCCCTACTGAGGAAAATCCAGCATCACTGTAGGGAAATGTCTATCAGAAGCTCCGAGTGTGTCCGCCACCATGGCAGCTACCCCCAGCACCCAGGGAAGGAAACCACGTCGTCCCGGAAGCCTGACTGAGCCTCTTCCTTAATTTCTTTAAAGCCTGATAATCTGTGTTCCAAACACTCCACGATCTGCAGTGGTGGCTTGCCCTTTGTCCTTGAAAGTAGGAGTCTGATTCCTCAAAGAAGAAAAAAACAGCCTCAGAAACTTGCTTTGATGAAGCCCTTATTAGCGGCACAAAACGGTGGTCATCTCCACTATCAGGGAACACACCACAGCGCTTTCCATGCCGATGGAGAAACACCTTTCCTAGCTCTGGTGAGGGCAGTGGGGACATGGATTTAACTCCTTGCCAGTGGGACAGGGGTGGATGTTTGTGACTGGTTTACATTTTAGAGAAGGCAGAACCAATAAATGGCAGATAACCAAAAGCAAATGCAGTTTCAGCGTGGAACAACCTTAAAACCTTCAAGGAAATCTTCTTGGAAATGGAAGGAACCCTAGGAAATTAACTTCTCTGAGCCACAGTTTCAGTGTTTTCTACAAAATGTTGGAGCTAGACTAGGTGATCTTGAAAAACCCCTCTTTTGTTCTTAAAGTTTAAGGCTTTGTACTGAGCACCTCAAGAGCTTGACAGTAGTTCCCCGGCCGCCCATCCTTCAAAGAGTGCGGAGGTTCCCGTGCAGCCAGTGTTGGGAGGGCCTCCATGTTGGAGAATTAGACTCTAGCTCTTTCCCCATGAGCAAATGAGTACTCACTGTCAGTTTCTACTTCTTGCTTCTGAAAATGCTCAAGAAGATTCTGTGCTCTTCTCTCTGGGTCAGAGCCTGGCATCATCCGTTTGAGATAATCCAACAGTTTCTGTAGGCAAGGGAAGTCAGGAGGCTCCCGGAAGTCTTCGGCACACTGGTCAAGCCAGGCCCGCAGGATGGACGCAATTGCACTGTGAGAGAGAGTGGGGGGAGAGTCACTGTACCCAACTGGCTGTGAGGACTCATGCCCTGGACACCAGGACCCATTTCAGGTGTGCCCCAAGGAAATGTGGGCGGGTGGGCAACAACAAATAACTCATCCACAAAATCCTGAAAATATCAGTGAACTTAAAGCACCTGAAAACAAGCTAACTATACTTTATTATCTTAAATGGTGGCTAAAAAGAGAGGAGGAAGGAAAACTAATACTTTTTTTTTAATAAAAAAAGGAACTAAACTTTGGAAAAACCCATCCAGGGCAGAAAAAGGCATTTGGAGTAAAATTTAATGAGTCCTGGAAACAACTATAAAGTAATCTGTACACAACAGGATTGTGTGATTTCCAATTCTGGACATGTTCAAATCAAAGACTATAAAATCTACTATTCTAACATTTTTGGAGATAACTATTAGTAGGCCAGAAATTCATGTGATAAAAGGAAGTGTCTGGGCTTGAAAAAGATCACCAGGGCTTCAGCATGAGGACCAAAAATGTCCTCATAAAATGATCTTTATGTTTCCCAAATTACAATAGAAAGAATCTGTTTCAAGTGGGAGACGCAGTAAGGGAGAGAAGTTAGGTCTCTGAAAGATAAGGAAAGCTGGTAAAGCCACTGAGAGGTGGATCCTAGAAGTCATGGGCCACATCAGGATCCACTGTGGGTAAAATAAGGTCCCGGGATTATAAAAGGGACAGGCTCACAGTGTGTGCACAGCTTCCTGCAGGCAAGTTTTGTTTGTTTGTTTGTTTTGTGGTATTGAGGTTCCTGAAAACCCTTCTCCTTCCGGGCTACACTCCCAGACCTATTTTATACTTTTTATTTGGAAACAAGGTCTCTTAAGCCAGCACGGCTGGCTTCGAACCTGCACGATCCTCCTGTCTCCGCCTCCAAAGCGCGGGGATTACAAGCGTGTGCCACCACGCCCAGCTGCAGGCAAGTTATTAATAACACTCAGGTGTAGTCGAAAGGTTCTGGGCAGCCCTTCACTCAAGGAAAGAAAACAAAAAAGGATAAAATAGAAGCTAGGCATGATAACACACACCTGTAATTCCAGCTACTCCAGGAGGCTAAGGCAGGAGGATCACAAGTTTTTGGCCTGCCTGCACAACTTAGTGAGACCCTGACTCAAAAATAAAGAGAGCTGACTGAGGAGCTAAGGAGTGCCTTGGGTTCAATCTCCAGCACAAAAAAAGGATAAACTGTTTTTAGTATTATCTTTCTATGCTTCATGTTCAGAAGAGACTTCACAAACACCTCTGAGTATGACACGTGCTGGGCTGTGTCCCATGGAGAACAGACCCTGCCTTACTAACAACCACCACCCCACAGGAGGTATATTCGTTGGTGAGGGAGAGAGAAAATGGCAGGGACTATAAATGAATCCATGATGTTTTATTGACAGAGACACAACACTTTGTCTTAGCCAAAGATGTCAAAAATCTTTTCCAGCCAAACTTTTTTTTTAGCAAATTTTAAAATTATTGCCAGGATTGGTGGTGCACGCCGGTAATCCCAGTACTTGGGAGGCTGAGATAATAGAATCATAGGTTAGAGGCCAGCCTCAGCAACTTAACAAAATAGGGCTGGGAGGTCTGGCTCAGAGGTAGAAGGGCCCTGAGGTTCAATCCTCAGTACTCCCTCAAAAATTAAAATTGTATCATTAGCATCTAATTATACTTCAAATGCATTGTTGATTTAATTAGTTAACTATAACTAGACTGAAGGTTATTATATATTGTCAAACTACCGGATGGCCTTTCATAGGTGTGTCTAATTTTCACGTCTGAATTTCATACCAAAGAGCTGAACTATATCAAGGCATAAATATGACTGACACCCATTTAGCAGTTAACTTGGGGTCAAAGCACAAGCAGAGGAAAATTAACATGCTGTTTTCCTTAGGCTGTATAACACTTTCACTAATGTGGACTATAAAGAATTTGGGACTATATTATTCAATTATTTACATCAAAATAAGGTAACATAAAACCATCAAAGTGATAGAAACAATTCAACGAAATTATAAACAAAAAAATTCATTCCCTTCCCAGAAAATGGAACAAAGTAATCTGGGCTCTGGAATTGATTGGAAAGATAAGTAAATGAAACCAAAGGTAACGTTATTTTTTGAGGATCCTCATATTGTATTCATTATTTCTTCTTTATTCACCCAAACCAAACATCATAACTTACTAAAGAAATGAAGAAGTATCATTTTCTTCATTTTTATAATGAATATGTTCATTTTCCATGTAAAACTTTCTTTCTGACAAGCACGGAGCCCAGAACAGTGATGGGCGTGTGGGTGGGATGATGGTAGACTAGAACGTGGGGAACCTGACCTTGGCCTCTACTGAGCTTCTCCAAAGGGCGAGCTAATCTGACCACTAGCACTGCACACTTCAGTGGGAGCACACTCTTCCAGTGACGTGGGTGGAAACAGGTATAGAGAGGTGGTATTTTACATCACACAGTAAAGTCAGCAAGAACACTGGTCTAACAATGGGACAGAGGGCCTAACGACTCCTTAGTGTTTCAAAACTTAAAAGAACTCCCACATAGAAATCCAAAATTATAGGTAGAAATCAGTGATATTAGTGTGTCATGTACTTGTACTGATTATTATTATTATTATTATTATTATTATTTATTTATTTATTTTTTTGGTGGTACTGGTGTTCCTGGAAACCCTTCTACCTCCAGGTTACACTCCCAGACCTATTTTTATGCTTTTTATTTGGAAACGGTCTCTTCCCAGCAAGACTGGCTTCAAACCAGTGCTACCTCCTGTCTCTACCTCCCAAGCGCGGGGATTACAAGCATGCGCCACCACACCTGGCTTGTACTGATTAATTTTAAAATTATAAAACTCATTATTCATTGCAAAAATAGAAAATCTTACAAATGTATACAAACTAAAAAGCAAAATATCTACTCTCCCACCCCTACATTTCTTGATCTCTTATTCATAGCTTGAAGTATAGCCTTTTAGACTTTTCTGTGGATATGTACACATATTTAAATACATATTATATATATATATATATATATATATATATATATATATATATATATATATATGAATCAACAGGGTCAAGACAGGCATGGTGACCCAAGCCTGTAATCCCAGTACTTGGGAGGCTGAGACAGGAGGATTACAGGCTCAAGAATAGACTTTGTAACCTAGTGAGACTGTGTTTCAAAAGAAAAATCAGAATGGTCTGGGGGTGTAGTTCAGAGGTAGAAGGCCTCTGGGTTCACTCTCCAGTACCAAAACCAAACCGGAGCAAGATGAAGGTAACCAAAAGGGTCTTTTTCATGGCACAGTGAGTTTTCTGTGTATATTCTAGAGATTGAACCCAGCGGCATTCTGCCTCCCAGCTAGACCACTAGCCCTTTTTACTTATTTACTTACTTACTTAGTTTGATACAGGGTCTCACTAGGTTGCTGACAGTCTTGCTAAGTTACTGAGACTGGTCTCAAACCTGGGGTCCTCCTGTCGCGCCTCTCAAGTCCTGGGAGTCCAGAGGTGTGCCACATGCCTGGCTAAACAGTGGGTTATAGACACACCTCCCCATTCGCTATGTCTGGCTGTATCTTATTATTTCCCATGATTACAGAGTGTGCCTGCACACACCATGACTGACAAGTATTTTTCCACTAGTAAAACTGATCATCATCATATAATTAATAGCAGATATTTAAGTAAGTTTCAGTTTCTCATGATTACAAACAATTATAAAATGTGCATCCTTGGTGGTGCATGCTGGTAATCTCAGTACTTGGGCGGCTGAGACAAGGAGGATCGCAAGTTCAAAGCCAGCCTCCTCAACTCACCAAGATCCTGTTTCCAGAAAGAAAAGAAAATAGGGCTGAGTTGTACTTCAGAGGTACACTGCCCCTGGGTTTAATCTCCAGCACCACAAAAATAAATAAAATAAAACGTGTATCTTCGCTCCCATCTCTGCATACTGTGTGGGCAGCTCCACGGTGCTGATATCAAGTGCAGACTTAATGTCCGTGGAGCGTGCAGCCGGAAGGACAGAGCCGACTTGTCCTGCGGTGCCTTCGAGCTTCCTCAACCGGACACTGTTTTTAACTAACTCTGGTAAGCTGCTCGTTTTACCCTTCCTGACAGTGACCCTGCAGCTTAGCCTAAGAAGACTCAGAAAGTTCACTGCAAACCCAGACAAATGCATTTTCACACAAAAGAGGAATAAAGTCAGAGGAGGAAGAAGAAACAGAAGAAGAGCTCACGATGCAAAAAGTGCAGCACAACGTGAGGCAGACCCTGCCCTGAGCCCGTGTTATCAGCATGCCAGGGAGGGAGGCTTGCAGGAAAGGCCTGGACTCTTGCCCGAAGCCCACAGTGGCTTTATGTTTGCCAGTCCTGGGAAGAAACTTTCCGTTCTTGATAGACTAAGAAGCGGATACAAATGTGAAACTTTTCAGATTCCAAAAAGGAAAGCAACATCACAATATCGGGACAAAGAAAAGAGTTGTTGGACAATGGCCCTTCTCTCGTACCCTGCCTGGCTCCACTCCTAAGGTCTAACGTATGCCCTATCCGGAACCGAGTGGAGGGTGTGCGGAGGGCAATCCTGGTTTGAAGTCACAGACATAGAAAGAAGTTGGGACTGTTACACTAGAGACATCACTTGGCTCCGTGCACAGAACAAGAAAGGGGGCCCCCGAGGAGTCAGGGCTTCCTGCTCCCCAGCTGGACCACCTGGGGACCGAGGCTCGGAGGGGCCAGGTAGCTCCGCTGGGCGATCCGGAAACATCTCGGGGTGGTGGCTGCCTTCACCCACTTGTGCCATTGGTTGTGACTGCAAATGACCTATGTCACGAAGGACATTCTGAGATACCTGGAAAGAGACCTAATTGCTAACAGTCTCACAGCCCCTTGTGGGAGTCACAGAAGGGAGGGGTGGGAAACGGTAAAATGTCCCCATGACATCTGTCAGCGCTCACGCAAATCAGCTCAAAGACTCCACCACCCATCACAGACAGAATGACAAGACGCACCACGACGCGTGTGGCTCCAGGCTGGAAGAAGGTGACTGCTGTGAATAGATACATTCATGTGCACACATGCACATCGTCAGAACACTCTAGGGAGAAGATCGACTCAAAGACGCCCAATTGTAAGAGTAACTGCAAGAGATGATTCTCAAATGGCTTGTGCAGACTAAGGAAACTTCTGAA
This sequence comes from Muscardinus avellanarius, assembly GCF_963383645.1. Taxonomy (NCBI): domain Eukaryota; kingdom Metazoa; phylum Chordata; class Mammalia; order Rodentia; family Gliridae; genus Muscardinus; species Muscardinus avellanarius. The sequence goes on from NC_137793.1 coordinate 103,778,348, forward strand.
ATCAAACGGAAAGATTAAGATTGTGACTCAGGGCCAGGCGTGGCGGCGGCACACTCCTGTAATCTCCGGAGGCCAACGCAGGATTGAGGCCAGCCTGGGTGATGTAGCAAGACTCTGTCTCAAATGACAAAAAAAAAAAAAAAAAAAGAGGACTGGGGGTGCAGCTCAAGAGTAGAGCACGCCTGGATCCAATCCTCAGTACTGAAAAAAAAAAAAAAAAGATCGTGCAGAGACACGTCAGTGCAACTGCTTCTTTTTCCAAATGAGAGGAGCTTTGGTGGGCTCCAGAGCAGAACTCCTTAGTGTTGCAGAGGTACGGACCTGAAGGACGTTCGGTGGGTGGCCAGGGTGGCCCCCACCTGACGCAGAGGGACACCAGGATGTGCTTTCTACCTCTGGCTTTCTTGGCAACACAGGAAGCATTGCTGTCTGCCAGCCTTTTCCAGCCGACAGGGGAAAAGGCGCACTCGGACGTCAATATGAGGAAATGACTAACGTAGCTTCTGAGGCTCTTCCTTCCAGAACAACGATCCCTGGGGAGCGTTAGTCCACTAATTAACCTAATAACTAATGTGTGCCCTTTACTTTCCAGATTCACAAAATTGTATGTGTGTCTGTGATGAGCATGGCAAGAGCAGAGTCCAGGGCCCATGCAAGCGCGTTTAAGTTGAGAGGGAGCTCCCCACTCCCAGAAAATAATGCTAGAGCTGAAGGAAGAGCTGCAGGGGCGAAGACCCGGGGCAATAATGCGAGCAAAGGCCCAGGGAAAGAGCAAAATGCCCAGGGCGTTTAAAGAAGAACTACTTAACAGAAGAGAAGAAAGGGAGGGATATGGCCCTGGGACTTGCTATTTCCATGAATTTCCTAGCCAATCAGAAACCCCACTTAACAAGACCTGGTTAGAAGGTATAAACTGCCTTGGGTGAGGTGCAAGGAGATAGTCCAAGACTTCCAACCGCCCTTGGGGCTGACAGGCAGACTGCAGAATGACAGGGCTGAGAAGAGCACCAAGGAAGCTTTGGCTCAGACCAGAGCTGCATTCATTTTAATGAATGCAGAGGTTTTAGGTAAGTTGATTAAATCACACTCAAATCCCAGAGGTGGGAGAACACTCCAGAAATGGTAAAATGATATACAAAAAACCACTTTTTTTCTAGGTATAAATCTCATACAGTGTCATCTCCTAGGAAAGGAATGGGATTACTATGACAGGAAGATCAACCGCACCCATTCGGAGCTCTGATTCCCTCCCCAGAAATCTATTTGAGATCATTTATTGTCTCAGATTAGACACAGAACTTTAAAAAAAGAAAGCAGCAAATGTTTTTCTAGTTTAGGACCTTCTCCAAAAGCTTGTTCTTCTCCCCATGCCGATGATGAGCAGGTAAGAGGACCTCCGAGGATGCCGAGCCTCCGGCGCTGTGGCCAGGGCCTCTGCGGGGCTCCCAGGGTGGGTCCGGTGTCTGGGTCCTTCGGGAGTGAAGCTAAGTCACCCTTGACACTGACTCTGAGCTGGCCTCTCCGCCTTGTCTTCCTGGTCACAGAATGGCTTTCCTGTTTCGAGGAAGGTGGCTAAATAGAGGTTCTCTGAGACCTCTGGCTAGATGGTTGTCCTGATTTTCTTCCCCTTTCTTTCTGCTTTTTGTTTTGTTTTGGATCTCTCTCTCTCTCTCTCTCTCTCTCTCTCTCTCTCTCTCTCCCTCTCCCTCTCCCTCTCCCTCTCCCTCTCCCTCTCTCTCTCTCTCTCTCTCTCTCTCTCCTTTCCTCCCTCCCTCCCTCCCTCCCTCTCTCCCTCTTCCTCTTTCTATCTCTCGGAAGCATTCTTATCTGGACTCCTCAAGGTCCTGCATTGCCTTCTGGTACTTTCCATTGTTACACTGGTACTTGTGGTTTACTGAGGATTAGAATACTGGGAGGGGAAGTGAAAAAGCGCCTGAGATGGGACCAGGGAAATAAATGCAAACAGAGCCAAAGCCAAGCGCCAGAATGCAAGGATAGGGCGGCGGGCCTGGGGCAGCTGGAGGAGGCCAGGAGGAGGCGGGAAAGGATTCCCATAGGAAGACACAGAAATACTGCATAGATGTATGCGGAGAGCCCCAACAGTAGGATGAGATGAGCCTGAATCCGGTAACCCAAGGTCAAGGTTGCTAACGCATCTGTCTTTCATTCCCACACTAAATACTAAAGAGAAGGATTTCCCCCTTCATCAGGGGGAAAGAAGCGGAGGCCACGTATTGTTGAGGTTAAGGCCTGGGTGAGAGCTAAGCTCTTTCATTTAGTCACTGCATGACCTTGGACATGTTCCATAATCTACCCAGCTCCTGATCTGAAAATGGAAATAATAATAGGGTCATTATGTGAACTCTAAAAGTACATTTGGTACTATTCCTACTAAGTAGTCGATAACATCTAATATTAGGGAGAAAAAAAAAAAGCATTGCCACGCTACAAAATTCTCTTTTAGGGGCTTCAGCAACTCATTCTCTAATTCCTCACACCCAGGAAGGGAGTTTTCATGTTATAAATAGGCCTCTATTTAAAACGAAATTGCTGAGGCCTTCGATGGTGCTTGACCACCTGAATGGAGTTTCCTTGGGTGTCGGGGCTGCGAGGCCCGTGCTGGGAAGCAGGCTCTCACTGGATGAGGGCCAGTCTCATCTTCCCTCCACTCTCCTCACACCCTGCAACCTGCCTCCTTCCCCAGAAAGCAAGTCTTAACTTCATCATTTCATAACAGCTGCTTGGGGACCTTGCTCAGTGTGTTCCTAAAGGAACATCCAGGCAAAACAGCGAGGATTAAAGGAAATAATGCCAAACTACAAGATCTCAGAATGATAGACAAGCTACAACGCCAGTCACCACTGGGATACCAGAACTCCATTCTTCATGCATCTCTGCAGTCTTGTTGCTATGATACAGGCAAATGTGTGTGCGCTGGGGGGATGGAGGGTCATGAGCATCTCAGATCCTGAGGGTCCTTAAATGAAAGGCCTGACACACAAGACCTGGCGCGGCAGCCTGGGTCCTGCAGTCCTTTGGGCCTGAGTCCAAATACCAGACCTGTCACTTGGTCTGCTGTGTGATCATAGTCAAAGCATGCGACTTAACTGAAACTCCAAATAAATATGCCTATCGACTAAAGGCAAAAGCCGGGCGTGGTGATGCACGCTTGTAATCCTAGTACTTGGGAGGCTGAGGCAGGAAGAGCATAGGTCCAAGCACGGCTTCAGCAAGTAGTGAGACTCTCATCAACCTAGCAAATCCCTGTTTCACAATAAAAATAAAATAGGGCTGGAGTGTAGCTCAGAGGTAGAATGTCCCTTTTATATAGCATGTTACTTCTTTGTTTCTTCTTTCGTTTTATTCTTACCTTTAAAAACGACTCCTCTCATAATCTTTAATTCTTCTAAATTTGGAGTTTTAATTATTCTGTTTGTTCTGTCCTTCACCCCTCCTTCCCCCCGGTTTTATCACAATGACTCCAGCTAATTTCAGTCGCCTTCTTAGGGTATTTGGGTTTTTGGGCTGAACATTGACTGCAAACTCTCTGGGAATATTTTTTAAATGCTTTCCATCCCGAAGTTCCCAAGGCATTCATTAAGAATTAGCCAAACTTCTTTAAATCGTCTCCCTCTTCTTAAAAGAGTGTCCAACATCTTCAGTGACTACTATTTGAATGACGATTACCAGGGACTGAAGTCTGGTTTCGCTATTTACAATTTCTGGAAAGAGATTAAAAGTGTGACATCTGCATCATCTGAACGTGTGCGGGAGAAAACAGAACAGTGTCAGCCATGGGAGCACTGCTGCAGTCGAGAGATCGGAAAAACAGAGCTTGACATTCCAGAGAGGAAGTGAGGACATTGAGCGAAGGAACCGGAAACGAAAGCTCCTGCAGCACTTTAGCAGCCAAGGAAAGCAAGCAAGCATCGTTTCCTCGGGAGTTTTAAACCCTCCTTTAAAGTGTGAGTGTGTGTGTGTGTGTGTGTGTGTGTGTGTGTGTGTGTGTGTGTGTGTACATATATGATAACCTCATACATTTCAGAATGAAGATTCCTGATGTGAACGCTCTATATGGTTACTCTCCCCTCCTTTTATTCTCTTTACTTCTGAATTCAAAATAACTGTAATAATTTTGCCCTAGAAAATGTTCCCTTTTTTGCTGGGTGTGATGGCCCATGCCTGGAATCCCAGTACTTGGGAGGCTGAGACGGGAGGATCATAGTCTTGGTAACGTAGCGACACTTTGGCGACCTAGAAAGGCCCTATTTCAAAACAAAAAACAAAAAAACAAAGAGCTGGGGGTGCAACTCGGGGGTGGAGGTGCAGCTCAGAGGCTTTAGTCCCCAGTACCAAAAAAAAAAAAAAAAAGCCCCCTTATTCTATCTGGTTCAAACTTTACTATTCTAAAAGATGGCATTTTATCATGTAAAGACTTTAGCAGGCAGGGTGAAGGGGAGGACACAGGAGGAATGAATGTGAGCAGAGATGTTTTCTTCCGTCTTAGGAAGTGAGTTTCCTGATTCCTAAGTAGAGGCCAGTAAAGGGGCCCTAAAAAGACATGGCAGAACGTATTATACACATGGGTCCAGCCCTAACATCAGAAATCTCCCTGCGGCAAACATCTGGAAGCAAGCCTGGGAGGTTGAATTCTTTGCAACAGAAGCCATCCTTGTTTTAGCCAGATCACACTAGAGGGCCCTGATATTGCACAAAGCCTGAAGTGGGCACACTTGGGCTGGAGTTACAAATACTCTGCGCGTGGGAGTCACTCTGCACAACCTGACACTTTTTAAACGCATGAAGAACACTGGTCACTTGTGCTCCGGGCCACCAGAAACCAGTCTTTCATCTCAAATGCTTCATCTATATTTCTACCTTTTCTCTCTTTAAAGCTCTTTTATATCCTCTGATGAGTTAATTAGATCCATATTTAGAAATACAGGAAAGACTTTTAACTTGGTATTAGGGAAGCTGTATAAAATGAAAGGGTCACTATGATTTACTACGGAAACTGAAAAACCAATGTTTGGGCATGTTTCCATTCATGGTTAAACCTGATTCCCTGTCCCCTCCCCCAGTCCCACCCAGCTCAGCAAATCTGAGGGCAACTGCCCCAGAGCAGGATGTTTACTTCCTAGACTGCCGCTCATTCCCGCTGTCTGCGTCCCACCTGAAATCACAAGAGAATGCGCTGACAGCAAAGAGAAACAGCGAGCACCCACCACCACGCCACCACGGTGGCCACGTTCAGTGGCGTCTAAGACAATATTGGTTTCGTTTTTTTAGCTTTTAAAAGATGAAAATGAACATCAGAAACCAAAACAGAGAGATGGTCCAAAGAGGATACTGAACTTCAGAGAGATGCCCCGGGCCGCCTCTCTCTGTTGGAAAGGCTTTGTACCCAGCCCTGATAAGGCCAGAAGGAGCACACAGGCGGGCCTGACCCACGCAGTCATAGTCCTGATATCACAGCTGCTCCCCATGGTCATAAACAGCCAGCTGAGCTACAAGGAGCTGTCGTCTAAGCTGGAATCTAAGCTCTCCCAGCTCCTTACCCAGGGCCTCGCACCTCACTGTGGCTTGGCCTGGACCATCTCTGCATTTGACTTGCCTTATTATAATAAAGGGGCACAAAAGAATAAATGTCCAAAGATACATGCTTAGTTTTCACTTTAACGTTTTCACTTAAGGACGGCGGCCTCCTCCCTACATAGCAGGGTTTCTTTTTTTTTTTTTTTTTTTTTTTTTTTTGGTGGTACTGGGGTTCCTGGAAGCCCTTCTACCTCCGGGCTACACTCCCAGACCTATTTTTACATTTTTATTTGGAAACAGGGTCTCCTAAGCCAGCGCACGCGGCTGGCTTCGAACCTGCGCAATCCTCCTGTCTCTGCCTCCCAAGCGCGGGGATTACAAGCGTGCGCCACCACGCCCGGCCAGCAGGGTTTCTAACTGAGCATTACTGACATTTAAGGTCAGATCGCTCTGGGAGTGCGGAATTGTCTTGTGCATTCTAGAACTGTTTACAGCATTCCCGGCCTCTATCCACTAAATGCCAGTAGTTTCTTCCCTCCAGCAAAGTTAGGACAACCAAAATGTCTCCACCCATTGCCAACTGTCCGTGGGACACAGTCACTCACCAGGAGTCAGCCCCAGATAGCCCCAGCTCCCACATCAGCCACCAGAAAGCCTTCAGTCACGGCGGACAGGTCAGACACCAGCGAGCTGGGAGGACCTGGGGGTCTGTGACTCCTCGAAATGGGGAAGGGGCTTCCCTGTTGTTCTTGGGAGGGCAAAGCGGTGCCTGTCTAGAAATGGAACTTCTCACAAGGATAACTTCAGGGGGGAAAAAAGAGAGCAAGAAGGTAATGGTAAAGTGGGGTGGAAAATAATACAAGGAAAAACGGAAGCAAAACATAACTGAGAAAGCCAGAAGAGGTGGGTGGCCGTAGGCCGGGGTCTCCACGCCCGGGATGTGCGGGACAGGGCAGCCCGTTACGGAACAGAGAGGGATATCCCTGCCAGCCATCATGTCTTTATAAAGGCAACTCAGTCTGAAGAGAAGGGTCAAGAACTTTCCACCAAGTCACTGCGAGGCTTTAGGAAAGGACCATTGTCCCCCATGATGGACCCCTCGGGGGAGTTCTGTGTGAAGCCCTTTGTTGACGTCTCCTGGGCTTAAAGCACTGAAGCCCTTTTGAACAGCTCAGCCTGGAGTTGCTCCCGCATCCGTGTTCCTGGTGCACAATGAATTTTAGTGGGGCTTGGGAATAATGAACATGACTTTTCACATGGAGGGTACAATCAGTTTTCTTAACTGCTATTTCTCAAAAACCTACTTAATCTCAAAACACCCGCTGGGAAACAAAAAGCTCAGGGCATTTTTTCGGGCTGCCCCCCATCCTGGTGTGCTCGGCTGCTAATTGAGTGGGGGCTCTAGATCTGACTCAGTTCCAATCTGTGGGTGACGACAAGCTGGCATCTGAATCCCCACGGTCTAGGCCACGCTCGACAAGCTGGTCACCCGACTCCTATGGTAACTCTTCTTCTCCATACGCTCACAAGTACCCATCACAAAGAGGCTTACTTAAAAACACACAATTTTAATGAGTTTTCATAGATAAAAATGTGTTAAATGTCTCTAATTCTCGTTATTATATTAATTAATTAATTAATTAATTAGGTGGTACCAAGGATTGAACCCAGGGACACTCTACCCCCAGCCCTATTTTACTATTGTCATGGGGGACAATGGTCCTTTCCTAAAGCCTCACAGTGACTTGGTGGGAAGTTCTTGACCCTTTTCTTTCAGTTTGAAACAAGGTCTCACTAAGTTGCAAAGGACCTCACTAAGTAACTGAGGCTAGCTGTGAACCTGTGATGCTCCTGTCTCAGCCTCCCTGGTACTGGGATGACAAGTGTGTGCCACCATGCCTGACTAATTCCTACTATTTATAAACTCTAATATGCATGGAAATCACTGGAGAATCTTGTTACAATGCAGATTCTGATCCAGCAGGAGCAAGAAATTCGGATTTCTTTTTTCCTTTTTCTTTTTTCCTTCTTTCTCCTAATGGCACTAGGGATTGACACAGAGGCATTCTATGCCCAAGTTACACCCTCAGTCCACCACTTTTTTTAAACAAGGTCTCCCTAGGTTGGAGAGTCTCGCTACATTGCTGAGGCTGGCTTTAAACCTGTGATCCTCCTGTCTCAGCCTCCCCAGTACTGAGATTCTAGGCATGCACCACCATGCTCTGCTGAAATTGTGCATTTCTAACAGGCTGCCAGGTGGTGATGATGCAGGGGAACCACGCTCACCCCTGAGTAGAAAGGCTGGGGGTCTAATCCATCCTGAAAAAAATTATTTGCTTACATCGTCTCCCTCCTGTCATAGCTTTTTATGGCTGACTGCCCCCCACTTAACAGGCCCTCTTGCAAGACACTGAGGCCCTTTATGACTTGACGCCAACCTGGCTTCAGCATGTCCCTCACCCTCCACGCACACCAGGGAGCCATTACTCCAATTCCGTGTCCTTCTCCAAAACACACGCCTGCCAAGTTTCTCTGAGCTGGCTCTGCTGCTCCCTGTGCGTGGAGGGCTCTCCTGCCCAGGTCTTGTTCACCCTCAACGCCCAGCAGAAGTGTCTCCTCCCGGAGCCTCCCCAGCCCTCAACGGTGCAAGCGTCCCTCCCACCACGCCTTGCACTCGGCGCCCATTGTCTACCTAGTGTGTCTGTTTTTTGCAATAAAATCATAAAATAAAATTATAAACCTAGCTCAGGAGTTTAAACGATTGAATCTCAGTTTTCTAACTCTCACATGCCTGGCTCCACCAATGAATCCTCTGAGGAATTAAACATTCCATAGGATCCCCCTTAGATTTTAAGGACTCCCCAAAGGAGTCCTTAACACCAGAGGTTTGGGCACCAGAGCCCACATCTAGCTGCTCAAAGGCAGCCCGTAGCGGCCCACCCTCCACTCTTGGCTGCTCATTCTTTGCCTCCGCTAAAATATGAAAAGAACTAAGACTCTTTAAATTTCGTTCCCTTGGCTTTTTTGTTTGTTTTCTTGTTTCTTTTGTTCATTTGCTGTTGTTTTACTGTGGAACTGAGGATTAAGCCCAGGGGCATTCTACCTCTCACCTATACCCTCAGCCCTATTTCATTTTTATTTTTAAAACAGGGTCTCAGTAGGTTGCCATCCTCTTGTCTCAGCCTCCCAAGTCCTGGGATTGCAGGCATGTGCCAGCAGGCCCGGCTTCACTTTTTTGTTTGTATCCCTTAGCACAGTAACTGGCACCGTGGGTGCTCAATACATTTCTACTGGATAAAGAAACGAATGTTGTTAGGTAATGTAGAAAATACACCTATGCTTGTGTGCATTATGGGAAAAATTCAAGGCGGCATTCCAAAGGACTAAAACGCTTCACATCTACATTCTTTGAAGGCCGGAGAGACGGTGACCAGGGGCGAGACTCACTTCCTGAGCACCGTCCTGGACTCTGAGGAGCTCTGGCCTCCGTCGTCCTCACAGGTCGGGCTGGTCAGGTTTCCATACCTGCAAAGAGAAAAGCACATCAGAAAGCAGAAACCGCCAGTGCCCCGGGGAAGCTGCTCCGCTCAACGCCACCACGAAACAGCACTCATGTTTTCAGGAGGAAAGAAATATTTATTCAACCGCATCACAAATGATGCGGCATCAGCCACAAAGATGGACAAAACGATGTCATGTATAGAAAAAGGGGGTGAAACTCGAGAACAGTGAGCTCCGTGAGCTCAGCCAATCTCAGAGTTTCCTCTCATATGGAGAAGCGACGGAGAAAATAGGAAAAAGGGACTTCAGAGCCAGGCACGGCGCTGCGCCTGTAATCCCAGGTCTGGGGAGGCTGCCACAGGGGAATCTCCAAGCTGGAGAGCAGCTTAGAGACCCCTCAGCAGCACCTGTTTCAAAATAAAAAAGTAAAAAACAAAAGGGCTGAGCACATAGCCTGAGGTAGAATGTTTCTGGGTTAAAAAAAAAAAAAGGAAGGACTTCAAATAAAAGAGCAGAATAGTAGGAGAGTATGGGGGGGAGAAGGCGAGGGGGAAAGAGGCTTAAAGAAGCCAACAGATGAGAGCATGCTCTGCGCATACATGGCGGCGTCACTAGCCATCTCGCTCACATGTAGTGGGGGAGGAGGGGGGACGGTGGCTCTGGGGGAAACACACCAGGGCTGCGTACCTCTAGAAATGTACCGCTTGGAATCGCACTGCGTTGTATAATTACAGGGCACCAATAAAATTATTAAAAAGATGCGTAGTACTATTGACAATTCCTGAATGGGTTCCCCTGCATATGCTAAACAGCAAGGCAACTTATCAAGAACATTCCTTAAGACTTTCTCTTATTATTTAACATTTCGCCGAAATTTTTAGGTTACAGGAGGCTTTTCTTCTCAACAGAAGAATCAGATATTGTGTGAAAAGGCAGATAGATTCCCCGTGGCCCTTGTCACGCTCCCAGGCCCGCAGCTGGCCTGTGCTGCTCCCACTGGAGGGGCGGGGCTCTGCTGGCCCGGCTACCGCCCTCGGGCCACTGGTGTTCTACCTTGGAGACTCGGATCGTGGAAAGAACTCTGGACCCTGGAATAAAGGCTGAGACCGAGACAGTGACTAAGGACAGGCCCTGGTGAACGGCGACTGGGGGGCAGCTGTGGGGACACCGAGCCCGGAGGTCGAGACCCAGAAACGAAGCGAGAGCGGGACCAGAAGTTCAATTTGTTTTTGGAAAGTGATGGATGCTTAGGTTTTAAAGTTTGGCGCATTACAAACTCAAACTGTACTAAATAAATCCACCCGTCCCTAATTATGCTGTTAGCTGTTCTTCTAACTCTACACGTGAGCAGGCCCATTCCATACAAATACTGTTTCCTTTGGTTCAGAATGTACCGTTCGTCATTTCACATTCAGCTCTTAAGGAGGGTCTCTCTGCAAACTTACAATGCCTGGGGTATTTCTGGAGTTTCTCCTTCCATCCACAAGGAATCCAGAGAGCCCCTGGAGTTCCATAAGCTACTGGGCCCTAGTTTTTATAACAGAAGTTCTATAATTGGTAGGTTTACATTTTTAAAGAGTGTACTTTTGTCTTCTTCTAATGGGATTAAAGGCCCCAGTACCCTTATGGTTTCTTGTTCCTAGGATTTACAAATCCTTTTTAAAATAAAAGCCCACCATCTGGTTTGACTGACTGCCAGTCCATCTGGTGTCCCCATCACCATCCTGATAGGTTCCAGTGTTGCCCTTGGGCACTTACCCCCTCTCCCACCTGCTCCTTTCTCTAGTTCATCTGCCTTATGGATTTCGTGGCCTCCCGAAGATATTTTCCACTGGTCTCCACCCTCCCTGTTCCTCCTCATTCTGTCCTACACCTGCTACTAGAGGCCTTCAGAGCTACCTTTGCTCTTCCTGAGATAAGAACTCAGTCAGATTAAGACTTGCTTAAACCCACATAAGCAGAGCAGGGGTGGAAAATAAGATTCCCCGTGAACAAACAAAGTGGGAATTTTTTTTTTTTTTGGCTCTATCTTTGGACACCATCAGAGTGAACTGTATCCTCATGTTCTTTCAAAACAGGCTTTGTGGCTTATTGCTGTAGGAAAGATTGGAGTGGTACAGTAGAGGGGGCGGGGAGAGCGGCCCGAGAGCCACAGTGCCTCCATTCTACCTGACAGGGTGGTCCGTGAACTCTTCCTGCGGCCCTCCACGGCCAGACGCGGGGCTTAATCTTTTGTTTTTGTCACAATTAACTAGTCAGCAATTCATTCTTTCTCTTCCTCTCCCTCTCTCATGAATCTGAAATAGCTTTTCTCTTCCGACAGGAAGCTCTGAGAGATAGAAATAAGGAAGAAAAATGCTTATGAGGGAAGGATACACACTTCACTGTTCCTGACAGTTTTATTTTCTATGAGATGTGCATTAAAAGTGTGCACATCCTCCCATTCCCCGCCCGTACCCCCAGACTCAGAGGTGAGGACCAGGCTTGGATGGCACCAACACCTGTTGCAGTCCCTCCCCCAGATGGTGGGGTCGCCACGCACAACCAGATGGTGGCAAGGAAGACCAGACCCAGCGAGCGCACTGATGGGCAAAGTTCCTGCTCGTTAATGAACCTGGTGCCATCTACGACGGCTGGGAATACCAGGTGGGTATCTCTCCCAGCTACCTGCCTGTTCACCATCAGGACCAGGGTGATCATATGATCACAACTGGGAGACCTGTAAGAGCCAGAAATAACAAGACGAGTGTGGTAAAACAGGCGGGCAGGGGGCTCGGGCTCAAACCCTGCACACTGTCAAGACTCCTCCACCCAACCCAAGGAAGCCCCTCTGGCTGGGCCTTTAGGACCTAATCTGGGTCCGCGTACTTCTCATCTTCTATTGTTTCCACCCTGCTCCAAGTAACCCATCTTTGGCTTAGAACAGGTCAAGGCCACAGCAGCTAACCTGGTCTAGCCTCCTGGCTCCGGCCCAGTGGCCTCGGAGACCCTGCGCAATGGAAAAGATGGCTAAAAGATGACATCACTGCAGCACTCAGAGCCCTCCTGAGCTCCCTGCTAGAAGAGGCTGAAGTCTTGCCTCTCCTGAGGCCCTGGTGATCCCCTCCCCCGTTGCTCTGGCCTAAAGGATCCTAGGCAGAGCTCTGGCACCGCACACAATTCCCCACCCTCACACCCTCCAGCCCCCGCCCCGCTCTATGCCAGGACCCCTGACTCCCGACACGCACTTGCCTCCGCCTCCTCCCAGGCCTGTGCAAATGGCTGGCTCCCCTGGCTCTCAGGTCTTTGCTCAAAGACCTTTATGAGAGAGGTTCTCCTTGACTACTTAAAATACAAACAGCAGGAAGACACCAAGTGTGCGTGAATGCTTATGCTGCCTGAACCTATGATGTATAATTACATCTATAAAAGTCTAGAAATAACACAGACCAACTCTAACGCCATCCCCTTCGCTGTCTATTCTTCTCTGCTTTTGATTTTACCCTCTGTACAATTACTATAGTGACTGTGATGGTGCCCATTAGGACATGGACTCCATGGAGAGCAGGCGTTCTGTCTCTTCTGCTCCTACTCTTTGGAGCTTATCACAGTGGAGCTTGGCCTGGCGGGATCTGAAAGCAGGAGAGATAACGGAGCCCTCCACCGCTGGGTTCAGATCTGCCTCTGTAGAGGCGCCAGCTGGCTTTGGGCTTCTACCATGTCTAACCAGTATGTGCCTTCATCTCACTGCTCATTTTCCTTTGTGTGTGTGTGTGTGTGTGTGTGTGTGTGTGTGTGTGTGTGTGTCAATAGGGATTGAACCCAGAGGCATTCAAACTCTGAGCTACCCCCTCAAACCTATTTTATTTTTAATTTCACATAGTATCTCTTTAGGTTGGTGAGAGTCTCACTACTTGCTGAGGCTGTCCTAGAACTTGTGATCTTCCTGTCTTCGTAATGGGATTACAGGCATGCACCACCATGCCTGGCCCTGTGCTTTCATTTCTAAGGGTTCAGGAGCATAGAAATTTTAAGATATCATTGATGATGCAAAAATATAAAATTAAGATGAGAAAATGTCTTAAGACTGATTTATTTTTGCAGGCCTAGGGGTGGAACCCAGGGCATTCAAACTCTGAGCCATACCCCCTGCCCTATTCTTTTATTCTTTATTTTGAAACAGGGTCTCACACTAAGTTACAGAGGGCCTCACTAAGAAGCTGAGGCTGTCTGCGAACCACGATCCTCTGGTCTCAGCCTCCTGAATGCTGGGATTACAAGTATGCACCACCACGCCTGGCTTAAGACTTTTAAAGCTATGACCGTGAAGGCATATGAAGTATAAAAATGCAAAAGGGGACTTCCTAGCAGTAAAATAAACTTAAAGAATGTCTAATCCTCTGGAATTAAGGGACTAAGGTAGGGATGAATGTGAGCCCCCACACCTTTTCTTATCATTACGGAGAATTAGCGCTTTAGAGAAATGAAACCAGACAAGCTTTGGAACCCAGAACTCTCCAATGTTCACTTGAGAATGTTTCACTAGATTAAGAATGCTTCTTTGATGTTGCCCTAGCCCGCTCATAACTTCCCATCCAAAATCAAAGTCAAATGCAGTTCCTTTACTCCCGGGGAGTCAATACATGGTGTGTAGATGTGTGTGTTTAATTAATGGCAGCAGAAAAGCTGCAGAAAACCTGTCAACGATGTCACCTCCAATTTCTGCAAAGCCTCCCTCGGATTTAAGATCAAAGCCCCAGCCTCTTAGGAAGGCTTACCAATGGGCAACCGCCCTTCTTCACATGGTAACATTTAAAATACAGATTGGCAGGTGACTTCTGACATGGCTCTCTCTGTTATCACAAGGCAAAAGAAGACTTACAAATGCCTCCTTAAGTATGGCTTTAGCAATGATTTACTGTAGCCTAAACACTTATTAGAAAAATAAAAGAAAAAAAATAACACTGTTTAACTGGTTGCTGATACTTAAACAGGAAAGAGTTATTTCCACAAGGGATGTTGTATTCTTTAGGGCCCATCTGGGCAGATGAAATGTTTAGTACATGTTTGAAGGGGAGGACCGGGGCTTTTGTGGTTCAAAGAAACCCTGAGATCAAGCTGTCCCCAGGGACAGTGGGGCAGGGGTGGTGTTACAGCCTTTCCAGGGTGTGAGAGTCTCAGGAACCCCACCAGACTGGTGGGGGGCTAGCCCTGAAGAACTGTGCAGGCTCTACTCGAGTCTGGCAAATGAGCCAAAGATGATTATAATTAATAAGTACCAAGAGCTTCCTATGTGCCAGGTACTGTGCTAAGCACTTCACACAGATAATTTCCTTTGATTCTTACAACAATCTTATAAGGTGATATTATTATTCCAGTTTTAAAGGAAAAAAATCATAAATGAGGCCCAGAGAATTTAAGTGATAAACCCGCGAAGATACAACTACTAAGGGAGGCAGGATTTGAATCTTGACAGTCAGGTTCAACAGAGCCTCTAAGTCACGCCCCTCCCACCGAAGCCCTGGCGCTTGAATCGCTTATTTACTGTCTCCCTCCACCACATTATAATTTTTAAGGTTACCAGCCCTGAGTTGTTCATTCATTCATTCATTTATTAATTCCCACTTGATAAGGATTATTTATTAAGGACCAAGCCCAGGTATTACTCTAGGTATTAAACATATAGTAAGAAGCAAACCAAGTCCCTGAGTTTTGTTTTTTTTTTTTTTTTTTTGTGTGTGTGTGTGTGTTTGGTACTGACCCTACTTTATTTTATTATTTTATTATGAAACAGGGTCTCATTAAGTTGTGGAGGGCTTTGCTACATTGCTGAGGCTGGCCTCCAAGCTGCAACCCTCCTATCTCAGCCTCTTAAGTACCAGAATGGCAGGTGTGTGCCACCATACCCAACTAAAGTCCCTGTTTTGTGAAGCAAGCATCGACTGTAATGGGGGAGACAGAAGACAATCTACCGGTCAGCTCAGATACGCAAGTCAGATAGTAAAAGTGTAACGGAGAAACAGCCGGTATAGACGGGCACAACAGGAGATCGGGGGTGCTGTTTCACGTGGGGTGCTCAAAGAAGGCTCGACATGAAATGAGTAACCCCCAGGAAGCGAGGGCGCGGGCGAGCAGGTCTCTGGAGCTGTGTCGGGATGGATGGCGCCCGCAGAGGACCAAGTAGGCCAGTAGTGAGCAGAGCAGGGCAGGGGTGTCGGAGCTCAGGACCACAGCAGGGCTCTGGTTCACGCTACACTTCGCTCACTCTACCTCCCACAGTGGACCCTCTAGTGAATTAATGCACTCCCTGCTACCACAGGCAAAAAAAAAGGCTGGGAGGGAAAGAAAGGAAGGAGACACGTACTGGGGTGGTGGAAAAGCAGACAGAAGGAAGCCAAGAGAGGCCGCACACGGAGCGGCCGACTCCAGGAACCCCGGGGCGCCTCGCTTTTCCGACAAGCCCTAGCTTGGGAACGTCTTCTGTGTCTTTGTTTACCCACAGGAACACAGGTCAGGTATGAGAACAATGCTAGAAGGACGGTGTGGTAGAACAGCCCGCGGATGTCACCCAGGTGAGGCCCGCTGAGGACTCTGGACGCCGCCCACAGAAGGGCCAGAGGGCTGTTTTCAGGCACTGAGTAACATCCTTCACGCCAGGTGCTCTCCACCCAAGTCTGGCCTGAGCTCGGAGCCGGCCCCGAGCCTACTCTCAGAAAAGTCTGGTGGAGTGGGTTAATCAGGGGGAACGCAAAGGTCGAGGACGAGAAGACAAGGACTCCTCATTCTCCCGGGAAAGAAAGATGTCAGCCAAGAACCTGCTCTGTGCTTTCTGCTCCTGAGCTGGGCTTCTCTGGGCAAAGTTTCCCCATCATTAGAGAATACTGGAAGACCCAGAGAGGCTTCCCTCCCCGACTCCAGCCTTTGCTGCGAAGCCCAGACACGGTCCCGCTCTTCAAGTGTCCACAGTATCTCAGCAGCTGCCCCTGACAGGGAGCAGTAAAACGTACCTAGTGCTTCTGTTTCCCTTGCCATTTATAAAACACTATAAAATTTTCTTGAAAAGCACACCTTAGCCAGGCATGGTGGCTCACGCTTGTAATCCCAGCATTTGGGAGGCTGAGACAGGAGGATCACGGTTCGCGGACAGACTCAGCTACTTAGTGGGGCCCTTTGCAACCCAGTGAGACCCTGCTTCAAAAACAAAGAGAAAAAAACTAGGGCTGGGGGTATAGCTCAGAGGTAGAATGCCCCTGGGTTCCATCCCTAGTACACCACACACACACACACACACACACACACACACACACACACACACACACAGAAACACACCTTCACTGCCAGCCCCAAACCCTAACTGTCTAGAGTAACCAAACAGGATGAGTAGTTTATAGTCACTATTCATTCCAGGGAAAGAAAACGAAATGGTGTCTCTGCGTCTTTCTTCTCTGGACTTCCAGCTATTTAAGTATACTGGCTCTCCCTCCTTTGTTTGAAGGTATTTCTCAGCTCTGTTCCAAGTCCCCGTCACCCTTTTCTCTGTCCTGTTTTGTACACTCAGAGCTTGGTGGCCCATCGGCATCCTGGCTCCTTAGAGCTCTAAACAGCCAGCCCCGGAGGCGGCTTGTTGGCCGGCCAGCACAGTGGGGCTGGGGCAGGAGGAGTGGGGTTGGCAGGGGCGCAGAGCGGACAGCACTGGACACCGCTAGTGAGCCTACATCCTTACTCAGCGAGCCTAGATTCTTCTCAGGCCTGAGATGAATCAGCACATTATTAACAGGCTGCCCCAAGCCCAGCCCGTGCTTGGTTTTCTCTAAGCACAGAAAGACCCAAACCTTGCAGACTCTTTCAAGAATCTCACGAAGCACATGATGTGAACCGGAGCAACGGCGAGCGCGAGTTAGGATCATGGCGCCCGGGCATTTTCAAGACTACTTTTCTCTCCCATGTTTACAAAACTCAACACAGCATCGATTTCTCTAAACCAATGCTTACTAAAACCCTTAGAAGAGGCCAAAGCCAAAGAAATTGTTTTTCCCAGGGCTGGAGGCCTGGCAGCATTCTCAAACACTGAGTTCACAAAAACTAGATGTAAAAAAAAAAAAAAAAAGTCAACTAAGAGAAAAGTGCTAATAAAATATAAAATCAACTCAAAGAGCTAATCTCTTTTCTTTCTCTTTTTTAAACATTTATGGGTACATTACAGTTTCGTATCATAATGTACCTTCTTTTTGGTGGTACTAAGGACTGAACCCAGGGGATTCTACCCCTGAGTTATACCCCCAGCCCTTCATTTTTTATTTTAAAGCAGGCTCTTGCTAAGCTGCTGAGGGCCTCACTAAGTTGCTAACGATGGCCTAGAAACTGTGGTTCTCCGAGTATGGGGATTACAGCCTGTGCTGTCATACCTGGATGCTGATCTTTTTTCCTTGTAAAGATGCACAGATATTTTTCTCAAAACCATTAAATTTGCTTTAATGAACCATTAGATGTACTATAATTTAATGAAATTCATTAATTTAGTTTTCAGAACCAAACTTAGAATTTTTTTCCAATTATAAACTAGAAGTAGTGTCCTCTGACTCTCACCTGAGTCTTCCCTGTTACCCATGGTAAGGACCCTTTGCCTTTAAGATCATAATTCGGGTCCTTGGATGAATTTATAGGAGTCTCAGCATCCCCTAAATTACATGGAGAGGGTCCCTAGGTTTAAGCCAACTCTTAGAGACCTTTGTGGTCAACTCCTTCCACCAAATGCTAAGAAATGGTCAAAAACACTGCTAAAAGATTATCAAAGCTAGATTTAAAACTTCCCCCTTTATCATTCAGAATAGGGACACATTTTGTAGTTTCCAAGCACAAGCATATTTTTTTTAAGCTGCTGGACAATTCAGTATTCTTTTCAAGAAAGATAACTGCATACCGTACCTCCCTTTGTCATGGGAAAAAGAAAGCTGTGCTCCTTCATGGGAACACATTTATCTCTTAGGTCTTAGCGCTTCAGGGAAGGACAGCCAGCCTGGTTAGGATCTGAGGATGCTGGTGACAGTGCTTGCTCCTTCTGCGCCTGTTGTAACAGAGCCATCGCTGCCAGCCCAGACAGCTGGGTTCTGCCTCGCCTGGTGTTCCCATACAGACTTCCCATGGTGCTGCTGGGCAGGAGCCGGGACCACTTGGAAAAAACAGAGTTACCAAAGACAACGGGCCCAGCAGGGGAGAGAACTGGCTTCCACTTTCCCTCATGGCATTATGGTTCGATGCAATTCTAAAGCTGGACCAGATTAAAGTTTTCTGGTTAGCCCAAAGCAACTGGCATAGTTACGGAGAGAAAACAGCAGCGATGCTTGTGCTGCGTTGAGGCCGGGCCTCGTTTCCTGCGAGGCTTCCGGGAGCTGAGTGTGTGGCCGCAGCTGCACAGGGCAGGAGGTCCTGGGCAGAACCCGGGTGAAGGTGAGCCCTGACCTTCCGCATCCTTGAGCTCAAGAGCGCAAGACTTTTGGAGTCAATCCCTAACGAGAATTCCTTGTTGTTTTCTTAATCTTTTGGCTGCTATAACAAATTACCACATACTTAGCAGCTCCAAGCACATTTGCTGTTTTCTAGTTATGTAGGTCAGAAGTCCCACACAGGTCTCAGTGAGCTGCAGACAAGTCTCCGGCAGGGCTGTGTTCCCTTCTTGGAGCTCAAGAAGAGGCAGCTGAACGGCCTCGTCCAGCTTTGAGAGGCTGCCTGCGTCCTGAGCTCAGGGGCCCCTTCATCTCCACAGCCAGCAACGCAGCCTCTCTCTGACCTACCTGCTTCCTCACATCTCTCTCTCCAGCTCTCCCCTGCCCCATCTTTCACATTTAAGGGCGCTTGTAATTATACCGGGTCCATCCAGATAACTCAAAATAATTATTTTAGTTTTGTTTGGTTTTTGGTACTGGGGGGGTCAAACCCAGGGGAATCTACCTCTGAGCTATACTCGTAGACCTTTTTTTATTTTTAATTTTGAACAAGGGGCCTGCTAAATTGCCGAGGGTCTCACTAGGTTGCTGAGGCTGGCCTTGAACCTATGATCCTCTTATCTCAGCCTCCCAAGTACTGGGATTACAGGCTTGCACCACTGCCATCTTACCTGGCTTAATCTCCTTATTTTAAAGTCCACTGGTTTAACAACTTTAATGCCCTCTAAAACCTTAATTCCCTTTGCCAATAACTAAACACATTCCTAGGTTCTGGGGATCAAAATGTGGACATCTTCGGGGAACTGTTATTCTGCCTAGGTAGAAATGATCATAGATGTTATATCTCCCATGGTTTTCTGAGCTAAACAGTTCTTCTCCCCCTGATAAGGCACAAGCCAGCAAGAGTGTGGGATCTTGAAAGACATGCATCAAAAAGTGTTCAGTGCTTTTTCTATGGTCTAAGCATTTTAATACTTTTTTGTTTGTTTGTTTTTGTCTCCCCCCCACCCCGCCCTGGTACTGGGGATGAAACCCAGAGCATTCTACCTCTGAGCCATACCCACGGTCCTAATTTTTATTCTTTACTTTGAAACAAGGTCTCACTGGGTTGCAAAGCACCTCACTAAGTAGCTGAGGCTGTCCTCAAACCACGATCCTCCTGTCTCAGCCTCCCAAATGCTGGGATTACAAGCGTGCACCATCACACCCGGCTAATACCCATGGGTTTTTCACAATCCTTGGTGTGTGTGTGTGTGTGTGTGTGTGTGTGTGTGTGTGTGTGTGTTAGTAGGGATGGAACCCAGGGGCATTTACCTCTGAGCTACACCCCCAAACCTATTTTCTTTTTCTTTTTTTTTTTTTTCAGTACTGGGGATCGAACCTAGGGCATTCTACCGCCAAGCTACATCCTCTGTCCTATTTTTTAATCTTTTTATTTTCTGAACCAGGGTCCCACTGAGTTGCAAATGGTCTCACTAAGTAGCTGTGGCTGTCCACCATAAACCAACATCCTCCAGCCTCCGCCTTCGAAAGCTGGGATTACAAGCTTGTGCCAACTTGTCTGCGCCCCCCCCCCAAGATCTATTTTCATTCTTTATTTTGAAACAAGGTTTCACCAAGTTGCAGAGGGCCCCCATTATGTAGCTGAGGTTGGCTGGGAACCTGGGAACCTCCTATCTCAGCCTTTCAAGTGCTGGAATCACAGGCATGAGCTACCACGCCCAGTTTTCACAGCTCTTGCTTTAATCCTCTCTCTAGTTATACCAGCCAATGGTTTTACCTTCCTGTCCCGGGAAATAAGACCTGAGCCCAGTTTATCTCTTAACCTGCTCCTATTTTTAAAGGCCATATATATTTATTGGTATCTTTTGCTTAGAGGAGCATCAACACCCAAACCTAGAGAAAATCTATTTAAATGTTTCCACTGAAACAGAAATCTTAAGAAATAGCCTTCATTTGCTAAGAAATTCTTACTCTAGTCAGGATATCCAGGATGTCTGTAATTTTAAGCTGGGAAGGAAGCAACGCACTGTTAAGATTTCCTGAAAGCTTTCCGGCTAAAAAATGGGATGAGTATCCTGGAGTCAGTCAATGGACCAATAAATCTCAGCTCTTTCATGCATGTAGGACAAAACCTACTCTTCTTGTTTCTACTTGGCCATGTGGGAAGAAGGGGAGGGGAATTACTAAAATCAGTGGAGAATGAGCCAGGCGTGGTGATGCATATCTGTAATCCCAATATTTGGGAGGCTGAGACAAGAGAATCACAGGCTCAATCAAGACCGGCCTCAGCGACTTGACTCTCAGCAACTTAGTGGGATCTTGTTTCCAAGTAAGAAATCTAAGAGGGCTGCTAGGGGCAGAGTCCTGAGGTAAGAGGCTCCTGGATTCCATCCCCAGCACCCCCGCCACACACACTCTCTTATTAAACAATGATAGGGCATTATTCTGAAAAGCTTTCCCATATGAGTGTTAGAAGTTAACATTGATAAATGGATGAAAAAGTATAGAAAAATCAAATTATAAGTTTATCAGTAACAAGATTTAATATACATATTAATTCTACGAGGCCAGCACTCAAAAGAGACTTCTGGTCACACGAGTGGGATGCTTGTGAGACCCTCTAAATGGGCCTGGTTCCCAGTGCCTACTTCCTAGAGCTCTCTCTGCTAATAATCCTGGACCTGAAAGAGCAGAGGGACGGTATTAGAAACTGTGTCTCCTAACAAAAGAAAAGAAAGAAAGGGAATTGATTGGCTTCCATGAGCACTGCATGCCAGCATGAATTTAGGAATATTTGGCAAGCGCCTACTTTAATTCCAGCAGTACACACACACACACACACACACACACACACACACACACACACAAACCACCTAATTTCTTTAAGGGAGATTTAACAAAAAGTAATTTGGAACAATATTGTGTGCATCTCAAAAATGCTTACCCAGCTCCTCATGCTAAAAAAGTATCTGAGAACTGAATGGATTTGTGTTTTTGATTTTTACAGAAAGTTCACAACTACTACTTCACAGCTCCCTATAGTGAAGTGGGGAGCGGGGAGACTTTTTATTAAAAATGCACATTCAGTCCTCACTGCTTTGACAACGATGTTGCAGGTGTGCTTGTCTTTCTACCAAATGTAGGCAGAAGTTGGATAATGTTCACTGTTGCACCTTCCAAAGCACCTGCTCACAACAGGCATGAGTTAGGACCATTACTAATTTAGAAAAATAGTTCCTGAGCACCTACCACAGTTCCTCTCTCAGGGTAAAGCAGTGACTTAGACAGTTAAGAAATAGGCAAGATAAGTAAGGCAACTTCAACTTCAAATAGCGACAAATACCACGAAGAAAGGAAACGCCACGGTCATGGGAACCTCTTACCCACTTAATAGCTTCCAGCACCTAGAATAAGAACTCTGTACTATTAAGTTTAAACTCCATGATAACCCTACAAACTAGGTGCTGTTTTCCATTCTCATTTTCTAGATAAGAAAACAGAAGCAAAGGAGATAAATTTAACTTGTTGAGTGCTGCAGAGCAAGTAAGAAAGATGGTTGTCTACTGCCCATCAATATAACGAATGCCTGAGACAGTTGACTTGTAAAGAGGAAAGGGTTATTTGGGCTCACAGTTTTGGAGCTTCCCACCCACAGGTGGCCTTGATGCCTTGGGGCCTGGGGCGAGGCAGTGCATCATAGCGGGCGCATAGCCCAGAAGCAAAAGAGAGAAGGGGGTGGTGGGTAAAGTGCGCTAGAGACCTTCCACTAGGCCTCGCCTCTTAAAACTTCTCCCATCTCACCACAGCCCTGTACTGGGGACCGAGCCTTTGCCACAGGGACCTTTGAGAGGCACTTGCAATCCAAACTATTACAGGGTACAAACCTGAAATCAAATTCATATTCTGAGTCCTGTGCTACACGGCCCACACTCCTAACCATTATACTAGACACCTAATACGTGACTCCCATGGCTAAAAGCTAGGAGAGATAATTTGCCCATAAAGTATCTTAAACCTGTGAATGACAAGAGAAGCTCACTTGGTCCCTCACAACAAAATCCTTGGAAGTGAATAGAATTGTCTCAAGCTTTAGTTGACCAATGCCTCCCTGTACTGTTGAATAAGTGGCTCCTCTGGTAAGGGCAGCTCCACTCTCGCTAAGAACTGGCATGTCATCTTTTGCATATGAAAATGTTCAGGTTACTACTACATGTTTGCATAAATCCACCCAAGCTTCCTCATCTGCTCTCTCTCCCACCCCTGGCTGGAAGTAGAGCCCCTGATGGAGGGTTATCTGACCTGAGTTCAATAAACAGAAATGCTACACACACACACACACACACACACACACACACACACTACAGTGAGGGCCCATCGGACTACCAAGGATCACTGGCCAACATGCATTGTTATTGGATGAAGCCCTTCAGGATATCCTCTCATGGTCTGTCTCTCACCTCCCGATGGTTATACAATTTTAATTACACACATTTATCTGCACACTGATCTGTGTAGTGTTACTCTCGCCCACTTTACACTTTATCCGAAGAGGACAGGAGCACAGCGGGCTCAGCCACCATTATCTATAGAGCACCTTGTACGCTACGTGCTACATACTAAAAGCCCATGATACTGCTGAGTAGACAGACGAACATGAGCGCTGATGTGCAAGTGAACCGCCCACCACACGTGAGGGGCGCAGCTTCCAAGGAACAGCAAATGAGGAAGCAGTGAGACAGATGACTTAAGAGAAACCCCAGAATCACCCCTTTTTTTAATTAAAAATCATGGGGTTAAAGGGTACACTTGCAAAGAGCTCTGAGTCACAGAGGTAGGTTTTCATCAGCGCTGCCACTTGGAGACTGAATTTTTCTGAGCCACAGTTTTCTCATCTGTAAACATGGGGTTGTCAGAAGTAAATAACTGAGATAAATTCTGTGAAAACACACAGGAAGCCAACAAGGGAAGAAGAAATCAGTTCAAGGAACTACTGAATTAGCCTCTTCTCTGTGACATAAACAAGCAAATTCAAGAGGTCACGGTCTTAAACTACCTCAGCCTCTCCAAGAGTCCTCCACTGGAAGAAACCACTGGGAATGAAGGGAGGTATTTGGACCACTGCCCTCCACTTCCCACGTCATGACCTGAGCGCTCCAAGTGGCCCGTGCCACGGTGCATCCAGAGACCTCGGCTGCCCTACTGTTTATCATCAGCTTTCTGTTATGATGATCTCAGAGAGGAGAGAATGTTTGAGAAAGAACCAAAAGGTAGGCACCGTGACAGCAACTTGGAGAAAGGGCTACGAATCTGTCTGGCCATATCACAGCCAGCTCTCAGAGAGCTGAAGTGGGGTTCTGCCTACATCTGAGGTGGGGCTTTTCAGTGCTGTCAAATGCCTTTCGTTTCTTCAATGACAGATGGGAGGAATAGATTTTTAAGTTGGATGTATGCTTGAAGTTTAAGAAAAATAAACTCTCAGAGCTTCGGTACAAAAAGCTAACCCACAATTCAATAACTCTTGGGTTAAAAGGAAGCCGATGCAGCCTAGAATTAACTCTGAGCCATGGTGAGAAGCACAGTCAACAGAAGCCCTCATGAAATGCTGAGCACCCACGTTAGGGACAGAGTAAACACGGAACTGGCCAAACATGACTTCAAACCACTGTCTCCTGGTCAATCAAAAGGGTTCACATTAGCAGAATGAAAACTATAAAAAGATGAAAAGGAAATCCCAGAAAGCAAACAGTTCTACACAAGAAAAGCCACGATTGGAAGTCTTAAGGGAAATCAAAGCTTGACTTCAAATAAGCTGTTCTCTGCTGGGAAATAAATAGCGCAGCATCTGTCCTCAATCTATTCTCGACTGATTATTACAAGATTAGTACGTGCTAGAATAACGACTTGGTGCTCATTTCACAAAAGATGAGTAATCTACTATTAAGCCCAAAGAAGTAACTGAAAAATTGTATCAGTGACCCACAAATAAGTCTACCACAATCTACTGACATGAAAATAATATTTCACATGCTTATCAGAATAGGTGAGATTGCCCAATGTACTTGCTTCCTCCTGATTATAGACATTAAAAGTCCCAACAACAAATTTGGGAATATAGTGCTTCATGGAATGTATATTTTACTTAAATTCAATAAGGGCTGAAGTCGGGCCATGGGATCTGAGTGTAAGTAGGAAATGAAGTAATGTTTAAAAGAAACATTCACGTTGAGGTTGGTACGGATGTGGACAAATATAAATTTCTGCAGAGAAATAAATGAGACTTATTTCTCTGAATTTTTGTACCTTGTTCTACCTGCAGATCATGTTAGAGCTTCATTTCACGCCATTGGGACTGGTTATGTATTTGTTCTATAAGTGCAAACCTTAACTTGTTTTCTTTTCTTTTCTTTCTTTTCTTTTTTTCTTTTTTTTTTTTTTTTTTTTTTTGGTGTGTGTGGTACTGGGGATGGAATCCAGGGGCTTTCTGCCTCCAGGCTACACTCCCAGACCTATTTTATATTTTATTTGAAAACAATGTCTCACTAAGTTGCCGAGAGCCTCACTAAGTAGCTGAGGCTGGCTTCGAACCTGTGCGATCCTCCTGTCTCCGCCTCCCAAGCGCGGGGATTACAAGCGTGCGCCGCCACGACCAGCTCACAAACCTTAACTTTTTAAAACGTACGTTTGTTGATGCCTTGTAGTATCACATCATAACGTAGATCAGAGTAAGGTGGATATCCATGCACACAGCAATCGGTGAGCTTCCTACGGCCCCTCCCCCCTCCCCCCTCCCCCAAACAGGATACTGAGATTGGCATTAGTGATTTCACATATGGATATAACTTCAATGGGAGCGTTACTGCCATCAGTTCTCCCTCCCTCCATCACCACCTCCCCCGAACCTTAGCTTTATCAATATCAAGTACTGTGGAGTGGAGCTATGTCCTATAAAACCATCCTATGTGATTTGAGGGGTCCTCTTAAAGAAAAAGAACACAAAAGTGAAGACATCCAATCATGTAGTGGGTATCACGAGTGTGAAGCTGGGGGT
This sequence comes from Muscardinus avellanarius, assembly GCF_963383645.1. Classification (NCBI taxonomy): domain Eukaryota; kingdom Metazoa; phylum Chordata; class Mammalia; order Rodentia; family Gliridae; genus Muscardinus; species Muscardinus avellanarius. Next base: position 103,803,857 of record NC_137793.1, read on the forward strand.
GAAGCACCAGCAGTTCTGCAACCCATCCACCGTTGAATACCTGTGGCGGAAACCCAGTCCTGTATCTCTGAGCTCCACCTGCATGTTGTCTTACAGAGCGTGGGGGCTTCTGTGGACATTCAGTGCTTACTGAGCCTTTCAGAAGCAAGGAAAAGACGCGACGAGATTAAATCCAGAAGCCAAGTCCTGGCCCATCCAAAGAGTGCAAAATAAATCTTAACTCCCCATGCTGTCACACCTTAAATGCTAGCTGGAATTAAATGTACTTAAAATTCATGTTCATTCTGTTGTTTAAAATTTATCATATGGTTATTAATGTTTGAAAAGTCAAAAAATGTCTATCCACTGTAGTAAGTGAAAAAAAGATTTTAAAAATCATCAAATAAAAGCTGGACGTACACGAATTATAGACTAAACGCTCTAGTTCCTGTGTATACGTCCACTGAGAAGGCTGGACGGTTGGAATGGGCATGTACGACTTTGCGCTGTGGACATCTGTCGCCTATCGATGGAGTTACCCGCTACGTAGAACAGGCTACCAATTCCAAAGCAAACTTGTCATTTTTATGTTTTGAGCTATTTCCTCTTATTGCCTGCCAACAGTTAGCATACTATATCCTTTAAAAAATATAAACTATGCCCGGTGTGGTGGCACAGCCCTGTAGTCCCAGTACTTGGGAGGCTGAGACAGGAAGATCACAGGTTCAAGGACAACCTCAATAAATGAGACTTTCATCAACCTAGTGAGACCCTGTTACAAAGTAAAAATAAAATATAGGGTTGGGGTATAGTTTAGAGGTAGAATGCCCCTGGGTTCAATCCCTAGTATCAAATAAATAATAATAATAATAATAATAATAATAATAATAATAATAAAAATATGAACTACCCAAAAGAGAAGATTTACATAATTCTTAAATTTCTACTTATACATGAATGATTATACAAGTAAACAAGCTATGGCAAAAATGGCTAATCAATCCCACAAATTTACACTCTGGGCTTAATACTTTGTCAAGTACTTTTATGCAAGAAACTACAGGACTTCCCGTTTTGCAGCCCGGGGTATCAGAACCAGATCAATGTTCAATCAACGCGTCCAGTGACTGACTGACTATGAACAGATGCTGATCACAGATCCAAGTAACTGCACTCGATATGCATCTGCAAGGAAACGACTACAACAGCTGGCATCGTAATTTCCTAAAAGCCTATTTGCTGGAGTCTTGATCCCAGGGTGGTGACTGGGAGGAGAGCAGTGGACCCTTTAAGAAGGGGTCTTGCGGCCTTTAATCACGAGGTGCGCGCTCCTGAGAAGGACAGTGGGACTCCAGCCTTTCTTCCTGGCCTGGAGGCAGGCTCTGCCCACCGTGCACTCCCACAAGTTGCCGGCTTGCCGGCCTAAAACAACAGAGCCAGGCAGTCAGGGCCCAGAACCTCCAATGTACAATCTGATTTCTGATTTCTTTATAAATTGATCATATCGGGTATTTGCTATAGTGAGGGAAAGGTGACTAGCCCTAACCGCACTCTTATCAATAACCTTACTTATGTTGGAAGAGAACATGACTGTTAAAGGCATTTTTAAGACTGGCAGATATAATTACATTAAAAATATTTAATGTCTCATAAAAAAGAAAATAATAAGCAGCTGTTTGTGTGTGTGTGTGTGTGTGTGTGGTACTGGGGATTAAACCTAGAAGCATTCTACCTCTGACCTACACCCCCAGTTCTATTTTATCACTTAATTTTGAAACAGGGCCTCACTAAGTTGCGGAGGGCCTCACTAAGTTGCTGAGGCTGGCTGCAAACCTAGGATCCTCCTGTCTCAGCTTCCCAAGTAATGGGATTACAGGCATGCAGTACCATGTCTGGCAATGACAAACTTTAAAAGTAAAAAAAAAAAAAAAAATCAACAAAATATATACAGAGAGTTATAATTAGATGATCAATAATTAGGAGGAAAGAGTCCAAAAGTAAAACATAGAATATGAAGATTCAGTTCCCAGAAAACTAGTCAATAAGCAATTTAAAAGGTACCAAACTGTACTCATAAGTATATGAAGCATAAATTCAAACTCAAGGAGCTGCCAGTTGTCAGGGGGAGACCGTGGTTAAGCTGGTTTCCATGGCACAGAGGAAGCCCCCACCGCTGAAGAGGGCGTGGGGAAAGCCAGGCAGCTGTAGATAGGGAGCGGGGGCTGAAAAGCTTCTGGAAAGCACGGCGCTGGCTCCCCATCCTCAAGTACTGCTGTGTCTTCACCCACCAGCCACTTTCCCTGAAATTATCCCATGAAATTCACAAACAGCTACTCAGAAAACACGCATTCAAATATGCTCTGCAGCACTGCTTACGAAATTTCAAAAATAAATTAAAAACTGGAAAGAAGCCTGGCTTGGTGGTGCATGCCTGTAATCCCAGTACTTGGGAGGCCGAGACAGGAGGATTGCAGGTGTATAGAAACACCAACCTAGTGTGATTCTGTTTCAAAATAAAAATAAAATAGGGCCAGGGGTATAGCTTGGAAGTAGAATGCTCTTAGGCTCAAGTCCCAGTTAAGGATACATACACATACAAAAAAAAAAAAAAAAAACTGAAAAGAGCTTAAATGTCTATCCATTAAATAATCCATTCATTAAGTACTAAAAATCCCCTGGACAGAGTATGGCAGGTTCATCTACCATTTTGAAATAACTCCTCACATGTCTTAAGCTTACAATATGCTAGCTACTGCACTATATTTTCTTCATGTATAATACTCTTGTATATATAAGTGTGCATTTAGGCCAGTCATGGTGACGCACACTTGTAATCCCCAGTACCTGGGAAGTTGGGATGGGGGGATTGCAGGTTTGCAGTCAAACTCAACAACTTAGGTCCTGTTTCAAAATAAAAAAAGAAAATAGGGCTATGGGGCTAGCTCAGGGGTAGAATGCCCTGGGTTCAATCCCTAATACCATACACATGTACACACACACACACACACACACACACACACACACACACACACAAAAGTATGTGTGTGTGTTTGTGTGTGTATATACATATACGTACATATTTCCAGAACATTTTAGAAAGAATACAACAAAAATTACAATGATTACTAAGAAGAAATAGGACGAGGGAACTTGAAAAAAGGAAATTTTTGCTTTCAATTTTTATAATTTTCTGAATCATTTGAACTTTTTCTCACGTATATATATATTTCTATTTATAAACTGCTAATATGCATTATCTGCCTTGATAGATCATGTTCTGTTTAAAATTTTCTCTTTCTAATGCATGTTTTTAAAAATCCTAAGAAAATGTTATTTGGTAAAAAACAATGAGAAATTTATAATATTTATTTAGTAATGTTCTTATATAAAATTATTAACATTTTCCAATCTAAACACAGGTTATTTTTGAAATTTAAAAAAAATCTAGCTAACAAAAATCAATATTCAACAAGCCCCAACAAAAACACCCTATCTCATTTCCTTCCTTCTGCAGGAAGCCCCAGAATATAAGGATTTGAATGAGGATTCTAAACAATTGTTTGGCTGACAGTTTTCTTTCTCCCAGTGTCAAGTCAATTTAATGCTGTATTTTTTAAAATAATGATCGAGTTTAATTATAAATAAAAAATAAGGGGGAAATATAAAGATCATCCATGTGTGAGCTACAACGTACACTGCTCTACTATGCACGACCCTAACAATGTGGATAAAGGGTGTCTATGCGCATAAAGCAGGACACACAGTGACTGCTGGCAATGAGAGTCATCCCCACCACAGCCACTGCTCATCAGCTGCTTCCCCTGGGTCTAAGGCTGGGCTCCTCACTCAGTACACATTAGCACGTTTATTCCCCACAAAATTAGATCCATGGCAAACTGACTATTTATAGACACCATCTAAAAATTAAAAACTAATTTCTGTAAAACTAGATAATTAGAGTGATAACTAGCAACTGAAATCTATAAAAAGTTGAACCTAGATTTATGAGACCTACCCTTAACTCATTTACCTATGTGTTTTTAGATTTTTTTCCCCCCAGAAACAGATCATATAAGCAGATCCTGAATAATCTTCACGCTTTGGGTCCAAAGGTCGCTCTTCCAGTGACTCTGCACATGTCCTTCTCAGCACTCCAAATACAGGTGACTCAGAACCTTGCACCGTCTCTGCATACAATCCCTACGTTTCCAGCGGCTCCCAGCCCCTTGGGATCCTTACCTGTCCAGCAGCAATTCCAGCACTTCTTTAGTGGAGGCAAAGCCTCTGTACGTTGACAGGAAGATGCTGATATAGGTAAAGTCATTGTCCCCAAAAGCTGTCAGCAGGTTCTCCACAAGTTTCTCCAAGGTGCCGGCTTTTATGGTCCTGATCTTGCAGGTCTCGTACTGACTGACTGTATGTCCCGGAGGCAGCTGGTCCCCTTCAACCTGTGTAATAAATCAATGGTTACCATCAGGAGAAATGACTTCCTACAGAAAACTGAAAACACTAAAATAAAACCCTGGTCTGAGCTAGGCGTGGTGGCGCACGCTTGCAACCCCAGTGGTTGGGAGGCTGAGACAGGAGGATCGCACAGGTTCGAAGCCAGACTCAGCTACTTAGTGAGGCTCTCAGCAACTTAGTGAGACCCTGTTTCCAAATAAAATATCAAATATAAAATAGGTCTGGGTAGTACAGCCTGGAGGTAGAAAACCCATGGGTTCCACCCCTAGTACTACCAAAAAAAAAAAAAAACACCTGGTCTGTTGATCTGTTGATCTCCTTGATTCATTCAATTTCCCTACAAGTGACGAAAGAGATGGCTACACTGGCAGCACTGGGTTCCTCTTGGGAAAGTGGGATGGGTGGTTATATGAGCCCTGCCTTCTGGACACTTGCACTGTACAAGAGAAAACCCCCATGAGAAGGAGCTGTCATGTGAGAATAAAATGAAGAAATATTGGTAGCTCTAACTACATTGGTAGACATAAGTGAATATTGGTGATAAAATCTGAAGGCTTAAACATTGCATACAAAGGAAGAAAAATAAATTGAAAATATGTGGTGTGCATTTCATCCTCCAGTAACTCTGTCTCATAAATCATATAGAAATGTAACTTGCTAAGTTAACTTCTCCTTCATAGGCTCTGTGTATACTGCCTACCAGGAGTTCTCTAATAAATCTTTTTCTAATGCAAATGGTTATTCTCAGCGATGTGAACAATCATGAGTTTGCCTTAATCATAAGCTGAACTGCTTTACAGCAGATATTCCCAAATTGAAATAGTCAGACATCTAAAAGACTTAAGTTTTCAGAGGGGCATAAAGGCAGAGAGCGCTTAGAGCTGGAAATCGCACTCACCAAGGCTCATGTTTGCTTTTCTTTGCCTGACCTGTCAGAAGTTAAACTACTAGAAAGAAATTAACCAGAGGACTGCTTTCAGAAAGACTGAGCAGGTAGAGACTGCATTGGGAAGGGTGTTAGAACAGCGTAATGTCATCAAATCCAACAGCTCGCAGGAGCTAATACTAACTCCAGCTTATATGGTGAGTGGCATTATTTCTCTAATTTGTAAAGGTTTCTAAGACCTCTTAGGACTATTGACTCAGACCAAGGCCCAATAGTTTTAGAACAAGCCTAGTGGTGCCACCTGCTCCCCAGAAGCTCCATTAACTTAAACCAGATGCAGGAACTGAGAAGCATAGATGGTTTCAAACTCTAATTACAGTTTTAATTACTTGGTGTAGTGTTGCTTTGAGTGTCTGCTGTAACACGCTAATTCAAAAGAAAGAAAGGAAGAGGCGGGGGTCGCGGGCTGGGCAAGGCAGATGGGGCCCGGGTCGCGGGACTCTGGGCCCCAGGCAGAACTGCGAGTAGCACGCCAGACCCCTGGAGAAACCAGGCCCAGTAAGACGCTGGGTTCTGGGCAGGGGTCGCGCGCGGCGCACAAAAGCCGGGGCCCGGGTCGCGGGACCCTGGGCCCCGGGCCGAACTGCCCCGGGCCGAACTGCACGTAGCACGCCAGACCCCTGGAGAAACCAGGCCCAGTAAGACGCTGGGTTCTGGGCGGGGGTCGCGGGCGGGGCACGCCAGATGGGGCCCGGGTCGCGGGACCCTGGGCCCCGGCCGAACTGCGCGTAGCACGCCAGACCCCTGGAGAAACCAGACCCAGTAAGACGCTGGGTTCTGGGCGGGGGTCGCGGGCTGGGCACCCCGGATGGGGCCCGGGTCGCGGGACTCTGGGCCCCAGGCCAAACTGAGCATAGCACGCCAGACCCCTGGAGAAACCAGGCCCAGTAAGACGCTGGGTTCTGGGCGGGGGTCGAGCACAGGGCACGCCAGCTGGGGCCCGGATCGCGGGACTCTGGGTCCCGGCCGAACTGCGAGTAGCACGCCAGACCCCTGGAGAAACCGGGCCCAGAACAGAAAAAGATAAAGAAAAATATCGGAGAGGTGGTAAGAAAGCCGTTATGGATGCCAGGACACTGGAGATGCAGACAAAACTTATCTAAATGCACTGGAACTTATGGAAAAATTCGCCGTGAAAGAGGACTGCTCTTTCTCTATATTGTTAAGAATCTCAGACATCACATATAAGGAGAGAGTTTAGCGGAGACCAAGGAGAAATGCGGTGTTGAAAGAGTTCTTCGCGATGGTGGTGGAGACTTGTATTCAGGAGAAGCAGAAACCGGATCTTACCAACTTTATTTTTTTGGAGAAATTACACCAAATGTCGAATGCTACCATCACGCATGCTTAGGAACACTGGACAACATTCAGAGTGGAAAAAGAGCCTGGGAAGGATTTGAAACGGTGGAGGCAGTGGCAATGCCAGTGGCCAATATTCGGGGGAGGCAGAGATCTGATACATTACAACTGGAACCTTTGAAATAATAACCACAGAGACAGTGATCGGAACCTGCTGAGGGGTTAGGCGGGCGCCGGGGCCAGTGGCCGACATCGGAGCTTGCTGTGAGGCAAGGCCACTACTGAGGCCTCCGTGGCCGGGATTGGAACCTGCAGAGGGGTTAGACCGATGCTGGGGCCAGCGAGGCCGGCATTGGAGCCTGCCATGATGCAAGGCTTGTGCTAGGGCCTCCGAGGTCGGGTCCGGAACTTGCTGAGGGGTTAGGCCCGTGCTGGGGTCAGCGAGGCCGGCATCGGCGCCTGCCGTGAGGCAAGGCCAGTGTTGGGGCCCCCAAGGACGGGACCGGAGCCTGCTGAGGGGTTAGGCCGGTGTTGGGGCCAGAGAGGCTGGCATCAGAGCCTGCCGTGAGGCAAGGCCGGTACTTGGGCCTCCGAGGCCAGGATAAGAGCCTGCCGAGGGGTTAGGCTGGTGCTGGGGCCAGCAAGGCCGGCATCGGAACCTGCCTTGAGGCAAGGCCGGTACTGGGGCCTCCGAGGCCAGGATAAGAGCCTGCTGAGGGGTTAGGCCGGTGCTGGGGCCAGCGAGGCCGGCATCGGAGCCTGCCTTGAGGCATGACCAGTGCTGGGGCCTCCAAGGCCGGGATCGGAGCCTGCCGAGGGGTTAGGCCGGTGCTGGGGCCAGCGAGGCCGGCATCGGAGCCTGCCTTGAGGCAAGGCCGGTACTGGGGCCTCCGAGGCCAGGACAAGAGCCTGCCGAGGGGTTAGGCCGGTGCTGGGGCCAGCGAGGCCGGCATCGGAGCCTGCCTTGAGGCAAGGCCGGTACTGGGGCCTCTGAGGCCAGGATAAGAGCCTGCTGAGGGGTTAGGCCGGTGCTGGGGCCAGCGAGGCCGGCATCGGAGCCTGCCTTGAGGCAAGGCCGGTACTGGGGCCTCCGAGGCCAGGACAAGAGCCTGCCGAGGGGTTAGGCCGGTGCTGGGGCCAGCGAGGCCGGCATCGGAGCCTGCCTTGAGGCAAGGCCGGTACTGGGGCCTCTGAGGCCAGGATAAGAGCCTGCTGAGGGGTTAGGCCGGTGCTGGGGCCAGCGAGGCCGGCATCGGAGCCTGCCTTGATGCATGACCAGTGCTGGTGCCTCCAAATCCGGGATCGGAGCCTGCCAAGGGGTTAGGCCGGTGCTGGGGCCAGCGAGGCCGGCATCGGAGCCTGCCTTGAGGCATGACCAGTGCTGGGGCCTCCGAGGCCGGGATCGGAGCCTGCCGAGGGGTTAGGCCGGTGCTGGGGCCAGCGAGGCCGGCATCGGAGCCTGCCTTGAGGCAAGGCCGTTACTGGGGCCTCTGAGGCCGGGATCGGAGCCTGCCGAGGGGTTAGGCCGCTGCTGGGGCCAGTGAGGCCGGCATCGGAGCCAGTGGCCGACATCGGAGCTTGCTGTGAGGCAAGGCCACTACTGAGGCCTCCGTGGCCGGGATTGGAACCTGCAGAGGGGTTAGACCGATGCTGGGGCCAGCGAGGCCGGCATTGGAGCCTGCCATGATGCAAGGCTTGTGCTAGGGCCTCCGAGGTCGGGTCCGGAACTTGCTGAGGGGTTAGGCCCGTGCTGGGGTCAGCGAGGCCGGCATCGGCGCCTGCCGTGAGGCAAGGCCAGTGTTGGGGCCCCCAAGGACGGGACCGGAGCCTGCTGAGGGGTTAGGCCGGTGTTGGGGCCAGAGAGGCTGGCATCAGAGCCTGCCGTGAGGCAAGGCCGGTACTTGGGCCTCCGAGGCCAGGATAAGAGCCTGCCGAGGGGTTAGGCTGGTGCTGGGGCCAGCAAGGCCGGCATCGGAACCTGCCTTGAGGCAAGGCCGGTACTGGGGCCTCCGAGGCCAGGATAAGAGCCTGCTGAGGGGTTAGGCCGGTGCTGGGGCCAGCGAGGCCGGCATCGGAGCCTGCCTTGAGGCATGACCAGTGCTGGGGCCTCCAAGGCCGGGATCGGAGCCTGCCGAGGGGTTAGGCCGGTGCTGGGGCCAGCGAGGCCGGCATCGGAGCCTGCCTTGAGGCAAGGCCGGTACTGGGGCCTCCGAGGCCAGGACAAGAGCCTGCCGAGGGGTTAGGCCGGTGCTGGGGCCAGCGAGGCCGGCATCGGAGCCTGCCTTGAGGCAAGGCCGGTACTGGGGCCTCTGAGGCCAGGATAAGAGCCTGCTGAGGGGTTAGGCCGGTGCTGGGGCCAGCGAGGCCGGCATCGGAGCCTGCCTTGAGGCAAGGCCGGTACTGGGGCCTCCGAGGCCAGGACAAGAGCCTGCCGAGGGGTTAGGCCGGTGCTGGGGCCAGCGAGGCCGGCATCGGAGCCTGCCTTGAGGCAAGGCCGGTACTGGGGCCTCTGAGGCCAGGATAAGAGCCTGCTGAGGGGTTAGGCCGGTGCTGGGGCCAGCGAGGCCGGCATCGGAGCCTGCCTTGATGCATGACCAGTGCTGGTGCCTCCAAATCCGGGATCGGAGCCTGCCAAGGGGTTAGGCCGGTGCTGGGGCCAGCGAGGCCGGCATCGGAGCCTGCCTTGAGGCATGACCAGTGCTGGGGCCTCCGAGGCCGGGATCGGAGCCTGCCGAGGGGTTAGGCCGGTGCTGGGGCCAGCGAGGCCGGCATCGGAGCCTGCCTTGAGGCAAGGCCGTTACTGGGGCCTCTGAGGCCGGGATCGGAGCCTGCCGAGGGGTTAGGCCGCTGCTGGGGCCAGTGAGGCCGGCATCGGAGCCTGCCGTGAGGCAAGGCCAGTACTGGGGCCTCCGAGGCCAGGATAAGAGCCTGCCGAGGGGTTAGGCCGGTGCTGGGGCCAGCGAGGCCGGCATCGGAGCCTGCCTTGAGGCAAGGCCGGTACTGGGGCCTCGAGGCCAGGATAAGAGCCTGCCGAGGGGTTAGGCCGGTGCTGGGGCCAGCGAGGCCGGCACCGGAGCCTGCCGTGAGGCAAGGCCGGTACTGGGGCCTCCAAGGCCAGGATAAGAGCTTGCCGAGGGGTTAGGCCGGTGCTGGGGCCAACGAGGCCGGCAGCGGAGCCTGCCGTGAGGCATGACCAGTGCTGGGGCCTCCGAGGCCGGGATCGGAGCATGCCGAGGGGTTAGGCCGGTGCTGGGGCCAGCGAGGCCGGCATCGGAGCCTGCCGTGAGGCAAGACTGGTACTGGGGCCTCCGAGGCCAGGATAAGAGCCTGCCGAGGGGTTAGGCCGGTGCTGGGGCCAGCGAGGCCGGCATCGGAGCCTGCCTTGAGGCAAGGCCGGTACTGGGGCCTCGAGGCCAGGATAAGAGCCTGCCGAGGGGTTAGGCCGGTGCTGGGGCCAGCGAGGCCGGCATCGGAGCCTGCCGTGAGGCAAGGCCGGTACTGGGGCCTCCGAGGCCAGGATAAGAGCCTGCCGAGGGGTTAGGCCGGTGCTGGGGCCAGCGAGGCCGGCATCGGAGCCTGCCGTGAGGCAAGGCCGGTACTGGGGCCTCCGAGGCCAGGATAAGAGCCTGCCGAGGGGTTAGGCCGGTGCTGGGGCCAGCGAGGCCGGCATCGGAGCCTGCCTTGAGGCAAGGCCGGTACTGGGGCCTCTGAGGCCAGGAAAAGAGCCTGTCAAGGGGTTAGGCCGGTGCTGGGGCCAGTGAGGCCGGCATCGGAGCCTGCCGTGAGGCATTACCAGTGTTGGGGCCTCCGAGGCCCGGATTGGAATCCTGCCAAGGGGTTAGACCGGTGCAGGGGCCAATGACCAGCATCGGAGCCTGGCGTGAGGCAAGTTCACTCCTGCGGCCTCCAAGGTCAGGACCAAAGCCAGCTTAGGGGTTTGACCGGTTCAGGGGCCAGCAAGACCAGAACTGGGTCCTCCCATGAGGCAAGGCCGCTGCTTGAGCCAGCGAGGTCTGGATCAGTCCACTGAGTAGCCAGGCCACTACTGGGACCATCAAGAGTGGGATTGGTACTTGCAACGCAGCATGCACAGAGAAATATCGCAGAAAATATAAATCAGACGCTTCTCTTAATCAGCAATAACTAGGAGGAAAAGGGCAACAGGAAGAGGTTGAGCTATAGAAAGGGCCCTATAGTGAAGCAACTAATGTGACCAATCAGAGGGTATGTAATACTGGAGGACGGAGCCTCTTTAAAACGCAGGAGGTACATAAACAAATGTATCAAAGTAAATCACCAAAGAAGTGTGGGATGGAGGGAGGGGGAGGGAATGGGACGGGGGCTGGAGGAGGGCTAATTGGATGATGTGTGCTTGTATATCCTCTCAAGTCTTGTACTCCAATGTGATTGATATATGACTACAATGCACCAATTTAAAAAATAAATTAATAAAAAAAATAAAAAATAAATAAAAAAAGAAAGGAAGAGAAATAAGGAGAAAGAAAGAAAAGAAAAAGAAAGAAAGAGAAAGAAAAGGAAAGAAAGAAAGAAAGAAAGAAAGAGGAAAAGAAAGAAAGAAATAGAGAAAGCCAGCCAGCCCGCCTGCCCACCCTGTGGTCAAATTTGGAGAGTATAGAGTTCAACAAGTGCAAATAGCTGCTCACTGAAGAATTCCTTGGGCTCTTTACTATACTAACATGTGTTACTGAACTCCAAGAGAAGGATATGGTATACGACAATTCCAAATGGGTTTCCCTCTATTCTTAGAACATCTTGAAGAACTTTGGAATGAATATATTTTAGAAAATGTTGGCTTTGAAAATTTCTGTAATGCATTTACTACTTTTCACTTTAAAAAGGATAAATCATTACACTACAAAATATGTTGACTTTTCAAGCATCTATATTTCTTTAAGCTCTTTAAAGAAATCACTATCTTTAAAGTAGAAAAATTTTTTTTATGTTGTTACTTCAAAAGACTTGGCTAAAAGATTAGTAGCCTGCACAATATTAAAAAGAAATAATTTCAAAATATATTTTGACATCAAATGTTATCAACAACAAAATGAATGGCTTCTCCTTTATAGGGCTACTCAGCTTTAATTCTAAATCACAAGCTTACCTTGTGATAATGTCAGGGTTCCTTTACCAAACAATTTTGCAATTCGATAACTCTTACTTTGCTTAAAATGCAAACTCCACTTTAAAACTAAATTTTTCTTACTGAAAGGAATTACTACTTAAAAGAACTAATTTTTCACCAAGTATTGATGTGGCCCAAAATTCAAACACAGAGGAAAAACGCCTGTCAAAGGACCTGATGAAGTGGGTCCCTTTTCCTGCCAGAGCAGATTTGACGGGCAGCCAAGGTCTCCCTTGGGAATGAAATTATGGTTCTCATTAATCCAGTCTCTCTCTTTCAGTCCTCCCCCCCCCCTTTTTTTTGTTATTGTTCTAGAAAAAAATAATCTCAATATGCAATCCCAATTCCTCTGACTTCCTTTAATGATTTTGTTTCTCAGTGTTTGTACCAATACATTAGGAAGAACTACATCTGACCTAAAAGAAAACACTTTTATTAGTTAGGTTTAAAAAACCGTTCTCTGAGCACAAAGAATAAGCATCAATGGTATCGTCAAAATGAAGTAGAGAAATTCTCTGGTGCCTAAAATCATTTTCACAAAAAATTAACAATGCATGTCAGGGTGCTAGAGCATTTACTTAAAGTCATTTCCTCCAGATCTGCTTCATACCCTGAGGTCTACTTGCTATGTCAGGGGGAAGACCAGGTTTTCAAGATAAGTTCTAATTTACAAACAAGCAAAAAGAGTATATATAAGCTTAAAATTATCTGCTCATTTATGTATTTTTTTGGTAGTACTGGGGTTCCTGGAAGCCCTTCTACCTCCGGGCTACACTCCCAGACCTATATTTATATATATTTTTGGAAACAGGGTCTCTTAGGCCAGCGCGGCTGGCTTCGAACCTGCGCGATCCTCCTGTTTCTGCCTCCCAAGCGTGGGGATTACAAGCGTGCGCCACCATGCCCGGCTATGGGATTATTTTGAAATGAAATTGTACAAAACAGATACAAAATCTCTCTCTCTCTCACCCCTCTCTTCCTCCCCCCTCTCGCCCCCCCCATATTGGCCAGATTGGAGAAGCTAAAATATTAAAGCTTCATTTTTGCAGCAAAAGATTCAATAGGTCCAGAATTCTTTTAGGAGACTTCGGGACCTGTTTTTGTTTGTGTTATCTTAATAAGTTTGAATTGAAGTGTATAAGAAAGGGTGGAACCCTTGGCAGACAAGCTTTTAATAACTGGACTTAGAAGGCAAGACATGCAGGGCTGAGCCTGCCCGTGGGTCAGCATGCTAACAGGAAACAGCTCAATCTGGATTTAATCAGAGACCGTCGCTTTCCCGACAGATCATGATATCAAGGCCACAGAAATGTTTCCTGACTGTTTTTCTGGTCAATCTTTCCGCCATAAGAATGTAGCTTTTTCTAAGAGATCATGTCTAACTCCTCTGGGATAACTAGCTAAATTCTGCCCAAGTGCCTAGCTGTGGGACTTCTATAATGATCAACTTTGGCAAAAAGAGGAGGAAAGAAGGAGTGTAAGAGGTGAAATGTCATAATTCCATTTTGTTTTCAGTCATAGAAAAATACACCCTTCACCCTCTATCTAAAACGTGCACTATCAAAAGCTTGAGCGCTTCTAATGTCGGGGAAGATCCTCCAGGCAAAAGAATACTTTGATCACCTGATACTTTAATAGGATAGATGCTAAGTAAACAATGTCTTGTAAGGGAGACAGTATGGGCTCCCTCTCCCATCCAGGCTCAGTCCTTGGAGACAGTATGGGCTCCCTCTCCCATCCAGGCTCAGTCCTTGGAGACAGTATGGGCTCCCTCTCCCATCCAGGCTCAGTCCTTGGAGACAGTATGGGCTCCCTCTCCCATCCAGGCTCAGTCCTTGGAGACAGTATGGGCTCCCTCTCTCATCCAGGCTCAGTCCTTGCTACATCAGTTCTCAGGCACCTTGGCCTGAGCAGCAAAGTAAATAGTGAATACTATTCTAGTAGTTGACTTACTAAGAAAACTCAGATCCAAAGTGTAATAGACTTTAAAAGGTACACAGCCAGGCACAGTGGTGCATACCTGTAATTCCAGCTATTGAAAGGCAGTGGCACAAAGTTTGAGGCCATCCTGGACAATTTAGCAAGACCCCGTCTTTTTTTTTTGGGGGGGGGGGTGGTACTGGGGTTCCTGGAAGCCCTTCTACCTCTGGGCTACACTCCCAGACCTACTTTTATGTTTTTATTTAGAAACAGGGTCTCTTAAGCCAGCACCACTGGCTTAGAACCTGCATGATCCTCCTGTCCGCCTCCCAAACACGGGGATTACAAGGACCCAGTCTTAAAATAAAAAATAAAAAAGTCTGGGATAGGCTGGGCATGGTGGCACATGCTTGTAATCCCAGCATTCTGGAGGCTGAGATCAGAGGATCACAGTTCGCGGACAGCCTCAGCTACTTAGCAAGGCCCTTTGCAACTCACTGTTTCGAAAAATAAAGACTAAAATCATGTAGCTCGGAGGGAAAATGCCCATGGGCTCCATCCCCAGTACTGCAAAAAAAAAAAAAAATGTTTGGATGTAGCTCAGTGTCATATCCTCATCTACTTATAAAGCCAGACAGACATTAACTACAAAGTGTTATGTGCTGAGCACTGTACAAGGCACTAAGATATGGAGTTAAAGGGCATGTCGTTCTCATACCCAGATTATTCAATCTAACTGAAGAAACATATACAAAGAACTCATTAGGACCACAGAAGCAGAAAGCTATGAAGCCTTTCCTCATCTAGCTTTAAGGGTCACAGCTGACACTCCTACCATGAAAGTCAGGATCGCAAAGAAAAGTATAATAAATGTATTTAACCAAAATTTAAGTCACATGGGAGCCTTCAGAAGTAAATACCCAAAGACTCAGGGAAGACTTTTTAGGTTTAGGTTCCATGAAGAATAGACAAGCCAGGCATGGGGGTGCACACTTGCAATCCCAGGACTTTGGGAGTCTGAGAAGGATCACAGGTGGGGGTGAGACTCAGCAACTTAGTGAGACCCTTCGCATCTTAATGAGACCCTATTCCAAATAAAATAAAATAAAATAAAATAGGGCTGGGAGTATAGCTTGCAGTAAAATGCCCCTGGGTTCGGTTCCCAGTAGATTATACACACACACACACACACACACACACACACACACACACACACACACACATATGTATGTATTTCTAAGACTGGAAAGCCATGTAGAAGTATAATTAGACAAAAAAGTCTGACCCAAATAATCACCTGAGAGGCGGAACCCAGCAAGGCAGCCCATCCAGATGGTTCTTGCCTTTCCGTGTGGCACAGAGCGGGCCCTTCTCATGGTCCACCATCAGACAATGCAGGGCAGAGGATTTCTTTATGGCCAGCTCTTACAGAGAAAGGTGGGGCTGTTGAGAGTACTATTTCTATGTTTTGTGGCTCGCTTTAGGGAAGATGGGGTCTAGTTTCTGTGGCTTGCCTCGGGGATAAAGTAGAATAGGAAAAAGAAGAGCAGGATGATCATGCTCTGAGTCCCAGGTGCTAGAGTGCCAAAGTGCCATACTTGGAATGTGGCTTTCTAAGCCCAACATAAACTATACGGCAGTAAGATGTGGAGACGCAGACTATCATGAAGCACCGAGAGGGACCCAGTGTGGAGGAGGTGTGGGAAGGCCTCCTGAGAAGGTGGAGCCTGTGCTGGGGACGGGAGTTAACGATTTGATTTGATCAAGGGCATTTGATTTGGTCGAGAGCCTCAGAAAGTCCTTAAGAAGAAAGAGGTAAGCAGGCATGGTGGTGTTCTCCTGTAATCCTAGGACTTGGGAGGCTGAGACAAGAGGATGGCAGAGTTGAAACCAGCCTCAGAAAAGTTAGCCAGACTCTCAGAAACCTAGGGAGAACCTGTTTCCAAATAAAAAATAAAAAGGGCCAAGGCTGCCTGTAGTTCAGAGGTAGAATGCCCCTGAGTTCAGTTTCCAGTACCAAAAGGAAAGGAAGAGGGAGAGAAAAGGGAGGAGAAGACAGGGTTGCAGGAACAATACAACGAAGGGATTGCTGGCTGGATTAGAGAATCGGTGGGGGCAGACCTAATTATGGAGGGCCTGAGCTGCTGAAGAACTGAGACTCCCTGTCCACTACGGAAGGGGGACCGAGGATGAGGCTGCACGCATGGTCAGAGACACCAGCGTAGGGACAATTGGACGGGAACAGCTTTAAAGTTGGGAGACCTGTTATCCACACTCCAGATTAACAATTTCTTAACTGGTACAATGACAATAGGGATGGAGATGGAGCTTGTTAGAGGGACATATGTAAGAAATAATCAGACAGATGGGCGTGGTGGCGCATGCCTGTAATCCCGGTAGTTGGGAGGCTGAGACAGGAGTATCACAGGTTCGAGGATGGCTTCAGCAACATAGTGAGGCTCTTAGTAACTTAATAAGACCCTGTTTTAAACTAAAATATAAATAAATAAAGTAGGACTAAGGGTGGAGCTCAGAGGTAAAGAGCTCATGGGTTCAATTCCCAGTACTGTGAAGAGGGGGTAAGAAGGGTATGGGAGAGAGAGGAGAGAGAGAGAGGAGAGAGAGAGAGAGAGAGAGAGAGAGAGAGAGAGAGAGAGAGAGGAGAGAGAGAGAGAATGGGAGAAAGAGACTGAAAGGGCGAGAGAGAGAAAAAAACTGTCAAGACTTGGTGATTAATATTGGATATAGAGGTAGAAGATGAAGGAACAAAAAGAACAGGATTTTTCACCTGGTTTCTAAGTGTAGGTGACTAAAAACATAATAGTATTAGCCATATGATGCAATATTGAGGAGGGATAGCCACGCAGAGGTATTGAATTCGTCTTTAGAAATGTACAACTTGGGATATCTTTGGGGACGTGTCAGTAGCACAGCACAATGGCAGTTTAGATCTAGAAGCTGGGGAGAGGGGTCTGAGATTGAACTCTATAGCAGTTACATTAATTAAAAGAGCTGCGCTCTTCCAGGTGGAGTGTGTAAAATAGGAAGAGGTGGGGCCAGAGGATGGCGTCTGGACAGATATCAAAACTAAGACATTTCAAGAGTAAAGTTGACAAGCACTAGGAGAGGCACCTGTGCATGAGAGATTCACACATCACTTGATGCATGGTGACATTTCTGGGCAGAGAACCCAGCAGATATCTTTCGTGCCAGACTCATATATATACACCAACATATGTACCTTCCATCTAATTATGCAAACACATCATGGCCCAGCCAGCAGTGCGCTGGAGCCAGACCGTGTGTCAGGCAAAAGCCAACTATGCACACGTCTTCTCAAGGCCATGTTCAACAGCATCATGTTGGCCCTATGATTTCCACCGTGGCCGGAATCCTGACATACAGGAAATTAGCGAATGCTACAAATCGGGATTCTTGCTTTGAAGCGACAGTTGATCAGCATACACTACCCAGAGGCCCTCTCAGATGGTGTCAAGGGAACGCGTCAGTGTTTAAACATTTTCTCTTTCTGTGTCCACTCCAGTCTTTCTTTTTTTCCCCATACTGAGAATTAAACTAAGGGGTATACTACCTCTGAGCTAAACCCCCAGCCCTATTTTATATTTTATATTTTATTTTGAAACAGGGTCTCACTAAGTTGCAGAAGGTCTCAGTAAGTTGCTGAGACTAGCCCTGAACCTGTGATCCTCCTGCCGCTGTCTCCCAAGTACTGGGATTACAGGCACGGGCCACTACACATGGCAAGTTAAGTCGTTTTTGTTGCCAATGTGATCTTAGGCCTAATACTGAATGGAGAACTGTGGCTCTGAATAATGAAAAAGGTAGAAATGTCAAGGAAGAAGAGGGTGGAACCTGCGCATAAGTGAATGCCTGCTTAACAAATGGCGAAATGCTCGAGGGCTGGCCTTTCTCGATGCCACTTGTTAGTACGGAGTCACGGGGCCAGGTTTCTGTGCCGAGTGCCCTTCATCCTCAGGGAGATGCGAAGGCAGCACTTTATCACATGGAAGTCCCACCCCCCGCCACCCGGCCTCAGCAGGGCTTCCTGGTGCTTTGGCTCCACATCAATTCATAACAGATTCTATTTTCTCTAACACAAATCCCTATTTCTGATATTCTGATCATCCTTTAAGGATCTAAAGACTTCCTTTAAAAAAGTGGGGCTGGGGGTGCAGGAGTAGAGCATTCACCTAGCATGAACAGAGGCTTTGGTTTCAATCCCCAGCAAAACACACACGCACACACACGCACGCACACACGCACACACGCACACACACACAGTAGGTTTGGGACACTTTAGGAAGTTTGCAAGCCACAATTTTCAAGTAAAAAAGTTCAACTTTATGAGATGCATCTTTGCCTGAAACTTTGAATGCTAATAACGAAGGCACTATGAATGAAGATACCATCAACTAACCTGGGTCCTATTTCTACTTCTGAGGCCAATTTAACATAGAACTTAGGGCAAAATCCTAGACATTTCAACATCTTGGTTGGTCATCTACTTTATAAAAGAAAGAAATCACGTGCTAGTTTTGAGAAGTTCAAAGATTCAGAGTTGCACAGAGGAAGGAGAGTTTGAACTAAAATAGTCACTGCTGCACTTGCCAAATAACATCACAAACGGTCTCATGTGGCTTAGTACCAGAGTCATCTTCCAAAATCCACAACACAACTCCCTCCTGCCCTCATTCGGAGCCTCCAGTGTCCAAGGTCTGCGTAGGCTGAGGTCACAGGTCACAGGTGCCCTGGCTTTCTGGAATCCATCCTGCTTTTGTGCAGTCTGGCCAATCTCTGTCTGCAAAGGTCAGCAGGGGGTCGTGAGCTTCCGTGTGACCTAATATTCTGCGTGAATGGAGCCAGTGATGAATGGGAAGCCTTCCCCCAGCCTAGAGCTTTCCCAGGAGCTGTGAATCCCACAGTTGGTTCCATGGAGCTTTATCCCCTTGTGAGACTTATAAGTGCTCCTTTACCAGTCCTAGGGTAGGCTGGGGCACGGGGATAGGGCACAGAGTAGCAACTGCCTGATGTTTGCAAACTTAAAGTCATTTGTTTGAGTCTTATTCTGCATACCACATGAAGGAACCTCTCTGTCCTCCTCCATTTTCATATGGGATTAGTTTAGTTTAAAGAAAAGTAAATATCTCCCACTATGAGCATCACCCATTATGACCACTATGATAATATGATCAAGCACAAAAATCAAAGCCCCATGATCCAATTGTCAATAAAAATCTCCCCAGATTCCAAAATTCAAGTAATGACATCCTCTAGCTTGTTCCTTTCTCCTCCAAAACTGAATCTTTAAAGTCTATGCAAACTTAAAAATTCAAATGTAGGTTTATAATCCACACAGAGCCCTGGGGCAGTAGGTCTCTGGCAAGTACTCAGTTCTCAGCACCGTGTTTGGCATAAGTAATATTCCTAGGTTACAGGCTCGCTACTAGTAGAGCAAACGGGTGTCGCTCAGGCTAGTTACCAGGTGATCAGCTGCCCGGTAAGGGGTACAGAGCAGTTCACTTTATCCTGAGTACTTCTCTCTGAAGGATACACTGAAGTCAACTGGCTTTTTCTTAATAGATTTTCTTCTTTATATGCTATAAAATAATTTTAAGATAATCAGAGAAGAAGAGAAGGTGAACATGAGTCTCTGAGCCCTCATTATGGATGAGATGGTCGGTCCTTACAGCTGTCTTCCAGCGTAGGAATTATCATGGCTTCGCTCAAGGAAATGGGTTTGAAGACGTGAGGTGCCTCACCCACAGCTACCCCTTGAGTCTGCATAAGCCTCAAAGCCAGAATATAAAGCCAGTCCTGTTTTCCTAGCGTGATGTGTTGTCTAATGACACAAAGCGATGCAATATCAAGTCTAGAATCTCTGGATCTGAATACCTAAGACTATCAACACTCAATAGCCCACAATCTACAAACCTCCTAGGACCATAGTAAAAAGGGGGGGGGGGGATAAAATTAGATGATAGATAATAGATGCAAAGGCATTGTGTAAGGGTATTCAGCGCTCTACAAATAAAACACTGCATGTAATATTAAAATCCTTCTCTTTTCCTTTTTACCCCACCCCAACTACCTTTCACCAAAAGTTAGGTCTTACTATACCAAATGCCCTACATTATTTTTCTTACCTCCTGACCTGGACTCAAATCTTTAACACTAAAGGGAGGAAAACAGTGTTTTAGTGTTAATGCCTCTCTGAGGGCTGGGGATGTAACTCAGTGGTACCCACTTGCCTAGTGTCTGCAAGGACCTGGGCTTAATCCCCAGCAAGTACCATCTAAAAATAAAAAATAAAAAAGACCCTCTGGGGAAAATAGAAATCCCTCATTATAGTTTCTTAAACGAGCAAAGTCTAAGAAAGACAAGTTCACCGAAGGGCTCAAAAGATGCCAGAAGAACAATGTTGGCAGTGGCATGAGGAGCTCCTGGATCACACAGAGCACAGAGCCAGGAGGAGGAGGAGGAAGTACTCACGTTCTGCTCTGATTTCCAGATTATTAGTTAATTTTCCTGCCATCTAGTTTATAATTCTACTCTCCAATTAAAAAATAGCTTCCTTCAGGGTGTATTCGTTTAGAGTCACACACACGCCCCCCCCATGCCATTTTGGCATGGGGCTATATTTCTATTTTCTGCATTTCTACCTTTTTAATAAACTTCTTTAAATCTTCAAAAAAAATTAGCTTCCTTCAATTTTTAGAAAGGAAGGAAGGCCAGGTGTGGTGGCAAACTTGTAATCCCAGTACTTGGGAGGCTGAGACAGGAGGATTGCAGGTTGGTGATCAGCCTCAGCAACTTAGGGAGGCCCTCAGCAATTCAGTGAAACTCTATTTTAAAAAAAAATCGGGCTGGAGAAGTTCAGAAGTAGAATGCCCCTAGGTTCAATCTCCATTACCACAAACAAGAGACAGAGAAAGAGGAAAAAAAGACAGTATGATGGATCATGGGATACAGACAAACCGAAGCTTAGGCTTATAAATTCTGACACTTAAAAACAAAATGAAAGAAAAGGGAGGTAGAGAATAGAAAGGATTGATATCTACCCATCCAATCAGCATGTTTAAGAAGCTGGGTTTAATGGGTACTACATTAAAAGAATACTTTCTGGTGGAAATAAAAATCCCTCCTTATTAGAGTTTTAAAACTTATTAGAGTTTCTAAACTCTTTATAGAGTTTTATATATGTTTTTAAACTAAGTCAAAAACATAGATCCAATTTTCCATCCAAATGGAAACTGAAAAAGCAACCATTTTGTTGACTAGATATGAATGAGTATATATGTGTATGTAAAAAGACAGGCATATCAGTTGTAAAGAAAATATTTATTCTAATAATATCCTTATAATTCCCAAGGCTCATGACCCATTCTTAATGTCAGTCAGTAAACACTGTATTAAGAGTCCTCATTGTGCAGAGAACCCAAATTATGTACCAAGTAATCTAAGTAATCTATAAAGGAAATGAAGGATCTCTACTGTTTAAAAATCTAATAGTACAGATTAGCACATGAATGAAAGTTTTCATTTAATGATATGGAAGGAAAGGACAGAAAGCGTTTAGTATTCGTGTGTATGCCAGAGACATTAAATGAATGACAAATCAATAAGCAGGAGCCTTAAAAGAGAAATTTCAGAGCAGATGAGAATAAGGCCTCTTGCAACCTATGGATAAGGATGGCAGGCAGGAAAGAAATATGACTAGGAACTAGGTTCTGTTTCGAGTTCCAATCCAATTGACAGTAAGCACGCACTTGCTGGTGCTTTCTATGTATCCCAGCAGCGCTAGGACAACTCTTCACCTTGGCTGCTGTTTGCTCCTGAATGGACTCATTCATTCACTCAAGTGTTGCCCAAGACTCTACTCTGGAGCTGCTTGAAGCTACAAATACAAGGAAGGACCAGACAGACAAGATGTCAAGGTGACACACAGGTGAAGGCACCTCCTCTGCAGCTAAGTAAGAGCTGACCTGTCTCCGACAACGTTCTCACGGAGAGAACCCAGGCTGACCACACAACTTAGAAAAAGGAAAATTTATCTGCTTATACTTGTTGGAGATTCAGAGATCCAGCGCATGTCAGGCTGGGTCTGCGGAGCTCAGAGCACGGCAGCAGGATGTGGAGAACGGGAGAGCTCTAGGCTTTCACATTCAAGGCCAGAAGCAGAGTGAGTGAGGTGTCCAGGGCCATACCTCCTGGACCCTCTTTAGCAACCAAGCCTCAGTTCTTTCTTTCTTTCTTTTTCATTTTATTTATTTATTTATTTATTTATTTATTTATTTATTTATTTATTTTTGATACTAGGGATAGAACCCAGGGACTTTCTCCCTCCGGGCTACACTCCCCGACCTATTTTTTTTATATTTTATTTGGAAACAGGGTCTCACTATGTTGCTGAGAGCCTCACTAAGTAGCTGAGGCTAGCTTCGAACCTGTGCAACTCTACTATCTCAGCCTCCCAAGTACTGGGATTACAAGTATGTGCCACCACACCCAGCTCTCCAAGCCCCACTTCTAACTTCTAACCTTATTTCCATGAGGATTAGAGGAACATTCTAAATCCAAACCAGTACAAAATTCAAAAGCCCATCACTGCTACCTTAGAGCTGGAGTCTTTAAGACACCTGGACCTGGGAGCCTTATGCTGTTGTACTAGAAATACCATAGAGAGATATGACTGATTTCATGATTGTATGTTAGTAGGTAGAAGCCCTGGATATAGAAGGAACAACTCTTTTTAATCAATCTAATCAATCCTACATAACTACAAGTAGTAACTGCAGATAGGACCATTGACTAAATGGATACAATGTACAGTCCTCGGGGTGGCCTCCCTGTGACGCCTTCAGCAGCGCTGAGGTAATTTACCAATGGACTCTACTGTCTGTTCACATAAGTCGAATCAGTCTTACCTTTAACCAAAGGCACTTCAACTTAAAAAAAGAGAACAAATCACAGAGCATGTTCAGGAAAGGATTCCAAGGTTTTAGTTATAGCAGTTTGAGTTTTTAATATAAAATATCTTAGTGTGTGTGTGTGTGTGTGTGTGTGTGTGAGAGAGAGAGAGAGAGAGAGAGAGAGAGAGAGAGAGAGAGAGAGAAATATTGCTAAGAAGCTAAGAAACTACAAGGATTTACTTGTCTCTTCCCTTGAACACAGTAAGGAATCTTTAAGAACATCACCTGAGGTGCTAGACACACAATGGACTTCTGAGCACATGCTCCAGAAATTCTGATCGACAGGTCTAAATTCAAACCCAAGGACCTGCACTATTACCATCTTCCTAGGCAGTTCTAAATGCAAAGATCCATTGGTCACCCTTTGAGAAATACTGCACTTAACAACGTGAAAAATTAAGATAAATGAGGTGTACCGATGGTAAGGGAGAAGCTGGTTAACTAACACTAGTGTGGACAGAGTCATCTGACCTCTAGCCTTAGTTTCTTTATCTATAAACAAGCATATCATTACTTTTACCTTCCTATGGATGTTGTGAGCTCATTTTTTAAATGTTGGATACACTTTGTGGCCAGTAATTCAGTGCCTTTCCCACCCTAAACACTTGCCGTGTGCAGTGGCCGTGGCCTCCACGGCTGGAGGCCCAACAGCAAAACCAGCACAGCTGCTCTTCCCTTTCTGCAATTTCATGAACAGGAGAACTGTTCATTTGGTAAACTCATCATACAATTATTTTCCTTCTTTATTAAGTTCGGAACTTTCACCTTTTCACTTAAAGAAAAAGCATTTTACCATTCTGTTTGTTGTTTACCTGTTCAAAAGGTCAGCATCATCACTCTTGCACCTTGGAGCCATTCTCTCTCTCTCTCTCTCTCTCTCTCTCTCTCTCTCTCTCTCTCTCTCTCTCTCTCCCTCCCTCCCTCCCTCCCTCCCTCCCTCCCTCCCTCTCTCTCTCTCTCTCTCTCTCTCTCTCTCTCTCTCCCTCTCTCTCTCTCTCTCTCTGTCATACTGGTGATTGAATCTAAGAGCATTCTTCCAAGCTACACTCTAGTCCTTTTTCCTATTTTGTTTTAAAACACGGTCTCACTAGATTGCTTAGAGTCTCACTATGTTGCTGAGACTGTCCTCAAACCTGTGATCCTCCTGTCTCAGCCTTCCAAATACGAGGATTACAGACCTGTGCCGCCACACCTGGAGTATTTACTTAATTTCTTCCAAATTCAGTCAAATAAAAAAAATTGTATGTATCAGCAAGAGTGCAATGCTTGCTTATAACACTTGGACTGCTAAAACGAATACGCTTTTAAACTAACCTTACGGAAGCCGGGTGTAGCTTGTAATCCCCGCGCTTGGGAGGCTGACAGGAGGATCACACAGGTTCGAAGTCAGCCTCAGCTACTTAGTGAGGCTCTCAGCAACTTGGTGAGACCGTGTTTCCAAATAAAATATAAAAAATAGGTCTGGGAGTATAGCCCAGAGGTAGAAAGCCCCTGGGTTCCACCCCCAGTACCACCAAAAAAATAAAAATAAAAATAAATAAACTAACCTTACAGTATACATCGTGGCCTTTTAAAAAACTTTTAAAAGCTGGGCATGGTGGCACATGCCTATAATCCCAGTACTAGGAGGATTGCAGGTTGGAGGCTAGCCTCAGGAACTTGGCCAGACCCTCAGCAACTTAGACCCTGTTTCAAAATAAAAAATTTTAAGAAAGGTGGCAATGTAGCTCAGAAATAGAATTCCCCTGGGTTCAATTCCCAGTATCCCCCATAAAAGAACAAAATAACTTTTAAAAACATTCCCCTGTTTAAAACCTCCTACTGGCTTCTGAATAACACTTGGAAATGATAACAATCTGCTGGAGCTTGTGAGGCCCTCTGCCCATCACCTTGACCTCAACACCAAAATCATACCCTTTCCTCTTAGCCCCAATCACACTGGCCTTTCACTTCCTAAAACACAGCAAACTCAGTCACACCTAACCACCTCTGCATCTTCCTTCAGTCTAAAATGCTGCTTGGCTTGATCATTTGATAACTGGTTCCTCATTTGACCCAGAACATCTCTCTGGGATCACAGGACTTGTCTCTGCCACACCAGACCACCTATCTACGTTAATTCCTTCATAATACCTACCTCTTTGCTTATGTGTTGTCTGTAAAGTCCAGAAGAGCTAAGCCCTTATCTGTCCTGTTCAGAGCTCTGTCCCAGGTACATAGAATAGTGTTTACCACACGATGGGTGATCAATACATTTTTGATAATGGATAAAAAACAATTAGTACAGTTATATTGCATATTATGGGAAAATATGAGTTAAAGGCATACAAAATTCCATAAATTCCCCCTGAAAAATACAAAACTCTGTCCTTCTGAACCAAAAATCTTGGGTAAACAAAATTATCTGATTCAGTCTCTTCATAGCAATTGAGAACAGAGGTGAATCTATTAAAATGCCTATTCTGAACTTTTTTTCAAGACCAATTAATTCTACACTTGCTTATTGTGCTTTTTAAAGTGACTCAAGTCATGATATTTTGTGCTCCAGAATTCCTTTCCCATCAAGACCAAGACGCTGAATCAAGCCACACATAACCACACACTCTGCCTGGCCCACACTGCCCTCCTTGTTCGTCAGCTGTGGATGCCACTGGGCCCAGGGCTGGCGTTGACAGCAGCGGGGATGTGCACTTGCTAGACTTCTTACAACTCCAAGTGGGAGCGAGGCGCATACAACCCAGTCAACCAGCTCCGCGATGGAAGTGAAAATGCTTTGCAAATTGGCTTGTGAGGCATTGGATTACCCAGCAGTTTCCAATGCTTGGCCCATGAAAGATGCCATGCAAAATAAGTCAGGCTTCCATCTAGAGCTTTTTTAACTTCCCCCTCTTTCAAGTTCTAATCCTGGGACACAAAGAACACTGTTGGCGGTCTCTGAATTTATATTAAATATTTACTACTGAAAGAAACTAGTGCCCTAACATCTCCTCCTGGAACACTCAGTCAAGGTTATTTCGACCCTATAATGAGTTTGAGTCACTACATAAGCCACTAAGCTTTCACAAGTGAAGCGGTCCAACCTCAGCTATTTGCCACAAATCCCACTTGCATTCATTTATTGATCCAGAAATATTTATTGAGCTTCCGCTATGTTCCAGGTACTGTTGTAGGACACTGTGGATACAGAATTAAACAAAACAGACATGTTCCCTACTATGGTCTGGAAATGACTTGTTTCCAGTGCTTGACACGCTGGAACTTGGTCCTCAGTGTAAGGATGTGAAGGGGTGGCAGGACCCTTACCAGGTGGGGCTCAGTGGGAGGTCCCGCAGTCATGGAGGTGCACTCGGAAGGAATGAAGGTAGTCAATCCGAGGACTCAAGTTGCCCTCCTGAGAGTGAGTTGTTATAAAGAGCAAGCTCAGCCCTTCCCGGGCTCTGGCTTCCCTTCTTGCTGCGTGCTCTCTTCCTCTCACTGCTCCTCCACTGTGGTGCCCTGCCATGAGGTCCTCATCAAAGCCAAGTGGAAGCTGGTGCCATGCCTCCAACCTCCAGAATTGTGAGCTCAATAACCCTCTTTTCTTTGTAAGGTACCCGGCCTCAGGTATTTCACAAGAGTAACAGAAAATTCACTAATACACTCCTTTTCCTCATGAAACTAACATTCAATCAGAAAACACACAAGTGTTAGATAATCTGGCAATTAGCTGCCTAGTGACTATAGAGAGAATTGCTCCTTGTAAGAAGAGACTTAACAAAATAAGATGAAGGGATCAGGGTTGTATTGGAAATCTGGGAAAGTTTCATTGGGGAAACAACAGATCAGTAAATGGTGAGAGGGAAAGAATATTTCAAATGAGTAAATAGCATGTGCAAATGCCCAGAAGTAATTTGGAATGCTGGGGAACAGAGAGAAGCCAATGTGGCCAAAGGAGGGGGAGCCAGCGGAGAGTGGACGAAGACAAGCTTTGCCAGGAGAACTCTGGTCTTTAGCCTAATAGCAATGGGAAACCAGAAAGGCACTTGAAGCAGGTAAGTGCATCCCTATTACATACCAGTATAAATGTGACTATACCATGATCACCTGGGTGCACATGAAGAATAAACTGCAGGACAATGTGTAAGGGTTTAATTAGAAGACTCCTGGAAGAGGTGAGAGATGACAGGAGCCAATTACCTCAAAACGAGGCTCATAATCCACCTGCATCCCAATCACCCGGGGTACTTGTTAAAAGCAGATTGATAGGCCCCGCTTCCCACCCACTAAATCCAAATCCCTGTAATAATAATATGCATGTATCGCCTGGTTATTCTAACAAAGATCAACAATTAGGAGCCACAGGAACAGCACTAGAGGAATTCCAATGATGATCAAATAAACCATAGTGGAAGTAAAGCACTACGCTCTTCTCCTAAAATTTTACCACTTTCCTCTCCAGTCTCCTTTCTTTCTAATCTCTAGCAAAACACCAGTTTCGTTGTTTTCCGCAGTCACTAACTCATAAGAGTTCTGCTCAGAGTAGACGCGTGCCTGTGCTTTGACTTGGTCCTGAGTGGAGCAGATCAGAGGAAATGAGTACATAAGCCAGTCGTTGCTGCGTGAGTTCTCCTCTGTCCAGTTTCAAACTGAGAGTCACGTATTTGTTTGTATGGCCTCTTCTGATACCCAAAGCCCTTCTATAACACGATCTCATTTTATCTTCCCAATACTTCCATTTTACAGATGAGGACACTGAGGATCTAGGGGGCTAAGTGATTTATCCAGTTATTTTACCAGTAATTAATAGAGGCACGAGCCAATCAGTCACACTGAAGGAATCGTGCCAGGTGATGGATGAGATCAGATGCACCTTCTGCCCCAGGCAATGCCCTCCCCCCCCCACCCATTCCACATACAGCAACTAGTTAGTAAGAGCCTTCTCCATATCAGAGGCTGTGAGCAAAAAACTAACTCAGGTCCTATTCACCAGCAGGTCAGAAATCCCCTTTCCAGTATTAGGAAGAAAAACGCGCCATCAGCATTAGTTGGTTTTTCATTACTATAACAAAACACCTGAGATAAGCTTATTTACATCACAGTTCTGGAGAGCCACGGCCTGGTGCCAGCATCCGTTCAGCTCTGGTGAGGACCTTGTGGAAAAATGGCATAATAATGGCAGGAAGGAATGTGACGGGTGAGATCACATCTCCAGAAGGAAGAAGCGCGATTCAGGAGTAGAAGGTTTGCTCCTGTAACAACTCAGAGGTGCCCATGCGGGATCCTGATCCCTTCCTTCCCAGCACAGCTCCTCCTCTGACTAGCTCCATGTTTAAAAGTTCCATACGACATACGACCCCCCAGCAAATCCTCAGTGCACAAACCACAGCACCACTGCAGCAACGTAAGACCTACTGGCCCTCGCCACTGAAACCATCCGGAGGCAAATACTTAGAGTGCACATTAATTAAGATGGAGGCCCTGGGATGATGGGAAATTCTACTGTCTAAATTAAACAAAACATAAGCTCCTCTTGTTAAAGAAGTGCAATGGTCATGTCGCCAGCGGTAATTGTATGTTTGCATTTTCAAATAGGCATTCTCTCCCATTTAAAGAAAAATGTTGCAACATTTCTTTCCCTTTTCAGGAATGCGATTTAACTTAATAGCTAAGCTAATAATCGCGAGCTGCTTATTTGGGGCACACAAAGGAAGCACTGTCTGTGCAAGTGGCCCCAGTGGTCGTAGATGTGAGATGGATTTCAGTATCTGCTGTGAGTGGCTGCTCCGTTACGTGACCAGCAGAGACATGAAAGCCCAAAAGCCCATTGCATAGCCCACGCCGCCTCGTCATCCTAGCTAACAGGGGGCTGCCCTCCACCTCCAAAGGCTTTCCCCACCCACCCCACAGCGCAGAAGGTCAAACACCAGAATTATGCCGAGCCAGGGGATTCATGGATCCCATATAAATAATTAAAATTGGGGGGGGGGTGTGCAAGGAATAGGAGGCAACCTTAGGGAAGGTAAAATGAAGAAGAGGGCCAGGCTAAGTCTACGAAACTGAAGAGCTATGCTTTGTAGTTATGCCTTAATTGAGAAAAACACAGAGCATTTTCAAATCTGCTTATCCAATTCTACAGGCACCGAGCAGTCCTTTAGAAGAACTAACTGATGCACTTTGCCAAAAAGTCCCAAGAAGAGGCACAGACAGGCCACTAAAATAACACAATGAAGCAGCAACGTGGAAGGGAAAAAGAGAGAGAGAAATTCTACTTTTGTAATGTTTAAGTTTAGATGTCATCTGTTTTTCTGTAGCCCCAATGCCTATAATGTCTAAGTAATGTCTTACTTTGGGGCTGAAAGTCTCCAAGACTAGGGGGGAAGGAAGCAATATATTTAACATTCCTTCAAGTAGATCTGAAAGGTGTCTAAAATGTGAGTATGGTCAAGGAAGAGTCAAATTTTTATACGTATCATTTCTTTTGATGGAAATGTTTCTAAATCATTTTATTTTCTGCCTTCAAAGGTGAAGAACTGAAATCAGAACATCCTCATGATACATGCACATTGCTGCTTATAACAGCATAATTCACAAGAGCCAAATTATGGAACCAGCCTAGGTGTCCATCAGCAGAGGAACAGATAGATGGGGAGAAAATATGCTATATACACACAATGGAATTTTACTCAGCTATAAAGAAAAACAGTGTTTTGTCCTTTGCAGAAAAATGTATGAAACTAAAGAATATTATGCTAAGTGAGATTAGCAGGTTCCAGAAAGTGAAGGGCTATATGTTTTCTCTCATATGTGGAAGCTAGAAAAAACGGGAAATAAAAGAGAGCTCAGATAAATGAGGAGAGACTCTAGTAAAATACTGCCCCAAATGGAAATTATCATATGTCTCTCCTTCCACCAACACCAAGTTCTTCCCAGAGCCCCTGTTGCTGCTCATGTACCACTCTTCTCCTAGCTCAGCTGGACCGAAATCTTAGGATTACCACTGACTCCTCTCATGATAGAAGCAGTCACCAATAGCTACTGATGCCTTCCTCTAGACTCTTACCTGCTCTGCCAATAGGAGAAAATAGAAACTTCAATTCAGAATATGGAAAATGGCCACTGAAGGACTTATAGAGAACCTTGGGAAAAAGAGATTATGTCCCATACAAGTAGCAGACGTATATACTGACCATTATATAAACAACGTTTGTTAAAAATAGTCTAAGCTTTCTCTAATGGAAAAGAAATTTCAAGAAACGTGGGTCAAATATTTCAAATATGAGGTGAAAGAAAGTGCCTAAAGAAATGCCCGTAATCTCAATATTGATAATCATAATATTGGTGAACAGAACCTGCACGGAAGTGCAGAGTCAAAGAAATGCCTACGGTGGTGACAAGAAGGTAAAGCAATTCTGGGATTAAGGTAGACTGGAAGTGGCGGCAACAGCTGCCAACAACTGTGGCCAACATCCTCGAGAGGGTTTGTAAGCAACGACCACCCAGAGCCAACATGAGATCACCGAGATAAGCAAAATTGGGTCAATCCAACATCCCATCCTTTTCTGACCCCACACAGGTAGCCTGGGATGCTAGAGAACTCATGTTCAAATTCTTCCAAAGACCACCCACCCTCTCTGCTTGGGTTATTACAGAGACAGTGGGCCTCTGTGCAGAGTAACTGTAGAGCTGGCTAGATCTGAATCCAACTCAGACAGTCAAGGAAGGGAGTGGTGAGGCGAGGTTAACTAACACTTGCTGCTGGGAGCAGGTAGTGACTCGAGCAATAAGATCTAGAACCCTGCTAAGCTGAACTGAAAGCTTTGGCTGATACATTGGTTTACTGAATCTGAATTTTTAAAAATTATAAAAAACAAAAGAGATAAGGCTAACAAAATTAAATTTAGTAAAAGTTAACTATTTTCCATATTTAAAAATTTTAAATCATCCAAACACAGGTTTAACGAGACCTACTAATAATTCATATTTTTAAGGAAAAGACCACAGAATCATTGCTGAATATAAATCCTAAATGTATTTGCAAAGAGACCCATTTTCAATTCCATTGAGAACACAGTTAAACAATAACGGTATCAAATCACCAATATTTGACCATTTCTAACTTATAAACTAGTGATTGCACACCATTCGTCCTAACAGAAGATTACGCGTGGTGCCACAGAAGTGCAAATGCTCTGGGGTGCAGAGAAAGAGCCTTCGCTGCCATATAGGAAACCATAGAGTCCTAGCAGAAGACGCGGCATGAGATCTGGAACTGACGTGCAGAGTGGGCCTGAAACAGAAAGGCGTTTGGGGGACATTTTAGACACTGACAGCAAGAAGACAAAAGACCCTAGGACAGGAAGTTACATCGAGCTGAAGTGTGGGGTGTGCGGAAGTGAGACGCAGGAAATCACACCAGGAAG
Source organism: Muscardinus avellanarius (assembly GCF_963383645.1). Taxonomy (NCBI): domain Eukaryota; kingdom Metazoa; phylum Chordata; class Mammalia; order Rodentia; family Gliridae; genus Muscardinus; species Muscardinus avellanarius. The sequence goes on from NC_137793.1 coordinate 103,834,997, forward strand.
GGAGGCTGGAACTTGACTTCAGAGGCCCTTGAATCTACTGTGATAAATGCTCTAAAATCCTATGATTTGCCTTCAGAGGCCAAGAACAGTATTTGGCACGTAAGAGATGTTCAGACTTGAGTGGATACGTGAATGAACAAATGAACTCTGTGGTCAGCAGCGACGGCCGAGGCCGATGTCAATGGAGCTCCTGACTGCCAACGCCGTCTGTTGTTGGAGTTAGGGTATTTTTTCATCTGCAAAGAACCTTGACAATCATTTAGTCTAACTCTCTCAGAAATTCTGGGTGGCTCCCAACAGGACTGGAAATACTCAAGTAGATGCAAAAGGCTTCCGGGCCCTTGGTCAATTCCAAGGGTAATCGAATTGGCCGGGGCAAAATCTCCAAAGAAGATTTCCGTTCCAGAACTCCTAAATGTGCTTTTGAATTCTTTGCTGAAAACAAATGTCATCTGAATCTACAAGTTTCAAAAATAAATGTTTGGTGGCTTTTGTGGGCAACTGTTTTTTTTTAAAAATCAAGCAAGTCCAAGATATAATTTTAAAGAATCTGGTTCCAGGAGAAAAAGGCTGAAACATTAGTCACATGGTTTACATTTCTTACTCTTGACTGCTGGGCTTTTTTTTTTTTTTTAATTAAGAAAGAAAAAATGGGTCAGCCCCAAAGAATTTTTACAACTGTTAGAATGAGGCTATGTAACTCCATAAACTCCATTGCTTTGGAGCCTTTCCCCTCTCTGTGTGGCTTTAAGTGTCCTTTACTTAGAACCCACCCCCAAGTGCAGCCTAGAAACCGTCCCTGCACACTGTACACTGTAAGGACGTATTTTCTGTTGGGCAGAAGGCTGATGTGATCCTGGTTTAGAATACAGCCTATTCTGATTTCAACGGGACACTGCTGCAGAGAGGCGGCTGAAAAGAAACCTTGTTCAGTCCAGCTTGGCTCCATGGTCACTGGGAAACCACCCTGCTTCTTAGAAAGTATCGCCGCCCATGAGACCATTTTGGAAAAGTCTTCAAGAAGCAAATCACCACCTGAAAGTCACTCCTGGACTCCAGGGGCACTTTAAGGGAGAGCATGGGAGTGCGGCCTTCCACAGAATAGCCGCCCTTCGCTCTGCAGTCCCCCAAGTGGCTACTGCCAATCGGCTGATCGGCACCAACCAGACCTAAGTGCTATATGACGTTCCTGGTACCAACCTGCTCCTACGGAGCCGGCCAGGCCTCCTGGTCGGGCATCAGATGAAGCCGACCACCCCAGAACACTGACTTGCAAACCTCTGAATCATGATTTATGGTAAAAAGAAAATGCATCTCCCACCGGACTCCCTGCACATGCTTAAAGCAAAACGTTCCCCAACGATGCCATTCTCGTGTTTCTGATTTACTTCTCTTCTACTTTAGAAGTCTTGATTTTCTTTCCTGCCACAAAGCTGGACTTGAGAACCCACAAATAAACCACAACCTGAATTTTGAAAAGTCAGACCCGGAGCAACACTGTCCAAGAGAAATATAATGCCCGCCCTAGGTAATTTTCAATTGGTTGGTTGCCACTCTCAACACAGTGCAAAGAAACAGGTGAAATTAATTTAACAATATGTTTTATTTAAGCTATTATATCCAGAATATCATCATGTCAACATGTGAGCATAAGAGAAAATTGCTAAGATTTTTTCACTATTATTTTTTCATACTGAGTCTTAGAAATCGGGAGTGGATTCTCCATGGACAGACATCTCAGTTTGGACTAGCTGTGTTTCAAGGGCTCCTTAATCACCAGTGGCAAATCGCTACCACACTAAACAGAAAAGGCCTAGAATGTCATGGTCCCAGGTCCCCCAAGAATCCGGAGGCACGGTACTGTCTGAGCGCAGAGGGGAGGAGCGCCGGGGTCTGCTGACACCCGCACACGCAGGCTGGAGTCTCACGGCCTGCCATCGACCCTGCAGATCCGCAGCCCCGAGAAATGAGGGAGGATCTCATGCGGAAAAAGAACAGAAAAGAGGCTTGTACACCAGTAACATGCACCGTCATCTTGAAATCCCTCAAACACAGGTCCAAATGTATTTTTCTTTTTGGTTCCTGACATGAGAAACATAACAGATATCACAAACAGTTCAAACTAAAAAGCAACTTTGAGAGAATTGGTTTGAAAATATTCTTTGCTGATTACAAAACTGACTAGATAGCATGATTGCAACTATGTTAAAATGGGTGCCTGTGACAAAATATGGAAGATAATAAGCAGAAGCAGAATTCTGCTACTGTGGTAGGATTATGATTTTTTTCCTTCGTGTATTGAACCCAAGGGCATTCTACCTCCAAGATATACCAGCCTTTTTTTTTTTTTTTTTTTTTTTTTTGTGGTGCTGGGGTTCCTGGAAGCCCTTCTACCTCCAGGCTACACTCCCAGACCTATTTTTACGTTTTTATTTGGAAACAGGGTCTCCTAAGCCAGCGCGCGCGGCTGGCTTCGAACCTGCGGGATCCTCCTGTCTCTGCCTCCCAAGCGTGGAGATTACAAGCGTGCGCCACCACGCCCGGCTTATACCAGCCTTTTTAAAAAAAAAAAATTCATTCATTCATTTTGGGTACTGGGGATTGACCCCAGGGGCATTCTACCTCTGAGCTACACCCCCAGCACTATTTTTTATTCTTTATTTTGAAACAGGGTCTCACTAAATTGCCTCAAACCTACCATCCTCCTGTCTCCGCCTCGACAGTGCTGGGATTACAGGTGTGCTGTACCATGCCGGGCTTTGTCTCACTTTTTAAAGAATAATATTGCTTAATGTAGGCGTGTATATGAACGCATCACTTTGAATCCCACTATGATGTATAATTACACTGCACTAGTAACATTTTAAAAATAAACCAAAAATAAACATTTCTTAAATTTTGTCCCCTAAAAAGAAATAACAGAATTACATTGCTTAAAACGTTCTGCCTTCTTTTCCAAAGCAAGCATGCATGTTAGTGGATACCTGTGCAGAGAAGAGGTAAGGGAGCATGCCAGGAGACTCCAAGCAGGGAAACGTGGCCATGGGGACAGCAAGAATGGAGCACCCAGATGCGCACAGTGCCGAAAACCAGCTTCCTGTTGACATTCACTGTGTGTGTGTGTCTACGGTACGAGGATGGAAGCCAGGAGCATTCTACCTCCCAGCCACACCCCCAGTCCTATTGTTTTTTTTTAATTTTTAATTTTGAAACAGGGTTTCACTAAGTTGTTGAGGGCCTCGCTAAATTGCTGAGGCTGGTCTCGAACCTGCTATCCTCCTGTCCCAGCCTCCCAAGTACTGGGATTACAAGTGTGCGCCACCACGCCCTGTTACATTTATGTTTCTTAAAGTAGAAATTGAAGAGATAAGAATGTAAGATCATAGAATAGAGGCAAGTGTGAAAGGGCAAGAAAACAAAGGAAGCTGAGTATTATTAAAGAAACTGAAACCTCAGGGACGATGGCAGACATGTCAGTCACTTTGTTGTTGTTGTTTTTGCAGTACTGGGGATGGAACCCAGGGATATTCTACCTCCGAGCGATGCCCCCAACCCTATTTTTTCTTCTTTTTTTTTTGGGGGGGGGGTCCTGGAAACCCTTCTACTTCCGGGCTACGCTCCCAGACCTATTTTTATACTTTCTTTTATTTGGAAACAGGGTCTCTTAAGCCAGCGCGTCTGGCTTCGAACCTGCACGATCCTCCTGTCTCCGCCTCCCAAGTGTGAGGATTATAAGCATGCGCCACCAGGCCCGGCTTTGTTCTTTATTTTGAAGCAGAGTCTTTCTGAGTTGTAAAGGACCTCACTAAGTGGTAGCTGAAGCTGTCTTTGAACCATGATCTTCCTGTCTCAGCCTCCCAAATGCTGGGATTACTAGCGTGAGCCACCACACCCTGCTTGGTCACTTAAGTGTCTTTTTGCCAGTGAGTCCTGAGAAGAAGAGTACAGCATGGAAATGACTGCAACAATCTGCAACATTCAGCTCAGGATAAATGTTGACTGTGATGTACACAGAGGGTATCAGGTCTCCTTACAAAAATGTGTTTAAGAAAAAAGCCCACTGGTTAAAACAAATGCGAAGCAAATGATAGACCCCAGCTATCAGGTGTAATGAGGTACGTGAAACCCTGAGTAGGACAACTTTGGAATTCAAAGAAGAAGTTGAGGTCCTAACCCAAATCCTCACCCATAACTCAAACCCACAGACCCCCAAGACGTTCACAGGTTTGTGTGTGTTGCTGGGAGTTAAACCCAGAGGCATTCTACCTCTGAGCTACCGCCCCCGCACTATTTTTATTTTTATTTTGAACCAGGTTTTGTTAATCGCTGGTGGTCTCTTGCCAAGTTGCTGAGGCTGGCGGTGAACCTGCGATCCTCCTGTCTTAGCCTCCCAAGTACTGGGATTACAGGCCTGCGCCACCATGCCTGGCCTTGGGCCAGTTCTTTTCATGGAATTGGGACCACTGGAGGGCCAGGTAAAGGGGAGAAGATGAGCCTTTGAAATCTTCTTCCGCCTGTACAGAGAAAAGAGTCAACAGCTTGGCTGGAACCCTTATCAGGGCTGGGGCCACAGTCGGCACTTTCTGACCCAGTGCACTCCAGTTTTACAAGCCTATTCCCTCACGCAGATGATCATTTGTGGGTTGTCTAGATCAACACTGGGTAGAAAGTCACTTTTGTAAAGAATATTATAATCCTCCAACTCTAACCAAAGAATGTTCATGAAGAAACACTGGAGTCGACTTGAGCTCCCTGAAGCACTCCTGTGGGAGCAAAAGCAAGGCAGGTCCTCCAGGACAGCAGCGGCGTAGGGTGGGAAAGCCCGCCGGGCTCCGCAGGTCACGGTGTCCCGGGGTCACTTCTCCTCTAGCGCCGCATGCACGTAGGGGCAGCACAGAGCTCCAGGTCGGGCTTTACCAGTAACAATGTGAGTAGACCACTTAGTAAGCACTTTTGTACAAGAGACTTAATCTTTACTTAGAGCTTTGAGTACAAGGGTCGGTTAGCTCTAGAAGCCAGCTGAGAAAAGGCACACATTAACAGAGAATGGATGCCAGAGCCCAAGTACCTCGAGAGAATACGAAAAGATATTAGGAAACTCGGGGGGGGGGGGGCATATGAACAGAAGAAAGGTCGGACTTGTGGCCCAGCAGTCAAAGATCCCGGAGGCTATTTTTAATCCAGAAGAAGGGCAGGAAGGAACCAGAACAAAAAAAAAAAAGGAACTTACACAGGAGAGAGGATGCAAGAAGGAAGCATCTGTAAGCAGCAGATGGAAAGAGAATGAAAAGCCGTGTCTGTAGAACTGTCTTCCTAATGGGGAGCCAGGAACTGGCAGGAAAAGGCAGAGAGAGAGAGAGAGAGAGAGAGAGAGAGAGAGAGCAGACAGCAGCACAGGCTGCTCACAGGGGGGCTTCGAGCCGCTGCATCTCACGGGGTCAGTGTGGGTCGATGACGACATTCCTGCCTCTGGCATTAGGTCATGACTCCAAGTCCCACACGGGGGTTTGGCCTCAGACCAAGAGCTGATTTTCCAGGAGATCTGTAAGGCTGGAAGCACTCCAGGCCTGGGTGCCCTGACTCTACTGCTCGCTTTCGGCAACAAATTAGAAGTACCAGAACGAGAAGGAGAATCAAAGAGAAGAGAGAAAGTTCCCATCTGCAAGATATTTGCTGCAATTGCCTTCAGGATCCTGCGAGAGGAGGACGGCTCTTTCCCATGACCAGTCTAGGATGAACTGCCCACTGGTCTGCACTCTTAGTGCTAGAAGCCACGTAACAGCCGCGGGGGCAACTCCTTGCCCAGCGTGGAGGCTTCGCTAGGTAATCACCAAGTGGAGAAGGCAATAGAGGATGTTCCCTCTGGAATAAGGGAAGACAGGCAGGACTGTGAACAGAACTCCATGCTCATCAAGCACTTAGGTGGACAGAGAAAAAGAAAGGCCTCAGGCTAAACAATAAGAAGAAATTCCTTACGTGTGGTTCTGTAACAAAAGAGATAGAAGATAGGTCTTGGAAAATTATATAGATTTTATATACTTATATATGTGTATATGTCTGTATATATGTGTGGTGTATGTATATTATATATATGTATATATAATATATATATTACATATATATATATATTGTGTGTGTGTGTGTGTGTGTGTGTGTGTGTGTGTGTGTGTTAGAAGTCAGGATCCAGTCTGGGCCCCTTAGGCTTTTTATTTTACAACAGTTCTAGCTAGGCTGCTGCAAGAGGCTGTCCTTGTATGTGGGATCTTCCTGCCTCATGAGATTACAGGTGTGCACCACCATGCCTAATACAACTTATGTACCAGAGAGTACTTTTAGAAATACTAACACGTGGTCCTCACAAAACCCACGGGCAGAGTTGGAAAAGCAGGCATTATCTCCCCTTCACAGATGAGGAAATGTAAGATGTAAAAGTCATTCTGAAAGACAGTCTCAGGAGCTAGTCAGCTCATTCCTGGTTTGGGGCCCAGGTGCTCTATTAGCTAATCAACAGGTGGCATGATAAGAAATTTTATCTCCATTTTATCTCAAGCAGAGTAATCTCGACCTGACATTTATGATGTGAGCATCATTTGCTAACATCTTAGATTATGCCCAACTAAGACTAGCATAATGCTGACCGAGGGGTTATAGAGAAAAGTGCCCCCCCTCCTATTTTTCCAACAGAAGTAGTGAATCTAAGCTAGGTGTGGTAGCGCACGCATGTAACCCCAGTACTTGGGGCTGAGACAGGAGGATCTCAGGTTCAAGGCCAGCCTCAGCAACTTAGTGAGACCCTCAGGAACTTACTGAGATTCTGCTTCAAAATAAAAATTGCTGGGTGCTATATTAAAGGCGGGCAGGTTAGCACTCCCCTGACAAGAGGGAAGAGGCCTTGGGCCGTACACACTCTGGTCACGGCACTGTCACCCACTTCATGGTGCCTAACCATCGATTTTTGAACCCGAAGCACATTATGTTAAGTGAGATTAGCCAGTCACAGAAAGTGAAGGGTCCTATGTTTTCTCGTGTATGCTGAAGCTAGAGAGTAACCGGGATACGAGAGGAGCTCTAAGTAATGGAGGGAGGGAGGGGTCTGCAGGGCTGGGGAGGGGCAGATCAGCGAAGGGAACACTGCCATTGATGTTAATACGTAGGTGAGAACACAGCGGCAATCTCTGTGCCGTGAGTGGGGAGGGGAGGGAGGGGAGAGGAGGGGAGGGAGGGGAGGGGAGGGGGGAGGGGAGGGAGGGAGGGGAGGGAGGGGCCCACCAACCGCAGGTCTGTCACCATCACCATGACCTGCATTATGATGTGAGACTATGATGCACCAGTGAAAGTACAAAAATATAACAGAGATGGGGAAAGGCTGGGATGTGGCTGAGAGGTAGAACGCCCTGGGTTCAATCCCCAGTACAAGGAAGGAACGGAGGGAGGGGACAGAATACGCTGTTAAATAGAAAAACGTTTTCAGTACAAAAAGGAACCCCAACAAATTAATTATAGAAAAACTGAAGGAATTTTAAATGCCAAATATTGGAATCCAAGGAATAATTCTGTCTTCCACCGTGTAGACAGCCAGAAGACAAATCCAGCAATCCGTGTTACTTCTCATCACAGGGATCACTAAACCCTGCCGTGGTTGGTCCTTCCTTTCAGATACACAAAATGGGAGTGATGCCTTGAAAACCTTAACGCTGTTTCATAAGCAAGCAATCTGGGCTTCCATCTAACCTCGGGCTTCGAGGGTCACATGCAAGAGAGCCGTCCAGGCTTCCACAAAGGTCCAGGGCCGGGCTCAAAGGCGGCCATGACAGTGGGCTGACAAGGGCCCCTCCATCCTAGACAGTATGCCGAGCACGTAGAGTATGAAACTCACTTAGGCCTGGTCGCAATTCCACCAGGACGGCACTGGTATTAACGCCACTCTGCAGGTGAGTTATTTCCGACTTAGGTTAAGTAACCTCACAGCTCAAGCCCACGCAACTCACAGGCGTCAAGGTAAATTGTGGATTCTGATCTCTCTGGCCCAAAGCACAGGCTCATCCCCAGAACACTGGCTGAAGCTGGAGACCCCCTGAGGGGATAGCGGCAGGAAAGGAAGGCTCCTCTGAGGTCCTGGCAGGGGAGAGGGATCCCTGCGCTCATTCCCAGCCAGGCCTCCACAGACCTGGGCCTTGTTAATACTTGGTTAAGTCATTTTAAAAATGAATTTGTTTATTGCTTTGTTATTAGAAGGAGTTAACCTTTGGACAGAAGTGGCAAATCTTTTTCCTTTGCTTCCAAACTAATCAAATGCTTCCGTTTTCCTGAGTTTTCTATTTAGGAGTTTCAGTTATCTCAATAAACAACTTCAAGTGTTGCAATTTTAACTGGACAAGGCATAACTATAAAGCATTTTATTTTTAGCCAGGGCCGAATCCTGTTTCTGTTACTGCTATCTATATCTATTAAGTTTTCTTTTGTTAGATTAAAAACTGCCCATGGATTCTAGCTCCATCACCATCAGGGACAGATGCTAATGGCATGAAGACAGAGCGTAACTAGGAAGAGCGACTGGCAGGAAGACTGCAGAGAGACCCAGCTGATACGACCGACCAGAGGCATGGCGTGGGCCTGCCAGTTATCCTTAGAATCATGAAACTAGAAAGGCTCATCTTTGGCTTCACCTTTATAAAAGACAAAAATGAATATTTAAATCAACAGGAAGGAAAAGAAGAGAAAAAAAGATGAATGAGGGTCTGTAGACAAAAGCATGCATATAGAGAACATCTGGGGAGCTCCCATGGGTGAGAGTGACGGTGTGGAAACGAATGGACCCCAACGGCATAAGCAATTAAATACTAGAAAGTGTACGGTAATGAGGCTATGGGAGTTAAAAATAAAAATAAAGCCTAGAACCACCAACAATGTGCCCTCCCCCATCACCACCACCGTTGCCCTTGGAGATCATGGAGATCACGTGCACAGAGGGGCCACCACGCAGGAGCCCAGTCACCAGACGCATGCGCAGTCAAGCCAGTGAAAGCCAGGTGTATCTGCAGTGTTCAGCAGTCAGCAGAGGCAGCACTCGACTACGTTTCCTGCAAAGTAGGGTCTCCCTGTGATGGCACAAGCTTGCTCAAACTCTTTCCTGCCTGCCTTCTCTGTTTTATTCTTGTTTAAAACTGAAGGCAGTACTCAGAGTTAAGTCAATCAGGCAATCAGACTAATGACATAATTGAAGAAAACCAAGCAAAGCACGACACGTCAAACTTTGATCAATAAGTAGGAGAGGCCATGGAGTGACACTAGAAAGAGGGACTGAATCCTACAAGTAAAATGGGAAAGGATTTTATGTATTTGTTTTTTTGTACTAGGGATTGAACTTGAGAACTCAGGAACATTCTACCTCTGAGCTACACGCCCCTTTTTAAATTTTTATTTTGAAATATTTTTCTTTTCTAACTCAGTGGCTGAAGCCGGCCTTGAACCTGAAATCCCCTGTCTCAGTCTCCCAAGTACTGGGATCAAAGGTGTGCAATACCACACCCAGCTATGAAAAGACACTTTCCTATTTAGGCTCTGTGTGTGTGAGTGTGTGTGTGTGTGTGTGTGTGTGTGTGTGTGTGTGTGTGTACACGCGCGTGCATTTGAGAGAAACAAAGAGACCGAGATGTGGTTGTGGTAAACTAGGGAATCGTTAGATCTTACTAAAATTCTTCTTTGACACAGGCGGAGGACTAGCAACAGAGTGAGCCCCCGAGAGCAGCATGCCAGCAGCCAGGATCGACAGTGCCGGAGTGTCTCAAGATACTGCGTAGGGACAGAGAAAAAGACCAGGACACTGACCCATAAAATGTCTTGTGTCCCTAACAACACAATTATAAGTTTAACTGCTGTTGTCTAAAATACAACCCTGTAATCATAGTGCAGTGGGTTCCATATTTACTCTCTCTCCATGACCTAGGAATTCCATTTGTTTAGTTTGTAGGGAAGCAGAAGGCTAGAGAAGAAACAAGAAAAGAAGACCAGGGCGCCAGCTCTGCACAGATGGAGGAACCGAGGGGCCAGCGGCGCTTCCGGCCTTGACTCTGGTGATCTCGAGCGGAGACTCTCTCTGCTTGGACACTTCAGCACACCCGGGTCTGCTTTTCCTGCAGAGACCTTCTCGTGGGAACAGAGGCATCTGCTCTCGCCTTACACAGAGGAGGCCTGAAGTGAGGTCCCCAGCCCATAGGACCCAAAGCGACAGGGATGGCACTGACCTCTTGGAAATCGAGGTGCCTAAGACCCTTGCCAGCCAGAGCTCTGCTCCGCGCCCCCCGCCCTGCCTCCTTCCCCCCACACCTGCACCTGTCCGCCCAGCGACCCCAGCCCTCTTATCTGCTTCCAGGGCCTCAACCCCCACCTCATCACCACGAAAGCCCCTCCAGTCCCTTGCTCCCCTCCGACTGACCTGTCAAGGCATCTACCCTTCAGCTACTGACGGATCATCACTCTCAGATGGAAATCTGACCATGCCAAACCCTCCACCACTGGCGGCCCTGGTATTCAGGACGAGGCGAATTCCAGGGCTAGTGACTCCACAGCTGAGAACTGCGCTGGGCTCTGAGGAGTGGCCCGCGCCTTCCCCTCTGGCCCTGTCTTGCTCCCTCTTTCCAGGCCCGAGCTTCATCTCAGGCCTCTGGGCTTCCCACACGACACGCTGTGTGCTGTCTGGTCTGGCTGGAACGCCTCCCCTAGCACCACACACACCCTCCTTCAGCTTTTTTAAAATATACTTTTATCGGTGCATTTGAATTAAGCATCCTAAAGGGGTTCCGAGTGACAGGAGAGGAGCCTACCTGCACACAGCGCTGGGTGTGCTTACCTCTGCATCCTGGTCGCCCTCCCTTCCCGTGCACATTGCCGATGGTGTTGATTATTTCACATTGTACCTGGCACTCATTCATCAAATCTCCTTCCCTCTGGCCTTTTCTCCCAACAAAAGGAGCCCCTTGCCCCTGCACCCATCACCACCCCACTGAAGGCCTGCTTTCCTCTGCCGCCTTCCTAGCCGGCCCACCCCTCTCCCCCATCAGGTTTCAGTATGCCCTTGCCAGGCACCCAACCAGAGCGCTCACTCACAAACACTGCTGCAGTCAGTGTAACTTTCTGTCTCTCCCGTTCCCAGTAAGATCCTCAGAAACGGGTTTTATCTTACTTTATCTTCCCAATATTCAACATGGTGTCTGGCAGAAAGTAGGTGTGGGACGAAGACACGCTCACTACGGAAGGAGAGGTTAGCAGGCTCAGACACATGACGGAGTCAGAGAAGGCACACAACAGCAGCAGCGAGGGCAACCACTTAGGCTGTGTTTAACCGCACATGACCCAGAGACTCCAGAGACCCAGAGCACTCCAGATCAACTCTGCGGAGCTAGCCACACCCACCCGCGACCCAGACGCAGAACTGGCTGGGTGTCCCTGATGGAATGAAGCCACGTTTATTATCCTCCCCTGTTACCAATACTTTTCTGGCTCTGTTTGTAAAAATCATTTTTTGTTTCTGCAAAAAAGTAAATCATGGTACAAATTGAAATGTTTTGCCTAACTAATGGTTTCTGCTTATCTTAACATAAGAAAAGCAAAAACCCCGAGACAGACTCTATACTGTGATTACTTAGAATGGACATGTACGCTATGGACAAAGAAGACAGAAACAAGCAGAAGACAGTGACAAGCTCCAGCTAACGCGCAGAGGCACGGTATTTATCTTCTTTCCTTTGCTCTTTTTAAATACACTGTTATGGGTGCACTGTAGCCTCACTTCACAAAGCAGTTCAGAGTGGCAGGGATGTCCGCGCCCACCGCACTCGCTGAGCTCCCTCCTCCCCAGCCTCCTCCCTCCTGCCTCCCCTGCCCATACACGCCACTGAGACTACCACTGACACACTCGTGTACGCCCGTGTATGTTAATGGCAGTGTTTCCCCCATTCATCCTCTCTCCCCGTCACCACCGCCCCCGCCCCCAGACCCCTCCACCGCTCACTGTGGCTTCTCCTCCATTATCTACAGCCCCTCTTGGATCCCGTTCACTCCCTGTCTTGCACACGTGAGAGAAAACACATGGCCCTTCACTTTCAGTGACCAGCTAATCTCATTAACAAAATGTTCTCCAGGTCCATCCATTTTTTTTCTCCTTAATTTAAAATTGTGCCTTTCATATTTATTCCGTTAATATTTGCTAGGGGTCGACATGTGTTATAAACTCAGTGCAGTACTCTTGACAATGGCAAACTGAAATGGATCTTCTTAATCACATGCTACGCATTTCTTCTACAGATCCCAACAGATTTTGAGAGCAGTGAAAAGCACCAATCCAAGAACAGCATCTCAGGCAGTTTAAATTTGCTCTACTTTCTTGACTGGGACTGGCCACATACTATTGGATTAATTCATTTAGACACCTGTTCCCAAGGTCAAAATGAAAAATACCAGTTGGTTCATGTACAGATGATTGCTAAATTTTGAAATTGACCCTCTAAAGCCTAAATTAAACATTCCAACAGACGTGAATACTGTGACCCAAGGGCCTGCTTCCCTAGAAGAAAACAAGGATGACCAATGTAAACTCCAGGCTCCTCCAGGGCTTATCTCCTTACAACTCGAAACCCGCTCCTGCTCTCCAACCACATACAGCTGCAACACTTGCCAACACTTTTTAACTCGTGCACTGCCTTTATTTCTTCATCCGTCAGTAATAAGATGAGTACAACTCTTGGCTTGAAAAGGTACTGGGGGATTTTTGCTAAAACGAATCCTGGCTGCCTTTGCTTGTGCCCTGCTCCGTTCCAGAAAGGATGTTGAGACAGCTATAATCATTACCTAATCGATTTTCTCACTCCCACACCCACCTCCCCCTCTTTATAAGCTGATATCTTCCTGCTGATTTTGTTTTAAATGAAAAGTAACCATAAGTTCAAATTTATCAAGACTCGGTGAGTCTTCCAAAGAAGGATGACCCTTGATGCATTCATTTCAACAAACATTTCTTGAGTTTCTGCCACGGTTACAAGTTTACGGTCAAGTGGGAGGTACAACAAACAGGCCATTACAGCATGCTCTGGAGCACACAGGAGGGACAGCTCATCCACACTTGCAGGATGGGAGAAGATTTCCGGAAGCGAAGTTAGCTGAGGATTCAAGGAACTGTACCCAAATGAAGGCAAAAGGCATGGAAACCCACCGCAACGCCAGGCAGAGTCCATCCACAGGGTCAGTGAGGTCAATTCTCAGTCCAGACGCTGCAAATGGTTGGCCTTCCCATGGCACTCACGTAACCCATGGACGGACCACCGTTCCCTCGCACACCGTGTTAGGGTGTAGCTATGGAGTGTTCCCCAGAAAAGCTCGTGTGTTGGCAATGTAGAAATGTTCAGAGGTGAAATACCTGAATCAGAGTTCTAACCTTATCAGAGATGATCCATTCATGGCTTAGAAATTTGAGTGGACTTAGGAAGTGATAACTACAGGCAGGCCGTGTGTGGCCGGAGGAGGTAGATCGCTGGGGGATGGCACCAGGGATGATATCTGTCCCTGCCCGTCCCTCTCTGTCCCTCTCTCTCTCCTTTAGAGCTGCTTGGAGCTGCTTCCTTCCCCCAGGATGTTTCTGTCTTGGAGCCAACAGGCTGTGGAACTGAACCTCTGCGACCATGAGCCACAGAAGCTTCTCCTTATCTAAGCTGTGCTTGTCAGGCGTCTTGGTCGCAGTGATGCAGAAGTCAACTAATGCACCGAGGTTCTCTACCAGGCCCCAGCTCCTTCTCTCCCTATGTTCTGGGTTCTTCTGCCTTACTCCACTATCTTTGCCAGTCTCCCAGCTATTGAACTTTTCAACTCAGCCCAACAAACATCTATCAAGAGCCTGTGTGGGAAACAGTGTGATAAACACGACACAGGGGCGAGAGGTCCTGGCCCCACAAGGACAGCGTGACCCCAGAAGCAGGGAACTGAGAAAAGCCACGTGACCTCCACTGACCCTGCAGAGTTGACCTAGAACTGACAATCCAGCTTGTGAAACAAATTTTCCCTGGCTGAACTTACATTAGGTTCGACACATTTCTCCGGATTCTGAATTTGTCTTTTCTGAAGACAACAAAGCCCCTTCTCTGGATTATTTTCCTTTATCCCTTTGAGCATTCTTCCTAAAATGATATATTTCCAACTTCCAGAGAATAATGGTATTTTTTAATTTTTTTTTCATTACTGGGGATGGAACCCAAGGGCATTCTACCTCTGAGCTACGCCCCCAGCACTATTTTTTTTTCTTATTTCTTTATTTTGAAACAGGGTCTCACTGAGTTGCAAAGGGCTTCACTAAGTAGTAGCTGAGTCTGTCCTCATCCTCCCGTCTCCTCCCAAATGCTAGGATTACAAGCCTGTACCAACATGCCCAGCTTCTTAATTCATTTTTACATATCATTGTTGTTGGGACCAAAGTCAAATAACACGCTTTGACTATCTACCCTTCCAAAAATCACCGCATGTTCACCAGCTAAGTGAATGGCTGGATGAAATTTTTAAAATATCTCTTCCAATCCTGAGATTTTTTATGACATAACTGGAGCCATTTTTCTATGAGAAATATAGGTGGGTAAAATTATCCCAACCGAAGAGGCTACTGTCAAAGGAAAATGAGCCGGTATTTCATTGATCTTTGATTTGTCAAAGTTACCAACATAACTTCATGATCAATGGGCAAGACTGTAGCTCTGTGAATGAGCAAACCAGGTCTCGGGCCTACTTGGTGGTACCAAAATAGTCTTAGTGGAATCAAAGACATACTGTTTTAGTTTAAAACTCAAGCCATGTATGGTGGTGAATGCCTGTAATCCCAGTACTTGGGAGGCTGAGACAGGAGGATCACAGGTTCGTAATCAGCTTGTTAGCTTAGTCAGATTCTCAGCAACCTGGCAAGACCCTGTTTCAAAAAATAAAAAGGGTTGGGGGTGTAGCTTGGACATGGAATGCTCATGGATTCAATCCCCAGTACCACAAGGAAATAAACAAACAAAAAAGATCACTTAATCACAAAATTTGAGAAATTTAAAAAGAATGACCTAAATACTATAGATTATATGATACTTTACATCTAACAATGGATATTATTTTGCTATAGTTCCCAGAATTGAATCCTGATTATGTTTAGAGGTCTTAATATTACAAAATACGAAAACTGTCCTCTACCTTTTGGGCTTTTTGAATAGCATTATAAACACACATGGAGGCCATGCCTACATTCACACGCTCGTAATGTCTTTAGCGCACCCTGTTTTCCTCGGCCAAAGTAGAGTTTATCAACATGATTCGCATCTTCGTGACATGCCTCCCACATGCATTCCTCATCTAACGCGTGAATGGGACCAGAAAGCCACATCTCTCAAGGTCTGTACCCGCTGCACCCATCAGGGCGAAGCATACCACAGCGCTCCTACTCTTCTGAGCCCACAGTCTCTCCAGCTACGGTGGAAACACCGGTAAGGGCCCAGGCCTTTCTTAACTAACAGCAAGGAGCTCAGCAGATGGGTTCTTCCCTGGCCTTTACCACTTCCTATGACATGACCCTGGCAAACAATGTTACCCCTCTGGGCATTCGTTTCCTCCTGTGTAAAAAAAAAAAAAAAAAGATAACCAGAATGCCACCTTCCTTATAGGTTACTGTCATTTTGGTCATTTCCTCCCCTCATCTCGATCTCTAGTTAATGCTAAAACTGGCTCCATTGAAGAATTCTGAAAAGTTATTGGCACGGAGGAAAACAAACACGGTGAAGCCACCCCGTCCTAAAAAGAAAGGTTTTGTAAAGTGCTCAGCTCAGTTGGTTGAGTCACATTTAATGAATGGAATTTCCAAGGACAAAAACAGAGCTTCCCTGCACAACACCTAAGTCAGGAAAACACGTTATCAGAGGCAGAGTGCCGAGGACCGGCTCCGGAGCGGCAGGGCGCTGGCAGTAAGTCACACTTTGCTGAAGTGGGGGAAGGAGTCCTCCCTCAACTAGAACTAATCTTTTTACATCATCTTTCTTCTCATTATGTCAGATCTGCGGTGAAATCCAGGGTCAACCACCTCTGAACTCTGTGCACATTTGAGGACGCCCAGAGAGAGGGGACAGGAGAGAAGCTGCGTCCAGTAGCAAACAGAGCGGTCAGCGAGAATTCCTAGTGACTACAGACACCTAACTGAACCTCAGCTTATGGGGAGGGGGCTGCAGAGTGGACCCCTCCCCTCCCCCCTCCCCCTATGGCATTCACAGCTGTTGTACTTTTACAGAAATCAAAGGTGCTACCTAAGCAACATCCATCTCACTGGAAAGAGGAGAATGACCCAACGTCAGAACATGCTATCACCTTCTTGAAGGCAACTGGTTCAGAACATGTGACTTGTTCTGCAGTTGCCACACACGCGTGCGCACACACGCACACACCAATAACAAACTGATGGCTCCTCAGACGCCACTTCTGCTTCTCTCTATCAAGCGTGCTGGTGACGTGCACGATCGACTTGAAAAGGTCTTCTGAACAAGGCGCCCACTTGGTAAGACTTGGTAAGTAAGGCTCTCACGGGCAAGGGTCCCGTCTTTCCAAACCACACCTGCTGCCCTAGTGAGGGCATCTCGGCCTGAGTCCAGGGACAGCGCAGGCCTGAGCTGAAGGAGCGGGGGAAGGCACTGACCGCAGTGGAGGAAGCAAGGTGCGGGCCCTCCTGCTTCAACACCAAGATGCACAAGACGCACGTCGCCCCACGCTTAGCACGAGGCTCTAAACCACTCGTTCTCCAGCCCCCTTCATGCCCCAACTTTGAATGATACTGCTCCAAACAACCTGAATTTTCTGACACCCAAAGCCAGTAAAAAATGGGTCGAGAGTGCAGAACCTTCATCACACTATAGCCTACCGCCTGTAACACCCAGAGGGACTAGAGGAGGCCAGGGAGCACACTCCATCCCTCTGCTCAGCCTACCACTACTGTCTTTCCCAAGACATCTTATCTCATACCTCTCTCTCTCTCTCTCTCTCTCTCTCTCTCTCTCTCTCTCTCTCTCTCTCTCTTTCCTACCCCCAGATCCAGAATTCTTTCGATCATAAGTTTGTGGTTGCCAAAGTAATGACCTTCATGCTGGGCCTTCTGTTTTGCACAGTCCCTCCACTTAGGATATGTTGAAAAATCCACATGAACTCACAGGACCCTTTCCAATTTTTAGAATCTCAGTGGCAAAGAGTTTTACTTGGGGAAGGAACGCTATTCCAAAGCCCCCCCCCCTTCATACCCTACACTGGAAGTCACGGGCACCAAGCGTGCATTTCTCTCCTCCCCTGCTGCAGAAAGGAGGTCACACTGGGAAACGTGCCACCCCCACCCCACCCCAACAGAAGCAGACTTGGACTGGTCTGTCCCCTGAGCATTCTGGGTATTCTGGGAGTAGAGGAGAGGTGTCAGCCTCCATCCGGGGAGGACAGGGAGGGGAGGGACACACCTGGGCAAAGCTGCTCAGTGTCCCTGACAGAGGCTGCCTTCTGCCCACGACCCTGTGTGTGCTTCTCTGCCACCCCACCCCGGACCTATTGCCAGAGACCTCAAGACATGTCTAAGCGATTTTCAAATATTGAGAAACCTAGGGAAGATGCTTTGGGAAACATCAAGTCCAAAACCAGACCTGAACAGTTTAGCAATTTCCTTTTTAAAGCCAAAATGGGGGGGGGGGGGGGCCTACCTCTTCTGCTAGATAATAATAACATTCACAGCGCTGCAGAGGCTGCAGCTCCCGGGTCGCAGTCCCTCCGGCTTTACTCACCCCTAGCCATCTCGCTCCTTTATTGGCAGCCTGTTGAATCTGGACTCTTTTGAGGGTGACATGGTAAACAGCTCCTTCCTCTACCTCTTCACCCCAGTCCTGAATCGAGCTCTGCCAGGGAGGGATAAAGAGAAAGAAAAAGAGTGGTTTTTTTTTTCCTCTCTGCTAACCACAATCTATCCCAGCTGCTGTACTCCTTACACGAGCACTCGGGGCACACGGTGGGCTGGCCGTTCAAAATAAATGCTGCGATCAGAGCCATACAAGATACAAGACACTGCCACAGGGAGCTGAGGTTTTCTTGGCTCCTTGCCCTCCGGTGGTATCAGGATCCCGGCTTTTCCATCTAGTTATTTTTCCTAGACCCACTCACATATCTTAAGAGAGTTTTTAAACTTTTTCTTCTTTTATAAAGAAACGGTGGTTTCGTCCTAATTCTCTCACCCCCCCCCCCTTTAGTAAAAGGACAAAATAACTCATTTGCTGAAAAAAAGTTTGTACTATTCTAGGTGGCTCAACCATTCGAGCGAACTGGGTTTTAAACTCCGACACAAACAAGTGTTTAAAATGCCAAAACGTCCTGGCTCCTTTGGGGGGGAAATGAGCTTGTCTTTTTCTCCTCTTTATTGTTTGGGAGCCTAAAAAGTTAGCGGGGGCGGAAAGTTTGGGTTTCCGTGAAAGAATCTTGCGAGTGCAGAATAAGCAAGCCATCCCTCGCCCGCGCCCTCAGCCCCAGTCCCGGGCTCCAGCCTCGGGCTAACCTGGGTGCCGCGCCGCGGGAGGGGGGCGCCGCGCTCGGCAGCTCTCCCCAAGTTCTCCGCCCCGGACAGCACCGGTCCAGACCCGCCGCGGCCGGGGGGAGGAGGGTGGGGAGGGGGCGGCCGAGGCCGAGGACCCGGAGCCGGGCAGCGCCTCCAGCCCCGGCCCGGGGCGCTCGCTCCCGGAGCCCCGAGGCGCGGGAGAGGACCCGGCAGGCGGCCGGGCGCTCGCGTTACCATTTTAGCTTGCCGGAGCAGTTTCATCCTCCGCCGCGGCTCCGGGGCGCGGGCGCATGGTGCGCGGCTGCCGCTCCGCTCCCGCCGCCCGGCCGGGCCCTCTGCGCGCTCCGGCCACAAAGGGAGCGCGAGCCGCCGGCGCCGCAGACTCCTCCCCGGCCGTGATGTCAGGCTTTCCTGTTTGTGCTCCGAGCGCACTCTCCCTTTCTTAAATCCCGCGGACGAAGCCAGCAGGAAATCATTTTCCCCAGCTCGGGGCAGATCGGGAAAGGACCCTCTCCAGCCGATGGGGTTTTCCCGATGGCCACCAGGTGCCAACATAGAAGCACGTGTGCGATGGGGGTCCTCTTTCTTCCCAAGAGAACCGAGGGGGCGGGATGGGGCAGAACTACTTCCATGATCTGCTAGTTACCCTCTTTTGAATTGGGAATCATTAAGTCACACTGGCCTGATTCCGGAAGCCAGGAAGTTTTTTATTAGGAAAAGAGTAAGGTCAGAGGACACCTGGATGTGCACAGAACCACGCCTGGGGTGGGGGCTTATACCCAGCCTGCAGGGCCAACTCCCCTGAGGAAACCGCTCTGGACTTCTCCTGCCAGCCCCTCTGATATGCCTCTTCTTCGTGGGAGGGAAGGGCCAACGCACCAGGGCTTCGAGGGGCTTGACAGTGGCCAGGGTGGCACTGGGGCTCCTGTGGTCTCCTGAGAAGCCAATGCGGCTGGGTCGGTTGCTTGTCCTATGGGGACACAGGAAGCCCTTCACAGGACCACTGCCAGTGGGGTTTTATCATATCAGAAAAGTCTGTGTTGGGACAAAAGATTATTACGCTTCAGATCCAGTTTTAATAAATCAACAGAAAGAGATAACAGATAATAATGCCATCAAATTTGACACGTGCCAGAATTCCATGCCAACCACACAGATCTTTAGGGCTCATGTGTCTTATGCTATTCAGCCTCCGATTTTTTCTTTTTCCCTGTGTATGTGTGTGTGTTGTTTTGCTTTCTACTGGGAATTTAAACTAGAAACATTCTACCTCCAAGCTACACCCACAGCCCTTTAATATTTTTTTGTTTGAAACAGGGTCTCACCAGGTTGCTGAGTCTCCCTGTGTCGCTGAGGCTGGTCTTGAACCTGTGATTCTCAAACTCCCAAGTGCTGGGATTACAGGCATGCGCCACCACACCCCGCTGACGTTTTGAAAGAAGAAAATAAAAGGCCTCCTACGAATTGCTATGCTGAAGTACGAGTCTGGGCTTTGGTTAATAACACATATATCTGAGCTGAAAAGTTAGGGAATCTAGTGAACTGATGTTTTCAGAAAAGCAAAATAAATGACAGCAAGGCCCCAGCTAGGGGGAAAGACCTCTGGACACTGCGAGTCAGATCTGTAAGTCACTCAGTCAGTTAAGTCCCCTCCTTACAACCAGAACCTACGGGACTCGGTGACTGTTGAGAGAAGAATGCTCTTTTTATCCAACTGAAGTGGTTGTTTGTGTTTAAAAATAAAGAAACAACAAACACCACAAAGCCCACACGTAGACTAGATCCTTCTGTGATGACCAGGACAGGATGTCCTCAGGACCCAGAGCCATCCTCAGGCCAACCCCAGAGGACCAATTCAGTGATACTGAAGGCTAAAAACTGCACCTGCAAACAGGTAAGCAACACAACATTGATTTCACCACTACTTTAGCACCGTTCGGGGTCATAATTTGGACACTATTGAAAACTTTCCACTTCAGAGACACTGACGTAAGTTCTTCACCCTCGCGCATCCCAGGATCGCCGTCCTGGGCAGGGCAGGGGCCACTCACAGGCCCCCTGAGGATCCAAGTCTCTTCCCCTCCTGGCCTCCACCATAATCCCCTGGCTGGCCACCTGGTGTATCAAGGAAAGTCAAGTGGATCCCCTCGGACCAGGCCTCGGGTGAGAGCGAGCCTACACCCTGCTTCCCTGCACCTGCACTTCCTCGTCTATAGGATGGGACGAGCATCTGAGTGGGAAGGGACCAGAAGTCCACCTTCTTACTGTACTTCCTCCTCCGTAAGAGCTGTGCTGTGGACACCCTGGGAAAACCTCACAGGACGCCTTGCTGAGTTGCCTTAAAATGTCAGAGAGGATTCCAAGAGTAATTGTTTGCACTTATACCTGATAATGTAGTTGATTCTCTACAAATTCTGGTCTGCATAAACAAAAACAGTAATGACAGCAAAAGCTGGTTTTAGACTACATAGAGCAATCAAATATAGCAGTTTACTTTTTTTTTTTTTTTTCAGTACTGGGAATGAAACCCAGGGGCATTCTACCTCCAAGCTACACTCCCAGCCTATTTTTTATTCTTTATTTTGAAACAGGGTCTCACTGAATTGCCAAGAGCCTCACTAAGTAGTGGAGGCTGTCCACGAATCACGATCCTCCTGTTTCAGCCTCCCAAATGCTGGGATTACAAGCATGTGCCACCACGCCAGGCTAAATTTTTTATATTTGCTTTAAAAAAAAATCACTCCTATTCAGTGCAGAAATTATTACTTTAGTACCAGCACCTTTGGATTAAAATGATCCTGGACATTATGTGGGAATGATAAACCAGTAAGCCATTTATTATCCCACTGGATTTATTTACCAGACTAGCCCTCCTGCAACCTAGCAGAGTCCTGAGAAGTCAGGCTACATTTTTGTTAAAAGATCAGCAATGGATGCAGTTTTCAGCATGTGAATCTTCTGTCTCTTTTGATAAGTTTATTCCTAAGCATTTATTTCTCTATTTTTTTTTCTTTTGGTATAAGAATTGAACCCAGAGTCGTTCTGCCTCTGAGCTAGACCCCCAGCCCTATTTTGTTTTTTTATTTTGAAGCAGGGTCCCACTAAATTGCTTGGGGTCCTGCTAAGGTACTGGGGCTGGCTGAAAACCTATAATCCTCCTGTCTCAACCTCCCAAGTACTGGGATTATAGGTGTGTACCACCTATAATGGACAGTTTTCAATAGTGGTCAGTTTTCAGTAGTGTCCAATATTTTATTCTTTTTGATGTTACTGTAATTAGCATTAGATTCTTAATTTCATTTTCTGATAATTGGTTGTTAATGATTAGAAACAACATATGTACTGAATTTTTATTTGTAACTTTGCTGAATTTGTTTACTAATTCCAATAGTTATTCTGTTGATAAATAAACAGATATCCCATGTTTTATGGACTGGAAGACTTAATGTGTTAAAGTCCATGGTAACCAAAACTATCTACAAATTCAAAACCCCTATCAAAAGCTCAATCATAGTATTTATAGAATAAAAAGCCTAAAATTCATATAGAACCACAACGGATCCCAAAAGCCAAAGCAAACTTGGGGAAAAAAAAGCTGGAGGCATCACACTTCCTGACTTTGAAGCATATTACAAAATTACAGTAATCAAAGCAGTATGGCACATAAAGATAGACATACAGAGCTCCAAGATAAATCCAAGTGTATACGGTCAACTGATCTCTAACAAGGGTGCCAAGTATACACAACGGGGAAAGGCCATTCTCTTCCACAAATAAACCCTTATTTTATTTATACCATAAATATACATTTATATTCATTCATTCTCTCTCTGTCTCTGTCTGTCTGTCTGTCTCTCTCTCTCTCTTTCTTTCCAAATTGGGTTAAAGTCTTAAACATAAAATCTGAAACTGAAAAACACCTAGAAAAAAACAAAATGGGAAAAGCTTTAGGAGATTGGTGTTGGCAATGATCTCTCCCCCAAAAGTAAACCTAACATGACAACAACAACAACAAATAGACAAGAATGACTACATTAAACTAAAAAATTTCTACACAGTAAAGGAAACAACACAGTCAAAAAGCAACTGATGGAATAAGAAAATATTTGTAATTTACATATTTAATAAAGGATTAATATCCATAATAGATAAGGAACTCCTATAATTCAAGAGCAAAATAATTACAATAATAGCACAATTTAAAAAAAGCCAAGGTTGCTGGAGGTGTGGCCCAGTGGTAAAGTACTTGCTGAGCAGAGTCCAATGGTGGGTCTCAGGCAGGGTGGGAATATGTGGTGGTGCTCAAGACCCTGGTTCCACCCCCAGGACCAAAAAATATAATAAAATGAGCAAAAGATCTGAATACACGTTTTCCCCAAAGACACATACGAATGGCCAACGGATACATGAAAAGATGCTCCACGTCACTGCTCGTGGGAGAGATACGAGTCAAAACTGTCATGAGGTATCGCCTCACGCTTGTTGTTAGAGTGGCTATTATTTTAAATATAAAGATAACAGGTACTGGCAAGGATGCGAAGAAAAGGGAACCCTGGTGCACTGTTCTGGAGATGTAAATGAATGCAGCTACTATGAGAAACAGTATAGAGGATCCTCAAAAAAATTAAAGATACAACTACCAGCCAGGCACGATGGCACACGCCTGTAATCCCAGTACCTGGGAGGCTGTAACAGGAGGATTGCAGGTTGGAGTACAGCCTCGGTAACTTAGTGAGATCCTCAGGAACTTAGCGAGATCTGTTTCAAAATAAAAAGAGCTGGCCGGGCGTGGTGGCGCACGCTTGTGATCCCCGCGCTTGGGAGGCGGAGACAGGAGGATCGCACAGGTTCGAAGCCAGCTGTGCTGGCTTAAGAGACCCTGTTTCTAAATAAAAAAGTATAAAAATGGGTCTGGGAGTGTCGTCCATACGTAGAAGGGTTTCCAGGAACCCCAGTACCACCAAAAAAAAAAAAAAAAAAAAAAGGGCTGGGCTGTAGCTTGGAGGGAGAACACTCCTGGGTTCAATCCTCAGTAACCAACGTGAGAAGAGAAGGGAAGGGAACCATACGACCCAGTCCTGCCAATCCTTGGTATTTGTCCAAAAGAATTCAAATGAAGATCTCAAAGAGATACCTGCACTTCCAGGTTGATGGCAGCATTTGTCACAAAAGCCAAGATATGAAATGAAAGCAACCAGATAAACAGATAAAGGAAAACATGGCGTGCATGCATGCATGCATAGAGTGTATGTATATATATATATATATATATATATATATATATATATATATATACATACATACATACACACACACAATAGAATAATTCTGCCATTTGTGACTACATGGATGGCTGTGAAAGATATTATATTAAGTGAAACAAGTCAAGCCCAGAAAGACAAATACCGTATGATCTCACTTATATGTGGAATCTAAAACAAACTAGCTCATAGAAGCAGAGCCAAGTCGTAAATGCCAGCCAGGGTGGGAAGGATCTGGTGTGATGATCAAAGAACATGAAGTGTGGGTTAAACAAGATGAATACGTTCTGGAGAGCTACTGCTCCATCGCGCCATGCCTGTAGCTGCCAATACTGAATTGCACACTTGAAATTTTCTAAGAGGGTAGATCTGAAGTCTTCTTCACACACACACACACACACACACACACACACACACATACATACATACACACACACACACACCACCAATAATAATAGTAATGGGGCCAAAAGGAATCATGGCCTTGCTGGTTTCTGGGTAGATACTTATGCTCAAACTCATCAAGTGATAGACACTAAATATGTTCATAATTCTAATCTCACTCATACCTCAAAGTCTTAAAAACATCAACACGGTTGGTAAGAAAGAGCAAGGCCCGGCTTTGTCACCCCAACTCAATGCTGGACTATGGAGTCCTATGGCCAGTCAGAAGTTTAGAGGAAAACAGTCCTCCGGGCAGTATGAGCAGTAATGACTACTGGAAGAAACAAGTGGTCAGGGT
The DNA here is from genome assembly GCF_963383645.1 of Muscardinus avellanarius. NCBI lineage: Eukaryota > Metazoa > Chordata > Mammalia > Rodentia > Gliridae > Muscardinus > Muscardinus avellanarius. Next base: position 103,859,574 of record NC_137793.1, read on the forward strand.
TCCCCCTCAGAGCCTTGAGACTACTGAGTACACACTGTCTCCACTTGCCTACAGCCATTGCCTAAACAGACGAATTTGAAAATCTTCGATCCTAACTGTTCTGTAATATTTTATCCATAAACTACCTATGTATCCCTTTGAATTTTTCAGAGGAGGATATAAGCTAATAAATCTTGACCATTCTGTTATGGTTGTTTCAGCTAGGAAAAGTGGGCTTGGGCTTGGGGCATAGCTCAGTGGTAGAGTGTGTGTTCAGCATGCACAATGCCCTGGGTTCAATCACGGGCACCCAAAATGAAATAACAAACAAAACAAAACAAAGAAACCTGGGGTTGCCCTACCCATCTACTTTGTGCTTGAACTTTCAGCCTTGTTTTGCAAAGGCCAAGGGACCAGTGATGCTTGGCTAAAGATGAATAGTCCTTTGAACACTTCTTATACAGTGGACGGTTGCTTCCATTATTCTGAGAGACCAAACCGATTTTATGGATTATCCCAGAGTTCCTCCAAGGTATGAGTTAAAATTCTCAATGCACTGTTATTAGGCTCTTCCATTTAGGCAAGCAAATTGCAAGCCAATTTTAAACAGACCTGCTGCAACTAAAGAGGCTACCCCAGGGGACAGAAAATGAAGACAGAAGAAACAAACAATAGCAGGCCACAGATGGCAGGCAAGGGCAGGGGCTCCTGGCCAGGATGGCAACACTCTTCAATGGGCGCTTGACCAATTGCTGGCGGTTACTCTTAATTGTTGATGCTCTCTGGAGGAGGAAGCTGGGTACTGGAATGCTGTTTGTAAGTTAGGCTAATGAGCATTATTACCTCATCTAATTATAGAGTTCTGTAAAAGAAGAAAGGACACACAGCCAGAAAATTGTTCACGTGGTGGAAAAGATCAAAACACAATAATCAGCTCAGACATGATGCCAGCTTGTATGATATACACTTTTAACATCCTGCAGGGTGGGAGAGGAGGGCGTGGCCCGAAGCCACCAACGGCTGAGACCAAGATTGGGGCAGGAGCCACTGGGCACTTAGCCAAGTCGTACATGTTTTTTCAAGGCTAAAGGATCCTCCTTCTTCCATAATAATGGTATTGAATTGGTACTGAAAACTCAAGTAAATTAGAACTGCTATTTCAAAGTGGCCAGGAGTGATGGCTCTTCAGATCATCACTAGTTGTGAGACCCCTAGATGTGCGGCCTAGATCACTACTTTATCTGAGGCAGAGCCTTGATCAGCTCTAAGCCTATACAGAACAGGACTAGAAACACCTTCCTCATTATCTCATAGTAGGGATTAATTGAGATAATCCACATCAAGTCTTTAGCACATGCCCAGGTACCATGGCTAATACTCAAGCTTATCTCTTATTGCTGTTATTATCATTATTATAAGCTAGGTCAAAGAATTGCAACAGCTACAGGAGACTGATAATATTCAAGATCAGACCCACAAACCTCATGATACAGAGACCACAGAGAAAACCATGAACCCCATAAACTGTTGAGTGAATGTGCTGTGTCCACTGCGTTGCCCTCAAAATTACTGTGCTTGATTTTCTCCTACTCTTTACACCATCCTCCTCATAGCTGTCAGAGTGAGCACCGTCTCCTGTTCTTCCTCCCCTCCAGTGGCTGCCCACTGCTGAAGATGAAAGCCTGAATCCTTTCCACGCCCGACAGGACCTGGCCCCCGCTGGCCCCTGCCGCCCCTGCCGCCCCTGCCGCCCCTCCGCCCTCTCGGCCACTCTGCTCTCTGCATTCCAGGGCACCCGTCTCTTGTCTGTCCGGAACACAGGTGGCTCCCTTGGGAGCCTTTGCACGTGTAGTTCTCCCTAGCCGGGACCTCCTTCCCTTTTCTCCTCTCTTATTTGGGTTCAATGTCCCGACTATGTGCTCTCACGCACGTTCTTCTCTCTTTGTAGCAACGATATACTATACATATGTAATTGTATGGTTATTTGATAACTGCCCGTTTCTCCCATTAGACGGTCAACTCTGTGGAGCAGGGGTCGTGTCTGTCTTTTCTCACCATTTTATTCCAGTACCTCACACAGTGCCTGGTACCAAGTACATGCCAGGTGAATGTCGAGATAGACGGATGTCAGGCTATAACGTCAGTAAGCGTTTAGTTATTGTTGTTGAATGATTTAAATAAATCTTAGAGAATATCTTTTTTAAAGTTTCTTATGACTTAAAAACAAAGAAAGGGCATAAAGGAAAGGATTTAAGATGATTTATGGAGGCACAGAGCAACAAGTACAGAGTAAGAGATCACAGCAGACTGAGCAATGAGGAGCCAAGAGATAGGGCCAGGCGCAGGGGTGCACGGCTGTGACCCCAGCACTGGGGATGAGACAGGAGGATCACGGGTTTCCAGCCAGCCTCGGCAACTTAGTAGACCCTGTTTCAAAATAAAATCGGGTTGGGGTGTAGCTCAGAGGTAGAATGCCCCTGGGTTCAAGCTCTAGTACCTTAGAAGAAGAAGGAGAAAGGGAGGAGGAGGAGGAGGAGGAGGAGGAGGAGGAGGAGGAGGAGGAGGAGGAGGAGGAGGAGGAATAATGAAAAGAAAAAGAAAAAGGAAAAGAAAATCAGTCAGGATGTTCTTACTTTTAAAGATCTTTCAGACAAGGACAGTTTATATTAAATCTGTGTTAACTACTCCCTTTGGAAAAACATACTTTGGAAGGAAGAGAGACTTCTTTAGTTAAAAAAAAAAAAAAGGAGCCATGTTCAGAAGAGGTAGAAAAAGATGGTATTTGGTTTTAGAAGTGAACCACAGAGTCCAGGTAAGTGGGTGTGAATAAAGTGAACAGACAGTGGAGTTTTTTTTTTTTAAACAATCATTGAAATGATAAAGCAGAGAGAATGTCAACAAGATGATTCTAATATTTGTCCTTAGGTAAGTTTAGAGTGAACAAAGCACAGGAGGAAGGTTATGAAAGCAATGCATATGCCAAATAATTAACACCTGCACTCAGTGAGACAGCATAAAATTTTTGAAATTAAAAAAATGACTCTGAGTGATATTTGGGGAAAAATAAGTGTTGCAAGCTAATGTTATGCAGCACGCTGCAGGTAACAGGGGAAAGCAAAACGCAAACGGCAAAACTGCCAGGGGACCTGGGGCTGTGGTGGTAGGAACAGGAAAATAAAGACATCATGGGAAGGGCTTCTGCTTTGGGGAAAAAAATATTATTTCCTTAGTTCTTAGGAGAAAGAAAAGTGGTAGAGAGAAAAGGGGAGACCAGAAATGGAGGTGGGCGGCAAGTTGGTACACAGAAGCCACGAGTTCACATAATTCTTCCTTTGAGATGAAAAGCCAGCTGAATGGCTTCACAAAGAGCGTACCATCGAAGAAAACGCAAAAGTGTTCAGAGAAAAGAGCAAAAGGAAAAGAAGAACGAGGAGAGCGAGAGTTGGGGAGATGAATGCCAAAGGGGGAGTTCACTGCATTTAAAAATCCTTGAAGTCAAACACAGTAAAATCAGTCTTGGAACAGAGTCAATGCACTGCACAGGATTTCCAACAAGAGCTTTCTTTACAGTCTACCATTAGCACAAGATGCTGCATGTATTTAAACAGAGTTTCCCACTTAAAACATATAAAAGTTTTGAAAAAAATTGTCACCAGTTATTCTATTCTATGACACTCTTCAATAAAATGTAACCAGAGTGAATTGAAAGTCTTAGTGTGGTCAGTTACGTAACACCAGAATTGCTGAATAGCTTAAACACAGTGTTTTCCCAGAAATATTTGTCTTTTGGATCAAACCAAGAATGGAAAGTTTCTGCCTTAAAGAAGAACTTTTGAGAAGGTGGAAAGAAAAAAAATACATATATACTGGGAATACAACTTCGACAAAAATTAGCCGAAATGCTGCAAATATGCTAACCACTCACACAGAGACCCCCCAAACACAAAGGAAAGTGAATTTTATCATGTTTAGAGAGTTGATTTGTGGACTGTATATCAACTAGATAATGTCTTTTTTAAAAATCAGAAAATATTTCATATATTGTCTTTGCCAAGAACAAATTTAGACAGAGCTTTGGTTCTTAGTATTTTCCTCTTAAGTTGGCAGAATCGGCTCCTAGTGACCCATGCCGATCCTGTCTGGTCTGAGTTATGAAGTGTGTTTTGTTAGGGGCAGGAGAGGGGAGGAGGAGTGACCCTGGCTGATTCGGCTTCCTGCAGATGAGTGAAGGGCTGCTGCTCCTGCAGGCCGCCCACTGCCGGCGGCCTTCTCCCAACCCTGCTTTTCTTGTCACCCCTCTCTCCTTTTCCCCAGGGAGTATGAAGGGGGGGGAGGGGCTGATAAAGGAGGAGGCTGGAGGTTTGGTTTTATCTCAAACTTTACTTATAAAACTTAATGATTTCTTACAACATAAAATCCACAGAAAAACACAGTAAAGAAGTGATGGTAAAATGGTAAATTCTGTGCCAGCCTTAGAGCCAAATACGTAGTACGTAACATTGTTCAAAGGAATCTCTCTCCTATAACTTTCCAGGTTGCGTTCCGTCCCGTTGGTGTGTCCTGGACACCGCTCCAGCAAAGGCTCATGACCTCGGCATCAGGACCGGCTGGCACTCTTGGCACACATGTCCAGGCTAAGCTTTTGGTTTCCCCCACCTGAGAAGCCTTGGGGTAAAGTGGGGACTGGAAAAGCAGTGAGAAACTCTTCAGTTGACTGGGCTCTAAATCCATACCAGAAACAAACTGCACTCGAGGGTGCAGAAGTTCGAGAATCAGTTTCAAGTATCTAATCAAAATTAAACTGACTTTGGGTGAAGGTTCCAAGAAACCCATGGCAGTGAAACATGGGGGTAAGGACACTGGGTTAGCATCCTCACTGCTGTGACTCCAAATACCTAACGACAACTTAGAGGAAGGAAGACTTCTGGGTTCACAATTCTAGAGATTTCAGGGGTTCTAAGTTAGCCCAGGCAATGTCTGCAGAGCTCAGGAGCTAGGGCAGGAGGCAGAGAAAGCTGAACCTTCCACATTGTGGAAGCCAGAAGCAGAGAGAAGGAGAGCAAGGTTGGGACCATATAAAACCCCAAGGCCACAGCCCCAGAGACCCCTCCTCAGCAGCCAAGCCTCACCTCCAAGGTACCTGCCTTGTCTACATGAGGTCTACCTTCCCAAGATGGCAGACAGCATGGTAGAAGAAGTGTGTGTGTGTGTGTGTGTGTGTGTGTGTGTGTGTGTGTGAATGAGGATTGAACCCAGGGATATTCTATCTCTGAGCAACAACCCCAGCCCTAATTTTATTTTTTATTTTGAAACAGGGTCTCACTAGGTTGCAGAGGGTCTCAGTTACATTGCTGATGCTGGCTGGGAGCCTGTGATCTTCCTGTCTCAACCTCTCAAGTGCTGGGATTACAGGCATGCACCACCATGCCAAGCTATCTTATTTCAAAGGACATAGACATAAGCAGTCAGTGATTGCCCATCTCTGGGAGAGTTATCATCAATTTTGGTCTCTGACAAGTAGCCAAATCTATATCTCAATTAATACACCTGTTAAATAGAGCAGAAGTCAGTAAGATTAGGAGAGTCACTCAGCCTAAGAGGAGGTCATAAAACCCCCAGACTTACTGGGATGTACTCTGATTCTTTACCTATTTACTATTATTCAATGACTATTTACTGAGTGTCCACTACATACCAGGCCCTGTGTTAGGCACCACTAGGCACCACCAAATGAGCTTTCAACATGACAGAAGTGAGACCTGCTTCCCACTGTTAGTGGATTAGAGGAGAAACAAAGAAAAAATAATCTTTTTTTTCTTTTTTTTTTTTTTTTTTTGGTGGTACTGGGATTCCTGGAAACCCTTCTACCTCTGGGCTACACTCCCAGACCCATATTATATTTTTATTTGGAAACAGGTCTCTTAAGCCAGTGAGGCTGGCTTCGAACCGGTGCAATACTCCTGTCTCTGCCTCCCAAGTGCGGGGATTACAAGCGTGCACCACCACGCCCAGCAGAAAATAATGTTAAAGATGAAATGGAATTGATGAGACGCGTAAAGGAGAATCATGGTGGGGGGGGTGGGGGGGGATAGAACATGTCAAGAAGAGGAAGCAGAGTGGGTCAGAGAGACCACAGGTCAAACAGAATCACTAGTCCACAAATATGACAAATAGGATGATACCGTACATTTTCTTCTACAAAAGAAATGGCACTCTGCCTATCTTCTTGAATACTAATTTATCTCAATAAGGTTGGTCTTTTTATCCATAGGCACAGGATCCAAGAACCTAGCAGATGTCTAGAACTGTGACTAGTACTCAACCCTAGGTATACTGTGTTTTTTCCTAAACATACATTCTATGATAAAGTTTAAGTTATAAAGTAGACACAGTGAGCCGGGCGTGGTGGCGCACGCTTGTAATGCCCACGCTTGGGAGGCTGAGACAGGAGGATCGCGCAGGTTCGAAGCCAGCCGCGCGCGCTGGTTTAGGAGACCCTGTTTCCAAATAAAATGTAAAAATAGGTCTGGGAGTGTAGCCCGGAGGTAGAAGGGCTTCCAGGAACCCCAGTACCACCAAAAAAAAAAAAAAAAATAGACACAGTAAGAGATTAAGAGTGATGTAGAATAACTACAACAATATACTGTAATAAAAACCAGTTTGTGAATATGGTCTTTCTCTCTCTCTAAAGATTCAAGACAAGTATTAATATTTTCAGACCATAGTTGATCACAGGTTACTGAAACCATGGATGGGAGGGGACTACTTGATATAGTATACTAACTGATGGATGCCCCTTGGAAACATGAGGCATGTTTTTGTTTTATTTATATAAGACCATAATCCTCTGTCAATGTAAATAAATAATCACTTGGCCTCAACAGGGTACATACATGTAAAGTACTGGATTGTGTGTGCTGGTTCTCAATCCTGAATCCCAAGTGAAAGAGGAGCCAGGCATAGTGCACACACCTGTAATCACAGACCTGGGAGGCGGACACAGGAGCATCACCAGTTTGAGGCCAGCCTCAGGAACTTAAGGAGACTTGTTTCAAAAAATAATAAATAAATAAATAAGGCTGGGGTATAGTTTGAAGGTAGGCTGCCCCTGGATTCAATCCCCAGAACCAATAAGTAAGTAAATAAATAAATAAATAAAATAAAGGAGGTATGATGGTTAATTTTATGAGTCAACTTGACCTGGCCATGGAGAACCGAGATTACATGTTGTTTCTGGGTGTGTCTGTGAGGACACACTGGGTGAGCTCGGCGCCTGGAGCGGTGGGCTCGGCGGCCTGTCCTCTCCAGTGCGGGTGGACACCATCTGATCCACCGAGGGCCTGACTAGAACCAAATACAAAGAAAGAAGAAGGAATGTGCCGCCTTTATCCCTGCCTCCCTCGGTGACATCTGACGTCACTCCTGCACTCAGGCCGGGTCCCATCATCCGCTCCCCTGACGCAGGTCTTCGCACTCAGCTGAGTCACGCCACCACTTTCTTGGGGGTCCAGCCTGCAGCAGTCGCAGGTCACATGCTTCTCGGCCTTCGTGACTGTGTGCTGATTCCTCCTAATTCTGTCTGCACATCATATCCTGGGGTTCTGCTTTTCTGGAGAACCCTGACTAACACAGGAGGAGAACAAGGGGACGGACACGATACGCAGTTAAGAGGGTGACTGTGGCTTCTACAGAACCATCCTGAGGAGAAATTCCAGACTCGAACGCTACTGTTGGAGTTGGTTCCACTTAACACAGCCACCCTAGCACTTCCCGGGGGCAAGTGTGGCACATTTCAGGACAGGAGGACGCGGCTGTAGGGGGCCTCTTGCAATCTCTCCTTGGAATGCTTAGGATTTCCTGCTACCCCTGACCAGAGAATGGAAGAGAAGACCAGACCTTGGCAACTCCTTAGAGGGAAGATAAAAAGGCAATTTTAAAAATACCAAGTTCTGTGAGCCTTCAGAGAAAGGGGAAATCATGCCCTGTCAGGATATAGGATGCGCCCTGTGGAGCTCAGGGTTGATACAGTAAGGGCATGAGGGTTGTAATCTCATCAGCAGATAAACCCATTGTGGATTTACTGGGTGGTAACCTAGGCGGTAGGTGTGGCTGGAGGAGTCAGTCCTGGGTGTGGTCCTGGGGATTATATCTGATCCCAGGTCCCCTTGCTGATGTGAGAGCGGGGTCCATGTGCTCTCTTCCTCTCCCTGCTTCCCGCCACAGTGCCCTGAGCTCCACACCCGGCCTCACATGGACTGAACCCGAAATCTCCAAAAACTGTGAGCATGCCTTGGGCATCAAGGAGAAGTTCAAGGGGCAGCAATGTCTAAAGCTGAGGCCTTGGTAGGAAACCAAAGGGGAAGATATTCAAGTAAAAAGTCACAAAAGAGAAGGCATAGAAACCAAAGAGAACAAAGCAGCTCCCAGCTGTAATTGAAAAATATTTTGATGCAGTTGAAAGATGGGCAGGGCTTGGGGAGAGACGGCTAAAGGGTCGGTTTACAAAGAGCTCGGGAACCGTGGCAAGGAAAGTGGGTGCTCTCCTGGGGCAATGGGCATCATAAAAAGACTTCACAGAGTAAAGTTACTTAAGAAGACTTGCGTATTAAAAAGATCTAGACAGGCATGCTGGCGCACACTTGTATTTCTAGTACCTGGGAGGCTGAGACAAGAAGATCACAGGTTCGCAGCCGGCCTCAGCTACTTAGGCCCTCTGCAACTTAGTGAGACCCTGTTTCAAAAAACAACAGAATAAAAAATAGGGCTGGGGGTATTGCTCAGAGATAGAACGACTCTAGGTTTAAGCCTGGTGGCGCATACCGTGGGGGTTGGGACAGGAGGATCCTAGGTTTGAGGCCAGCCTCAGCCAACTTAGCACAACCCTGTTTCAAAGTAAAATAGAACTGGGGGGGGGGGTGGCTCAGGGGTAGAATGCCTCTGCATTCTTCAGCACCAAAACCAGATAAAATAAAATAAAAATAAAAAGAGCTGTACATGTAGCTCAGAGATAGAACACCCCTAAGTGCAGTCCCTAGTATCACACACGCAAAATTAATGTGTTATTGATTAGTTTTTGCTCATCTTAGTGATATAGTTTATCTGCCTCACAATATTTAAAGGAGGTATGGAGGCAAGTGGATGCACTGGAGACGCACTTAGGAAGGGGAACAGCCAAAAATAAATAAAATAAAATAAAATAAAATAAAACGTGTTGCAAATGAGTAGTCACTTTACATACTAGGTCCAAATTCATTTTTCTGAACTGCAGCTCCAACTGAGATCCTTCCCTGTTGTAATATTTTTCCACTTTCTCCCTCTTGCCCCGCCTCTCCTCCGCTTCTCCTGGTGCGCCCTCCCTGCCCACAGCTGGAGTCCGCTTCTGCACCCACCTGTGCGCACAGCAGCTCGGATCAGCCATCACCTTTAGCAGAAAGAATGAAGACTCTGGCTCCGCGCTCTGGAACGGAGCGTCCAGCCGTCCTCTCTGCTCTCCAGCCCCCATTCAGGTCTGGCTCCAGCTTGGAGACCCGCCTGGTCCCTCTGGGGCTGGGGCCCAGCTTCGTGCCGTCCACCCTGTTCTTTCCTTCCAGAGCTTGGAAGCCTGCCCATAAACCTGAGCCGAGCGGCTGGAGCCTGCTAACTGCTGACAGACATTTTTATTCCTTGACTTCTGATTACATTTCTAAGCGCCACCTGTGCCTATACTTGCCAGGACCGGCACCTCCCCTCCTGGAGACCTGTCGCCCACCTCCCAGTGCCAACTCTGCTTGCCAGGGGGACCGCCTGTCATCTGTTACCCTATTTTTCTCTGCACGTCCCCTCCCTCCAAGGCCCCGTCTGCCAGCCTGGACGTCCTGAGGGCTCCTTCCCATCCCTCTGGGCAGATCTGGCCCCTCTCGGGTCGCAGTGAACCACACCATTTCTAACACCATATTAGCTATGGCAGAAGACATTCAAGGTCCGAAAGATGACGGCCACACCAGAGCGCTTTCTCACCACGCCTGCACTCTGGTCCAATCACGACATCATTGTTTGCTATGCATGCCCATGCTCACCCGCCGCCCGCCCGGAATGAGTGCTGCCAACCCCACCGCCTAGAAAGGCCTTTCTCCTGCTCCATCCCCACCCCAGCATTTGCAATAAATATTACGCTTCAAGCTATGACAGCCCATAATCCCCTCCCGGCCCAGCTGGAAATCACATCTCCCTCTGAACTCCCGTGGCTTATTATCTGGGTTTCCATGATAGATTTTATTGCATTCTTTCTGATTTTACATGTCTTATCTTTCTGAGAACATAAGTGTCTCGGGAATAATATCCATGTCTGATTACTTAGCAAGGCAAAATGTGTGGGAGAGTGGGGAAGAGGAAAAAAGGGAGAGAGGAGGGTTTTTCATTTTGTGAAAACTAAGTACTTATTTTCACATAATAAGGACTGGTCTGTTTTGGAGCATAGCTGAGCAAGCTGATACTGTTAAATGCCTGCTTGACAGCCTCGATCAATCAGTTCCTGACACATGGGGGCACCCAGTGCTACCCTCCCCTGGCTATGTTTTAGGAATTCAGTGGCAGGGAAACACATGGGTTGGAGAAGCTGCATGGCGAGCGGGTGTTTGTGACTGACTGCGCTGGGCAGAGCTAACTGCAGCACCCAGTATAAGACTTGGTTCTTGTTCCCTGTACAACGACACGCGTGGAGATCTCCTGCCTGTGCCAATGTCTGTGCCATCGCGTGACGGGAGGGAGATAAGCAGATTGGGCATCTTTAGTTTGCATTCATTTACCCACCTTTCCTCTTAGACGCTCCAGATGGTTTAGAAACTATGACAGCGGTCTTCCCAAGTCCCCGTATGGATCATGTTACTAACAAAATAAAAAATCACTGCATTCCACCCACCACAGTTCTCTGCCTGCATTCTTTGGTCACTTTAAACATCTGGGTGGCTTTCATGCAAAATACTCCTGGTCAACGGTAAAGCATATATTGGTATCAGATCCTAGGCCATGAGGTCTGAAGGCCCAGGGCTCAGGGGTCCTATGATGCCAAACAGACATCAAGTGTCAGGCTCTGTGACAAAGCCTTTGGCTAGGACTGACCTGGCTTCAAAGTGCCTCCATCGGTTAGTCACTGGCCCAGCTCCCCAAGCAGGCGATGAGCTGGTCTCTCTGAAGATGCTGTAGGTGCTGCCCTTCCCTTGGCTGCATCGAAGGCGGTTCCCTCTCGCCCCACACAAGCGAAGGCAGCAGAGCCGGTGCTAACCTCGCAAAGCCCCATGTCTGGGTGAGATGGGCAGCTGAGCTCTCCAGTCTCTTGACCAATCCAACAGAACAGAGACTGGTGAAATAAAGATGGCACATCCATATAATGGGTCGCTATGCAGTGGTCAAAAGACTGAGATGGGTCTGTGTGTGCCAATGTGAAACTGTTTCTAAGACACATTTGGAGAATAACCCCTCGTACATTAAAATATATACATATGTATGTGGAGATGGGTATAGCATATGTGTGAGTTTTTTTCTCCTAGAACAAATTTCAAGGAACAGTTAGCAGTGGTTGACTTTAAGAAAAGGGCCTTGAGGCGGGGTGGAGGGACAGCTTAATGGGGAGGGGGATTGGCTTTTGGTAGAAAGATTGGGACCCAGATCAAGTTCCTTATTTGTTCTCTGCAGTAATTAAAAATCCCATTAAATATTCCAATATTTTAATGAGTTTCCAAGTAAGTATCTTGCACAGAACTTGGGTGTATGGTCAAAGAGGGAAGAAAAAAAAGATTCTTAGAGGAAAAATCTAAAATACTTTTAGCCAGCTAAGCTAAAGGAGAAGTATTCCCATGTACACAGAGAAAGAGGCTGGCCTCTGCAAAAAAATAAAATGTTTTCTGTGTGAAAGGGCGGAAAAGGACATAGAAAGAAAAGGAATTATTGCTTCATCTCAGTTTTTAATTGAACTTCATTTTTGGTTTTTGTTTTGTTTTGTTTTTGGTGGTGGTACTGGGGTTCCTGGAAGCCCTTCTACCTCCGGGCTACACTCCCAGACCTATTTTTTTTTTTTTACAATTTTATTTGGAAACAGGTTCTCCTAAGCCAGCGCGCGCGGCTGGCTTCGAACCTGCGCAATCCTCCTGTCTCTGCCTCCCAAGCACAGGGATTGCAAGCCTGCGCCACCACCCCCAGCTTTTTTTTTTTTTAACTTATTTTACTTTGGAAAAAATATTCAAGAGTCAGCAGCCCTTGCCTGAAAATATGAAGGGCCAAAATGTTGTCCCAGCTACCCAGAAAGAATCTAAAGGAGCATACTTGTGTGGGGAAATTTTCAAACACTAATTATTCAATAAATGCACAGCACATAAAATAAAAAGGCATTCTCCCCTCCCTTCGCCAGGCCACCAGCCAGGGGGAGACCAGGGAAGAGGTGCTGGGGGGGATGTTGACAAACCTACTTAGCAATCGGCCTTGAAGTGCCAGCAGCAGAGAAGAGACCTCCAAGAGCTGCTGGTGGCTGGGTTTCCACTGCGCAGCACGACTTCTTTGTTTTCCTGGGCTTGGGAAAGAAAAAAATAAAATAAAAAAACCCTGTGCTCTCGTGGACAGTCTTGAGCTGCAGCATCATTAATCCATTTCACGGTCTGAGCTGGTGTGTCAGATGCTATTATGCACCCAAATAGCATGAAGCGGTAGGGCAAGACAGGCTCATGAAGTCTGCTGTGCCCGATGTCACCTGTCGCATAGAATTTTTATGGTCCACTTGGAGGCTTTCTATTGGCCCGAACCTACCTCAAAGATGGGACAAGGTAATCAACATTTATCTGAGTGAAATGCCCACTGGCATTGTCCTGTGGGTATATTTAGATCCCATAGGATAAAAATCCTATGAAATAGGAAGGGCTGTAATTTTTGTCTTCTACCTGATGGTGGCCCACAGAATGATGGATCTCAGGATTAGCACAGGATTTCCCCCTCTTCCCCCTCTTCATCCAGGCATCCATCATAAGGGTAAAAAGAAGTAGGTCAGCAAAAGTATAAGCTTGTTAGATCATTTCCTTCTTTTTGTGGTACCAGGGATTGAACCACTGGGGATTGAACCCAGGGACATTCTACCTCTGAGCTATATGCCAGCACTATTGTATTTTGAAACTGGGTCTCATTAAGTTGAGGAGGACCTTGATAAGTTGCTAAGGCTGGCTGCAAACCTGCAATCCTTCTGTCTCAGCCTCCCAAGTACTGGGATTGCAGGTGTATACTAACCAGTCCAACCAGCTTGTTAGACAATTCCTAAACGTTGAGCTTCTCTAGGAAGGTAGACCCTCCCCCAGGGCAGGCTACTTCAGCTAGTAACAAAACTAATGAGGTCAAAGTCACAAGCTTCTTACTCTGAGTCCAATTAGCTTTGATCTGTTTTGTGGCACCATACTGTATTCCTCAACCTAAGCAGCTATTTCAAAAACAGATGCCTTTGATGACAGGAGGAACTGGTCCAAAATAAAATAGATGAATTAGTTTAAGTGCATAATGCTTTTGAAAAACGACACAAAGTGTATCAGAAACATTAAAATCATATCACCTGGTATTTGTTCCAAAGGAATGAGGAATAGCAACACCGGGCAGATCTCAAATATCTGCATAACTGCTAGACAGGAAATAGTTAAATTTCCAGAGACAACATTTCTTTTTCACATGTGGGGGGGACAGTGGGGGTTGAACCTAGGGGCTATACCCCCAGCCCTATTGTATTTTTTATTTTTGAAATAGGGTCTCACTAAGTTGTGGAGGACCTCGCTACGTTGCTGAGGCTGGCTGCCAGTCTGCGATCCTCCTGTCTCAGCCCCCAAGTCCTAGGATTATAGGCATGCATCACCACGTCCAACTCTCTTTTCTTTTTAAGAAGGCTGTCATATGAAGAACCCATTTTTCCAATAAAATAATTCCTTGAAGAGAAGTATTTCATTTAGGATATTGGGAATGCTCTGCTTTTTTACACGTATTCCCTCAGAGAGGAAACTGGGATCAAGATGAGCTCTCTCAAATTCTGTGCCCCATTATACCTCCCTAAGTGGTTTCTTTAAAAACTGAACCAATATTTTAGTTACTGTTTGGTCTGGGCCTTTTCCATGCTAACTGGAACTGGATGGTTCTTCAACTTGGCCCAGTTCTTCCTTCACAAATATGCTCATCATCCATGCACTATGCATAAAATATCTTCTGTTTTCAATCGGGTTACAAAACCCCACACTGATACTTTCTTGTCATTCACAAAAAGATATAAATTTACAAATGGCCATTCTTCACATTTGTACCTATCTTCTTGTTTTTAAAGCATCCAACAAGACCCACAAAATAACCAATACCTATAATACTACGTGCGCCAATATCTGGAGAATATTTAAAGACCTTAAATTGCTGTTCATACTGCTCATGCCTACTATCCCTATACTTGGGAGGTTAAGAGAGGAAGAGCCCAGGTTCAAAGACAGCTTCAGTAACTTAGAGAGACCCTCGGCAACTTAGTGAGATTCTATTTCAAAATAAAAATAAAACAGGACTGGAGGTATAGCACAGAAGTAGGACACCCTTGAGTTCACTAGGAGTACTACACACACACACACACACACACACACCCTCAAATTAACTGTGGGGACAACTCACACAGTGACCTAGAGCTGACCCTTGGGATGGCCTCACATGGCTTTTGAGCACAGCTGTGATTGTAAGCTCCTTGATCTCAAAAGAATAAAAGAAATAGACATCACCATTCTAAGCTGGGTGTGGCGGTGCATGCCTGTATTCTCAGTACTTGGGGGGCTGAAACAAGAAGATCTCAGGATCAAAGCCTACCTCAGCAACTTAGCAAGACATTGTTTCCAAATAAAATAAATAAATAAAATCAGTCTGGGGGGTCTAGTAACACACACACACACACACACACACACACACACACACACACGCACGCCACTTTTAATCCTTGGGGGGGGTAGCTATACAGCTCCCATACTGATACGGGTTTGTCCTCTGTGGGAGAAGGAAGCCTGACCTCCATTCTTCCCAGCCATCTACAGGGGTCCCTGAGGGCCTGAGAGGAGCCTAGGGGAGGCTTCAGACCCAACAGTGCTTCCAGATATTCAACTCTGCCGGGACACCACAACAGAACCTTTACTTTCAGGAACCGCTCCACTATCACTTTCTGTTTGCCTGCAAAAAGGCACTCCATCCAGGCCTCAGCGGATGTAGTTAACACTCTAAACACTGAGCCTACTTGGATGACCTGGGAAGGCCTGCCCCTCCTCTGAGAAACACCTGCTGACCGTGCCCATCCTGAACCCAAACCTGAGACCCGCCGCCAATCCATAGATGACACACGGCGAATCCGGCTCAGCACAGATGACCTGGAATGTGAACCCCAGAGCCTTTTGTCACCCTAGATTTTCATTCTTCCTAACTCCTTTCAGCAGCCTTCCTCTTTCTCCACAGGTTCTCAAACTACCCCCACAGTTCTCTGCTTGCCTCCCCAGGAACAAGGTGCCTCAAATTTCTCAAACCATGAAAAATTATACAAAAACATCATTTTCCTCAACTTAACACAACTTTGCACAGCATATAGTTTCTTCCTTACGGCTTGTTTATGAGGTCACTAGGAAAAGCCCGACCCCGTTACTGTCTTCCCTCTCCTGTTTATCTTTGACATCCCCCTCCTGGCTCCCCCGCTTTCCCCGCTGCTTTGCGCTATAGGACAGAGCCTCTTTTCTTCTTTCCTATATAATTCTAAACACAAGTTCTGCCAATAACCCTAAGCTACTGCTGCATCCTGCTGATGTGCACCAGCTGTGCCTTCTGGTGGTTAACCCAGGCTTACAACAGGGTCCCCTCAGATCTTCCTCCGAGAACAAGATCCCACATATACATCTAAAGTCACAACCAGTGGGGTAGAAATTGAGCCAAAGAATAAACAGAGCTTGGTTTGAACTGCTGAACACAAGAAATAAGGAAGGGGGGAGAATACAACGGAAGGAAAGAAAATGATACCCAGAGTTGTAATTTAAAGATTTTCTTGGACACATTAAGCAAGCTATAAAGAAGATCTGCCTCTTCAAATATCCCACTAACATTTCAAATGAAATGTTAATTTTCTCAATATTAGTGGGAACAGGGAGAGAGGCAGCTCAGAGCAGAGAGCAGAGGAAGGAAATACTGTCATCAAAAAGAACTCCAATGACAAAATGTAGACTCCCAGATTAAAAGAGAATGACCAGAAGCCGGGTGTGGTGGTGCACACTTGTGATCCCCGCGCTTGGGAGGCGGAGACAGGAGGATCGTGCAGGTTCGAAGCCAGCCGCGCTCGCTTAAGAGATGCTGTTTCCAAAAATTAAAAGAAAAAGTATAAAATAGGTCTTGGAGTATAGCCCAGAGGTAGAAGGGCTTCCAAGAACCCCAGTACCACCAAAAAACAAACAAACAAACAAAAGAGAAAGACCGGAATTATCATGGAAACTTGAGTTTGCAGAGCTCCACGTCTCTAACAATCTCATAGAATTGTTCAAATCAAGTCTATGGAGCAACAGTTGAGAATTAAGAGCATAATGACATTATTTTGTAACTCTGGATGAATCACAACCTCAACCACCTCCCTGGGGAGCCACAGGCCAGGTCACCAGATGCTCTGTGTACACTAAGCTGTCTGGCCCATTTATTTCCCATTGTGAAACCATGCGCAGTGGTCTCATGTTTGAACACGACCCGATATTGGCGGTGACCATCATTAGAATGTGATCATCCTCATCCTTCATCACTGCCCCAGTCCAACTCTGCCCCAGAGTCTCCAAGCCAAGCTCAAGTTATCCTAACTCTACAGAATAATGGACAAACGCCACTGACTTTGTTAAAAAGAAATCATCCACATTGTAAAGTTATGTATTAGTTTCAAAAATTCTGCCCAACCTCAAGATCAAGGACACACACCTGGTGCATCAGCAGTTTAAGAAAAAGATGATAAATTTAACTTTATCACAAAGCCAGTCTACTTACAAATTAGTGTGTTTATCTGTAAATCCAAAAATGTTAAATAAGCCTCTATTCAATCTTCCTTTGATGCAGGCAGAACTCGGGGACTTTGGCTCAGGATAGATTTGCTCCCGCTATGAAAGTTTATAGGTTGAAAATGTACAGAAGACAGAACTTCTACACTCATATCATTCACTTGAAGTAAATTTCTGGTCATTCAAAGTAACAGGAACATGATTCCAGGCTCCCCAGAAAGCACAGCATCTCATCGGACACCAACTGCTGGATGAGCCATTCCTGAGCACCAACAACAAGCGTGCAAAAGGAGGCAGACGCAGGGCTGACACGGCCCGTGCGTCCGGCCCTGCTCTCCTCCATCCCCTGCTGTTCTCCTCTGTGCTAAGTGCTCCCACTCACCATTGCTGCTGGCTCGGGGCCTCCGCACGTGCGTCCCCCACCGCGTCAAACACGCCCTGCCTCGCCCTCCCGTCCTCCACGTGCAGTTTAAACATCAGTTACGCCGGGCGTGGTGGCGCACGCTTGTAATCCCTGCGCTTGGGAGGCGGAGACAGGAGGATCGCGCAGGTTCGAAGCCAGCCGCGCGCACTGGCTTAGGAGACCCTATTTCCAAATAAAAATGTAAAAATAGGTCTGGGAGTGTAGCCCGGAGGTAGAAGGGCTTCCAGGAACCCCAGTACCACCAATAAATAAATAAATAAATAAATAAATAAATAAATAAATAAATATATAAACAAACATCAGTTACTTTTAAACATCATGGATTACTTTCAGTGTTTCCCAATCTCTCAAATTCAAGATACACTGCGCCTCATCTGTGCTTCCTTAGAATCTTATATATTTCCTTTTAATCGCTCTGATCACACAGGGGACGCCTTTATTTTTAAAATCTGTATTACTGGTGACTGAAGTTACTCAGCAGACATGCCGATGTAACTCGGGTAAATGACTGGATTCACTGGTCCATGTTTGCTTAGGTGGTAAATAACTTATGTTAGATGGTTTCTCTGCTTATTAATATCTGTCATTTTGCTTAGCCTTTTTATTTTCAGGAGTTTAATTTCTAGAAATGTAAAAGACACAGAAGAATATAAATACATATAATCATGCTCAACCGGGCACGATGGTGCAAGCCTGTAATCCCAGTACTTGGGAGACTGAGACAGGAGGTTTGTGGCCAGCCTCAGCTACTTGGTGAGGCCCTCTGCAATTTAGTGAGACCCTGTTTCCAAATAAAGAAGAAAATACAGGGCTGGGGGGTGCAGCTCAGAGGTAAAATGCCCCTAGGTTCAATCCCCAGTACCACAAAAACAAAACAAAACAGGTCTGAGAGGATTAACCCCTGCCCAAACTAATACAGACAGGAAATGTTAAAACCACATTTAAATCAATTCTGTTTAAATAAAAAATCCACGGTGCTTTCCTCCTTTTGCTTACATCCCCAAATTCTACCCACGTTTGGAAGGAACTTGAACTTTTTGAGCCAGAGAATGTGCTTTGATCTGCTATCCGTCCATCCACTTAACAAACACCAGTGAGGTACCTACTCTGCGCGTGTTTTCTCTCTCGTGGATGTGCAGGAGATGAAGTTAACCAGGGTGTTGCACTCATAAGCATTCTGGTTAATTTCATTAAATAATAGGAAATTAAAAGGTGATTTAATGCCACAGAATTGTCTCCACTGCAAAAGAAACATGCATTTAGAAATCAGCTTTGAGAGCGGAATCGACGGCCCCTGGCCAAGACGGCCCGTGACAAGCCGCTGCAGAGGGGTGGCCCCTGCGCGCTCCCTCTGGGTCCTACGGTGGCGTTGGCTATTGTGAAAAAGTTTTCAAGACTAGAATTCTAAAAATTGGTTTCCCTTTATGATCTCTTCAGTGCTCCATATTTTTGCTTTCACAATAAAACAACAACAACAAAAAAGTACAAATCCTAGAGCTGAGCAACTCAGCCCTTTCCTCCCGTCTTCTCCGTCTCTGTTCAGAGCTCCTGTGGTTGCTCTGTGGCCGACCCTGCATGGATGGAGGTTCAGGCCTGACACTCGAAGCCTCTGCACCTGAGCTCCCTGCCTGGCCTAGCAAAGCGGCCAGCCTGCTCCCTGCCCCGAGGGGAGCACTAGTCCTTGTATTTGTGCTCTGTATCTAAGGGCTGTTACACCCCTTCCAGTAAATCCCAAGTATTGGGGAATTACTTTCTGTGACAGCACTGTCAACAGCTTGAACTTCTTGGAGTAATTATACAACTTCTGGATAACCATTTGAAATCCCAGCTCTTTTTGCCTTCCCAAATCTCTAACACCTCAACTACTAACTTAAAAATAATGTCTCAGCTGAGTGTGGTGGCGCACATGTGTCACCCCAGCACTTGGAGGGTTGGCACATGAGAACTGGACGTTCAAGGCCGGCCTCAGTGACTTAAACTGGGCTCTCAGCAAATGAGGTGAGACCCTGTTTCAAAATAAAAAATTTTAAAGTAGGGCTGGAGGTGGAGCTCGGAGGTAGCATGCCCCTGGGTTCAACCTCTAGTATAAATAAATAAAATAAATAAATAGATAAATAAAATAACAATTTCTCCTCCCGCCGCAGCATAGCAGGACTCTTCCTCACATTTCGAGTCTCTCTGCTGTTTTTCGCTTCCTTGATCAACATTTCCCTTCGCAACAGTTCCGATTTGCTCCTGCGTTGCTGCCCTCCTAGCCTGATCCGCGGGAGCAGTGAGCGCTGGGCCACGGGCCACTGGTGAGCGCCCCTCAGCTCACAGGGGAGGGCTCCCGGCTCACAGGGGAGGGCTCCCGGCCAGGCTCTGCGCGTGCCACCGCCGGGCTTGTACTGTGCACATCTGCCGTTGGTGTTCGCAAGTCTAGTAAAATCACGTTTCCTGTTATTGACCAGTCCCAGCCACACAATAACCCTGTGCTTCTGAGCTTTGGGTCTGCTCTTTCAGGACATCAGAGAAAATATCCTTAAATCCTCAGAAATCCTATGTCGTGGAAGCTGTCCTCAGAGAAAAGCATGAACACGCCCGGAGAGCCGCACGCCTCTGCGCTCCTCTGTCCTTCCATCCGTTTGCTCATTCACTCAACAAACATCTCAGCCTGGCAGTGATGTCACTTGGAGTGAGACACATACGGTTCTTTGTGCTAAGAGTTTATAGTCTACTGGAAAAAGATATAAAGCAAGCGACTGTCATAAAATGTGATAAATGGACGAGGAGGAGTAGCAAACAAAAGCAAAGAAGGAGCCGGGTGTGGTGGCCCACGTTTGTACTCCCAGCATTTGGGAGGCTGAGACAGGAGGATCGCGGTTCGAGGACAGCCTCAGCTACTTAGTGAGGCCCTTTGCAACTCAGTGAAACCCTGTTTCAAAATAAAGAATAAAGCCGAGCGTGGCGGCTCACGCTTGTAATCCCCGCGCTTGGGAGGCAGAGACAGGAGGATGGCGCAGGTTCGAAGCCAGCCGTGCGCGCTGGCTTAGGAGACCCTGTTTCCAAATAAAAATGTAAAAATAGGTCTAGGAGTGTAGCCCGGAGGTAGAAGAGATTCCAGGAACCCCAGTACCACCAAAAAAAAAAAAAAAGAATTTAAAAAAAATAGGGCTGGGGGTGTAGCTCAGAGGGAAGGCAGGAGAAAGGAAAGGAAAAGAGGAAGAAGGTGCGAGGGGCGGGAGGGCACAAGGCACAGGGCGAGGGCTCCCATCCTGGACCCTGCATCTCCACTGCGAGGTGTTCAGAGGATAGACACAGAACCCAACCTTGGTGTCCAGAGGCGGGGCCCTCGGGAGGCAGCTCGGGTTATTCAAGGTCATGGGGTAGCGCCCACACGACTGGGTACTGTACACAGGTGCACACCCCTCTCTTTCACCATATATTGCCCCGGGGACTCCGCCATCCGAAAGGCCAGAGGCCCTCACCCGATGCTGCCAGCCCCTCAAGCTTGGAGCAGAGCCATGAGCCAAAGAAATCTCCTGTCTGTCATACTGAGCTATGGGAACAGAAAATGGACTAAGACGGTACTCTTTCATTACCCAGTCAGTAACAAAAGGCTGCATCTGCCGCTTAGTATGTGTGAGGCTCTGCCCCGAGGAATGTACATATCGTAACTTAACTCTCGTAACTATCCTATGAGTGTGCCCATTTCATAGACGAGGAAACTCAAGTACGGACGGACGAGTCTGCTGAGGTCACAGCCCATCTGGCTGCAGAGCCGTGCCCTCGGTCCCTCTGTCCATTTTCTTTGTCTGAAAAGTGCACATTAAGTTCCCCCTGTGAGTCAGACACGGTGAGTAACACCTGACACACAGAGGAGAGTATGACACCTGCCCCGCCTTTGAGGGGCGCATAGCCTAGCTTGAGAGACAGCACTTATAAACACATTAGCACCAGCCACGTGGTGGGGCTTAGGAGACAGTGAAACAGACGAGCTGGACCCACAGGGGAGCGGCCACCTGCCCAGAGGGGTCCGGGTGTCCTCTGTGGAAAGGCGAATCAGACTCCTCCTCACGCCAACAATGACATTAGAATATGAAAACTTGGATAGTCTGAGTATTCCCCTTGAGTTTAGACTAGAAAAGCATTTGAAAACACCAGGCCATAACTAAATTAGTCTGTCTTTTTTTTTCTTTTTTTTTTTTTTTTGTGTGTGTGTGTATATGTGTTACTGGGAATTCAACTCAGAAACATTCTACCCCTGAGCTACACCCCAAGCCCTCTTTAATTTTTGTTTATGAAATAGGGTTCTGCTAAGTTGCTGAGTCTTGCTAAGTTGCTGAGGCTTGTCTTGAACCTGCAGTCCTCCTGTCTCAGCCTCTCAAGTACTGGGATTACAGGTGTGGGCCACCCTGCCAGCCTCAAATAGTCTTAACCACAACCAAACTTGGGACTCCGGCAGAGGGCCAATGGAGAATGGGAAGACACAGAGGATGGGCTGCAGCTAGAGAGACCTTCCCGACATCGGTGTGTCCCATGGTGGTAGCTGTGTCTCAGGGTTGTATTATAAATATTTTTAAATTTTCTATATACTATGATGCTTTGACTGTGTGTGTGTGTGTATGTGTTGTGTGTGTGTGTGTGTGTGTGTGTGTGTGCGCGCGCATGCACGCTGGGGATTGAACCCTAGAGCATTCTACCTCCGAACTACACCCCTAGTCCTTTTTATTTTGTTTTATGAAATAGGAGCTCACTAGATTTCTGAGAGTCTTGCTACACTGCTAAAGCTGTCCTTGAACCTGCAATCCTCCTGTCTCAGCCTCCCCAGTACCGGGATTACAAGCGTGCGCCACCATGCCCAGCTGCAGGTCCATCTCTATGGAAGCAAACGAGGACCCATCACCGAGCTGAAGCCACTGTGCTGACCAAGACTGGTTGAGGACTGGGCAGGGGGAACAGATGAACGATCAGGCTGTTTTTCTGACTCTGTAAGGTGTTATTTTTGCCGCTGTGGAGATCGAGTGTCAGCTGTACTCGTAGAAGCTACTTTACTTGGTGGCTGTCTTCCCTATTTCCCGATCAGGCTGTTTTGAACAACTTTGGTGGACAGCTTGATGAGGAGCTTAAAGTCCAGCCTTAGAGACAAACTTGACTTCGAAGCTTACTATGTCACTGACCAGCTATGCAGACTTCGGCAGGTGCCGTAATCTCTAATCTTCAAAATGCCCATGAGGAAATGGGCGAATGAGCTGTACTTCCTCAAAAGAAGTACAAAGGACCAATAATTATATGAAAAAAACAAAGCTTACTATCTTTAGCTATCAGGGAAATGCAAATCAAAAACACAACTAGAGTCCATCTCACTCCAGTTAGAAGAGCTACCGTAGAGAAAGCAAAAAGCAACAACTGCTGAACTCATCAGACACATTGATGGCATAAATAGTAACTAGTGCAGCCACGATGGGAATTAGTATGAAGGTTCCCCAAAAAACTACAAATAGACCTATCGTGTGGCCCAGGCACAGCCACTGCTGGGTGTCCACCTGAAGGAATCAAAGCCAGCGTGTGACACTGCTTACCTGAGTTTACAGCCGCGCTGCTCACCACAGCCAGGTTATGAACTCAGCTGGGGGGCCGCGATGGGTGAGTGGTGAAGGAGAGCAGCATGTGGACACAACGGAGTGGTCTCAGCTAAAAGAGAACGGAATCGTGGAATCTGTAGGAAATGGGCGGGACTGTAGACCACCATGCGTAGCCAGATAAGCCAGACTCAAATAGATGAGCGGCACCTTTGCTCTCCTGTGGAGTCTAAGGGGACAGAAACGCGGTCTTGAGAGTAGATAAAGGCGAGGGGCCGGGGAGGGTGTGACTGGGAGGATGAACGCAGCTGAGGTTACTGCGTGCAGTAGGAAAAAGCATTACTTTCTATAATGGATAGGTGCCAACAACTGCAGTTTTTTTAAATAAGAATTTCCACAGCCCTCAAAGTAGCGATGCTAGTCACTGCCTCGTGGCCGAAGGAGCCTCTGTAGAAGGGTCAAGACACACCTGCAGACAACAATTCTTGTGAATAAAACAAAAACGTCCCCAGGGCTATGACACGTCATATACTGCTGGATATAAAATCACCAAGCACAGTTTCTAATATAGAACAGCTACTCAATAATTAGCATTCCCCCTTACAGACTCCAGCTGAAGATTATCCAATCTCAGTACTTCATTTCTCACGATGAATGCTGTGTTTACTCATCCCACAGACTCAGCTTCAAAGCATTTCTCTATATTAACAACTCCTAGGAAGTAAACCTCTAGGCCCTGGCCTCATATGAGGTTTTTGTTTGTTTTTTTGTTTGTTTTTTTCAGTACTGGGGATTGAGCCCAGGGACATTCTGCCTCCGACTTACACCCCCAGCCCTACTTTTTATTCTTTATTTTGAAACAGGGTCTCACTAAGTTACAAATGGCCTCACTAAGTAGGTGAGGCTGGCTACGAATGTGTAATCCTCCTGTCTCAGCCTCCCAAGTACTGAAATTGCAAGCGTGCGCCACCAAGCCCAGCTCTCATATGAAGATCTGGGCAAACAGAAAAGAAATTCATTTTGAATCTTAAAGAAGAACCCCAACTCTGTTATCAAACCAAAGCCTTTAAGTTGAACATGGAGCTGGTGCCTCCGAATTGAATAAACTCGCTCCCACTGCTGGTTCAAAGTGACGTCCAGGTTTGTTTTACATTCTCCCTCTCCTTACGTCTTGGGTGAGTGTGATTTAATTTCCAAACCATGCATGATGACTACATTACTATTCCCTCCACCGAGAATGCAATGCTACCATGTGGAGCCTCATCCTTGGGCAGGGTGGAGGGGACGAGGCCACAGCCCAGTCTCCATGCCAGCATTCACTAGGTTGGTTTCACACAGAGAATTCTCTATATACTGAGATTCTGTACTCTTGTTTATTTTGGTGGCCTTGTCACAAATGTAGAACATTGAACACAGATAACTAACGCTAGATAATAGCAAACTAGTGCTAAGCAGGTGACCCAAAGCATATTCGATCAGCAATATCCCACCCCAAAAATTCATCATGATGTAAGGCAATTCAATTCTGCATCAAATGAATCTCCTCTGTGCCCAGAGATGACATTGTGTATGATGTTACAATTCAAAGAAACAACATATTACCATTAAATCATAAGAAATTATTCACTACTATTCATCAGGTGTCTCAGTCAGGATCCAGTGAACAGGCTAGTGCTTTGGGGGTTATGAGAGAAGCAGAATTAAGATTAATGGACAGGCTTAGTTGTCTAGCTGTAGAGTGAAAATCACCATCATGGAAAAAAAAGACAAAGAACCCCAATAATTTCTAGTTCAGCACTGACTGGCATCGTGCAGACAGAAGAGAGAGACCTGTGTGAGCTAGCCCCATTGTGAGCATGCTAGGCCGCCCACAAGGTCCGGCAGGGTAGCGTTTCTGAAATGCAAATGTGACCGCGGAGGTTCCCTTGGTGCCTCTGTGATGAACTTCCTCTGCGTTTCATCTCCTGCCATTCCTCTTCTGCTACAGATGCTCCCAAACTCTAGCACGTCCTCTCTAACACTTCTCTTTATAGTTTTCCCTCTTCCGGGAATATTCGATCTGATTCCCTTTCTAAAATTCTACTTACCGGGCTGATATCTACTTCTCCCTTCGGAATGAACTCGAGGACAAACTTGGTGAGGAGCTTGCTTCCCCTGACGCCCAGGCGGTACTGCACACCCGAGGCCCTCAGCACACCCAAGGACACAGCTATTACGCACCCGTCGCATGTACTGCAGGCATGGACTGACTGATTTAGCTCTGTTCCTCCAGCTTGATGCCATTTGTAAAAACTGACTTGATTGTGGCATAATTTACATATAATGAAACATGCTCATTTTAAGTGTATAGCTCGGTGAGTTTTGATAAATATGTTCACCCATGTCACCTACCATGATGATAAAAAAGAACATTTTCATCATCACAAAACATGTCCAATCTGTTCACATGTGCGTGTGTGTGTGTGTGTGTGTGTGTGTGTGTTACTGAGGATTAAACCTAGAAGCATTTTACCTCCAAGCTACACTCTTAGCCCTATTTTTTTAAATCCGGTAATGGGGATGGAACCCAGGGGCATTCGACCTCCAAGCTACATCCCAGCCCTATTTTTTATTCTTTATTTTGAAACAAGGTCTCATTAAGTTGTGGAGGACCTCACTAAGTAGCTGAGGCTGGCCAGGAACCTGAGATCCTCCTGTCTCAGCCTCTCAAGTACTCCCGGCTGAGCCCTATTGTTTTTTAAACAGGGTCTTACTTGATTGATGAGAGTCTCACTGATTAGCGAAGCTGTCCTCAAATTTGTGATCCTCCTGTCTTGACCTCCCAAGAACTGGGATTATAGGTGTGTGCCACCATGCCTGGCTCTCTGCTCACTTTTAAGAAAAGATGCTGAGAATTTTTATAGAAACATTTGTTTTTCATACTTTATCCTCCGTAACAATTTCAATAATTTCCGTTATACACAGATGTTATTTATCATTTAAAATTAAAATATTTACATTTAAAAGCATATTTGGAATAGTTACAATTACTATATTGAAAATGAAAATAATATTGTAACTTCAAATATTCTTGACAATGACTTGTATATATAAATGATTCCAAGAAGTCAGTGGTAAATACTTATGTTAGCAAGTACTTAAATAAATATGACCAAGAATAAAAAAAGAAATTCAATATTACCTAAGATACTTTCTAATCAAGTGAAGTTTTTAAAAGATACTTTTTTTACAAGATATATTTTTAATTTCTAAGATCACACTTTTCAATGGTAGAATGAACACCCTAACTGACTTTTCTGCTAAAAACAAAAACAAAACAAAAGAAGGAAAAATGTTTGATGCATTAAATTAAAATGTCTTTTTCAAATACATTGGTCGGCTGGCAAGAAATAAAAAATTCTTTCTTTCTTTATTTTATTTTATTTTATTTTTTTGGTGGTACTGGGGTTCCTGGAAATCCTTCTACCTCAAGGCTACACTCCCAGAACTATTCTGTACTTTGTATTTGGAGACAGGGTCTCTTAAGCCAGCGCAGTTGGCTTCGAACCTGTGCGATCCTCCGGTCTGCCTCCCAAGCGCGGGGATTACAAGCGTGCGCCACCACGCCCGGCTGAAACAAAGAATTCTTAAAAGCCAAAACCTGGAGGAAAGCAGAGCCCACAAAGGTCAGCATTGAAGGCAGCTTCCACGCAAAGACCACCGGCCAAACCAGGCGCGTTTTAACCTTGTTTCGTGTGACACTTACTTAAATGCCTGCCAAAATTCAATTTGAACTTGCCTTTCTGTAGCAAGGGACCATTCCTATAAGTTCTTGTTCAAGCAGATATTACATTTCCCCTCTCTACCTCTATTACGTCTCTGTGGGGCAACAGGATTAGTTCTTACTGACAGATTGTGACCTGAGTGTGTACAACGCAGGTCACTTCTCGTCCGAGAGTGAAGAACTGAGCGTGTCCTCATCAGTCTGTCGTTTTGGTTTGTTTCTTGGTATGTATGTATTTATTTATTTATTTATTTATTTATTTATTTATGCAAATTGCCAGCTAAATACAAAAGATTCCCAGGTTCCAGAAGGAGGTAGAGCTGCCGAAGAATGTAGCCTGGGTCTTTGAATTGCCACACAAAGCAAAGAAGCACCCTCACAGAAACCCTACATTGGATTATTGTGCTTGAGAAATAAACTTTTATTGAGTTAAGCTGCTTATGTTTTGGACTATATTGGTTACAGCTCAATGTTACGCAAACCATCATAGGTCTTATTACCTTAAAGCATGCAGGGAATAATTAATACAAGGCCTAGGGCTGGTTCAAGAGAATCTACAGAAAAATCACTGCTGCATAAGACTGAGACCCTAAATGTATTCCCTCAGCATTGAGGTGAACTAATAATAGTCCTTTATGACAACACAAGGAAAGTTGACTATCTTAAAACAGGTGCAAGGGAAAGAGCTATTCCCTCCCAGACACCTGAGGATTCACTACCTCAAGCACACTCATCCATTAGCTTCTACACCATTTTCATGTTGAGTCAGAAAAACATCAAGCTAAGAATGTATTTTAAAGTGACTTCCAGTTTGTAGTGCTCCCAGAAACAAATGCAAATTCTCTCTGGAGAAATTCCTTTCATTCCAATACAAATGAACTCACAGTCAAAAATTGCAAATAAACAAAATACCATGCACAAGAGCCAACAGGAAAAATAGAGAGTAGAATAAGACCCGTAGTTTTTGCAATCACCAGACTCTGAATACAAAGCCATCATAATTAATATTATTAAGAAACACTCCTCTGTGGGCCTCTCTTATTCCTGCTTGTTTTGCTGTGTGTGCCAAAAAAATTCAAGATCCCAGATGATCTTTACCCAGACCATTTGTCATGGCTGAGCTTGCAGCAGGCCACTTTGAGGGATGTGCTAATATCTCTCACTAGACCAAAGTGCAAGCTTGCTTACTGATAAGTACAAAATGGCAAGATTCCCAAGTCCAGCATTCCGCTCCTGTGCAAGCATTTATCTAGGCCCACTTTTGCCATTCCTATAGGAAAGCAAAAGAAACCTGCTGACACAAAGGATGCCTTCATCATGGGAAACCTGCAGCTGGGCGTGGTGGCGCATGCTTGTAATCCCAGCATTTGGGAGGCTGAGACCTGAGGATCACAGTCTGCGGACAGCCTCAGCTACTCAGTGAGGCCCTCCACAAGTCAGTGAGACCCTGCTTCAAAATAAAGAATAAGAAATTGGGTAGGGGGTGTAGCTTGGAGGTCAAATGCCCTTGACTTCAAGCCCCAGACCTGCAAAAAAAAAAAAAAAAGGAACCTGCTGACACGAAGGATGCCTTCATCATGGGAAACCTGCTGACACGAAGGATGCCTTCATCATGGGTAACGAAGTCTCTGAGCCAAGAGCCCCGTTTTGTCTTTCATCTTCCACAAAACTGTGGCAAGCTAACTTAGAAATGTAGTATAATCTCAGACTCTTCAAAGTTCTTGACAAATATGTCCTAAAGAACAAAAATCTGAATATGAAACAAGAGGCTGAAAGAAAAACTACAAGATGTTACAAAAGCAAGAAAACTTCTAGAAGTAAAAGAATAGAATTTAAAATTTAAAATGAATGGCTGAATGAAAGAGCATATTAGAAAATGCCTCCAGTGCAATGGAAAGCAGAAGGCAATGTGCTGAAAGCAGTGTGCTAAAATAAAATAACCTATAATTCTATACCCATCTAAACTACACTTCCAAGAGCACACTCAAAGGCATCTTAAGATGGGGAAGGGGTTTGCTACTGTTATTTCAGTCCTCATTCCCATGGCTATGATCCCAAATATCTGATGACTACCACTTAGAGGGAGATTTATTTGCTCACAGTTCTGGAGATTTCAGAGGTTTCAGTCCATGTTAGGCCTGGTCACATCTGCAGAGCTCAGGATATGATAGCAAGAAAGAGAGAGGAGTGGACCCATGGACATAGGTTTAGTACTCAAGGCCACACCCATGACCTACTTCCTTCAGCCACCCCTTACCTGCCTATGTTGCCACCAAATAAATTCTCTAATCCATCAGTAAATTTTTCTTTGATAAAATTAGAACTCTCATGATTTAATCATATTGCTTCTGAACATCAGTACATGAGTCCTTCCAGGGAACATTCTAATCTAAATCAGAACACTGCTAGATCCTTGGAAATTAAATACTAAAGGAAACAAATAGTGGTCTCGGATGGAGCTGAAATGCAAAAAGGAGTGATGAGCAAAGAATGAAATTTTATTTTAGAACAACTATATCAGAAAAATTAAGAAATTTGACAATTCCAAGAGTTAGCAAAAGTATAGAACAGGGAAAACTTTTATGCTCTACTGGGAAGAGCATACATTGGTACTACCACTTTGGAAAACAATTTGAGAACTACTTGTAAAAACAAGCTTTCATATAGCTATGTCCAAAAATCTACCTCATAGGTATTAACCTAAAACAGTTCTGACAGATGACCAGGTGTAAGCATGTTAATAACAGCATAGCCCTCCAGAGTTTCCTTTCTACCCCTGTTGTTGATATTGTTATCATTATATTATGTGTATTAATAATATTACACTATTAGATAAAAGAGAAAGTAAAACTTCCGTATTTGCAAACTGAGGACTAGACCTTAGACAACCAGCAAAGATAGTGAATAACAGCCAGGGAGGCCCCTCAAAATTGCTGTTGGTCATCGATTTATTAAGTCTTCTGTGTTTTCCCTACTGAATTTCTACATCACAGCAGTTGTTTTGTAGCTCTGATTTCTGTACCTCTCTCTAAGATCTTCTGTCCCATGTATTAAAACCGCTAGCTTTTATTTCAACTTCAGAACAAATAAGATGGGCAAGTCTCAAGCTCAGTGAAGTCAGGTCTTTCCCAAACTCAAGGTAACAACCCCATTCTCTTTTTCAATCTCCTTTTTTTTTTTTTTTTTTTTTTCAGGTCTGGGGATGGAACCCAGGGGCACTCGATCTCTGAGCTAAGCCCCCTCCCCTGTTTTTTATTCTTTATTTTGAAACTGGGTCTCACTAAGTTGCGGAGGGCCTTACTAAGCAGCTGAGGCTGTCCATGAACTGCAATCCTCTGGTCTCAGCCTCCCAAGTGCTGGGATTACAAGCGCGCGCCACCACGGCCGGCAGTCAGTCTCCTTTCTATAATCTCCATTCTATATCTCTTCATTTAACTAGGCCTATAGTGAAGTGGCTCCTCAATGCCTTACCATGATTTGTGATTTTACTTCAAACATAACATATAATAAAAATAAAAGTTACAATTTATAATTTCCACCAAAAGAATAAGGTCCCCCTTCTTACACACACACACACACACACACACACACACACACACACACGAGTATTTGATATAAGTCAAAATGAAGTTTCAGTAATAATAGGCTTGAGAGAAAATGGTCAGAGAAGCGCATCCTTGAGAGAGAAGGCAGGAAAGGCACACCTCCAGCCATGACACCGGTGATACCTAAGGCCAAAGTGCACATTGTACCATTACTCCGAAAGCCCACGGTCAGCGCTGCGCCCTGCACCTGAATCACCATGTGGCCGCGATGTCCAAGGGACGCACCCTTGACGCTGCTCCCCAGCCATGGCTGTGCCTATAAAGATCTGCCCCGCAGCCTGGCCACCCTGAGAGCTACAGCGCGGGGATCTAGCATCACACCAGTGGTCACTGCGTGTGACCTTACCTCTTCTGTCTTTAAAACTTCCCATACTCGAGCGTGATCTTCTACCAGCCAGGGGCCTGTGCTGTCGACCTTGGTGGGAAGTTTCCGTTTAGACACCACTGGAGTAGACTCTCCCACAGGTTTCCCCTCCATCTTGAAAGAGGCGGGCAGGAGGCATTACGGATCTGTGCGGAAGGATAAAGTGTGATCTGGGTTAAAAGCTTAAATAACATTTTTTAAAAAAAGATATGAAAGCAAATCATTAAGCCTGACTTGTGGATAAGGAGATCACTGAAGACATTATCACAATAGGCAACAACTCTTTTTTTCTTTTTCTTTAGTACTGGGGATTGAACCTACGGGCGTTCTACTTCTGAGCTACACCGCAGCCCCTTTTACAGGGTTTTGCTAGGTTGCTAAGAGTCTCACTAAATTGCTGAAGCTGATGTCTAACGGGTGATCCTCCTGTCTCAGCCTCTCAAGTACTGGGATTACAGGCCTGCATCACGTGCCCTGCAAGCAACAATTCTTATCAGCTCTTTTTATGTTCTAAGTATTCATTCTTGCTATTTTTAACACAAGCTGCTGGAGGCACAGGGGCACATCTGGAAAACAGACAAGGTGATATAAATTTTAAATCAAAGCAAAAGTGGCTTCTACCTATTACCTCTGCTCACCATTTTGCTCTGACCCCTCAGGAGGAGAGATGGGAATGAGTAGGGGTCAGGAGAGCCAGAGAGAGCTTCTCACATACCAGAACAATGTGGTACCACGCAATAGCATGGCTGAGGTAGCAGGAGTTACTCATCAAGCACCCACTGTGACTTGTGTGCACACAAATAATTCAGTAGTTTGGTTCTTAAAACCAAAAAGCTTAGGGCTGCAGGGTAGAAAGGTTGTAAGCAAGTGTTAACAATGTAGCATAGGAATGCACGGACTGCTGTGAAGGGCTGGAGGTGGCTGGCTGGTGCCCTGCTTGCCTGGCATGCACAAGGCCCTGGGTTTGAGCCCCACTCCTCCCTGAATAAGCCTTTGACAGAATCCCAGAGGGAATTCCCTGTGACATTTCTGCGCTGTGCTGCTTTCTTGGGTCTTAGTTTCATTGGCAGTTTCAAGATTGAAAGATCAAAACAAACTCTCTAAGGTCTACTTCTTTGACATCTTTCCATGGGCCACTAGGCTCAGAATCTCACTCCATCTGACCTGCCTCACCGTCACATTGTCATAAGAAGTCCCCGTCTCCACTCGGGTCCCCCTGAATATATCCTTCTCAGGGCCGATTTTATAAAATGCAAATACAGAGCGTGTACCGCGGCCTCCTCAGCCGCTGTTGCTGCTGTTTGGGAGTACTAACCCATCCCAATGTATGCAGTGCCTTAAGTCTTTGCTGGCGATACATTCTCTCCCATTCCCACCCAAGAACATTTAGGCCTCCCTCCTTTGTCACGCTCCATGTTCTCTGCACAGCCTTCAGTTGCATCACCCACAACACCCCCATTATATTTATTCACTTTTTTTGGTGGTACTGGGGTTGCTGGAAACCCTTCTACCTCCAGGCTACACTCCCAGACCTATTTTATATTTTTATTTGGAAACAGGGTCTCTTAAGCCAGCGAGGCTGGCTTCAAACCAGCGCGCTCCTCCTGCCTCTGCCTCCCAAGCATGGGGATTACAAGCGTGCGCCACCACATCCAGCTATTTATTCGCTTTTGACTCCATTTCTACCTTCTAGTCTCATGAACCTTATAAGACTGGAGATGGTTCCCTATACAGAGTAAATGCTAATAAATGTGAGGGGTAGTTAATTCAACTGTTCAGTTGGTCACGAGAATCCAGTGAAAGAGAGGGAACAGATCTACTGTATTCAAATAACAGGTGTAAAAGTCAAGTTATCTCTTTTTTAACATTTTTAAAAATTTGTATTGGCACACTGTCATTATACATCGTGTGCGTAATGTATTCAGAATAACAAATATATACATGTGCACATCATTAGTCGTGAGTTTTCCTCCGGCTCCCACACCGCTGCTCCACCTCTCCACAGATAATCATTACATCAATAGAGATAACTTCATGTATGAACAAAGGATCGTGAAAATAGTTTCCATCATCAGATCTCCCCCTTCTCCTCCCCACCTCCCTCTCTGAATTTTTCTTTAACTTTATTGGCTTAATGGTCTAAGTTCCTCATAAGAAAGGAACAAATCTAATAAAATTTGACCACATACCCCCAAGCATCACAACTGCAAGAGAGAACTGCTCATTAACCAACAACAGAATGATTTTCGTAGAAATGTCTTCGCGGAATTGAGTGTGTTTGGAAAAAGCAAGACTCGTACTCATGCAACCCACTGCCCACATAAGAGTCCCCGGAAAGTGAAGTCAGCACGAGAGGCAACTCAGAGGCCTCAGACACACAACAGTCTTCCGCGAGGCCTTGCTTCGTCTGTGGGCTTTGTTGCTCCAGCATGAGCCAGGGAGGCAAAGCCATCTGCTCTCAGAGAGCCGCGAGGAGGAAACCGGTAACTGGAGCCTCCCGAACACTCGGGAACGCAGAGCACTTATACACTCCCGCTGGGAATCGGAAGCAGCGCCTACGTAATTAATGAGCAAAGTTCTTCTGTGTGGACACACTGATGAATGATGCTGACACTTACATGCATGAAGTAAACACAGCAGTCATGTGGAGGTTCCAGGCCAAAACAAAAACCGGAAATTAAAATACACGGGCAAAAATGGAAACAGGCCAGATTAGTAGGGAAGGAAATTCCATCGTTGTTATTGAAGATCATACTGTAAATAACAAATAATAAATCATAGCAAAAGTGATTTATTGTAGGAAAGTACATAAAATGGTTTTGACTCTATCCGTCATATATCATGGAACTATAACTGGATAAAGTAGACAAATTACAAAATCCCAGAACAAACAATGGAACATCTGTAAGTGCAACGCATCCCGGCGACCTCGCCGCTCTCCCTCGACGGTCTGCCCACAGCTGCTCTCTCGTCTCCGCAGTGTGGGAGAGAGCTGGCACGCTTTCAGCGTCCGAGACTGAACTCCATGTGCACTGACTTCCCACAGACTGCTCCTTGCCCTGCTTGGGAAGAAGACGCAATTCCGAGCTGCAGATCATTCCGAAGCACTGGGGAGACAGGAGGGGCCCAGAGAGGCGGCCCACGGTTACGAGACTCGGCAAGCATTTCCACAACCTCCGTCTAGCCCCTCGCTTACAAAACATGCTCCTAGGTACAACAGAGACCGAGCTCCTCTGCATCCCAGCCACCGCTAGACATCTCCCCCATCACCACTGATCAACCCTCCAAGGTACCTATTATCATTGTACAACAACGAAACATGCGATCCAGAGAGACTGAAGAACTTTACGACGCCACTAGAAAGTTGCCGAGTTCCCGAGTTCATGCTATCTCTCCGTGGTCAATTCAGGCCTTCGGTTCCATCACTCCCTCACCACTGGGGAAAAGCGACCTCCCTCTGGTGCCCTTTGCTGTCACTAAGACTGGCATCAGTGTCTCAACCAGCTGACACCGAATCCCCTTGAGAGAGGGTCACCTGACGAGCCACAGGTGAGACGGGAGAGATGAGGGCAGGAGCCTCATGGGAAATAGATCACTCCCTTCCCATTGAGTACTGTCTCAACTCGGGCTCAGGACAGGATGCCTGGGTGTACAGCCTGCCTAGCCACACAGGGCCCTTGTGAGCAGAGGCCCGGCAGTGCTTCATTGAATGCTCTACTGTCTGGGTCTTGGAAGTCTTAATTTTTTCCTTCCTTCCTTCCTTTTTCCTTCCTTCCGTGGTACTTGTAATTTAACCTAGGGGTATTCTACCTCTGGGTTATATCCCCAGCCCTTTTTATTTTGAGACGAGTTCTCACTAAGTTATCACGTGCTAGCCTCAAGCCTGCAAGTACTGGTATTACAGATGTTTGCCACCACACCTGGCTACCTTCTTTCTTAAAACACATGGCCAAAGCCTACAAGCCAACTTCTATGCAAATATCACTAACTTGAGCCAGTACTCAACAGTACTACCCAACAAGGAGAGATTACTACAAACCTGGAAGGCAGAATCCTCTTTTCTAGTTAAGAATGAGTCTAAAATATCATAAGCCTTATGAGATATTTTGAAAATCAGTTCTGAAGAATTGTCATCCTACAACACCTGATATTAAAAAAGAATCATTTTTTAAACCACAGAATGCCAGATTGGCCTTATGTTGGTAAGAAGGTTGAAAATGTGTAAAGGCAAAAAATCTGATCATGGTACAAAGAACCAGGTCTTCTCAAAAATTAAGAAATAAAATTGCTGGAGAACATTTTTTTTTCTTAGCGTTTATATACTGTCTCTACCTCCTAAAGTACAGAAGTAAAATTAAAGCAGGAAGAACAAGTCTGACGGAATGGAAGGATGGTTCTCTTGTTTGACACAGAGAAAAATTCGCAGGTGAGAAAAGCCCCAGAAGGGTTCCTGAGGTCACTGTGCCTTCAAATCCTACCGCCCCAACATCACCACCAGCACTGAAGGGTTTTAATCGCGATGTTAAAACAATCCAGGCGTGGTGGCGCACGCCTGTAATCCCAGTACTTGGGAAGCTGAGACAGGAGGATCGCAGGTTCGCAGCCAGCCTCAGCTAAATTAGTGAGGCTCTCTGCAACTTAGTGAGGCCCTGTTTCAAAATAAAGAATAAAAATAGGGCTGGGGGCATAGCTCAGAGGTATAATGCTTCTGGGTTCTATTCCCAGTACCACAAAAGGAAAAAGTGTTAAAACAATTACTATTATATGATTATTGCCACGAGAAAGTATATATTTTCTTAAATATGGGTATTTATTTGAAATTTGTGTTCTTACTGTCTGTAAATTCTCTTTAAAATACTTGGTAACACTATATTCATCATATGTGGCACATTATCTATAACACATTCATGTGTGTGTGTGTGTGTGCGTGTGTACACGTGCATGCATGGGACATGGGTGAGTACTGGGATGGAGGGTTACTCTACCAGTGAGCTACATCCTCAGGCCCTTTTATTTTTTATTTTGAGACAACATCTCACTAAATTGCCCAGGTTGGCCTCAAACTTGCCATCCTCCATCCTCCTGGGTAGCTAGGATTGCAGGGGTGTGCCACCACACCCAGAAATATATAGTCTCACTAACCTGTTTCTGCAACAATCATTGGCATGACATTTTCCATGGTTATCACGAAGCAGTTAACTGATGGCTTTGCCCCCCACCCCAATGATCACTAAGCACCAAAAGTGAGTGAGCATCTTCTCAGAGGCTGACCTTGAAAACATACACATTAGGGGGCAAACGAAGAACAAGGACAAACACCATTATTAGCATTCTCTTCCCATTTGGTAAAAATTACCCATAATTCCCATGGATAACATTTTTTAAATAAATACCATGGCACAACTTCATTCAAGTCTGTATTTTATTAATTACATGCTGGACTTTGTTTGATAAGTCAATCTTTACTTTACTGTATTGAACCTGACTCTCCTTCCTAGGATAATAAATAGTACAGGAGACATCCTTCATAAATTATCTTTTTCTCCTCCCTCGCCTCTTTAAATATTTTTGGAAGGAAAAAAGTGTCCAATATTCAGAACTTTACTGGAACAATTTGGTGTTTCTTGTCTTTTATCTATTTGGGCCATGCTTCTTTTCTGTGTCCGCAGAGTCGATCGCATGTATTATTAATACAGTATTTCTGCTCCACGCTCTTGATGCATGCAAACTCTTTGCCGCTACCTGAGAAAATATTTTCCTTTTTCAGACAACTCAGATGTCTTCTTCTGATCTTTAAAATGTCTGGCATGGGCCGGGCGTGGTGGCGCACCCTTGAACTCCCCGCGCTTGGGAGGCTGAGACAGGAGGATCCCACAGATTCGAAGCCAGCCTCAGCTACTTAGTGAGGCTCTCACAACTGAGTGAGACCTTGTTTCCAAATAAAGTATAAAATAGGTCTGGGAGTGTAGCCCGGAGGTAGAAAGCCCCTGGGTTCCACCCCCAGTACCACAAAATAAATAAAAATGAAAATAAAAATGGAACGTCCGGCATTTGCTCTGGCCCAGCCCGTGCACACGCTCATTCGTCTTTCTGCTCTTTCTTTCCCCTACTTTCTCTCCTCCTCATTCTCCCTCCTAGTGGGCTGAGGTCCTTCCAGATAAGACGCACTGCTTACCTTTGTCTTCTACTACCTTCGACTCTTCCTACTAAGCGCTCACTGTATTGTGGGTTTACTCCAAAGTCCAGAATCAGTACAAAGACTCTGAAATCGTG
The DNA here is from genome assembly GCF_963383645.1 of Muscardinus avellanarius. Classification (NCBI taxonomy): domain Eukaryota; kingdom Metazoa; phylum Chordata; class Mammalia; order Rodentia; family Gliridae; genus Muscardinus; species Muscardinus avellanarius. Next base: position 103,896,570 of record NC_137793.1, read on the forward strand.
ACAGGACCTGGATTCAGATCACGAGACTCCAGCTCATTCTTCATGTCATCCTTGAGAAGCCAATCACCTTCCCTAGCCTTGGTTTCCTCATCTCTAATAGAATAGCTAGACAGACTTTGCGGCTGCTCAGATGCCTGATAGCTGAAAAATAAAACCACATGCCTCCATGCCTCCAGCAACGGAGAGAGCAAAGCTAATGTGCACTCAATTGTTTTTCCAGGACATCTGAAGGATTTCTTTCTTTTTCTTTTTCTTTTCTTTTTTTTTTTTTTTTTTTTGCATGTCTGGGGATGGAACTCAGGGGCATTCGACCTCCAAGCTACACCCCCTGCCCTATTTCTTATTCTTTATTTTGAAACAGGGTCTCACTAAGTTGCGGAGGGCCTCACTAAGGAGCTGAGGCTGTCCGTGAACCGTGATCTTCCTGTCTCAGCCTCCCGAGTGCTGGGATTACAAGTGTGCGCCACCACGCCCAGCTCATCTACTAAACAAGACAGTGCGAGTTTGTGATTTCAGTAGGTCAATCATATATTGTATGTATTCCTGCACTGTGATACTGTAATAGCCCCGTGGCATCCATGGATATCATATTTGAGTTTTATTTCTTTTGTGGTATTTGGGATTGAACACAGGGGCAGTCTGCCTTTGAACTATACCACCAGTCCTATTTTATTTTTTTATTTTAAAACAGATTCTCACTAAGTTTTGGATGGGCTTGCTAAGCTGCCGAGGCTGGCCTCAAACCCGCGATCCTCCTGTCTCCATCTCCCAAGTACTAGGATTACAAGCATGTGCCAACGCACTCAACCATATTTAAGTTTTGACTATTCGAGGAAAACCCCAAACTCAGTGATATGTAGTGAAATATGAGCTAGCTGCATCTTTATTACGCTGGTGTGTGGACCCCTCACTAGTCCTTATCATGCATCCAAATCCTGGCTCAGCACCAGAGTTCTCTTAGCATGGCTGCTACAGCGGCATCTACAAGATTCAGGAAGGTCTTAATACTGTCTTCCCACTGTAGAGGCACGGCACAGTGAACTCACCAGTCTACTCCTCTTGAAAACAGAGAAAGAGCCACCTGTTTAGAATCGAAGGTTCTCATACAGAAATGGAGACGGGAGACTGACAGACATTGGATGGAAGAAGCCCAAGAGACCGCGGCACAGAAGTGCCCAGCTGGACAGCATCTGTCCCAGGAGAGGAAGGCCATCGTATCATTTCCTAGCAGTGCTACATGTGGGCTGTGCTGGGAGTGACAGAGCGTGACAACTTACTCGGGAGGTAAGGCAGCAAGAGAGCCTGATCCTCTCTCTGGAAGCTCGACGGCACTTCTAGCTCTGTGAGGCGGCCTGTCTTCCTCGCTGAGCCCCCTCTGCTTTCTGCAATTTACTCTGCCCTTCCCGGATAGACTATCGCAATTTGGCAAAAGCCTGCGCGAGCGCTGAGCGAGGTTGCACGATAATGTCCGTGGAGTCAGACTGAGCGCAGCTGTCTCCTGGTCTGTTGTTGTTGTTGTTGTTGCTGTTGCTGCTGCTGCTGAGGACTGAACTCAGTGACATTCTACCTTTGACCTACACTCTCGGCCCTTTTTTAAAACAGTGTCTCACTAAGTTGCCAGAGCTGTCCTTGAACCTGTGAGCCTCCTGTCTCAGCTTCCCAAGTACTAGGCTTACAGGCATGCCGTCTCCTGTTAAATACAGAAATTGAAGAGGTGCAAGATACTCCTGCCTTATTCAAATTGATCTTTTTAAACAGCAGGACCAGCTGTACTCCAGACTCTGTGGACTCCCCCCCACCCCCACCACCCCACTGATAGTAGCTGGCAGGAGTTCAATAAGAAAAGCCCAGTCTGGGTCTGCACTACCTCGTGACCCCCTGTAGAAGCGCTGCTCTCAGCACACAGAGCCGAGCCCAGGAGGATGGCGGCAGCTCCCTTGGCGGCTCCCCTCCCAGTCTCCAATCCGCTGAACACAGACAGACGTGGGGGAGGGGTAGCCGAGCCACGGGAGGAATCCTTCCTTCAGCGCTCTAGGAGACATGCAGGGAACGCTCGGGGACTGAGTTTCATGACCTGCGTCTTCATCAGGATCAAAAGCTCCGTGATTCTGTGGCTTGAAAGGTTAACATGAGACAAAATGGTAGGTCACATGGCTGTCCCAGGCTCAGGGGTTTCACAATTCTCTAAACTCCAGCTTTAACTGGCTGACCGAGGGCAAAAAGCAAAACCCATGAGGGGGCATCCTCCAGTCCAACGTCTCAGGCTAATTTTTATCTTCAAGTTGATGGAAGGTTAAGCTGATTCAGCCGGGAGCCACCCCGTAGGTCTCAACAGTAACAGCCAAGAGACAACATGACCCTCCACACGCACAGAGAGGTCACCTCTCGAGACAGGGCTGGCTTTGCGCAAGCCTCCTCGCCCTCAGGAGAAGTTCAGACCGAGAGATTAGGGAAGAAGCCTGCCCGTTTCCCTCAATGCCCTGACCCGGAGCTGAGGGTCCAGGTCACTCCACTCTGCCGCCGGCGTTTCTTAGTTGCTTAGTCTTGTTTTGTGTGGTGCTGGTGGTGGAACCCAGAGACAACTCTGAGCTATATCCCCAGCCCTATTTTATTTTTTTCTTATTTTATTTTATTTTATTTTACTTGGTGGTACTGGGGTGGAACCCAGAGGCTTTCTACCTCCGGGCTATACTCCCAGACCTATTTTTATATTTTATTTGGAAACAGGGTCTCACTAAGTTGCTGAGAGCCTCACTAAGTAGCGGAGGCTGGCTTTGAACCTGCGCGATCCTCCTATCTCAGCCTCCCAAGCACTGGGATTCCAAGTGTGTGCCACCACGCCCAGCTTTTTTTCTTATTTTAAAACAGGGCTTCACTAAGTTGCAGAGGGCCTTGCTAAGTTGCTGAAGCGGGCCACGAACCTATGATCCTCCTGTCTCGGCCTCTCAAGTACTGGGATTACAGGTGTATGCCACAATGCCTGGCTTACTGCTAGCCTTTAACAGTCAATATTCTACTTAAAAATACCATCATGTAGATGTTCAAAAATCCAAATTCCCAGGAACCTAGGCTCTTGAAAGGATTCAAAGGTGGGCTTCTAATGGGAAGAATGTGAAAATGGAAAAATGTTAAATTCAGAGTTGAACTTAGCACAAAATTATTTTAACCAACTTTAAATACATTGGCCAGTTTACTTTTTTCTTCCTTCCTTCTTCCTTTCATTCTTTCTTTTTTTCTTATCCTTTTTTTTTTTTTTTTTTTTTTTGCAGTACTGGAGATGGAACCCAAACCTCCAAACTATACCCCCAGCCCTATTTTTTATTCTTTATTTTGAAACAGGATCTGTTGCACTGAATTGCAGAGGGCCTCACTAAGTAGTAGCTGAGTCTGGCCATGAACCGCCATCCTCCAGTCTCTACCTCCCGAAGGCTGGGATTACACGCGTGCGCCACCATGCCTGGCCCCCTTCCACTTTTCTTACAAAGTACACCGTTCTCAGTCTTCTATTTACCATCAACAGAAGTCTAATCTATTTAATTACAGCCACTTTACTGGGACTTAGGAAAATGTCAGGCCTGCATGGTAGAGGGGGATTTCTTTGAGAAAACACTTCCCGGGAAGCCATGGAGAGGAGGCTGGTTCTAGGCCAATCCTTTCCTTGCTCCAAGCCCGAAAGCACCAAGGCCACCATACTTTTCTTCCCACACACCATAGACTGTTAAATACCATTTCCCTTTTATTTGATCAGGTAACACCTTGTCCCATACAGACGCCTCTTTGATTAGTTTCACATACTAATAATCTAGTTAATGCCACTGAATACCCAGACACCCATTTGCTAGATGAACTGGGTGCGAGTAGCTTTATATTAGGGCAACAGATTTTGTCCAATCAAAGATATTATTGTACTAGTATTGGGAAGAGGTTTCAAAATGTATTAATGCACCAGTATTGGGAAAGATTTCCAATTTTGAAAATATATCATTTGTACTAAAGAAAGCCAGGAGTGTCGGGAAGAAGGGCCTTTTTACATTTCTAAAGAGAAGTAAAGAAAGCCAGGAGCCAGGGAAAAGGGCCTCTTTACATTTCTAAAGAGAGACAAACTGCCTCAAGGATGGGAGGAAATCCCAGATCCGGGATAAGCAACTTAACACATCTTGGGAGGGTAACAAAAGGTCTGTGCCCCAGACAGGGCTGCCCCTGCCTCCGAGGGCGGATCCGGCTGGGATGGAGACAGCAGAAAGCTGGGCTACAGATAGGGCAGCATGTCTACACATCAAAGGACCTGCCCAGACTTGGTCAGGATAAGAACTCTCAGCACGCAGGGGTCTTTTGGTGTATTCACTCAAGAATACACCAGAATGGCATGGGGCTTTAACTGTCGTCTGTATTTCTATCTTTTTAATAAACTTTAAATCTTCAGCAACTGTCCGAGCTATGTATACCTATCCTGAGCTCAGGACAAGAACCTGCGGTTTTTCTGTTTGTGTGGTTGTGTTGGGGGAATTATTTCTCCCCTAACACACCGAACATATTTCACCGTAACAGTTATGCCTTGAGGGAGGGATCTGTGACCTTCTGCTGGAGTGAGGTCCACCGCTAGTTCACACCTGTACCTGTCTTTCTAGCCTTTTGAATCTGTTCTTGGTGGTGTGGCTGGATCCTGAGTGCCCCGGAAGGCCCCTGTGTGAAAGGCCTGTTGCACATGGGGAGGTAGGGCCTTTGGGGGGGTGGAGTTAAGTGGGGAAAAGTAGGGTCATGGGGCATGCCCTCCAGGGGGCACCATCCCGGCCCCTTCCTGTCTCCCCTCTGTCTCCTGGCGGCTGTGGGATGCACAGATCTCCTCTGGCACACGCTCCCTGCCCCTATGTTCTGTCTCGCCAGATGCCAAAACCACAGAGCTGACTGACCCTGGATGGACACTTGTGAAGCTGAGAGCCAAAATCAGCCTTTCTTCCCTTTAAGTTGATTGCCTCGGGTATTTTGTCACAGCAACAGAAAGCTGAGTAATGAACTTGGAATACGCTGCGGAACGCCAATGCCATGTGGGCTCAAAGTCTCCATGACCCAGAGAACACAGGAACATGGAGAGACAGTGAAACCAAGAAGGGGAAGCTGCTACCAATGCCGCTTCCTGACCCTGCCTCTCACACGGACTTGTGGGCTGATCTCCCGGGGACCATGAGCCCCGCAAACACAGCCAAAGCAGCCAAAGGCCTGCCTTGCAGAATTCTAAAAACACCCTCCAAAGACTCGCGCCTGCCGGGGCGTAGGGACAGCCTCATCGGGCAGTGCAGGGAAGATGTTATCTTGGTCTTCCCCGTTTTTAATGAGGGCCCATCTGTGTGTGAGCAGGCCCCGTGAAGACACGGCACCTTTGTCTTTCCACACTGCCCTTCTATCCAAGCTCTGTGAGGGTGCACGATACCCAGAGCACGACCCGTACCACGTGGATAAAAGGCGGTTGTTAAATTTAACCTCCATAGACCATTAAGGATAAAACGCTCACATTATTTTGAAGTGCACCGCAAAACCTTTAAGCCAACACGAGGCGAATACAAACCAAATTCTGTTCTCAAATTTCAAACAGGTTTTCAAAACATGTTTGGAAACTGCTCTGCATAGCTACAGCCGGGTGTGGTTTCACTCGGCCTACGGGGACACCTTGCTGGGATGTATAAAATAGTTACAGCATTAGAACCTACTTTTTCCTCAAAATTGCAAGTATTTGTAGCAGGGCCGAGCCTGGGTTTCTCATCTGGCCTTTAGCAGAGCAGCGGCCATCCATCACAGTCTGGTCAAAGGCAGCATTAAATGGCTTGTGTTGGGCTGCAGGGCTTCTGGGTTTGCTCCTGGAAGGTTTCCGCTACGGTCAAGGGTAAGGGCTTGCCAGATGTTGTTGCGGTCTAATTAGCCCACTTCACCTGCCCCTTCTCCCCTCACATACCGAATCTGGTAGCGGATCCGCGAAGGGCCTCCCTGTGAAGCCAGCCGGCCGGCTGGGACGGGGCGCAGGCCCGGCGCACGCGCGTGGTTTTCATTTCAGTGTCTGTATGAAACACGGTCCAGCTCCTATCTGAGAGGAAAGGCGGCCTTTTCACTGTGTCACCATTTCAACCCAACTGGGCTGCAGTTCCAATTTTTTTTTCTTTTAATTTTCCCTCCTTAAACTCTTCCAGGACTTTCCACATTCCTTCCTTCATTTTTTATTTTCACTGTCATAGATGGACTTTTCTCTTTCTTTTCTATTTTCTGTGTGTGTGTGTGTGTGTGTGTGTGTGTGTGACTAGGGGTTGAATCCAGGAGCATTCTGCCTCCAGTCTAAACTCCCAATCCTATTAATTAATTTATTTATTTATCCATTTATTCATTTTGGAAACAGAGTCTTACTACATTGCTGGGCTGTCCTCGAGCCTGTGATCCTCCTGTCTCAGCCTCCTAAGTACTAAGACTACAGGCTCGTGCACCATGCCCGGCTGGCCTTGCGCTTTTCCATAGACAAAAGTAAAAGCTGAATGAGACTATGGTCTGGATTCCAACTCCTTAGCACAAAAGCAGTTGTGCAAATATAAGCTTTAGCATTCTGGACTTCCAAACTGGGGCAAGAGGGTCACTCTGACTTCCTGCGACAAGAGGGCAGGCTTGCAGAGCCATCGCTGGTCAGCTGCTTAAATCTCACCAGCACCGGGGGACGCAGGCGAGTGGAGGAGCCTAATATTTTACTTAGTTAGCTGTTGCCAAGCACCAGGTGTGTATGGGACATGGCAAAAAAAGATCAGTGTGTGCCCTCCAGTAATTTATTTAAATCACAGAAAAGTTCACAATGCAAACCACTGAGAAATCCACAGTCACACGAGAAAGACACATTTCAAAACACTGGGATGAGCCGGGCGTGGCGGCGCACACTTGTAATCCCAGTACTTGGGAAACTGAGATAGGAGGATCACAGGTTTGCAGTTAGCCTCAGCAACTTAGTGAGACCTGTCTCCAAATCTAAAATCAAAAATAAAAATATAAAAAAATAGGTCTGGGAGTATAGTTCAGAGATAGAACCCTTGGATTCAACCCGCAGTCACCCCCCCACACACACACACGATGCTAGGATGTGCACGAGCCATCATTGCGCGTAGAATGCTGTGAGCTAAGCTTAATTCTTTCTTAACCTGAAGACAGAGCTCAGAGAAGTTAAGCAATTTGCGCAAGGTCACAGAGCTGATCTGGAGACAGATCTTTCCTTTCCGCTCTGTTGCTGTCTTTCAAATTGTGCACAGAACGGCGGCCTTGTAGACTTTTAGCTTTGTAACTCCATGGTTAGGGAGAAGCTCTGCCTTTCTTCAACAAGAGGCAGGGAAAGGCCGAGCGGGTGTCCTGACCTGTGCACATCCTCCTCTGTGGCGCTTCATCTGCCAGAGCAGAGTCAGCTGCGTCCACCGCCTGCCCTCTGCCAGACCCTCCCATCCCTGGCACCTCGGACCCTGCCCCTGCCTGCCCTCCACAGCTAAACAACTGCCCCGCCCACAAAAAAAGAAGAGGCAGAGGCAGAGCCGGGCACAACGGCGCATGCCCGTGGTCCCCTATGTGGGAGGCTGGGGCAGGAGGACTGCAGGTTTGCAGCCAGCCTCATCAATTTTATGGAGGCCCTCAGCAATTTAGGGAGACTCTGATTTCAAAATTCTGAGTGATGTGTGCGTCTATGCCTCTACCATCAGCTACTCCGTAATGATGTATGACTACACTGCACCAATAAAAAGAAAAAAGGAAAAGACAAAGACAGGGCTAGGTGCAGCTCAGAGGTAGAATGATCCTGGGTCCAATCCCCAGTACCGCAAGAAATAATAAATAAATAAATAAATAAGGCTGAGGGCGTAGCTCTGAAGTAGAACCTCCTGAGTTCAATCCCCAGTATATAAAAAAAAAAGGCAGAAGATAGAAGTAGAAATTTGACGGCTCTTTCACTTTGTAGTCACATATGTAAATTTCTTGCATAGAAGTATGGCGATCTCCGTCTAATCCTTTTTAAGCCTTTCTTTAAAACAGCATATGGAATGTATCACAGTGCTCAATGACTTCTTCGATTCTGCTCCTGCCACAGAGGGCGATGGGCTCATGATTTGCAGCTCAGGCCAAGCCCTTCCTCTAGCTCATTGCTCCCGTCATGGTTGGCACTGATACGGATGCCAGAGGGATCTTAATTGTGGGCTTCCTTTGTGGACTGAAAATGATCCGCATGCTGGAAGCTTAGGTGGACGCGGTCACAGCTCCATGCATCTGCTCTGGGTCGGCTTCAGCCTACACAAAAAGGAGGTGTGGGGTTTTCTCTTTGGGGCCCCTTACACAGAATCCCAGGCTCATTGTTCTGTAGGCATAACATGTGGACAGGATGAAGCTTCGTGGAATCAGGTCCAAATAGTCTTGAGTCTTACCTGAGAAGTAAGTGCATTGATGAAGTCAGCCTAACGACCTGTCAACAGGCTGCCTGAGCGAGTGCTGATTACATCTCCTTCCATCCCTGCTTCCTGGCCGCGGACCTCCAGAGTTGTTTAGATTCTACTCCAGTTCCTACTGGACCAATTAGTAGAAATCATGTTCTGTACTCTCCAAATTAAAACCTGGCAACACTAGCCTTCCATGTAAAACAAACTGTCATAGCTGGGCTCACATAACCACAAAGGAAACAGAAGTAGAAAGGCAGGGCCTTGGGTAGGCCCAGGCAGCGCAGTGGCAGGACATCCACTTAAACTTCAGAGGCCCCGGAGCTTTAGTCGAGCCACTGGATCAACCTCCCGCCCGCACCCTATTATCCGAGGGAGGAGAGGTCACGATTGAACCCCTTCCTGGCTGAGAAGACCACCTGAGCGCCTTCCTCGGGTGAGCTGGTTGCAGGTCCTAGCGGAGCACCCCTCTGCCTTGGGTTAAGCCAGTTTGCGAGTGGGAAGGTGCTTTGTATCGCCGCCAAAGTGTGCGCAAAATAGCCAAACCTTGCTTTTCTTTAAATGTTTAGGACTATGTATCACAGATGTTAAACTTAACACACACAAAAAAAGTAAAATAAAATAAAAATGGGCAGTTGAACTGAGTAGACTTCTACAGAGAAGAAACACAAATGGCCAGTAAATATATGAAAAATAGCTAGCAATAAGGAAAATGCAAATCAGACTATACTGAGATTCCACATGGCTCCAGTTAGAATGGCAGTCATCAGGAACACTGATGATAATAAATGCTGGCAAGGACGCGAGGAAGTAGAAACTCTCATACTCTGAGGTGGGACTGCAAACCAGTGGGACTGCTGGGGACTGTCGGGAGTGGGGCCACCATCCGCCCCAGTGATGCAGCTCCCGGGCATCTTTCCAAAGGAAACGAAGTCAGAATGTTACACTGACACATGAATGTCCATGTTTATAACAGCACAGCTCACAATAGCCAAATTATGGAACCAGCCTAGGTGTCCATCAGCAGATGGCTGGATCATAAAATTGTAGTGTATACACACAGTGAAGTTTCATTCAGCCCTAGAGAGGAGCAAAATTGTATCATTTGCAGGAAAGTGAATGGAACTTGAAGAATATTGAGGGTAAGTGAGATTAGCCAGTCTCAAAAAGTGAATGGTTGTATGTTTTCGCTTATATGTGGAAGCTAGTTAGAAATTGGGAGACATGGGTAACATCAGAGAGAAGAGCAGAGGTGCCAAGGGAGGGGGGGTGAAGACCTAAAGAAGGCGACAGTTCAAATACTGCTACCTACATATATAAACTTAACAGTTACAATCTCAAAGACATGTGCAGAAAGTGGGGGGAGGACGGACTGCAGGAAGTGCTCCGACAGCTGTGTGCACGGACATTCCTGCCACTGTATACCTCAGTGTGAGGTACAATCACAGTGCACCAAATAAAAGTACAAACTTAAAAGGACGCACAAATTACCTTCTGAGGGGAGAGGGCAGAAAGGACAGTTCTAGGAAGAAGAAAGGAAGGGCCACTGTGCTCTCTCCAAAGCGCAAACCCCCACCACCTCCCACCACGGTGCTGCGGGCAGCCTGATGGTGGCTCTCGGAGCCCCATGAGTCTGCAGTGGGCTGCAGCACCCCACCTGGCACCTAAAACTGTGTGTTGGTGATCTGCAAGTAAAAAAAGTTATCATTTTAATTTATATGTTTATCTCATCCGTTTTTTCGATCTGTGTGTGTTTTACAGTGCCTATAAATATTAGGCTAATACTGTAGGTATATAATATATAAGTGATTAAACATACAATTGGGAGATGTAAAAAGAATTGTTCTGAGTGCTCAATTAAAACATTTTCAAGATCACTGCTTTCCCAGAATAAAGCAGCCACTGTCCATACTTTTTTTTTTTTTTTTTTCAGTACTGGGGATGGAACCCAGGGGCATTCTACCTCTGAGCCACACCTCCAGCCCCATTTTTTAGTCTTTATTTGGAAACAGGGTCTCACTAAGTTACAAAAGGCCTCACTAAGTAGCTGAGACTGTCCGCCAACCACGATCCTCAGGTCTTAGCCTCCCAAATGCTGGGATTTTAAGCGTGCGCACCCACGCCCGGCTTGTCCATACCTTTTACCTCAGTACGGAATTTTCTCCCTCGTGTATTTCCTGAGTCCACAAATGTCAGATCCTCGAGCTAGACACTTCAGACTCACCCTCAACATCTCCTCCTCAGTAAGTCCCTTCTCCGTGGTGCCACCGAGGCCTACTGACTACTTCTGAAAGGCATCTTGGCTCAGAGCTTCCTCTCTATTCCAGTCCCACCCTGATACGGACCTTCATTCTGTCTAGATTGAACTACGAGCCAAGTGACAGGCTCTTCTAGTCCTCCGCCTGTGAACAGAGGCGGCTTCCGAAGACCCTTCATACGTCACTCCCTGCTCAGGAGCCTGGGATCGGAGCGCAGCGCCCCGAGCTATTCAGGGTTACAGCCTGTCCTGGGCTGGCCACATCCCGACCTTCTTCCCCACCGCACACACTGCGACACTGGTCATTGCTCTCCACAGCGCCCTTCCGCTCCGCAGCAGAGCCCGTCACTTCTGCTCATCCTACCCAGAAGACCCTCTCCCCATCCTCGTCTGTCTGACGGCAGCCCCGGCCCGTGCGCTCCCCAGCACCGCAGTGGCACCTACCAGGGCATACGCCTGCCATCATGCCTTATCTTGTGGCACCTTATTTTGACTCTTATTTGACACAGAGAGTAAATAGCAGAGCCAGAATTCCAAACAGGGTCCATGTAATTCCAAAGCATTTATTTTTTATTTTATTTTTTAGTCCTGAGGATTAAATCCAGGGACATTCTGTCTCTGCGATATACCACCATGTATTTATTTATATATTTATTTATTTTGTTTTAAAACAGGGTCTCACTAGGTCGCTGGCCTCAACCCTGTGATCTTCCTGTCTCGGCCTCCCAAGGCATGCACCAGGAGGCCTGGCTGAAGCCATCTAATCTTAACTACTAGGCATTGATCTTAAAAGGAAATGCAAATGTCATTTCTTGGATCTCAAACCCATGGAGAAAGTTAATTCCTCCTCCCTCTGTAATAGTTTATACTTCTACCATGGCATTTATAATAATAGACTTCAGTTTACACCCTACAGACAACAAGCTCCTAAGGTAAGAGGCCATTTGTATTCACCTTGACATGCTGGATTCCAAACCATGAATAAAGTGTTCAATAAATGTTTGCTGAACAAACCAATTCACAAATATCCTATCCTTCTTCCCTCTTTACTCTTACACTTCAGCCCACTTTGCTCCATCACAGTGTGAACATAAAAGCAAAAACCACAGGAGTTTCTGCCAGTGTTCCATATAGACAGGTTTTATACAACAGAGAAATTGTCAACACTGTTGTTGTTGTTGTTGTTGTTGTTGTTGTTGTTGTTGTTGTTACTGGGAATTGAATCCAGGGGTATTCAACCTCCAAGATAAACCTTCAGCCTTCTTATTTTTTTTTAAATTTTGATCAGCCTCCCAAGTACTGGTATTACAGGTGTGCACCATCATGCCCAACTCCATGGCTCTTTTTCTAGGAGGCATAGATCTCAAGATAGCTCATTTATCTTTTTTTTTACATCATGTCTATTTTGTAACTAATCCCTTTAAAGAGTTAAACTTTCATTTTAGAGAGTACTCTTTACAAAGGATCAGCAAAACAAAAGGCTGGTTCTTTGAAGAGATTAAAAAGATTGACAAACTCCTAGCCAACCTAACCAAAAGAAAGAGAGAATCAACCTAAATTATTAAAATCAGAAATGAAAAATGATTCATCACCACACACACAGCGTGGAACTCCAGATAATTATCAGAAACTATTCTGGAAATTCATACTCCAATAAACTGGAAAACATGGAAGAAATTGACCGATTTCTAGACACATAAAACCTACCTAAATTGAACCAAGAAGATATAAAAAAACCTAAACCAAAACCAAGACCAGTACCAATAGCACGCAGGCATGGTGGCGCATGTTTGTAATCCCCGCGCTTGGGAGGCTGAGACAGGATCGCACAGGTTCGAAGCCAGCCTCAGCTACTTAGTGAGGCTCTCAGCAACTTGGTGAGACCCAGTTTCCAAATAAAGTATAAAATAGGTCTGGAAGTGTAGCCTAGAGGTAGAAAGCATCTGGGCCCCACTCCCAGTACCACACACACATACACACACAAAAAAACAATAGCATGCAAAGAGAAACAACAATAAAAAGACTTCCAGTAAAACAAAGCCCAGGTCCAGACGGATTCTCAACTGAATTCTACAAAACCTTTACAGAGTAACTAAACCCAACACATCACAAGTTATTTCACGAAATTCAAAGAGATAGAATTCTTCCAAAGTCCTTCTATCAGGCCAGTATCACCTTAATACTAAAACCAAATAAAGATTCCTCAAGGAAATAAAATTACAAACCAATATCATTGATGAACATAGATGCAAAAAAAAAGATTCTAAACAAAATAGTAGCCATGCACATTCAAAACCACATGAAGAAGCCGGGCGTGGTAGCTCATGCTTGTAATCCCAGCATTTGGGAGGCTGAGACCGGAGGATCACAGTTAGCAGACAGCCTCAGCTACCTAGTCAGACCCTCTGCAACTCAATGAGACCTGGTTTCAAAATAAAGAATAAAAAATAGGGCAGGGGGTGTAGCTCGGAGGTTAAATGCCCCTGGGTTCCATCCCCAGACAAGAAAAAAAAAATCAACAAAAAAAAACCACATGAAGAAAATTGTACACCATGACCAAATTGGTTTCATCCCAGGAATGCAAGGCTGGTTCAACATATACAAATCAATGCATATTATTAACTACATAAATAGACCTAAGAACAAAAATCACATGATCATCTCAACAGATGCTGAAAAAGCAATTGACAAAATTCAACACCTATTCATGGTAAAAACATTGCAGAAAACTGCAATTGAAGGAATGTACCTCAACTATATTTAGGCAATATACAGTAAACCCAAAGCCAACATCATATTGAATGGGGAAAACGTGGGAATTTCTTTTAAAATCAGGAACAAGACAAGGACGCCCACTATTACCACTCCTTTTCAATATAGTCCTTAAGATTCTTGCCAGAGCAATAATACAAGAGAAGGATATCAAAGGAATTCAAATAGAAAAAAAGGAATTAAAATTATATCTATTTGCAGAATACATGATCCTACACTTAGAAGATGCAAAAAAAAAAACTTAACCACAAGACTACTAGAGCTTATTAACATATTCAGCAAAGTAGCAGGATACAAAATCTATCTTAAAAAGTCAATAGCTTTTAGCCAGGTGTGGTGATGCATATTTATAATCCCAATACTTGGGAGGCTGAAACAGGAGAATTGCAGGCTCATGGCCTTAGTACTGATCTCTGCAACTTAGTGAGACCCTGTTTCAAAATAAAGTATGAAAAATAGGGCTGGGGTATATCTTGGAGGGAGAATGTCCCTGGATTCAAACCCCAATACCAAAAAAAAAAAAAAAAAATCAGTAGTGTTTCTATATGCCAACCATTAATCCACTAAGAAAGAAATCCAGAAAAAAAAATTCCTTTCACAAACTTAACCAAGAGGTAAAAGACCTTTACAATGAAAATTATAAAACACTAATGAAATAAATTGAAGATCTTAAAAGATAGAAAGATCCCCTTTGCTTTTGGATAGGTAGAATAAATATTCTCAAAATGGACATTCTACCAAAAGTGATCTACAGAGTCAGTGTAATTCCTATCAAAATACCAATGTCACTCTTCACAGACCTAAAAAAAATAAGTCATAAATTTTTTGTGAAGAAATGAAAGACTCAGAATAGCCAAAGCAGTTTTAAGTAATAAGAATCATGCAGGAAGCATCAAAATTCCTGACTTCACACTATACTACAAAACTACAGTAATAAAAATAGCATGGTATTCGCACAAAAATAGACACACAGGCCAATGAAACAGAATAAAAGATACAGAAACAAATCCACACACTTACAGTCAATGATTTTCCACAAAGGTGCCAAACACAAATGTTGGAGAAAAGACAGCCTTTTCAATAAACGGTGTCGGGGAAAATGGAGAGCCATTTGTAGAAAAAGAACTAAATCCTCCCTTTTATCCTACACAAGAATCAACTCAAGGTGGATCAGATTCCTGGAAATTAGACCAGAAACATTGAAGCTACTCAAAAAGGGCATAGGTCTAACACTCCCAACATATAGGGACAGGTAGAAACTTCCTCAGCAAGACCTCCATAGCTCAGGAAATTAAAACAAGAATAAATAAATGAGATGGCATTAAACCCAAACTTCTGCACATCAAAGGAAACCATCAAGAATATAAAGAGAAAACATATAGAATGGGAGAATATCTTTGCCAGTTAATTCTCTGATAGAAGACTAATATTAGAATACATGAAGAACTTAAAATACTTTGCACTAAAAAAATAAAAATAACCCAATCAAGAAATGGGCGATTGAACTAAACAGACACTTCACAAAAGAAGAAATACAAATGTTCAATAAGTCCATAAAAAAAGTTCAACATCATTAGCAGTCAGAGAGATGCTATCAAAACTACACTAAAATTCCATCTAACCCGAATCAGAATGGCAATCACCAAGAAGTCAAAAAACAATAAATGTTGGTGAAGATGTGGGAAAATTAGAACTCTTCTACACTGTTGGTAGGATTGCAAATTAGCTCCACTGTTATGGAGATCAATGTGGCAATTCCTGAGGAAGCTAGGAATGGATCCACCATATGATTCGCCTCTGCCATTCCTGGGTATCTTTCCAAAGGGGCTGAAATCAGAGAACTACAGAATATCTGCATATCTATGTTCACAGCAGCACAATTCACAACAGCCAAATCATGGAAACAACCTAAGTGTCCATGAACAGATGAACAGATTACAAAATTATGGGATAGCCACAGAATTCAATTCTATTCAGCAAAAAAAAAAAGAACAAAATTATGTCATTTGCAGGAAAATGGAAGGCTCTGGAGAACATTATGTTAAGTGAGATTAGCCAGTCACAGAAAGTGAAAGGTCATATGTTTTCTCTAACATGCAGAAGCTAGAGAATAATTAGGATACCAGAGGGACTCCGGATAATGAAGGGGAAACCTCAGTGGAGCCAGGAAGGTGGACTGGGGTAAGGGACGGGGAGAGGGGGAGGATAAGGAAGGAATTACCACCATCAGCTATGCGTACACATGTGAAAAAGCCAACGTCAATCTCAGTACCCTGTATGGGAAAGGAGGGATGAGGACGAACACGGGGAGGGGAGCGCCAAATGTGGTGGGCACGCATGTCATTGTCAACATGATTTACATTATAAATAGCATATTAAAATAATATTAAAAATAAAAGTACATAAAAAATAATACCCCACATGAGAGGTTTAGTAATCCATGAATCCATAGAAGGGACAACGTCAGGCTCCACCGAAGGACCACCCGTTGACATGAGGAACCTGAGGACTAAGAAGTCCAAGACCCCCACCCCTGCTGCGCGACCCTACCCACGCCCTCGCAGGGTTCTATCGAAGAAGATCTGTAAAAGCGGCCAGGAGACCCGCAGGGAGACTCCTGCTCACACTCCCTCTCTCCCTCTTGAAACTGTCTGCATTCTCGCTCAAACTTGTATCACTCACTTCCATATATAAAATTCTGTTTTCATCTCTGAAAAAAAAGAACAAAAGAATAAAAGCGAATTTCCTTTCCTCGTTACATTTGTGTTTCCTTTAATAACTGATTGCATTGGGTGTATTTAGAACACTTGTTTTCGTGTCTCTTCGAATCCGGTGTCCTTTCGGAGCTTGTGCTATTGACTGAGTTTCCTCCTGGCTACGGGTCACATGTTGCTTTTTGCACGTCTTGTAATTTTTATCTAAGGCCAAACACTGAATTTTGCAGTAAGTGGTAGATTTTGCTTAATTCCTTTAAAAAATGCTGATCATTGTCCTGACGGGTAATTAAGTATCTTGAGGATTAGTGTGCTTCTTATTTTAAAGCTTTTTAGTGTGTGTCTAGGTTATCCTCTATTCTGAGGCTATTTTAGCCTCACCACTAACCGTTGAGGCTTACAAGGTTTCTAATGAATGTTCCATGTGTGGAATGAATTCTCCCTGCTCTGGCTGGTTACAAACTGAAATTATTTCTGGTCCTGTGTGACCCTGGTAATTGTTCAGCTTGCATACACCTTATAATTTTTCTTTACCAAAAGTGTCACTCCATCCTTGTGCAGATTTCTATTTGGCCAAGAATCAAGGAGACCCATGGATAGATTCCTGGTGGTCTTTCTTAGCAGAACACCCTCCTCCCTAGCGGCCACACCTCACCTGAATTCCAATCTGTAACTCAGCAAAACACAGGGCTCTGTGTGGGCCCCACTCCCTGCACCTTGGTCTAAACTTTACCTGGAGGGAGGGAAAGGGCCAGGACATCACGGGATGGCTTCTGGCACCCGTTTCACCTCTCAGGGATCACAGTCCTCTGTTAGCTGTTGTCTGATGTCTGAAAAGATGTGTGTTGTCTAATTATTTCTAGGAGATTTGTTGGTGAGGGGTCAAGGGTCCCTATTTTCCCTATGGCTAGAAGTAAAAGTCTAGCTTTTAGGGAGTGGGTACTGGGGATAGAAAACAGGGGCACTCTGCCTCTGAGCTACACATCCAGCCCTATTTTATTTTTTATTTTAAAACAGGGTCTTATTAGGTCGCAGAGGACTTAATTAAGTTGCTGGAGCTGGCTGCAAATCCTGCGATCCTTCTGTCTCAGCCTCCCAAGTATGAAGAATACAAGCATATACCACCACACCAGCTTATGTAGATGTTTTCACTTGGAGAAAAAAAAAATACATTTTTAAGTACCTATTGTTTGTATAGCAACTCTGTACAGCACGACACAATTTCAAAACCTACAGTGGCTAACCAGAAAAATCAAATGAAGAATTGATGTAAATCACATAATATTTGAGGAAATGGTAAATATCTTTGAACATGTTATCACTGAGGAGTTAGTACTTCATTCTCAAAATGTAATGAAAGCCTGTCAAAAATCTAAGACTGGTTCCTATCTGAATAATACAATAACCACTGTCAATGACATCGTTTTTCTCAGTACTTCATCTGAGAGTATTCAATTACATAATCATTTTGCTCTTGGGAAATATTTCGACCATCAGTCCAAACTTTCCTAATATCATAATTCCTGGTCCCTCCTCCTGTGACGTACCAAGCAACTTTTCACTTGGACTGTTTGACCGCCTCTAAAATATAATTTTCATACTAGAGTACTAAGTGTATTATTTCTTATAATCCTAGATATCTTTCTGGAAACCTTGAGGTTTCCAAACCTCAGGAGACATGATGATCAAGAAAAGACATTTGCACAAAATATCTCTTCTTTTTTACTTGGGGGTCTACATTTTCCTTCCCAATTCTCCCTGGCCCACATTCTGCCAACAGAACCCCCATCACAACGATGCTGTGATGCCATACAGCTGGTGCGCGGGCTCTTTCACGGACGCCCTTCTACAGTCCTGCTTGCTTGAGACTTAGAATAATGATTTTAGACATGTCAGACAATTCTTAAGATGCTTCATTAGACGTTGGGAATTTTGTGCAGTATCCAGACCAAATCATAAAGAAATCCTTCTAGGAGGGAAAAGAGCTAAGCATCTTTTCAGCACAAATTAATGACTAGAGATTCAATCTGTCATTGCTGTCTTCTTTTATGTAGTGTGTGTGTGTGTGTGTGTGTGTGTGTGTGTGTGTGTGTTACTTGGGACTGAACAAGGGGCATTCTACCTCTGAGCTATCACTCTCAGCCCTATTTTATTTTGTATCCTGAAACAGGATCTTTACTGAGTTACTGAGGCTGGCCTCAAATCTGCATTCCTCCTGTCTCAGCCTCCCAAGTACTGGGATTATAAGTGGGAACCACCACACTAGGCTAACATGTCTTCTTTTCCCCACAAATACTTAGAAGATGCTTTGTGAGATTGGAGTGGTCATGGGCTTGGAACCAAGAGTTGGGGTAAAAGTGGTTTCTCAAGAAGTTGCTTGTCAGTAACTCCCTGGTTGGCCGAAGGGCAAAAGTCCCATGACTTTGTTCAATAGTCTTGCCCAGTGACCCTCAGCCAGCGAGCTTCTTCCAATGGTGCAGGTTACATCGATCACAATCTGAAATTATCTTGCATATTTTCTAATTTATTTGTTTATAATGTCTCCCCAGTAATCATGAGGGCAGACTATGTCTCAGTCATTGCTAAACTCCAGGGGGCACACAGCTGTTCCTTTTACTTCTTGAAATTTTATTTGCTTCATTTTTCTATCAAATTTTATCTCAGTTGGTGTGGTGGCGCATGCCTGTAACCTCAGTACCTGGGAGGCTGAGACAAGAGGATGTCAGGTTTGAGGATAGCCTCAGCAACATAGTGAGGCCATCAGCAACCGAGCAAAAACCTGTTTCCAAACAAAAATAAATAAATAAAAAGGACTGGGATATAGCTCAGAAGCAGAAGGCCCTAAGAATTTTGTACCACGCACATACACAAAAATTAGCTTAATGCAATGGAAAGTATGATATATAAATCAAAATTTTTTTAATTTTGTGACTATAAGGCTGTAAGCTAAATAATATTTTACTGAGCTGTAGTCTCAATTATTAGTACATAACTGATCAAAAATATACAGACATAATTTCATAAATAATTGTTCACCACAAAAAGGTAAATTTAAGTCAGGCATGGTGGTGTACTTAGCTGAGACAGGAGGATTGCAGGTTCGAAGGCAACCTCAGTGACATAGTGAGGTTGTCAGCAACTTAGTGAGACCCTGTTTCAAGATAAAAAAATAAATGCGGCCAGGGGTGTATGTAGCTCAGAAGTAGAACATCCCTGGGTTCAACCCCAGTAACAAAAAAGTAAAATTTTTATTAGAATTTACCTCTTAATGAGTTAGATTGAGAAAATGTGTTTAACATCATCAATAACACTGACACCAATATTTCTTTCAAATGCTTTGCTTGGCACATATTTTACACTTGGAACAATGAATTCTAGAAGACTCAAGCTAAGAGAGCAGTGGTCCTTCATTTGGAAAGGGAGAAGAGGGCAGTAATAAATGGGTGGTGAGAAAGACGGCTAACGAAGTTCCTTAACTGGACTGCTCCTGGGTTCCTTTTACAAAGCAGTATATATATTATATAGTCTTCTGAAAGTTTCTATACCCCTTTACCCCTTGGAAAATCTTCACATGCCCCAGGGACGCACACACTCCGCTGGAAGGCCCCACAGTACTGTGAGCTGCCTCCCGAACCCCTGGTGCCCAGTGTTGATGAGAACTCACACGGCACAGGCCCCCGGGACCCCGAGGCTGGCTCCCGCATGGCCAGTACGAAGGTTTTATGCACTGCCCCAAAACTTGCACTGCATGCAGGCAGAGAACTATCTGCCTTCGCATGAAACATCTTCATGAGCTATAGAGCCATAAAATTCTGGAGCAAAAATATATCCAGGATGGCAATTAACTCCTTCATTTGACAAATAAGAAAAGATTAGCAGTTAAGAGTCAGAGCCAGAATTCAGATATCCTTCGTCAGCCAGGGTGTGGCAGAAACCCAGCTCGCCTCTGAAATGTGTCCCTCCATCCAGGAACAACACCTCCAGAGCCCTAGGAGCGAGGCAGTGTACAGCCACCTGACAGGTCTAGGCAAAAGGAGGTGACAGAAACTGCATCGGCCGTTCCCAGCCTGGCTCGCGATCCTCCTGTGTGGTACACCTCCCGCTCTATTCTCGTCCCAACTGGCTGAGATGGAGATACCACCTCAGGGTGACCTCAGAAGCTACATACTGAAAATGGAAGCGCCTCTTTCTTCTGGGGCTTCATAAGTATTTTTCATGTTTATTTTGAAACAGAGTCTCACTAGGTTGCTAAGTGTCACTACTGGCTGAGACTGTCCTCGGACCTGCCATCCTCCTGTCTCAGCCTCCCAAATCCTGGGATGACAGGCGTGCGCCGCTGTGCCCAGCTGCGGAGCATGATTCTCATTCCTGTGATTGTGTGGCATGGAGTGTTTCTGGGTATGCTGGCAAACTGGAGGAGCTGGGTCAGGTGCTCTGTCTGATGATGCTTTAAACTAAATTAGTTCTAAGTTTTAAAAGGAGCAAGAAGATCACCTTGCAACCACCCCAAGTGGCCTTCCTAAAGCTGGAATACTTTGTTCTCTGGCATAAATTTGCATGGGAGTCAGATGCAAAACAACAACAACAGGAAAAAAAGTTGAGTTAACATCACGGGGACATCTGCACAAAATAGCAAATTAAGAAAGTAAGTGCCTGCTCAAAAGGAAGAATAGCATTCTTCCCCCATGACATTCATTCGATCAAGAAGTATTTTTGGAAAGTAGAAAACTTGGGGTTCGTGGCTTCTCAGATGAGCACTGAACTCATCACGGGGGGAAACTACCCCCGTGTTCCTGTGGCTGAGGATTTTACCATTTCTAACGCCCACGCCGGGGACCCCGAGCAGCGAGGCTGAGCCAAGACCCGACTCACTCCTAGAGGTAAGAGACAGCCCTTTTTTATCGACTTATTGACTAAAAAATATTTCTTGAGCGCTTCCATGCATGCCAGGCTCCACTCTAGGACAAAGGGACATATGTGAATAAAACGTGCAATGTCTCTGCATTCCCGGGCTTCTTCCACGCAGGCTGCAATACGTAAATACCATTAGCTGGTGGCTTATGAACAACACATATTATTTTTTGCACTTCTGGAAGCTCAGGAGTCCGGGCTCAAGACAGATCTGGTGTCTGATGAGAGCCTGCTTTTCAGTTCATACATGGTGGAATGAGGGGTCCCTTCGGGGCCTCTTTTTCTATCTATGGAGTCATTCATTTATTCATTCATTTATTGGCACCGGGGAGTAAATCGCGGAGTATTCTGCCTCTGAGCTATGCCCAGCTGGATTTTAATCTCTATTCTGAAACAGGGTCTCTCTAAGTTGCTGAAGCTGGGGGCAAAGCTTTGATCCTCCTGTCTCAGCCTCCCAAGTCATGGGGTTACAGCCATGTGCCACCACGCCCAGCTCTGGGACCTCTTTTGTAAAGGTTGCTGTCCCACTTATGAGGATCCTGTCCTCAGGATTTAAACGCCTCCCAGGGGCCCCGCTTCCAAATTCTATCACATTTGCAATAAGATTTTGACATAGGAATTTTCGGAGGACATGAACATTCAATCTATGGCACATGGAAATCACATTTTAGTGGCTAATTTACCCCTTGTGCTAGAATTTGTACAATAAATGTCCAGCCAAAAAGGTTATTTGAAGAAAAATGGGATTCTATACTTCCAGATTTTAAGTCTTCTTTCTTTCTTTCTTTCTTTTTTTAAATTAAAACAGGGTCTCACTGAGTTGCGAAGGGCCTCACTAAGTAGCTGAGGCTGTCTGCAAACTGTGATCCTCCTGTCTCAGCCTCCCAACTGCAGGGATTATACAGGGATTACAGGCCTGCACCACCATGCCCAGGTAAAAACTTCTTTTTATAAGAATGTCACAAAATACCCCATTTTTTAGACCAGAATACTTGATTTCCTCAATTCCATTCTACTTTAAGAACTGAGATTAAAATCCATACCAGAACCCCGTCTTCTACTGCCCCTGCTGCCCGCCCAGCCGCACAAAGATGGAAACGTAAGAAAATGGCCACACGCCTTGTGGTATTGTCTTCTTTGTCTAACAAATCAAGTCTTACCAGAGAGAACACCAAGTCTCAAGAGACCCAGGAGAAACGTGGCCCGCTGATATCACCAAGTGGGTGGCTAGGGATGCTTCATAGGAATGTACACACACACACACACACACACACACACACACACACACACACGCACTCTCAAGCACACACCCGGGAGTTCCAGTATTAAATCACCAGCAGGAGTTCCTGCAGCTGAACTAAAAATGAACCGCGCAGCCGGCCGTCCTCTGCCGGGCCACCTCCCTGCCCTTAGGGCTGTCACTGGCAGGCCGGCAAGTGAATACCTCGACCTCCTCCCGCTGTCTCGGCCGCACACTGCAGCTCTACAAAGATAAAGTAATAACTGCGCATCAATCAGCCCTCCAGGAACCAGCTCTGTGCAATGTCTGACAAGGGTCCTCCCTCCCAGGCCAGCTCCTGCCAGGAAATTACTAATGGCCCCAGGATTCCGCACAGCCTCCTGCCGGTCCCTTGGTGAGCTGTTGTTTGTGGGGTTTTTTGTTTTGTTTTCCTTTTTCTCATTTCCATGGCTCTTCAAATTTGGAAAGTATTTTATGGTTGTTTTAATTACATGATTTAAGGCACTTTAAATCTCAGAACAACCCTACCATGTCTACCTGCACTGCTTCTCTAATTTTATAGATGGGAAAACTGCCTCGCACACAGCCCTTGGCCTCTGTGACTAAGCCCCGGGCTCTTACAGGTGACTTGGAATAGTATCTACTTGCTGAGGGTCACTGAGGTGTTGACCATGGGTGCCTCTGCTCTGCTCTCTGCACCCCTCCTCCTGCCAGAGTTCTACAACACCATGGCTCACAGGTTCAAAGGATCACAGGTTCAAAGCCAGCCTGGTCAATTTAGCACACTCTCAGAAACTTAGCGAGACCCTGTTTCAAAATAAAAAATAAAATAGGACTGGGGGCGCAGCTCAGAGGTAGAATGGCCCTAGGTTCAATCCCCAGTAAAATGCAAACACACACACACACACACACACACCTTAGACTCTGGAGAGGCACTGACCTGGTTATATGACATAGCGCCCCAGGAAAAGCTCAAAACTGTCGAATCCACTGAGCACAGGTTCAGTTGAACACAGAGAGGGTCTCCCCGGGCAGTTACAACCGGACATGGGATGGGTTCCCCTGTGCGGCTTGCTGAGGGGAAGCAGAGGAAGCCTAAGGGCCCTGGACTTTCACACCCCACTCACCTTAGGGACCACGAGAGGGTTGGCGACACCAGCAAGAGTGGGCTGTTGATATTTCGCTCCTCTCTGAAATAGTCCTCCATCACCCACACACGTACCTCCCACACCCCATGAGGGGCACAGGGGATGCTGGAGAGCTGGAGGGCTCCCAGGGTGCCCGCAAGGCTCCAAGGACAATGCACTGGGCTGTGTCGCGGATGGGAGTCTCTGGAACCCAGAAACCATGGAGCCCAGGCTGCTTCCCACTGAGGAGCTTGGCAGGATCCCAGGTACAGAAGTGGCGTGCAAGCTGAGTGTGTGGCGCACACTTGTCATCCAGTACTTGTGAGGCTGAGACCGGAGCATCGCAGGTTCACGGCCAGCCTCAGCTACTTAGTGATGCCCTCTGCAACTTAGTAAGACCCTATTTCAAAATAAAGAATAAAAAATGGGGCTGAGGGTGTAGCTCACAGGTAGAATGCTCCTGGGTTCAATCCCCAGTACCACACACACAGAAAAAGAAAAAAAAAACAAAAAAAAAAAACAGAAGCTGTGCAGATCAAAGCACACTCTCACCATGAGGATTTTTGAGTTTCCTAGGACCTGAGTAGATGCCGCAAAGGGCTGGGTTTGGATCAGAAGTAGAATGCCCCTGGGTCCAATTTCCAGTATCAAATATATTAATTAATTAATTATATGTTTTGCTATTTATCAAAATTCCACTGCTACTATACTCTCTATATATATTTATTTCTTTTTATCTGCAGTAGTAGTATTGTTCTGAGTCATTTATGTGCTACAGGTGAATTCAAATATGGAAGCAATATAGTTGGTCTAATTCACTACGATTCACAACCAAAAAAAAAAAAAAAAAGCTGTTTGTTAGGGTCCAGAAACCTTTTGTTTGCTTGCTTTTTATACAGCTCATAGATGACTTTGGCACACTGAACTCTGTAAAATGGGATGGTCCTACTTTAGTTAGATACAAAGGAAACCCGGAGTCTCTCCTTTGTTGTTGACTGCAGGGAGCTAGAGCTGAACTGTTAAGGACAGAATAAAATCACAGTTGAGGACAGCAGGTTTTAATTGAATTGGAAACCTGATTGTTCTACTCACTAAAATATGTTCAAGTATATATAGTAAATCTCTTGTATTGTGAAACCAACAACTGTTTAATATGTTTCTTTTGACAAAGTAGCCAAAGATAATAATCAAAAAGCATTTTATGGGCATTATGCAAAAGAAAAACAACAAACTATAACTTT
Organism: Muscardinus avellanarius; assembly: GCF_963383645.1. Classification (NCBI taxonomy): domain Eukaryota; kingdom Metazoa; phylum Chordata; class Mammalia; order Rodentia; family Gliridae; genus Muscardinus; species Muscardinus avellanarius. The sequence continues at coordinate 103,921,264 of NC_137793.1, forward strand.
TTTTAAAAAAAATGGAAGCGTAAGAGCCTAACATCACTGAAAGCCGGGCAGAGAGGCTTAGGAGAATACCGTTCCCTACATCGACACCCACTGAACACTGCGTTTAAACAGACACTCGGTTACACAAGAGACTGAGAGCGACCCTCGGCGCTTTCTTGATGGGTCGGTACCCTCTTCCACTCTTCCTTCCCTCCAACCACACGGCGTGGGGTAAGGGAGCAAGGCAGGAAAACCGGGCATGTCCTCTTCTCTCAAGAACTCCATCAGCAGCACCTCAAAAATTAGGGCTATAAGGACTCATTTCATGTTGCTCTAGCCGAATACCACTAGCAGAATTTATCCACAGTAGAAGTTGATGGTTTCACAGCTCTAGAGGCTGGGAGTGACCACCGAGGGGCTCTACCTGGTGAGGCCTTCTTAGCGGGTCGTCCCAGGCTGAGAGGAAGACGGGCAGGAGAGCACAAGAGAGCTCTCCCGGGAGAGAGCAAGAGGGGCTGAGCTCTCTGGACCCGTGGGTCAGCGACGCCGATGATCAAGGCATTAACCCACCCAAGGGCAGAGCTCTTCTGACATAGTCACCTCTTTTTATCTTGTGTACTGGGGGTTGAGCCCAGGGACATTCTACCTTTAAGCTATCCCCTCCTCCAGCCCTATTTTTTTAATTTTTTGCTTTGAAACAAATAGAGTCAGTAGGTTGCTGAGAGTCCCACTACCTGATGAAACTGTCCCTGAATCTGTGATCCTCCTACCTCGGACTCCCAAGTACTGGGATTACAGGCATGTACTAGCAGGCCTGGATTTCCAGGCTCCAGCTCCTAATACAGTGAGATAGCTCCAGTATTGGAAAATTGCTTTGCTATTAACTTCCAAAATGTAAAAAGTAGTCAGAGCCTGGGTGCTATGCAGGCGCTCAGGCAGGGAGGGCGGCAGCTGTTACAATGTGGAGTTCCTCTCTCTCTTTGCCCTTCGTTCTAATGATTAACCTATAGTAAAAGCCTTAGTGACAATTAAAGCCTTTAGCCCTAAAAATATATAGGGGCAATCAGTGCCTCTGTTTAGCCCCTCTCCTCTTGACCTGGCCTGGGTGTAGGAAAGGTAAACTGTGCGCTGATTCGAAGCACCCTAATTGATGAGCAACCAATACTGCCCAATACAACAGAGGCAAAGGCCAGGTAGATATTGACCCCTGCATTTGGTAAGTGTGTTGTCCAGAGGCAAAGAGGCACCATCTGCCTAAGCAATAAATTACTAGCCCATCGCCTTGGTGACACTGATAAGAAAGATACCAATACAAAATCTATATACAGGCTGGGGCTCCAAAAGGGGTCAGAGTTCCATTCTCAGGCTCTCCAGCGTGCGTGCCAGCATGCTGCTTTTTCTTCTCTTTCTATTTCCTACTGATTTTGTAATAAAGATTTGTTAAGGCTGCACCAAGCTGCCTATTAGTTTTAATTTTTCTCTTCAACAAACTTTAGTTGAATAAGAAAAGGAGCCCAGAGCACCATTTAAACCATGACAAGATTAAGACATGACCTTACAGCTGGGCATGGCAGTGCCAGCCACCACCTGCATCCCACTACTTGGGAGGCTGAGACAGGAGGATCACCTGAGACAGGAAGATCCAACCTCAGCAATGCAGCGAGGCCCTCAGCAACCTAGTGAGACCCTATTTCAAAAACAAAAAATAAAAAAGGGCAGGAGTGGACCTCGGAGGTAGAATGCCCCTAGGTCTAATCCCCAGAAGAAGAAGGAAAAAAAAAAGACAGTACTATACAACAGTACTGTTGGGGATTAAGTTTTCAACACACGGTCTTTGGGGAAAACATTAAAATCATAGCAAGGATTCAGATTAATAACCAGGTGATCTCCAGTGTCAGTTCCAGGGCAGCTCTGATATTAAATTACTTTACTGCTTCAGAGAAATGAAAACCAGCCTTTCATCATCAAAAGGTTGCAAGACCCTGGTCTGGTGGGTTGGTAGTCCCCAGAAGCAAAACCGAGAGTCTGTTCTGTCAACAAAGCTCCATGTGATCTCAAGAGCAAAGACTTTGTTTCCCTGGAGGCCTAAGAGTCTTGAAACCTGCTTTCTCTGTTTCTCTGAGCTATAGGAAGACCTCGTGGTACTATACAGGTGCGCCAGAACATACGACAGAGTTGAAAACCACCAAGAACGCAGCCCTCGGGGGCTGAAGCTGGGGTTACTAACTTCACATAGTCACCGTCATGGGTTTGCAGTTTCTTTCTCTCCATAAAACCACTCATCATAATTAAAGTGGTTAGTGGTGCTGTTTGGTTTATCATGGGACTTAAGTGGGTAGCTCATTACTTTGATAGAGTCTGAACAGGTTGCAGGTAGAAGTGAGAAGAGAGATTTGAACTTAGAGTTAGTCTGGCCCCGGTCACTAAGAGAACGGATCCATTCCCATGTGACAGGCAAGCTCAGTTTGGCAAGCAAAGCACCACCTCGGCTCTACGATGGTGCGGACTAGCGATGACAAAGACAGATAAGCTAAGAACTCGCTGTTCCAGGAGGTGGACACACAGAACACCAGAGGACTGCAAGGCGGACACTTCTGAGAAGGCCAGGAATGCACACCATTGGCTCCAAGGAAGTCTGTCAACAACGGGCAGAACCCAGACTTCAGGTTGGAATCTGGGGCATAGGTATAGCAACTGGAAAAAGGATAAGGAAGAATAAGGAAGAAGCTGAAGACAGGCAGGTAGCCAGAACCAAGACACACAGAAGGCCACTTGTAAAGCGAGTACAAAAGCTGCGGTGACAGCAACACAGACGGCCACACAGCCGGAGGGCACAGGCAGAGCAGTCGGGGAGTGAATCAGGGGAGGCCCTCACACGTGGACCAGAGGAGCCGAGGGGTCCGAGACAGGGAGAGCCAGGCTGGGCCTCAACAGCCCATCACACTGGCGCTGAGTCTACAGAGAGCTACCTGCGTGAGAGTAAAATCAGGAGCAGGGTGTGGTGGCGCACGCTTAGGATCCTAGCATTCAGGAGCAGAGACAGGAGGATTGTGGCTCCTGGGCAGCCTCAGCTACTTAGAGAGGTCCCTTGCACCTCAGTGAATCTCTGTTTCAAAAATAAGGAATAATAACTTAGGGCTGGGGGTATAGCTCAGAGGTAGAATGCCCCTGGGTTTCATCCCCAGTACTGGAAAAAAAAAAAAAATCCAGGAGTCAGGCATAGTGGCGCATGCCTGTAATACCAGTACTTGGGAGGCTGAAAAAGAAGAATTGCAGGTTTGAAGATAGCCTCAGAATTTTTTTTGTGTGTATATGTGGTGCTGGGAGTGGAACTCATGGGCTTTTCTACCTCCAGGCTATGCTCCCAGACCTATTTTCTATTTTATTTGGAAACAGGGTCTCACTAAGTTGCTGAGAGCCTCACTAAGTAGCTGAGGCTGGCTTCGAACCTGTGCAGTCCTCCTGTCTCAGCCTCCAAGTGCTGGGATTACAAGCGTGCGCCACCACGCCCAGCGTTAGCCTCAGCAATTTAGTGAGGCTTTCAGCAATAGCAAGATCCTGTTTCTAAATTAAAAATAAATTGGGCTAGGGGTGTAGCTTGTAGCTCAGAGATAGAATCCTTCCAGATTCAAACCTGAGCACCAAAAATAAATAAATAAGAAAGTAAGTAAATAAATCCAGGAAATTTTCACATTATAGTCCATCACTTGCTCCATTATAAATAAAATAGGCTGCTGGGCTCCCTAAAACATTCCTTGGAGAACTTTGTAACATGGGCATAGAAACAAAAGATGGAGTTAAAAATCCAAGACTATAACTTGGAGCAATTTGGGAACAGGCCTTGACTGATACAAAACTGCATGTTGAGTCACAATATAACTTTAAGGATGCTTAATCAGCCTGGACCAAAAGTATTCAAACAGTGAAAGTTAAGTTTAAAACATCATTCAACGTTGCAGGGCTGCAGCCACCTAGCAAGTTCTGCTTCAAAACAAAAACCAAACAAGGGCTGGGGATGTAGCTCAGAGTTAGAACCCCCATACCAAAAAATAATAATAATAATGATCATTCAGGAATAGGTACAACAGTTACATCAGTACATCTGAGGGAAACACTAGGTGAGCTCTATTAAACCCCAGCCCACAGTGAGTCTGTTAGATGACCACACGGCTTTGCCCTCAAGAATTTTGGAACCGTTGTCCACTCTCCCGGCTCATGCAACCAAGAACGGACACCCAACATGTGTGATGAACAAGATGGCTAAAACCTTTACAATCCCACTAAATGAGAGGGTGGATACTATAGTCCTTTCCTATTTTCCATTTCTATACATTTTGTGGCTGTGGCCAAATATGGGCAAGTTAATGGCCTTAGAAAAATTTCAATACCTACATCAAAAGAGAAGAAATTATTGAAGTGGCTTTGAGCACAGCATTAAGTAACTCATGCAGAATGTGACCAAATAGTGTGTAAGCCCAGCCAGGATAACGATGGGGCTTAGCGGGAAAGCAACCAAAAAGAGTGCTCAAGTAGTCCCTCCAGCTCCAGAAACAAGTACTAGCTGCTTAAAAGAAAAATGGCGGAATCTTTCAAAACAGTGTTCGGTAATGTCATACAAAGTGGGAACAATTTGAAAGGACTGTCTTTAAGTTGCAACATTTTCAAATAATTTGTGTTGACTTTTGGCAGTGAGATCCAGAATTTACTTTCTGTATCAAAATATTTTTATTTGTTCCAAGGCCAGGCAGTGGTACAAGTATTTCCTATGAAGCAAAGATTTTTGTTTTGTTTTGCTTTGTTCTGCTGAAGTTCCTCCTGAATGCACTCCAACACAGCCTCCTGGCTCTTACCTACCGAGTATATCCATCAGCGTACAGGAAAACAGAAATCATTTCCTGATTCTAAAAGGGAAGGAATTTCCTGCAAGGAATTCCTCACAAAGGTGATGAAGGAATAGAGCCCTAAACAAAGAAGAGTGTGTCAGCCAGAGATGGAGATCGCAACAACCCCACTGCTGGGCTGGGGAGATGAAAGGGGAGGGTGTACTAGTGCACGGGGACTAGGCCCATGGGGGTGAGCTGGAGAATGTTAAGATGCTCCCTGTTGGGGAGAGCTGTGATGTGCAACATCTGTCATCTCTGCGGTGCAGCTGTTCCCACCACGTCCTATGTTAAGTCGTCAGTGTGACATCACTGAGCACGGAGCTGGGAAACGGTAAACAAGATTTGCTGGGAAACAGTAAACAAGGTTGCTGGCTCCAACACAACCTGGGGCTGGAGTCTCTAGATAGAAGCTGCAGCCATAGCAACAGACTCGCCACTGCCAGTAAACTGATGGAGCCCAGGAAGGGAAAACTCCCGGGCTTCTTCCTGCATCCCTGACCCCTACTAGTGTCTCCTACTGGCTAAAGGATGCTCACCCAGGAGAAATGTGACCTGCGGGGGTGAGCCACCTATGATACAGAACAGACTCTGAGGCACCTGCAATCTGCCGGATACATGAATGATCAGTTAGCTGAATTAGGCAGTGCAGGGTGGAAATGCACGGGGGGCTTAAAACTGCACGTAAAGTATCAGCACACAGTCAAGTTTGGGCTCAACATGTTAAACAAGTGGCAGTTTTGAACCTTTGAGTAAACACTTAACAGGGATGACCACTGAGGTATCTGAGCTTTGAACGGCACTACTGAGCCTCGTAGACTGTTAAAGATAGGCTTAAGAGGTACCTCATACACTACAAGGAGAATTTTAAATGGCTGGTGTTGTAATCACATTCCAAATTCTAAACTGAACACTCACCATCCATCCATTCATTCATTCAGCAGGTATTTGCTGAGAAGACTCTCTGCAGACTTTTCCAGAAACACAGCAGATAGTTGTGGACAAAAAAGGACAATAACCAAACCATATAAAATATTAGAAAATAGCCGGGCGTGGTGGTGCATGCTTGTAATCCCCGTGCTTGGGAGGCTGAGACAGGAGGATCGCGCAGGTTCGAAGCCAGCCGCGCGTGCTGGCTTAGGAGACCCTGTTTCCAAATAAAAATGTAAAAATAGGTCTGGGAGTGTAGCTCGGAGGTAGAAGGGCTTCCAAGAACCCCAGTACCACAAAAATAAATAAATAAATAAATAAATAATAAAATATTAGAAAATGATAGAGAGTAGTGAAGAGTTTTATGATTTTTTTTTTTTTTTTGTGGCAGTACTGGGGATTGAACCCAGAAGCATTCTACTTCTGAATTCATTCTAACCAGCCCTATTTTTTTTTTTTTTTTTTTTTTTTGGTGGTGGTACTGGGGTTCCTGGAAGCCCGTCTACCTCCGGGCTACACTCCCAGACCTATTTTATATTTTTGAAACAGGGTCTCTTAAACCAGCACGGCTGGCTTCGAACCTGCGCGATCCTCCTGTCTCCGCCTCCCAAGCGTGGGGATTACAAGCGTGCGCCACCAAGCCCGGCGTTATTTTTTATTCTTTATTTTGAAACAGGGTCTCACAGAGTTGCAAAGGGCCTCACCACAGGAGCTTTATGATTTTTAAAAGATTGCTTGGGAAAGGCCTCACTGAGTATCAAATCCCCGATGTCTATGGACCGAGCCTGGTGACCTTTCTCAACTGAGGTTGTGTGCAAACACTAAGACAATGTTCTAAGGCACCCCTGTATTTAATAAATTAATTTCCTGCATACACATCTAGAATAGTGCTGGTTATTTTCCTCAGAAAATGTGGAAGCCATCCCCCAAGTCAGCTTCTGTGTCCTGCGGTGCAGATGAGAGGGCAGTGGTGGGAAGCGCGGTTTAGGGGTGTGAAGTAGCCGTGAACGGGAGGAGAGGGCAGCAAGGGAAGCGGGCGTGTCCTCAGGTGGCAGGACGAGAGAGACCTGAGAGGCAAGAGGAGGGCAGGGGACGAGGACAGAATGCTCTGCCGGGCTCCAGGACGGGAGGGCAGAGAGCTACAGGCAGGTCTGGCTACGGGGTGGTCTAGGGACCTTTATCAGTGCAGTTTCAGAGGATGGTGACTGGACTGGGTTTAAGATGGAAAGAATGACACCAGGCAGCACACGCTTGTAATCCCCGCACTTGGGAGGCGGAGACAGGAGGATCACGCTGGTTCGGAGCCAGCCCCGCTGGCTTAAGAGACCCTGTTTCCAAATAAAAATATAAAATAGGTCTCGGCGTGTAGCCCAGAGGTAGAAGGGCTTCCAGGAACCCCTGTACCACCAAAAAAAAAAAAAAAAGATGGAAAAAATGAACTTTCTTCCTTTGCTTTTTTTTTGTTTTTGTTGTTGTTGTTGTTGTTGTTGGTGGTGGTGGTGGTGGTGGTGGTGGTGGTGGTGGTGGGGAGGTCTGGGGATTGAATCCAGGGGCATTCTACCTCCCAAATCCACCCCTAGCCCTGTCCCCTTTTTTAAAATTTTTAGTCTGACACAGAGTCTCGCTAAGTTGCTAAGCCTGGCCTGGAACCTGTGATCCTCCTGTCTCAGCCTCCTAAGTTCTGGGATTACGGGTGTGCACCACCACGCTCAGCAAATAAACATTCTAAAATATAGTTCCATAGTGATTCAAACTGAATTCAGAACTTCCTACTAATCATTTTCAAGTACCTAGGTCAAACAGACTGAAAATTTTAAGAAAAGTATACCTATTTGCAAGAATTTATCTGTCAATTGAAAACTCAATGCTGGACAACCAAACACAACTTAAAACTATATTAAATATTGAGGCTCCAAGTGACCCCCATAAATCTACGTTTTAAATATTTATGTAAGTTTCGTGAGCATTACTGGTTAACATCAAAGTAGATGGTTATTAGAAACATGAACTTGTAAAATAAATTCATGCTAACAAAACAGAACTCATAGGTTAACATGAGCTTCACTGGCCCAAAACATTTTAAAATCACTGATACAACCCAGCCATTCCCCCTGTGTTAAGCCTCCTCTACACATCACATATGTGAAGTGCTTCAACCTCCTGAAAGTTGGCAGCTGCCAACACAAAAATCTACTGCTCTGTAGTCCTCGTGATCCTGTAGTCTGTTCATATAAAATTTTCACATAAGCTTTCTGAAACCTTGTTTCATTTTTGTAGAACAGGGCCGATAATACTGGCAGGATTCCTTAAAAACGCCTTGAAACCCAGCATGGTGAAGCAGGCCCTGGATCAGCGCTTGGGAGGCTGAGGCAGGAGGATCACAGCCAGCCTCTACGACTCATCAAGGCTCTCAGCAACTTAGGCTCTCAGCAACTTAGCAAGACCATGTTTCCAACTTTAAAAAAAATAGTGCGGGAATGTAGCTAAAAGGTAGAAAATCTCCTAGGTTCAATACCTAGCACCAAAAAAAAAAAAAATGCCTTTAAACCAATACAGTTGGTTTGCATTAGTGATGGTAAGTGACATATTAAACTGACGTAACTGGACCAACTGGAAAATCTGAGATGTTTGCTGGCTTAGATGGCTCAGATGACAGGCAAATGGGGTGGGGTGGGGGGGGGAATCATCTAAAATAATGGAAAGTAGAAATACAAGGGGCAGAGCTCTTGGCGAGCTGGCTGGGGATCGGCGCTGCCCAGAGCTCCCCAGGCACCCGCGTGCCATCCTTGGGGTCGCCACCTGCGCACGCTCTCTCTGCCGCACCGTCGCTGGCCGGCTCTCTCCTTTCCCACTGGCATCATCCCAGAGCGCTAGCGACAGCGGAGGACACCTGAGATCTGTGGACTCCTTTACTTTTATTCCCCAGGTTTTCTGAAAACAGCTGCAGAAATACCAAGCGCTTTGGAAAAGGCTGATGTTGCTGCACTCTCGGCCAGACTGCAAGCTGAGAGTAGTGGAATACTACAAGTCTGTTTTCCTGAACTCGCTGTCAGAGCTGCTCCTGCAATTCCTTGGCTTTGCGCAGAACCTCCCAACAGGGCAGTTTCCTTTTCCAATTCCATCTGCTTTTTCAGCTTTAGTTCTAGCCTTACGTTTAAATATGCAACTGAGTCAGACACAATAGGCCCACAGTCCCAGTGGTCCCCAGGTTTACAAATCGACAGAATATAGAAATCAGATGGCAAACTCGAATCACAAATCCTATCCCCAAAGTTTCCACTCCAAAGAGTTCAGTACCCGAATCCTTCTGCAATATATTTTTAGACTAGCTAAGAGACAAATGCCTTATGTCGAAATGATGTGAAGCAATAGTTGGGCCTAGGATTGGCAGACATCAAGAACTGCAGAGAAGATTATCTCACAGCTAGAGGCCTGAAATCCAGAATGACCCAGAACGATCAAAGGAAACAGCAGTTACCGGTGTTCAACGCAGAGATGTAAGTCGGGACTTCAAACTCATCTTTTATTCGCTCGACTTGGGATATTAGCAGACTCTAAGCAGGCAGCCCGGCACGGCCAGCTCCTGCCTGCGTGGAGCCAGCCCGGCACGGCCAGCCCCTGCCTGCGTGGAGCCAGCCACGCTCACCCCGGCTCACCACACCATGCTCCCCTGGGGAAGAGCGTGCCCAAGGATTCGTGCAGCCAGTGCTCTTGGAAGTAAAGTTAACCTTTCCCTTCCCAAGAGATATAAAACTTTCTCCTACGGTCCCTCTTCTGGAACTGTTTTCGGAGCAAATGACAAGAGCAACACCCATTCAGAAAATGAGAAATAAAGTTGCCAAGGAAACGAGAATTTAGAGAGACGATACAGAGGAGAAAAGCCATGACGTGTTACACCTTAATGGTCCTTCAAAATCTCTACAAGACTGAGCGAAATTTGGTTGGGCCCAAGATTCAAGTTCATTTTTTCAAAGGGACAGAAAGCTCATGTTGGACAAGCATCGTCCTGGGAGGTTTACCCAGAGAGCACTAAAAGGCCAACATCTATTTAAGGGCCACACACAGGGCTCTCGGTTCATTTCTGGACAACACCCAGCTTCTGGAACAGGTCTCAGGTCTACTCAGACCACGTATTCAGCTGCAGAGCGACACCACTGTCTGGGCCAGAGAGGCCCACAGGTTGGGCTGGACGTCACAAGACTGTTCAGAGTCTTGAGCCTTCTACTTTGGGTTATTTTCTGACTCCACTGTCCACATTCTGGGTAGGAGCAGAATGAGAACAACTTCCCAGCCATCTCTTCTGTCCCTCCCACCAAATGCCCAGGGGCCAAAAATTTCATGATCTAAGATGTCATTGCATTCCATTAGATAGTGTGGACCTAAGAAAGAAAGAGGACGAAGGGAAGGAAGGTAGGTGTGTGTGTGTGTGTGTGTGTGTGTGTGTGTGTGTGTGTATATATATATATATATATATATATAGTGTGTGTGTGTGTGTGGTACTGAGGATGGAACTCAGGGGCATTCTACTGCTGAGAGACACCCCCAGCCCTATTTCTTTATTCTTTTTACTTTCAAAACAGGGTCTCACTCATTTGCGAAAGGCCTCGCTTAGTAGCTGAGGCTGTTTGTGAACTGCGATCCTCAGGTCTCAGCCTCCCAAATGCTGGGATTACAACCGTGCACCACCACGCCTGGCTCCCTGTTAGCATTTTTTTTTACCGTGTGTGTGTGTGTGTGTGTGTGTGTGTGTGTGTGTGTGTGTGTTACTGAGAATGGAACCCGGGGGCCTTCTTCCTCTGGGATACCCTTCCAGCCCTATTTTATTTTTATTTGGAAACAAAGTCTCATGAAGTTGCTGAGAGACTCAGTAGGTTGCTGAGGCTGGCTTTTAACCTGCGATCCTCCTGTCTCAGCTCCCAAGCACTGGGATTACAGGCGAGCGCCCCTACACCCGGCCACATTTCTTACACTGAAAAACAAAATTAGTACATTCAAATAAGAAAGGAAAACAAATCATCCTTGTTTGCATATAAAATGACTTTGTAGAGTAAACACCCTAAAGATTTCAAACACACACACAACCTGTTAGAGCTGACAATCAAATTCAGTAACTATAAAATCATATATAAAAATCCGTAGCATTTTATACCCCAGTAAGAAATAGCTATGAAAGAAATCGAGAGCAATCACATCCGCAGTAGCTACAAAGAACACGGCAAAATACGTAGCGACAATTTAGCCAAAGAAGTGAACGAGCTCTAAAAATGAAAATTACCAAACACCAGTGAAAAGAGTCGAAGAGGACACGCCCAAAAATAAAAAACCCAAGTCCATGTGTTAAAAGAATAAATATTGTAAAAATGTCCATACTATCAAATGAATCTACAGATTGAGTGTAATTCCTATCAAAATCCAAGGACATTCTTTACATAAGTAAAAAAGCACTCTAAAATGTGTATGGAACCACAAAATATCCCAATAGCCAAAGAAATATTGACCAAAAAAGAACAAAGCTGGGGGTATTATAATATCTAATTTCAAAACATATTACAAAGCTACAGTAACCAGGACCGCATGGTATAGCCATGCTTTCTCCAACTCCTCCAACTCTGGCTTTCCGACTTTGCTGGCTTCCTTAGACACGCAGAGTGGACTCTTCTAATTTAGCAATCAATTTCTCTTCAGATGATTTCTACAAAGCTGGAAATAGTGGTGCACACTTGTAATCCCAGTACTTGGGAGGCTGAAACAGGAGGATCGCAGGTTTGAGGACAGTCTCAACAACCCAGGAGACTGTTTTAGAAAAAATACAATTGGCCGGGCGTGGTGGCGCACGCTTGTAATCCCCGCGCTTGGGAGGCAGAGACAGGAGGATCGCACAGGTTCGAAGCCAGCCGCGCGCACTGGTTTAGGAGACCCTGTTTCCAAATAAAAAAATGTAAAAATAGGTCTGGGAGTGTAGCCCGGAGGTAGAAGGGCTTCCAGGAACCCCAGTACCACCAAAAAAAAAAAAAAAAAGAAAAGAAAAAATACAATTAAAAAAGTCTGTAGGTGAAGCTCAGAGGTAGAAGGCCCCTGGTTTCAATCCCCAAAACCACCAAAAAATGAAAAATAAAAAAGAATCATACAAGTAAATTATCCCTTTAAGCCCAACTGGTTACCTTCCCCAAAACACAAGAGTGTACCTTATACCTCTGCAGGCCTCTCCCCCCCAAAAAAAACTTGGCATGGCACCAGAGGCCCGATGAATATTCAATCCAAACCCACCATTTAGGGAAAGTATTACAATTGGTACTTTTATCAAGAATGGGTAGCATTATAATCATTTGTCTTTTCATGGAGTCTCAAAGGAAAAAAAAGGAAGAATTCAGAGACTAAGCATTCATCTTATTGAGTTACTTATATTTTGGAGAAAATTTTTAATCCGATTTTTATTTTAATGATCTACCGGCCTGTAAAAAGTAAAATAGCATCAAGAAAGAAGGATTTGGAAGGTATTTATTCAGTGTTTCCAGTCCTGTATCATTTACCTCTCCAAGTAAGTCTCAGGCTCTGTCTGCTGGCTTTATAAACCTCTCCTTGGGCTTTACCAAGCATGGAACCACTTTCCCAGAAGTCCAATGGCCTGCTTCCGAATCCAAATACGATTCGCATATTGCATCTTCAGGTGTGTGTGTGTGTGTGTGTGTGTGTGTGTGTGTGTGTGTGTGTGTGTGTTTTGGGTTTTTTTGTACTGGGGATGGAACCCAGGGGCATTCTACCTCCAAGCTACACCCACAGCCCTATTCCTATTCCTTACTCTTTTATTTCTTATTTTGAAACAGGTTCTCACTAAGTTGCAGAGGGCCTCACTAAGTAGCTCAGGCTGGCCGCAAAACTGCAATCCTCCTGTCTTAGCCTCCCAAGTATTGGGATTACAAGCCTGCGCCACCACGCCTGGCTGCATCTTCAGTATTTCTAAAACAAAGTAATGTTTAAAAAGTGACTTTTCTCCAGAAAACTTAAAAACATGCCTTTTGATTTCTAGAAATGGGACTCATTTAAATGCATTTAATCATACCGCCTCAGTTAGTTTTCTGTATTTTAAGAGAGAAAATTAGTAACACTGTTAAACTAATTGACGTTAGAAATACTAATGATATTAAAATGCATCTATAGTCTGGCTTTTAAAAAAAATGAAGTTGAAGAAATTGTCCAGCATAACTGGCTGCAGAAGTGCAATTCTTAGCGTGTATGACTTTTTCAGAGACCCAAGCGGTGATTACTTTTCAAGACATGAAAGCCCTCGTTCTCCCTACCCTCAGCCTATCCAAAAATTTCATTCTGAGACCTTAGAGAATGCTTGCACATTTATAATAAAGGCCTAAAGCCTCATGGATAGTGCTACCTAAGCAGTGTTTTACCTGTTTTTTTCATCTCAGTTACACATAAACAATCAATTAAATAAGAAGCAGACATTTCCCAGAATGTCATCTAAAATCATTTACACTTGCTTGATTAATCTCTGAGTTCTGACCTGGGCCTCTATAGCCATTCACGTTCTGGGACCCCAAAGTTTAAAAGAGCAAGAGAATAAAGACCAGGGTCCTCTTACCAGGACGCTGATCAGGACAGCAGGTTCTCTTGGCTCTGTGCATTATATTTGCGAGAATTCTTTCCCAAGATTCATCCCAGGTGATCGCCCTAAACCTTTGACAGAAAAGTCAAGATTCCAGAAGCGACATGCCCAAGGACATGTGACTAGTGAGTGGCCTGACTAGAATCGAAATCCAGATCTTGCCTCGGGTGGTGGCACGCACTTGTAATCCCAGCACTGAGACAGGAGGATCGCAGGTTCAAAGCCAGCCCCCGCAACTCTACGAGGCTCTCGGCAACCTAGTGAGGCCGTTTCCAAAAGAGAAATAAAATCAGGCTGGGGGTGTGGCTTGGAGGTAGAATGCCTCTTAGTTCAATTCCTAGTATCATTAAAAAAAAGTCCAGATCTTGCTGATACGAAGGAAACTTTCCATTACTCTAGATATAGAATGACCAATCGATTCTCTCCCTGTACTTCCCTCCCTGTGTTTTCTATTTCTTAACAAAATCATTGATGTTTTAATATAGCATTTCAGGATAGTCAGATGTTAGTTTTAAGTTTCCAGTTTTAAAAATGTATTAACAGCCCAATATCAAGTTCATCTTTATTCAAAGCTAACCTTGCTGAAAGAAGGGCAGTCCAAAAACCGAAGATGTTTTTGCCTTCATTTCTCTTGCTCTTTTTCATGTCGTCGTCGGAGCACACACGGAGGCCTCACTCAACCAGCACCGGCTTCTTCCTGTTGGTGGGCCAGGCTTCTCCAAGAAAGCACTATAATTGTTATGCTTTATTGTGTTTTTGTTAGGTTTCTATGGAAAACCTCCCAGAAAAAAATCTCAGGGAGCCAGGCATGGTGGCACATGCCTGTAATTCTAGTATTTGGGAGGCTGAGACTGGAGAATTACAGGCTTGAGGACAGCCTCTATAGCACAGCAAGACTACGCAACCTAGGGAGACCCCGTTTCAAAACAAAAAACATAGTAAGGTAGAATGTCTCTGGGCTGAATCCCCAGTACCCTAGTACCACAAAAAAAAAAATCTCAAAGAGCACAAAATGCACACAGAAGGCCCAAATGTATTATATATTTAAGATTATTAGACTAGTATAAATCTCAAAAACACATCACTAAGTACTGTTTAACACTGTACAAAGGAGCCCTGAGAAAACCAGAAAGGAATAAGTTTTCCTGAACTCTCAACTACTGAAAGATACCAAATTTATTTTTCACTCGCTAATTTGCTCCTGCACACCTGCATTCACTCCACGTGACACCTACCACTGCCAAGGGCTTCAGTGATTACAGATAAAGTTTCTGCCTTCAGAGCTTATTTTCTACAAAGAAAGTAAGACACAACAGACGTCAAGCGTGGTGGCACATGCTTGTAATCCCAGTACTTGGGAGGCTGAGACAGGAAGATCGCAGGTTTGCGGCCAACCTCAGCTACTTAGTGAGGCCCTCTGCAACTTAGTAAGACTGTTTCAATATAAAAAATAAAAAGAAAAGAGGGCTGGGAATGTAGCTCAGAGGTAAAGTGTCCCGGGGTTCAATCCCTAGTACCACACAAAATAAATAAATTAAATAAAGACACAACAGACCCCAAAATAAAAAGTATCAGATGCTGTTAATATACAATAAAAAATCAAACAAAGTAATGGGGAAACCAGTTGGGAAGTGATTAGGAGCCCAAGTAAGAGAGGAAAGCAAGTTGAGGAAACGCCGGGGACCGCGCTCGCTGCTGGGCTGGCATCACACTTGGGAGGGAGGGCAGTGAAGATTATGCCAAGGCTTCTGCCCACGCAAGTGGGCAGCCAGTGACCCAGTCCCCAGATGAGGCCTCCTTGGGGAAAACCACCTGAGGGTAAAGTCATCAAGGAGATCGTGATCATTCAGTCAAGTTTGAGAAGATGTTCAAAACACTGACAGAGAGTTGGATATACAGGCCTGAAGTCCTGAGGTGGTGGTTAGAGTCCTGGGGCCAGAGGGTTGGCCTGGGGATATGTGGAGTCAGGAGAGGTCAAGTCAAGACTTAGCAACACATTAGCTAACTTGGGCAAAGTCCAAGCCTCCCACCTTTGTAGGCAGAGTTGATGTGTATCTGAACCTGCTAGGAAAGCTGCACAGCGCTGCTCAAACAGGTGTTGTTGTTAAGTCCTAGGGAACTGGACACCCTTGGAAGAGAGAAGCAGTGAAGCTGGGGGTGAAAACTCCGATTTCCTGATCGTGGTCATGGGATTACCAGTTATTTCAGCAGAAGAACAAAACAAGTAGCCAGCTATTTCCCTGGAAGAAAGGGTCATGGAGGGAAATGGAGATGGAGTGTCCCACTTCTGGTCCACTGAAAGAGGGAGATTTTCATGAAAATGCAGCAACTGAAAATAAGACGCCAGGTCGTTAACAGTGATTGTTTTTAAGTTCTGAGAGAATGATCACTGTATACCTGAGCTTTCATCATGAACATGTTACTTTTATAATTAGAAAAATAAAGCTATACAAAAGGATAATAAAACAAAAAATTATGACTTCTGAAAATAACACTGATTTGGCATGACAAATATATACTTATATATATACATATATAGCAACCCATGAACTAATAAACTTCAATGTGAAATTTGAAATTACAAAAGGACTGATAAAACTGGCCTAGTGGGTGATTCTTGCTATGCCCTAAGCTAATATCTGTTGGTAAAGTAAAAACTAAAATATGAATTGATTAAATACTTTTTCAAATCTTGAGGCTTTTTAATATATTGCTCAAGCCGGGCGTGGTGGCGCACGCTTGTAATCCCCGCGCTTGGGAGGCGGAGACAGGAGGATCGCGCAGGTTCGAAGCCAGCCGTGCTGGCGTAAGAGACCCTGTTTCAAAAATATAAAATAGGTCTGGGAGTGTAGCCCGGAGGAAGAAGGGCTTCCAGGAACCCCAGTACCACCAAAAATAAATAAATAAATAAATAAATAAATAAATAAGTATAAAATAGGTCTGGGAGTGTAGCCCGGAGGTAGAAGGACTTCCAGGAACCCCAGTACCACCAAAATAATAATAATAATAATAATAATAATAATAATAATAATAATAAATAATAATAAATATATTGCTTAGTAATATATCTAAGACCCTTTTATTCCTGTTACAAAATAGCCAAGAGTATAGAAATATAGTAACTAATATTTGTAAACTGATTCAAATTTATCTTGTGTGTTTCATTCACATGGTTTTATTTGTGTGTTTGTTTTTTGCTTGGCTTTGGTGTTAAGACCACGTCTTACTATGTTGCCCAGGTTGGTCTTGAACTCCTGGACTCAAGCCGTCCTCTCCCCTCAGCCTTCTGAGCAGCTGGGCCTACAGACAGGCATGTACCACAAGGCCCATAAAACTCTTAACCTAGTACTTATGCTCCCATTTATATAATTGGTTTCTTATAAAATCCAGCCTGAAGCACCCTTTCACTATTCACAGAATTAATTTTAAAATCTTTCATTCTGGCCTGCAAAAAAAAAAAAATCTTGAAGCTTTTAAATATTCCAAGACAGATGTGGTGGAGCACGCTTGTAATCCCAGTACTTGGAAGATTTGAGACCGGAGCATCAGAGGTTCAAAGACAGCCTCAGCAACTTAGAGAGCCCCTCTGCAACATAATAAGACCCTGTTTCAAAATAAAGAATAAGCTGGGCGTGGGTGCACATACTTGTAATCCCCGCATTCTGGAGGCTGAGACCGGAGGATCGCGGTTGGCGGACAGCCTCAGCTACTTAGGCCCTCTGCAACTTAGTTACACCCTATTTCAAAATAAAGAATAAAAAATAGGGCAGGGGTATATCTCAGAGGTCAAATGCTCCTGGGTTCCATCCCCAAACCTGCAAAAAAATAAAAAAATAAATAAAGAATAAGCCGGCGTGGTGGTGCACGCTTGCAATCCCCGCACTTGGGAGGCAGAGACAGGAGGATCGCGCAGGTTTGAAGCCAGCCTCACTGGCTTAAGAAACCCTGTTTCCAAATAAAAATATAAAATAGGTCTGGGAGTGTAGCCTGGTGGTAGAAGGGTTTCCAGGAACCCCAGTACCACCAAAAATAAATAAATAAATAAACAAAAAGAAAAAGAAAGGAAGAAAGGAAGGAAGGAAGGAAGGAAGGAAGAAAGAAAGAAAGAAAAAGTCTGGGGGTGTAGCTCAGGTGTAGAATGCCCCCAGGTTCAATCTTCAGTATCATAAAAGATAAATAAATACAATAATTCTAGAAACTTCCAAGATTCCATATATTTACTTATTATACACTTAAAACTACTGAATAATATGTATTATCTTTTCTAATTGGATTCATCAAAATTTGTTAACCAATAGAAGGCTTTTTTTTTTTTTTTTTGGTGGTACTAGGGTTTCTGGAAGCCCTCTACCTCCGGGCTACACTCCCAGATCTATTTTTACATTTTTTATTTGGAAACAGGGTCTCCTAAGCCAGCGCACGCAGCTGGCTTCGAACCTGCGCGATCCTCCTGTCTCTGCCTCCCAAGCGCGGGGATTACAAGCGTGCACCACCACGCCTGGTGGCATTTTTTAAAGTAAAGGACAAGTCAGATGTGATGGCTAACGTTTGTGATCCCAAGTATTGGCAAGCTGAAACAGAGGATTGTGGGTTCAAGATCATCCTTGGCAATTTAGAGAGGCCCTCAGCAACTTAGTGAGACCCTATTTCAAAATAAAAAATAAAATAGGGCTGGGGGTGTAGCTTGGAGGTAGAATTCTCCTAGTTTAATACCCAGTATAAAGAAAGAAGAGGAAGGAGGAGGAGGAGGAGAAGGAGGAAGAGGAGGAGGAAGAGGAGGAGGAGGAGAAGGAGGAGGACAATGACGACGAGGACATCGTCGATGACCACAGGTGACTATCACAACATCGCTGTCTCACTGTACAATAAGCGAGCAGGAGGCAAGGTTACCTGATCCATTACGGCCGGGCTTTGGCTTATCTATATCTGCTTGTCCAATTCACCCTACAGATTTATCCAACTTAGCTAGTCATGCCAGGTGTTCTTAGAAATGAGAAATACTATTCCAAAACGATCTCATGTAATCTTAAAATTATAACTACAGTTTTCATTCTTATTGTATATGTTGAAAATTAAACACCTAAGGGTCTTTGTAGAAAGCTATAGTCTTTGCCATGATTATAAAAGGAAAAACAACCTCTAGTAGACAAACCTCAAGTCTTACAGTAGTATGAAATAATCTTTATACTGCATGGAAGTCACTCTCAGTGCCCCAGGTCTCATGCTGGCTTTTCTGATTGTCATTCAAGGGAGTTATCACTAAGTGGTGTTACCAATCTGATTCATGACCAGGCCACTGCATCTCCTTTTCAGGTTTTACACTAAACTTAGTCCTTTTTTGTTGCTAACAAAACTGAAGTTGTTGGGGGTGGGGGAGGTACTGGGGATTGAATCTAGAGGTGTTCCACTTCTGAGAGCTACACCCCACAGCCCTTTTTTTTTTTTTTTTTTTTTTTTTTTTTTTTTTTTTTTAGGTACTGAGGATGGGACCCAGGAGCATTCTACCCCAGCCTTATTTTTTATTCTTTATTTTGAAACAGGGTCTCTCTGAGTTGCAAAGGGCCTCACTAAGTAGCTGAGGTTGTCCTCAAACCTACAATCCTCCTGACTCAAACTCCCAACTACTGGGATTACAAGCCACCACCACAAAACTCAAGTTCTTAAGCAAGAAATCTGAACATTTTAAACAGACAAAAAAAGAACCCTCGAGGCAAATTGGATGCTTTCTGCATATTCTAGCTTTCTCCAAATGATATTACTCTAAATTATTTACCAAAATGAGTATTTAAATATATAATTATAGATAAATATAAAAATAAATGTAAACATAAAAATATTTAAATCAAACACTGGTGTACTTCCAAATGAGAATTATAACTTATGTAGAAAGAAATACAGTTCTCCACAGGAGCTTGTCATGTGGATCCCTGGGGTACCTGCAGGAGGAGGAGCAGTTATGGGGTCAGCCTTTCTCCCTGTGAAGCGCGCAGGGCCTGCTCACAAAGGCTTTCTGTCCTCCTGGAGACCTGCTGTTCCCACTTAGAGGCTGCCGTGTCAATATGGCAAGGGCCCAGCCCCAGCAGCTTCGGTGCCTATTTTGGGCTTGTAAAGGGACTGAGCGTGACAGTGAGTCTTTGCTTCACCCTTGAAAATGCTCTTTTCTACTCCTGCTGTCATTCAGAGAACTCGCCAGTGCTGGGGCTAAACCGTCACAAAGCTAACAAAGCCCCCGAGGAAGCAAAAGTCTCGTGAAATAAACTTGTCCTTTCAAAGATGGCAATTTTTTTTTTTTTTGAAACAGGGTCTTGCTAGGTTGATGAGAGTTTCACTACTTGCTGAAGGTGTCCCCAAACCTGTGATCCTCCTGTCTCAGCCTCCCGAATACCGGGATCACAAATAAAATAGGGCTGGCAGTGCAGAGAAGAGGTAGAATGCCCCTGGGTTCAAGTCCCAGTAACACACACACACACACACACACACACACACACACACACACACATTTTTTAAGAGAATCTCACACTTAAAAAAAAAATATGAAGTAGCTTCTCAACTCATCAACAAAAGACAATATAAGCTATACAGAGATTCTCCCGAGGCCAACATGGAGATGCCCGTCCATCCACTCGTTCCTGTGCTCGGTCAATGCGCAGCGTGCTCAGAACTGAGAGCAGCAATGAGCAGAAGAGACGTCGACCCTGCCTTTGTAAGACTGTGTGCATGTGTGCGCGCGTGCGTGTGTATGTGTGTGGTGGGTGTGGCGGGGGCTGAATCCAGGGCATTCTACCTCTGAGCTGCACCCCCAGCCTCTATTTTACTTTTTATTTTGAAACAGGATCTCACTAAGTTGCCCAGGTTGTCTCGGAAACTGTGATCCTCCTGTCTCAGCCTCTCAAGTGATGGGATGACAGCCATGCGCCACCATGCCTGGCTATTAGGCCTACTTTTAGTAATAGATAATGTTGGTACCACAGATTTGTTTTATTTTGTTTTGTTTTTTGAGTACTGAGAATTGAACTCAGGGCCTCATACATGCTAGGCAAGTGCTGTACCACTGAGCTACAGACCCAGCTGTTGTTTACCATTTTATTTTGAGACAGGGTCTCACTAAGTTTTCTAGGCTGGTCTAAGACACTTGATTCTCCTGCTTTGGTGTCCTGAGTGGGTGGGAATACAGGTGTGCAACACTGTGCCTAAATCAGAACTAAAAAAAAAACCTAAAATATGTATAGAATCAAAAAGAACCTCAAACTAGACCCTATACTATAATGAGATACCATTTTATCCCAGCTAAAATGTCTACTATAAAACAAAAAGATAGCCAATGCAATATTGAGCAAAAATGGAAACATTCAAAGTATCTGATTTCAAGCCACATTACAGAAGGCCAGAGACAAAAACAGCATATCACAGAAACAGACAGATGATGAAACAGGGTGGGAATCCAGAAGCAAACCCAGCCACCAACAGCCTAGTGAGTCTCAAGGTGACAAAGGCATGCACCAGAGAAAGGAGGGCCTCTCTAACAAGGGCTTCTGGGAAACTACACTTCCACTGCAGGAGCCTGAAGCTTGACCCATAGTTCCCATCCTGTACAAAAATCTACTCAAAATGAAACAAAGACCTTAATCTAAGACCTGAAACTCTGAAATTACTAGAGTGAAACATTTTGAGATATTGGTACACACAATGATTTTCTGAATAGGACTCCAGAAAAGATGGAGGAGGAGGAGGAGGACGAGGACGAGGAAAAGGACGAGGAGGAGGAGGAGGACGAGGACGAGGACGAGGACGAGAAGGAGGACAAGGACGACAACGACAACGGCGGCGGCGACAGCGGCAACAACGATGACGACTTGATAAATGGGATTACATTAAACTAAAAGCCTCTGAGCCAGGCATGATGGTGCACGCTTGTCATCCCAGCATTAAGGAGGTTGAGTCAGAAGGATTGCGGTTTGCAGGTAGCTTCAGCTACTTAGTGAGGCCCTTTGCAACTCAGAGAGACCCTGTTTCAAAATTAAGAAAAAAAAATAGGGCTGGGGTGTAGCTCAGAGGTAGAATGCCCTGGGTTCCATCCCCAGTACCATGAAAAATTTAAAAAAAAGAAAACACCTTCCCTGCTGCAAAGTAAACAATCAACAAAGTGAATAGAAAACTTGCAGAACAGAATTCAGTATTTGCCAGAGGATCAATAGCTAGAATCTATGAAGAACTCAACAATCCTAACAACAGAAAAAGTAATCCTTTTTTTTTTTTTTTTTTTTTTTGGTAGTACTGGGGATGAAACCCTTCTACCTCCGGGCTACACTCCCAGACCTATTTTATATTTTAGTTGGAAACAGGGTCTCTTAAGCCAGCAAGGCTGGCTTCAAACCTGCGCGATCCTCCTGTCTCCGCCTACCAAGCGCAGGGATTACAAGCATGTGCCACCACGCTCAGCCAGTAATCCAATTTTTAAAGTGGGCAAAAGAGTTGGATGGACACTTCTCATAAGAAAGATAATGGCCAATAAATATATGAAAAAATGTCCAATGCATTAGGCATCAGGAAAATGCAAATCAAACTACAGTGAGATTTCATCTTACTCCACTTAGAATGGCTATTATTTTAAAGTGCTAAAAACATAGAGAAAAAGACATCTCTATATTGTTGGTGGGAATGTAAGTAGTACAGCCACTACAGAAGACAGTACTGAGGTTCCCCATTAACACAAGTACCATGCGATCCAGCGATCCCGCTCCTGGGTATACATCTAAGGAAAATGAAGTCGGTACACAAGAGTTACCTGCGTGTCCCTGTTTATGGAGGTCCTGTTCACAATAGCTAAGATATGGAATCAGCCCAGTGCCCACCAACAGATAGACGTATAAAGAGTCACACACACACACACACACACACACACACACACACACACACACACAATTATTCTGCCATAAAGAAGAATGAAATATTGGCATCTGTAGCAAAATGGATAGAAACGCAGGACATCATGTTAAGCAAAATAAGCCAGACACAGAAAGAAAAGTGTAGCATGCTATCTCTCGTATGTTGAAACTAAAAAGAAAAAGAATGGACCTGAAATAGAAAAGAGATTACTAGAGGCTGTGAGGGGGCATGGGAAGTGGGGGAATGGATAGATTATCAACATATAATGTGCATGTAGGGAAATCATCACAGTGGACTCCTTAACTTACACAATTAATCTGTGCTAATCATACAAATATTAGGAAGTATCCTTCACACTTCAAAGATCCTCAAATATTGTGAAGTATCCAAAATATCACCAAATACCCTTATATTAGAGACGAGGACCTTGTACAGAGAAGCTAAACCGAAGCCACTGTCACCATTCAACTTCCCTCTGCATTTATACTGACTGAACAATGGACTCCAAAGCTAGACCCCTTATCTGTGCATTTCACTCCTCTTCCTCCTCTTCCTCCTCCTCCTCCTCCTCCTCCTCCTCCTCTTTCTTCTTCTCTCTTAATACTCCTTATAATAAGACGATTTCATGCCAGGCATGGTGGCACACGCTTGTGATCCCAGTGCTTGGGAGGCTGAGGACCGTGCAGGTTTGACTTATTAGCTCAACACAAACAGTAGCTAAGTAACAGAGATGCTCAGAGCTGTAAGGGGCAGCCTCGGAGCGAGGGGGCCCTTCCACTGGCGGCTATGTGGGTACCCTCAGGGGCTGGAGACACAGCTGAAGGGATTCAAGCAGTAGTTAACGGCTTAAGTACAGGAACACTAAGGTTCTTTCCAAACTTGAAATTCTATTATCCTAAATTACATTTTTTAATAGAAGTAGTACTTTCCCTTCAGTGATGTCCAGTTTCCAAAGATTTACTTAGGTTTTAAGCTACCAAGATAAAAGAAGGAAAGAGAAGGAGCGAAAAAGAGATCAAAGAGAAAGGACAAAGGAAACCATGTGTAACTGAAATTACCTAAATAAAGAAATTTTTTGCTCTCGAAATAAAGTCTAAAACCGTACTTTTCCAACCAAAATTTAAATTGAGTTCATCCCAAGTGCAACATTTCTGAATGCCCTGTAGGAGCAAAAAGGAGCACCGGCTCCTGAAGACCATTCTGGCCTCTATAAGTGGCTCTAATGGGTTCCTTCCAGATCATTCTAGACAATCTGATTACAACAAAATCGCTGAGGCTGGCTTATGAGTTTAGGTGTAAAACAGCTTTCCACAGCGTCTGGCCAATTCTTTTCGACAGGTGTACGCATTGCAATAAACTTCAAAGGCGCTTTCTGAAAGAGCCTCCTGATTTCTTTTGAAGATACTACCAAGAAAGTAAAGAGAGAAGGTAAGAAAAGAAATCCAAATAAGGACAAAATGGTTGAAAGAAGACAAAGGATGGAATTGAAAGATCAAAGATTTAGAGTCTATTAGGCTGCCGACCATCAAGAAACATGCGACCCACCATTTCTATGGGTTCGCTGCCAGGACATAGCATGTTCTTAACACCAGATATCGTTTTAATCCTCAAAGCTATGTTCAGAACCAAATGCTAACCCATTAGCACAAGGCCTGGGGTTGTTCTCTAAGGAATATGGCTCTCACCAGGGCTTCCTAAAGAGGGGGAAGAGTTCAAACTGGGGAAATGATCCATCAGAACTGCCAAGAGTTGCCTGGGTGTTGTCTTCATCCACATCTTCCTTACAGAGCTCAGTGGAAGACTTGCATGGACTAGAGCAGACGAGATCACTGCTCGTTAATTAAGCAAATACAAAAGAAATCAAAGGGTTATCCTCAACTATAAACTTCGTCCTCTCTAGGCACAAACGTTACCAACTTGTGACAGAAAGCCTTTGGGATTCGCATACTTGATAAGTTAAGCGTTTTTCTAAATGAAGTGGAAAATGAGATGCTTCTTGCTAAGACCATCTGGGCATCATAGAGACTTGAATTCTAAATTGGACTCATTCCCATGTTACTATAAACTGTCCTACAAACTCTCCGATCTGAATGGAGTCCTTTGTGGGAAGAAGAATCCAAGAAATAAACTGAAACCAGACCTGAGCTTGGCAGGTCTGTGAAGACAGAGACTTGGAAACAGAAGAAAAAGACTAGAGGTTGACATAATTCAGGTAGGTTGTAATTCAAAGCATGCTGAGACCTTGGTAACATAGACCAGCTGGACTGAGAGGAAGCCAAGACCAGGCCGAGCACGGTCTAGGAACACGTGCGAGTTCCAGGAACCTGTCTGTCAGGTGGACACTTGCAAACCTAATGCACTATGGCCAAAGACGCTGCAAGTTCACAGTCAGTTCAGGTAGGAATGAGGACAGAAGTAGAGGATGACCCCAGAGGTCAGGGCATGGCCATAAAGGTACAGGTCACCATCACAGCAATCCTATTTCCAGCAACGTTGTCATCTAAGTACACAGGTAAACCTAGACTCAAATGAAACCTCACAAAGAATCTAAATGCATAGCGAGTTCCCAAGGAAGTAAGGGAAATTCTGGAATCAAAACCAGAGAAGAGCCAGGCGTGGTGGCGCACGCTTATAATCCCCGCGCTTGGGAGGCAGAGACAGGAGGATCACGCAGGTTCGAAGCCAGCCATGCGCGCTGGCTTAGGAGACCCTGTTTCCAAATAAAAATGTAAAAATAGGTCTGGGAGTGTAGCCTGGAGGTAGAAGGGCTTCCAGGAACCCCAGTACCACCACCAAAAAAAAAAAAAAAAAAAAAAACCAGAGAAGAACAAAAACACAGAAGCACTATACTGGCACTGACACTTGGGCTACCCAGAGGTTATTTGTTGATACTAGAAATCCTAGGGTTTTGTGTTTTGGGGTGTGTGTGTGTGTGTGTGTGTGTGTGTGTGTGTGTGTTTGGAAGCAAGGAGAAAAGTTTAAAGTCTAGGGAAATGATATAAATATTGGGTTACGATGCAATGTACACTTTCTAAAAAACCAAACACCTAATGCCTACAGCTTCTGCTTATAAAGTGTGTGGGGTGGATTCCTAAACCACATGTTACTAAATAGTTGTGATGTAAGTGACGGTTGAGTTAATAAATCACTGATATTCAATCACAGGCCTCTGCACTACCACCATCCATCTTTTATCCACAATAAGAGACTGAGGTATAACCACACCAAGAGCATCATATATTTCATATACATGAAGCAGCATGTGGGAAGAGACAGGGGGATGGAAATAGACAATAAGGCCTTGAGTGTGCTCAATGTGAGGAAGTGGGATAGAGTTCCTCTCCTCCCCTCTACCCCTTAAAAGGCTATTCTCACAGTGGGTAAAAAAATATATATATAACAAAAAAAAACTGTCAATCTTAACCAGGACACTTGGTGGTAGAAAAAAAGAAGACTTCCCAAGCATGGGGTTCAAATTTAGAATACCTGTATAGTTTTGGATAGCTGAGAAACTGATATTAAAGTGGTCCAGGACTGGAAACACATGCATAGTGTCTGTAAAAATGAAAAGTAAGTCAGGCATGAGAAAAGTAAGTCAGGCATGAGGTGTGAGATTACACACCTGTAATCTCAGTACTTGAGAGGATGAGACAGGAAGATCACTGATTTGCAGCCCATCCTAGCCCGTGAAGCTCTCTCTCCCAACTTAGTGAGACCCTATTTCAAAATAAGAAAATTAAGAAAAATAATTTACTGTGTAACTCAGAGACGGAATGCCACTGAGTTCAATCCTCAATGCAAAGAATAATAAAAATATAAATGGTGAGACAGTACATGTCCATGAATAGGAAAGCTCAATATTGTCAGATGTCAGCTCTTCCCAACTTGATCTATATATTCACTGCAATCCTAACAAAATCACAGCAAGTTACTTTGTGAGTACTCAAAATTTTGAAATTTATATGGAAAGGCAAAAGATACAGAGTAGCCAACTCAATGTTGAAGAAAAAAGAATAAAATCAGAGGACTGAAACTATCCAACTATGAAGTGGAGAGGCTGAGGTCAACACAAAATTTGAAATAAAGCAGATGCCAAACTATTCCAGCAATGCAGACATCGAAGTGCATTGTTGTGGGCGGTGATGCTCTTGGAAAAACACATTTCCAAAATAAATACTGCTTTTAACAAGTATGTAGTCACAGTTATAATTGGTAGAAAGCCATATAACTTTGGCTTTTTGATACTGTAGGTCAAGAGGCTTATGATAGATTATGACTGCTGAATTAACCACAAACAGATTATTTCTGGTCTATTTTTCAGTGGCTTCTCTATCCTCATTTGATAATGTAAAAAAAAAAAAGTGGGTGCTTGAGCTATTTCACTGCTGTCAAAAGATTCCTTCCTTGTTTGTCGGGATGAAAATTGGTCATAGAGATGACCCCTCTACTACTGAGAACTTGCCAAAAACAAGTAGAAGTCTACCACTCTAGAGAGTACTGAAAAGCTGGCCCGAGATCTGAAGGCTGTCAAGTGTATGAATATTCTGCACTCACACAGACAGGCCCAAACACTGCAGCAAAAACAATATTGGCTGCCCTGGAGCCTCAGGTGAACTGAACGAAAACACTGGAAGGTTTTCCCTCCACCTCTTACTTTGTAGCAGTCCTAAGTCTTCATTTCTCCCATGGCAGTCATACCACAACCCGAAGAATTCTCTCGCAGTAGTAATAACACAACTGGCTTGGGAGTTGGAGACCCAAGTTCTAATTGGTGGATAAGAGTTTCCTTGAACAAGTTGCTTGAATTGTAGCACTGGTGAAATAACAATTAGATCAATAAAACAGAACAGAGAACTTAGAAATTGGCCTAGATCAAAAGAACAAACTGATCTTTGATAAAGGAGTAAAGACGACGCAATAGAGAAAAGACGATCATTTCAACAAATGGTGCTGAAACTGGACGTTGAAATGTCAAAAAAAAAAGAATCTGAAACCAGACCTTAAGTGGATTGCTGACCCCATTGTAAAATGCAAAATTACAAGACTCCTAGAAGATAACATAGGATAACATTTAGGTGACCTTGAATATGCTAGTAACTTTTGGGATATAACACCAAAGGCACAATCTGCCAAAGAAATAATTGATAAGCTGAACTTCATTAAAATTTAAAACTTCTGATCTATAAAAGGCAATGTCAAGAGAGTGAGAATGCAAGCTGAAGATAATCTTTGCAAGGGACACCTCTGATAAAGAACTCTTATCTGTATTATAAAAAGAACTCTCAAAACCCAACCATAAGAAAACATGCAGCCCAATTAAAAATGGACAAAAGGCCTCAACAGACATTTCACCAAAAAAGATGTACAGATGTCAAACAGGCATATGAAAACCAACAGCATATGTTATTAAGGAGTTGCAAATTGAAACAAGAAGACACCACTACACACCTATTACAGTAGCCAAAATCTTTAATTACACACTGGCAACACCAAGTGCTACAGCAAGGATTCACATTCATCACGGTGGGAATGCAAAGGGTACGCTTTGAAAGACAGCTTAATATAACAAGTTCTTGTCTTACCAAATGATCCAGAAATCATGCTCCTTAGTATTTACCCAAAGAAACTGAAAAGTTAGGTTCACAAAACATCTGCACACAGCTGTTGACAGAAGCTTTATTTGTAATTGCCAAACCGTTGAGGCAACCAGGATGCCCTTCAGTAGGTGAATGGATAACTGGTAATCCAGGTAACATATTATTATTAAACATGAAGAAGAAATGAAGACGGGGGGAAACAAATACATATTAAGTGAAAGAAGCCAATTAGAAACGGCTATGCACTCTATGAATCCAACTATATGACATTCTGGAAAAGACAAGACTATAGAGACAGTAAAAATATTAGTGGTTCTCAGTGTCGGGGGAGGGTGGGGTGAACAAGCAGAGCTCAGAGGACTTTCAGGGCAGTGAAATAATTCTGCATGATTCTCCAATAGAGGATAAATAGGCTACACACCGTGACACACATGTCAAAACCCACAGAATGTACAAAGCCCAGGGTGAACACTAATGTACGCGGGGGACTCTGGGTGACAGTGAAGCGCCAGTTTTAACAAACACACCACTGCGCTGCAGGGCGTTGACAGTGGGGAGCTGTGCCTGTTGGGGCACAGGGTGTGTATGGGAATTCTCTCTACACTCTCCTCAATTTTGCTATGAACCTAAAACTACTCTAAAAATATGCTCATTCGTGTTTTTGAAGTACACATGACTGGTACACACAGTCACATCACTGAGTCTCAAACACCAGAGTCCAGACTGTGATTTCATTTATAGAGTCTTGACCTACAGTGGTTCAACATGTGATTTTTCGACTCTACAATGGTGTGAAAGTGATACTCATTCAGTAGAAACTGTACATCGAGTTTTGAATTTTTATCTTTTCCTGAGCTAGCAGTAATCAGCACGAAACTCTCTTGAAAAGCCGGGCAGCAGCTCCCAGCCAGCCGCACCTCAAGGGCACCCAGCGGACACCGATGGCCAAGCTCTGGTGTGCAGCGGGTTAGGCACAGCAAAGGCGCCTCAGCCCGTGATGCGTTCAACACACAGTGGATTTGTTAGGATATATCAATTGTAAGTTGAGCAGCGTCTGTATGTGAAATTTGGGGGGAAAATCTTATCTTTAGTAACGTCAAATTGAAAACATTTGCCTAGAGCCATCAATGTGGAAAAAGCACAAGGGAAATTCGGAGTTGATGGAAATGTTCTATTTTTTATTGTAACATAAGTATGTACATTTGTCAAAACTCATAAAATTTCACACTTAATGTCGATGCATTCTATTGTACATAAAGTATATCCTGCTAGTTAACTGAAGTTTCCTTTCTTTCTTATTTTCCAGAACATTTTCAGCTGTTTTCATGCACATTCTTACCATAACATACTTTTCCTTCATTTTCTTCTCTTAACCTTATGATTGTCTCACTTTTGAAATAGAACTTGTATCATTTATCGGAAAGCAAGGTAATAACACTGGAAATTATTTTCTTTTTGCTCAAAAAGTAGGATGTGATGTGGGCTTATGATGGAGAGTATTGCTTCGGGGATGAGAGAGCTCTGTGCTCAGATCCCAGCTCTGCCAATTATCAGTTATGTCTCTAGAGCAACCAGCTCAAATTGCCCTACCGGTAAAATGAAAATTATTACGGTATCTCCTTTTAGAAATGCGAGGCATACAAAATGTTCAGCACAGAGCAGGCATTCCGCAAACGCTAGTCTCGGCTCAACAAATTATATTTTCATTTAAATTCTTCATTGTTCCCCAAAATCACCCTGATACAAGCCAGGAAAGACTCCATCTGGAGCAGCGGCTACAGGCGTGTTAGTCAGCTTTCCGTCACTGTGACAAAATGACTGAAAGAAACACTTGAAAGGTTTATCTCGGCTCGGCTTCCAAGGTCTCAGTCTATGGTCACTTGGCCCATCTCTCTGGGCCTGTGCCAGGTCGAACATCATGGCAGGGTGCACGAGACAGTGCAGAACCAGTCACCTCCGGCAGCCAGGAAGCACACGAAGAGGAAGCTTCTAGAACAAAGCCCCTCCCCCAGCCCCAAACTAAAACCTACAGCCCAAAACCCCAAAAGCTACACAATGGCAAATTTCAACATCCTTTCATGACTAAGCCACGAATGCATGAGTGGATCCATCCAGCTCTAGGTCAGCACCCTGGTGACCCGATCACCCCGAGGCCTCTGCGCACTGCGCTGTGGACCAGGCCTTCAGCACAGGCGCTCCCGAGGGGCACACTGGAGAGCCACACGATGACAGCGGGCCGGCGTCCTTGACCAGAACATGTAAAGGTCCTCAATAAAATACTAGCAAAACACGTTCCACAGCACACCAAAAGAGTATACACCCTGACCAAGCGGGATTATCCCTGAGATGCAAGGTTAGTTTAACATATGCAAATTAATCAAGATCATACATCACATATATAAAACAAAAAAAACAAAAACTACACAATGACAAATTTCAACATCCTTTCGTGATAAAAAAAAAACCTGACCAATTAGCTGCAGAAAGAAATTTCTTCAACACAGCGAAGGCCATTTGTGAAAAGCCCACGGCAAGTATCATGACCAATGGGCAAACCAGACAGCTTCTCCTCTACGATCCAATTACAAGGCAGAGAGGTCTGCTGCTAGGACACGGTAACGAAGTCCTGGCCGAGCGGGAGGGAGGCGGGGAGGGAAGGGCAAATGAGGAAAGAAGGAATAAGCTTCTTCCTGCTTATGCCTGTTTGTGCATTATATGATCCTATATGAAAAAGCTCCAATGACTCCACAAAACAAGTTTAATAAAGTTATAGTATTCAAATCAACATATAAATTATCACATCTCTCTCCCTATTACAATCTATCCAAAAAGAAAATCAAGAAAACCATTTTCATTTATCAAAAAGAATAAAATACCTAAGAATAAATTTAATGATTGAGATGAAAAATCCATACAACAAAAACTATATAAAACACGGATGAAATAAATTAAATAAGACATAAATGGAAAGACATCTCATATTTAGGTACTGGAAAAAATAATGTCGTAAAGAGTTCATACTACCTGAAGTCATAGACACAGTCAACACAACTGCTTCGTCAAGCTTCAAGGGCAGAGCCAGGCGTGCTCTCACATGCCTGTAATCCCACTACTTGGGAGGCTGAGATAGGAGGTTTGCAAATTTGAAGTCAGCCTCGAACACTTAATTAAGCTCTCAGCAACTTAGGGAGACCCTGCTTCCAAATAAAAAAATAAAATAGGACTGAGGGTATAGCCTGGAGGTAGAAGGCACCTGGGTTCCACACTCAGTACCACAAAAAGAAGATGCATCACACTTCCTAACTTCAAACTGCATGACAAAGCCACAGTAATTACAACAGTATGATGTAGCTTATAGTGCTGGCATAAAAGTAGACCAGCGGTACAGAAGAGACACCAGAAATAAAGTCCAAGTACATATGATCTCATTGTCGACAAGTGCTCCAGGAGTTCACAGTAGGAAAGGGACAGTCTCTTCTATAAGTGGTGTTAGGAAAGCTGGATACCCACATACAAAAGAACAAAACTGATGACTATTCGCAAAAATCAACTTAAAATGGATTTAAGGCATGAAATGTAAAGCTGTGCAAAGATTCTACCACTTCCAAAACCATGGGTAAACCCGGAGGCCATTATGCCAAGGTAAGTAAGCCGGACACAGAAAGAAAAATACTGCATGTTTCCACTTACACGTGGAATCCTTTAAAACTGAGCTACATTGAAACCGCAAGTGTAACAGCGTTTACCAAAATCAGGCACGGCGGCGTTGAGAAATGGGGGTCAAGGAATGTGGAGCCGTGGTTGCGCGGGTGAGTAAGTTAAGGATGTTGTATTGCGCCCTAGAGATTAGGTGAGAGCCGACTCAGGTGCGCTCGCCACGCACACCAAAAAAAGGAAACTACCTGAGGAGGGAGAGGTGTGAGTTTGCTTTCCTGGTAATCATCTGTCTCTACGTCTACATAGACGCTATGTGTCTACAGTTTCTAAATCGATAGATGTGATATATACAGGTATATAGCCATGAAAACATGCTGTACACCTTAAATATATATATGTAAATATATATAATAAAAGTTTAAGCCATGCGTGGTGGTGCACACCTGTAATCCTAGTGCTTGGGAGGCTGAGAGAATGATCCAAGGTCCCAGGCCAGCCTCAGCAACTTAGTGAGACCCTATTTCAAAATAAAAAATAAAAATAAAATTAGGGCTCCGAGGGCCTGAGTTCAATCCCTACAAAATAAAAATAAATTTTAGTTAAGTTAAATTTAAAACCTGCTTCATCGCCTATACACTAAGCTAGCCACAGTGAAAACCCTAAATAACAGGTAGTGAACTTAGTTAGGAGCCTGGCTAGAAGACCACTTGCCAGAATCACTGGTTCACAGGGTTCAAGGAGCGTGGAAGAGGTTCACCAAAGCGTTATTGCTCAAATCTGGGTCTGGGAACTAGTGTCGGTCTATATATTGTTACCAAGGTGCAACAAGAACAGAAATTAAAAGTTTTAAGGGATTTAGAAACTTGTACCAAAATTCGATATGATCAGTCAGAAAACATGATTTTTTTTTTTTGGTGGTGGTACTGGAGTTGAACTCAGAGACATTCTACCTCTGAGCTACATCCCCAGGGATGTAGCTTTTGAAACAGGGTCTGCCTAGGTTGCTGAGAGTCTACTTGCTGAGGCTGTCTGCGAACCTGCCACATCCTCTTGTCTCCGCCTCCCGGCTACTGGGCTCGCTGGCGGGCACCGCCACACCCAGCTCGAATTTAAACTCTTTCTTGGGGAAGGTCCCAGTGGCAGAGCTGCAGTGACCGGGAGCATCCTGGAGTAAGTGCTCACAGTCACGATCTGGAGCCAGAGCATGAATCAACACCGTCTTCATCAAGAGCATCTTTGTAGGAGGCAAAAGCCAACTGAAGTTAAAAATGCAATTAGTGACAGAGTTAAAACTATGAGTTGACCAACCACGAGAGCGTTCCCTCTGGGGCTCTTCTTTGATGTGGTCCTAAACAGCTGGTACTTGATATTGAGACATATTGATTACCTAGG
The DNA here is from genome assembly GCF_963383645.1 of Muscardinus avellanarius. Classification (NCBI taxonomy): domain Eukaryota; kingdom Metazoa; phylum Chordata; class Mammalia; order Rodentia; family Gliridae; genus Muscardinus; species Muscardinus avellanarius. Next base: position 103,954,203 of record NC_137793.1, read on the forward strand.
AGGAAGACCTCGGAGAAAGCCTGCACGACTTAACTCTTAACAGTGTCTGCTGGGTAAGAAACCAGTTTGGGTTCATATTTTTAGAGCTATGCATTGGACAGCCAGCTTTCCTTAAACACCCAAAATCCTCAAGGTGTTAATAGTCTTAATATTTCCGCAAAGATAAGACTCTCAGAACAGTTCCTACAGTTTGCTAGGTCATGTTCTGCAATTTTTGTTCTACTTTTGGTACTGGGGATTGAACCCAGGGGTGTTCTACCTTTGAGTTATACTCCTAATCCTTTTTATTTTTATATTTTGGAATAAAGCCTTGCTCAGTTGCTGAGAGTCTTGGCAAATTGCTGAGGCTGGCCTCAAACCTGTGATCCTCCTGTCTCGGCTTCCCAAGTACCAGGATTATAAGTGTGCACCATCAGGCCTAGCTTCATGTTTCATAATTAAATAACCATGATTAATGAAGCAGGTAGTTATTTTCACATGGCACACCTGCAAGAAAGTGATTACCAAATATATGATGAAAATGACAGAATGTTTAAAACTTTTATTCTCTATCAAAAGAAAGACCATGCAGAGGAAGTTCATGAACCAGAATCCATTTCTTTCACTGAAATATGACTTAAATTTAAAACAGCTCGACAGGACAAATGGTTGTAAATGGTCACTAATAAAAGGACTGACAGTGAACTTTAAAAAGACCACATGGAAGCCGGGCGCATGCCTGTAATCCCGCGCTTGGGAGGCTGAGACAGGAGGATCGCACAGGTTCGAAGCCAGCCTCAGCTACTGAGTGAGGCTCTCAGCAACTTAGTGAGACCCGATTCCAAATAAAATATTTTAAAAATAGGTCTGGGAGTATAGCCTGGAGGTAAAAAGCTCCTGGGTTCCACCCTCAGTACCACCAAAAGTAAAAATAAAAATAAAAATAAAAATACTACCTACATCGAGCCAGGTGTGGTGGCACACGCTCATAATCCCCTCACTTGGGAGGCGGAGACAGGAGGATCGCGCAGGTTCGAAGCCAGCCGTGCTGACTTAAGAGACCCTGTTTCCAAATAAAAATATATATTAAAAAATAGGTCTGGGAGTGTAGCCCGGAAGTAGAAGGGTTTCCAGGAACCCCAGTACCAAAAAAATAAGTAAATAAAAATACCACATCGTAGCAGGACAGGGAAGACGTGAGAAGGGAAACCGACCGCGCGATGCGTGTTCTTAGTGAATGTATCGCTGTGAACCGCCCTGCGGCGCACAGTCACGGTGCACCGGGAGACAAGCCCGGCGCCGCACGTGGCTTGCTTCATTTTAAACAAGCGGTAAAAAGAATATCTTTAGGTGCTAGGGACTGCACCCAGGCATTTTACCTCTGAGCTGCACTCCAGTCCTATGTTTTTGTTTTTGTTTTGTTTGGAAACAGGGTCTTGCTAAGTTGCTATGAGTCCCAATAAGTTGCTGAGGTTATCAAACCTGTAATCCCCCTGTCTCATCCTCCCAAGTACTGAGATTGCAGGCATGAGCCACTCTGCCCGGCTTAAATTGCTTTCGGATCTTCTTATATTCCCACACTTCTTCAGACGGGTTTTGCTTTTAGGGTGTGGGTGTGTGTGTGTGTGTGTGTGTGTGTGTGCCGGGGATTGAACCCAGGGCGTTCTACCTCTGAGCACTACACCCTCCAGGCCTGCTTTATATTCTGAAACAGGCTCTTGCCAGGTCGCTGAGGTTCGTCTCAAACCCTCAGTCCTCCTGCCTCAGAGACCGTTTTGCTCTATTATGATGCTATTCAAACATAAAAACAGGTGGGCTATGTATTATATTTACACAGTGATAGACATATAGACCAGCAGAGTAGAACAGAGAGTCAAAAAATAAACTTAGGCATATGTGGTCAAACAAGCGTGCCCAAACTACACAATGCAGAAAGGTTAATTTCTTCAACAAATGGTGCTGGGAAAACTAGGTATCTACACGCAAATGAGTAAAAGTGGACCCCTGTCTTGCACCACACAAAAACATCACCTTAAAATAGAGTAAAGATGCAGACGTTTAAAGTTGATATTAAGATTCCTAAAAGAAGCAGGTGTGGAAGCCTTATCACGTGAGTCTTGGCAACGATTTAATGGATGACTCCAAAGCAGAGACAGACAAGTGGTGCGTTTGTATTTATTGAAAACAAGGTTTAAATTGTATATCTCTGCTTATATCCGTTAAGTGAATTCTAGAAAAAATGGGCTTATGCTTGGAATGTCTCTTAGCTCTTTATTTTATAAAGTGATTTTTCCTGAGCTTCTACAGATATTCGGTACGGGAGTTTAAAACTCAAACTGGTCCTCGTCTGATGACTTTGGAGCGCCTCCACAGAAGTACAGACGGGGCCTCCGCCCTGCACTTCTCCTCGAGCCTGAGGGGCACCTTTAATTCTAAACACATGGCTGTGTCTCTAGGATGGGCGGGGTCAACAAGGAGAAAGGCAATACAACTTCTCACACAGACTCCTGGCCCATCTTCTTAACCTGCCACGTTTCGTCTTCTTTCCGATGCATTAAGATGTATATTGTCTGTATGAAAGTGGTTGCGATTATAATGAAAATGACTGATAAAGGCCAAACTCTCCTAAAATTATCTACGTTCTTCTGGGACAAAGTCTACGGGGCAGCAAAGGAAGGAAGGGCCAATAAAAGGTCTGCGCTTAGGACTGTGCTGCCGCCCTGTGGCCGTTCTGTTTATGACCCCAAACTAAAGGATCCACCCACTGCTTTTAATTAATGTGTTTATTGTCTCTTTCCTCTCAACTCCGAGGCTTTTCCCTTCTGTCTTTCCCATTTAATTACCCGGTGAGCTCCGTGAATCTGTGGCCTGTGCCTTTCTTTATTTCATGCTCGCTTTTTTTAATTCAATTCCTATTTTCAGGTTACTGGTACAGAATTGGGGCATTATTGTTCAAAACGTCGACCAAACTGCAACAAAAGCAGTTTGTAACTAGTTAGGCAATTAAGTAAGCACTGTGGCATGTTCACACAAAAGTTTAAATTCCAGCAACAGAATATAAATTATCTTATTCCTGTGACTTCATATTTAGTACCTCGCAGGCAAGCCATCCCGGACACAGCCCCGCTGGGCTGAGGACTATAGATCAGTCACTTATGCAACATCCCACTGAGTGATCGTCTTTAAAATGTCGATGATCTTAGGAGAGTGCGGCCTTCGTAAATCCTTTTCATCAGAACTATACAATGCTTTCACATGAAGAGCACAAGCCTCAAGACACAGCAGATTAACAAGCAGGAGAAAGGAATCTGTGTCAGAAGTTACACGTGCTTCCGGCCTTTCTCTCTCTGTAGGTGTCCACTTGGCAGGAAGAACTGGGAAGGAAACCAGGGGCCTGGACCAACTTTCACTGCTATATGAAGAAACTCAGTTTTAAAAGTCATTCTATGGCCGGGCGTGGTGGCGCACGCTTGTCATCCCCGCGCTGGGGAGGCGGAGACAGGAGGATCGCGCAGGTTCGAAGCCAGCCTCAGCAACTTAGTGAGACCCTGTATAAAAATAAAGAATAAAAAGCCAGGCGTGGTGGCGCACGCTTGTAATCCCTACGCTTGGGAAGCTGAGACAGAAGGATCGCACAGGTTGGAAGCCAGCCTCAGCTACTTAGTGAGGCTCTCAGCAACTTAGTGAGACCCTGTTTCCAAATAAAATATAAAATAGGTCTGGGAGTATAGCCCGGAGGTAGAAGGCCTCTGGGTTCCATCCCCAGTACCACCAAAAATAAAAATAAAAAGTATTCAGCCGGGCGTGGTGGCGCACGCTTGTAATCCCCGCGCTTGGGAGGCAGAGACAGGAGGATCACGCTGGTTCGGAGCTAGCCTCGCTGGCTTAAGAGACCCTGTTTCTAAATAAAAAAAAAAAATATATATATATATATATATATATAATAGGTCTGGGAGTGTAGCCCGGGGGTAGAAGGACTTCCAGGAACCCCAGTAACACCAAAAAAAAAAAAAAGACTAAAAAATAGGACTGGGGGTGTAGCTCAGAGGTACAATGCCCCTGGGTTTCATCCCCAATACCAAAAAATAAGAGTAAAATTCTTAAAAAAAAATTCTGTCATTTGCAGAAATATGGATAGAACTGGAGAATATTATGTTAAGTGAAATAAGTCAAGCACAGAAAGACAAAAATTATATTTTCCCACATGTAGAAGCTTAAAAGGTTGATCTTAACAGAAGTAGAAAATCACTGTGGTACAGGCGTGTGGCCCATGCTTGTAATCTCAGTACTTGGGAGGATGAGACAGGAGGATCGTAGGTTCATAGCCAGCCTCAGCTACCTCGTGAGGCCCTCCATAACTTAGTGAGACCCTGTTTCAAAATAAAGAATAAAAACTAGGGCTGGGGGTATAGCTCAGAGGCAAAATGTGCCTGGGTTCCCTCCCCAGTAATGGGGGAGTAACAGTGCTTACCAGAGTCTGGAAACATGGTGGGGAGGCAGGACAGTAGGAGGGTACAGAGCCATGAGGTGCAGCTGGGTTTGGGGGCTCTGACTGGCAATAATTAATTGCATATTTCAAAATACTAGCTGAGGGAGTTTTGAATGTTACCTGCCCAAAGAAATTATAACTAAAGTGATGGCTAGCCAGGCGTGGTGGCACATGTTTGTAATCCCAGTACTTGGGAGGCTGAGACAGGAAGATCACAGGTTCATGGCCAGCCTCAGCAACTTAGTGAGGCTCTCTGCAACTTAGTGAGACCCTGTTTTAAATAAGGAATAAAAATAGGGTTGTGGGGTATAGCTCAAAGGTAGAATGCCCCTGGGTTCAATCTCCAACACCATAAATGAATAAATAAGTAAATAAATACTTAAAGGGACAGTAAAGTGATGGCTTCTCAATTACCCCAAGCTGATCATTATCCAGTGTGTATTGCATAAAAATTTAATGAAGGTATACCCTAAATATTTACACTTTTATGGGACAATTAAATTTTTAACATTTTTTAATGTTGACTACGTGAGTTGCCTATCCCTAAAATGTAGTCCATTAATATAATAAGAGTAGCCAGGCGTGGTGGTGCATGCTTGTAATCCCAGCATTTGGGAGACTGAGACAGGAGGATCGCAGTTCACACTAGGACAGTCTCAGCTCAGAGGTAGAAAAACCCTGGGTTCCATCCCCACTATAGCAAAAAAAAAAAAAAAAAAAAGACTGGAGGAGGACGAGGGTCTCGTCCATCAGCCCCAGAGAAAGGGCCACAGCTGACCAGGAGCAAAGCTGGACTCCAGGGGCAGGAGCCACGTAGGGGCCAACAGCAAGTGTCCCAGGGGACAAGTGCTAAGAGGTAGTCACTTAGGCTTGCACGGAATTCAGAGCTCCTCTTCCGGGGACTGTGAGCATCTTAGTTCAAAGTGTCCTGGTCTTCCTTTCCAGAAGTCAAGCAGGCTCCCTCTCCCAGGGCCTTGGCACTGCACAGGCAACCTCCAACTCTTGTCCACACACCAGCCAGGCACCTAGTCTAGGCCAGGAGGAAGGTGCTCGGGAGACAGACTTGGTTCAGACCACCACAGGGAGAAAAACCCAACACATTCACTCCAACTGTCAGCTGTCACCCTGTCATCCAGACTGGAATACGTAGCCGTGTATATTTTCATCTTTGGAACAGGTGGTTGGCTATGCAAATAAGGCAGTAAGTGTCAGCGCCGTACCCTAGCAGAGCTACGTAGCCAGCGTTGCCATGGCACCGATTCAACAGTGTTCTCAGCGGCAGCCACACCTCAGCGACGGCTTTCTGACTCGGGACGCGGAGTTCCAATAAACTAGGAGACACAGGCTGCAGAAGAGTCCTGCACCCGCAGAGGAGGTGACTCTGTGCCATACCCTTGCCCTCCAGAGCCACTCACAGAAGAAAGAAAGAAGGGAGCAGCATCTCCTCTACCACCTGGAATGTGACCCAAAACCTGGAGACAAAATGATGGTAATTATAACCGCTAACATTTGTTTTTAGCTGCTAACAGATTGCGCACAGATTGTGCAGGGCAAACTTCAATCTCCAATTACTCCAGTGCAAATTGGGCCTTCACGGCACTCACTAACTCCTGGCTGGTTGAAACGGGGGCAGAGTGTCCTCACGATATAAGTAAGTAAGTAAGAAGTAAGGAGGGGTGGTCCTCCCGAGGCCCGGGTCCAGGGCCACTCGCAGCTGAACTGCGAGAAGGAGCCCTCAGCGGGCTGGCTCGCTGTGGCCTCAGCTTTCACCGCCAGTAGATCTGTCTAGAGAGCGCAGCATGCACTTCCCGAGCACAGAGCAGAAGGAAAGGGCCTGGGCAGTAGCTGCTAGGGAAACAAGCCTTAGCCCAGCAGGCCCCTGAACCAGCCAAGGAGGCCCTGGGCTTCAGAGCACATCCCCACCCAGTTAGCGGAGAATGAAGCAGACACTGAGAGTTAACGCCACAAGACGGTCTGTGATCCGTGATAAACTCATCCTTGGCACGTTAAACCACCAATCTGTAAGAGCCCAAAGGGGCAGGAGTTCTTTCCTGCTTCCTCCTCAGAAAAGGATGACTAAAGATCGAGCCCAGAAAAAGAAAAGACCTCAGCAACAGGGAACCACAGAGATTGACACCAAAAAGCCATAAACAAGGAGGAGATTCCAGGGCTTCCCTGCGTTTTATATCAAAACCACTGGTCACCAAGATCTCCTTCAAAACAGCACCAACGTACCTCATGCCTAAAATAGACAGGACGGAGCCAGGCATGGTGACACACACCTATAATATCAGTACTTGGGAGGCTGAGACAGGAGGATCACAGGCTTGAGGACAGCCTCCGAAAGTACTAGCAAGGCACTATCGCAAAATAAAAATAAAAACTAGGGCTGAGGGTGTACATTGGAGGTGGGATGCCTCTGATTTCAATCCCTAGTATCAACATAAAATAAAATAAAATAAAATAGACATGAGGGAGCTTACCAAGGGGTCAGAAAAGCAATCGGGAGTTTCTATCTTACTGCGTTTATCTTAAAAGATACACCACCACCAGGCATGGTAACCTGCAGCTGTAACCCCAGTACTCAGGAAGCTGAGACAGGAGGATTGTCATGTGTCTGAGGCCAGCCTCATTAACTTAACAACTTAGGAAGGCTATTTAAATAAAAAAAAAAAAAAACAACTTTTTGCTCCAAAAGTGTAATTTTGAGACCACTGTATACAGTTGAATCTATACATATACCAGCTTAAAATATAATATTAAAAGCAGAAAAATCTTTCTTGGCACTGTTTTTGTTTTATTTGTGGTACTGGGGATTGAACCCAGGGGCATTCTACCTCTGAGCTATACCCCGAGCCCTATTTTTTATTATTTATTTGGAAACAGGTCTCACTAAATTGCAGAGGGCCTCACTAAGTAGCTGAGGCTGGCCAAAAACCTGCAATCCTCCTGTCTCAGTCTCCCAAGTACTGAGATTACAAGCGTGTGCCCACCACGCCTGGCTCCTTGGTACTGTTTTTATAGTATTTTAAATCGGTTTGTGAATTTTTATAGGTGGGCTAATTTTTTTCTTTCTAGTTTTGCTGTCGTTTTGTTTGTGGTACTGGGAACTGAACCCACAAACATTCTACCTCCAAGGTGACTACACCCCCAGACCTATTTTTAATTCTCTGCTTTGAAACAGGGTCTCACTGGGTTGCTGAGAGCCTTGCTAAGCTGCTGAGACTGGTCTTGAACCTGGCATCCTTCTGTCTCAGCCTCCCAAGTACTAGGCTTACAGGCATGTGCCACCTCATCTGACTTGGGGTGAAAGTTTACCCGGAGGAGTGTTAGAAACAGATTTTAGGGGAGTATTAAATAAACATTCATGAACTCAAACGTAACTTGGCAAAGCACTTACTTTTGCACATAAGAGCGTATGCACACCATAAAATCGGGCCAGCACACCGTGTGCGCCGGGGCAGTCCGGGCTCCTTTCAATCTCCTAATTCCTAGCCCACTGCATCACCCCCCAGTGGCTGGGGCGCGACCTCACAACCTGATCTGGCTGGCTCGTCTCCCACTGGGCAAATTTTTTCTTTAGAACAAAGAAATAGAAAGCCTGTAGTTCCAATAGAGGAGCCTACAGACACATGTGCCAGAAAGTTACAAAATGGATTCCTAAGCTACTGTTACAAAATGGATACTGGTCAGTTTTTATATGACCTTATAGCGTCCACAGAAGAGATCATTGTGTTGCCGGTCTAAGTGGCACTGTGTGCCCTTTTTCCTTTATTCAACTAAAATTTGTTGAATAGGGAAATTAAAACTAATAGACAGGGCTGGGATGTAGCTCAGTGGCAAAGTCCTTGCCTGGCAAGTGCACCACCCTGGGTTCGATCCCCAGCCCAAAAAGACAAAAAATAAATAAATAAATAAATAAATAAATAAATAAATAAGGCCCCCTTTAAAACTTTAAAGCTTGGTGCAGCTTTAACAATTCTTTATTTCAAGATCAGTAGAAAATAGAAATGGAAGAAAAGAAAAGCAGCGTGCCCAGGGAACGCAGTAGAGTCCAAAATGAGACTCTCCCCCTCTCTGTCTCTGGCCTTTAAGTAGATTGTGTATTGGTAGGTTCTTATCAGTGTTACCAAGGCAATGGGCTAGTGATTTATTTCTTAGGCGGTGGTGCCTCTTGGTCTCCGGACAGTGCGCTTGCTGAGTGCAGGGGTCAGTAATCTACCTAGTTCCCACCTCTATCGTATTGGGCTGTATTGGTTACTCGTCAACTGTTTACCTTTCCTATACCCAGGCCGGCCACACAGAAGAGGTAGGCAGAGGCACTGCTCGCCTCTACTGTTTTCAGGGCTACAGGCTTCCATTGCCTCTAGGGCTGCTAAGGCTAAAGGCCTTAATCTCCTTTACATTCTTGCTATAGGTTAACCATTAAAGCAAAGGGCAGAGAGGGGGGAGCGCTGCGGTGTACACAGCCGGCCCTCCCTGCCTGAGCGCCTGCGCTGCACCCAACTCTACGGCTTTGTACATTTTCAAAATGAACACCAGAGCAATTTTCCAATACTGGCATAATTTCTCTTTCTTACAGTAGTAGCCTGGATGCCAGGTGTGACACCCAGAGGATATTCAAGAGTGAGGACTTAGGCGAGGCTTTGTTGTGTCTTTGTTTTTGTTTTTTGGGACTCCAGATTGAACTCAGGGACATCCGACCTCTGGGCTACATTCCAGGCCCCTTTTGTGTTATATTTTGAAATAGGTTCTCAGTAAGTGACCAAAGTCTGGTATCGAACTTGCGCTCCTCCTGTCTCAGCCTCCCAAGTGCTGGGATCACCGGAGTGGGCCGCCACTCCCACCCCACTCAGCACATTCTGATAATCAGAGAGATCCAATCTGACGAGTAGTCCTGAGAGGAGGAGACCAGGAAAACACAGTGCTCAGCCTCAAACAGGAAACAGAGTCAGGTTCCAAGAGCTCTGTCCACCGTCAAGAGTCAAGTCCAGTACCTGGAGGCAAAGCTCCAAGAACAAGAAGCCTCTAGTGCAGGAATTCGGTTGAATCCGGAAAATATGGTACCAATGAAGAAGTTTGTAAAGCAGTGTCCAAGCCAGGAATGATGGCGCACGCCGTAAGCCCAGGACTTGGGAGGCTGAGACAGAGGATCCAGGTTCGAGAAAAGCCTCAGTAAGTAGTGAGACTCTCGGCAACCTAGCGAGCCCCTGCTTCAAAATTCAAAAAACAAAATAGAGCTGGAGGTATAGCTCAGAGGTAGAATGGCCCCGGTGGGTTCAATCCACAGTACCACACACACACAAAGCGAACATCCAATCCTGTGGATTAAGCTGGTGTGGCAAAGAAAAGAACCAATGTTCACTTCTTAAATTGGTGAATGGGCTAATAAACATTACTGCGAGAGATTCTAAGATTAGTGTACCTTCCTCAGAAGTAATTTAACAAAGTTTTACCTATTGCTGTGACTTATAATCTACTCTAAAGAAAGAAATCAGAGATATAACTTATTTATAAAATGTTCATCCAAGTGTCACTTATAATAAAGGAGACAGAAAACTAAATGTTATATGATAAAATACCAATTAGCCGTGAATGTTGTGTTTTAGAAAAATGTTCAGTAATGTGTGACAATGCCGGGACCCAATACTAAGTGAAAAAGCAGGGCACCCTTCAAATAAGGTTATGTCCATACAAGAATGTTTCAGTATGTATCAATAACTTTTAAAGGGGTCTCTAAAAGAAACACACAATACTTATATAACTGACTTCATTTTCAAAACTATATTCTAATACCCTAGGTAGCTGCCTGGGAACAATGACTGAAGGAACGTTTTGAAAGGAGAAATCATTACTCAAAGGTCTTAACATCTGGTGTTTAACATGCCAGAAACTACTAATTTGAAATACCCTAAGCAACCTATATTCACTTTCCATAATAGTAATTTTTTAAGCATCCTTTTTCAAATATCCTCTAACAAGACCCATTTTCAAGGTGAGTCTTATTGAGAGAAAAAAGACTGTCTCTCAAATGTCAGTGAATGACTGTCCAGACCCAAAGAATACACATTAACAGACCCCACAATCCAGTTCTCAAAAGGATACTACTCCAACGTATTGCCCAGTTTTAAGCAATACCCAATTTTCTTTCTTTTTTTTTTTTTTTTTTTTTTTTTTTTGCAGTACTAGGGATGGAACCCAGGGGCATTCTACCTCTGAGTGACACCCCCAGCCCTAATTTTTATTCTTTATTTTGAAGCAGGGTCTCACTAAGTTGCAGAGGGCCTCACTAAGTAGCTGAGGCTGTCCGCGAACTGCGATCCTCCGGTCTCCACCTTCCAAATGCTGGGATTGCAAGCGTGCGCCACCACGTCTGGCTAGTAATAGCCAACTTTAAGTGCAAGAGCACTTGAAGGCTCTACACAGTATATTAGACATTATCACATTCAGAGACAAGACAAAGGAAGAAATTATGAACAAAGTAGAAAACTCCCGCCTATTTCTTTGGACTTTCGTAGTCAGAAATCTTTCAGATAGCAGGGAATTTGTACTACGTGTAAACACATAGTAAAGTACTTTATACTTCTTCTATTATTCGGTCTCTAAGACAACCTGACGAGGGAGGTACTATTATCACCTTCACTTAGTAGATAATGACGCTGCGGGTCCTGATGTTAAATAACTTAACCCAAAGCCACCAAACTGGTAAAAGGCTGAGCCCTGGTTGGAAACAAGGCCATCTGTCTCTAGACCTTGCACGGCTGGCCCATTTGCTGTACTGAGTTGGAATCTATGAAATGGGTGAAGTCCTATTCTGTGTGTCTCTGTTGTCTTTTCCCCAATAAAGAAACTAAATCCTGATCATTGAATTCTATTTATATATGTTACTATCATGTGTGTGTGTGTGTGTGTGTGTGTGTGTGTGTGTGTGTGTGTATGCACAAGCGCACATGCAGGAACATTCTACCTTGGAGCTACACCTCTAGTCCTATTTTTTATTCTTTATTTGGAGACAGGGTCTCACTAAGTTGCAGAGGGCCTCACTAAGTAGCTGAGGCTGGTCAAAAACCTGCAGTCCTCCTGTCTCAGCCTCCCAAGTACTGGGATTACAAGTGTGCACCACCACATCGGCTGTTACTATTTTTTTTTTCTTTTCTTTTTTTCTTTTTCTTTTGCGGTACTAGGGATGGAACCAGGGGCATTCGACCTCTGAGCTACACCCCCTGCCCTATTTTTTATTCTTTATTTTGAAACAGGGTCTCACTAAGTTGCGGAGGGCCTCACTAAGTAGCTGAGGCTGTCCGCGAACCGTGATCTTCCTGTCTCAGCCTCCCAAATGCTGGGATGACAAGTGTGCGCCCCCACGCCTGGCTTTGCTACCTCCTTTAAAAAATGTATGCCATAGCCGGACATGATGGTGCCTGCCTTTAACCCCAGTCCTTGGGAGGCTGAGAGAGGAAGAGTACAGATTCTGGGGCAGCCTCAGCAAGCAGTGAGACTCTAATCAACCTAGAGAGGTCCCTAATTTGGCTACTATGAATTGTGCTGCTTTAAACATGAGTCTGCGTGTACTGCTATAGCATTCCAACTCTGGTTCTTTTGGAAAGATACCCAGGAGTGGTATGGGGGTCCATTCCCAGTCTTCCGAGGAACCTCCACATTGCTCCCAAAGTGGTAATATTAACTCACGAACCCTCCCACAGTGCACGAGTTCCTATTTTCCCACATCCTCGCTGGCATTTATTATTGTTTGGATTCTTGAATATCTGCAATGGTTTTATACATAGTTTCTCTTCCTTGTTTAGGTTTGCAGCTAGAAGACAATAAATACCAGCAATGGAGCCCTTATACGAGGAGTACCTCGCGCACGGCGGAACAATAGTCAAGCCTTATTACTGGCTGCGCTTCTCGCTAGACTGCGCCAACTGTCCTTACCACATCCGGACAGGTGAGGGAGCCAGAGTTCCCTACGCACAATTTCATCAGATTTTTGGATTCCCTTATGGGCCTACAGCATATCCTCAAACCAGACACCTCACGTTTTATGAACTCAAAACCTCCTCTGGTAGCCTGGTGCAGAAGGGCCACGCTAGCAGTTGCACTGGGAGTCACAGCCACCCAGAATCCATGCTGTTCGAGACAAATGGTTACCTCGACTCCGCCATGTACAGCAATGGCGGCATCGCGCACGTCATCCTGTATTCCAGCTACTCCCCTTGCAATGAAGCTAGCCACTGCTGCATCAGCAAGATGTACAACTTCCTGACCATGTATCCGGACATCACTCTTAGTATTTACTTTTCTCAGCTCTATCATACTGACAGTGAATTTCCAGCCTCGGCGTGGAACCGCGAGGCTCTCCGGAGCCTGGCCAGCTTATGGCCCCAGGTCACTCTGAGTCCAATAAGTGGCGGGATGTGGCATTCTCTTCTTGACAACTTTGTTAGTGGTGTCTCAGGACCGGCAGTTTTCCAGCCCATTTTCATGGGGAGAGCACTGGCTGACAGACGCAACGCATATGAAATCAACACCATCACAGGAGTGAAACCCTACTTCACTGACATTCTTTCCCAGGCAAAAGAGAATCAGAACATGAAGGCTCATGTGGCTTTCGAGAGCTACCCCTTAAACAATGTCTTTGCTGGACAACCTCTACAAGGGACAAGTCGACAGCCGCAAGCCAACTTGACTCCAGACCTAAGAAATCCTATTGTTTTTGTGCTGGTGCCCTATAGAGACCTGCCACCAATCTGTGTGGGTCAAACCCCACAGAGACCCAGGGATGTGGTAAGGCACTTAGATACGGCCTCGAGTGTCATTCTGGGAAAACAGAGACCTCAGAAAGGTCAATGGGTCTAACGACGGCTAACAAGTGGCAAAGAGGCAGACCAAAGAAGAACAAGAAGAAAAGAAAGGGAAGGAATAAAATGAACATTTTATGAATGCATGAATCGAACAATTGCCAGGGACTTATTAGGTAGGCAACAAAAATCTGGAAATTTCTTTCTCAGATCTGACCAGGACAGAGATAAACTGATGCCCCAAGCGCAAACTCTGAATTATTTACCATATCAACTCTTACAAATCTACACTATTTCTAACACAGTCCAAAATGTCGCCGTAAGCAACCTGACCTCCCTCCTTTATTCTGAACATGACAGTAGGAAAATGGAGCCATTAGGACCTTGCTGATATTTTGGTGCAGAAAAGGAATGTTATTGATCTGCACACACCACCTACCTTAAAAAAAAAAAGCCCATGAGCTAAATAACTTCCTAAATTAGTTTCCGTTTAAAAATTTACCATAAAATTGGAGAACAGCCCAAAGTGACTGACATTAAGTGCTGTCTTCAAGTGCAAACCGGTGATTTTCCATTCATTGCTAATTGCAGACAGAAGATTTTAGACAGGCCATTTTTTCTATAGTGATTCAAAATAGTGTTGGGGGGGGGAGCTCTTCTGCTAATTGATTACATAGAGCTACAGAAATTGACATTTGGAATCTAGCCACCTGCTCAGTTTGATCCTTCCCAGCTCAGAGTTCTCCCTCCAGAGCAGACGCCAGAGCGAGACAACGCCAGAGGATCACAAAGGCTCGCCTCTCAGGTGCCGTCTAAAACCCAAGCCACTCTCGCCGGTCCCGGCTCCTGTGGCCGAGTGTCATCAGCGGGACTGTTAAGTTCCTGTACAACAAGCACCGTCTCTCTCCTCTCTTGACATCTTTCCCTTAGGATCTAACACAATCCAGGCAAAATGTGGGCAGCAAGGCTGAACCCACAGCTTAGGAAATTCACCGCTCGCCATTCCTTCTCTGCTCCAGCCAAGCGCCTGGTTCTAAGCAGCGTCTTTCTCTTGATAACTCCCATTTCCCGTCTTCTGATGCAGCTCCGATGCATAATGTCTATGTATTACTTTCCCTTTTTTGGACTCTTTTCGCCAGTGCATATTTGTATCTTCTCTTAAAATCTTGTTCAAAACATACTTCTTTTAGGGAGTATTCCTTGACTAACCCTCTGAGCAACTTGAATTAAATCACTGGTGTATGTTTGATTCACATTTGCTGCCTCACTTCCCTCTTGGGAATACAGAAAGATGCATCACAAGAAAATGCGCATCCATCTGTGACCTGCCTCTTCATCTTTCTTAATGCTAAGCTAATACGATTGCATTATATCAAAACACATAATATTCCACGAAGGAGGAGGAGCAGGAGGAAAAAGAGAAGAGAAATTTAAAAAAAGAAAAAATGTTTTAGGAATAGAAATTAGTATTGTGATTAAAATAAACATGAATAAAATTGTTAAAAAATAAATTCTATAACAGTATTCTGTATTATTATAGAATTGTTGGAATGTAATTTTATCACAGACATATAATTATTAAAGAAATACTTTGAGATTTATTATTAGATCATAAAATTATATGCCCACGATTTGGAATATTATATTTAAAAAATCCCAACATGACAAATTTGGCATGTCTGATCATTATAAAAATAGATCCAGGGGTTAGAGTTATAGCAAATTCAATAACATATGCAAGGCTCCGGACTCAACCCCAGAACCACAGGGGGGGGGGGGGGAGACCCAATTTGTTTTTATGAACTCTAGCTCCAAAGCGATCACATACATACAATATCAGTCAAGCTATAAAGTATCCATGCTCTGAAATGTATGGTGAACCTACATTTCAAATGTGACCTTGGAGATCAATGATAGATAATCAAAGGATGAATGCTGCCAGCACTATAGGAAAGAAAAGTGCCTTTGGCAGCTCAATTTTTGTACTGGCTAAGACTGGGAGCAGGGAAAAGAATGTTACCTACAAATCACAAGTTCAAATCATTATAGTAAAGCCCAGACAAGAGACTGTTTGTTAAGAAAGGATATAAACGTATGGTCCAAAGCAAGTCATCTGTCTGCTCATCCGTAAAACTAGAAATATATAAGAGCTCATCTTTAAGGTTCCTTTCTGCTCTAAATACACACAGAGCAAAGCATTCCATAGAGGGACACCCATGCAGTAATCAGGTCTCCCATGCCAACTGCGCAATGGATGCTTGGTCCTGTGAGGCTGGCCCAGGGCTTGGGTGGAGGAAAGGTGGGGATGCTCCACCCCCTTCAGCCAACTGGCAACGGTGATGTTGAAGAAAATCAGCGCTGCCACAGATGGCAATCCCAAATAAAGAAGGGAGAAGCCAAGGAATTAAAGCAGCTAGTGACACAAACATGGAGAAGAGTCCCAAGAAACTAAGGAAGGTGAAGAGAGGGAGGACCACCTCGGTGAGTCTACTATGGTTCTGGCCTTGGCTCTGTTTGGGAGGCTCAGCCACAAAAGTAGTCGGTACCAGTGGAAAGGATTAAGTACTCAGGGACGGACTCAGATTAACAAGCTCCCACGAGTGACCTGCAAAGGCAGAATGCTCATTTCTGGATTCCCAGTGAGACTCAGAGCTGGAGACACAAGCACATATTCAAGTCGTCCAGCCCGTGAGCCTCTCCATGCACACCAGCTCTCAGAAGCCAGACTCGGAAGGTAACCCTGTGGGCTAAAAGAGCTCCCTGTGCGACTCAAATGTTCAGTGCCATCAGATTCTGCACTTGTAGTAGAGATATCGGCCATTTGAAAAGAAAGAGCGGGACAGGTACAAAGACATCTGTCCCCTGAACGGTATTTGGGTGGCTCCAGGCCAGAGAGACAATACAAATCTCTATAACCAACTCCCCTGTGCTAGCACTGTTTTTATATGTTTTGCCAAGTTACCATCTAATCCTACTGACCTGTATTTAAACTGTTTTTAAACAGTATTTAAACTGTATTTAAACTGTTGTTACATATCTTTTTTGATTCGTGGTACATGCAATCCAAAATGTTTAATTGACAGAATACAGTCCTAGTCATCTCATTTCTAAGGGCTTTCAAGCTATATGGTAATTTATACTAATTTAAAATATTATTACTATTGTGCATGGTGGTGCATGCCTGTAATTCCAGTTCTTGGGAGGCTGAGACAGGAGGATTGCAAGTTTGAGGACGGCCTCAGCAAAAAGTGAGAATCTCATCGACCTAGCGAGACCATTTCAATATTAAAATTAAAAATAGGGCTAAGAGTATAGCTCAAAGGTAGAATGACCCAGGTTCAATCTCTAGTACCACACACAAATTAAAAAATATTATTACTATTTAATATTTAGGGAGAGCTATATGTCAGGTATTGTTGTTTTGTGGTGGTGAGGACTGAATCGAAGGGTATTCTACCTCTGAGCTACACTCCCAACCCTCTTGTGTTTTTTATTTGGAAACGGTCTCACTAAGTTGCAGAAGCTGACCACGAACCTGCAAACCTCCTCTTTTAGCCTCCCAAGTCCTGGGATTTCAGGCGTGTGCAATACACCCAGTTTACGTCAGGTACTTTTAAGCACCTACATATATTTATTCATTTAGTCTTCCCAATATCCAATGAGACCAGCCTCAGCAACTTACAAGACCCTGTTTGTTTGTTTGTTTGTTTGTTTGTTTGCTTGTTTGTTTGAAGGCTGGTGGTATAGCCCAGCGGTAGAATGCCTCTGGGTTCAAAATCCCCAGTACCAAAAATAAAAAAAAATTACAATACTTTTTTTAGGCTCAAAATTTACATTCTATTTTAAGTTATTGTGTGAATGTATGTAGAGCATTGATTCTTATCTTCTTATTTTAGAAAGAAATAAGTATTATACTTGAGAATAATGAAAAAGACTTACTGGAAGTATAGAGTGGTGATCTCAGGCACAAGCTTCAGGATCTGACAGAACCAGCTCCCATGCTAGGCGGCCACTCGGACACTGAGTGGCCAAGTTACATAATCTCTCGAGCCTTAGCTGACTCATCCATAAAATGGGAACACTGATTTCTAGCCCCTAGATAGACTCTGAGGATTAAATAATGTAAGTAAAGGGCTTATTTGCCAAGTGTCTGACACATAATAAACAACAACTGGTTGCGCGCGCGTGCGTGTGTGTGTGTGTGTGTGTGTGTGTGTGTGTGTGGTACTGGGGGTGGAACTCAGGGTCTTTTCAACCTCTAGGCTATACTCCCAGACCTATTTTATACTTTATTTGGAAACAGTATTCACTAAGTTGCTGAGAGCCTCACTAAGTAGCTGAGGCTGGCTTCGAACTTGTGTGATCCTCCTGTCTCAGCCTCCCAAGTACTGGGATTACAAGCGTGCACCCCCACACCAGGCCTCAAGTGGTTGCTTTTTAAAAGAAAATATTAACAGGATAAAGGTAATGGGAAATGCTGCAGATGACAGGATCTTTCAACATTTATCAAGACTATGAGTCTGAGATGGATTACTTTTCAAGTTTTCTATAAGAAGTAGAGATATATTACTTGAATTCATAATAATCAGGTTTGAGGGGGAAAGATAATTTTAATATCTTGCTTAAACTGCTAATAGTAGCAATGAGAAAAACAAAATATCCCTAGTCATGGAAGACATTGAAGTAATTAATAAGATATTTTGAGAAATTTCTTGCCAACAAATCAACAATCTGGGTGAAATGTATGATTTTCTAGGCACATATAAATTCTAAAATTCATCAAGAAGATAAAATCAAGCAAATCAATAACCTTAGAAGACAGAGAAAGACCTACCTCCAAAATTATCAAGCCCAGATAATTTTTCAGGCACATTCTACAACTTTCAAAGAATAAAGAGCATGAATTTCGATCATTCAAACTATTCCAGAGTTGCCGGGCATGGCAGAGCAACGCTTGTAAACCCTGCGCTTGGGAGGCTGACAGGAGGATCGCGCAGGTTCAAAGCCAGCCTCAGCTACTTAGTGAGGCTCTCAGCAACTTAGTGAGACCCTGTTTCCAAATAAAATATAAAATAGGTCTGGGAGGATAGCCCGGAGGTAGAAAAGCCCCTGGTTCTACCCCCAGTACCACCAAAAAAAAAAAAAAAATCATTCCAGAGTATAGGAAAAAAGGGTAGAAGTCTTCTAAATTCTTCTCCAAGTCTAGCCTAACCCGAATATCAAAACTGAATAAAAAAAGCACAAAGAACAGTGAATCAATATTACTTAAAAATACAGATGTGCAGTGGGGTATGTGGTGCACACTTGTAATCCCAGTACATGTGAGGCTGAGACAGGAGGATTACAAATTTGTGGCCAGCCTCAGCTCCTTAGTGAGGTCTCCAAAACTTAGTGAGACTCTGTTTAAAAATAAAGAATAAAATAGGAGCTTGGTGTGGTAGCAAACGCTTGTAATCCCAGTACTTGAGAGACTGAGACAGAGGATTACAGGTTCGAGGATAGCCTCAGCTACTTAGTGAGGCCTCCATTACTTAGTGAGACCCTGTTTCAAAATAAAGAATGAGCCAGACATGGTGGTGCACACTTGTAATCCCAGCATTTGAGAGGCTGAGATGGAGGATTGGGTTCACAGACAGCCTCAGCTACTTAGTGAGGTCCTTTGCAACTCAGTAAGACCTTATTTCAAAATAAAGAGTAAAAAATAGGGCTGGGGATGTAGCTTGGAGGTCGAATACCCCTGGGTTCCATCCCCAGTGCTGCAAAAGAAGGAAGGAAGGGAGGAAAGAATAGAATAAAGGTAGGTAGGTAGAGCTGGGGATGTAGCTCAGAGGTAGAATGTCCCTGAGTTCAACCTTAGTACCGTTAAATAATAATAACAACAAGGTTGGGGGTGTAGCTCAGAGGTGGAATCACACACACACACACACACACACACACACACACACACCTTAAACCATCCAACAATATAAATGAATTAAGTACAGCAAGTTATTAAAATAGTACCATTTTAACTGGGCATGGTGATGCATGCCTCTAATCCCAGTACTTGGGAGGCTGAGACAGGAGGATCTAGGATAAGGCCAGCCTCAGTAACTCAGCCAGACTTCTCAACAGCATAGTGAGGCCCCATTTCAAAATAAAAAATAAAATAGGACTGGGGATATAGCTCAAAGGTATAGCATCCCTGGGTTCAATCCTTAGTATCCTCCCAAAAAATAACAGGGAATTTTTAACATGGAATCTTAAAAATGTGAGAACGCTCCAGTACAGAAAAATATAAATACATTTATATATTTATATTCATAAATTAAAAGATAAAAAATTAATTTCTTGCGGTCCCAGGGATTGAAGCCAGGGGGCATTCTACCTCCAAGCTACACCCCAAGCCCGATATTTTTTCACTAAGTAGCTGAGTACATCCTCCTGTCTCAGCCTGCCAAGTACTGGGATTTAGAAGCATGTGTCACCACACCTGGCCAAAAATTATTTTTAATCATTTGGTTAAAAAATCAGATAATTTGAGCTGGGCATGGTGGTGCACGCTTGTAATCCCAGTACTTGGGAGGCTGAGAAAGGAGGACCGTGCAAGTTCAAAGCCAGCCTCAGCTACTTAGACTCAACAACTTAGTGAGACCCTATTTCCAAATAAAATATAAAATAGGTCCGGGAGTATAACCTTGGGGTAGAGAGACCCTGGGTTCCATCCCCAGTACCATAAAAAAAATCAAAAAATCAGATAATTTAAATAGTTATTTCTAAAGATAAGACTAAACAGGAAATATAACACCAACGGATAAAATACCAGATAGTTCCTTAAAGCAGGGAAGCCTACCAATTTTTCAATACTCTTCAAAATTCTAGCTAATGTAATAAGATAAGAAAAAATTAAAGTGATATATTGTAAAAGAAGATATGTTATCTTTCTAATATTATGATTGTATATTTTGACAAAAGATGCCAAATTAAAGCTGTCAGCATCAAGAAATCTCAGTGATGGGAAGAAATACAGTGTAAGTATTTTTCTGTGTGTGGTGCTGGGGTTCCTGGAAACCCTTCTACCTCCGGGCTATATTCCCAGACCTATTTTTTATATTTGTATTTGGAAACAGGGTCTCTTAAGCAAGAGAGGCTGGTTTCGAACCTGTGCGATCCTCCTGTCTCCGCCTCCCAAACGCGGGGATTACAAGCGTGCCCACCACGCCTGGTGTAAGTATGTTTTAAAATCTATACTTTCCCTTTATACCATGATAATCAGCTAAAACATTAAGTGGAACAAGGGTCTCATTCACCACGGTGTTTAAAAAACAAGGTGTGGTCTTTCACTTGGAGCAACATTTTTTTTTCCTGAGGTAAGAATACAGATTAGAATTATATAAGTCTTTAAAGTGGAAAAAAAATGAAGTACAATACAAATAAAATACAAATAAAAGTCTCACAGCCAAATAGTTCACCCATTCTACTTCGGTGTATAATCATAAAACTATGTCAAGCTAGAACTAATCACAAAAAAAACTTGAAACTTTGAAGGCTGATGGTTTCCACAAAAGCACCAGTTGATTTGAGTATTAGTAGAACATTAAGCCAGTGCATAGTATATACATAACATACTAAAAATATTTTATACTGTAGTAATTATGTTGCTAGTGAACCACTGTATTAAACCATCATCCACAGTACTTAAATTGACTCTATGGCATGATACAACTTACTATTTAACAAAATTCATTTCTATTTCAAATAATAAAAACATCGTAGTACTGTGCTGCAGAATTCTATGCCTTGGGTTTTGTTTTTTTTTGTTGTTGTTTTTGTTTTTGGGTTTGTTTTTTTTTTTTTTTTTTTTTTTTTTTTGGTGGTACTGTACTGGGGTTCCTGGAAGCCCTTCTACCTCCGGGCTACACTCCCAGACCTATTTTTACATTTTTTAATTTGGAAACAGGGTCTCCTAAGCCAGTGCCCGCGGCTGGCTTCGAACCTGCGCAATCCTCCTGTCTCTGCCTCCCAAGCGCGGGGATGACAAGCGTGCGCCACCACGCCTGGCCTGGGTTGGTTTTTTAAGTGTTCACTGGCAAGTTTGGGGAAAAGAAGCACATAGAAGGTAAAGAGTACTTAGTTTAAAAAATCTGAAAAGAATCACCTATTATGGGATAGCTCTGAATTAAAGTCACTTCTAACTAGAAAGACCCCCGGCTCTTTGTATCATTGCAGAAATAAGGAGGGACACACGTGGTGTTAACCTTGAGAAAATTCAGATTCGGTCTAGTTTTTTGGGTTTTTTTTTTTTTTACACTCCCATGGGCTACACTCCCAGACCTATTTTATTCTTTTTTATGTGGAAACAGGGTCTCTTAAGCCAGCGCAGCTGGCTTCCAACCTGCTCGATTCGATCCTCCTGTCTCTGCCTCCCAAGGCGGGGATTACAAGCATGCACCACCACGCCCGGCTCGGTCTAGTTTTAATATCGAACCAAACCAGGTTATTTGCACATAAATAATATATCTTAAAACCCTATGGACAGCCGGGCGTGGTGGCGAATGCTTATAATCCCAGTGCTTGGGCGGCTGAGACAGGAGGATCACACAGGTTCGAAGCCATCCTCAGCTACTTAGGCTCTCAGCAACTTAGTGAGATCATATTTCAAAATGAAATATAAAATAGGTCTGGGAGTATAGACAGGAGGTACAAAGCCTCTGGCCTCTGGGTTCTACCCCAGTACCAAAAAAAAAAAAAAAAAAAAAAGCCATGGAGCCAGGTGTGGTTGTGCACGCTTGTAATCCCAGTACTTGGGAGGCTGAGAAAGAGGATTGCACAGGTTCAAATTCAGCCTCAGCTAGTGAGACTCTCAGTAACTTAGTGAGACCCTGTTTCCAAATAAAAAAGAAAATAGGTCTGGGAAGGTAGACCAAAGGTAGAAAGCCCCTGGGTTCCACCCCAGCACCAAAAAAAAAAAAAAAAAAAAAACTATGGATACTTTCTATCAGGGAAAAGCACTCACTTGAAAGATTAAAATAAAGAAAATAATTGCAAACATTAAAAATGGTAGCGCATGTTTGTAATTCCAGCATTTGGGAGGCTGAGACAGGAGGATCGCAGTTCTTGGACAGCCTCAGCTACTCACTGAGGCCCCTTGCAACTCAGTGAGACCCTGTTTCAAAATAAAGAATAAAAAATAGGGCTGGGGTGTAGCTTGGGTGTGAATGCCTGTGGTTTCCATCCCCAGTTCCGCAAAAAAATAAAAATAAAAAGATTTTGCAAGGAAGTAGAATAATGTGTACCTTCTAATTAAAAGGTGATTAGGGAAGATTTCCTCACCCGAAAAAAAACAAATTTCTTTAAAGCTTTTTGAAGACCTAGCAGCTCATGAGGGTAGGGAGGTAATCAATGCTTGTGCTAAAAATGCTTAATCCTTGGCTATTGCTCCAAAATTCACTTGTCAGATCATTAGTTCACTGGGTGAAAATGTACTGATAGCTACATACTGGGCACTTTGCTCTTTGGGAGGCAAAATAAAAAAAATATTGTCACATTCAACACAGAGAACAAAATTCTGAGCAATCAAGACAATTACACTCTTGAAGCAGCTGCTTTTCTTTAATTCCTCTCACTAGTTCATTAAGTTGCTTCTACCCCAGGAGTCTTTCTCAGTTCTAAAATAAGAGAACAAAAAAATGTAACAATATAAGACAATACGAAAGAATAGCAATGTAAGAGAAGGGATGTATTAGCTCTCAGTTCTTGTTTCCATTTACGCTCTACAGTGCATCCAATGCTCAATTTTCTCTTCACAGAAATCTTGATTTAAAAGAACAAAAAGTGCAATCAGCTTCAGCACTAAAAGAGTATGCCACAGAGCTTTTACTAAAGTTAGCAAGAGAGAAACAGAAAGATGTTGAAACAAATCTTTCTCCTAAGTTACATAATGCATGCACCATGATAAAGAACTCATACTTTGGCATATGACTTTTCAAAATAAAAATCACCAACAGGTAGAAATTTTTCCTTTGCTGTTTAAGAATGCCTTAGGAGAGGTTTTTTTTTTTAACCAATAGCTTAGCTTATAATGTGAATATTAGCATTATATCAGGAAATGTCATTTCTAGCACTAAAATATCTTCTAGAAGGGTGGTTTTCTTAAGTGGGAGGAATGCCACACTGCTTCTTCCCAAGAAAAAAGGAATGCATTTCATTCCTGGGTGATATATATATATACATACATACATACATACATAGACACACATATATGTACACGTTGTATATGTGCATACATTCAACAAAGGTTGATTTTGAGTTCTCCCTCTTTTCACTGATTTACTATTCTTGGTGTGACTTTCAAAGTGTACTGCCTTTTACGTTTTATTCGCTCATCAATCATATATTGAGGACTTTCTGCATGCCTGGCTTGCTGTCAAATGGAAGGAAGATGCAAAAGAAAAATAAGACAGCCTCTGCCTTTGGAAGCTTGCCATCTCTTGCAGGGGCAAGATGAAACATGACATATCATTAGGTAATTTATGAAACTAGTGCCCAACCCAGTGGTACAGCTATCATGCATCTTGCGCTTCTGTAGAATTTTAGAGCCTTGGAACACGTTTGTGTATTTAATCCTGAGAAGAATCTTGTGAAGGACACGCTATTAGTCCCAATTTAGCAATAACCAAGCTGAGATTCAGCATTTTAGCAACGCACCTCAATCGCGCTGATTATGTACAGAACAATCAAGACCCAAGCGAGGGATCTGTGTTCTAAGCCCCGTGCTCTGTTCAACACCGGACAGGAAACCAAGGATGGGGGTGCTCAGCCGGACAACAGCCAGCCTTCTGCTAGAGGTGGAAATGAAAGAGACCCTCACCTGAGCAGTGTTCAGCCAAGTGGCCAAATTAATTTTATCCTGCAAATGCCTGTACTACTGCAAATGCTCTATAATACACAGAGCACAGTGACCATTTCGCTAGTCTTAGTACCTTTACCTCCTCAGGAAGAGCTCTGCCCTCAGGAATGGGGATGTGGAATATGGTAAAAAGCTGGCTCAATGGGCTCATCTAAATCTTAAATCATAAACATCAATCTCAAAAGTCTAGTTTCCTTTTCAGTCCTTACACACTGGGTTTCCCTTCAACACTGGAAAGCATAATTCGCCCACCTTTTTTTTTTTTTAGCATTCTGGCTTCAAAGATGTTAAGGATACCCCAAGTTCTACAAGTCCGTGTCAGTTTTACCACCCGTCCCCCAACTCCTGCCCAGGCACCCCCTCCTCCCGATGGATACAATACCGAGTTCAGATACCTCAAGTCCCGTCGCGATGCTGTCACACAGCACTGAGAAATTAGATTTGACCTTTCGACTCCGTCCTTGAGGACCTCCGGCTGGCCACGCAGCGTAGCTCCAGCCCCAGGAGAGGGGCTCCGGGATGGAGAACGCAGCCCCGGGCAGCTCGCGGTCCGAAACGACGTCTCCGACCACTAGAAGGATGCTGGGCGCCAGGTCGTGCATCACTCCGCCCCATACTGCTGCCAACTGCAGGACACGCGGTCCTGCAGCCAGTCCATCCTACCCCAGAGGCCAGTCCGGACCGGCCAGACCTTACACTGGACCCCGATGACAGACGGTCTGCCGCGGCCGCAACAAGCGCCAAGGCCACCCGCCCCCAGCGCCCATCGCCGAAAGCCTCAGACCCCCCTTCAGGCTGGACCGCAGAAAAGCGTTTCTATGGGAACCCCGGGGATCACGTGAGGCACGCGGGCAACCAATCGCCGCTCAGCTGTCGCGCGGCCTCGCTCCGGGCCTTCCCGGCCGCCCCCGCCTCCCGGGCCAGGCTCCGCCCCTTTCCTGCAGCGGGTCTGCGCCTGCGTACTGCGCAGCGCGCGCGCCCGCCCTGGTGCGCGCTCCCGGGGCGGAGCGGAGCGCGAGCCTGAGGGAGCGGCCAGCGCGCAGGCGCAGACCCGCCCGGGCCCGGCTGCCGGCGACGCCCCGGAGCGGAAGAGGGAAGTGGATCCGGCGCCGGGCTGCGGTTCCAGCCGGGCTGGGCGTGCGGAGGCAGGGGCGGCGCGGAGACGAGGCCTGGCCACGGTGCGGCTCCGAGATGTCGAAGAACACGGTGTCGTCGGCCCGCTTCCGGAAGGTGGACGTGGACGAGTACGACGAGAACAAGTTCGTGGACGAGGAGGACGGCGGCGACGGGCAGGCGGGGCCCGACGAGGGCGAGGTGGACTCCTGCCTGCGGCAATATCCTTGGGTCGCCGCCCGTCCTCAGTGCGCGGCGTCTGTCTGGAGTCGTTCTGTGATTTTCTGTTGATGTGCTTTCTTTCTGCTTTTGTATCCTTAGGATAGTTTCCATTCCTTGCGTGGGAAGATGGAGCGGTTCTGCAGCCGAGGCCCTCTGTACTTTCAGCCCCACGGGCTGTTCATTATTTTATTGGTAGTAGTATTACTTAAGAGAAAGGGACTTGGCAAAATACAGGTTGCCCATAAAATTTGTTAATGAAAGTAAATTCGGAACTCCCGATAAGGAAGCTGGGAGCCCTTTACCTGCCAAGAAAAGGACAATAAAAAAATAAAAAAAAAAAAGGTGAGGCACGCATGTGGAAAATCCCTGGAAATATTTCAAATAAACCCCAACGAGTAAAATAGAAGGTGAGTCATTTGTACAAAGTGGGTTCGTTTTTGTGATTCTGAAATTGGTTCCATTCTAGTTAAAATATGGCTGTCAGTTCCTGGTTTCTGACTTTGCATATTTCAATATTCATACCCAATAATTAGCATTTGTAGCCGATGGTTTTTAGAACAGTGTCAGTGTGCAAAAGCCAAAGATGTAGTTTTGGAAATTTTTCAATTACTAGATCTTTATACATTTCTGATTTGGGGGTGTATATTCATAAGGAAGGGTCTTTCTTTGTCGATATCATGTGAAATTATAAAAGAGATATGTATGTGAAAAAATATTTGGTCACAACTGTATCTTATAAAGGCACCTCATACCCCTTAAACATCTATCAACCTACTGTACGTATTTTCCTTTGATTGCTATAGCTTTCAATCAGTTGTTACTATTTTTGCATCATTTAAATACTTGTTAAGTAGTTTGGATCTTTTTTAAAAAAAAAAAAGACTACAAAAGGCCTGCGTCTTTAGAAGTTCACAAAGCCTTGGAAATAACGTAGATTTTTTAGACCTATGTTTTCAGAAAAAAGTGGTGAACATTATTCTTTCTAAAAACATTCATATGCATAAAAATTTTCTGAAACTAATGGATTTTAGGTTATGTGTGATGATACCTTAAGGTTATCGCAGTAGCCTTCTCAATCTCTTTTTAATTAGCTCATCCTAAAATAGGAAGATACTGTCTCTTCTAATACTCGTTATCACTAGGAGAAGCAGCCCTGGTTGGGTACAACAGATGGAGGAACAAGTGAACTCTGTGCGGTTTTCCTTTTAGGGCAATGACTGCACATTCCGACAGTCTGATTGGCCTTCCGTTTCTCATGCTTGCTAACTCACTGGTGCCTTGACTAAATGTCATAGGTATGGTCTAACAGTTTGAATAACCTTTATGAAATAGGGAAGAATTTTAAAGACAGGAAAAGTAAGCTGCCACCTAAGGGTCATGTGAATTATTACATCTTCTGTAATTTCTCCATATCAATATTGAGAGATTGCTAATGTCTATCATTCAGATTGCTCCAGTAATCTGCCAGCATTTTCAGTTAATATAGAATGTAGTTCTAGTGTAAAATTTGGTTATTTTTCTGCTTAAAGCTGCAAAAGACAACATATTTTCTTTGAGGATAAGCTGTTCCATTTGGGCGCCTAATAATTCTGATGTATATTTTAGGGTTTCTTGATTACCGGTCTAAATAATGTTCGCATAGATGTGTCATTGGAAAATGAAAGGTTGCCAAGGTATTCACTTGATAATTAGAATCAAGAGTGAATTTTTTTATTCCTTTTAATTTTTTTAATTTCATTATCTCACCTTTGATTGACATTTTGGAAACCAACACATTGAATTTCCAGTTGAACATAGTGGCCATAATCATTTTTCTTTTTATGCATAAGGTCAAGAAACCCAGGGTTCCGAGCAGCCATAATACTTTCTCTGGGCCCCCCTTTGCTGTTATTCCCTTAACCTCCATCACAGGAAACATGACAGCTGCTCTCCAAGCAGCTCTGAAAAATCCTCCCATCAACACCAAGAGTCAGGCTGTGAAGGTGAGTCACAGGCGTGGCACGGTGATTTCTGCTGATAGCCTGCTATTGCCAAAGTACTCTGAAGTTTCAGAGAGCCTGGAGAAGTTTTAACTAGGTACTGACTTGGACTAGGAGAGCTTACAGTGTACTCGGATAGGTCAAAATTCTGTGAAGAAATAGCATGGTAACCGTTACAGTAATGCCACACAGTAGCCATAGTAAGTTCAAATGGTGGACAGGTCATTTCTGTGTATGTTTTAATAAGAGGCCACTCAGGCTGAATGTAAGCAAAAGCAAACTTTTACTAAAACAGATTCTACTTTTTTAATGAAATTAAATTATGCAAATATTACATGTTTATCATAGAAAGCTGAGACATGAGAGAATGGGAAGGTGATATATCTCTACTCAGAGGTAACAACTATTACTTCCTGGATGTTGCTTAGAGTTTTTCTATGAGTATTTTTGTTTCTATAATAACAGAATTTTGTAGCTTGCTTTTTCAGCTGTATAGTAGCTTACAGTTACCAGTAAGTTTATTTTACTGTTGCAGCTCTAACAGCTGAACACTGATAGGCTACAGTTTATATGTAACTGCTCCCCTTTTGTCAGATAGACTAACTTTCCCTGCTGTTTACACTACTGAAATGAATAATTTAGGATAAACTTAATTATTTCCTTTCAGTAAGTTTCCAGCATTGAAACGCTCAAAGTATGTACATTTTTTAAGGCTTCTGGTACATAAATTTGCCCTTCAGTAAAGTTATGTAATTTACATTCCTTAGAGCAATCTTACACTAGTTTTCAGGAGCTGGGCGTGGTGGTGCAGACCTGTAATCCCAGTGTTTGAGAGGCTGAGATAGGAGGGCCGCAGGCCCTAGGCCAGCCTCAATAATTTAGCAAGGCCCTCCACAATTTAGTGAGAACCTGTTTCAAAATAAAAATAGGGCTGGGGATGTAGCTCAAAGGTAAAATGACCCTGGGTTTAATCTCCATTACCAAAGAAAAATGTCGAAAGCATCAACCCCAAGGATCTCCTTAATTGATTAGGAGTAATAGCTTAAGTAAGTATATAGTAATTATTTAGGCAATATTTATTTATTTATTTATTTATTTTGTGGTACCAGGGATTGAACCCAGAGGCATTCTCCCTCTGAGCTACACCCCGAGCCTTATTTTTTATTCTTTATTTTGAAGCAGGGCCTCACTAAGTTACTGAGGGCATCACCAAATAGCTGAGGCTGGCTTTGAACCTACGATCCTCCTGTCTCAACCTCTCAGGTACCAGAATTACAAGCATGAGCTGCGATATAATATTTTATAAAGGGAAATTTTCTTTGGTTTTTAAAAGTATGTAGGAACATCATTGAAATTTCAGTTTTACGACCTTCTGCTTTTACGTGGGTGGTTTTTATCACAGCTTGTTGGTAGGAGGTTATAACTCTGGGTGCAAAGATTATTTCTCTAAATCAGGAAATTTAAACTGAAGATAACAATCGGTGGTAGGAACACTTTGTAACTGACTGGTAGGCATGCTGGAGATATCACATTATGGTGATTGGAAGGAGAAACAAATTGTAAAAAGGCCAATTAAGTGTTCCTTTTGCTCAGTTGAATAGGTAAGAAGATTTGGCTTTGAGAGCAGACTTTTTCCAAAGCAAAAAATAAATCACTAGAAATGGACATCATTATATCTATAGGTACAACGTTTAAAATAAGTTTCCTTAAAATTTTGAAATAAGAAAGTTTGTAAAAAAAATTGTTTCTGAAGTATAGATAGTTCAAGGTACAACTGCACATCAGTTTCCTTGCTTTAAGATTTTTTTTTAAAACCAAGAAAAATTAAAATGTTTTTAACAAATTGTTAAATTATCTTGTCAACCTATTAATAAATCCCATCAGCTCTACCTTCAGGTATGTCAGTAACGTCTGCTTACCTCTGTTGCTTTGTGATACTGAAACCAGCCTGTATGGTGCGGCCGTCCCTAGCTGGTCTCCCTGTTTCTGCCTTGCCTCCTGCTTCCGTCACTTAGTCTCAACATAGACAACAAAATGATCCTGTTAAAGTGTGAGTCAGAGCCAGGCGTGGTGTCACACGCCTACAATCCCAGTACTCAGGAGGCTGAGCCAGAAGAATCACACGTTCAAGACTAGCCTCAGAAACTTAATGAGATGAGACCTTATTTCAAAATAAAAATAAGCTGGGTGTGGTGGTGCACGCTTGTAATCCCAGCATTTGGGAGGCTGAGACAAGAGGGTTGCAGTTCGCAGGCAGCCTTGGCTACTTAGTGAGGCCCTCTGCAACTCAGTGAGACCCTGTTTCAAAATAAAGAATTAGCTGGGCGTGGTGGTGCACACTTGTAATCCTAGTACTTGGGAGGCTGAGACAGGAGAATTGCACAGGCTCTAAGCCAGCCTCAGCTACTTAGGCTCTCTGCAACTTAGTGAAACTCTGTTTCCAAATAAAATATAAAATAGGTCTGGGAGTATATCCCGGAGGTAGAAAGCCCCTGGGTTCAGTCCCCAGTACCACAACAAAAGAAGGAAGGAAAGAAAGAATAGTGCTTGGGGTGGAGCTTAGAGGTAGAATGCTCCTGGGTTCCATTCCCAGTACTGCAAAAAAAATAAACAAAATAGGGCTGGAGGTGTGGCTCAGAGGTGGACTGTCCCTAGGTTCAGACCCCAGTATCAAAAAGAAATGTGAGTCAGATAATACTATCTTAAAATCCTACATTGTTTCTCAGTAGCATCCAAAGTCCTTCTGTCGGCCTGCAGGCCTTACGTGCTCTCTTCTCTCCTGACGCCTGTGAGCTCCTCTGCTGCGGCTCTGACCGCTCCGCTCCAGGCACAGTGTTTGTTTAACACCCTGAACCCACACGAATAGCACTTGTTCTTTACTCTGTCCAAAGCATTTTCCTTACCCCAACATTTCCTCTTTTGTAACTTTTATGTTACTCAGATGTCAGTTTAGGGGTGTCTTTCTAAAACTGTAGCCCCTCATCTGAAGCTCAGTATCTTGTTACATACTCACCCCCAGGACCGGGCAGGCAGCATCGTCTTGAAGGTGCTTATCTCCTTTAAAGCCAATGACATCGAGAAGGCCGTGCAGTCTCTGGACAAGAACGGCGTGGATCTCCTAATGAAGTATATTTATAAGGGCTTCGAAAGCCCATCCGACAACAGCAGTGCTATGCTCTTACAGTGGCACGAAAAGGTAAGTTATGAATTAGGAATCCGTATAACTGCTTCCTTTATGATAGAGAACAACGGTGTCTCTCTCACCTATTTAACCATGATTACATAATTGTACATCTTTATTATTACACAGAAAATGCATGAAAATGAAAATTTCAGATATATGCTCACTATCTGGTCTTCTCTTAAAAGAGTCTGATTTGCAATACACACGTTTACTGACTTATATTTAGCAAATATATTATGATTCATTAGACATTGTCTGAAATACTGAATTAAATCTTTGCAAAAGAAATAAGGAATAAAAATCAGGAATTCTTTTTCAGTAATCAAAAGATAGAAACAAACCAAGAGGAACAGATAAAATGTGATAGATCCATACAGTGAACTATTATTCAATCATAAAAAGGAATGAAGTTCTGATACTGACTGGATGGATGAGCCTAGAAAACATACTAAGTAAAATAAGCCAGACATGGAAGGACAGCTATTATACATTTCTGTTTATATGAAATCATCTAAAGTAGGCCAATTCAAAGGTACAAAAAGCTATTTGAGGTTACAGGGCCTAGGGACAGGGTCTAGGGAGCCATTGCTTTTTGGGTCTGGAGTCTGGGAGATGAAAGGGTTTGATAATGGATTATAAAGATGGCTGCGCAGCATTGTGTGAATACTTAATGCCACTGAATTTTACACTTGAAGATGGTTAAGATGGCAAATATTGTTATATAGTTTACCACAATTTTTTTTTAAAAAAAAAAAATCAGGAAAAAAGCTGGGCATGGTGGTGCACGCTTTTAATCCTAGCATTTGGGAGGCTGAGACAGGAGGATCAGGGTTCGAGGACAGCCTCAACTACTTAGTGAGACCCTTTGCAATTCAGTGAGACCCTGTTTCAAAATAAAGGATAAAAAAAATAGGGCTGGGGTATAGTTCAGAGGTAGAATGCCCCTCCATTCCATCCCCAGTACCGCAAAAAAAGAAAAGAAAAAAAAATCAAGATTTCTTAAACCCTTTTTTTGTTTCACTGCATTTTATTTTTCAGTGTCAGCAAATGCTGCCATGCCATCCCTAAAAAAACAGATAAGGAATTTTGAATTCTGAGTAAAAGTTGGCAAGGTAATCCTTATTGCCCAAATCTTATGCTAGTAGAAATATAAACTAACATTTTATTAGAACAAACAGCTAGGTGTGGTTGCACACAACTGGAATCCCAGTACTTGGGAAGCTAAGATAGGATTGCAGGTTCAGAGCTAGTCTTAGGAACTTAGCAAGACTCAGCAACGTAGCAAGACCCTGTCTCAAAGCAAAAAGGGCTGGTGATGTCAGGCGTGCTGACACTGTTACCCCGTACCTGGAAGGCTGAAACAGCAGGATGGCAGGATCCAGGGCAGCCTCAGCACTTCAGCAAAATCCTATTTCAGAATACGAAGAGGGGTAGCTCAGAGGGAGAACGCCCCTGAGTCTGATCCCTAGTATGAAAATCAACGATAGTAATGACTCAGTTAATCCCCATAGAAACACGAGGAGAAGGAAGAACTCGTCCTTCGTGCTGTGTAGGTGAGGCAACTGGAAGCCTGTGTTGTGTCTTCATTTCCAAACATGAGTCACCAGTTTTTGCTAATCTTATCTCCTAAATACTTCCAAAATCCATCCACTCGGATGCATGGCTAACGTACCAACTCTCAGCATCTCTCCAGTCAGTTGCTATAGCTCCCTCACAGCTGCCAGTTTTGCCTCCCTGAAATCCGTTCTCCACCCCCCACCAGAACACTCTCTTTAAAATCCAGATGTGCTCCTCAGTCCCTAGAAGGTTCGGAGTCGAGCCTCCTCTGTCCTGTCGCTCTTCCCGTAGGCTCCGCGGCGCCAGCCCCTTCCCTGAGCACCCCATACTGCTCCACCCCTCCACGCGGGTCTGCTACCTTGCCTATTCCCCAGGAAGCCGACCTGCACATTCTTTGGGGGGGGGTACCCCTACTGTGTGTATACCCCTACTGTGTGCCTCTAACACTCTTACTATTCCAAACATTATATTAAAGTCTTCTGTGTATATGACTGTCTCTTCCTAGTAGACCAGAGATGCTATATTTAGCTGAAAATGGTAGTGCATACCTGTGATTCCAGGACTTGGAAGGCTAAGACAGGAGGATCACATGTTCGCAGCCAACCTCAGCAACTTAGTGAGGCCCTTGACAACACAGACCCTGTTTCAAAATGTAAACTAAGACAAAACAAAATGTAAACTAAAATAGGTTTAGGTTTGTAGCTTAGAGGTAGAATACCCCTAGGTGCAATCCTTAGTACCGCCAAAAGAGGGGGATGGGTGTGGTGGCACATGCCTGTATTCCCAGTACTTGGGAGGCTGAGACGAGATCACAGGTTCAACCTCAGCAACTTAGCGAGACCCTGCTTCAAAATAAAATAGGACTGGGGTGTAGCTGAGAGGTAGAGCACCCTCCAGTTCAACCCTGTGACTACAAAAAAAGTTGTATTTAGTATGAGACTCCAGGGTTTAGTATGAGGCGCCCAGGGTTCTGAACACATACGTCCGGTTGGTTTCCTTTAGGCACTCGCCGCTGGAGGAGTGGGATCCATCGTGCGGGTCTTGACTGCGAGGAAAACCGTGTAGCCCCGAGGAGCCGGAGCCGCTGCGGGAGTGGGAGTTGCTGGTACAAAGACCAAAACAACCAAACGCCACCGCTGCCCCGGGGCAGCGTCTGTCTCAGCCTTGCCTTCTTGCTTCTTTTTCCTATATGTAAAGAAGAAAATCACGTGCCAGTTTTCCTTTCATGAGGATTAGGGTAACAGGAAAGTTGGTTCAACAGGAATGTTTCATCTTTGCATAACGACCTCAATGACGTGTGCACACCAGTGTGTGTAGAGTATAATTTACATTCACGTTTAATTGTGCAATTTGTAACCCCCAATGGCTGGTTTTCGTGTTGCTTTATGTTCTTTTTAACCAATACTGAGAGAACTGATCAGAATTTGAAGCCAGTTTTCTAACTCGTTGCTAATCGGGACATGATCTTGATTAAAAATATATATATACATATGAAAGACTGGCAGCTATTAGCATTGCAAAACTGGACCATACTTCCCTTATTTATGCAAAATGTGTTTTTGGAACAAATGGTGGTTGAAAACCACTACCAATTTTCATCTTTATTTCTCTTGCCTCCAGCCTGTGCTGGGAGTTTAAGTATGCTACTCCTTTTAGCATCCAGTTATCATGGCCTCTTAATTTTTCTTTTTGTTTTTTGTGGTCTCCCAGGGTCCAGAGCAAGGAGTCTTGCTCTATACAAATGTATTTATATCAGAAAGGATAAGAAAACTATGATGCAGTTCCAGCTCTGGGCAGCCTCGGAATGAAATACTATTCCTTTAGAAACACAGAAGCTGCCTTGGACATTCGAGGGAGGTGAGGGTTTCAGACACCACTTCAGATGCCCCATAAATGTCTTCAGTGTTCTTCAGGGTAATTGGGATCTCAGAAGATTTGGTTCAGATCCAAACAAATACACATTCTGTGCTTCAGCTCAGTGTTTTTTTAAAAAAGAAAATGCCACACAGCACAAAAAAAAAAAAAAAATGTTTACTCTGTTGGACAGACCAAATCCATTCTCAGAAAGTGACCGGTGCTTATAA
This sequence comes from Muscardinus avellanarius, assembly GCF_963383645.1. Lineage (NCBI taxonomy): Eukaryota > Metazoa > Chordata > Mammalia > Rodentia > Gliridae > Muscardinus > Muscardinus avellanarius. The sequence goes on from NC_137793.1 coordinate 103,988,499, forward strand.
GAAGCTATTATTATAAAGTAGCTCCAAAACAAACCGCCTGAAAGCAGATGACCAAGATGGAACTCAGCCTGTGTTTAGTATTTACCTTGGATTCCAGTTTCATAATCACTGACTTATATGAAAACTGGTGCAGAAATTCTATAAACTCTGCTGTTTTTGATACCTGCTTTTGGTTTCATTTTGTTTTGTAAAAATGATGAACTTCAAAAATAAAATGTCAGTGTTGAATAATTTATCTGTCTTACTGGAGTCAGCGTGATTAATTAAGAAGAGGAGTTTCCTGGAGCTCCCGTCATGTGTGGTAGTCTTGGCAAGATCTAACCTGGTGGGGCTTGTAGATCTGCGGACGGGAGGCAGAGCGGAGGGCGGGCCGGCAGGGCGGGCGCTCCCGGAGCCGTCACTGCCCAGATTCCAGCAGCTGCAGCAGGTTATTCTCAGCCCCTAAATTCCTCTTTATAGACCCCAAGGTTGTTTTTTACATCTGTCTACTCACAGCAGCTTTTCAACCATACCTGACTAAATTCCTTTTTAATTTTTAATATTTATTTATTTATTTTGGTACTGGGATTTGAATCCAGGGTCATTCTACTTCCTAGCTACACACCTAACCTTTTTTTACTAATTTATTTTGAAACAGGGTCTCACTGAGTTGCTGAGGGTCTTGTTTAGATGCTGAGGCTGGCCTTGAACCTTCCTGTCTCAGTCTCCCAAGTACTAAGATTACAAGCAAGCGCATACCAAAGCACTCTGCACAGAAGTGGTTCTTGACCTCCTTTTGCTGTTAATCTCCGTGGTTTTGTGTGTTTGCTTCAGCCTTTTTTTTTTTGCCCCCCCCCCTTGGTACTGGGGGTTGAACCCAGGGGCATTCTACCTCCAAGCTACACCTCCAGCCCTATTTTTTATTCTTTATTTGGAAACAGGGTCTCACTGAGGTGCAAAGGGCCTCACTAAGGAGCTGAGGCTGTCCTCGAACCATGATCCTCCCATCTCATCTGCAGTCCTTCTGTCTGGGCCTCCCAAGTACTGGGATTACAAGCGTGCGCCACCACGCCCAGCTTAGACAAATTTTTAAACGCGATGGTATTTAAAATGGATATTGACCTCTAATCTCTCATCTCATTTTTATTAAATTCTGTTTTCAGAAATGATGCATTTTCACTAGTAAATTGTCATTTCAATTAATTTTATTATAATTCCATTAAGCAAGAACCAGAGCTACAATCTCATGTCATTAGCCAAGGTCAAGATTTTTTTTCTTTTAACTGGGGGTGGAACCCAGGGGCTTTTTCTACCTCCAGGCCATACTCCCAGACCTATTTTATATTTTATTTGGAAACAGGGTCTCACTAAGTTGCTGAGAGCCTCACTAAGTAGCGGAGGCTGGCTTTGAACCTGCACGATCCTCCCGTCTCAGCCTCCCAAGTACTGGGATTCCAAGCGTGCGCCACCACGCCTGGCTTCAAGGTCAAGATTATTGATCATAACTAAAATTTATGGATTTATATATACCATCACCTTATAGACAAAAAACTAAAAATAACTGAGCTGATTGGGGATGGGAAAATGCCCTATAAAAAATATCAACTGTCAGCCAGGCGTGGTGCCCACACTTGTAATCCCCATGCTTGGGAGGCTGAGACGAGGATCACTCAGGTTCGAAGCCAGCCTCAGCTGCCTTAAGAGACCCTGTTTCCAAATAAAATATAAAATAGGTCTGGGAGTATAACCCAGAGGTAGAAGGCCCCTGGGTTCCGTCCCCAGTACCACCAAGGGAAAAAAAAATCAACTTTCTCAACATTTTTTTAGGACATGATACTCTATTTTTTTTCTTTTTTTGCAGAGCTAAGGATGGAACCTAGGGTGCTCTACCACCGAGCTACACCCCTAATCTAGAACATGGTACTTGAAAACAAGTCTTTTTGTCCGTGTTCCCACCGTGGACCTCTTTCACACTCCCCACTTGAGTTCAACGTTCCTCATAGACAAACCCCAGTGCCAAAACGCGAGGCGGCCTGGATCCCACCGGCCCAACATCAGACCTGCCTCTAGGTGGCGCTGCTTCCCCATATCCATGACCCAGACACAGCTTTGGCTGGGGCATTTGTTTTGCTTTGCCATTTATGTTCCCTGGGAGTTTAAGGACAATAAATGTAAATGATCTCTGTTTACATCTCCTATTCCTTTTTGAGACAGTTCTCTAAAGTCCATAGAGTATGAGACACAAATCGAGTAGTACCTAACTCATCTGAATTCCACAGCCCAGCCTTCTAAGGGTCCATATTTCCCAGCCCAGCATTTTGCTCAATGTACGGGCATGGCCTCTTGACCTTTCTACCCGGATCTCTGGGCCCCTGAAGTCACAGTAGCTCTGTCTTCATCATCCCTCACAATTCTTTGGCATAGTTAATACTCCAATATTGGGTGTATAATACTGAGACTGAGCCAAGTCACTGGGATGGCTGATAACAGAAGCCTCAAACTACGCAAAGTATAATATCCTCTTTGGGTTCAAATAGCCTGTATTCAATCAAATTTAGTCACGATCACTCAGTTCCCTTCACTGCGAACATTTCGGTAGAGAACTTCCCAGACTGAGGTGGAAATCAGAACCATCAGGAGCAGCATGAATAGCCTTTCTAGGGCTTAGCTCTGCCGAAATTCACCAGAGGAAGTAGCCCGGGGACAGAATCCCAGTCCACATCTGGCTGGCAGCAGCTCCCTGGAAATTTATATGATGCTGCTCTTAATCATTCCATGTCCTCACCTTCTGAGATCAGAGCTGTGTTCCATCTCTTTTTTAAAGACAAAAAAATCATTAAATAATATTGGTGAACCTTTATCACCTTTCTTGACTAAGACTTTCCTAAGCGTGTCAAGCCTTCGGACAATGAATGGCTGAAGCGGACAATCCACTGAACAGCATTACACGCCCTTTCGTTTATCCCCAAATCAAATCGAGATTCAGAGGCAGCTCTAAATTAGAATTAGCCATTTCTTCAACTTGATGACTGAGTTAAAAGGTCAGTGTCTTCATTGACCAATGGTTTTATGATTGTATTCATTTAAAATTTGATTTGCTTGTTTTTAAGCTCATTCATATGGTTCATTATTCAAAAGGTAATAGAAGATGTATGGTGGCCATTCTTCTCCCACCCCACTCGACAATCAATTAATATACTAGATTCTTGGGCATCCTTCCTGACAGTATATTCCTTTACAAATAATACCCATATATTTCCCGCCCTTTGGTTACGTGAATACTAATATACTCTACAGACTGTTCTGCCACTTGCTTCTTTCATTACATCTCTATTTTTTTATAATTTCCTATAAGTATATAAAGAACCTTTTTATTTTTATTCTTTTATTCTTTTTATTTTTATTATTTTATTTTATTTATTTATGTATTTATTTTATTTATTTATTTATTTATTTATTTATTTATTTATTTGGTGGTACTGGGGTTCCTGGAAGCCCTTCTACCTCCGGGCTATGCTCCCAGACCCATCTTATACTTTTTTATTTGGAAACAGAGTCTCTTAAGCCAGCGCGGCTGGCTTTGAACCTGCACGATCCTCCTGTCTCCGCCTCCCAAGCGCGGGGATTACAAGCGTGCGCCACCACGCCCAGCTTTATTATTTTGTGTGTGTGTATACCTAACCATTTTCCTGCTGATTTAGGTGGTTTCAGATCCATTACCACAATGCTCCAGGAGATAATATTACCCATAAGTTAGTTATTTGACAAGAATTCAAGTCTCTTTGTAAATAAATTCCTAAAGGTGGAATTTCAGATCAAAGAGTGTGTGTTTAATATTTCAAGTGGTACTGCTTAGCTGCCTTGCTTAGAAGACATCAGTCACACCTCATCTCGCAGTGTGGAATGCCTGCTTTCCCACCTTATTACCTACTCTGTGCATCTTCCTCAAGGGTTTCTGTTTGCCAGTCTGAGAGGTCTTTCAAAATTGTGTCGGATACTTGCACTTCTCCTAACGTGAGACTGAGCGTCCTTTCGTATGCTCAAGAGCCATATTTTCTCTACTTCTGTTTTTGTTTTTTATGCCTATTTGGTGGTTTTTTCTTCTTAATTTGTAGGAGCTCTCATTCATTCATTCATTCATTCATTAATCTGTGGAACTAGGGATTGAACCTAGGAGCATTCTACCTCTGAGCTACACCCCCAGCTCTATTTTTTATTTGTAAACAGAGTCTCACTAAGTTGTTGAAGCCACCTGTGAACCTGCAACCCTCCTGTCTCAGCCTCCCAAGAACTGGGATTACAAGTGTGTGCCGCCACACCCAGCTTGTAGGAGCTCTTTTTGTAATGGGAAAGTCCAAGGTTTTCTCATCATTTGTGTTTTGACTTTAGGATGGGTTTTAGTATGAAGGAAAACATTTTTATTTTTACTTAATTGTGTTTACTAATCTTTTCTTGTAGAATTTAAGAGTCCAAGTCTTACTTAGAAAGGGTTTCCTGGCTCTAAAATTAAAAAAGGAAATACTTTCCAACGTCTCCTTTGGTGACTTCATGATTTTAAATTTTAGACTTTATTTTTAGACTTTATTTTTAAATATTTTTTGCGGGTCTGGGGGTGGAACCCAGGGGCATTCCACCTCCGAACTACACCCCCTGCCCTATTTTTTATTCTTTACTTTGAAACCGGGTCTCACTGAGTTGCAGAGGGCTTCACTAAGCAGCTGAGGCTGTCCTCAAACCGCGATCCTCTGGTCTCAGCCTCCTGTATCCTGGAATTACAAGTGTGCATTACGAAGCCTAGCAAAATATTGGTATTTTTGTTCCCAACAATCGCTGTTTCAAATGTAAGGATTTTAAGGATCAGTTTGTCCCTATAATGAAATCACATATAGCACCTAGTTGATGGATTTGCTTGTCTTTCTCAGAATTGAAGGGGGTTTTTCTTAAGATATACACTAAAAATACTCAAAATATTCCATATGTGAGAGCATAGTTTCACTATCACTCATCCAAAAATTTATATGTACTACTTATAGTTTTTCATATATACTCTTTATCACGCAGGAGCTAGGTCCTAGAAAACAGAAATAACAGGCAACAACTAAACTCCATTATTGAAACTTGGTCTAATAGAGAGAGGAATAAAGTCATAGGAATAACACAGCTGGAGAGAGTACTTCACCAGAGGCAGATGTTAGAGAGAAGCTGCAAGAAGACAACCATCTCACTGGGTCTAAAAGCTGCAAGAAGGAGCCGGGCGTGGTGGCGCACGCTTGTAATCCCAGCATTCGGGAGGCCGAGACAGGAGGATCGTGGTTCAAGGACAGCCTCAGCTACTTCTTAGTGAGGCCCTTTGCAACTCAGTGAGACCCGGTTTCAAAGTAAAGAATAAAAAAATAGGGCTGGGGGTGTAGCTCAGAGGTAGAATGCCCCTGGGTTCCATCCCCAGTACTGCAAAAATAAATAAGTAACAATAAAGGCTGCAAGAAGACAACCATCTCACTGGGTCTGGAAGGCTACGTAAGAGTGTGCCAAATAGGAGGAGTAGAAAGAGTACCAAGCAGAGGCAGCAGAATACCAGAAATCACACAATTAGCCAGAACCCAATGCATTATTGGTATTAAATCAAGTCAATTAAGTGACGGTATGATACTACTGAGTGTTTGAAAGCTGGTTCCAATTCTTCTTGGTTCTGAGATCAAAACCAGGAAGTTTCCTTAACTCAGATACAATACGTGGTGCTTATTCTAACCAGAGGGAAAACATCTGCCAAGCTGCTGAGACGCAGCCACTTGTGAGCGGTATGTTACAGCTGTTGCTGGGATAGAAAGTATATGGACAAAGTAGCTGCTGGATACTGACTCTCAGGAGTGCTGGGCTGAGTAGGGCAGGCTGGAGTTCAGCAGGAAGGTGGACCGCCATGATTAGTGATGTCTAATATAGGCTTTAGAGGGCCTAGATCACAGCACACGTGCTATTCCTACTTTAAATTAAGTTCAATACCTGAGTAGTATTTGGCTTTGACCTTTATCTACAGCCCCATCCCCAGTTAAAAGTAAGACTGTCTCATAGCACAGCCCCAGGGGCACTATCCATGTCATGCAGTTGTGCTTTGAATGGTGGCGCTCATATGGAATCAGTGTAGACAGAGCTTCCTAAGCTGGACACGGTATTGTCTAAAGCTCTGCCTAAGTTGTCTACACCAAATACTGAAAGCTCATGCTTTCATTTTTCTACAGGTGTGTCCACTCTTGTCTTTACTATCAGCCTATCTCCTCTCCTTTACCCGTCTTCCAAAGTCCCAGGGAAAGATTCCGATTGATCCAACTTGAGTCTGAACACAACCTCTGGGCTCACTGTGTGGGAGGAGGAGGCTGCATGCCATGTTACTGATATGGTGACTGTCTTAGCAGCCTCACTGCTGCAAACGAAAAACTCTGGCCATGCAACTTAGAAGAGGGAAGATTTGTTTGCTCAGTTTCCTTGGAAATCCTGGGTTTGGTCCAGGTGAGGCCGGTATCTGGGTCTCAGGGCCCAGCAGCGGAAGCAGAGAGAGGGAGCGGAGCCTTGGCTCCTCAGTCATAGAGGCCAGAAGCCAAGGGCACAGCACGCAAGGCGAGGAGGAACCATATTGTCTTAGCCAGCATTTCTACCGCTGTCATCTAAAAGGCTGACCACACAACTTAGATGGAGGGAGATTTATTTATTTATTATTTGTTTTTGGAAACAGGGTCTCACTAAGTTGCTGAGAGCCTCACTAAGTAGCTGAGGCTGGCTTCTAACCTGTGCGATCCTCCTGTCTCAGCCTCCCAAGCGCTGGGATTACAAGTGTGCACCACCACGCCCGGCAAAATTTATTATTTGCTTACAGTTTCCTTGGAGATTCTTGGGTTCAGTCCATATGAGGCTGGGGGCCACAGATCTCAGGGTTAGAAAGATCTTCCCATCATGGAGGCCAGAAGCAAGAGAGAGAGAGGGAAGAAGAGGAACCAATATAGAATCCCCAAGGCTACACACCAGGGATGCTTCCTCCGCAACCCAACCCGCTTCCAACATTGCTACCTTGTGTCAGTGAGAACTAAAGGGGCCTTCTATTTCTAAACAATTACACTCAATAACACTCTGGCCCTGGCCCCCTGGACCTCACGATCACCTCGCAATGCAGCATGCATTTAGTCCATTTCCAAGACTTCCCACAGTCCCCAAACCTAAAGTCTCATATGACACTCAAAGTGACCTCTTTGTGGTGAGCCCCTGTAAAAGAAAATAAAAGGCAAATTACATGCCTCCAAGTACAAGGGCAAAGAGTAAACGGTTGCATTCCAAAAGGGAGGAACCGGGCCAGAGGACAAAGGAATGGAACCAAAATGGTATCCAAATCCAGCAAGGCGATTTTGAATCCTGCTGCTCCACTTCTGGCATCGGGGCATGTGGCGAGCAACCTCCAGGGTGCCTTAGCAGCCCCAACCCTGTGGCCTGATGGATGGGAAGGGGCAGCTTGATTGCTTCTCCAGCCTGGCTCCATGGCTCACAGCTCACAGCTCGCAGCCCTTCCTCCTGGATGGTCCACGTTTCTGGCATTTCTAAATCATGGGAGTTAGCCGGGCATGGCAGCACACGCTTGTAATCCCAGTGTTTGGGAGGCTGAGACAGGGGGATCACGCAGGTTCAAAGCCAGCCTCAGCTACTTAGTGAGGCTCTCAGCAACTCAGTGAGACCCTGTTTACAAATAAAATACAAAATAGGTCTGGGAGTGTAGCCCAAAGGTAGAAAGCCACTGGGTTCCATCCCCAGCACCATAAATAAATAAATAAATAAATAAATAAATAAATAATGGTGTTTTTCCTGTAACCTTGGTCCACCCTTGCAGCTTCACAAATTGCCCCATTTGGGCCTGCTTGCAGGGATTCCGGCCCTGCCACATGTTGCCTGGTTTCCCAGGTATGCTTTGAAATCTGGGGGGGAAATCTCCATGGCTCCTTTTTTCCTGTAAGGCAAGTTTTACATGAGCATTGAGATGGACCACCAACAGAAAAGGTGATACGCCCTCTTTAATCATTGACGCTGAGCCTGCCTCCATCTCGACCGTGGCAGAGCCCGTCCCTGTCATGGGCAGTGTTGGGCCTGCCTCCACCAAGGCCACAGGGAGAAAACCTGAGTGCCCTTCTTCAAAATCACCGCCCTTGGCCGGGCATGGTGGTGCATGCTTATAATCCCAGTACTTGGTAGGCTGACGCAGGAGGATCAGGGTTCGCAGCCAACCTTGGCTACTTAGTGAGGGAGGCCTTCCACAACTTTGTGAGACCTTTCCAAATAAAAAAACAGAAAATAGCGCTGGGGGTGTAGCTCAGAGTTAGAGTACCCCTGGGTTTCATCCCCAGTACCACAAAAAAATCACCCTTGTTTTCTTGGTTCCACACTTGAGCTTGAACTGCCCCCCCTGAGCTCCTTCCTTTGCTGGTGTAAAAAATGTTTGACCTCCCTTCAGCCACCTTACTTTCTTTTATAGTACTGTCTCTCTGGACCCTAACTTTACACCTGCCTTCCAGCCAAAGTGCAAATCTCTAAGTCTTTCTGCTTCACTTTCCGCTCCTGAATTTCAGTGTCCAATTCGCTGAATACAGACATCAATATCCATAATGCAGTTTGGATATTTTTCTATTTTGAGACTTCCTCTGCCAGTTTATTAATAGGTCCATCATCTTTAAATTCAGCCTTCCACAAAATTTCAGGACACAGGAAAAATGCTGATAAGTTCTTTGCCAAAATGTTACATGTATGGCCACGACTCCATTTTCCTATGTAGTCTCCCTTGCCCTCCAAAAGCTCCTGTGCCCAGGCCTACCAGGCCAAACTGAGCAAACCAAGCCGGGCGTGGTGGCGCACGCTTGTAAACCCAGCCTTAGGGAGGCGGAGACCAGAGGATCGCAGTTTGCGGACAGCCTCTGCTACTAGCAAGATCCTTACAACTCAGTGAGACCCTGTTACAAAAAAATAAAAAGACTAAAATATAGGACTGGGGGTGTATCTCAGAGGTGCAATGCCCCTGGGTTCCATCCCTAGTACCGCGGGAAAATTTTAAAAATTGGGAAAAGCAAGTCTCATGACAATAGGGCTCACTTCACAGTGCTCCTGACTCTCCTGTCCTGGAAACTGGTGGAAGCAGAAAGGTTCTGCTTATTATTTGACAGGCTCCACCTGGTGGCCTCAGTGGCTCAGACACAAAAAGGAAGCTCTGGGTAAGGGCTTCCCCAAGCCTGGGCACCCAGACACCGGGTCCTTCCTCACAGCCCGCAGAATCTTAGTCTCCCTGGATGTGGAGACGCCCCTCTAGTTCAGGGTCCCATCCTTGCCTGGCCATGGGCGTTCCAGTTTTGGGGGATTTTTGTGTGTTTGTTTTTTGGTGATACTGGGGTTCCTGGAAGCCCTCCTGCCTCTGGGCTACACTCCCAGACCTATTTTTATATTTTTATTTAGAAACAGGGTCTCTTAAGCCAGTGCGGCTGGCTTCAAACCTGCACGATCCTCCTGTCTCTGCCTCCCAAGCGCGGGGATTACAAGCGTGGCCACCACGCCCGGCTTTTTTTTTTTTTTTTTTACTTTTTTGAAACAAGTTCTCACCGAGTTGTGAAGGGCCTCACTAAGTAGCCGGGGCTGTCCGCGAACCGTGATCTTCCAGTCTCTGCCTCCCAAATGCTGGGTTTACAAGCTGCGCCACTGCGCATGGCCTGGTGTTTCAGTTCTAAGAGCTGAGCTGAGAGGTAGCAGGTGCATCTCCTCCCCCTGGGTTCACGGAGCAAAGGGACCTGGAGAATGGGCGCTGGGGGCCGGAAGCGTGGAGTAAGAGTCGACGTGTAGAAACCCAGCGTGGGTGCTCCCATGGTTGGGAAATGCTTCTAAAGCAATAGCAGCCATGACAACATGCTGGCTCAAGTGTGAGAAAGGTGGACCCTGCAGAGCAGCAGGAGGTTTAGATGGGTGTTGTAGTTTCACACGTTAGAAGACGCATCGGAGCCGGGCATGGGGGCGCACGCTTGTGATCCCAGCATTCGGGAGGCTGAGACAGGAGGGTCGCAGTTCGAGGCCAGCACAGCTACTTAGGCCCTCTGCAACTCACTAAGACCCTGTTTCACAATAAAGAATAAGCGCCGGGGCGTTGTGGCGCACGCTTGTAATCCCTGCGCTTGGGAGGCAGAAACAGGAGGATCGCCAGTTTCTCTGGTTTAAGAGACTCTGTTTCCAAATAAATAGGTCTGGGAGTGTAACCCAGAGGTAGAAGGGCTTCCAGGAACCCCAGTACCACCGAAAGAAAGAAAGAGAGAGGGAGTGAGGGAAGGAAGGAAGGAAGGAAGGAAGGAAGGAAGGAAGGAAGGAAATAGGGCTGCGGATGTAGCTTGGAGGTAGAATGCCTCTGGGTTTCATCTCCAGGACCAAAAAAAAAAAGATACATCAGTTCTCAGACAGCCTCAGCTACTTAGGCCCTCTGCAACTTAGTGAGACCCTGTTTCAAAATAAAGAATAAAAAATAGGGCAGGGGTAGAATGCCCCTGGGTTCTATTCCCAGACCTGAAAAAACACACACACACACACACATCGGGAGATGGGCGTGGTAGCACACACCTATAATCCCAGTTGGAAGGCTGAGACAAGAGGAGCGCAGGTTTGAGGACAGCCTCAGCAAATAGTGGATCTTTCATCAACCGAGCAAGACCCTGTTTTAAAATAAAAATAGGAATGGGGGTGTAACTCAGGGGTAGAAAGCCCCTAGGTTCAATTCCAGAACAACACAAAAAAAGATGAGTTAAGGACAGCCAAAACTAAGGAATCCCTTTGGAAGATCAAGAGAGTCACCCTACCAGAACACTTTAATGAGGGGAGAAGGCAGGATGACTTTGGATGTATTGTACCAAATCCTCGCGGGGTCAAGTGCACACGCGTGGGCTTATCTTCATATGCCCTGGTGGTGTTGCCTGATGGTCTCCTGAGCCCATCTACCATTTCAAACCACACATGAGTATTTTCTGGGCAAGAAATATGTCCTAGTCTTTGTGCAAAAGATCACAATATGCAAATTTGAGACTATTATAATCTGAGGATATAACTAAACTTGATGTCAACCTTGGGTTTCAGTTCTCTTTTTATTTTTTCTCAGTTAAAACAACAGCCAGAGCCAGGCGTGGTGGCGGACGCTTGTAATCCCAGCATTCGGGAAGCTGAGACAGGAGGATCATGGTTTGAGGCTAGCCACAGCTACTTAGTAAGGCCCTTTGAACTCAGTGAAACCCTGTTTCAAAATAAAGAATAAAAGATAGGGCTGGGGGCGGAGCTAGGAGGTAGAATGCCCCTGGGTTCCATCCCAGAACAGAAAAAAAAAAAAAAATTCCAGGTTAGGAAAATGGCTATTGTACAGTTCTGGAGAGAGTAACTTTATTTATTTATATATATTTTCTGTGGTACTGAGGGTGAAACCCAGAGGCTTTCTACCTCCGGGCTATACTCCCAGACCTATTTTATATTTTATTTGGAAACAGTCTCACTAAGTTGCTGAGAGCCTCACTAAGTAGCTGAGGCTGGCTTGGAACCTGCAGGATCCTTCTATCTCAGCCTCCCGAGCACGGGGATTACAAGTGTGCGCCACCACGCCCGGCTGAGAGTAACTTTAAAGGTACATTTTTCCTAAATAAAAGTGAATTGCAGCCTGGAGTGGTGCCTGTAATTCCAGTACTTGTAAGGTTGAAACAGCAAGATTGCAGGTTCAAAGCCAGCCTCAGATACTTAGTGAGGCTTTCAGCAACTTAGTGAGACCCTGTTTCAAAAGAAAAAAATAGAAAATGGAAAAGGGCTGAGGCTGTAGTTCAGAGCTAGAATGCCCTGGGTTCAATCCTCAGTACCATAAAAGTAAAAATGAATTGCTGCATCTTGAATTACTAAATTTAGAGCATGGGCCTTTAATATAAAAATATAACAAGAAAGCCAATTTTCAAACTGTAACGCCCAGTTCCAGTAGTCCCCAAAGACCTCCAGGAGACCGTCACCGTATACAAAAGCAAAGAGCCTTTATTGGGGCTTAAGCTTGGACTCTCAGACATCACTGAGAGCCTTTAGCAGCAGCTAGAAGAAGCTTTTATGGTGGTTAGGGTAGGGGTGGGGGAACTACTCAGCTACATGATTGGGTGACTTCTGAGCAAGGTTGGTCTGGCACAAGAGGATTGGCCCATACTTACCACATCAGCTTACACTTTTTAAGCGCAGGTGTTTGGGCTTTAACAGTCAGTATTCAGCTGGGCTAACAGCCAATTCTTAGCTGACCAAGGTCAATCCTGGCTGCAGCTCTTGGCTGATAGTTTAGAGACAGAGAGAAGAATTTTGTTCTGCCTAAGTCTTATTACAGTTGTCCAGGTTGTTCACAAACCGTTTGCTCTGCATTGAGCAGAAAGCATCTGATATCTAAAGCTGTGTTGTGGTCAACTGAACACAATTTTTATACCTCAGAACTCTCGCGGTGAGAGAAAAAAAATTAAAAGAACTTGGCAAAACAGCAGTTCTGGTTCATGGCTTGTGCAGCACTCTTCCTGGGCTTTGGGAGTCGGTCCCCGCTGGGTTTCTGGGTCTCCAGCTGCACCCAGGTTTCTATCCATCCCCAAAGCAGAAGCCACCCTGAGCACATGTCTGAGAAGTCTCAGCTTGAATTTGAAAACAGCTGAGCAGGAACGGCAGCGAAGAGCACAGATTTTTCCAGAAAAGCCTCAAGGCGTGGCAAGGATTCAGAGCCTCTCTGCTCAGACAGAGGAAATCTGAGCAGGGACGAGTTCATCTCCACATGGCTTTGGCACTTAACCCCAGCAGAACTTTATCTGTAGTTTCACAAGAAAAAGCTGGGCATCCCTAGACCCACCAGCAAGGACAACCTGCTCCCTCCTACCTGGCCATCAAGTGCCCCAGCCCCAGCTGGAGGAGAACTCTGGAAATCCTCGCGTGGGCCCAGTAAAATTGCTAAAATGTGTTTGAAGCCCAGGCCTTGGGAGGCCAGACTGCCATATCAAGAACAAGAGAAACACAGGACTCTGCCGGGGAGTCCAAATTCCAAATGTCTCGGCCATTTTTTTTTTAAACAGGTGCTTTTGTGTTTATTTTTATAATTTATTTATCTTTATAGAAACATTTCTAGTTCACTTAAACATTTAAGACGTTAGAAGGGAAGGCGGCCATGGTGGTGACGCCCGTAATCCCAGTCCTGGGGAGGCCGAGACAGGAGTGTTGAAGATCACCAGAGAAGACCGCTCGGGCTTGGTGTAAGCAGAACAGGAAGTCTATTAGCCGCCCAGTGACTGCACTGTAGGGTGTTTGGTCCTGAGTGCAGCCTGAGCTATTTCTCAGGGCTCTTTTATACTTCAAAATCACAAGCTCAGGAGTGAAGAGTTCAGGTTCCCACAGACTGGACGGTCAACAGTTCCTCTCAGTGGGTGTGCGAGTCACGCGGAAAGTACAGAAGCAGGAACAGCACTGAGCAGGAGCGCAGAAACCCGCGTCGGTCCTTTCTATCACCCACCCCTTGATTGTTCTAAGGATAGAAAGTCCCTAACGGCCTGTTTCCCTGCAGGTGCAAACAAAGCAGGGGATACAGGAGCCAGACAGGCAGTGATGCCCGACTAGCAAGGTACCTGGGGCCCTGTTCTCAGGCCGATGAACGTTAGTGCCTTGGGGTCACCTAGGGTGACAAGAAGTTAAGGCCTTACTGAAGTCAAGGCCTATGCTCACTCCATCACAGGAGGATCGCAGGTTCAAGGACAGCCTCAGCAAGTAGCGAGACTCGTCAACCTAGAGAGACCCTGGTTTGTTTGTTTGTTTGTTTGTTTGTTTGTTTTTATTGGTGCCTTATCGTCTCACATCATGATGCGGATCACGTTGACAACGGCGTATATTCACACAGCACTTGGTGCCCTCCCTCCCCAATAGAGAGACCCTGTCTCAAAGTAAAAATAAAACAGGGTTGAGGGTGTGTGGCTCAGAGGTAGAATGCCTCTGGGTTCCATCCCCAGTACCGCAAGAAGGAAAAAAAAAAAAAAAAGAGGCCATCTGTTATAAAGAACAGAAAAAGAACTCTGTTAATAGATACAGGGATGATAGTGTGCGTTAATATAAAACTTCAGCCCCTAGGGGAGATGAGAAGGGCTCACTGACCTTTGGGGTAGAAATTAAAATTACAGATTGAAACTGGGCAAGACCTTGAGTCTCTGAGACGCAATTCTGACCAGTCACCAAAGACCAGAAGGGGAAGCGCAGGAACAGCTCACGTCCAACAACTTCCACGATCGCTTTCGGGTCCTCCTCCCCAGTGTGGGGTGGGGGCTGTCTTTGTTTTCTTCCTTTCCTTGGCTTAGAAGTAAACTTTCTTATTTCTATGCCCTTCATTAGTCAGTGGATTTGTCAAAATCCACTGGTCAAGCACCCAAGACGAGAGCCAGGCGTGGTGGCGCACACTTGTAATCTCAGCGTTTGGGAGGCAGAGACAGGAGGTTCGAGGACAACCTCAGTTACTTAGTGAGGCCCTTTGCAACTCAATGAGACCCTGTTTCAAAATAAAGAATAAAAAAATAGGGCTGGGGTTTAGCTAGAAGGTAGAATGCCCTTGGGTTCCATCCCCAGTACCTTGGGAAAAAAAAAAAAGAACCCAAGACAAGGAGTCGCCCTGTATCAGCAGGCACCGGTGCTGGTGTAATCCACGACCTCTCCAGCCTCCAGCGTCCTCTTCCCACTTGCTGAGGTCTGGCCTTCCTCCCTCCCTCCCACCCTCCAGAAGTAATTTTTTTTTTCAGTGCAGTAGAAGTGTTTGGATTACCAGGGCATGGGTCGTAACTTTAGGGCCCCTCTATAGGTCAGATTATTCTGTGTCCCCAGGAGGAATACCACCATTCCTCTAAGGAAAGTGCTTGTTGGTGGTGATAATATTTTTGTTTGTTTTTTGTTTTTGTTTTTGTTTTTTGGTGGTACTGGGGATGGAACCCATCTATCTCCAGGCTACACTCCCAGACCTATTTTATATTTTATTTGGAGACAGGGTCTCTTAAGCCAGCGAGCGCGGCTGGCTTCGAACCTGCACGATCCTCCTGTCTCTGCCTCCCAAGCGCGGGGATTACAAGCGTGCGCCACCATGCCCGGCTGTTGTTGTTGTTGTTGTTGTTGTTGTTGTTGTTGTTGTTTTTAATAGGGGTTCCGGGAGAGGGTTTATAGCTAAAATGCTATTGATGTTCTTTGGATTCTAGGAAAGGAAAGAAAAATGACTGAAACATTCGGATCGGGTGACACACTTGGGAAATGGCCTTGTCTCTCTCCCTCCCCTTCTCCAGCTGGCTTTGAAGTCAGATAGTCCTGGGTTGAATCCCGTTCATCTGGGGGATCTGAGACCAGGTTACTCAGCCTGAGCCTCGCCTTCCCTGACCATCAGTGGGCTTCTGGTAGGAGCAAAGGAAACACTGCAGGTGGCACGCATTCAAGTCTTCTTGGCGCACACTAAGTACTCACAGGGAGGAACTGTTGCTGTTGGAGTCAGTTGCCAGCATCCCACCTGTCCCTCAAGGATTCTGAGCCGCCGGCTGGAATTGCTGCACGCAGCTGTAGCAATTAAATACATAATTGTCCTCAGGGGGAAGCTTGTAAATATGGGCCCAGGCTCACCTTTGGAGAGCCAGGAAGACAAACAGGGAGTAATGTTGGGCAGGAGGACTGGGGGAAGGGACCGGGCCAATCCTGCTAATGTTGAACCCAAATGCCAAAACTCTTCATGAAGTCTACTCAGGTGATTTCAAACCTTGGTTCCTGAACCTTTTCTAAGATAAAGTTGGAGGCTGAGCAGCCCCATGTCCTTTCCACTTCTGCACACGGACCTGGGGAGGCCTTTGCTGGTGGGTTGCAGTCATTACTTCTGTTCCATGTCCGCACCGCAGGGAATCATGTAATGGTTTGGCTTTAGTTTGTCCTCCTAAACCATGAAAACAAGGTAGCAATATTGGAAGCAGGGCTTAATTGCTAAGGAGGGGTCCCTAGGGTGCAGCCTTGGGGATTACATAAGGCCCTCTCCCCCACCTCTCTTGCCTTTGGCCTCCACAATGTGAGAGCTGAGACCATGCTCTTCCTCTCTCCACTTCTCATCATCCTGCCCTGAGCTCCATAGACCCAGCCTGACATGGACTAAACCTCTGAAATCTCCTAAAACTGTGAGCACTTAAATCTTCCTCCCTCTAAGTTGTGCGGCCAATTGTTTGGGATTACAGCAGTGAGCATGTTGACGGAGACAAGGCTCATCCAACATTCCAACTTGTGTTCACAGGAGAGGAAGTGCGTGAGGACAAAGTCTGTGTAATTTACCTGGTTTGCCTTCTTAGCTGGCCTCCCCAGGACTCCCTGAGGCCCCTGCCACTGAATATAGACTCCTTCTCAGGGACCCCAGGCATTTTGTGGCTTATTTGATGAACAGGAAATAGAAAAGCAGCAGCTGTAAAATATCCAGGTGCTGGGATGACAGGCGTGTATCACCAAGCCTGGTTTAGCATTCGTGTGTGTGTGTGTGTTACTGGGGATGGAACCCAGGGGCATTCTACCTCTAGCCCTATTTTTCTTTATTTTGAAACAGGGTCTCACTGAGGCCGGGCGTGGTGGTGCACGCTTGTAATCCCTGCACTTGGGAGGCAGAGACAGGAGGATCGTGCAGGTTCGAAGCCAGCCGCGTGCGCTGGCTTAGGAGACCCTGTTTCAAAAAAAAAAAATGTAAAAATAGGTCTGGGAGTGTAGCCTGGAGGTAGAAGGGCTTCCAGGAACCCCAGTACCATCAAAAAAAGAAAAAGAAAAATAAATAGGGTCTCACTGAGTTGGCCTTGCTAAGTAGTAGCTGAGACTGTCCTCAAACGGAGCTCTTCCTGTCTCAGCCTCCCAAATGTTGGGATTACAAGTGTGCACCACCACGCCCGGCTTTGGGCATTATTCTTATCACCCTTTGCAGATGGTTAAACTGAGGCTCTGGAGAATAGGAGGGACTTGTGAAGGCTGACTCTGGTAGTACATGACAGAGCCAGGATCTCTGAACCCCAACACACACTATCAGTACGTTCAGGTGGCCACGTGCTTCAGAAGCCACTGAGGTCCCTCCAGACCCATCTCTGACCAGTTAAGCTTTCCTGGAAAACCCAGGGGAAGATTCCAAAGCCCCTCCCTTGGAGTGAGGTTGGGAGCACTGGCTGGGGGAGTCCTGAGACACGCAGAACCAAGACAGATGGGCTAGTGGAGCTGGGGCCCAGATCACAGCAGCAGTGACCAGGTTTCAGTCGCCTCCCAGGGTCCTATGGGTGACACTTCAGTCAGCAACTGCAGGAGGCAGGCCCCAGGGTGGTGGTAGGCAGGAGGGGGAGAGCACTTGTGGCTTCTATTTATAGCACTGTTGCAGGATCTTCAGGGCCTCATCCAAAATGAAAATGTGGGCCTACTGTTGAATATTATTATTTCCAGAGTGTTGGCAGAGAAAGTGAGGGCGGGGCCCTGTGTGACCACAGGGGTCACACACTCGGTTTCACATCTGGCTTAACCGCTGGCTGCCGTAATGAGTGGGTTTATAGAGCAGGGGCGCTGGAAGGGAAGGGTGAGCCAGAATTCTGACTTCTCTGTCTTCCCCAAGTTTACTCAGGATAGTGAGTTACCAGAGCCGTAGGAGGCATGACGCTCCAGCACCTGACCCTTACTATTCCTCCCCCAAAACACACCCCTGCACAGAAGAAAAGGGAGGCTCAACGAGGCAGAAGGCCCCACAGCCAGCTGGAGGAAAGGGGAGATTCGAACCCAGGGCTCTGAAGCTCTCTCTTCTCCTGCACCCTGCCTGCGACACCTGCAAACCCTATGGGGCCCCACAGCTTCTAGGAGCCTCTGGCAGGGAAGGTGCTTTTCCAGGCTAGCTCAGTGTTCTTGACCCTGGCCCTTCTCCCATCATTGATAGCCTCAGCCTCACACCACCTGCTATTTGCTTAGCATTGTTTTTCTGTGTATGTGTGTGTTACTGAGACGGAAACCCAGGGACCTCCTACCTTTTTTATTTTTTAATTAAAAAAATTTTGTAGTACTGGGGATGGAACCCAAGGCCATTGTACCTCTGAAATACACCCCCAGACCTGATTTTTAGTCTATTTATCATCATCATCATCATCATTATTTGGTGGTACTGGGGTTCCTAGAAACCCTTCTACCTCCGGGCTACACTCCCAGACCCATATATATACATATAGTGTGTGTGTGTGTGTGTGTGTGTGTGTGTGTGTGTGTGTGTGTGGTACTGGGGTTTTTATTTGGAAACAGGGTCTCCTAAGCCAGTGCGTGCGGCCAGCTTCGAACCTGCGCGATCCTCCTGTCTTTGCTTCCCAAGCGCGGGGATTACAAGAGTGCACCACCACGCCCAGCCCATTTTTATATTTTTATTTAGAAACGGGGTCTCTTAAACCAAAAAGGCTGGCTTCGAACCACCGCGATCCTCCTGTCTCCACCTCCCAAGCGCGGGGATTACAAGCATGCTCCACCATGCCCAGCTAGTCTTTTTATTTTATTTTTTGGTCGTACTGGGGTTCCTGGAAACCCTTCTACTTCTGGGCTACACTCCCAGACTTATTTTATACTTTTTTTTTTTAATTTGGAAACAGGGTCTCTTAAGCCAGCACGGCTGGCTTCGAACCTACGCGATCCTCCTGCCTCCGCCTCCCAAGTGCAGGCATTACAAGCGTGAGCCACCACGCCCGACGTCTTTTTATTTTTTGAAACAGGGTCTCACTGAGTTGCAAAGGGTCTTGCTAAGTAGCTGAGGCTGTCTGAGAACGACGATCCTCTGGTCTCAGCCTCCCGAATGCTGGGATTACAAGCGTGTGCCACCACGCCCAACTTACCTCTTTTATTTTTTGTTTTGAAACAAGACCTCACTAAGTTGTTGAAGCTGGCTTTTAATCTACAGTTCACCTGTCTCAGCCTCCCAAAGAACTGAGATTACAAGCAGGTGCCGCCACATCCTGCCCAACCGTATTGGGATAACGTACCACTGGCAGCAACCTGTCCCTCCACAAACACCAGTGATACAACAGAAAATTATTCAGTCTTAAAAAATGAGGAAGTGCTTCGTGCACTGATGAGGAACTATTGCTGAAAGAGCAGGGTGCAGCATTTATTCCAAATGGCACGTGTCAAAAAGGGGAGGGATGGAGCTATTTATTTGCATGTGCCTGAAATCTCTGCAAAAGCAATGCCACAAGCCATGGCGTCAAACGCCTGTAATCCTTGCACTTTGGAGGCTGAGACCAGATGATCCCAAGTCCAAAGCCAGCCCCAGCAACTTAGTGAGGCCCTCTGCAACTTAGTGAGACCTTGTTTTAAAATAAAAAATTTAAAGAGTTGGGGGTGTCGCTCAGGGGTAGAATGCCCCTAAGTTCAATCCCCAGTACAAAAAAAAAAAAAAAAAAGAATGCCCAGAAGCTAGTAAAAAGTGGTTTCTTTCTAATGGGCAGAGAAGGTTTGGTAGTGATGCAAGAAAACATTTTCATGTTTGTCCTTTTTCTAGACACATGAATGTAACGTTTATAAGAAATTAAGTGAATTTAAAATATAGCTGGGAAGCCAGGTGTGGTGGTACACACCTGTAATCCCAGCATTCGGGAGGCTGAGACTGGAGGATCGTGGTTTGCGGACAGCCTCAGCTACTTAGTGAGGCCCTCTGCAACTCAGTGAGACCCTGTTTCAAAATAAAGAATAAAAAATAGGGCAGGGGGCGTAGCTCAGAGGTCAAATGCCCCTGGGTTCCGTCCCCAAACCCGCAAAAAAAAAAAAAAATTATATACATATATAGCTGGGCATGGTAGTGCATGCCTGTAATCCAGTGCTTGGGAGGCTGAGAAAGGAGGATCACAGGTTGGAGTTCAGTCTCAGCAACTTAGCAAGACTCTATTTCCAACTTTAAAAAAATTTAAAAAAAGCCATGTGTGGTGGTGAACACTTGTAATCCCAGTATTTGGGAGGCTGAGACTGGAGGATCTCAGTTCGAGGACAGCTGCAGCTACTTAGTGAGGCCCTTTGCAACTCAGTGAGACCCTGTTTCAAAATAGAGTTAAAGATATGGCTGGGGCTATAGCTTGGAGGTAGAATGCCCCCTGGGTTCCATCCACAATACCGCAAAAAATAAAAAATAAAAATAAATAAAAAGGGAGAGGGATGTAGCTCAAAGGTCAATCTCCCCTGGGTTCAATCCCCAATATCAAAAAATATATAATTAATTAAATAAAGCAGTCATTATGATAGAAAGATTTGTCCAAATACTGCCTATAATTCTTTTCTGAGCCACTGATGGAACACATTCCTACTGAGGACGCGGGGCTCTGGTGGGTCCCAGTGTCCACCGGGGGCTCACAGGAGCGGGGTGGTGGCCCTGGAGTACACTGTCAGCCCCTGTCAAGCCAGCAAAGCCCTGGACAGCCTGAGAGCTCGCCGCTGAGTTACAGTGGAAGAGCCCATGATTTCGGAAGCTCCTGGGTCAGAGCAGCTGCGGATGAAGCTCGCGTTGCTGAGACCCTGCAACCCAGAAAAGAGCTGGAGCCCAGAGAGACGGATGCGCCGCTGTGGAGGACCAGCCAACTGTGGCTGCTTTGATGCCCAGCCATTAGCAAAAGAGGCAAGGACCAAAACGGGGGCCTCCCGGGGCTTGGCTTTGAATCCCAACCAAGGGTTCTGGGAAACAGGAGGTGGTCGCCAGCCAGCTCGGGAGGGGAGCCCTGGACAGGGAAGAAGAGCTGCTGTCCACAGAAGAGGACGCGTGAGGGCCGAGTGGGAGAGCCGGTGCCAGTGCCCCGCGCCGGCCTGCGGAGAGGTCACCAGGCCCGGGGGCGGGCAGGTGAGTCAAGAGCTGGTTGAGTTGCTGCAAACGCAGCCTGAGGTTGGTTATCTGTCTTGGTAACCGCACGATTCTGTTGACTCGTGTGAAATCTGTGTTTGGCGTGATGGTTAGACCTTCTTCCAATGAGCTCTTCATTTTATTTATTTATTTATTTATTTATTTATTTATTTATTTTGGCGGTATTGGGGATGGAACCCAGGGGCATTCTACTTCCGAGCTGCACCCCCAGCCCGATTTTTTATTCTTTATTTGGAAACAGGGTCTCACTGAGTTGCAGAGGGCCTCGCTAAGCAGCTTAGGCTGGCCGCAAACCTCGATCCTCCTGTCTCAGCCTCCAAAACACCAGGCCCGGCTTCTTCATTTTATTTTTGTTTTGGTTTTTGATACTGTGGTACTCAGAGAGATTCTATCTCCAAGCCACATCTCCATCCATTTTTATTTTGAAACAGGGACTCTCTAAGCTGCTGAAGCTGGCTGGCCTCTGGTTTGCGATCCTCCTGTCTCAGTCTCCTCAGTGCTGATATTCCAGGCATGCACCACTACGCCTGGCCATGCGCTGTACTTAAAATGTGTCTCCCTGCCAGGCGTGGCGGCACACACTTGCAATCCCAGCGCTTGGGAGGCTGAGACAGGTTAGAAGCCAGCCTTAGCTACTTAGGCTATCAGCAACTTAGTGAGACCCTATTTCCAAATAAAGTATAAAATAAGTGTGGGAGTATAGCCGGAGGTAGAAAAGTCCCTGGGTTCCACCCCCAGTACCACACACACATACACACACACACACCAAAAAAAAAAAATAAAAAGATGAGTCTCCTCCTACTTTGGAGTAGCAAGGAAAGGAACTGGGAATCTGAGTCGCCAATGCAGGACGCTGACCTCTTCCATTTTGCCCAGGACAGGAGAAGGTACTAAGATTACAAGTGGGTACCACCACGCCTGGCTTCTCAGTATGGGCATTAGCAAAAAGTTGGTCTCTTCTGCACTTCCTGAGTGTTTGTAAAAGCCATCTGGGACCCTGATGGGTATTCAGAACCATTCAAGCTGGCTCATAAATGTGTTGATTGAACCGGGTATGGGGGCACACGCTTGTAATCCCAGCATTTGGGAGGCTGAGACCGGAGGATCTGGGTTTGTGGACAGCCTCAGATACTTATTGAGGCCCTTTGCAACTCAGTGAGACCCTGTTTCAAAATAAAAATTAAAAAGTTGGGCTGGGGGTATAGCTAGGAGGTAGAATTCCCTGGGTTCCATCCCCAGTACCACAAAAAAAAGTGTGTTGATTGTTCATTTTAGCTCAAGATAAACACACACACACACACACACACACACACATATACACACACACACACACAACCTGATATACTCAACCAGGCTTGGTGGCGCACACTTGTAATCCCAGTACTTGGGAGGCTGAGACCGGAAGATCACGGTCCACAGTCAGCCTCAGCTACTTACTTCACTAGACCCTGTTTCAAAATAATGAATAAGAGCCGGGCGTGGTGGCACACGCTTATAATCCCAGCATTTGGGAGGCTGAGACCGGAGGATCGCGGTTCGCGGACAGCCTCAGCTACTGAGGCCCTCTGCAACTCAGTGAGACCCGGTTTCAAAATAAAGAATAAAAGATTGGGCAGGGGGTGTAGCTCGGAGGTCAAATGCCTCTGGGTTCCATCCCCAGACCAGCAAAAAAAAAAAAAAGAAAGATAGAAAGAAAGAAAGAAAGAATAAAAATCAGTCTGGGGATGTAGCTTGGGGGTAGAATGCCCCTGGGTTCCATCCCTAGTACCACAAGAAAGAAGAAAGAAAGAAAGAAAGAAAGAAAGAAAGAAAGAAAGAAAGAAAGAAAGAAAGAAAGAAAGAGGAAAAAAGGAAGAAAGAAAGGAAGAAAGAAAGAAATCAGACTGGGGGTGTAGCTCAGAGGTAGAATGCCCCTGGGTTCAATCTCCAGCACCACAAAAATAAAATGAAATAAAATAAAAAACGTGACATATCAGGACAGTCTAGGGGGTTGAGAGGAATGAGCAAGGAATGGAAGTAAGGCTGGAAAGGATTCTCCTCCCATCCCACCCCTCACGTGACAGAGGTGTGGACGCTGAGGAGGAGGCACTGCCCTGCCCAGGTCCCCACCCCAGGCTGCCACAGGAGGGGAGGGCGGGGGCAGAGTGGAGCAGGGTAACCGCGGGCAGAAGCATTTTGGGGAACTGACCCAGGGCAGACAGCCTGGGACGCACTTCCTCCCCCGCACCGCCTCCTCCGCCCTCCCTCTGGTCTCTTTCTTTCTCTCCCTCATAAGTCAGTTGCTGAAAGGTGGGGACACTTCCTGATGCTTTGCGACACTGAGAAACCTTCCTAAAGGAGGCCGGACCCCGTTCTGCACAGGAGGCCGGGACGGGGCAGCACTACTGGAGGAGAGGCTCGCCAGCCTCCTGGACTCCGGCTGGTCATGTCCCTGGCCGAGGCCATCCGCCTGTGGAATGAAGGGGTGCTGGCAGCTGACAAGAAGGACTGGAAAGCCGCCCTGAATGCCTTCAGCACCGTCCAGGACCCCCACTCCCGGATCTGCTTCAACTTGGGCTGCGTGCACACCATCTTGGAAAACATGCCTGAAGCAGAGAAGGTGAGTGGGTGCCCTGCCCAGCCAGCCCGGCCTGTAATTATGGCTCTTGTAGCCCCTTCCTGCTGCACTTTCGAAACCTGACCCCAGAGCTTGGAAAGAACCAAGCCCAGAGGGCCTCATTTAATTGCTGGGAAGAGGAGCCTGGCTCCCGGCAGGTCTAGTGGGCAGCCCCATCCGTCGCAGGTCACGCTCCCTTCACCTCCACCAACTCATCGCGTGGTCAGTCTTTCCCCTCATGAAGACTCCTCTGGGGACAAGGATCTCACCACTTGTCCCTGGTTATCAGGTGCAGCCGCCCTGGTGGCTTTCCGAGAATTTCGGGTGCATCGGCTTTGCCGAGAAAGCGAGCAGAGGCGCTTATGCAAAGCGGCTTTCATTTCGAGGGACAGTAGTGATCAATTAGGTCCTCTTTTTGAGGATTCTGAGGCTGGCAGAAGGAAATCAGACCATGATTGATTGATGATGTCGGTGAAGGACATGGTGCAGGATGTCTTTCCAGCTCTCTCTCTTTCTTTCTTTCTTTCTTTCTTTCTTTCTCTTTCTTTCTTTCTTTCTTTCTTCCTTCCTTTCTTTCTTTCCTTCTTCTTTCTTTCTAATGGTGCTGAGGCTTGAACCCAGGGACATTTTTTTGTCCAAGCTACGTCCTCAGCCTTATCTTCTTGCTCTGAAGCAGGGTCTTGCTGGCTGCTGAAGGTCTCACGATGTTACCGAGTCTGTCTTCGGACCAGCGATCCTTCTGTTTCAGCCTCCCAAGTACTTGGACTATAGGCGTGTGCCACCACGCCCAGCTTACAATATTTCTTTTTCTCTCTTTAAGTCTGTAGTTTAGGGCTGGTTGAGCATTCTCAATAATCACTGTTTTAGGATTGCTTATAGTAAGGTGGAGAGAGTGTGCAGTGGGGAGGCAGAAGGTCCAGGATCAAACCCCATCTCCTCTCCTTGGATCTGTAGGATGAAGCAAGCTACATAAACTTCGATCCCTGAGCATGTGTGTGTGTGCGTGTGTGTGTGCGCGCGCGTGTGTGTGCGTGTGCACGTGTGTGTGCGTGTGTGTGTTGTGTGCGCGTGTGTGTGTTGTGTGGTACTGAGGATTGAACTCACGAGCATTGTACCTCGGAGCTACACCCCCAGCCCTATTTTATTTTATTTTATTTTATTTTATTTTATTTTGTGGTACTGGGGGTGGAACCCAGGGGCTTTTCTACCTCCAGGCTATACTCCCAGACCTAATTATTTTATACTTTATTTGGAAACAGGGTCTCACTAAGTTGCTGAGAGCCTCACTAAGTAGCTGAGGCTGGCTTCAAACCCGTGCGATCCTCCTGTCTCAGCCTCCCAAGCGCGGGGATTACAAGCGTGCGCCACCACGCCCGGCTATTTTATTTTTTAATGTTGAAACAGGGTCTTGCTGGGTTGATGAGACTCTCACTACTTGCCGAGGCTGTCATCGAATCTGCGACCATCCTGTCTCAGCCTCCCAAGTACTAAGATTACAAGTGTGCACCACCACGCCTGGCTTCTCAGCGTCCTGAGAGCGACTGCCCTAAAGTTGAAGTGAGGCCCCAGCTGTTAAGGTGCTGGAGCGCTTCACATCACTGTATTCCACTTTTTCTTCTGCCATTTTCTGCCAGCCTTTGCAAAGTGGTACATAGATGGCTGACTCGCCAGCACCCCTTAAAGAGCCAGTTCACCCCTCCGTCATCCCGTGACCAGCATGGGGTGTGACAAGCCTCACCACACTAGTGCTCCCGACAGGAAGAGGGACAGGCAGGCAGAACACTTTCACATCTCAGAAGATGATCTCAGCTCCAAAGTCACTGCCAGAGGGACAGAGCGTGCGAGGTCACTGGCCTCTGCCTGGAGGGCAGACAGTGTCTCCACCTCCCCTGCTGGGGGCCTGCTGAGGGACTGAGCAAGCAGCTCCGCACATCCTGAGGGCTGGAGAGAGTGAGTGCATGTTGTCGGGGAGACAGGATTGGCCAGGGGACAGCTGGTGGGCCAGCTACACGGCAGGCGGTGGCCTGGCCCGGGGACCTGTGGCCTCAGCTCACGGGCTCCTGGCTGTCCTGTTTGCGTTCCTCCACTGCTGGCCGACTCCTTCTCTCTGCCCTTCTTTGACTTCCTGCTTGAGCCCTTAATACGAGCATTCCACAGATAGTCTCATTTATTACTTTAATTATGCAGTACTTACCTAATAAGTATAATAATTTACATTTTTTGTGTGTGGTACTGGGGATGAAACCCAGAGGCATTCTTCCTCCAAGCTACACCCCAAGCCTTAATTTTTATTCTTAATTTTGAAACAGGGTCTCACTGAGTTGCACAGGGCCTCACTAAGTAGCTGAGGCTGTCCGCAAACCCAGATCCTCCTGTCTCCGCCTCCTGAATGCTGGGATTACAAGCGTTGGTCACCAGGGCTAACAATTGACATATGTTAATTATATTATCTGCATTTTCATGAGTTGCACTGTTTTGATTCTGCCGGTAGTCCTGAAAGGCAGAGAGCCTATCCCCACTTCACGGAAGGGAAAACTGGGGCCCGTGGGGATCAGGTGATCGGCCTTGTGCTGGTGACATCGGGGTGTTCTGCCCCGGTGTCTGGCCCAGGCTTCGTGGTGCCCTGGAGACCTCGGTCACTCTTGTGCTCTCCCTGAGTCTCCTCCCGGCTCCCCCGCGCCCCCTCACTGCCCATCTCCACAGCCACGTGTGGGCCCTTCTCTCCCCAGGCCTTTTCCAGAAGCATCATCCGAGACAAGCACTTGGCCGTGGCCTACTTCCAGCGAGGGATGCTCTACTACAAGACAGAGAAGTAAGTGGCCTGAAGACGAAGTGAGTACCCACGCTGGGGTGGGCTGGGGAGGAAACCCAGGGGTCTCAGCTTGCCAGACCTGGTGTCCAAAAAGTATCTTCCAGCCGTGACACAAACTGTCATCCTCAGTACTTGGGAGGCTGAGGCAGGAGGATCACAGGTAGGAGGCCAGCCTTAGCCACTTAGCGGGACCCTCAGCAACTTAGTGAGACCTATTCAAAATTAAACAAGAATCTTTATGAAGGGACAAGGTTGGCTCCAGGGTTCAATTCCCCACTACCATAAAGAGTATCTTCCAGCCTCTGCTGAGAAGGAAGCCTGACCCGGCTTCGTGGTCAGTTGTGCAAGAAACCAGCACACAAGGCTCTCTGGAGAGGGAGGGCAGGCCTGCGAGGTCCACCCAAGGGCCCGGGATCTACTGCATCCTGCCCTTCTGCAAGCACAGCTCCCCCGCGGGGCCACCCTGGCGCCCGCCTCTGCGCCGTGTGGCATGATCCTGGTAAGAGGGTGCGATCACATCACAACCCAGCTTCATTCCAGCAAAACGTGCTGAACTCAAGGCCCGGGTTAAATGAGAACGCAAACTCAACAGTAGATGTATAAGAATGAGTTCATGTGGATAAATAAGTAGGATATATTAAAGGAGCAGGAAAAGTTCACAGCAGGTGTCAGATTTTAAAACAGTTTTCAAAGCAGGGCACATAGCACGTTCTCCTTCGTTTCACAAAACAAAGCCTGGAAAGATGTAGACCAGAATAGTGCGGGGAATTCTTCCCGGATGGTGGGATGACAGACAAGTCCATTTCCAGCCGGGCATGGCGGCGCACGCTGTAATCCCAGCATTCGGGAGGCTGAGACAGGAGGATCGCAGGTTCGCGGCCAGCCTAAGCTGCTTAGTGAGGCCCTCTGCACCTTAGTGAGACTGTCTTGAAATAAAGAATAAAAAGTAGGGCTGGGGATGTAGCTTGGAGGTCGAATGCCCTATCTGCAGATCTGGTGTGTTATAGTCAATATGAAATAATTAATAAGAAAGTAAATACTAAATGAAAAGTTCATCTCAATTTCTACTCCCTCCCAAATGCCCTACCTCTGAGCTACACTCTCAGTCCTTATTTTATTTTTATTTTGAAACAGGGTCTCACTAGATTGATGAGAGTCTCACTACTTGCTGAGGCTGTCCTTGAACCTGGGATCCTCCTGTCTCAGCCTCTGAAGTACTGGGATTACATCATGCCTGGCTAGGAAACATATTCTAGGTGTGAATACCAAATGCCGTGGGCAAGGGCAGAGGGCAGACTCGCCCTTCACAGAGATTGTTCCATCGGTGTACACAAGTTCTAGGGAAGAATAGCCACTAACAGGGAAACTGGTGAGTGCGGTGCAGGTGGGCTGGGCCTTGACGGGGCAGCGGCCATAGAGGATGTGCAGGCAGGGGAGGGGCCTGGGCTCTGATCCTGGGACACTTTGATCGTACGGTTTGGTCTGAACACAGTCTGTAGAGCCTGTGTGCTCAGCCGTTGCTAGGGGCAACCACAAGACAGTCAGAGGATTTGGAAGATACAGAGGTAACCAATTACCTGCATGGTAAGAAGCAGCGGAAGTCTTCCCCAAAGAAAAACCACAGACCAGAGACATTTCGGGAGAGAGAGCCTGGGACTAGGAAAAGACAGGCTGTTTCCCTGGCTCACCACGTGCCTCCGTTTGACCTCCTGTCTCCTTTCTTAACAGCCCCTCACTCCGCCATTCCTGCATCCTCTCTACTCTAGATGTGTAGGATATGCCGGGAGAGCCGGGGCACAGTGGTGCACCGTGATTCCAGTACTTGGGAGGCTGAGACAGGAGTATCCTAGGCTGAGGCCAGTGTGTGGTAACTTAGGTGAGACCCTGTTTCTAAATTAAAAAAATAAGGATAAAATTGGACCGAAGGTGGGACACCCCTGGATTCAATTCCCAATACTATGGGAGGGCGGGGAGAAATGAAAAGAAAAATAATACGCAGGGAAGCCAAGAATAAAACCTGCAGCCTACTTTAAACCTCAAAAGACAAACTCTAAGGCCAACCCTTTAATTAGCTCTAGTAACCTGTAATAAGGACAGAGGACAGTGAGGGACCGCCCGTTCCTAGAAGGCATTCCCACAGGCTACACGCTCTCAAACCCCAGAGCCCAGAAGGCTAAGATTTTGAGTGACTTAGAATGATCTAGGAATGAGACTTGGGACTCCACTGATCTGCTTGGTAACAGTTAAATCGGAAAGAAAGGTTTGCCAAAGTTACTCTTTAGTTTAGCAACACTCTGATGAGGAAATAGTGTAAGTGAGACACTGTTCTTTTTTTTTTTTTTTTTTTTTTTTTTGCGGTACTGGAAATGGAACCCAGGGGCAGTCGACCTTGAGCTACACCCCCAGCCCTATTTTTTGTTCTTTATTTGGAAACAGGGTCTCACTGAGTTGCAAAGGGCCTCACTAAGTAGCTGAGCCTGTCCGCCAACCGTGATCCTCCTGACTCAGCCTTCAAATGCTGGGATGACAAGCGTGCGCCACCACGCCCGGCTGAGACACTGTCCTTGACCCTGAGCCAGCTCCTGTTTTTGCCCACACCTCAGGCGTTGGGTCGCCCTGACCTTCTCCCCCGCTTCCTCTTCCCTTGCTGGCCGCGCCGTGGTGGCTGAGTGGTAAAATGCATGGGCTCTCTTCCGTGGAACAAGGCACAAGCCCATGTGTTCTTTGTTTTTTTTTTTTTAATTTTGGGGTTTTTTTGGTGGTACTGGGGGTGGAACCCAGGGGCTTTCTACCTCTGGGCTACATTCTCAGACCTATTTTATATTTTATTTGGAAATAGGGTCTCACTAAATTGCTAAGAGCCTCACTAAGTAGCCGAGGTTGGCTTTGAACCTGTGTCATCCTCCTGTCTCAGCCTCCCAAGCGCAGGGATGACAAGCGTGCGCCACCACGCCCGGCTAGGCCCACACATTCTTTCCCTGTGTGGTCTTGGGGATACAGACATGGAGCTCCGTACTTGGAACTGCAGCAGCCGTTGCTGGGCAGGGCTAGCCTCTCTCCGAGGACCACCCTCCGCTGGTAACCTCCCAGCTCCTAGATCTGTTCCTGGGATCCGCAGAGTGGCACCAGCCCTGACCCTGGTCAGGTGGCCTCGTGAATCCACTGCTTCCTCTCGCTCACTCCTGAGGGCACCGAGCTTCCGCTTTATCTCATTTTTACCAAGACAAACACAGTCATTTCTAAAATGATTTTCTTTCCTTTTGTTCTTTCATCCTTTTTTCCTCCTCCTCCTCCTCCTTCTCCTCCTCCTTCTCCTTTTCTTCTTTTTTGAGTTACAGGAGATTGAACTTAGGGCCATTCTACCTCCCAGTCATATCCCCGGCCTTCTTTTTGTTTTGTTTATTGGTGGGGGGGGGGCTGGGGATTGAACTCAGAGACATTCTACCTCTGAGCTATACTCCCAGACCAATTTTATTTATTTGGAAACAGGGTCTTGCTAGGTTTCTTAAGAGCCTCACTAAGTTGCCGAGGCTGGTTTTGAACCTGTGATCCTCCTGTCTCAGCCTCCCAAGTACTGGGATTACAGGCATGCACCACCACACTCAGCTTTTTTTTTTTTTTTTTTTAATTTTCAAACAGGGTCTTGCTAAGTTGCTGAGTGTCTCGTTAAGTTGCTAAGGATGGCTTCAAACCTGCAATCGTCCTGTCTCAGTTTCCCAAGAACTAGAATTACAGGGTGAGCCACCACGCTTGGCTATGGACTTCTCTTACACAAGTATAGTAGTGGGGACCTGGCGAGCTTACTTCTTACTGAGCTAGGCATCCCCTCCAGTTGCAGTGGGATTCGGTTTAGGGTGATAATGCTGCAGGGGGCGTTTCTCTCGCTTCCTCCCTCTACCCATCGTCAAAGTCCCAACAGGACAGAGTGAGAGGTGAGCATTCCAGGGCGTCCCCCCCTCCCGCCCCTCTGGCCTGTCTTGTCATCAGATATGGAGAGGAGACCCTGAGTGTCTTCAGCCCGAGTCTCATGAACTTCTGAGCTGTAGAAATAAGAACCACAGGAGGCTTTAGAGGAAGCTGGTTAGCGGGGCAAGGCGGCCAG
Organism: Muscardinus avellanarius; assembly: GCF_963383645.1. Classification (NCBI taxonomy): domain Eukaryota; kingdom Metazoa; phylum Chordata; class Mammalia; order Rodentia; family Gliridae; genus Muscardinus; species Muscardinus avellanarius. The sequence goes on from NC_137793.1 coordinate 104,018,908, forward strand.
GCTTTCTCCCTGAGAGTTGGAGATAAGGGGACAGACAGGACAGTCGGCTCAGAGCCCCTGACATGGCCACGCAGGAGCTATCGGACTTAGTTCTTCTTCCAGCTTGCTGGATGCAGATGGCGTGGGGCCTCGTTAGCAGAACCCGCAGGGACTACAGGGGTTACTAAGAAACCTCTATAGACCCTATTACAAAATGTGGGGAGCCATTAACGCTTTCCCCTAGATTAGTGTCTCTGACTCAGCTGACTGTCCTTCACCCAGAGTCAACAAGGTTTGGGGAGAAGATCAAATGGTGATGGCACGAGGGTACTGATTAACCTATCTGTAGTATATGTGTTTTGTATTGGTCTTTATTGTATTCTGGTGGTGTTAGCACGAAGATATTGATTGACCTGTGACTGTATAAATACCTCTGGAAAAACAAACCCAGCATCTGCGCAATAAAGATGAGATTGACCCAGAAGTAGGCGTCGGCCAGGAGCGTCGGCGCAATAGAGAATACTGACCCAGGCGTAGTTGTCGACCCGTAGGAAATATTGACCCAAGAACAGGGGTCGGCCAGTAGAGGTAGTAGGCTGGTGGCCCCCCCACGTTAGAATTAAAAATTCTTCATCCTCACACCTCTCTTCAGAACCCGTACTTTTGCCGGCTGGCTCCGGCAACAAAATGATGTTTTTATTTAAATTTGTTTTTTATTTTGGTCCTGGGGATTAAATCCAGGGGCATTGTCTGAACTACACTCCCAGCACTATTTTATTTATTTATCTATGTTTGAAACATTAAGTTGCTGAGGGCCTCGCTAAGTTGCTGAGGCTGGCTGCAAACCTGTGACCCTCCTGTCTCAGCCTCCCGAGTACAGGGATTACAGGTGTGCACCAGCACATCCAGCTATAAAAAAAATAGTGACGAGGAGCCGTCTCAGGTTCAGAGCTTGTGAAGAGCCAGGGACCCCTGCCAGGAGTGGGGACTTGGGCAGTGTAGCCAGGGCACCCATGGGAGTCATGGTGTGTGGGTCAAAGCGCCCCATGGGGGCCATTGGTGCGGGCCCGCAGGGAGCACAGCATCGGCCCCCAGGACGCGGCCTCACAGCTCCTTGAAGGCTCCAAACAGCACCGAAGGGACTTGTAAGAAGGGCGAGGAGGAGCGGGCTGCGGCTATTTCAAACTTTTCATACTGAACGTATTCAGACCTGCCCAGTGGGAAGAAGAGCTGAGCGTCAGAGTGGACGCCAGCACCCATGGGTGCAACTTGGGGGCTGGGGAGGGACCTTTGGAGAGGGAGGGAGGGGCTGCAAGGGTGACACTTGAGCTCAAAGCCTTGGATTTGTTTTGTTTTATTTTTGGTATTAAGGATTGAACCCAGGGGCATTCTACCTCTGCGTTACATCTCTATACCTTTTTTATTTTTGTTTTGAAACAGAGTCTTCCTAGGCTACTGAGAGTCTCGCTACATTGCTGAGGCTGTACTTGAACCTGTGATCCTCCTGACTTGGCCTCCCAAATACTGGAATTACAGGTGTGCCACCACACCCGGCCTCAAAGACTTGTTTCAAAGCTCAAAGATTTGTATAAAAAGACAGTTGGCAGGGATACCCCTGGCCTGATTTTTTTTTTCCCCACACAAAGCAAGCACTGAATAATTAATTCATCAGTTCTTTTTCCCTCTGTTTGAGCCAAGATCTCTAAACATCTTGATAGGCTGGAGAATTACAGAGAGGATTTTGCTGGGCTCTTGAAATGTCAGGTAGACCCAAGTCGCTCTTCAAGCTAAAATCCACCTGCTTGGTGGCTCAGCAGGAGGCCAGGCACACCTGCAGGTTAATGCTAGAGCTGGTGAAAAGAAGCCGGGAAGGCCTCTCCCCGCAACGTGGATGGTCAGGAAGAAGCAGGGACACCTTGTATTCTGTGTTGATTCCTCCAACTGGTTAATTTCTTCTTCCATCCTACAGATATGACTTAGCTATTAAAGACCTGAAAGAGGCCTTGACTCAGCTCCGAGGGAACCAGCTGATAGACTACAAGATCCTGGGGCTGCAGTTCAAGCTGTTCTCCTGTGAGGTGAGGGATGGATGCGGGCAGGGCAGAGGGTCAGTTACAGCCCACGGGTACGTGGTCAGCCGACTCCTCAGGGCATGCGAAGCTGTTGAGCTTCCTGGGCCTGGAGGCTCAGGTTATCCTGAAGTAACGGCGTGGTGGTGCATGCTTGTAATCCCAGCATTTGGGAGGCTGAGACAGGAGGATCATGGTTCGTGGGCAGCCTCAGCTTCTTAGTGAGACTCTACAATTCAGTGAGACCCTGTTTCAAAATAAAGAATAAAAAATAGGGCCAGGGGTGAAGCACGGAGGTCGAATACCCCTGGGTTCCATCCCCAGATCCGGAAAAAAAAAAAAAAAAAGATTCAGAGCTGTGCCTTGTGGTGCACATTAGCGATCCCTGTACCTGGGAAGCTGAGATGTGAGGACCATGGGTTTGAAACCCTGTTTCAGCATAAAAAAGGGCTAGGGGAGTCACTCGAGGTTGAACCCCACTGGGTTAAATCCCTAGTATCAAGGGAAGAAGAAAAAGAAGGAGAAGGAGAAAAAAAATAAGATTCAAATGGGCTGGTGATGTCGCTCAGCAGAAGAGCCCTCGCCGAGCACTTGTGAGGCCCAGAGTTTGTTCCCAAGTAGAGAGAGAGAGAGAGAGAGAGAGAAGAGAGAGAAGAGAGAGAGAAGAGAGAGATGAGAAGAGAGAGAGGGGGAAAAGAAGGAGGAGGAGGAGGAGGGAGAGAAAGGGGAGGAGGAGGAAAGGCAAGAGGGAGTGAACAATTTCAGGCTGGTCGCTGAGTCCTGGTTGCTGTGCATTTTATTGCTATCATTGCTCAAAAGGTCAAGCAAAGATGAACCCAGCAGGCTCTCTCAGGGGAGACGACTTGACTGTGTTGGCCTGTGAGAGTATCATAATAATTTGCATGTTTTGTGTAGCAGATCTTATCCACCTGAATTGCTTTACCTTAGGGAGATCTTGTTCTGGTACTAGGATCTTTCCTTAAGGGAAAGTCTGAGCATCTGCTCAGCATTATACTCTCAAATTCAAATCCAGAACCCGGGACTCAGGGTGTGTGTGTGTGTGTGTGTGTGTGTGTGTGTGTGTGTGGTGGTTCTAGGAATTGAATCCAGGGGCTTTCTGCTTCTGAGCTATACTCCCAGCCCTTTTAATTAATTAATTTATTTTATTTTGGTACAAGGTCTTGCCAAGTTGCTGAGGCTGGCCTTGAGCCTGCGATCTTCCTGTCTCAGCCTCCCAAGTACAGGGATTACAAGTGTGCACCCCCATGCCCGGCACAGATGACCTTTTAATCCTTCCTGCCTCTAGGTTCTATGCTGTCTCCTTGGGGGGGGTTACTGGGGATGGAACCCAGGGGCATTCTACCCCCAATCTACACCCCAGCCCTATTTTTTATTCTTTATTTTGAAACAGGGTCTCACTGGGTTACAAAGGGCCTCACTAAGTACCTGAGGCTGTCCTTGAACTGCGATCCTCCTGTCTCAGCCTCCCGAATGCTGGGATTACAAGCGTGTGCCACCACACCCGCCTCCTCTGTGCTGTCTTAGCATTGCATGAATTTGGTTGACACCCAAAGAGAGAATGAGGATAATTTGGCACAAATCTGTCTCCTCTTGCTCAAACAGCTCAAAGCACATATTTCAGTAAAGATTTCCACAGAAAGGCAGCCTTTTTTTTTTTTTTTTTTTTTTTTGGTGGTACTGGAGGTGGAACCCAGAGGCTTTCTACCTCTGGGCTATACTCCCAGACCCATTTTATATTTTATTTGGAAACGGGGTCTCACTAAGTTGCTGAGAGCCTCACTAAGTAGCTGAGGCTGGCTTCGAACCTGCGGGATCCTCCTGTCTCAGCCTCCCAGGCGCGGGGATGACAAGCGCGCCCATCACTCCCGGCTAGGCAGCCTCTTTTCTGTATCACCAAAAGCGGAGGCATGATTGGCTTTGGCTTAGCAGGTGCATGGCTTTTCCCAAATGACCTCCTCCAACCCCTCCTGCCCCCAAATATACATCCGTAGCTTTAAAAACTAAAATCCCCGCAAATGTCAAGGATCTTTATTTAGAATAATTTGTAGAAAAAAAATTTTAAAGTCCCCTTGCTTTAGTTTCTCAGGAACAAGAGTCAAGCCTTCCCAGGGTTGCTCAGGGCTAAAAATAGAGTCTCCAGCTGCCCAGAGGCCCTGGGGACGCGTGGCCTCACCACATCCCTGCAGAGGCCTAGCAACATTTGCTTCCTCTCACAGAATGGGCGGTGAGGCCTCGAGCTGGGAACCAGTGGAGTTCCACCAGCTTCTGGCGGAGGGTTTCCTCCTGCGGCACTGATGATGCCCCGGGCCATCTTCATTGTGGGCGTACCCCGCGCATGTGCACTGGGCAGCATCCCTGAGCTCTACCCACTAGGTGCCAGTAGCACCCTGTTCTTATCACGATGACCCACACTGTGTCCACACATCGCCGGTCACCCCACTGAGAACCCTTGCACACATTAAAGGCTTGGGGACCAAGTGACTCTAGAAAAAGGATCACACCACAGTGGTATCCAAAAAGAACTCCAGGAAGCTAGGCATGGTGGTGCCCCTCTGTGATCCCCGTATGTAGGAGCTGAGACAGGAGGATGGCAGGTTCAAGGACAGCCTCAGCAATTTAGCGAGATCCTCATTAACCTAGTGAGACTGTTTTAAAACAAGAAATAAAAAAGGGATGGGGGCATAGTTCAGAGGTGGAATGCCCTTGGGTTTAATCTCCAGTGCTACCAAAAAAGGAAAGGAAAGGAAAGGAAAGGAAGGAAGGAAGGAAGGAAGGAAGGAAGGAAGGAAGGATCCAGGAGAGGACCAGCTTCCCCACAGTTGGGGGCCGAGATGACCGGAGGCATCTCAGATGATCAGGCAATCTGGCTAAGTGGTTTTCCTGCAGTGGGGCTGCACCTCCCCGCTCCTAGGGCCAGGACCCTCTATGCCACGGGGACCCACCATTCATTTCCCACCTTACCTTCCTCTCTTCCCTCCATGCATAAAACCTTGTCTCCTGAGAAATCACACCATTCTTCTTGAAGACTCTCAAAGGTTTTTTGCCACCAGATCACAAAAAGGTCTCAAGAGAACCAAATAGGAGTTTTGAGCCACCTTGACTCCCCCCCCACCCCCCCGCACAGAGGATGAGGGCAAGTGTAGGGCAGCCACACATGTTCAGATGCTTTTTTTAAATTTATGATCCCAGGTCTGCCCAGGTAAACCCATCTTTTAGTTTTAAATATTCTATGTTGAAAATGCATCAAGCAGGCACGGTGGTGCACGGCTGTAATCTCAGCCCTTGGGAGGCTGAGACAGGAGGGTCGCGGTTTTGAGACCCGACTCAGCAACTTATTGAAGTCAGTCAGTGAGAACCTGTTTCAAAATAACAAATAAACACATACATAAATAGCTAGAGAGGGCTGGGGGCGTCTCTCAGAGGTGGAATGCCCCAGGGTTCAAGCCTCAAAGAAAGTCTCGGGTTGGATGGTGTGGCCTCTGCCTTGGCAGGTGTTGTACAACATCGCTTCCGTGTACGCCAAGAAAGGGGAGTGGAAGAGGGCCGAAGAACAGCTGGCTCTGGCCATGAACATGAAGTCTGAGCCCAGGCACGCCAGGATCGACAGGGCCATGGAGAGCGTGTGGGTGCGTGGCGGCGACAGCCGATTCCCTTGGCTTCTTTCTTATTTCGGGGACTCCATAAAAGGGGGTATTTGTGCTTTCTGAGTAAACTGTTTTTGCAGCATAGATCCATCTAAGATGATGATATTATTATTATTATTATTATTATTATTATTATTATTATTATTATTATTTGTACTGGAGGTTGACCCAGGGGGATTCTACCTCCAAGGTAACATCCCCAGCTCTATTTTATTTATTATTATTTATTTATTTGGTACTGGGGATTGAATCCAGGGCATTCTACCCCCAAGCTATATCCCATCCCTTTTTGTTTGTTTTGGTTTGGTCTCAGTAGGTTTCTGACAGTATTGCTATTCCTAAGACTGTCCTCAAATCTATGACCCTCTGGTCTTTGCCTCCCAAGTACTGGGATTACAGATGTGTGCCACCATGCCTGGCCTGATGATGATGGTGATGGTGGTGGTGATGATAATGATGATGATGATAATGATGGTGGTGATGATGGTGATGGTGATGGTGATAATGGTGATGGTGATAATGATGATGATGATAATGATGGTGGTGATAATGGTGATGATGGTGATGATGATGATAATGATGGTGGTGATGATGGTGATGATGATGATGATGGTGGTGATAATGGTGATGATGGTGATGATGATGGTGATGATGATGGTGGTGATGATGATAATGTGGTGATAATGGTGATGATGGTGATGATGATGATAATGATGGTGGTGATGATGGTGATGATGGTGGTGATGATGATAATGATGGTGGTGATAATGGTGATGATGGTGATAATGGTGATGGTGGTGATGATGGTGATGATGATGATGATGATGGTGATGGTGATGGTGATGATGATGATGATGGTGATAACGGTGATGGTGATGATGATGGTGGTGATGATGGTGATGATGATGGTGATGATGGTGATGATGATGGTGATGATGGTGGTGATAATGGTGATGATGGTGATGATGGTGATGGTGATGAAAGTCTTGCTAAGTTGCTAAGGCTAGTCTCAAAACTGATCCCTGTCTTAGCCTCCCATGTACTGAGATTACAGGGCGTGTGCCACCTTGCCTGGCTTTTATTTTTTATTTCAAGGCAGATTGTACTTCAATTTGCAATCCTCCTGTCTCAATCTCCCGAGTCGCCAGGATTATAGGCATACTTGGGGCCAGGCCATTCTTGTGGTCATATCCCCAAGTGGGGAGAGAACCCAAGACATCACACAGAGGAGAGACAGTGCCAGGAAAAGGGTGTGGGGCAAATACATCAACAGCTGCTCACACAGCCTCTCGGCGTAAAGGGATATTGAGACCAACTATTCCTACTTAAACACTATAATTAGACTGCTTCTTACCTTTTTGGAAAGAGTTCCTTCATGAGGCCATTTCAATAAATCCTTGCATCTGTTCAGTGTAGGAAGCGAGACAAGTCTCACCACCTCATTTGCAGATAAGGAGACAGAGCCACAAGTGGTATCAAGATGTCACGGTCACCGGTTGGTGGTGGATGGCACATCAGTGGTGGCTGTAGTGTCTAGGTTTCCTAAAGCTCTGTGATGTTTGTGCCACGATAAGACAGCACGTGTCTTTTAGAAGGTGTCGCTACAGCCAAGCGACCCGTGACGCTACTTTCTCTTTCAGAAGCAGAAGCAGTACGAGCCTGTGATGATCCCCGTGGGCAGGTTGTTCCGACCCAATGAGAGGCAGGTGGCTCAGCTGGCCAAGAAGGACTACCTGGGCAAGGCCACGGTAGGGGGACCGCTCGCCGCCCGCCCGAGCTCCTGTTGGGCGGAGGGACTCAGAAGAGGCGTCCTCCCCGTGGCTCAGCCCGGTGCTGTCAAGGAGACCTGCTAACCGGGAGGAGGTCTGGCTGACAGAAGGGCCCACCTAGCTTCTCCAGGCTCCACCCATTCCTCCCTGCAGCTGAGCCTGGATGAGTAGACCCTCATGAGTTGCCCCCAGGATGCTGTGACCTGGGACTGAGCCAATGGTGGGCAGAATGTGTTAGGGAGAAAGGACCGGAAGGGGGCTCCCTCGGCTTCCTGCCTCCTGGGGTCCCCTCCCCTGTCTTCCAAGGACTCTCTCCCCACTTCCACGGCCCCACCCCTAGGCTCCTTCTCAAACTGCACTCCTTCTAAATCCAGGTCTCAGGTCCCTTCAGACATGATTCAAAGTGAGTCAGCAGTCTCCTTTCAGAACTGTGCTCGGCTTTGACCCATTTGTAGGACTAAGATTGCCCGGTGGCTGCATAGCTGGGCTCAGCACAGGAGCAGAGGCCAAGAGGGACTAGGTGAATGGAAATATCCATCGATAGGTGAATGGATAAACAAATGTGGCATATCCATATTCTGGAATATTAATCAGTCATAAAAAAGGAATGAAGTACTGCTATATGCTACAATATGGATGGACCTTGAAAACCTTATGCTGTGTCTAAGAAGCCAGACACAGCCGGGCGCGGTGGCGCACGCTTGTAATCCCAGCATTCGGGAGGCTGAGACCAGAGGATCATGGTTTGCAGACAGCCTCAGCTACTTAGTGAGCCCTTTGCAACTCGGTGAGACCCTGTTTCAAAATAAAGAATAAAACTTAGGACTGGGGGTGTAGTTCAGAGGTAGAATGGCCCTGGGTTCCATCACCAGACCTGAAAAAAAAAAAAAGAAAAGAAAGCCACATGTTGTATAGCTCTACTTATATAAAGTATTTGAACAGGTAAATCCACAGATAGAGAGTAAATGGGCGGTTGCCATGATAGGGGAAGGTGGACTAATTGTGTCCTGGGTACAGCATTTCCTTCTGGGGTAATGAGAATGATTTGGAAATACTTAGAGATGGGACTTGCACAGCGCTGTCAATATACGAAGTGTCACTGAATTGTTTCACTTAAAAACGATTCATCTGAGCTGGGCATGATGGTGCACACTTGTAATCCCAGTACTTGGGAGACAGAGACAGGAGAATCGCAGGTTGCAGGACAGCCTCAGCAACTTAGTGAGACTCTCATCAACCTAGCAAGACCCTTTTTCAAAATAAAAATAGAATAGGACCAGGAGCAGAGCTTGGAGGGAGAATGCCCCTGGGCTCCATTTCCAGTACCTTAAAAACACGTTAACCTGATATATGAATTGCATGTACTGGGGATGAGCCACGGGACTTTCTACCTCTGAGCTACACCTCCAGCCCTTTTTAAATTTATTATATTAAAACAGTGTCTCACTAAATTGCTGAGGCTGGTCTCAAACCTGTGACCCTCCTGTCTCAGCTTCCCAAGTGTGCTCTCCCAAGCCCCACTAAACTTATTCCCTCCCCAAAAACAGCTGGGGCTGGGCGTGGAGGTCAGTGGTAGAGTGTCTGCTTAGCACGTGAGAGGCCTTGGGTTCCATCCCCAGCACTGAAAGCGCGCGCCTGGGTCACCCGCGGTAAGCACTTCTTTCTCTGCTTGCTGGAACTTCCAACCTGAAGGACAGGTTATCCTCAGGGACAGGAAGCTAATCCTCAGCCATCATCTACTCCAGAACCAACATAGGCGGGCAGGCGGGGTGAAGGAAAGGCGGGCTCTTGGGGGAAGCCTGGCTGGGACACGGCACTGGCAGACCCTCACTTTCCCTTCCTCTGTCTCAGGTGGTGGCATCCGTGGTGGATCAGGACAGCTTCTCGGGGTTCGCCCCACTGCAACCGCAGGTGAGCCCGCCCTGGCCTGCTCCGTGGATCTGCACCTCTGCGGCTGCGCTGGAACTGCTGCCCAGAGAGGACCAAGGCTTCCGCTGCCTGGCGGTGTGGCCCCGGTGCAGGGTGCAGCTGCGGCCACACCCGGTTTCAGCTTCCAGGGCTGGGAGGAAACCAGGGCCATGTGAGCTTCAGCTCAGGTTCCCTGAGGCTAACCTTCCTACTTCTGTGAGTTCTAAGAGGTCAGCGGATTGTCTCGGACAGCCTTGACTGTTCTCTCTGAAAACGGAAATGCAAACTTACGGAAGATGGAAGGCTTTATTTGGAAATAGGGTCTCATAGCTGGGTGCAGTGGTGCACCCATGTAATTCCTGTGCTTAAGAGCCTGAGACAGGAGGATTGCAGGTTGGCAGCCAGCTCCAGCTACTTAGTGAAACCCGATTTCAAAAATAAAGAATAAAATATAGGATTTGGGGGTGTGGCTCAGAGGTAGAATGTCCTCAAACTCTAGTACCGCAGAAAGAAAAAAAGGAAGGAAGGGAGGGAGGGAGGGAGGGAGGGAGGGAGGAAGGAAGGAAGGAAGGAAGGAAGGAAGGAAGGAAGGAATAGGGTCTCACTGACTTGCTGAGGGTTTTGCTAAATTGTTGAGGCTGACCTTGAGCCTGTGATCCTCCTGTCTCCACCTCCCGAGTACTGGGATCACAGGTGTGCACCACTGTGGTGGGCAATGGAAGACTTTCCATCAAAGCCTCTTCGGGGCCGGGCGTGGTGGTGCACACTTGTAATCCCTGCGCTTAGGAGGCTGAGACAGGAGGATCGCACAGGTTCGAAGCCAGCCTCAGCTACTTAGTGAGGGTCTCAGCAACTTAGACCCTGTTTCCAAATAAAATATAAAAAAGGACTAGGAGTATAGCCCGGAGGTAGAAAGCCTCTGGGTTTCACCCCCAGTACCACCAAAAATAAAAAGCCTCTTCGGGGCAGGGGGCTAGTTGGGGGAAGCCTGTGGCCTGTGGCCTGAAGCCTTCAGAGCTCCTGGCCCCACCCACCTGCCCAGGTGTGCAAGGGATTCCCTTGGGAACACGGGCAGGGGGCCACAGTGCATCGTTTCTCAGCCCCAGGTGGGCTTGGAGAGGTGGTTCCAGATGAGCTGGACCACCCTGGGGCTAGGAAGGCAGGCAGGAAGAGGGCGCAGCAGGTTGAGGACACGAGTCCCGTTCCTGAGGAATCGTGATAGGCAATGGCATTTCTCAGCACTGATACCGGAGGTCTGGAGCGCACCACCTGTGGTGGGGTCTGCGCCATCCCTGCCGCTGCCCAGGACCCCCGGAGAGCCTCGCTGGGTCTCGATGGCCACTGCTGGGCCAGGGTGTGAACAACGCTGGGGCTCTGGGGGATGGGGTGAACAAAGCTGGATAAGGAAGGCCCGTATCTGGATTCTTTGACCTTGTTCTTCTCAAGCAAGTTGATGCAAGCCTTGGGGAAGTCCTTTGGGCTTCCGTTCAGCCAGGGGAGGACAAGAGGGCAAAGAAGCCCAGACAAGCCAACCGTGTGACATTCAGTGCAGAAGAGGGGGTGGACATGGAAGGGCGATCCCTGCCGGTCCAGTGGATCCCAGGCTGGCTTTAAGTGCTCAAATAGGAGCAGAGCATGGTGGCCCATGCCTAGAATCTCAGTACTTGGGAAGCAGAGATAGGAGTATCATGGTTTGTGGATAGCCTCAGCTACTTAGTGAGGTCCTTTGCAACTCAGTGAGACCTTGTTTCAGAATAAAGAATAAAAAATAGTGCTGGGGTGTAGCTTGGAGGTAGAATGCCCCTGGGTTCCATCCCCAGTAGCGTTTAAAAAAAAAATTATGGAACTGAGCTTTTGGGAAAAGTCCTGGGAAAGGGAGGGAGCTCAAGGTCACAAGTAGTCGGGTGACAGCACCTTGCTCTGTGACAGCTAACCTCCTCCAGAAACCAGCTCTGGATCACGCTGAATTGCTGCGCTGGGATAGCATGTGGGGAGCGGTGGGAGGCATTCCTTCCTGCTGCGCCTGGGGGCCCCGCCTTCTCCCTCGCAGTGTTCTCACCAGCCCCAACTGCAGCCTATGCTCCCATTACCATTAACAGTCCACTCTGCCCCTCCTCCTCCACCTTGGTCCTCTCCTTCATTTTTTCCTGGATATTCCACAGGCGGCCGAGCCTCCACCCAGACCCAAAACTCCAGAGATCTTCAGGTAAGTTGGACTGACCACCAGGCTGCAGAATATCCGTGCTGCAAGCCCGAGCTGATGGCGGGATGAGGGTGGAAAGGACGACACCAGGGTCAGGCCTCAGTGGCGTGGCCTTGGCCAGGGCATCCGGCTCCCTTTGTTTTCAAGGTCAGAGCAGAAAGATATAGGTGGGGAGGGAGTCCTGACTGCCGGGCCCAGCTCCCTGGTGTCCCCGTGTCCAGTGCACAGCTCCCCGCCTGGTGGGGTTGTTGAAGTCCAGCAGCATCACGCAGGACACGGCCCAGCTCAGAGATTAGGTCCGTCCTGGCCACAGGCCCTCTGCAGAGCGGGAGGCCAGGGCGCTCTGGGGCCTGGGAGCCGCGTGGTGCTCCCTTTCCTGTGTGGATGTTTCCCATTCTCTGTTGGCACATGTTTTCTGAGAAGTTAGAGGAAGGACTCAAGAAAAGGAAGTCATCCTTACGACAGAGCGATGCAACCTACAGCTTTTTTTTTTTTTTTCCTTTTTTGGTCCTAGGGACTGAACGCAGGGGCTTTCTGCTCTCCAGCTATGCCCCCACTCTTTTTACTTTTTATTTTGAAACAGGGTCTAGGTAAGTCATTGAGCATCTCACTACTTGCTGAGGCTGTCCTTGAACCTGCAACCCTACATGTCTCAGCCTCCCAAATGCTGGGATTACAGGCGTATGCCACCATAGCTGGCTTAGAGCTTTTGTTAAGAATTCCCTCTGAGTGAGAAAAGCAAGCCAAGTTCCCCCTGCCAATAAAGGAGGATCAGAATGGTTAAAAAACAAACAAACAAACAAACAAACAAAACAACTACAGCCGGGTATGGTGGGGCACACTTGTAATCCCAGTACTTGGGAGGCTGAGATAGGAGGATTGCAGGTTTGTGACCAGCCTCAGCTACTTAGTGAGGCCCTCTGCAACTTAGTGAGGCCTTGTTTCAAAATAATAATAATAATAAAATAGTCCTGGGGGTGTAGCTCACAGGTAGAATGCCCCTGGATTCAATCTCCAGTGCCACCAAAAAAAAAAAAAAAAAAAAAAAGAAAGAAAGAAAGAAAAAAAATAGGGCTGGGAGTGTAGGTCACGCTCACTTCTAAACTGCCTGGTGAGAGGGGTCGAGTCCCCACACAGACTACACGAATACACAGGACTCTGAAAACATGAGCAGGAACCCCATGCCTAGGCTGCCCAGAGCCAGCCTCACTAGCCACCCGGGTGGGAGGAGTAGATGGGTCTTCAGGAATCTGGGAAGGGGACACCAGGCAGCATAACCCAGCCGCTGCCTCTGCCGGACCCTCCCGCTTCCCCACCCCAAGGCTGGCCAAGACTCCTCCTCCCCGTCCTTCTTTCTTTCTCCTCCCCTTTCCTTTCCTTTCCTTTCCTTTCCTTTCCTTTCCTTTCCTTTCCTTTCCTTTCCTTTCCTTTCCTTTCCGTTGAACCCAGAACCATCCTATCTCTGAGTTACACCCCCAGCCCTTTTTGTTTTTATTTTAAAACAGGGTTCCGCTAAATTGCTGAGGTTGGCTTTGAACCTGTGATCCTCTGATCTCAGCCTCCCGAGTCCTAGGATGACAGATGTGCATGGCCACACCCAGTGCCCCATCCATCCTTTCTTGCTCAGCTGGCTCTCAAAGGCTTCTACCTTTCAGCCTTCTGCTTGCTGCACTCCGGGGAACCGCCCGAGCCCAGACGTGGGACCTAGCCAGGTTTACCCAGCTGAGAGCATCTCAGAAGGGAAGAGAGGGCAAGGATTGCACGGCCGGCTTATCTAGCTTCTATAGTTTTTCTTTTCTTCTCTCACTGCATATAGAGTTACCTCCCTTAATCTGCAGATTAGCTTTCTGCAGTGTCCTGTGGTCTACCACCATCCACAAATAGTAAATATAAAATTTCAGAAATAAGTTATAAGTTTTAAGTTTAATGTCAATCTGCGTAGCATGATGAAATCTCACACTTCATCATCTGTTCACCCAGACACGAATCATCACTGTCCAGTGGGTCCACACAGCATGTGCTACCCGCACGTTAGTGACTTAGCCACCTGTCTATGAGATCAGGATCGCTTGTCTCAGAATCACACTGCTTGTGTTAAAAAAACCATTATTTTAATAATGTCCCAAAGCTCAAAAGTAGTGATGACAGCAATTTACTTACAAAAGAAGCTGTAAGTGCTTCCCTCTACATGCAAAGATCCCAGTATTTAGGAGGCTGAGACAGGAGAATTGCAGGTTTGAGACCAGACTCAGCAACCTAGCAAGACCCTGTTTCAAAACAAAAAATAACTGCAAAGATAAGGTTGCTAAGATCTATGGTAGGATCGAATCTTTTATTTGTGGAATTGTGAAGAAGGGAAAAGAAATCGGTGCTGGTTTTGATGCGACCCCTCAAACTGTAAAAGTTACAGCCACGTGGGCAGGAAGAACTTAGTTCAGATGGGAACAGTGTTAATTTGTATATATAGCCAGCGAGAAAAACGGTCCCCGTAAGGTTGGGGCCTATATGTGGTTTCAGGCATCCACTGGGGGCTTGGATGGTATCCCCCTGTGGGTAAAGGGGGGCCACTGTATGGTAATAGGGTATGTTCACATGCGCTTCTTACCCGGTGCTGTCTGGGGACCAGGCAGGCAAGCCCGGGGCATGCAGGCTGTTAGGGGTGGAGGAGCAGCGAGCCTGGAGCTGTCTCTGGCTCCCAGCCCCTCATGCCTCTCTCACAGCGAGGACGCAGGCCAAGCTCAGCAGTGGCTGATCTTGTGTCTACCCCCGCAGGGCTCTGGAAGGGGAGGCTCACCGCGTGCTGTTTGGATTTGTGCCTGAGACACCAGAGGAGCTCCAGGTCATGCCGGGGAACATCGTCTTTGTCCTGAAGAAGGGCAACGATAACTGGGCCACGGTCATGTTCAACGGGCAGGTATTCGGAGGTGGGGGTGGTGGCCAGGGCTCAAGATCCTGGTGGCAAAAGGCGGAGCCAGCCTTCCCCGCCACTCCGGGCTGACCCAGGGTTCCGGCGCCGATGAGCACATTTTTATTTTCTCTTTTTATTCTGTGATGTCGCCCTGCAGAAGGGGCTGGTTCCCTGCAACTATCTCGAACTGGTTGAGCTTCGGATTCACCCTCAGCTGCAGCCCCAGGTAAGGAAGCCCGAGGCCTGGCCGGTTCCGCCCACCCTCAGAACTCTCCCTGGGCCTGAGCAGAGCCTGAGACGGAGCAGTGTAGACATCACTGGCACTTAAGGAAGACTCGTCGCTCTTTCTGGGCCAGTTGGGCTGGCACCAGCTGCTCGGAGCTGGGCCTGGGATGAAGGAAAAGGCCAAGCTAAGCTATGCTGAGTGAACCCTCTGCCTCCAATCCTCCTGGGCAGGGCTGCCTGGACCCCAAGCCCACAGTATCGCAGGGTGAGGTCTTCCCAGATGTGTCCCCATCACCAAAAAGAAGAGCCGATGTGTTGGTTAGCACAATACTATTAAAAAACAAAACAAGATTTGCTCTGGAGTGAATTCAGTGCACCCTGCCAGCCACTACTTCTGAAGCTGCTGCCACCCGTCTCCACTCTGAGGCCCGTCCTGCCAGGCCTGGAGAGCTGGGTCTGAGCAGCTGAGAGAATGATCCTCTCTCTAGATCCTGCAACCAGTGGTGCGTGGGCTCAGTCCTTTCTGGTCAGAGTCTCCATATCCAGGTGCTTTGAAAGCCAGGTGTGATGGCACACGCCTGTAATCCCAGTACTTGGGAAGCTGAGACAGGATCGCAGGTTCGAGGCCAACCTGAGCAACTTAGTGAGACCCTCCTCAACTAAGTGAGACTTTGTTTCCAAATAAAATAGAGGACTGGGGGTATAGAATGCCCCCTGGGTTTCATCCCCAGTAACACACAGACACACACACACGGTTTCAAATGCTATGCAAAAGGGAGTGGGGCTTCTCTCTCAGCGTCCTCTGCTGTTAACACTAGAGCACGGTGCCTGCCCAGGATTTCTATCATGGCTGAGGGGAGAAGGTGGCAAGGGCTCAGGGGCCGCTGGGACTCATTTCTACTGTGCTGTCCCTGCCCGGGCCTGCCCTGCCTCCACTTGTAACCTGCGTGTTCCTTAGTCCTCCCTGCATGGCAGTACCCCCTGCCAACTTAGGAAGTCAGTTCCATCTGGCTCCTCTCCATCGGGGGCCACAGGGAGAGTTTTGTCTTCATGAAGGTTCTATCTTCTTGTCACCTCCAGGAAACCTCCCCGGAGTCCGATGTGCCACCTCCCCCCAGTTTCAGTGCCCCAGGAAGACCCCAGTTGTCACCAGGTTAGTGGCCCTGAAGCGACATCCCAGGCCTGTGCAGGAAGCGCCCTCCCCGCCTCCCGGGAAATTCTGCTTTCTTCTCCCAGTATGCCCCTCAGCTTGTGACCACACGGCCTCGAGCCTCCTTGCCTGTGTCACCCACCCACCCAAAACGCAAAACCCAGGTCCTCACTACCTGCTCCAGAGCACTGGGGCAAGGGACAGGGAACGCCAGAGCTTTCCTTTGGTACGCACTGAAAGTGCTGAAACCCAGTCCCAGGCCTCAGAAGAAAGTGGAGTGGACGAGAATTGCACATGCTTCCCTCAGAGGGCTGCAGTGGCTTTCCAAACATCTGTGGACCTGTATCTGGAAAATAAATTGCCCTTGGGGGCGGAGATGTGAAAGGGAGACAGAGCGTCTCTCCACAAGCCTCTCCCCTAACGCAGAGACGGCTGTCTGGGGGAGTCATGAGTTCTGATCGAGATAGATCGATCAAGCAGGACCTCCCCATCATCAAAATTGCTCTCTGGAAGAGAGAAAGAGAGAGATAGAGAAAGAAGAAGGACAAGGAGATGAAGGAGGAGGAGAAGAGGAGAAGAAGAAGATGGAGAGGGAGAGGGAGAGGGAAGAGATTTTTTTTTAAATTGGCAATGGAACCGAGGGCCATTCTATCTCCAAGCTACTCCCCAGCCCTATTTTATTTTATTTTATTACTTTAGTTTGAAACAGGGTCTCACTAAGTTGCTGAGGCTGGCTGTGAACCTGCCATCCTCCTGTCTCAGCCTCCCAAGTACTGGGATTACAAGCATGCACCACCGTGCCCAGTTCTCCTGCATTTTTATCTTGAAAGATTGCAAATCTACAGAAAAGTTGGAAGTAATGTACAAGAAACACAAGAATACCTTTCACCCCAGTGCACTATTGTTGACATCTTGCCCTGTATACTGGCCCTGCTCCCCTCTCTGTAACCCCCAGCCAAGTCACGTGAAAGTGAGCTGCAGACATGGGGCCGGAGCCACATGGGAGCAGTTTTCTTAAGGACAAGAGGTCTTCTGTGTAACCACTATGTGGTCACTAAGTCCATATGCAAAAGCTGCCCGGGCCCCCATCCCATCCTTGACAGTTCCTTTCTGTCTAGGAGACCATCAAAGATCACCTATTACCCTAGGAAGATTTTAGGAATACAGATGTAGGCCTTTGATTCTGATTGTTTACAATTTTTGGCACTGGGGATTGAGCCTGGGGCATTCTATCATCTATCTCTGAGCTACACTCCCAGCCCTTTACATATATATATACAATATATATATATGTATATATATTACATATATATAATTTTGTTACTGTTGTTTTGAAACAGGGTATTGCTGAAGAGGGTCTTGCTAAGTTGCTGAGGCTGGCCTTGAACCTGTGATCCTCCTGACTCAGTCTCCCAAGTACTGGGATTACAGGTATACAATGCCATACCTCACTTGAGTTGTCTCCCCCCACCCCAGGACAGAAATAGTACTTGGAATTCTACTATATTGATATATTATGAACATTAGAAAACATACCAACCAGGCGTGGTGGCACACGCTTGTAATCCCAGCATTCAGGAGGCTGAGACCGGAGGATCGCGGTTCGCGGCCAGTCTCAGCTACTTAGTGAGGCACTCTGCAACTCAGTGAGACCTGTTTCAAAAATAAAAAGACTAAAAATAGGGCTGAGGTGCAGCTCAGAGGTACAATGCCCCTGGGTTCCATCCCAGGTTTGGCAAAAACAAAAAAAACAAACACTTAAAAATAGGGCTGGGGCTGTAACTTGGAGGTAGAATGCCACTGGGTTCAATCCACAGTACTGAAAAAAAAAAAAATTAAGGCCATCTTGCACTCCCTGCTTTTTGGTGCCTTGGATCCCACTGGGTTAACTGCCTGCCCCCTCTGAGGTTGGTCAGGAGGTGCGAATCCCTTAATCTCTGGGCTCCCTAGAAGCAGGGCGGGTTTGCCCCTAGAGTGAGGCTTCCCCACAGGCACTAAGGCCAAGAACCACCCCAGGGATGGAAAGGCAGACGCTGGGTCCGTGTTCTAAGAGGTCTCGCTCGGAGCAGGGAAGGAGCAGGCCAAGGCTGTTCATTCACCGCCATCTTTTGTTTTACATCCTACCTTTTCCATTTAGGTCAGAAACCAAAAGAAGAGCCCAAGGTAAGTTTTCCTTATACTTCTTCCAGTGGGAGAAGATGGCAGAGCCTGGGCTCCCCTCCTTGGGCGGGTGGCTTTGGATTCTAGTGAGTCCCATGGAAGGGTGGCACCGTCGTGGGCTGGGGAGCTGCCCACGCTCCCCCCCACACTCCTTGTCAGGCTGCAGCTGGGCGGCCGGCTCTCGCTCAGCGGGCTAGGGAACCTCAGGAAACCATGGCCTCTACCCTGCCGCACAATGCGCTCCCCCTGCCACACTCGAGGCCGCCGTGGTCTAGGACTGGCTGAAAAGCTCAGGCACTCCAGGGTCCTTGCTGTCTCCTCCCACAGGAAGTCAAGCTCAGAGTTCCCCAGCTCTACACTCTCAAGGTGCACTACAAGTACACGGTGCTCTTGGAGACCCAGCCGGGGCTGCCCTACAGCCAGGTCCGGGACATGGTGGCCAGGAAACTGGAGCTCCTGCCGGAGCACACCAGGCTGAGGTTAGCACGGGCTGGGGCGGCGGCCCTGAGGCCAGGGCTGGGTCTAGAGCTGCTGCTCCCAGAGATTTATGGGCTTTACTGGCCATCCCTCAGCTACCGGCCCCGGCCTCAGGCTGGAGGGGAGCTGGCACCGGTTACAGAAGCAAGCATGAAGGATGCGTGGGGCCAAGTGCAAAACTACTGTCTGACTCTCTGGTGTGAGAACTCAGTGGTAAGTACAGGAGCCTGTGCGCCCGCGGGGGCCCCACTGGGGGCGGCCTCTTCCATCAAGCACCATTGCGGGCATTCCCAGAGCACTGCGCTTGGCTTGGTGTTGGAAATACAGAGTGTTAATAGCTGCAGCTCTGCCTCCCTTTTACTGCATCCTCACCCCAGCTGCCTGGGAGGTTCCCCCCTCCCCCACCCACCCAGAAGAGTAGTCCTAGGAGCTCAGAGGAAGCCTTAAGCCTGCCACTGTCTGCCCGGGTTTGGCATTATGCCTTAGAGCGCCAGGATGAAACAGGTTGGGGTTGCCTGAGGCAGGAGGATTGCAGGCTCATGGCCAGCCTCGTCCACTTAGTGAGGCCCTCTGCCACTCAGCGAGACCCTATTTCAAAATACAAAATAAAATAGGGCCGGGGATGTAGCTTGGAGGTAGAATGCCCCTGTGTCCAATCCCCAGTACTGCAAGAAAAGAAAAAAAAAAAAAAGATAGGATAGAAATTAACAAAATCAACAGGCCTTTTATCATTTCAGGGCGACCAAGGCTTTCTAGATGAACCTAAAGAGCGACGAATGTCTGATGGTGATAGCCAGACAGCAGCTCGGTTTAAGGAAGGGAGCCAAGTGGTGGCACTCTTCAGTTATGAAGCCACGCAGCCAGAGGACCTGGAGTTCCTGGAAGGGGACGTAATCCTAGTGCTTTCCACAGGTGAGTGAAGTGCTAAGCCAAGACCACAGGACGGAGCCCTCCTGTGAGCAGACACAAGGCCAAGGGCAGAGAAGGAAACATCAGTTGCCCACACACCGCAGTGGTCGCCAGTGGTTTCAATCCCTCCCTAGCTTTTGGCAGGCGGGGGCAAAACTGAATGCTGGGCCCTTTCAGGTCTGTCCCTCTAACAGGCAGGGAAGCAACAGGCACAAGGCTGGGATAACATCTTATCACAGATGGCCACACTCTAGAAACCATAGATTTTTCATTCCAAGAGTTAGCAAATTGCCTGAAATCTTCCTTTGCAATAAACCACGCATCTTTGAATTGATGGGCTTTCCAAAGAGGTGAGGAGGTAAATGTTGACTTAGACACAGCTGTTCCTGTCTTGTGTCTCTGGTGACGGGCCAGGTTCTGTTAGGAACCAACAGATTAGAAGTGTGGAACGGGAGCGGAGGGGTCTTGGTGACTGTCAGATTGCAGCGGGCCTAAGCATCCCCCAGGAGTTTGCTACATGCTGGGTGCGCTTCCCAGATACTAATCTGCACATCTAACCAGTTTCCAGGCAACACTGGCCTGCACATGCTCTGAGAAGCAGTGCATTAATTCATGGTTTTAGTCTCACTCCTCCACTTGGAAGTAATTCCCGTCAACAGAGTCTTGCTCACACGGCTGAGAGATTGCGCAGACAAGTCCAAGTAATGAGAAGCTATTATTGCTATTTTAATTTTGTGGTCGTAGGGATTGAACCCAGGGGCATTCAGCCTCTGAGCTACACCCCTAGTTCTGTTTTATTCTTTATTTAGAAAGAGTGCCGAAGTAGCTGAGGCTGGCTGCGAACCTGTGATCTTATCTCAGCCTCCCAAGTACCGGAATTCCAAGTGTGCACCACCACACCTGGCTGAGAAACTATTATGTACAATAGAAAACCTAACAGATATGGGAAGAGAGTGGGAGATTTTAAAGTTAATGGGGTAAGAAGCATGTGTGGCAATTAGCTCAAAATGACTAGAGAATCAGAGGGCCCTACACCGCACATCTTTCAAGGGAGCCTGGAAATTCAGGGGCAGGACTGGGTCTAAGAATTCTCAGCGACATTTTCCAAGTGCCACTGTCAATGTATCAGCTAAATTGTCCAGGATTTTGCAATTGTCTTTTTTTTTGGGGGGGTGAGAGTCAGGGATTAGATAAAAATGAGAACACACAAGAAAAATCTTCCGATAAATATGGAGAGAAAGCACTATAGTCCCATGACACAGAAGCCTAAGTGGTTTAAATCGGGGAGTCAGCACACGCCGGCAGGGCTGAGTTCCACTGTGCTCGATGCTGTGAGATGGTCTCATCTACAAAGTGTTTCCCAAATCTTAACGCACGCGTATCGCCTGGCAACTCTCCTTAGATACTGGAGTCTGGGATGGGGTCAGAGATGTTTCATTTCTAATACGTTCCTTAGACGTTGGGACAGTTGCTTCCAGTTCATACCCACATTATAAACGTGGACATAGTGCAATTAGAATCACCTCAGGGGCCAGGTGTGGTGGTACACGCCTGCAATCCAGTACTCGGGAGGCTGAGACAGGAGGAGCGCAGATTTGCCTCAGCTACTTAGTGAGGTCCTCTGAAACTCAGTGAGATATTTCAAAAGAATACAAAATTCTACCTCCAAGCTGCTGGGGGTGCAGCTTGGAGGTAGAATGCCCCTGGGTTAAAAGAAAAAAGGCGACCAGTAAGAAGGCTAAATAACCTCCAGTCACTTTCCAACACTGCCTTCACCACTCCCACAACTAGAGGTGGGGGAGGAGGACTGAAAAGATGGGATTTTCCTATGCTGGTTTTAGTGATCCACATGTAATTTTCCTTTTGTCAGTGAATGAAGACTGGTTGGAAGGGGAGTGCAAAGGGAAAGTTGGCATCTTCCCCCAAGCCTTTGTCAGAGAGCACGCAGCCACGGATTTGGAAAGCATCCGTCCAGTCGTCTAGGATGTTTCACAGTCTGCCAAGCTGGGGAGGGGGGAGGAAGCTCTATTATTCATCTGCAAGCTTTACCAGATCTCTGATGTACTCTGTAATGAGACCTTAAAGTTTGGAAGTGTTCACTAACCCATCATTCCCCGTTAAAATTACACCTACAAGGCAAGGGCAGGAGCGTTCAGGACGGAGCACCCCGTACATGGAAGGGGGTGAGCGAGGCGTCGGGGAGAGGTGTGAGGTCTTTCTTGTAGGGTCTCAAGAAGCCTAAGCACTGGCTACCAGATATGTTTACTTTGTGAAAACTCAGAGTGCAAGCTTAGCCGGTCGTGGTGGCGCACGCTTGTAATCCCCGCGCTTGGGAGGCAGAGACAGGAGGATCGCGCAGGTTCGAAGCCAGCCGCGGGCCCGCGGGCGCTGGCCTATGAAACCCTGTTTCCAAATAAAAAAATGTAAAAAATAGGTCTGGGAGTGTAGCCCGGAGGTCGAAGGGCTTCCAGGAACCCCAGTACCACCAAAATAAAGAAAAAAAAGTCAGAGTGCAAGCTTATATGGTGCACTTCTCTGTATGTGTGCTATCTCAATAAAAAACCTATCTTACAAAAATAAGACATCCAGGTCCAAGAGCTGAGTAGAAACATTCTTGTTCTTATACCATTAATATAATAGACTCCAGAGGCTTCAAGTAATCTAGGTTATTGAGGTGTATACTGGGCACGGAACCCAGGGGCTTTCTACCTCCGAACTACACCCTCAGCCCTATATTTTATTCTTTATTTTGAAACAGTCTGAGTTGCAAGGTGCCTCACTAAGTAGCTGAGGCTGGCTGCCAACTGCAATCCTTCTGTCTTAGCCTTCTGAATGCTGGGATTACAAGGATGAGCCACCACACCTGGCTTCAAACTTGTTTTCTTACTAAAGTCTCAGACATTGCTTACACAGAACCTGGACTGAATTAGGTTCAAGTGGTAAAAAGCTGTGTTCCGGAAGCCAGTTCATTTGATTATTTCACACTATGGTTATTATCACACTAAGACCCATTAAAACTTTATTTTGGTTGTCACTCATGATTAGCTTGGATGAAGGATTCCATAAATACTGGACCTTGGAACCCAGTCTAATTCTTTTGCCCCTTCTTCTTGTAGAGTATGTATGGCTTTGTTAACATTTTTCCAGATGTGTAGGTGCTTATGAAAAGCAGAGTTAAGAAATGAGTTTAGATTCAATCAATAGCTAGTAAAGGCAGTCAGGATGAGCCCTCGCTCCCAGCCCACTGTTGAAGGCCCAGCAAGCTACCAATGAAAACCTTGGACACAGATGGAGGAGAAGCCCCCCCAAGGCTAAGAACGGTAATGATTATTGGTGTTAATCAGACTTAATTTTATAGGCTGAAACGATAAACCATCTCTGAATTGCTCATTAACAGAATAGGGCTTGGCGGGGGGTGTTGAGTGTTATGTAACTCCTTCACATAAGCCATTCTTTATTAAGTAAAAAATTTTGGAAATGAGCTTTTATTTTCCTTCTCATAGTAATTCATTGGGACTGGTTTGTATGCTATGAAAAGCAAAAACCACCCTGAGATGTATTCACATTCTGACCAGCTTTGCTTTTCCCTGGACAAGTTATAGGCAGGTAAAATTCTCTAAGTTGAAATTTCTTTAAAACTGTACCTTTCAGGATATAAAAAGAAACAATCTAAACACAGATCTGGTTGGAGAGAACATGGTTTAATTAAAGGCAAAGCTGATTTCAGCAGCTGCAGGTCTTGCACAGACAGACAAAACAAAAAACAAAACAAAAAAACCCCAAAAGAAAACAAACAAAAACCCCACAAAAGTAGTTTACTACACAAACCAGTTTCTGATGAAGATCCTCCCCCGCCTCAGTACTCTGCAGTGAGGATTACATGGCGAGAACCCGCCCCGCTCGGAAAACATTCCAAACACCAAATTCTCATGCACAACGGGGCTGCTGATGGAAGCTGGGTCTGACCAGAGGGAGGTGACACACCTGGCTAGCTCATCTAGGGTGCAAGAATCCGTGACACTGCAAACACTGGAATGTTGCAGCTGCCTGAATGCAGAGCTCAAACACACACACACCAGTCAAAGGTGGCAGGAGGGAAGCGGAAAGGGGCTGGGGAGCACAAAGGCTTTCACGTTGCCACTGGTGGGGCTTCACCCTTTCGACCTTTCGAAAACAAACCCAAAAACAAGCAACCCCCAAACAGCACGTCAGAGTATCAGAGCAGTGACGTCCGCCACCCACTCTGAGCCGAGCACCACCCCGCCCGTCACTGCTGGGTCGATCCGGGGCTCCCGGCTGTGCTTCGCTCAGTTCCACACCAACTCACACACTCAAGACACACAACCCTCCCTCCAGGAGAACAGATGGGCGTGTGAACACACACACGTGCACACGCACACACACCAGACCTCCCAGCAAGAAGCCCTAGCACTAGCACAGCAACTGGACGTTTAGATTGCTTCCATAATTTCCCCTTAAAATATTACTTTTCCAAGAAATGACTAACAGAAATGCTGTCGTTCTGTGTCCACACAAGAACATCTTCAGTCCTCTTTCCTCCTAATAAATATCAAGTAAAAGTTTATTTTCCTTTCTTTCGCCTTTTCCAAAATGGCCTTCGTTGTGTTCTCCTCGGTTCCCGGCGTGCGTGTGTCTGCGCTGCTTGGTCTCGAGGTGGAGGCTGGGAGGCTGCCGCCGGCCGCCCGGGCCCTCCGTGGCCGCACAGGTGCCGCTGCTTCCTTCCCCTTCACACTGTCTTTTGGGCCCCAGCTGCTGGGCCCCATGCTGTTGCTTCTTGGTGAGATGTACACATTAGGGATAAAAACAATTACTAGCATACAGCAGAGGGTAAAAAGGATGAGACAGGCGTGGGAGGCTGGTAAGTGGGAGGGGCACAGAAACCAACCAAACAAAGAACCACACTGAAAGCTTCTGCCCATCGAGACGCCAGGCCATGGGTGGATGGCCTGCCCTCTGAGGCTACGACTGGGAATGCGCCTCTGAAGCCCCGGCAGTCTCCTGCCAGTCCAGCCCGGCCCGGCCCGGCCCGGCCCAGCGCGGCCACCACACCGCATCCTCGCTCGGCTGGGGTGGGCGCCAGCACCTAGAGTGAAGGGCATTTCTGCTGGAATCTCCGTGGGGCGCCGTGGCCGGGCCGTGCTCTCCCTGCGGGCACTCCTCTACTCAAGAGGCTGCGTCCCCACCCGCCCTCTCACAGGAGCAGTGAACGGGCTGCCTTTGCTACACGCTGACTAGAAGCACACCTGTGTATGGAAGAATTCAGTGTGATATTTTACTACTGAGAGTAATAACAATAATAAAAGATGTTCAGGAACATTTTCAACTACATTCTCAGTCAGCAAAGCAACCGTGAATGGATTCCTATTTTATTCCCCAAAGAGGAAAAAGGACTGAGAAGTCCCTGGCTTCTCCACCTGCCTCCCTTCTCGGCTCTCTCCCCCGCGGCTAGGGACATGCACAATGGAGCAGGCGAGAGGCGCGCACAGGTGGCCGAGTGAGACAGCAGCAGCTCCCCTCTCCCTCCGGAAGGACCTGGGGGGGCGGAGAGTTCCTGATGGATTTTTCTTTTTGTTGCACTGCGAACATTTCGTGCACACTCAGCGGGCTGGTGGAACACTTACACCCTCCTGACAGCGAGAAACAGACAAGAGGGCTGCCACCTGCAGGGACTGTGGCCAGTCCTACAAACCCAGCATGCCGTGGTTTGTGCAGCCTTCGTTCCCGGGCCGCCACTCTGGCCTCAGTGTGGAGGGTTCATGGTGCCTTGTCCTCGCTGCTGTTTCTGCTTCTGCTGCATTAACAACTGCTCCAGAGCGGAAGGTCCAGGATGCATCATGGAGCTGGACCAGATAGACTGAAAAAGCCACATCTTGTCAACAGAGGCCAAATGCCTGGTTGTCTGATTGGAGTTTGTTGTTTAATCCCAGCCAAGTATAAAGGCATATATGTCCCAAGAAGCCCACTCTGCTCCCTAAAGCAACCTAGCTCTCATCAACCTGGTAAGACTGTTTCAAAATAAAATAGGGCTGGGGCTGGGGCTCAGAGGTAGAATGCCACTGAGCGTAACCCCAAGTGCCAAAAAATTAAATAAATGAATAAAGAAATAAAAATATCATGCCATTAGAAGACTTTCAAGACCAGTGCCAATTACATTATTTTAAACTAGAAAGGTAAAATTATATTTAAAATGAAGCCTTTTTACTAAAACTCAACTCCATGAGGTACCATAGGGGATGTTTACTATAAAAATTTTAAGCAAACAAAGCATTTCTAATATTACATTCTCTTCTATCACTTAGAGGCTTCTTAACCTGAAAATGAAACTAAAACCTTTATGTTTTTGGCCCCCCTGAAGATACTCTTCATTAGTAAATTAACATATTAAAAAAAAACAACAAATAGCCAGGCATGGGGGTGTACAACGCCTGTAATCCCAGTTCTTGGGAGTGAGAAAGGGGGACTGAAGTTCAAGACTAGCCTCAGCAATTTAGTGAGACTCTCAGCAACCTAGGAGACCATTTCAAAACAAAAAAGAAAAAGGTTTGGATGCAGCATCAGAGGTAAAATGCCTCTGGGTTCAATCCCCAAACAATAATTCCACTCAAGAGTCAGGCTACGTTCCTAAGATTGTGCTACCGGTGCGCTACAGATCAGCAGCTCGAAGGCTGCACTAGTAGCCCAGCCACTGAGGGAAGTGAAAGCAGAGACACTTCTGCTGCCGAGTCTTGGTGTGTGGCTCTTGCTCTAACATCGACTCACCTTTAGGCTCTCCATGAGGACAGCAGAGGAGTCCTCCACGGAGGGGCCGTGGCCTGTCCAGGTGCCGCTCGGAGTGCTGGCCTGGTGCCAACTGTTCTCGGAGGATGATGTTGCTGAGAGATAATCAACGCCAAACCCACCCATGGCTAAGGGAAGAACAGAGGTAAGGATTCAAGGAGATGGTCAGGACAGGGCAGGTCACGTCCCTACGGCTAGATGACGAAGCCCAGCTCTCACCTGGCTTGTCAGTTTTCCATCGGTCTGCTGTCCTCCTGTCCCTGTTATCTGGAGTCCCAATGGGTCCAAAGTTGGAGAACGGGACAGAATTATGGTTGTGTGTTGGAGGAGAGCTGGGCAGACTGCTTGGGTTAGAGGAATGAGGAGACTGGCTGGCTGGTGTCGAATGATCTATTACATAATAGTAGGGCATTAGATGTTTTGCAAACATATCAAGAACTGTTCCTCATGGATCTGAGCATTTAAATTCTACTTAAAGTAAATTAAGGGCCCCATAGAAGAATCTATGAGATGCACTAATTTACCTTACTGCATCTACCTAAAGCACATTCCTTGCCTTAAAATAGAAAACAAAATGGAAAATTTTGTTAATTAAATGTACTATTCTGTCCTATTTCAGAAAAACACTCATAGTTTTCTTCATCAGAAATAGATTTCTTGAATTACCATAAAATCAGATTTGGTTTATAAAACAAAAAATTTTTAATTTTAAAAATTTTTGGTACTGAGGATTGAACCCAGGGGAGTTCTACCTCTGAACCATATTCTCCAACCCTATTTTATCTTTTAGTTTTAAACAGGGTCTCATTATATTGCTAAGAGTCTTGCTATGTTGTTGAGGCTGTCCTCAAACCTGCAATCCTCCTGTCTCAGCCTTCCAAGTATTAGGATTACAACCATATGCCACCATGCCTGGCTGAAAAATCTTTACTTAAAAAACTAAAATTCCAGGCCGGGCGTGGTGGCACAGGCTTGTAATCCCAGTGCTTGGGAGGCTGAGACAGGAGGATTGCACAGGTTCAAAGCCAGCGTTACCTACTTAGTGAGATCCTGTTTCCAAATAAAATATATATATTAAAAAAATAGGTCTGGGAGTATAGCCTAGAGGTAGAAAGCCCCTGGGTTCTGCCCCCAGTGCCACCAAACAAACAAACAAAAAACCCTAAAATTCCCCCCAAAAGAATATCTACAAACAAATCTTAAAAAAAAAAAAAAAACAGCTGAAACCGTAATATCAAACTCAAAGCTTTCTCTCACAACTCTATTGGTTACCTAGAATGTAAAAGCCTTTTTTAAAAAGTAGCATTTAGCCAGGCGTGGTGGCGCACGCTTGTAATCCCCGTGCTTGGGAGACTGAGATAGGAGGATGGCACAGGTTTGAAGCCAGCCTCAGCTACTTAGTGAGGCTCTCAGTAACTTAGTGAGACCCTGTTTCCAAATAAAATATAAAATAGGTCTAGGAGTGTAGCACTGAGGTAGAAAGCCCCTGGGTTCCACCACCAGCACCACCAAAAAAAAAAAAAAAACAAAAACAAACAAACAAAAAACAACATTTATTGCCGGGTGTAGTGGTACATGCGTAACCCCAGCATTTGGGAGGCTGAGAAAGGAGGATCTCAGTTTGTGGACAGCCTCAGCTATTTAGTGAGGCCCATTACAACTCAGTGAGAACCTGTTTCAAATTAAAAAATAAAAAATGGGGCAGGGGGTATAGCTTAGAGGTAGAATGCCCCTGGGTTCCACCTCCAGTACCGCAAAAAAAAAAAAAAAAAAAAAAAAAAAAAGTAGCATTTATTACATAAACTGACTTAATCAGGCTTTTTCCTCCTTTCAGAAGTTATTTAAAAATAACTAATACACTTAAAAATATAGCATCTTACTAACACGTAAGACAATTTGGATGCTCGAGAAAGGCAAGGATTCTAATTTAAAGACTAGTTAATACCTGAACTGGCAGGAAGTGATGGAGACCATGGAGTCCCTTCAAAAAGGGAGTATAGTGATGTTTCCTGGGGAGCCATCGAGGGACCGAGTTCTGCTTTGGAACCGGCTGTTAGATTTTTCCCATATACCTCATTGAACATACTGTTATTTGGGTATCTTTCCTGAAAGACATGGCAGTCAAGTTACAAACTTTCTTAAGGAAACTGAGATTTAAGAGATGCAATGTCAAATTTACAGATTCTTAGCATAGCTGGGCTTTTCTTAGTAAGACAAACTTCCGAGGCTTTTACTTCTTTCACATTAACTTTCCCCTTTGCCTTCTCTCACCCACCTTAGTTTTCTCTATGTAAACCACCCAGGTTAAAAACAATGGATAATTTATTTGACCAAACAATAGAATCTTAAAGACTTTAATATTAAGAAGTTAAAGGATTCAAATTCATAATGTACAAGTTACTAGTTTGCCCCAATCAGAGACAAGGGAAAAAAATACGTGAAAAATACTCATATATGAAAAGAAGGGAAAGAGAAAAACAGGTGTGCTAAAACAGAATGAGAAAAAAACCTCTGGTTATAACACTAAAAGCACAAGCAAGATTGGTAAGTGTGTGCCTACCTGGTTGAGAGAGAAGCCGGTGAGGGACAGGAAGGAGGAAGAATGCGACATTAGCTCCGAGGGCTTCTCCAACAGGGATTTCTTCACAGTCCCAGAGATAAGAGCAGAGCAGCTGGATTAGGCCTTGCACTTTCTTACTATTAGCGTGAGATACCATGCACCCAAAGTCAGAGACCACCACATAAGCACCCTGTCCTTGCTCCACGTGCACCACGCTGGCTTAGAAGGTATGCGCTCAGCCTGGACACCGCGACACCAGCTGAGTGTCGACGGCCACTAACTCGTCAGCCTAGTCGAGCTGAGATTTTGGCAGAGACCAGGGGCTCTAGAGAATGGGAGTTAGAAGTGTTTTTTTGGGCATGAAATCTCAGGATTCCCCTTGCCAATGGCTGCATTTGGAAGAATTTTGAAATAAGATGTCAAACTGTTCTACCATGTTTATTCCATATATATATTTGTTTTGTGTTTTGCAGTATGGGGGATTAAAACCAGGGGCATTCAACCTCTGAGTTATACCCCTAGCCCTATTTTATTTTTTATTTTGAAATAGGGTCTAAGTTGCTGAGGCTGGCCCTGAACCTGTGATCCTCCTGTCTCAGCCTCCCAAGTACTGGGATTCCAAGTGTACACTAGCACATCTGGCTCCTAAGGTTTTAGAACACTGACAATGATGACCTATAGAAAGCCTTTCAAGAAGCTGGGCATGGTGGTGCATGCCTGTAATCCCAGTACTTGGGAGGCTAAGATAAAAGGATCACAGGTTCAAGGACAGCCTCAGCAACTAGTGAGATCCTGTTTCCAAATAAATAAAGTAGGGTTGAGGTTAGCCTGGAGGTAGAAGGCCCCTGGGTTCCATCCTTAGTACAACAACAATACACCCCCAAATCCATGTGACAACTGATTTTGTTTATGTTCCTAAGCAGCTACATTTATGGCATTTCTTAAAATTCAAGTCAAGCTTCTATGTGTTCGTCCTAAGAAAGTTCTGGAGAAGGAGTGTGGTAAACCTCTAATACTCACTGTCACCAAATAGTGGGCTAGCAAGACATTTGCTAAACACTTGCTATGTTCAAGCCATTTTTACCCACATTATATTCTTGACAATGTTAAATACAAGAAGAGTTATCAGTGGGATTTTCCTTCCTCATTGTTTTTTTTTTTTTAAATAACTTAAACCCTTTTTGGTACTGGGGATAGAACCCATAGGCATTCTATCTCCAAGCTATACCCCCAGCCCTATTTTATGTTTATTGGGAAACAGGGTCTCACTAGGTTGATGAGAATCTCAAGACTTGCTGAGGCTGTCCTAGAACCTGCAATCCTCCTGTCTCAGTCTCCCAGGTACTGGGATTACAGGCATGTACCACCATGCCCAGTTCCCACTGTTGTTTTAAACATGCAAAAAAAAGAGGAAAAAAAAAAACTTTAAAAAATTTCCTTATTTCACCATCAGCTCCAATTCCAATGGAAGGAACAGACAGCAGGAACCCAGAATATGAAAACAGAGTCGCTGGTCTTGGCCCTCAAGCCACTCCAGCAAAGGGCAGCGGGACAGGCACAGCTGGCCGGTGACCACACAGCAGTAGGGCTGCTAGAACAGCACGCCCTGCGCGTGGCACCACTTTAAATTTTCAGGGGTCTTTTGTTGTTACCTTGGGAGGAGGCCTCGTGCTACTCACACAGTTAAATTGTTAAAGGAACTTCAAATACCAGGGATGGCAGCTACTATCATGAAAGCTGCTGCATTTTTATTTTTCATGATACTACAACTAATGCATTTTAACCTCATGAATGTTTTCTTGTCCTTTGTTTATGGGAAATGAACCGTGAGAAATGAAAACTGAGAATCTTTTTAGGCTTAAGATGTAGTGAAGGATTACGCTTGTAATCCCAACATTTGGGAGGCTGAGACAGGAGGATCCGGGTTCACAGACAGCCTTAGCTACTTAGTGAGGCCTTTTGCAACTCTGTGAGACCCTGTTTCAAAATAAAGAATAAAAAATAGGGCTAGGGGTGTAGCTCACAGATAGAAAGCCCCTGGGTTCTATCTCCAGTACTGAAAAGAAAAAGAAAAAGAAGAAAAAAAAAAACCCAAAAATCAAAATAAAGAATAAAAATAGGGTTGGGGTATAGCTCGGAGGTAGACTGCCTCTGGGTGAATATCCCCCAGTACTGCAAAAAAAAAAAAAAAAAAAAAAAAAGATGTAGTGAAGGGAGGGAGAAAACCCCATTTATGGCATATATCTTTCTCCCCACTCTCAGTAAAATAAACTTCAATATTTAAACAGCATCTTCTTCATTCTCACTTGTTCTGTGTATGTACCTAACTCTAAACTTAGGTCAGGGAACAGAAAAGAGCCATGTACGTTCAATGAAGTCAGTAAGAACAAATCTAAAACATACTTCCCTTTCATATTTTTAATATATATGAAAACAAAAACCTCACTATCCCTAGGCAAAATTAAACGACACTTGACATTCCTGGGTCCAGACGGGAGTGCCACCTGAAGAGCAGGCGAATCCGTCCTGCCGGCGGCCCTCTGGTTAGCGTGTACTGAGCTATGCAGGACTCTGCAGTGTCTAGTCACTGTCCTACTACCATTTTGAAATTACTTTACAGCACTTGGGAAATATAACCTTCTATAAAGAAATACATTTACATACTCTACATAGCTCCAGAAAGAAGAAATCACCCATATGGAGTACTACAAAATCTCAGGGAAGAAGCTGGGGTTAGAGCAGGAAGCAGAATCGTCAAATACATACAAAAAGGCTTCGTCCAGGAAGAGAGGCGAGAGGCCCAAGCAGAGCTGGGTAAAGATCAGGAGGGTTAGAGAAGATCAGCTCTTCCTCTTCCTCCAAGGCAGCCAGACTCTTTAACAGGTCCGGAGGAAGCAAAGGGGAGCTCTTGGGGTCCTAGTGACAGAGAGCAGTGAAACGCAGTTAGGCATGGCAGAAGCGTAAGGGCCAGCGGTGGTGGGTAAGGTGGCAGGTCAGGGGAGCCAAGCACTCCAAGCGAGCAGTTACGCAGCAGAGGAAAGGCTACAGCACACCGGCGCAGAGCGACGCGGGATGGTGGAGGAGGAGGAGCGGGCCGCAGAGGAGCAGAGGAGAGGCGGAGGAGGAGCGGGCCGCAGAGGAGCACAGGAGAGGCGGAGGAGGAGCGGGCCGCAGAGGAGCAGAGGCACCGGCCGCAGAACCCAAGGAAACGCAGCCAGCGAGCAGACCACGCGGCGCAGCAAGCTGACTGGCATGCTTCCTGTTAACAGAGGAACGAACACACCTGCCTCTCCTGAATAGAAGGGCAAGAAAGGGAATTCTACTGTCCAAGATAACTGGCCGGTTTACTCGAGAGAGCAATTTGTTTAAACACTCAGCAAAGCTATGTTTAGATTTAAATGATTCAGCCTGAGAGGAGCCCCTTGTTTCAGAATTCCCTAACATGCCGTGTTTCTCTGCCAGACCCTCACAATTTAAAATAGGTTTCAAGGCCAGGCGTGGTGGCGCACACTTGCAATCCCCGCACTTGGGAGGCAGAGACAGGAGGATCGCGCAGGTTCGAAGCCAGCCGCGCTGGTTTAAGAGACACTGTTTCCACATAAAAAAGTATAAAAATAAATCTGGGAGTGTAGCCTGTGGGAGTGTAGCCGGAGGTAGAAGGGCTTCCAGGAACCCCAGTACCACCACCAAAAAAAAAAAAAAAAAAAAAGTTTCAGAATGCTTCAGTTCTGCAAACTAAAATATATGGTGCCAATGTGAAGAAGAGACAAAACACCGGAGTACTAATGAATCAGAGTGGCCTTCTAAAACGTTTTCTGGAAATATGTACAATTTTTGTGTCGGCTTGAAAAATACAAATAGAGTCTGTATTTGAGAATTCAAGAGATGCAACTGTGGCTCTAGCTCTGAGAAGCTGGCTGGAGGGAAGGTCACATACCTCATAGGGCATCCTGGGCACGGGATCCTGCTCTGGACGGAAGACGCCTGGTGGCCGCTTGCCCCTGCGGTCCACATTCGCTTGCTGTGCCATTACAGCTCTATTGTCGGCCATGCTGTAAGAAGAATCCCAGTAGAACTCTGGGACCTTGACTTCTGAGGGGTTATGGTTATATGGCTCCATGGGAAAAGGCTTCATTTTTTTCTCTAGAGGCTGCTGCTGCATTACCGGAGGTTGCAATGACGGCTCAAACAGTTTTATGGGGTCTTGGGTCTGAAGGTAGTAGGGCTGTTTCACAGGCATGATTTTCCCTAGTGGGCCTTGAACCTGAGGGGGATTCCACAGCTGTTTGGAGGCATCTGCCTGTTGATACTAAAAAAGAGATGCTTGTCACCAAGTTGAAGACAAAGTGTGGTGTTACTTAGAATCAAAAAATAAACTTGAGGATTCTATAAACAAATAAACCAAGCAATGCAGTATTTTCCCTTATCCTTTGGGTTTTCTAATACAAACAGATTTCTGGGAACAGATTATAGGCATTGAACTCAGATTCCCTTATAAGTCAATTCTTTTAAATTTTACAAATGAATATGGGAGACTGATTCCCCCTTCTGTTTCAGCACTGTGGGGATAATATTTAAGACTGATGTCACAGCCATATTAGCACCCTATCAAGACCATGATTGTATTTTCATTCTTATGTTCAAATAAGAGAATTATTTACAATTCTTTTTTTTTTTTTTGTGATATCGGCAATCAAACCCAGGGACAGTCTATCCCAAACTACATCTCCAGCCTTATTTTTTACTCTTCATCTTGAAAACGAGTCACACTAAGTTGTGGAGCCCCCTAAGTAGTTGAGGCTGGCTACGAACCTGCAATCCTCCTGTCTCAGCCTCCCAAATACTTGCAAAAGCATGCACCACCACATCTGGCTCAGACAATCTTTTTCCATAAAGCTGAAAGTTAGCAGCAAAGAATGGTAGTAAAGATATAATATTCTATCCTTTAACAATAAAGTACAGAAGAGCTGGGTATAAAGTACACATTTGTAATCCCAGTACTTGGGAGGCTGAAACAGGAGAATCGCAGGTTCAAGGACAGCCTCAGCAATATAGAGAGACTCTCAGCAATCTAGCAAGACCCTTTTTCCAAATAAAAACTAAAAGTGCCTGGCAGTGTAGTTTGGCCGTAGAATGCCACTGGGTTCAATCTCCAATTCCACCAAAAATAAATAAATAAATAAATAATTAAAAAGACCATACAGAAGAAAACATTTAAACTTTCCTAACAGTAGAGAGAATTCTTCTGCATTTCTGTAATCATTTTAAGTCTAAGAGAAGATATCTTAAAAGTTTAACTAGCCAGGTATGGTGGCTATGCTTATAGTCCCAGCGCCTGGGAGGCTGAGACAGGAGGATCACTCAGGTTCAAAGCCAGCCTTGGCTACTTAGCGAGGCTCTCAGCAACTGAGATCCTGTTTCCAAATAAAATATAAGATAGGTCTGGGAGTATAACCCGGAGGTAGAAAAGCCCCTGGGTTCTACCCCAACTACTACCAAAAAAAAAAAGTTTAGCATTTTTTTAATTGGTCAGATGGTCACTCCAGCACTCCCCACATTCTGGATGGTCAAAGGCACAGCTGTAGCTTACCTGCTGGAATCCAGAGTGGTGAGGTGGGCTTTTCCCCAAAGCTGGCGCAGCTTTTGTAGGGGACTGCTGCTGCTGAGCTAGGGCTTGAACCTGCAACTGGCTTGCAGGCTGTGCTGTTGGCTGAGCTGGTAAAGACGTAAGGGGTTGCTGGGAGGGTGGCTGTGCCTGTTGAGGTCCCTGGTTCATTGGCCCTGGTCCAGAGGGCCGTTGCTGGCTGTAAGGAATGTGGGACTGTTTCCCAGCTTGCACCTGGTTTCCTGCTGGAGAGTGAGCTGTAGGCTGAAGAAAGGTTCCTGGGACAGAAACACCAGCTGGGAAGGTGTAACCTGAGCCCATAGAAAATGCCACAGGAGGGGGGATAACATATGTTGGGGGCGGGAACCCTTCAAAATAGAAGAACACAGCTTTAGTTCTAAAGAAACTTGTTAAAAGGGGAAAAGTCATCATTTGTGGGAGAGGGGATTCTAACATAAAAGCAACAGATATTCAGTGCTGTCAACCTTTAACACGATTTTAAGAATTAAATATAGAATACTGGCTACTTTTCTTCTATCCACTGAAGTAATCATGTGTTTTAAAGGTAGCTTCTCTTATTTAGTGATAGAAATTCCTTCACAGTAACAAACATGCACTTGTATATAAATGACAAAGAAATGGCTCAAAATAACTTCATAGATATTAGAAAAACTCAATTTCTTTCTTTTTTATAATTATAGCACAGTAACATCATTCCAAGAGTAAGAATTACTCAGTGGGTTAAAAGAAATGCCCACAGAGATTAAATTAAGATGAAGAAATGACAAAACCTGTATTCACCTGGCCGGCTTGGGAGAGGCGGGAAGGCTCCAGGGTGATGAATAGGGATGAACTGCGAGTTGCTTGCTTGACTTGGGGTTTGAGTTACAGGTGTTTTCCTGGCTTCTGACACTGGAGTCTTTCTTAGTTCTGCCTGGGATTTTACCTATGATCAACAGAAGTAAATCTATAAAAACCTGGAACTCAAATGTGCCACAAAGAAACACCCCCTCCTAAGAAAATATTTTAAAAATTCCATTATGCCAAAAAGTATATCCTGAAAATATTCAAAGTCACCTGTTTAAAAAGTGGAAACAAAATCGCTGGGCATGGTGGCACACGCTTGTAATCTCAGCATTTGGGAGGCCGAGACAGGAAGATCGCGGTTTGTGGACAGCCTTAGCTACTGAGTGAGGCCCTTTGTAACTCAGTAAGACCCTGTTTCAAAATAAAGAATAAAAAATAGGGCTGAGGGCCGGGCGTGGTGGCGCACGCTTGTAATCCCCGCGCTTGGGAGGCGGAGACAGGAGGATCGCGCAGGTTCGAAGCCAGCCACGCGTGCTGGCTTAGGAGACCCTGTTTCTAAATAAAAATATAAAAATAGGTCTGGGAGTGTAGCCCAGAGGTAGAAGGGCTTCCAGGAACCCCAGTACCACCAAAAAAAAAAAAAAAAAAAAAAAATAGGGCTGAGGGTGTAACTCAAGAGGTAGAATGCCCCTGGGTTCCATCCCCGTATCACACACACAAAAAAAAGTGAAAAATCAAGTTACTTAATTTGCTTTCATGCAATCACAAAATACTAAATGTAAAAAGGACTTTAAAATCCATTTGTTTTACAAGATGATACCTAATGGCGATGGATTGAACAATGTGCCTTGGCCTCGAGATGCTTGCTCAGGCCCAGGGATCTTTATATGAATTATCAAGTAATAAAGACAGTTAACCCACAGGTGAGACTTTTTTGGGGCCTCCAGTTTAATTTCATCTGAGCAGCCTTAAGTGCAGAGCCAGGCATCGACCTCCCTTACCACCTTTCATGATAAATAAGGATACTTTCCGCAGCAAGGAAGAGGCCTAAGATTCAATACGCGGAGCCAGGAAAGAAGTAGCATTTATAGAAAGTTTGGGATGAGTTACGGTGCGACGACGTACTGCCTCTATTAGGCTTCCTGTAATTATCTATAGGCAGATCTAAGATGGATCAGGGACTGGAAAGAAGGTTTTAGCACCAGTCTGGAAATTACCGAAAGGCATTACAGACAATGGAGGAAGGCAAGAAGGCAGTGCTGGGCTCGTCCCTACACACTGCTTGCTCTCTGTCTTTCTAGGCCATTTGTTTTCATTCCCTAGCAGCTCTTCCTTCCAATGCCTTTACTTTATTTCTATCATGTTTTTCTCTTTCTCTTCCTACCTTAAAATGTAACTACTATAGCAGGGAGTGGTGATGCACGCTTGTAATCCCAGTACTTGGGAGGCTGAGACAGGAGATCACGGGTTCAAGGCCAGCCTCAGCTACTTTAGTGAGACCCTGTTTCAAAATAAAGAATAAAAAATAGGGCTGGGGTGTAGCTTGGAGATAGAATGCCTGTGGATTCAATCCCCAGTTCCATAAAAAGGAACTATTATTTTCTTATTTCTCAAAAAATTCTAAGAGGAGCCGGGCGTGGTGGCGCACGCTTGTAATCCCCATGCTTGGGAGGCGGAGACAGGAAGATCACGCAGGTTCGAAGCCAGCCACACTGGCTTAAGAGACCCTGTTTCCAAATAAAAAAGTATAAAATAGGTCTGGGAGTGTAGCCTGGAAGTAGAAGGGTTCCCAGGAACCCCAGTAAAACACACACACACACACACACACACACACACACACACACACAAAATAATAATAATAAAATAAAATAAAATAAAAAATCTAAGAGGGAACTAAAGGTATTTTTTATCTGTAAGCTGCTTTTACCCACATAAGGTTCCTCATGCAAACATTTACCAGTATGTATTAACGAACTACTTAGCTACATTAGGTATTCATTTAAACTGTATACAGTCACAAAGAACCAAGCAGTCCTTATCTTTTCCCAGCAAGAGATCTGGGTGCTTGTTTCACAAATTCCTGAGCCAGGATAATATTAAGTAGCACAGTGATACTGAACGGGACCGGCAAAAAATCTGAAAAAAAAAAAAAAAAAAAAAAAAAGTGCCTCATCTTTTGTTTTTTTGTGTGTTACTGGGGTATTGAACACAGAGGCATTCTATCTTTGAGCTACACCCCCAGCCTGATTTTATTTTTTATTTGGAAACAGGGTCTTGCTAGGTTGATGTCTCACTACTTTCTGAGGCTGTCCTTGAACCTGCAATCCTCCTGCTTCAGCCTTCCAAGTGCAAGGATTTCAGGTGTACGACACCATGCCAGGCTTTTTCTTTCTTTCTTTTTGGTACTGGAGATTGAACTCAGGGGCATTCTACCTCCAAGCTATCTCTCCAGCCCAAATTTTATTTTTCTTTTGAAATAGGGTCTTAGCTAGGTGTCTGAGCATCTCACTGTTGCTGAGGCTGGCCTTAAACTTCCAATGCTGTTGTCTCAGCCTCAGATGTGGGCCTGGCTGAGCACCTCTTTCTAAGGGGACATCTTGTTTTGTACAGTGAATCTTGGGAAAAGAACAAAAACCCGAAACTGTACAAGCCTTAATAAACTTTTGGTTCTCTAAAAGACCCCAAATCTCTACTGTAACACTAACAAAGGATAATTATACCACCCCCCAAAGAAAAATATAGCCCTGTGTGAACTGATGGCTCCAAAACTGGTCATTTCAAAACACTAACCAGAGGAACTGATAGAATTTATCTCCAGTTAGGTTTAGTTTTTTCCACTCATATTCCTAAGAACTGAAGAAGTAACCATCTACCACGGCTCACTTTTTCTGAGGTACCCGGGATTGAGCCCAAGGCCTCTTGCATGCTAATTAAGGCCTGAATGAATCCCCGGCCCTACCACGGCTCTTTACATACCTTGCCATGCCTTCTTGGAGTGCACATAAACTCAGAACAGCCAATGCTCGAGGCTTTAGAAATAGAATGACAAACCTCGCCTTGGGTGAGCCTTCCTTCACTTGCTCTGTGTTCAGATGCAGCTTACTGCACTGCCACGCTCTGCTTTCCTCATTCCTGTAACTTTCCTAAGGTGCATGTCTTGGTCTCAGCTTTCCTCTTGCTGTGGTCCTTCTTTCCATCATTCTTAGTTACAGTTATTCCTTTGCTACAGCCCCTCCTCACCTCTTTGGGAGGAAAGCTTCTTCCTTGGTCTCTGTTCACTTCCCGTGGCTTGGTGTTCTCTTTGAAGGTGACCACTGGTTTCTCTCCTGCGTCGCAGTTGTTACTTAAACTCCGGCCTGTAGACAGCACTGACTTCAGTCCCGGGCTCCCGTCGGCAGCCAGAGACTCTATCACGGATGCTTCTTGTAGAATGAGGTTCTCTTTGGCTTCACTGGGGTCTTCCAGTATTAATTCTGGAATTTCTGTGATAAACAACAATTTTCCTACCTCATTTTCACACTGAATCAGCCTAAAAAAAAAAATCCATATATGAAAAATATAAGACCTAAAAAACAACGCAACTGTGCATGGATCAACAATCAATATATTCTTAACCTTAACATTTCTAGAAATGGCAGGATATAATAATATGGATCCAGTAACACAAAATGGTTACATAAAGCTGGGCGTAGTGGCACATGCTTGTAATCCCAGTACTTTGAAGGCTGAGACAGAAGGATCACAGGTTCACGACCAGCCTCAACTAGTGAGGCTCTCCCCAACTTAATACGCTCCTGTTTCAAAATAAGAATTAAAAATAGGGCTGGGGTTGTAGCTTGGAGGTAGATGCCTTGGGTTTCATCCCCAGAACCACACACACACACAAAGTGTTTACATAAAAACTCAGGTTCTTATCAAACGTAACATCACAATATATATCTACCCCTACCCTTTCAATGTTTGCTATTTATGTTACATTTATTGAGCATATTTTAAGTACAAGACACTAGTCTAAGTGCATTGACATGTCCTATAAGGTAGCTATATATAATTTCTTGTTTATAGGTGCAGAGAATGCAGTTCAGAGGTGAAGCTTATTCAAACAGGCAATCCACCAAGACAGTGGCAGAACTCAAATGCATGTGATTCTAAGATCTGTATTTCTTTCACTAAGTCAATGGCTATATCATCAGCATCATCTTGGTCTGTCCTGATGGAAACTGATTATCATGCCGGGGCCCATATACATCACTGCGAGTGAGAACATAAAATTCAGAATTATATAGACGTTTATAATTTAGAACAGAAAAGCAAGAAATCCACAGACAAAAACAGGCAGTGTAATGGAAAGAACAGAGATTTTTTCTTTTGCAGTACCAGGTATCAAACCTAGAGGCATTCTACCTCCAAGCTGCACTCTCATCCCTACTTTTTGTTCTTTATTTTGAAACAGGATCTAAGTTGCGGACGGCTTCATTAACTAGCTGAGGCTGGCTGCGAATCTGTGTTCTTCCTGTATGAGCATTCCAAGTACTGGAATTACAGGCATGTGCTATCACGCCTGGCTGAGAAGAGAGAGTTTAAAATAAAAAGTATACTTAAAATAAACCGGGTCATAATTAGATGCTGTGCTACCAAAAAAAAAAAAATAATCTTTTTTTTTTTTGCACCAGGGATTGAACCATGACCCCAGCCCAATTTTATTTATTTGAAAACAGGGTCTCACTAAGTTGCGGAGGCTGGCTTCTAACAGCCCATCCACCTGTCTCTGCCTCCAAGTACTGAGATTACAAGTGTGCACCACCTACCTTTTTTATTTCATAGTCAATAGTATTTATACCAAAACCCAAGCAAGATAGAGGGTAGGGGTGTGTAGTGATAAGGTGCTAAGAAGGAGCAGGCCAGAAGCCCCAGGGACGTACCTTGGCTGATTGTCAGCAATCCATTTGCCTATGGAGATCAAGCGCTGCTGACGAATTCGCCTTTGCTGGCCCTCTTTGTCTCCAGTAATACCCTGATGGCCTTTGGAAAAATCCAAGTTCCTAAAGTTGACATAGCAAATTACAGAAAATGAAACTTTAAAGATATTTTCCAGGCAAACAAGTTCACTAATTAACTGCAATGGCTTCAACATATTTTCCATAGATGTAAGTTACTTGATGCAGTCAATGGCATTTGTTTGAATTTATACTCACAAAGATCTTAAAGACAACGAAACAAAGCAGAAAAGAAAGTAGACAAGTTCATTGCAATCACAAAATATTTTCACTTGTATTTCACTTTCTAGTTAAGGAGCTGAAACAAATCACAACTTCTTACTAGGAAAGATTGTTTTGTCACTGTAAGAATGAGCTGTTTATTTCTGTGTCTGTTTTTCTGCTGGATGAGGATGAAACCCAGTGTGCCTTGTGCACACTAGGCAAGCATTCTACCATCAGACTAAACCTCCAACCCAGAAGAGAGTTATAAATATTCACCTCACCTTTTAAGTAGTTTGTTTAAAATAACCATGTAACACTGTGCTATACTAATAAAGGGTATTAAGTCTATCCACTTTTTTTTTGTATTTGGGATTGAACCCAGGGGCATTCTACCTCAGAGCTATACCAGCCTCCACCTTTTTTAATTTTTAATTTTGAAACAGTGTCTAAGTTGCTGAGGCTGTCTTTGAACCTCTGACCCTTCAATCACAGCCTCCCACATACTGGGATTACATGCATGTACCAAAAGGCCCAGCTTAATCTATTTTTTAAGACGGCTCATTCTAAATCAGAAAAATTTAAACATAAGAAGGGTATATCAACCTGAGAAAATATGGATATTTTTCAGCTCTTTCCTCATTAAACTTAATATGTGTGTGTGTGTGTGTGTGTGTGTGTGTGTGTGTGTGTGTGTATGTATAAG
Organism: Muscardinus avellanarius; assembly: GCF_963383645.1. NCBI lineage: Eukaryota > Metazoa > Chordata > Mammalia > Rodentia > Gliridae > Muscardinus > Muscardinus avellanarius. Next base: position 104,060,004 of record NC_137793.1, read on the forward strand.
AAAACTTAATATGTGTGTGTGTGTGTGTGTGTGTGTGTGTGTGTGTGTGTGTATAAGAATTTCCAGACAGTAGGCCGGAGACTAAGGACACAAGACACAACTGAGAAATAGTCCCTTTCTTCAGAAACAGTAAGATTCCATCTGATGAACACTAATAGAAACCAGGCAAGGCACAAGAGAGCACAGAGACCTTCACTGGAGCTGCTCACAGTGAGCGACCTCGAGCGGGGCCCTGACTTGTGGACACACGCTCACCAGGCCAGAGAGGAGGGCAGGAGAGGGGGACAAGCTGCTGTAAGCACAGCACCAACAAGGTGCGTGGAGGAATACGGACACGGAGCTTGTCGAGAGCCAAGAGGAGCGACAGCACAAGTATGTGGGGAGGGAAGGAAAGCAGCAGAAAGCAGAGCTGGAGAAGTAGAGCTGAGCAGCGAGGGCTGCACACATCAAGGGACTGTGGAGGGGTAAAAGGAAAGCTTCAGTCACGGACAGCATCAGTTCTACCCTTGAAAAATAATTCTGAAAGCAGTAGGGAAATGGAGTACAGAAAAGAACTGACGGGAGCCTTTTAATGCTCTAGGAAAATGGAGATAACAGTTGGAACAGCTGAACATGGTGGCGCCTGCTTGTAATCCCAGTATTCTGGAGGCAGAGAGAGGAGGATCGCAGGTTTGCAGCCAGCCTGCCAGTTAGTGAGACCCTGTTTCAAAATAAAAGAATAAAGAGCCGGGCGTGGTGGCGCACGCTTGTAATCCCAGCGCTTGGGAATTGGAGACAGGAAGATCGTGCAGGTTCGAAGTCAGCTTTGCTGGCTTAAGAGACCCTGTTTCCAAAATAAAAATACAAAATAGGTCTCGGAGTATAGCCCGGAGAAGGGTTTCCAGGAACCCCAGTACCACCAAAAAGAATAAAATAAATAAATAAATAAATAAATAAATAAATAAATATAAAATAAAAGAATAAAGTAGGGCTGGGGGTGTGCTCAGAGGTAGAATGCTCCTGGGTTCAATCCCCAGTACACACACACACACACACACACACACACACACACACACACACACACACACGTCTGAATAATTTGGAAATCAAAGGAAGGTTTTGAATCTAAGAGTTATTTTGGTCATGGAGTCACTAGAACTCGGTGAGAAAGACTATTGAGAACAGAAGGGCTTTTCTGATTTCTAGCTTGGTGGAAGCACAAGCACAGACAAAAAAAATATAGAAATAAGACTAATTTTATGACCAAATACTAAGAACTCTATTTTGGTTATATTGCCAGTTTTAAATGCATAAGGATATCAGGTTGCTAGAAATAGGGATCCAAACTCCAAGAGAAGTCAGAAGTGAAAGTGCAGACTTACACCTGAGAGAGAAAAGCTCAAACAGAGGGAGGGTCTGCTCGCCGGGGAGACTGGAGGAGGGGAAGGAAAAGCAAAGCAAGAATTCTGGCGAACACCACCCTTCAGAGGCACGTGGGAGAGAAGGAGCGGTGAAACAGACTAAGAATGGGGGAAGAGTAGTGACTCCGAGGTAGTGAAAAGAAGGCTCCAAGAAAAGGGGATCAATAGCCCTGACGTTAATGAAAAGTAAAAGAATAAGTTACAAAGAAGTCCCTGGACTTGGCCATCTAGGAGGCACCAAGTTTAAGTTGTAGAGGGCTGAGAAACAACTACAAGATGAAGCAGAATCAGAATAGATTCCTTGATTATTATTACTGATATAAAAAAGTAATAATCTTATTTTACATTTGTTTTCCTTTTTTGAGACTTCCCTTCTAATTTCAAGAAAAGTATAAAAATCTGTAGAATGTAACAAATAAATGTCAGTTGGGCGAAAAAAATTTTTTTCCCATTCCTCATTCATATATATATATATATATATTTACGAGAATATATAGGAATATGTGTATTTGTGTGTGAGACTCTCCCCCCCAAACTGAAGGCATAACACACACAAATCCATTTCACAACAGCATACTTGTATTACTAGGTGCTATATGAAAATAAGACAAAGCTGAACCAGAGCAAAGGTTCCTCTTTGCCAAGCCTGATTCCTGTTCATTTTAATACTCAACCAGAAACAAGAAAATAAGTACCTTTCAGCAGCCACCTACCTGAAAGAAGGTCTCAAAGCCAAGAATCCTTGTAATTCAAACTCCTCTGGAAGTGGTGTAGCTAAAGGGAGGAAATCAAATTTGTAAGCATTTTCAATCAAAATATTGTCATTCAGTAGAACAGTACTCACTAAATTAAAAGTGAATAAAATAAAAATAATATACAGAGAAAGGAAAGTACCTGACATGCTCAGTTCTCCATTCCTCTTTACAGTAATCCTCAAAACTCAGTATATTACCTTTGGGGCCTAGATATTTTCCTCAATATTCAGAAAATGGGCATGATGGGCTTAGACCCTCATTAACCTAGTGAGATCCTGTCTCAAAATAAAAATAAAATAGGGTTGGGCATACAGCTCAGAGGTAGAATGCCCCTGGGTTTAATCCCTAATACCTTTAAAAGAAAAAAAAAAAAAAAAAAGCCTCACATATAGTAATCAAAAAGGAGTCAGGAGCCGGGCGTGGTGGTGCATGCTTGTAATCCCAGGTTTGGGAGACTGAGACAGGAGGATTGCAGTTCGCAGACAGCCTCAGCTACTTAGTGAGGCTCTCTGCAACTCAGTGAGACCCAGTTTCAAAATAAAGAATGAAAAATTGAGCAGGGGGTATAGCTCAGAGGTCAAATGCCTCTGGGTTCCATCCCCAGATCTGCAAAAAAAAAGCATCAGACTACATGTCCCTCAGTGCAGTACTATTTATAATGGAGAAAATGTTAAAAGTAACAAAGAGCAAATAAACTATGGCACAGGCATAAGATGGAATATTATGAAGCCAGTAAAACTGTCTTTTCAAAATGTTTAGGGTTGCCTGAGCGTGGTGATGCACCTTTCCCAGTACTTGGGAAGCTGAAACAGGAGGATCACGCAGGTTTGAAGCCAGTCTCAGAAATTTAGTGAGACCCTGTTTCCAAGTAAAAATATAAAATAGATCTGGGAGTGTAGCCTGGAAGTAGAAAGCCCCTGGGTTCCATCCCCAGGACCACACACACAAAAAAAAGTTTAGGCACAAAAGAAAGTGTTAACAATATAGCATTAAATTTAAAAAACAGGTACAGAGCTGTATCTGATAAGCATCATTATGAGTTTGTACATATGAGAAAGGCCCGAAGAAGATAGACTACCAGGCAAAGAGCACAGGCGCTCAAAGAGCTGGAAGAACACCCTCTACTTCCATCCACTTGTTCTTCAGTGCAGAGCTCAAAGTCTCCTCTCCAAAGCCCCTCCCTTCTCTGGCCTTGAACCACCACCAGTGAAGGAGGACCACAGCAACAGTGCATGGCCTGGGTGGCCTTACCGTTAGTACTTGAAAGATCCTCTTCACGGGGGTGGAAACTATTTAGAAGAGAAATCAGCCAGGGCCAAATGCTGTAAATTAAATAAATGTTCCAGACTTTACTTTTATACAAGAGAAAAAAGAATACTACTAAGTTATAATAATGGTATCTACAGGACCTAGTCTTTAGATATTTTTCCCTTATGTTGTGATTTATTTATTTATTTATTTTTTGGTGGTACTGGGGTTCCTGGAAACCCTTCTATCTCTGGGCTACACTCCCAGGTCCACTTTTATATATTTTTTTATTTGGAAACAGTGCCTCTTAAGCCAGCGAGACTGGCTTCGAACCTGCGCGATCCTTCTGTCTCTGCCTCCCAAGCATGGGGATTATAAGTGTGCGTCACCACACTCGGCTATTTTTTTTTTTTTTTTTTTTTGCGGTACTGGGGATGGAACCCAAGGGCATAGTACCTCTAGCTACATCCCTAGTCCTATTTTTTAGTCTTTTTATTGTTTGAAACAGGGTCTCACCGAGTTGTGAAGGGCCTCGGTTGTAGCTGAGGCTATCTTTGAACCGCAATCCTCTAGTCTCTGCCTCCCAAATGCTGGGATTATAAGGGTGTGCCACCACGCCTGGCTTACGTCATGATTTTAAAGGTTGTATAATTCACTAAAATATGTTTTTAAAGATATCTAGATAAAGATGCACCTGAAGAGTCAAATTTCCATGACAGAGCTATATTAATAACTCCAGGAAACTCCCCAGGTTCCTAACAATGAAAATAATTCGTGCTGGGTTTGGGTCTGGAATGTGCCCCTAAAAGCCCATGTGTTGGCAGCTCGGTCCCCGAACAGCAGTGACTTGGCAGGTTTGGTTCCCTGGGGCCTGACCTGGGGCCTCCATCTCCCCCTCACCCTTGCTTCTGCGGCTGTGCGGGGAGTGGTCTCTCCGTCATGCCCTGTTGCCACGTATGTCTACACTCAAGCCAGCCTCCCATGGACTGACCTCTCAAACCCTGAGCCACAACTTCCACTTCTAAGTTGTGTTGCCAGGTGTTTTGGTCAGTGACAAAATACTAATTAATACAATGTTAGTTTTAAACATTGAAAATTTATGTTCACTGAGAAAACTGACTGGAGAAAAACTACATAGTATAAATTTTCACATACATCTTCAGCTATAGAACCCACTGCTAGCTTTTGAACCTGTGACAGAATATAAATACACCACACTTAAATAAATCATAGTCCCGCATCAAAATGAAAACAATGCCTATTTCTTTATGGTACAAAGAAGGCACATTGCTACAATATCCTTATCTCTAAGCTCTAGGCCAATGGGATCACTGTACAGAAACAAAAATAAAATAAAAAGAGCAATCCCAGCCCATAAACACAAAAAAATCTATATTCAAATGATAACACCCAGATTTCTTCTTTCATATTACTATACAATTTACTGAACAAAACAGACTTCTAAAGGACACAAGTTCTAAAAGACACAAGAGCAGAAAGACTGTATAGCTCGAGTTAAACAGTGGGAATTTTATTCAGGGAAACCACGTCTGGAAATCTGTATTACTAACACCTAGCACACATCAGAAAGTAGATATACAGCATGCATGCCATGTTATGTACCCAAACTCCACTCACAACAGCGTCAAAGTGAAAAGGCAGAAGAGGAGGAAGCGGGTGCCACAGGGAGCTAAACGTGGATGCCAGCCTGCCTTCTAGGCTGTGACCTGGGTCAGCATGCATGTGCAGCCTCAAGCAGGCCCACCAGAGGTTTTCCTTAAATTTACTGCCAACATATGTACAGGAGGAACTTTCTATTCTCTGAAAAGTCTTGTTGAAGGTATTTATTCTTATAATCAAAGGTACAATGGAAGTTTTCATTTGTTACTACAAAATTAATAGTTCTCAAGAACTGTCAGAATTCCTTTGAATAGTCAGGTGTGGTGGTGTACACTTGTAATCCCAGTACTTAGGAGGCTGAGACAGGAGGATTATGCTTCATGGACAGCCTCAGCTACTTAGTGAGGCTCTCCGCAACTCAGTGAGACCCTGTTTCAAAATAAATTTAAAAAATAGGGCTGGAAGTGTCGCTCAGAGGTAGATTGCTCTTGGGTTCAATCCCCAGTACTCAAAACAAAAACAAAAGCTTTGAATAGTGTTCATAGAAAAAACGGTGAAGCTGGGTGTGGTGGCACACGCTTGTAATCCCAGCATTTGGGAGGCCTAGACAGGATGATCACAGTTCACAGACAGTCTCAGCTACTTAGGGAGGGCCTTTGAAACTCAGTGAGACCCTGTTTCAAAATAAAGAATAAAAAGATGGGGCTGGAGGTGTAGCTTGGAGGTAGAATATCTCTGGGTTCCATCCCCAGTACTGCAAAAAAAAAAAAAAGCAAAAATAACACTCATTCTTAAGCTTAAAATAATATCAAATTGGTTGTGACCGTAAGGCAACATAAAATAGTTTATCTAAGAAAAGAATGGGAGATATATACATTTCTTAGGGAGATATATACATTTCTTAGGCCACAATGTACTGGATAAGAAGCTGATTTTATGCCAAATTCATTTTGAAATGTGAAGAATGCCTTTTCCACAGGGTGGCAACTGGGAGTAGGGGAATGCAGAGGGGTCACTAAGACTAGGCTTCACATGAAAAATTCAAATAAATAAATGAGAAGCATACAAAGAGGTTTTCAGTTCAATTTCCAGAGTGTAGGCAGAAAATACAAAGTCTTCCATCGTTTGAACGTTGTGTTTTAGAAGCTGGTTTTTACATATCTATTAATATCAAACAAACAAAGCACACAAGCAAGCCTGAAATCACAAAGCACTTACTACTGCCGTTCATCTACCACGGCCTCCTGGAAGACTCTGGGTCTGAGCCTCAACCAGTCCATGGAGACCTTGACTGCAGGAAGGGGGTAGGTGCTGTAGGACTCTTCCTGAGATTCGTTCTGCAGGGGACACTTGCACAGGATGCCAAGAAAAGACACTTAAAGAACAGAGAAATTCAGAAAGCATAAGGTATTTGAAACTATATACCATTCCAAACCAAATCATCAGTACAAGCTTCTACCTAAATCCTTCTCAACATTCAAGTATATTAAAGTTTCTTCCTAAAAAGACACAATTTTCCCATATTAACAATGTTACAGATAAAGCTGATGAGGAAGATAAAGGCCAGAATGTTTTGGTCTCCTGACTTAAAATTAAGAAATATAGGACATACTTTTGAATGTCACTGTGCTGTGCTACACTGGTGAAAATGTCTAAGATTATGCTCTTCCAGGAAGATGGCACTGGTCAAAGGTGAAGGACTAGATACTCACTAAAGAGGGCCAGCAGCTGGGTCCAACACAGCTGCTCATCTTGGCTGTAACTATGCTGCTCTGTTTCACTGCTAAAGTCGCGAAGGTGATGAAGTTGAAACAGGTTAATGACAGTGACATGAACTAACTGCTGAGAGTTGAAAGCTTTTTGGAATAGCAGCCTCTGTAAAAGAACACAAAATACTATGTGTATTATCAAGAGCTGAACCATCATAGATAGTAATTCAACTGGTATTTTATGCTTAGAATCACAGAGATAATAGTAGAATTATAGTTGAATCAAACCATTTCACTTTTTTGGCATGGTTCTGGGATTGAATCCACCGGTACTCTCCTCTTGAGCTACACCCCTAGCCCTATTTTATTTTTATTTTAAAACAAGGTCTCGCTAGGTTGGTGAAAGTCTCACTACTTGCTGAGCCTGTCCTTGAACCTGTCATCCTCCTATCTCAGCCTTCCACATACTGAAATTACAGACATGTGCCATCATGCTTGGCCTAAACATTCTACTCTAAGTTCCTATCTCTCTATCTACCTACCTATCTATTTATTTATTGTACTGGAGATTAAACCTAACTTTCAGGTACACTCAGCCATATTTTTTATTCTTTATTTTGAATAGGGTCGCACTAAGTTGCGGAGGGCCTCACTAAGTAGCTAAGGCTGGCCACAAACCTGTTATACTCCTGTCTCAGCCTCCCATGTACTGGGGTTACAAGTATGCACCACCACAACTGGTTTAAATTTCAATATAACTTTAATTTATTTATGTATTTATTTATTTTTGGTACTGAAAATGAAACCCAGGGGTTTTCTACCTCTGGGCTACACTCCCAGACCTATTTTATATTTTATTTGGAAACAGGGTCTCACTAAGTAGCTGAGGCTGGCTTTGAACCTGTGATCCTCCAGTCTCAGCCTCCCAAGCGCGGGGATTATAAGCGTGCAACACCATGCCCAGCTCCAATTCAACCTTAATTTAAACTTCCAATTTAATTCCAATTTAAGAAGGAGGAGGAGGAGGAAGAGGAGAAGCAGGAGCAGCTGTTTTGTAAGAGATACATGCATCTTAAAATATTAAATTGTAAACTGGCTGGGTGTGGTATCACAGGTTTGAGGACTGCCTCAAAAACACAACAAGACTCTTGGCAACCTAGTGAGACCTTATTTCAAAATAAAAAATAAAATAGAGCTGGGAGTGTGGCTAGGAGGTAGAACTCCCCTGGGTTTAATCCCCAGTACCACACACAAAAAAATTAAATTACAACTAATGACTAGAAAGCAAACTCAAGTAGTGAAATGATTTCAAACAAAAAGACTAAAAGCACTTGATTATAAACAAGATATAGTAAGAGCATACTCTAGACAAAGGATGGATAATATGCTGAGGCAAGCACTAGGATGTCTTACAGGTACCTATACAAATCACACTGATTTTTTTTTTTTTTTGGTCTTAGAAAAGTACATGTATAAGCCAGGCATGGTGGCACATGGTTGTAATCCCAGCATTTGGGAGGTGAGACAGGAGGATCGCAGTTCGTAGCCAGCCTCAGCTACCTAGTGAGGCCCTTTCAAAATAAAGAATAAAATAGTGCTGGGGGTATAGCTCGGAGATAGAATGCTCCTTGGTTCTATCCCCAGTACTGCAAAAAAAAAAAAAAAAACCAAAACAAAAGTACATGTACAATTGATGTTGTAGTACACACCTATAATCTCAACTACCCAGGATGCTAGGGTAGGAGACCTGCTAGTTCCAGGCCCAACTGGGCAACTTGGTGAGACCCTGTCTCAAAATAAAGTAAGAGCTGAGTGGTGCACACCTGTAATCCCAGTAGTTGGGGGCTGAGAAGGATTGCAGGCTAGAAGCCAGCCCCAGCAATTTAGCAAGGCTCTCAGCAGCTTGGAGACCCTGTTTCCAGATTTAAAAAGGCAGTATCTCAGAGGTAGAATGCCCCAGGTCCAATTCCCTCCCTACCACACACACACAAAAAACCCAACAAATTACCAAGTTAAGAAAAGAACTATGGGAGGTGTACGCCTGTAATCACCACTATTTGGGAGGCTGAGGCAGGAGGATCACAAGTTCAAAGCCTGTCTCAAAATGAAAAAGGCTGGAGACAGAGAGGTGGTGGAGGTCCCACGCAGCGTGAATTCCCCAGCACTGGGAGATGGAAGGGGGAGGGCTTTCATAAGCTGGGTTCAAACAGCCGAGGATCCCACTGCTTCTGATTTCTCCTTTGAATTTTTAGCTATTTCAGGGCCCTTACTACACCATGAGAGGGTGGGGCCAGAAAAGAATTAAAAAACACTTTAAGGTAGAAGAAGTTACAACCACTGCTAAAATGTGATCAACAAAAGAGGCGTGGTTTTATTGAATTTGAGAAGTTGGGCTTTGCTCAGCAAAGAAGTGAAACAATGTAAAAATAGTCATTATGTTCTTCTTTTTTATTTTTTGTCTTTTGGGTGCTGGGGACTGAACCCAAGGGGTTTCTACCTCTGAGCCACACCCCAGCCCTATTTTCTTTCTTTATTTTATTTTATTTCTCTCTTTATTTATCTCACTAAGTAGACTGCTGAGCCTGGATGTGAACCTGCAATCCTCCTGCCTCAACCTCCCAAGTACTGGATTACAAAGCTGCACCACTACACCCAGCTGTCATGTTCTTAATATTCTTTGAACAGATCATTAAAGAGAGCTGGGGCTGTATCTCAGTGGGACAGTGCTTGACTAGCATGTGCAAGGTCCTAGGTTCCATCCTCAGCACTGCGGAGAGAGGGGAGACCGTATAGTAAAATTTAAAAAAAATGAAAAGCACATGTATGATTTTCACCTAATTTCAAAACTTACGTTCACAGCGACCTGCTGAGCAATGCTACAAATAAGCTGTCACCCACACACTTTAAGCTAGTGGCCTCAACTTACTCTTTTACTGTAAAATCTGCAACAGTAGTAGATTATTCCCATGTAAAATACTTTTCAAATGTAAGTCCACTGGGTAAAAGCCCATGTGTTCAAAGGTGGCCCTGGCTGTGGTGGAAAGGTAGGTTGCAGAACCTTTAGAGGGTGGGCTGGCCCTAGATGGTTGGGGGTGTACCCTCAATGGGGTTACTGGGACCAAGCCTGTTTCCTCGAGGCCACCAGAGAGCAGCTTGCTATGCCACACCCACCCACCATGAGGTGTACTGCCTTGCCAGATGCCAAAAGCAATGAGCCCACTAACCACGAACCAGACCTCTAAATTAACTTTCTTTTTTTGTGTGGTGCTGAGGATTGAATCCAGGGGCATTCCACCTATGAACTTTACCCTCAGACCTATTTTATTTTTTATTTGAAAATAGAGTCTCACTAAATTGCTGGGAGTGTGCTAAGTGGCTGAGGCTGGCTCAGAACTTGTGATCCTCCTGTCTCAGCCTCCCAAGTACTTGGGAGTATAGGCAAGCGCCACCACGCTTGGCTTTAAACTTACTTTCCTTCTTTTTTGTTTTGGCAGTACTGGGGATGGACCCCAGACACATTCTACATTCGAGCTACAACCCCAGCTCTATTTTTTATTATTATTTTTTTGAAACAAGGTTTGAGTTGCAAAGGGCCTCACTTAAGTAGCTAAGGCTGTCTGCAAACTGTGATCCTCCTGTCTCAGCCTCTCAAATGCTGGGATTACACACCTGGCTTTAAACTTCTCCTCTTTCAAAGTATAGATTATTTTAGGTATTTTCTTGTAGCAATAGAAAGTTGACTAATACACTGGGGTAAGGTTTTGAATCAATCTGCCTTATATGATGATTAACTTTAGAATGTTAGAGTATATTTCAAAGTATATTTTAGCAAGTGTCCACTAGAACCTTGTATACAGAAATATATATCCAAAGAAAATATTAGTGTTTGAAGTTCTATTTAATGTAACATTGACTGGGTTCTAACAGATTAACTACAAAATGAAGATTTTACTTACGTAGCTTTACAGATCCAGAGCTAGAAGCAATCTGAAGAGGTCAAGTTCAATGCCTGCTATTTATTTCATAAGACAGTATTTAAGCCACCCAAGTTTAGGTTGGCTGTCAAACTGACAGCCCTCCAAAAAAGGAGAATCCACACTCTCCCCCTCAGAATTTCCTACAGCCTTCGACTTAAAACTTAGGATTTCTGTTCTGACTTTGGGAAAATCATATATGTTCTCTTTAAAGAATCCTTCATATACATGAATACGTACTGCAAATCTACTTAGACTTGGTTGCTCTTTACAGGTCAAAGAGCCTGGGGACTATAAAGTTAGTTATTACTTTCACTCATCCAACCCTATAAATAATATATCACTGCACAAGATTAAATAGACCATTAGGAGAAATAGGAGGGCCCTCTACAAGTTCATTTTAAAATAAGATACTTCTGTTATAATTATCTAGTGTAATCTGTTACACACATTATATAAAGTACTAACTCAAAAAGATGAGCTACAAAAGCTACTTCACATCGACTGGGATTTGGCTAATTCATGTCTAGACTGTCCCAGTTCTAAAATCTCTTGAAATGTTAGATTTTTATAATACAGGAAAACTGACAATTATGAACAATTTCCCAAGGGAACAGATACAAAAAATAACCTAGAAATAAAAAATGTTCTTTGAGTCTTGCCTTGTTTACTCTCGATTCCAGAGCTCAAAACAGTGGCTGATCTACGATAGTCAAATGTTTGTTAAATAGATGAGTTAAAAATAAAAGTTTGAAGCCGGGCTTGGTGGCGCACTTTGTAATCCCTGCACGCGGGAGGCTGAGACAGGAGGTTCGAAGCCAGCCTCAGCTACTTAGTGAGGCTCTCAGCAACTTAGTGAAACCTTGTTTCCAAATAAAATATGAAATAGGTCTGGGAGTATAGCCTGGAGATAGAAAAACCCTGGGTTCCACCCCCAGTACCACCTAAAAAAAAATAATAATAAAATAAATAAAAGTTTGTGTTTAATGCTGACTATTCCTATATTTTATATATTATACTATATTGAAACTGCTAATTCCTTAATATACCAGTAAAGATAATTTTCACATATATATATAGAATACGTTACTTAATTTTTTTGGGGGGTCTGGGGCTGGAACCCAGGGGCATTTGACCTCCAAGCTACATCCCCTGCCCTATTTTTTAATTCTTTATTTTGAAACTGGGTCTCACTGAGTTGCAGAAGGCCTCTCACTAAGTAGCTGAGGCTGTCAGAGAACCGCGATCCTCCTGTCTCAACCTCCCAAATGCTGGGATTACACGCGTGTGCCATGCCTGGCTATGTTACTTAATTTTATCACATTATATAATTACTACAGTCCACATTTCTTTCTTTCTTTTTTTTTTTTGATGGTACTGGGGATGGAACCCAGAGGCTTTCTACCTCCGGGCTATACTCCCAGACCTTTTTTTAAATATTTTATTTGGAAACAGGGTATCACTAAATTGCTGAAAGCCTCACTAAGTAGCTGAGGCTGGCTTCGAACCTGTGCGATCCTCCTGTCTCAGCCTCCCAAGCGCAGGGATTACAAGCGTGCGCCACCATGCCCGGCTACAGTCCACATTTCTGATGAATAAAGTTCTCATTACTTTCTTTCAAATTAATGAAAATCCTGATGGGTCAAAGCACAATTAAGAATAATAAGAAAACCAGGAGTGGTGGCACACGCTTGTAATCCCAGTACTTGGGAGGCTGAGACAGGAAGATTGCAGGTTCATGGCCAGCCTCAGCTATTTAGTGAGGCTCTCCAGAGCTTAAAGAGACTTTTTCAAAATAAAGAATAAAAAATAGGGCTTGGGGTGTAGCTCAGAGGTAGAATGCCTCTGGGTTTAATCCTCAGCACTGAAATAATAATAATAATAATAATAATAATAATAATAATAATAATAATGGAATTCAGAATGGCAATATCTAAAAAGTAGGTAAGAGCCAGGTGTGGTGGCGCAAGCTTGTAATCCCAATACTTGGTAGGCTGAGACAGGAAGATTATGGTTCATGGACAGCCTCAGCTACTTAGTGAGGACTGCTGCAGCTTAGTGAGAACTTTTTTCAAAATAAACAATAACAAAAAAGTAGGGCTGGGGCATAGCTTGGAAGTAGATTGCCCCTGAGTTCCATCCTCAATACTGCAATCAATCAATCAGTCAATTACAGGAAAACAGAATCATATCTAAGAATATAAGCCCCACCATAATTACTATTACCAAAACTAGAAAAGAAAGAAGTTTTTTCTTTTTGGTAGTGGGGATTGAACACAGGGACATTCTACTGCCAAGCTATATCCTCAGCACTTTTTATTCTGAAACTGGGTCCTGCTAAGTGCTGAGGCTGGCCCTGAACCTACGATGCACTTGTCTCAGCCTCCCAAGTACTCGGATTACAGGCACGTGCCACTGTACCTGGACACAAAGGTGTTCCTTTTTTTCCCTACTTTAATACTTTGCCAAACAGCAGCTACTCAGTGAAAACATTGTATTTCTTTGAATACTAGACTTTAAATTGAGATGCTGTATGCAAGAAATTCCTATAAAATTAATTTTACCAATAGTTCACAGATAAGTAATGACATAAAAGCCAGGAGCCAGCTTCCTCCAAATCTTATGCTTTCAGATTTAAACCAAAAATAAAAGAAAAAAAATTATTAAAAAAAAATCTAACCTTAAATTGTTCTTCCAATTTCTCCCGAAGAGGGCTCAACTTCTCCAAGCTCTTACTCAGGTACACATGACCATGAAATTTAATAAAGGCCTTGATGAAGTCAGAAACACCCCATTTGGTTTTCACCTCATCCCGGCTGAAATGAAAGATTTTGTGAATCTTAAGTGGCAAAATGGCTAAAACCACCTAAAAGACGCTTTGGCTTACAAATACAAATTATTTGAACACCTGCTACACAAGGCACAGGTTCTACATCTTACTAACTTGTCAACTTACTAGATTATTTTTAGCTGGGAATAGATCAGACACTGGGTAAATTTCAGTGGCTATACATAAAACTATTATGATATACCTATAGGTTTAGAAATAAAAGAAAAGAAGCACAGGTCACTTACTATTATACCTGTATGCCAAAATTGGAGGGATTAGGGCGCCAGGTCACACAATGTACTCTTAGAAAAAAGTCAACCTACCTTTCCAGTGCTTTAGAAAGTGCTTTTTGTAGATTAGTGGAGGCAGCTGGGAAAGGGAACTTCACAGCAATGCTTCTGCAGTAGTAGAAAATTGTGGTCAGATGGTCTCCTTTGGAAGAAGCTAAGATAGCCAACTGATTGTAAGGCTGACCTAAAGAAGAAAATTAAGATTCTAAAGTAACCCAAGAACCAGTCTTGCTATCAGAATGCAAATCATCACTTTTTAAATCCTTAAATTAATAATGGGAAGTACTTTAAAAGGCAAATATCATGATCAACTAATTACAAATGGGAATATAAAATAGCACATTTTAATAATGGCACAAACCATCATATTTAAGTTAAAAAGTCATATAATTAGGATGGAGAGGACTACGAGCACTTCACGTAAGTTCCAAACAGGGATTGCTATTGAGAACTCTGGTTCTGCAGACCAACAACCTGGCTGACGTTGAGGCTGTAGTGTAAAAGCAACCAAAGACGATATGAAATGGATGGCGCAGCCAGACTTCCAACTCTGCTCTAGATTCGTTCTAGAATCTAAAGGAACTGCAATGTGGTTCAACACTAATGATTTACATCAACATATCTGCTATCATTCCTTTAATTCAAGAATCACTGCTAATGCCTGTTTTGGGGTCATCAAAAGAGTCTTTGAGTAATAGATTATTTTTCTACGGGGAAAATGGTAGTACTAAAAAGATAACTATTCTATTAAGAAAGCCAAGTTTGTAGGAACAATATTAAATCATATCAACTAATTCTATATATGCTGCTTTATGACACAAGTAATCTTATTGGAAAAAAGTTTCTATTATATGAAAGGTCTACTTAAAAGGAAAATACCAAAACCCCAAATCTATTGCTTTTATAAAACTTGAAGCCAGGTGTGGTGGCGCATGCTTGTGATCTTAGTACTTGGGAGGCTGAGACCGGAGGACTGCAAATTCATGGCCAGCCTCAGCAACATGATGCCCTCTGCAACTTAGTGAGACCCTGTTTCAAAATAAACAATAAAATAGGACTGGGGTGTAGCTCAGAGATAAAATGCCCTTGAGTTCAATCCTCAGTACCATCAATCATTCAATCAACTCTGAAAGGTGAGCCTTGAGTTATTTGCTATGGTGCCTTAAAGAATAGAGTATCACGATTAGCCTCCACTTGACAGGCCCACTCACCATTGGAGGGGACAAGCTGAGCTGCATGCCTATAATAGGACTCTGCCTGGCTGGTCTGGTTTCTGTATCGAGCTGAGGATAAGAAGAAAATTTAGTTACACACAAACGCATGCCCACACACACAGACACAGGCACACGCACAAAAGCCACCAAGAGGGTACTTTCAAAATAGAATTTTAAACTCTAGAGATAATAAAGACTAAAATTAATATTAAGATCATTAAGTAGAGAAAATACTTTAAAACAAATTAGCTATAGGATTATGTGTGAAGTGTCTGTCCGCCGTCTCTGTCTGGGACATCAGCATGAACCGACTGTGACGCTTACCTAGCCCCCATTTCCAGGTCCTCCAGTGTCATGCATCACCAGCTCCCACTACGGATTTATGCTGGTGACCTGGAGCCGGCCCACAAGAAGGGGTGAGTTATATGGCACTTAAAAACAAAACAAAACAAAAAACACTATACAATATGATCTGAAAATTATGTACTGCTTTTCAATATCTTATAAAGAGATTTTGAAAAATGCCTCATACCTTTTGCAATATTAAGTATGTGTGTGCAAAGAACACATTTAAAGCAAAATCAACCTACCCACACTCTCATTGAATCTCCCTGCAGAACTCAGTTTACTTGGGTGTGACCCCTAATGGAGTCACTGATTTATGACAATAAGAAACCTAATCTTTAAACTTAAAAAAAAAATAATGTTCTCCATTCCTTGTAATTTGAGGACAAGCAAAACATAATCCTATAGTTAATTTGTTTTACAACCTTTTTAGGTCACCTTACAGGAGTAGCAAGAATAAGCTGTATAATATTCCCAGGTAAAATACATACAATGGAAATGCAAATTTAACTTTTAAAGGAAAATAAAATTAAAAATAAGTTTTGAATGGACTGGTAGGAAGGAAAAAAAAGGTAATTTAGCTCCAGAAGAAGTGATTTATTTATTCCAAAAGAACAGACTTATAATCTAGAAGATACTACAACATTGCTTTGATAAATGTAGTTTTGATTACATTTTTGCTGTTTATTTGCCTATATCTGCATCAAATCTCAGTAAAATTTAAATTTTAATATGAAAATTATTTTCTTCAAGACCTTTGTCCAACCTCAAAGCATTGATAAATTCTAAGTTCTTAAAAATACATTTTATAATTCCTCTTATGAGAATCTAAATTGAGTGTATAACTTAACCTAAAGAAAAAAAGTTTTTTCCTATGACTACTCCAAAAAAAAAAAAAAAAAAGAGAGAGAGATGAATATATTATCAATCCCAATTCCATCACCAAAGGCTCACCAATGTCTCCAAGGTGGACGAGGCAGTGCTGGCAGATATAAGAACAGGAGCTAGACTGCGGCTTCACTATGGCGCTGGTATGCGTCTGTTTATTGCTGATAATTCCCAATTGGGAAGACTTCACACGGCATGGTAAATCTACATTGAACACTGTACACAGCTCTTGTAATAACTGAAAGAAATCATAAGCACTATTAAGTAGAAATGTTCTAACAGCAAAACCTATGTGCTATAAGATATATCTAGGGCACATGCTGCAGATGCCTTGACAATACGTATATGAAAACTACATGGTAATCTTTGATAAGATAACTAGTATTATATATTATAAATCAGGTCTTCTAAATTCCCAAGTATTAGAGCATTAAGATGTGCACTTTAAAGGACAGCAGAATTTTTTAAAATTTTTTAAATAGGCTGTTTACCTGTATAAAGTTTTTGGACATATTCACCAAGCAGAGAAAAGCATGAAATATCCATTCACTTCTCTCAAAAAGATATAAAAGCCACTAAAGACTGTTTTGTTACAAATGTGACCAAACTAGGTATGTATATGACATTTATTAAGTTCTCTCTCTATTTTTTAAGTTCTCTCTATATTTTTTAGTACCAGGAATTGAACCCAGGGGCATTCCACCTCCAAGCTACATCCCCAGTCCTGTTTTTTTATACTTTACTTGAAAACAGGGTCTCACTAAGTTGTGGAGGGCCTCATTAAGTAGCTGAGGCTGGCCACGAACCTGTGGTCCTCCCAAGTACCGTATCACAATCATGCACCACCACGCCTGGCTGACATTTTTAAGCTCCAGGCCAATTTATGTGTCAAACAAAGCTCCTGGTACAGTGGACCTCGTCTAGATTATCCCTCCTTTTCCTCTACTCTTCAGAGCTAACTGCTCTTCCATTCTTTTCTACCTCCTGTCACCCCTCATCATGTTATCAGTTTCAAACTCTCAGGTAACTATCCAGTAGTCTAAATATATTGATGTTTCCTGCAGAAAACACAAAACAGAACCACACTTGCCCTTGACCTGAGATTCCCTCCTAGAAACCTTCTAATGCTTCTTCCTCTTCTCACCCAAAGTCCTTCAAAGGAATCGTGGATTTCATATTTGCATTCTCAACTCCTATGTAGTCCTTACCATGTGGTTCCCCAAAAGCCCCCCCCCACTCCACCATCCACCAATAGAACTACAGTTCATCAGACAATCTGCAGCCTAGTAGCCATATGCAATGCTCATTTTCTTACTGGACCTCTTTTCTGCATTTAAAACAGGGACTCATGAGCCAGGTGTGGGGGACATGCTTATAATTCCAGATACTTGTGAGGTGAGACAAAAGAATTTCAAGATTGAGGCTTTCATCTCAAGATGAAATCTATTTGAAAAGGGCTGAGGGTAGGTATATAGCTCAATGGTAGAGCATCTGCCTAGCACATGCAAAGCTAGGTTCAACTCCTGGTACTGCAAAAATCAAAAATCAAAACAAAACCCAGTACACCTTGTGGCTGATCACTGGGCTTTTCAAATGCTCTGTATTCTTCCAACTATACTTTTTCAGTCTCCTGCATTCAAAGACTCTCCTCCTGCTTTGCCAAGGGTTTAATTCTTATTTCCTATGCAGTTCTTCACAATCTATTCTCACAAATATACTCATTCAAACATTTGCCTACTCTACCAGACACATGGTAAACAGTAGATATACAAAGATGAATAAGAAAATCTGTATCCTTGAAGACCTCAGAGCCAAAGGGGCAAGTTAGGTACATAAGGAGAGGGAGGAGAGTGAGGACAGGAAGAGGGCGAGAAGAGGAGAGCGAGAAAGCATGACAAACAGCGTAAGTCAATGGACCATTCCACATGTATGGTAAACTTCATTCCCTAATTTCATAGTATATCCGACTTTATTCTTCTAATAAAATAGCAGTAACACAGTATACATTAGGTATAAAGTTTCTTTTTTCCAGATGAAGAAAGCCAACAGAAATATGAGGTGATGGAGGTTACAGGATGAGACAGACCCTGACTGTGCTGACACTCCACCATGAGCCTCATTCTCCAAACAAAAGCCCTGTGCACCTGACCGGGGAGAGTCTGAAAGTGCCACCCTGTCCTGCAAGGCCTTCATCCTCCCTCACTAGACACAGGAGCCATCTACTTCACAGTCCTTGTACCTATACGTTTGTAACAGGCAAAAGTTCTGCTGACGCCGGGCGTGGTGGCGCACGCTTGTAATCCCCGCGCTTGGGAGGCAGAGACAGGAGGATCGCGCAGGTTCGAAGCCAGCCGCGCGCGCTGGTTTAGGAGACCCTGTTTCCAAAATGAAAATGTAAAAAATAGGTCTGGGAGTGTAGCCCGGAGGTAGAAGGGCTTCCAGGAACCCCAGTACCACCAAAAAAAAAAAAAAAAAAAAAAAAAAAAGTTCTGCTGACATAAAATTATGTTAACAAGTCAATGCCTCAAGTGGGTAGCTAGGAAACAAAAGGAATGAAACACAGGAAAAAACCTCCTCTCCCTAAACAGGGAAAAACAGAAACAAAAGCTACGGAAGATGAGAAGCAAGTATGCGAGGATAAAGAGCAGAGTTTAGTGGTACTTAAAAGAGCAGAGTGGAAAACACAAGGCGAATACAATGCTATCAAGAAGAAAAGTGGTCAGACAGTCAATCAAATATGGACGAAACATCATGTAAAATGGCTTTGCAATAAAGTTTCTGCCTGAACACAGGAGCTCTGAGTGGAAATATAGGAAAGACAGAAAAGTTTTTACTGGCACGAGGTTTCTGGTTTAGAGGTAGTAACAGGATGCTACCAAAGAACAGGAATAGGCATAGGCTTTACATAAATTAAGAAAAAATGTATTAGGCAATTATTTTTAAAAAACTACACCCTATCTTTACACAGGTTGGCCCCAATGTACTTTACTTGGTAGTAGCTCCCAAGATCTAGATGAGTGGCTGATGAGAAGCTGGTTAACAAAGCTGGGCGTGGTGGTGCTCCTTGTGATCCCAGGACTTGGGAGGCTGAGACAGGAGGATCGCGGTTCACAGCCAGCCTCAGCTACTTAGTGAGGCCCTCTGCAACGCAGTGAGGCCCTGTTTCAAAATAAAAGTAATAAAAAAATAGGGCTGGGGGTACAGCTCGGGGGTAGAATGCCCCTGGGTTCCACCGCAAAAAAAAAGTTGATTACTGTACTGTACTGTGGTATTAACCAGGAGGTATTCCTAAGGCTACAGGCTAAATAATTAGTGCCTCTCATTCTACCCCAAACACCAATCACAGAATTATAAAAATGGAAAGGCAATCTTTTTTTTTTTGCAGGTATGGGGATGGAAAACAGGGGCATTTGGCCTCCGAGCTACACCCTCTGCCCATTTTTTTAGTCTTCTATTTTGAAACAGGGTTTCACTGAGTTGTGGAGGGCCTCACTAAGTAGCTGAGGGTGTCCGCGAACCGCGATCATCCGGTCTCAGCCTCCCAAATGCTGGGATTACAAGTGTGCGTCACCACGCCCAGCAGCAATCTTCTTCTTTTTTTGGGGGGGGGTGGTACTGGGGTTCCTGGAAGCCCTTCTACCTCCGGGCTACACTCCCAGACCTATTTTTACATTTTTATTTGGAAACAGGGTCTCCTAAGCCAGCGCGTGCGGCTGGCTTCGAACCTGCGCGATCCTCCTGTCTCTGCCTCCCAAGAGTGGGGATTACAAGCGTACGCCACCACGCCCGGTAGCAATCTTCTTTTTAAAAAAATTATATTAGTGCATTACAATCATACAACCCAGTGCAGTTCCATGTGGTAAGAACACCTGTGCACAGCACAGTTCTTGGCGTGGTCCCTCCGCGCCCCTCCCTACCCCCTACTGTCCACGCGTCCCAGTGACACTGGCACGTACCTCCACACACTGCCACAGCATTTTGTGAAGTGTTTCCTCCCTCCCCTCCCTTCCCTAAATCCCTCACTCAACCCCCGTCACTACTCCACAGGTCTCTCTCTTCATTATTTAAAGTCCGTATGTTTTCTATTTTCTCTGTTTCCACATAGGAGAGCAAACACCACCCGACTGGCTGATCCCACTTAGCGTAACACTCTAGTTCCATCCATTTTCCTGCAATGACATTGGTTTCTTCTTTATGGCGGAGTAGAATTCCATTCTGTGTCTACAGCACATTTTCTCCATCCACTTACCTGCTGTCTGCGGACAGACACTGTTAGTTCCGTGGCGGGGCTACTGTGGACAGTGTCACTCCACTCTTTACAGATCAGGAAGCTAAGCACCAAGTCAGACCTGCCCACACTGTCCCCGTGAGCACTACAGCAGCACCAGAGCACATCCT